>NC_072868.1:110515-1310515 GCF_028858705.1 Grus americana
CCCATTCACAGCCCTACTAACCCTGCAGCTGCACGCTCCTTTAGGCATCCAAAAACTCCGACATGCGTCTTAGCAGCTCTCTAGCAATTTTTGAGATTCAAGCCTCAAAACTGCAAAAGTCCGGTCCCTGCTCCCAGGCGAAACCTGCCAGCCCCGAATGCTGTGTCTTTCCTGAAACCTCTACCATGGCCCCATTCACAGCCCTACTAACCTGGAGCTGCACGCTCCTTTAGGCATCCAAAAACTGCGACGTGCGACGGAGCGGCTCTCTGTCGGTCACCCGCCTTCGGCCGTCAAAATTGAAAATGTCCGAGCTCTGCGCCCAGGCAAAACCTGCCAGCCCCGAATGCTCTGTCTTTCCTGAAACCTCTACCATGGCCCCATTCACAGCCCTACTAACCCTGGAGCTGCACGCTCCTTTAGGCATCCAAAAACTCCAACGTACGAAGGAGCGGCTCTCCAGCCATTTAAGAGATTCAAGCCTCAAAACTGCAAACGTCCGGGCCCTGCTCCCAGGCGAAACCTCCCAGCCCCGAATGCTGTGTCTTTCCTGAAACCTCTACCATGGCCCCATTCACAGCCCTACTAACCCTGGAGCTGCACGCTCCTTTAGGCATCCAAAAACTCCGACATGCGTCTTAGCAGCTCTCTAGCCATTTTCGAGATTCAAGCCTCAAAACTGTAAACGTCCGGGCCCTGCTCCCAGGCGAAACCTGCCAGCCCCGAATGCTCGGTCTTTCCTGAAACCTCTACCGTGGCCCCATTCACAGCCCTACTAACCCTGGAGCTGCACGCTCCTTTATGCATCCAAAAACTCCGACATGCGTCTTAGCTGCTCTCTGTCCGTCATCCGCCTTCGGCCGTCAAAATTGAAAACGTCCGAGCTCTGCGCCCAGGCGAAACCTGCCAGCCCCGAATGCTCTGTCTTTCCTGAAACCTCTACCATGGCCCCATTCACAGCCCTACTAACCCTGGAGCTGCACGCTCCTTTAGGCATCCAAAAACTCCGACGTGCAACGGAGCTGCTCTCCAGCCATTTTAGAGAATCAAGCCTCAAAACTGCAAACGTCCGGGCCCTGCTCCCAGGCGAAACCTGCCAGCCCCGAATGCTCTGTCTTTCCTGAAACCTCTACCATGGCCCCATTCACAGCCCTACTAACCCTGCAGCTGCACGCTCCTTTAGGCATCCAAAAACTCCGACATGCGTCTTAGCAGCTCTCTAGCAATTTTCGAGATTCAAGCCTCAAAACTGCAAATGTCCGGGCCCTGCGCCCAGGCGAAACCTGCCAGCCCCGAATGCTGTGTCTTTCCTGAAACCTCTACCATGGCCCCTTTCACAGCCCTACTAACCCTGGAGCTGCACGCTCCTTTAGGCATCCAAAAACTCCGACTTGCGACTTAGCTGCTCTCTGTCGGTCACCCGCCTTCGGCCGTCAAAACTGCAAAGGTCCGAGCTCTGCGCCCAGGCAAAACCTGCCAGCCCTGAATGCTCTGTCTTTCCTGAAACCTCTACCATGGCCCCATTCACAGCCCTACTAACCCTGCAGCTGCACGCTCCTTTAGGCATCCAAAAACTCCGACATGCGTCTTAGCTGCTCTCTAGCCATTTTCGAGATTCAAGCCTCAAAACTGCAAAAGTCCGGTCCCTGCTCCCAGGCGAAACCTGTCAGCCCCGAATGCTCTGTCTTTCCTGAAACCTCTACCATGGCCCCTTTCACAGCCCTACTAACCCTGGAGATGCACGCTCCTTTAGGCATCCAAAAACTCCGACATGCGACTTAGCAGCTCTCTAGCCATTTTCGAGAATCAAGCCTCAAAACTGCAAACGTCCGGGCCCTGCTCCCAGGCGAAACCTGCCAGCCCCAATGCTCTGTCTTTCCTGAAACCTCTACCATGGCCCCATTCACAGCCCTACTAACCCTGCAGCTGCACGCTCCTTAGGCATCCAAAAACTCCGACATGCGACTTAGCAGCTCTCTGTCCGTCATCCGCCTTCGGCCGTCAAAACTGCAAACGTCCGGGCCCTGCTCCCAGGCGAAACCTGCCAGCCCCGAATGCTCTGTCTTTCCTGAAACCTCTACCATGCCCCATTCACAGCCCTACTAACCCTGCAGCTGCACGCTCCTTTAGGCATCCAAAAACGCCGACATGCGTCTTAGCTGCTCTCTGTCCGTCATCCGCCTTCGGCCGTCAAAATTGAAAACGTCCGAGCTCTGCGCCCAGGCGAAACCTCCCAGCCCCGAATGCTCTGTCTTTCCTGAAACCTCTACCATGGCCCCCATTCACAGCCCTACTAACCCTGGAGCTGCACGCTCCTTTAGGCATCCAAAAAACTCCGACGTGCAACGGAGCGGCTCTCCAGCCATTTAAGAGAATCAAGCCTCAAAACTGCAAACGTCCGGTCCCTGCTCCCAGGCGAAACCTGCCAGCCCCGAATGCTGTGTCATTCCTGAAACCTCTACCATGGCCCCATTCACAGCCCTACTAACCCTGCAGCTGCACGCTCCTTTAGGCATCCAAAAACTCCGACATGCGTCTTAGCAGCTCTCTAGCAATTTTCGAGATTCAAGCCTCAAAACTGTAAACGTCCGGGCCCTGCTCCCAGGCGAAACCTGCCGCCCCGAATGCTCTGTCTTTCCTGAAACCTCTACCATGGCCCCATTCACAGCCCTACTAACCCTGGAGCTGCACGCTCCTTTAGGCATCCAAAAACTCCGACATGCGTCTTAGCAGCTCTCTGTCCGTCATCCGCCTTCAACCGTCAAAATTGAAAACGTCCGGGCCCTGCTCCCAGGCAAAACCTGTCAGCCCCGAATGCTCTGTCTTTCCTGAAACCTCTACCATGGCCCCATTCACAGCCCTACTAACCCTGCAGCTGCACGCTCCTTTAGGCATCCAAAAACGCCGACATGCGTCTTAGCTGCTCTCTGTCCGTCATCCGCCTTCGGCCGTCAAAATTGAAAACGTCCGAGCTCTGCGCCCAGGCGAAACCTGCCAGCCCCGAATGCTCTGTCTTTCCTGATACCTCTACCATGGCCCCATTCACAGCCCTACTAACCCTGGAGCTGCACGCTCCTTTAGGCATCCAAAAACTCCGACGTGCGACGGAGCGGCTCACCAGCCATTTAAGAGAATCAAGCCTCAAAATTGCAAACGTCCGAGCTCTGCTCCCAGGCGAAACCTGCCAGCCCCGAATGCTCTGTCTTTCCTGAAACCTCTACCATGGCCCCATTCACAGCCCTACTAACCCTGGAGCTGCACGCTCCTTTAGGCATCCAAAAACTCCGACATGCGTCTTAGCTGCTCTCTAGCCATTTTCGAGATTCAAGCCTCAAAACTGCAAAAGTCCGGGCCCTGCGCCCAGGCGAAACCTGCCAGCCCCGAATGCTCTTGCTTTCCTGAAACCTCTACCATGGGCCCCATTCACAGCCCTACTAACCCTGCAGCTGCACGCTCCTTTAGGCATCCAAAAACTCCGACATGCGTCTTAGCGGCTCTCTGTCCGTCATCCGCCTTCGGCCGTCAAAATTGAAAACGTCCGAGCTCTGCGCCCAGGCAAAACCTGCCAGCCCCGAATGCTCTGTCTTTCCTGAAACCTCTACCATGGCCCCATTCACAGCCCTACTAACCCTGCAGCTGCACGCTCCTTTAGGCATCCAAAAACTCCGACATGCGTCTTAGCAGCTCTCTAGCCATTTAAGAGATTCAAGCCTCAAAACTGCAAACGTCCGGGCCCTGCTCCCAGGCGAAACCTGCCAGCCCCGAATGCTGTGTCATTCCTGAAACCTCTACCATGGCCCCATTCACAGCCCTACTAACCCTGGAGCTGCACGCTCCTTTAGGCATCCAAAAACTCCGACATGCGTCTTAGCAGCTCTCTAGCCATTTTCGAGATTCAAGCCTCAAAACTGTAAACGTCGGGCCCTGCTCCCAGGCGAAACCTGCCAGCCCCAAATGCCTGTCTTTCCTGAAACCTCTACCATGGCCCCATTCACAGCCCTACTAACCCTGCAGCTGCACGCTCCTTTAGGCATCCAAAAACTCCGACTTGCGTCTTAGCAGCTCTCTGTCCGTCATCCGCCTTCGGCCGTCAAAATTGAAAACGTCCGAGCTCTGCGCCCAGGCGAAACCTGCCAGCCCCGAATGCTCTGTCTTTCCTGAAACCTCTACCATGGCCCCATTCACAGCCCTACTAACCCTGCAGCTGCACGCTCCTTTAGGCATCCAAAAAACTCCGACGTGCAACGGAGCGGCTCTCTAGCCATTTTTCGAGATTCAAGCCTCAAAACTGCAAAAGTCCGGGCCCTGCTCCCAGGCGAAACCTGCCAGCCCCGAATGCTCTGTCTTTCCTGAAACCTCTACCATGGCCCCATTCACAGCCCTACTACCCTGCAGCTGCACGCTCCTTTAGGCATCCAAAAACTCCGACATGCGTCTTAGCAGCTCTCTAGCAATTTTCGAGATTCAAGCCTCAAAACTGTAAACGTCCGGGCCCTGCTCCCAGGCGAAACCTGCCAGCCCCGAATGCTGTGTCTTTCCTGAAACCTCTACCATGGCCCCATTCACAGCCCTACTAACCCTGCAGCTGCACGCTCCTTTAGGCATCCAAAAACTGCGACGTGCGTCTTAGCAGCTCTCTAGCCATTTTCGAGATCAAGCCTCAAAACTGTAAATGTCCGGGCCCTGCTCCCAGGCGAAACCTGCCAGCCCCGAATGCTCTGTCTTTCCTGAAACCTCTACCATGGCCCCATTCACAGCCCTACTAACCCTGGAGCTGCACGCTCCTTTAGGCATCCAAAAACTCCGACATGCGTCTTAGCAGCTCTCTGTCCATCATCCGCCTTCGGCCGTCAAAATTGAAAACGTCCGGGCCCTGCTCCCAGGCAAAACCTGCCAGCCCCAAATGCTCTGTCTTTCCTGAAACCTCTACCATGGCCCCATTCACAGCCCTACTAACCCTGCAGCTGCAGCATCCTTTAGGCATCCAAAAACGCCGACATGCGTCTTAGCTGCTCTCTGTCCGTCATCCGCCTTCGGCCGTCAAAATTGAAAACGTCCGAGCTCTGCGCCCAGGCGAAACCTCCCAGCCCCGAATGCTCTGTCTTTCCTGAAACCTCTACCATAGCCCCATTCACAGCCCTACTAACCCTGGAGCTGCACGCTCCTTTAGGCATCCAAAAACTCCAACGTGCAACGGAGCGGCTCTCCAGCCATTTAGAGAATCAAGCCTCAAAACTGCAAAAGTCCGGTCCCTGCTCCCAGGCGAAACCTGCCAGCCCCGAATGCTGTGTCATTCCTGAAACCTCTACCATGGCCCCCATTCACAGCCCTACTAACCCTGAGCTGCACGCTCCTTTAGGCATCCAAAAACTCCGACATGCGTCTTAGCAGCTCTCTAGCAATTTTTGAGATTCAAGCCTCAAAACTGCAAATGTCCGGGCCCTGCTCCCAGGCGAAACCTGCCAGCCCCGAATGCTCTGTCTTTCCTGAAACCTCTACCATGGCCCCCATTCACAGCCCTACTAACCCTGCAGCTGCACTCTCCTTTAGGCATCCAAAAAACTGCGACGTGCGTCTTAGCAGCTCTCTGTCGGTCACCCGCCTTCGGCCGTCAAAATTGTAAATGTCCGAGCTCTGCGCCCAGGCAAAACCTGCCAGCCCCGAATGCTCTGTCTTTCCTGAAACCTCTACCATGGCCCCATTCACAGCCCTACTAACCCTGGAGCTGCACGCTCCTTTAGGCATCCAAAAACTCCGACGTGCAACGGAGCGGCTCTCCAGCCATTTAGAGATTCAAGCCTCAAAACTGCAAACGTCCGGGCCCTGCTCCCAGGCGAAACCTCCCAGCCCCGAATGCTGTGTCTTTCCTGAATCCTCTACCATGGCCCCATTCACAGCCCTACTAACCCTGGAGCTGCACGCTCCTTTAGGCATCCAAAAACTCCGACATGCGTCTTAGCAGCTCTCTAGCCATTTTCGAGATTCGAGCCTCAAAACTGCAAATGTCCGGGCCCTGCTCCCAGGCGAAACCTGCCAGCCCCAAATGCTCTGTCTTTCCTGAAACCTCTACCATGGCCCCATTCACAGCCCTACTAACCCTGCAGCTGCAGCTTTCTTTATGCATCCAAAAACGCCGACTTGCGTCTTAGCTGCTCTCTGTCCGTCACCCGCCTTCGGCCGTCAAAATTGAAAACGTCCGAGCTCTGCGCCCAGGCGAAACCTCCCAGCCCCGAATGCTCTGTCTTTCCTGAAACCTCTACCATAGCCCCATTCACAGCCCTACTAACCCTGGAGCTGCACGCTCCTTTAGGCATCCAAAAACTCCAACGTGCAACGGAGCGGCTCTCCAGCCATTTAAGAGAATCAAGCCTCAAAACTGCAAACGTCCGGTCCCTGCTCCCAGGCGAAACCTGCCAGCCCCGAATGCTGTGTCATTCCTGAAACCTCTACCATGGCCCCATTCACAGCCCTACTAACCCTGGATCTGCACGCTCCTTTAGGCATCCAAAAACTCCGACATGCGTCTTAGCAGCTCTCTAGCCATTTTCGAGATTCAAGCCTCAAAACTGTAAACATCCGGGCCCTGCTCCCAGGCGAAACCTGCCATCTCCGAATGCTGTGTCTTTCCTGAAACCTCTACCATGGCCCCATTCACAGCCCTACTAACCCTGGAGCTGCACGCTCCTTTAGGCATCCAAAAAGTGCGACGTGAGCCTTAGCAGCTCTCTAGCCATTTTCGAGATTCAAGCCTCAAAACTGTAAATGTCCGGGCCCTGCTCCCAGGCGACACCTGCCAGCTCCGAATGCTCTGTCTTTCCTGAAACCTCTACCATGGCCCCATTCACAGCCCTACTAACCCTGGAGCTGCACGCGCCTTTAGGCATCCAAAAACTCCGACATGCGTCTTAGCAGCTCTCTGTCCATCATCCGCCTTCGGCCGTCAAAATTGAAACGTCCGGGCCCTGCTCCCAGGCAAAACCTGCCAGCCCCAAATGCTCTGTCTTTCCTGAAACCTCTACCATGGCCCCATTCACAGCCCTACTAACCCTGCAGCTGCAGCTTTCTTTATGCATCCAAAAACGCCGACTTGCGTCTTAGCTGCTCTCTGTCCGTCATCCGCCTTCGGCCGTCAAAATTGAAAACGTCCGAGCTCTGCGCCCCGGCGAAACCTCCCAGCCCCGAATGCTCTGTCTTTCCTGAAACCTCTACCATGCCCCATTCACAGCCCTACTAACCCTGGAGCTGCACGCTCCTTTAGGCATCCAAAAACTCCGACGTGCAACGGAGCGGCTCTCCAGCCATTTTCGAGAATCAAGCCTCAAAACTGCAAACGTCCGGGCCCTGCTCCCAGGCGAAACCTGCCAGCCCCGAATGCTGTGTCTTTCCTGAAACCTCTACCATGGCCCCATTCACAGCCCTACTAACCCTGCAGCTGCACGCTCCTTTAGGCATCCAAAAACTCCGACATGCGTCTTAGCAGCTCTCTAGCCATTTTCTGAGATTCAAGCCTCAAAACTGCAAAAGTCCGGGCCCTGCTCCCAGGCGAAACCTGCCAGCCCCGAATGCTGTGTCTTTCCTGAAACCTCTACCATGGCCCCATTCACAGCCCTACTAACCCTGGAGCTGCACGCTCCTTTAGGCATCCAAAAACTGCGACGTGCGACGGAGCGGCTCTCTGTCGGTCACCCGCCTTCGGCCGTCAAAATTGAAAACGTCCGAGCTCTGCGCCCAGGCGAAACCTGCCAGCCCCGAATGCTCTGTCTTTCCTGAAACCTCTACCATGGCCCCATTCACAGCCCTACTAACCCTGGAGCTGCACGCTCCTTTAGGCATCCAAAAACTCCAACGTGCAACGGAGCGGCTCTCCAGCCATTTAAGAGAATCAAGCCTCAAAACTGCAAACGTCCGGTCCCTGCTCCAGGCGAAACCTCCCAGCCCCGAATGCTGTGTCATTCCTGAAACCTCTACCATGGCCCCATTCACAGCCCTACTAACCCTGGAGCTGCACGCTCCTTTAGGCATCCAAAAACTCCGACATGCGTCTTAGCAGCTCTCTAGCCATTTTCGAGATTCAAGCCTCAAAACTGCAAATGTCCGGGCCCTGCTCCCAGGCGAAACCTGCCAGCCCCGAATGCTCTGTCTTTCCTGAAACCTCTACCATGGCCCCATTCACAGCCCTACTAACCCTGGAGCTGCACGCTCCTTTAGGCATCCAAAAACTCCGACATGCGTCTTAGCAGCTCTCTGTCCGTCATTCGCCTTCGGCCGTCAAAATTGAAAACGTCCGGGGCCTGCTCCCAGGCAAAACCTGCCAGCCCCAAATGCTCTGTCTTTCCTGAAACCTCTACCATGGCCCCATTCACAGCCCTACTAACCTGCAGCTGCAGCTTTCTTTATGCATCCAAAAACGCCGACTTGCGCTTAGCTGCTCTCTGTCCGTCATCCGCCTTCGGCCGTCAAAATTGAAAACGTCCGAGCTCTGCGCCCAGGCGAAACCTCCCAGCCCCGAATGCTCTGTCTTTCCTGAAACCTCTACCATGGCCCCATTCACAGCCCTACTAACCCTGGAGCTGCACGCTCCTTTAGGCATCCAAAAACTCCAACGTGCAACGGAGCGGCTCTCCAGCCATTTTAGAGAATCAAGCCTCAAAACTGCAAACGTCCGGTCCCTGCTCCCAGGCGAAACCTGCCAGCCCCGAATGCTGTGTCATTCCTGAAACCTCTACCATGGCCCCATTCACAGCCCTACTAACCCTGCAGCTGCACGCTCCTTTAGGCATCCAAAAACTCCGACATGCGTCTTAGCAGCTCTCTAGCCATTTTCGAGATTCAAGCCTCAAAACTGTAAACGTCCGGGCCCTGCTCCCAGGCGAAACCTGCCAGCCCCGAATGCTGTGTCTTTCCTGAAACCTCTACCATGGCCCCATTCACAGCCCTACTAACCCTGGAGCTGCACGCTCCTTTAGGCATCCAAAAACTGCGACATGCGCCTTAGCAGCTCTCTAGCCATTTTCGAGATTCAAGCCTCAAAACTGTAAATGTCCGGGCCCTGCTCCCAGGCGAAACCTGCCAGCCCCGAATGCTCTGTCTTTCCTGAAACCTCTACCATGGCCCCATTCACAGCCCTACTAACCCTGGAGCTGCACGCTCCTTTAGGCATCCAAAAACTCCGACATGCGTCTTAGCAGCTCTCTGTCCATCTTCCGCCTTCATGCCGTCAAAACTGCAAACGTCCGGGCCCTGCTCCCAGGCGAAACCTGCCAGCCCCAAATGCTCTGTCTTTCCTGAAACCTCTACCATGGCCCCATTCACAGCCCTACTAACCCTGCAGCTGCACGCTCCTTTAGGCATCCAAAAACTCCGACTTGCGTCTTAGCAGCTCTCTGTCCGTCATCGCCTTCGGCCGTCAAAATTGAAAACGTCCGAGCTCTGCGCCCAGGCGAAACCTCCCAGCCCCGAATGCTCTGTCTTTCCTGAAACCTCTACCATGCCCCATTCACAGCCCTACTAACCCTGGAGCTGCACGCTCCTTTAGGCATCCAAAAACTCCAACGTGCAACGGAGCGGCTCTCCAGCCATTTAAGAGAATCAAGCCTCAAAACTGCAAACGTCCGGTCCCTGCTCCCAGGCGAAACCTGCCAGCCCCGAATGCTGTGTCATTCCTGAAACCTCTACCATGGCCCCATTCACAGCCCTACTAACCCTGCAGCTGCACGCTCCTTTAGGCATCCAAAAACTCCGACATGCGTCTTAGCAGCTCTCTAGCAATTTTCGAGATTCAAGCCTCAAAACTGCAAAAGTCCGGGCCCTGCTCCCAGGCGAAACCTGCCAGCCCCGAATGCTCTGTCTTTCCTGAAACCTCTACCATGGCCCCATTCACAGCCCTACTAACCCTGGAGCTGCACGCTCCTTTAGGCATCCAAAAACTCCGACATGCGAAGGAGCAGCTCTCTGTCCGTCATCGCCTTCGGCCGTCAAAATTGAAAACGTCCGAGCTCTGCGCCCAGGCGAAACCTGCCAGCCCCGAATGCTCTGTCTTTCCTGAAACCTCTACCATGGCCCCATTCACAGCCCTACTAACCCTGGAGCTGCACGCTCCTTTAGGCATCCAAAAACTCCGACATGCAACGGAGCGGCTCTCCAGCCATTTAAGAGATTCAAGCCTCAAAACTGCAAACGTCCGGTCCCTGCTCCCAGGCGAAACCTGCCAGCCCCGAATGCTGTGTCTTTCCTGAAACCTCTACCATGGCCCCATTCACAGCCCTACTAACCCTGGAGCTGCACGCTCCTTTAGGCATCCAAAAAACTCCGACATGCGTCTTAGCAGCTCTCTAGCCATTTTTCGAGATTCAAGCCTCAAAACTGCAAAAGTCCGGGCCCTGCTCCCAGGCGAACCTGCCAGCCCCGAATGCTGTGTCTTTCCTGAAACCTCTACCATGGCCCCATTCACAGCCCTACTAACCCTGCAGCTGCACGCTCCTTTAGGCATCCAAAAACTGCGACATGCGTCTTAGCAGCTCTCTGTCCGTCACCCGCCTTCGGCCTCAAAATTGAAAACGTCCGGGCCCTGCTCCCAGGCGAAACCTGCCAGCCCCGAATGCTCTGTCTTTCCTGAAACCTCTACCATGGCCCCATCACAGCCCTACTAACCCTGCAGCTGCACGCTCCTTTAGGCATCCAAAAAACTCCGACATGCGACTTAGCTGCTCTCTGTCCGTCATCCGCCTTCGGCCGTCAAAATTGAAAACTTCCGAGCTCTGCGCCCAGGCGAAACCTCCCAGCCCCGAATGCTCTGTCTTTCCTGAAACCTCTACCATGGCCCCATTCACAGCCCTACTAACCCTGGAGCTGCACGCTCCTTTAGGCATCCAAAAACTCCGACTTGCGTCTTAGCTGCTCTCTAGCCATTTTCGAGATTCAAGCCTCAAAACTGCAAACGTCCGGGCCCTGCTCCCAGGCGAAACCTGCCAGCCCCGAATGCTCTGTCTTTCCTGAAACCTCTACCATGGCCCCATTCACAGCCCTACTAACCCTGGAGCTGCACGCTCCTTTTAGGCATCCAAAAACTCCGACTTGCGTCTTAGCAGCTCTCTCCGTCATCCGCCTTCGGCCTCAAAACTGTAAACGTCCGGGCCCTGCGCCCAGGCGAAACCTGCCAGCCCCGAATGCTCTGTCTTTCCTGAAACCTCTACCATGGCCCCATTCACAGCCCTACTAACCCTGGAGCTGCACGCTCCTTTAGGCATCCAAAAACTCCGACGTGCGTCTTAGCAGCTCTCTAGCCATTTTAGAGATTCAAGCCTCAAAACTGCAAATGTCCGGGCCCTGCGCCCAGGCAAAACCTGCCAGCCCCGAATGCTCTGTCTTTCCTGAAACCTCTACCATGGCCCCATTCACAGCCCTACTAACCCTGGAGCTGCACGCTCCTTTTAGGCATCCAAAAACTCCGACATGCGTCTTAGCAGCTCTCTAGCCATTTTCGAGATTCAAGCCTCAAAACTGAAAACGTCCGGGCCCTGCTCCCAGGCGAAACCTGCCAGCCCCGATGCTCTGTCTTTCCTGAAACCTCTACCATGGCCCCATTCACAGCCCTACTAACCCTGCAGCTGCACGCTCCTTTAGGCATCCAAAAACTCCGACATGCGTCTTAGCAGCTCTCTAGCCATTTTTGAGATTCAAGCCTCAAAATTGCAAACGTCCGGTCCCTGCTCCCAGGCGAAACCTGCCAGCCCCGAATGCTGTGTCTTTCCTGAAACCTCTACCATGGCCCCATTCACAGCCCTACTAACCCTGGAGCTGCACGCTCCTTTAGGCATCCAAAAACTGCGACGTGCGTCTTAGCAGCTCTCTAGCCATTTTCCGTGATTCAAGCCTCAAAACTGCAAACGTCCGGGCTCTGCGCCCAGGCGAAACCTGCCAGCCCCCGAATGCTGTGTCTTTCCTGAAAACTCTACCATGGCCCCATTCACAGCCCTACTAACCCTGGAGCTGCACGCTCCTTTAGGCATCCAAAAACTCCGACATGCGTCTTAGCAGCTCTCTAGCCATTTCCGAGATTCAAGCCTCAAAACTGCAAACGTCCGGGCCCTGCTCCCAGGCAAAACCTGCCAGCCCCGAATGCTCTGTCTTTCCTGAAACTCTACCATGGCCCCATTCACAGCCCTACTAACCCTGGAGCTGCACGCTCCTTTAGGCATCCAAAAACTCCGACGTGCAAAGGAGCGGCTCTCTGTCCGTCATCCGCCTTCGGCCGTCAAAATTGAAAACGTCCGAGCCCTGCGCCCAGGCGAAACCTCCCAGCCCCGAATGCTCTGTCTTTCCTGAAACCTCTACCATGGCCCCATTCACAGCCCTACTAACCCTGAGCTGCACGCTCCTTTAGGCATCCAAAAACTCCGACATGCGTCTTAGCAGCTCTCTAGCCATTTTCGAGATTCAAGCCTCAAAACTGCAAACGTCCGGGCCCTGCTCCCAGGCGAAACCTGCCAGCCCCGAATGCTCTGTCTATCCTGAAACCTCTACCATGGCCCCATTCACAGCCCTACTAACCCTGCAGCTGCACGCTCCTTTAGGCATCCAAAAAACTCCGACGTGCGACGGAGCAGCTCTCTAGCCATTTTCGAGATTCAAGCCTCAAAACTGTAAACGTCCGAGCTCTGCTCCCAGGCGAAACCTGCCAGCCCCAAATGCTCTGTCTTTCCTGAAACCTCTACCATGGCCCCATTCACAGCCCTACTAACCCTGGAGCTGCACGCTCCTTTAGGCATCCAAAAACTCCGACATGCGTCTTAGCAGCTCTCTAGCCATTTTCGAGATTCAAGCCTCAAAACTGTAAAGGTCCGGGCCCTGCTCCCAGGCGAAACCTGCCAGCCCCGAATGCTCTGTCATTCCTGAAACCTCTACCATGGCCCCATTCACAGCCCTACTAACCCTGGAGCTGCACGCTCCTTTAGGCATCCAAAAACTCCGACATGCGTCTTAGCAGCTCTCTGTCAGTCATCCGCCTTCGGCCGTCAAAACTGAAAACGTCCGGGCCCTGCTCCCAGGCGAAAACTGCCAGCCCCGAATGCTCTGTCTTTCCCTGAAACCTCTACCATGGCCCCATTCACAGCCCTACTAACCCTGCAGCTGCAGCCTCCTTTAGGCATCCAAAAACTCCGACGTGCGTCTTAGCTGCTCTCTGTCGGTCATCCGCCTTCGGCCGTCAAAATTGAAAACGTCCGAGCTCTGCGCCCAGGCGAAACCTCCCAGCCCCGAATGCTCTGTCTTTCCTGAAACCTCTACCATGGCCCCATTCACAGCCCTACTAACCCTGGAGCTGCACGCTCCTTTAGGCATCCAAAAACTCCAACGTGCAACGGAGCGGCTCTCCAGCCATTTAAGAGAATCAAGCCTCAAAACTGCAAACGTCCGGTCCCTGCTCCCAGGCGAAACCTGCCAGCCCCGAATGCTGTGTCATTCCTGAAACCTCTACCATGGCCCCATTCACAGCCCTACTAACCCTGGAGCTGCACGCTCCTTTAGGCATCCAAAAACTCCGACATGCGACTTAGCAGCTCTCTAGCCATTTTCGAGATTCAAGCCTCAAAACTGAAAACTTCCATGCCCTGCTCCCAGGCGAAGCCTGCCAGCCCCGAATGCTCTGTCTTTCCTGAAACCTCTACCATGGCCCCATTCACAGCCCTACTAACCCTGCAGCTGCACGCTCCTTTAGGCATCCAAAAACTGCGATGTGCGTCTTAGCAGCTCTCTAGCCATTTTCGAGATTCAAGCCTCAAAACTGTAAATGTCCGGGCCCTGCTCCCAGGCGAAACCTGCCAGCCCCGAATGCTCTGTCTTTCCTGAAACCTCTACCATGGCCCCATTCACAGCCCTACTAACCCTGGAGCTGCACGCTCCTTTAGGCATCCAAAAACTCCGACATGCGTCTTAGCAGCTCTCTGTCCGTCATCCGCCTTCGGCCGTCAAAATTGAAAACGTCCGGGCCCTGCTCCCAGGCGAAAACTGCCAGCCCCGAATGCTCTGTCTTTCCTGAAACCTCTACCATGGCCCCATTCACAGCCCTACTAACCCTGCAGCTGCACGCTCCTTTAGGCATCAAAAACTCCGACATGCGTCTTAGCAGCTCTCTGTCCGTCATCCGCCTTCGGCCGTCAAAATTGAAAACGTCCGAGCTCTGCGCCCAGGCGAAACCTGCCAGCCCCGAATGCTCTGTCTTTCCTGAAACCTCTACCATGGCCCCATTCACAGCCCTACTAACCCTGGAGCTGCACGCTCCTTTAGGCATCCAAAAACTCCAACGTGCAACGGAGCGGCTCTCCAGCCATTTAAGAGAATCAAGCCTCAAAACTGCAAACGTCCGGTCCCTGCTCCCAGGCGAAACCTGCCAGCCCCGAATGCTGTGTCATTCCTGAAACCTCTACCATGGCCCCATTCACAGCCCTACTAACCCTGCAGCTGCACGCTCCTTTAGGCATCCAAAAACTCCGACATGCGTCTTAGCAGCTCTCTAGCAATTTTTGAGATTCAAGCCTCAAAACTGCAAAAGTCCGGGCCCTGCGCCCAGGCGAAACCTGCCAGCCCCGAATGCTGTGTCTTTCCTGAAACCTCTACCATGGCCCCATTCACAGCCCTACTAACCCTGCAGCTGCACGCTCCTTTAGGCATCCAAAAACTGCGACGTGCGTCGGAGCGGCTCTCTGTCCGTCATCCGCCTTCGGCCGTCAAATTTGAAAACGTCCGAGCTCTGCGCCCAGGCGAAACCTGCCAGCCCCGAATGCTCTGTCTTTCCTGAAACCTCTACCATGGCCCCATTCACAGCCCTACTAACCCTGGAGCTGCACGCTCCTTTAGGCATCCAAAAACTCCGACGTGCAACGGAGCGGCTCTCCAGCCATTTTCGAGATTCAAGCCTCAAAACTGCAAACGTCCGGTCCCTGCTCCCAGGCGAAACCTGCCAGCCCCGAATGCTGTGTCTTTCCTGAAACCTCTACCATGGCCCCATTCACAGCCCTACTAACCCTGGAGCTGCACGCTCCTTTAGGCATCCAAAAACTCCGACATGCGTCTTAGCAGCTCTCTAGCCATTTTCGAGATTCAAGCCTCAAAACTGCAAAAGTCCGGGCCCTGCGCCCAGGCGAAACCTGCCAGCCCCGAATGCTCTGTCTTTCCTGAAACCTCTACCATGGCCCCATTCACAGCCCTACTAACCCTGGAGCTGCACGCTCCTTTAGGCATCCAAAAACTCCGACATGCGTCGTAGCAGCTCTCTAGCCATTTTCGAGATTCAAGCCTCAAAACTGCAAATGTCCGGGCCCTGCTCCCAGGCGAAACCTGCCAGCCCCGAATGCTCTGTCTTTCCTGAAACCTCTACCATGGCCCCATTCACAGCCCTACTAACCCTGCAGCTGCACGCTCCTTTAGGCATCCAAAAACTCCGACATGCGTCTTAGCAGCTCTCTGTCCATCATCCGCCTTCGGCCGTCAAAACTGAAAACGTCCGGGCCCTGCTCCCAGGCGAAACCTGCCAGCCCCAAATGCTCTGTCTTTCCTGAAACCTCTACCATGGCCCCATTCACAGCCCTACTAACCCTGCAGCTGCAGCTCCTTTAGGCATCCAAAAACGCCGACTTGCGTCTTAGCTGCTCTCTGTCCGTCATCCGCCTTCGGCCGTCAAAATTGAAAACGTCCGAGCTCTGCGCCCAGGCGAAACCTGCCAGCCCCGAATGCTCTGTCTTTCCTGAAACCTCTACCATAGCCCCATTCACAGCCCTACTAACCCTGGAGCTGCACGCTCCTTTAGGCATCCAAAAACTCCAACGTGCAACGGAGCGGCTCTCCAGCCATTTAAGAGAATCAAGCCTCAAAACTGCAAACGTCCGGTCCCTGCTCCCAGGCGAAACCTGCCAGCCCCGAATGCTGTGTCTTTCCTGAAACCTCTACCATGGCCCCATTCACAGCCCTACTAACCCTGCAGCTGCACGCTCCTTTAGGCATCCAAAAACTCCGACATGCGTCTTAGCAGCTCTCTAGCAATTTTCGAGATTCAAGCCTCAAAACTGCAAAAGTCCGGGCCCTGCGCCCAGGCGAAACCTGCCAGCCCCGAATGCTGTGTCTTTCCTGAAACCTCTACCATGGCCCCATTCACAGCCCTACTAACCCTGCAGCTGCACGCTCCTTTAGGCATCCAAAAACTCCGACATGCGTCTTAGCAGCTCTCTGTCCGTCACCCGCCTTCGGCCGTCAAAATTGAAAACGTCCGAGCTCTGCGCCCAGGCGAAACCTGTCAGCCCCGAATGCTCTGTCTTTCCTGAAACCTCTACCATGGCCCCATTCACAGCCCTACTAACCCTGGAGCTGCACGCTCCTTTAGGCATCCAAAAACTCCGACATGCGTCTTAGCTGCTCTCTAGCCATTTTCGAGATTCAAGCCTCAAAACTGCAAACGTCCGGCCCTGCTCCCAGGCGAAACCTCCCAGCCCCCGAATGCTCTGTCTTTCCTGAAACCTCTACCATGGCCCCATTCACAGCCCTACTAACCCTGCAGCTGCACGCTCCTTTAGGCATCCAAAAACTCCGACATGCGTCTTAGCAGCTCTCTGTCCGTCATCCGCCTTCGGCCGTCAAAATTGAAAACGTCCGGGCCCTGCTCCCAGGCGAAACCTGCCAGCCCCAAATGCTCTGTCTTTCCTGAAACCTCTACCATGGCCCCATTCACAGCCCTACTAACCCTGCAGCTGCACGCTCCTTTAGGCATCCAAAAACTCCGACATGCGTCTTAGCAGCTCTCTGTCCGTCTTCCGCCTTCGCCGTCAAAATTGAAAACGTCCGAGCCCTGCTCCCAGGCAAAACCTGCCAGCCCCGAATGCTCTGTCTTTCCTGAAACCTCTACCATGGCCCCATTCACAGCCCTACTAACCCGGCAGCTGCACGCTCCTTTAGGCATCCAAAAACTCCGACTTGCGTCTTAGCAGCTCTCTGTCCGTCATCCGCCTTCGGCCGTCAAAATTGAAAACGTCCGAGCTCTGCGCCAGGCGAAACCTCCCAGCCCCGAATGCTGTGTCTTTCCTGAAACCTCTACCATGGCCCCATTCACAGCCCTACTAACCCTGCAGCTGCACGCTCCTTTAGGCATCCAAAAACTCCGACGTGCGACGGAGCGGCTCTCTAGCCATTTAAGAGATTCAAGCCTCAAAACTGCAAACGTCCGGGCCCTGCTCCCAGGCGAAACCTGCCAGCCCCGAATGCTGTGTCTTTCCTGAAACCTCTACCATGGCCCCATTCACAGCCCTACTAACCCTGCAGCTGCACGCTCCTTTAGGCATCCAAAATCACTGACATGCGTCTTAGCAGCTCTCTAGCCATTTTCGAGATTCAAGCCTCAAAACTGCAAAAGTCCGGGCCCTGCGCCCAGGCGAAACCTGCCAGCCCCGAATGCTGTGTCTTTCCTGAAACCTCTACCATGGCCCCATTCACAGCCCTACTAACCCTGCAGCTGCACGCTCCTTTAGGCATCCAAAAACTGCGACATGCGTCGGAGCGGCTCTCTGTCAGTCATCCGCCTTCGGCCGTCAAAATTGAAAACGTCCGAGCTCTGCTCCCAGGCGAAACCTGCCAGCCCCGAATGCTCTGTCTTTCCTGAAAACTCTACCATGGCCCCATTCACAGCCCTACTAACCCTGGAGCTGCACGCTCCTTTAGGCATCCAAAAACTCCAACATGCAACGGAGCGGCTCTCTAGCCATTTAAGAGAATCAAGCCTCAAAACTGCAAACGTCCGGTCCCTGCTCCCAGGCGAAACCTGCCAGCCCCGAATGCTGTGTCTTTCCTGAAACCTCTACCATGGCCCCATTCACAGCCCTACTAACCCTGCAGCTGCACGCTCCTTTAGGCATCCAAAAACTCCGACATGCGTCTTAGCAGCTCTCTAGCAATTTTTGAGATTCAAGCCTCAAAACTGCAAAAGTCCGGGCCCTGCGCCCAGGCGAAACCTGCCAGCCCCGAATGCTGTGTCTTTCCTGAAACCTCTACCATGGCCCCATTCACAGCCCTACTAACCCTGGAGCTGCACGCTCCTTTAGGCATCCAAAAACTGCGACGTGCGACGGAGCAGCTCTCTAGCCATTTTCGAGATTCAAGCCTCAAAACTGAAAATGTCCGGGCCCTGCTCCCAGGCGAAACCTCCCAGCCCCGAATGCTCTGTCTTTCCTGAAACCTCTACCATGGCCCCATTCACAGCCCTACGAACCCTGCAGCTGCACGCTCCTTTAGGCATCCAAAACCTCCGACATGCGTCTTAGCAGCTCTCTGACCGTCATCCGCCTTCGGCCGTCAAAAACTGCAAACGTCCGGGCCCTGCTCCCAGGCGAAACCTGCCAGCCCCGAATGCTCTGTCTTTCCTGAAACCTCTACCATGGCCCCATTCACAGCCCTACTAACCCTGCAGCTGCACGCTCCTTTATGCATCCAAAAACTCCGACTTGCGTCTTAGCAGCTCTCTGTCCGTCATCCGCCTTCGGCCGTCAAATTGAAAACGTCCGAGCTCTGCTCCCAGGCGAACCTGCCAGCCCCGAATGCTCTGTCTTTCCTGAAACCTCTAACATGGCCCCATTCACAGCCCTACTAACCCTGGAGCTGCACGCTCCTTTAGGCATCCAAAAACTCCGACGTGCAACGGAGCGGCTCTCTAGCCATTTTCCAGATTCAAGCCTCAAAACTGCAAACGTCCGGGCCCTGCTCCCAGGCGAAACCTGCCAGCCCCGAATGCTGTGTCTTTCCTGAAACCTCTACCATGGCCCCATTCACAGCCCTACTAACCCTAGAGCTGCACGCTCCTTTAGGCATCCAAAAAACTCCGACATGCGTCTTAGCAGCTCTCTAGCCATTTTCCAGATTCAAGCCTCAAAACTGCAAAAGTCCGGGTCCTGCTCCCAGGCGAAACCTGCCAGCCCCGAATGCTGTGTCTTTCCTGAAACCTCTACCATGGCCCCATTCACAGCCCTACTAACCCTGCAGCTGCAGCATCCTTTAGGCATCCAAAAAACTCCGACATGCGTCTTACCAGCTCTCTGTCCGTCACCCACCTTCGGCTGTCAAAATTGAAAACATCCGAGCTCTGCTCCCAGGCGAAACCTGCCAGCCCCGAATGCTGTGTCTTTCCTGAAACCTCTACCATGGCCCCATTCACAGCCCTAAAAAATCTGGAGCTGCACGCTCCTTTAGGCATCCAAAAACTCCGACATGCGTCAGAGCGGCTCTCTAGCCATTTTCGAGAATCAAGCCTCAAAAACTGCAAACGTCCGAACCCTGCGCCCAGGTGAAACCTGCCAGCCCCGAATGCTGTGTCTTTCCTGAAACCTCTACCATGGCCACATTCACAGCCCTACTAACCCTTGAGCTGCACGCTCCTTTAGGCATCCAAAAACTCCGACATGCGTCTTAGCAGCTCTCTGTCCATCATCCGCCTTCGGCCGTCAAAACTGAAAACGTCCAGGCCCTGCTCCCAGGCAAAACCTGCCAGCCCCGAATGCTGTGTCTTTCCTGAAACCTCTAACATGGCCACATTCACAGCCCTACTAACCCTGCAGCTGCACGCTCCTTTATGCATCCAAAAACTCCGACATGCGTCTTAGCAGCTCTCTGTCCATCATCCGCCTTCGGCCGTCAAAATTGAAAACGTCCGGGCCCTGCTCCCAGGCGAAACCTGCCAGCCCCGAATGCTGTGTCTTTCCTGAAACCTCTACCATGGCCCCATTCACAGTCCTACTAACCCTGCAGCTGCACGCTCCTTTAGGCATCCAAAAACTCCGACATGCGTCTTAGCAGCTCTCTAGCCATTTTCGAGATTCAAGCCTCAAAACTGAAAACGTCCGGGCTCTGCTCCCAGGCGAAACCTGCCAGCCCCGAATGCTGTGTCTTTGCTGAAACCTCTACCATGGCCCCATTCACAGCCCTACTAACCCTGGAGCTGCACGCTCCTTTAGGCATCCAAAAACTCCGACATGCGTCTTAGCAGCTCTCCAGCCATTTTCCAGATTCAAGCCTCAAAACTGCAAACGTCTGGGCCCTGCTCCCAGGCGAAACCTGCCAGCCCCGAATGCTGTGTCTTTCCTGAAACCTCTACCATGGCCCCATTCACAGCCCTACTAACCCTGGAGCTGCACGCTCCTTTAGGCATCCAAAAACTCCGACATGCGTCTTAGCAGCTCTCTAGCCATTTTCCGTGATTCAAGCCTCAAAACTGCAAAAGTCCGGGCCCTGCTCCCAGGCGAAACCTGCCAGCCCCGAATGCTGTGTCTTTGCTGAAACCTCTACCATGGCCCCATTCACAGCCCTACTAACCCTGGAGCTGCACGCTCCTTTAGGCATCCAAAAACTGCGACTTGCGACGGAGCGGCTCTCTAGCCATTTTTCGAGATTCAAGCCTCAAAATTGAAAATGTCCGGGCCCTGCTCCCAGGCGAAACCTGCCAGCCCCGAATGCTCTGTCTTTCCTGAAACCTCTACCATGGCCCCATTCACAGCCCTAAAAAATCTGCAGCGGCAGGCTCCTTTAGGCATCCAAAAACTCCGACATGCGTCTTAGCAGCTCTCTGTCCGTCATCCGCCTTCGTCCGTCAAAATTGAAAACGTGCGAGCTCTGCGCCCAGGCGAAACCTGCCAGCCCCGAATGCTGTGTCTTTCCTGAAACCTCTACCATGGCCCCATTCACAGTCCTACTAACCCTGGAGCTGCACGCTCCTTTAGGCATCCAAAAACTCCGACATGCGTCTTAGCAGCTCTCTAGCCATTTTCGAGATTCAAGCCTCAAAACTGCAAACGTCCGGGCCCTGCTCCCAGGCGAAACCTGCCAGCCCCGAATGCTGTGTCTTTCCTGAAACCTCTACCATGGCCCCATTCACAGCCCTACTAACCCTGGAGCTGCACGCTCCTTTAGGCATCCAAAAACTCCGACATGCATCTTAGCAGCTCTCTAGCCATTTTCGAGATTCAAGCCTCAAAACTGCAAACGTCCAGGTCCTGCTCCCAGGCGAAACCTGCCAGCCCCGAATGCTGTGTCTTTCCTGAAACCTCTACCATGGCCCCATTCACAGCCCTGCTAACCCTGGAGCTTCAGGCTCCTTTAGGCATCCAAAAAATGCGACGTGCGACGGAGCAGCTCTCTAGCCATTTTCGAGATTCAAGCCTCAAAACTGAAAACGTCCGAGCTCTGCTCCCAGGTGAAGCCTGCCAGCCCCGAATGCTGTGTCTTTCCTGAAACCTCTACCATGGCCCCCATTCACAGCCCTACTAACCCTGGAGCTGCACGCTCCTTTAGGCATCCAAAAACTCCGACGTGCGTCTTAGCAGCTCTCTAGCCGTTTCGAGATTCAAGCCTCAAAATTGCAAACGTCCAGGCCCTGCTCCCAGGCGAAACCTGCCAGCCCCCGAATGCTGTGTCTTTCTGAAACCTCTACCATGGCCCCATTCACAGCCCTACTAACCCTGGAGCTGCACGCTCCTTTAGGCATCCAAAAACTCCGACATGCATCTTAGCAGCTCTCTAGCCATTTTCGAGATTCAAGCCTCAAAACTGCAAACGTCCGGGCCCTGCTCCCAGGCGAAACCTGCCAGCCCCGAATGCTGTGTCTTTCCTGAAACCTCTACCATGGCCCCATTCACAGCCCTACTAACCCTGGAGCTGCACGCTCCTTTAGGCATCCAAAAACTCCGACATGCTTCTTAGCAGCTCTCTAGCCATTTTCGCGATTCAAGCCTCAAAACTGAAAACGTCCGGGCCCTGCTCCCAGGCAAAACCTGCCAGCCCCGAATGCTGTGTCTTTCCTGAAACTTCTACCATGGCCCCATTCACAGCCCTACTAACCCTGGAGCTGCACGCTCCTTTAGGCATCCAAAAACTCCGACGTGCGTCTGAGCAGCTCTCTGTCCGTCATCCGCCTTCGACCGTCAAAACTGAAAACGTCCGAGCTCTGCTCCCAGGTGAAACCTGCCAGCCCCGAATGCTGTGTCTTTACTGAAACCTCTACCATGGCCCCATTCACAGCCCTACTAACCCTGGAGCTGCACGCTCCTTTAGGCATCCAAAAACTACGACGTGCGACGGAGCAGCTCTCTAGCCATTTTTGAGATTCAAGCCTCAAAACTGAAAACGTCCGAGCTCTGCTCCCAGGTGAAGCCTGCCAGCCCCGAATGCTGTGTCTTTCCTGAAACCTCTACCATGGCCCCATTCACAGCCCTACTAACCCTGGAGCTGCACGCTCCTTTAGGCATCCAAAAACTCCGACATGCGTCTTAGCAGCTCGCTAGCCATTTTCCAGATTCAAGCCTCAAAACTGCAAACGTCCGAGCCCTGCTCCCAGGCGAAACCTGCCAGCCCCGAATGCTGTGTCTTTCCTGAAACCTCTACCATGGCCCCATTCACAGCCCTACTAACCCTGGAGCTGCACGCTCCTTTAGGCATCCAAAAACTACGACATGCGTCTTAGCAGCTCTCTAGCCATTTTCCGAGATGCAAGCCTCAAAACTGCAAACGTCTGGTCCCTGCTCCCAGGCGAAAACTGCCAGCCCCGAATGCTGTGTCTTTCCTGAAACCTCTACCATGGCCCCATTCACAGCCCTACCAACCCTGGAGCTGCACGCTCCTTTAGGCATCCAAAAACTCCGACATGCATCTTAGCAGCTCTCTAGCCATTTTCCAGATTCAAGCCTCAAAACTGCAAACGTCCGGGCCCTGCTCCCAGGCGAAAACTCCCAGCCCCGAATGCTGTGTCTTTCCTGAAACCTCTACCATGGCCCCATTCACAGCCCTACTAACCCTGGAGCTGCACGATCCTTTAGGCATCCAAAAACTCCGACATGCGACGGAGCGGCTCTCTGTCCGTTGCCCGCCTGCGACCGTCAAAATTGAAAACGTCCGGACCCTGCTCCCAGGCGAAGCCTGCCAGCCCCGAATGCTGTGTCTTTCCTGAAACCTCTACCATGGCCCCATTCACAGCCCTAAAAAATCTGCAGCGGCAGGCTCCTTTAGGCATCCAAAAACTACGACATGCGACTTAGCAGCTCTCTGTCCGTCACCCACCTTCGGCCGTCAAAATTGAAAACGTGCGAGCTCTGCGCCCAGGTGAAGCCTGCCAGCCCCGAATGCTGTGTATTTCCTGAAACCTCTACCATGGCCCCATTCACAGCCTTACTAACCCTGGAGCTGCAGGCTCCTCTAGGCATCCAAAAACTCCGACATGCGTCTTAGCAGATCTCTAGCCATTTTCCAGATTCAAGCCTCAAAACTGCAAAAGTCCGGGCCCTGCTCCCACGCGAAACATCCCAGCCCCGAATGCTGTGTCTTTGATGAAACCTCTAACATGGCCCCATTCACAGCCCTCCTAACCCTGGAGCTGCACGATCCTTTAGGCATCCAAAAAACTCCGACATGCGACTTAGCAGATCTCTAGCCATTTTCCAGATTCAAGCCTCAAAACTGCAAAAGTCCGGGCCCTGCTCCCAGGCGAAACATCCCAGCCCCGAGTGGTTATTCTTTCCTGAAACCTCTACCATGGCCCCATTCACAGTCCTACTAACCCTGGAGGTGCACGCTCCTTTAGGCATCCAAAAACTCCGACATGCATCTTAGCAGCTCTCTAGCCATTTTCCAGATTCAAGCCTCAAAACTGCAAACGTCCGGGCCCTGCGCCCAGGCGAAACCTGCCAGCCCCGAATGCTGTGTCTTTCCTGAAACCTCTACCATGGCCCCATTCACAGCCCTACTAACCCTGGAGCTGCACGCTCCTTTAGGCATCCAAAAACTCCGACATGCATCTTAGCAGCTCTCTAGCCAGTTTTGCGATTCAAGCCTCAAAACTGCAAACGTCCAGGTCCTGCTCCCAGGCGAAACCTGCCAGCCCCGAATGCTGTGTCTTTCCTGAAACCTCTACCATGGCCCCATTCACAGCCCTACTAACTCTGGAGCTGCACGCTCCTTTAGGCATCCAAAAACTACGACGTGCGACGGAGCAGCTCTCTGTCCGTCGCCCACCTCCGTCCGTCAAAATTGAAAACGTGCGAGCTCTGCGCCCAGGCGAAACCTGCCAGCCCCGAATGCTGTGTCTTTCCTGAAACCTCTACCATGGCCCCATTCACAGCCCTACTAACCCTGGAGCTGCAGGCTCCTTTAGGCAGCCAAAAACTGCGACGTGAGATGAAGCGGCTCTCTGTCCGTCGCACGCCTGAGACCGTCAACATTAAAAACGTCCGAGCTCTGCTCCCAGGCGAAACCTGCCAGCCCCGAATGCTGTGTCTTTCCTGAAACCTCTAACATGGCCCCATTCACAGCCCTACTAACCCTGGAGCTGCACGCTCCTTTAGGCATCCAATAACTCCGACATGCGTCTTAGCAGCTCTCTAGCCATTTTCCAGATTCAAGCCTCAAAACTGCAAACGTCTGGGCCCTGCTCCCAGGCGAAACCTGCCAGCCCCGAATGCTGTGTCTTTCCTGAAACCTCTACCATGGCCCCATTCACAGCCCTACCAACCCTGGAGCTGCATGCTCCTTTAGGCATCCAAACACTACGACGTGCGACGGAGCAGCTCTCTGTCCATTGCCCGCCTGCGACCGTCAAAATTGAAAACATGCGAGCTCTGCGCCCAGGTGAAGCCTGCCAGCCCCGAATGCTGTGTCTTTCCTGAAACCTCTACCATGGCCCCATTCACAGCCCTACTAACCCTGGAGCTGCACGCTCCTTTAGGCAGTGAAAAAGTGCGACGTGCGATGAAGCGGATCGCTGTCCGTCGCCCGCCTGTGACCGTCAAAACTGAAAACGTCCGAGCTCTGCTCCCAGGTGAAGCCTGCCAGCCCCGAATGCTGTGTCTTTCCTGAAACCTCTAACATGGCCCCATTCACAGCCCTACTAACCCTGGAGCTGCACGCTCCTTTAGGCATCCAATAACTCCGACATGCGTCTTAGCAGCTCTCTAGCCATTTTCCAGATTCAAGCCTCAAAACTGCAAACGTCTGGGCCCTGCTCCCAGGCGAAACCTGCCAGCCCCGAATGCTGTGTCTTTCCTGAAACCTCTACCATGGCCCCATTCACAGCCCTACTAACCCTGGAGCTGCACGCTCCTTTAGGCATCCAAAAACTCCGACATGCGTCTTAGCAGCTCTCTAGCCATTTTCCAGATTCAAGCCTCAAAACTGCAAACGTCCAGGTCCTGCTCCCAGGCGAAAACTGCCAGCCCCGAATGCTGTGTCTTTGCTGAAACTTCTACCATGGCCCCATTCACAGCCCTACTAACCCTGGAGCTGCACGATCCTTTAGGCATCCAAAAACTACGACGTGCGACGGAGCGGCTCTCTGTCCGTTGCCCGCCTGCGACCGTCAAAATTGAAAACGTCTGAGCTCTGCGCCCAGGTGAAGCCTGCCAGCCCCGAATGCTGTGTCTTTCCTGAAACCTCTACCATGGCCCCATTCACAGCCCTAAAAAATCTGGAGCGGCAGGCTCCTTTAGTCATCCAAAAACTACGACGTGCGACGGAGCAGCTCTCTGTCCGTCGCCCACCTCCGTCCGTCAAAATTGAAAACGTGCGAACTCTGCGCCCAGGTGAAGCCTGCCAGCCCCAAATGCTGTGTCTTTCCTGAAACCTCTACCATGGCCACATTCACAGCCCTACTAACCCTGGAGCTGCAGGCTCCTTTAGGCATCCAAAAACTCCGACATGCGTCTTAGCAGCTCTCTAGCCATTTTCCAGATTCAAGCCTCAAAACTGCAAATGTCCAGGCCCTGCTCCCAGGCGAAACCTGCCAGCCCCGAATGCTGTGTCTTTGATGAAACCTCTAACATGGCCACATTCACAGCCCTACTAACCCTGCAGCTGCACGCTCCTTTATGCATCCAAAAACTCCGACATGCGTCTTAGCAGCTCTCTAGCCATTTTCCAGATTCAAGCCTCAAAACTGCAAAAGTCCGGGCCCTGCTCCCAGGCGAAACATGCCAGCCCCGAATGGTTATTCTTTCCTGAAACCTCTACCATGGCCCCATTCACAGTCCTACTAACCCTGGAGCTGCACGCTCCTTTAGGCATCCAAAAACTCCGACATGCGTCTTAGCAGCTCTCTAGCCATTTTCCAGATTCAAGCCTCAAAACTGCAAACGTCCAGGTCCTGCTCCCAGGCGAAACCTGCCAGCCCCGAATGCTGTGTCTTTGCTGAAACCTCTACCATGGCCCCATTCACAGCCCTACTAACACTGGAGCTGCATGCTCCTTTAGGCATCCAAAAACTCCGACATGCGTCTTAGCAGCTCTCTAGCCATTTTCCAGATTCAAGCCTCAAAACTGCAAACGTCTGGGCCCTGCTCCCAGGCGAAACCTGCCAGCCCCGAATGCTGTGTCTTTCCTGAAACCTCTACCATGGCCCCATTCACAGCCCTACTAACCCTGGAGCTGCACGCTCCTTTAGGCATCCAAAAACTCCGACATGCGTCTTAGCAGCTCTCTAGCCATTTTCCAGATTCAAGCCTCAAAACTGCAAACGTCTGGGCCCTGCTCCCAGGCGAAACCTGGCAGCCCCGAATACTGTGTCTTTCCTGAAACCTCTACCATGGCCCCATTCACAGCCCTACTAACCCTGGAGCTGCACGCTCCTTTAGGCATCCAAAAACTACGACGTGCGACGGAGCGGCTCTCTGTCCGTTGCCCGCCTGCGACCGTCAAAATTGAAAACATGCGAGCTCTGCGCCCAGGTGAAGCCTGCCAGCCCCGAATGCTGTGTCTTTCCTGAAACCTCTACCATGGCCCCATTCACAGCCCTAAAAAATCTGGAGCTGCACGCTCCTTTAGGCATCCAAAAACTACAACGTGCGACGGAGCAGCTCTCTGTCCGTCACCCACCTCCGTCCGTCAAAATTGAAAACGTGCGAACTCTGCGCCCAGGTGAAGCCTGCCAGCCCCGAATGCTGTGTCTTTCCTGAAACCTCTACCATGGCCCCATTCACAGTCCTACTAACCCTGGAGGTGCACGCTCCTTTAGGCATCCAAAAACTCCGACATGCGTCTTAGCAGCTCTCTAGCCATTTTCGAGATTCAAGCCTCAAAACTGCAAACGTCCGGGCCCTGCTCCCAGGCGAAACCTGCCAGCCCCGAATGCTGTGTCTTTCCTGAAACCTCTACCATGGCCCCATTCACAGCCCTACTAACCCTGGAGCTGCACGCTCCTTTAGGCATCCAAAAACTCCGACATGCATCTTAGCAGCTCTCTAGCCAGTTTTGCGATTCAAGCCTCAAAACTGCAAACGTCCAGGTCCTGCTCCCAGGCGAAACCTGCCAGCCCCGAATGCTGTGTCTTTCCTGAAACCTCTACCATGGCCCCATTCACAGCCCTGCTAACTCTGGAGCTGCACGCTTCTTTAGGCATCCAAAAACTACGACGTGCGACGGAGCAGCTCTCTGTCTGTCGCCAACCTCCGTCCGTCAAAATTGAAAACGTCCGAGCTCTGCGCCCAGGTGAAGCCTGCCAGCCCCGAATGCTGTGTCTTTCCTGAAACCTCTACCATGGCCCCATTCACAGCCCTACCAACCCTGGAGCTGCATGCTCCTTTAGGCATCCAAACACTACGACGTGCGACGGAGCAGCTCTCTGTCCGTTGCCCGCCTGCAACCGTCAAAATTGAAAACATGCGAGCTCTGCGCCCAGGCGAAGCCTGCCAGCCCCGAATGCTGTGTCTTTCCTGAAACCTCTACCATGGCCCCATTCACAGCCCTACTAACCCTGGAGCTGCACGCTCCTTTAGGCAGCCAAAAACTGCGACGTGCGATGAAGCGGATCGCTGTCCGTCGCCCGCCTGTGACCGTCAAAACTGAAAACGTCCGAGCTCTGCACCCAGGTGAAGCCTGCCAGCCCCGAATGCTGTGTCTTTCCTGAAACCTCTAACATGGCCCCATTCACAGCCCTACTAACCCTGGAGCTGCACGCTCCTTTAGGCATCCAAAAACTCCGACATGCATCTTAGCAGCTCTCTAGCCATTTTCCAGATTCAAGCCTCAAAACTGCAAACGTCTGGGCCCTGCTCCCAGGCGAAACCTGGCAGCCCCGAATGCTGTGTCTTTCCTGAAACTTCTACCATGGCCCCATTCACAGCCCTACTAACCCTGGAGCTGCACGCTCCTTTAGGCATCCAAAAACTCCGACATGCGTCTTAGCAGCTCTCTAGCCATTTTCCAGATTCAAGCCTCAAAACTGCAAACGTCCAGGTCCTGCTCCCAGGCGAAAACTGCCAGCCCCGAATGCTGTGTCTTTGCTGAAACTTCTACCATGGCCCCATTCACAGCCCTACTAACCCTGCAGCTGCACGCTCCTTTAGGCATCCAAAAACTCCAACATGCATCTTAGCAGCTCTCTAGCCATTTTTGCAATTCAAGCCTCAAAACTGAAAACGTCCAGGTCCTGCTCCCAGGCGAAACCTGCCAGCCCCGAATGCTGTGTCTTTCCTGAAACCTCTACCATGGCCCCATTCACAGCCCTACTAACCCTGGAGCTGCACGATCCTTTAGGCATCCAAAAACTACGACGTGCAACAGAGCAGATCTCTGTCCGTCGCCCGCCAGCGACCGTCAAAATTGAAAACGTCCGAGCTCTGCACCCAGGTGAAGCCTGCCAGCCCCGAATGCTGTGTCTTTCCTGAAACCTCTACCATGGCCCCATTCACAGCCCTACTAACCCTGGAGCTGCACGCTCCTTTAGGCAGCCAAAAACTCCGACGTGCGATGAAGCGGATCGCTGTCCGTCGCCCGCCTGTGACCGTCAAAACTGAAAACGTCCGAGCTCTGCACCCAGGTGAAGCCTGCCAGCCCCGAATGCTGTGTCTTTCCTGAAACCTCTACCATGGCCCCATTCACAGCCCTACTAACCCTGGAGCTGCACGCTCCTTTAGGCATCCAAAAACTCCGACATGCGTCTTAGCAGCTCTCTAGCCATTTTCCAGATTCAAGCCTCAAAACTGCAAACGTCCAGGTCCTGCTCCCAGGCGAAAACTGCCAGCCCCGAATGCTGTGTCTTTGCTGAAACTTCTACCATGGCCCCATTCACAGCCCTACTAACCCTGGAGCTGCACGATCCTTTAGGCATCCAAAAACTACGACGTTCGACGGAGCGGCTCTCTGTCCGTTGCCTGCCTGCGACCGTCAAAATTGAAAACATGCGAGCTCTGCGCCCAGGTGAAGCCTGCCAGCCCCAAATGCTGTGTCTTTCCTGAAACCTCTACCATGGCCCCATTCACAGCCCTAAAAAATCTGGAGCGGCAGGCTCCTTTAGGCATCCAAAACCTACGACGTGCGACGGAGCAGCTCTCTGTCCGTCGCCCACCTCCGTCCGTCAAAATTGAAAACGTGCGAACTCTGCGCCCAGGTGAAGCCTGCCAGCCCCGAATGCTGTGTCTTTCCTGAAACCTCTACCATGGCCCCATTCACAGCCCTACTAACCCTGGAGCTGCACGCTCCTCTAGGCATCCAAAAACTCCGACATGCGTCTTAGCAGATCTCTAGCCATTTTCCAGATTCAAGCCTCAAAACTGCAAAAGTCCGGGCCCTGCTCCCACGCGAAACATCCCAGCCCCGAATGCTGTGTCTTTGATGAAACCTCTAACATGGCCACATTCACAGCCCTCCTAACCTTGGAGCTGCACGTTCCTTTAGGCTTCCAAAAACTCCGACATGCGTCTTAGCAGATCTCTAGCCATTTTCCAGATTCAAGCCTCAAAACTGCAAAAGTCCGGGCCCTGCTCCCAGGCGAAACATGCCAGCCCCGAGTGGTTATTCTTTCCTGAAACCTCTACCATGGCCCCATTCACAGTCCTACTAACCCTGGAGCTGCACGCTCCTTTAGGCATCCAAAAACTCCGACATGCGTCTTAGCAGCTCTCTAGCCATTTTCCAGATTCAAACCTCAAAACTGCAAACGTCCGGGCCCTGCTCCCAGGCGAAACCTACCAGCCCCGAATGCTGTGTCTTTGATGAAACCTCTACCATGGCCCCATTCACAGCCCTACTAACCCTGGAGCTGCACGCTCCTTTAGGCATCCAAAAACTCCGACATGCGTCTTAACAGCTCTCTAGCCATTTTCCAGATTCAAGCCTCAAAACTGCAAAAGTCCGGGCCCTGCTCCCAGGCGAAACATACCAGCTCCGAGTGGTTATTCTTTCCTGAAACCTCTACCATGGCCCCATTCACAGTCCTACTAACCCTGGAGGTGCACGCTCCTTTAGGCATCCAAAAACTCCGACATGCATCTTAGCAGCTCTCTAGCCATTTTCCAGATTCAAGCCTCAAAACTGCAAACGTCCGGGCCCTGCTCCCACGCGAAACCTGCCAGCCCCGAATGCTGTGTCTTTCCTGAAACCTCTACCATGGCCCCATTCACAGCCCTACTAACCCTGGAGCTGCACGCTCCTTTAGGCATCCAAAAACTCCGACATGCATCTTAGCAGCTCTCTAGCCAGTTTTGCGATTCAAGCCTCAAAACTGCAAACGTCCAGGTCCTGCTCCCAGGCGAAACCTGCCAGCCCCGAATGCTGTGTCTTTCCTGAAACCTCTACCATGGCCCCATTCACAGCCCTACTAACTCTGGAGCTGCACGCTCCTTTAGGCATCCAAAAACTACGACGTGCGACGGAGCAGCTCTCTGTCCGTCGCCCACCTCCGTCCGTCAAAATTGAAAACGTCCGAGCTCTGCGCCCAGGTGAAGCCTGCCAGCACCGAATGCTGTGTCTTTCCTGAAACCTCTACCATGGCCCCATTCACAGCCCTACTAACCCTGGAGCTGCACGCTCCTTTAGGCATCCAAAAACTCCGACATGCGTCTTAGCAGCTCTCTAGCCATTTTCCAGATTCAAGCCTCAAAACTGCAAACGTCCAGGTCCTGCTCCCAGGCGAAAACTGCCAGCCCCGAATGCTGTGTCTTTGCTGAAACTTCTACCATGGCCCCATTCACAGCCCTACTAACCCTGGAGCTGCACGATCCTTTAGGCATCCAAAAACTACGACGTGCGACGGAGCGGCTCTCTGTCCGTTGCCCGCCTGCGACCGTCAAAATTGAAAACATGCGAGCTCTGCGCCCAGGTGAAGCCTGCCAGCCCCGAATGCTGTGTCTTTCCTGAAACCTCTACCATGGCCCCATTCACAGCCCTAAAAAATCTGGAGCTGCACGCTCCTTTAGGCATCCAAAAACTACGACGTGCGACGGAGCAGCTCTCTGTCCGTCGCCCACCTCCGTCCGTCAAAATTGAAAACGTGCGAACTCTGCGCCCAGGTGAAGCCTGCCAGCCCCAAATGCTGTGTCTTTCCTGAAACCTCTACCATGGCCACATTCACAGCCCTACTAACCCTGGAGCTGCAGGCTCCTTTAGGCATCCAAAAACTCCGACATGCGTCTTAGCAGCTCTCTAGCCATTTTCCAGATTCAAGCCTCAAAACTGCAAATGTCCAGGCCCTGCTCCCAGGCGAAACCTGCCAGCCCCGAATGCTGTGTCTTTGATGAAACCTCTAACATGGCCACATTCACAGCCCTACTAACCCTGCAGCTGCACGCTCCTTTATGCATCCAAAAACTCCGACATGCGTCTTAGCAGCTCTCTAGCCATTTTCCAGATTCAAGCCTCAAAACTGCAAAAGTCCGGGCCCTGCTCCCAGGCGAAACCTGCCAGCCCCGAATGGTTATTCTTTCCTGAAACCTCTACCATGGCCCCATTCACAGTCCTACTAACCCTGGAGCTGCACGCTCCTTTAGGCATCCAAAAACTCCGACATGCGTCTTAGCAGCTCTCTAGCCATTTTTCAGATTCAAGCCTCAAAACTGCAAACGTCCAGGTCCTGCTCCCAGGCGAAACCTGCCAGCCCCGAATGCTGTGTCTTTCCTGAAACCTCTACCATGGCCCCATTCACAGCCCTACTAACCCTGGAGCTGCACGCTCCTTTAGGCATCCAAAAACTCCGACATGCGTCTTAGCAGCTCTCTAGCCATTTTCCAGATTCAAGCCTCAAAACTGCAAAGTTCTGGGCCCTGCTCCCAGGCGAAACCTGGCAGCCCCGAATACTGTGTCTTTCCTGAAACCTCTACCATGGCCCCATTCACAGCCCTACTAACCCTGGAGCTGCACGCTCCTTTAGGCATCCAAAAACTACGACATGCATCTTAGCAGATCTCTAGCCATTTTCCAGATTCAAGCCTCAAAACTGCAAACGTCCAGGTCCTGCTCCCAGGCGAAAACTGCCAGCCCCGAATGCTGTGTCTTTGCTGAAACTTCTACCATGGCCCCATTCACAGCCCTACTAACCCTGGAGCTGCACGATCCTTTAGGCATCCAAAAACTACGACGTTCGACGGAGCGGCTCTCTGTCCGTTGCCTGCCTGCGACCGTCAAAATTGAAAACATGCGAGCTCTGCGCCCAGGTGAAGCCTGCCAGCCCCGAATGCTGTGTCTTTCCTGAAACCTCTACCATGGCCCCATTCACAGCCCTAAAAAATCTGGAGCGGCAGGCTCCTTTAGGCATCCAAAAACTACAACGTGCGACGGAGCAGCTCTCTGTCCGTCACCCACCTCCGTCCGTCAAAATTGAAAACGTGCGAACTCTGCGCCCAGGTGAAGCCTGCCAGCCCCGAATGCTGTGTCTTTCCTGAAACCTCTACCATGGCCCCATTCACAGCCTTACTAACCCTGGAGCTGCAGGCTCCTCTAGGCATCCAAAAACTCCGACATGCGTCTTAGCAGATCTCTAGCCATTTTCCAGATTCAAGCCTCAAAACTGCAAAAGTCCGGGCCCTGCTCCCAGGCGAAACCTGCCAGCCCCGAATGCTGTGTCTTTGATGAAACCTCTAACATGGCCACATTCACAGCCCTCCTAACCTTGGAGCTGCACGTTCCTTTAGGCTTCCAAAAACTCCGACATGCGTCTTAGCAGATCTCTAGCCATTTTCCAGATTCAAGCCTCAAAACTGCAAAAGTCCGGGCCCTGCTCCCAGGCGAAACATCCCAGCTCCGAGTGGTTATTCTTTCCTGAAACCTCTACCATGGCCCCATTCACAGCCCTACTAACCCTGGAGCTGCACGCTCCTTTAGGCATCCAAAAACTCCGACATGCGTCTTAGCAGCTCTCTAGCCATTTTCGAGATTCAAGCCTCAAAACTGCAAACGTCCGGGCCCTGCTCCCAGGCGAAACCTGCCAGCCCCGAATGCTGTGTCTTTCCTGAAACCTCTACCATGGCCCCATTCACAGCCCTACTAACCCTGGAGCTGCACGCTCCTTTAGGCATCCAAAAACTCCGACATGCATCTTAGCAGCTCTCTAGCCAGTTTTGCGATTCAAGCCTCAAAACTGCAAACGTCCAGGTCCTGCTCCCAGGCGAAACCTGCCAGCCCCGAATGCTGTGTCTTTCCTGAAACCTCTACCATGGCCCCATTCACAGCCCTGCTAACTCTGGAGCTGCACGCTCCTTTAGGCATCCAAAAACTACGACGTGCGACGGAGCAGCTCTCTGTCTGTCGCCCACCTCCGTCCGTCAAAATTGAAAACGTCCGAGCTCTGCGCCCAGGTGAAGCCTGCCAGCCCCGAATGCTGTGTCTTTCCTGAAACCTCTACCATGGCCCCATTCACAGCCCTACCAACCCTGGAGCTGCATGCTCCTTTAGGCATCCAAACACTACGACGTGCGACGGAGCAGCTCTCTGTCCGTTGCCCGCCTGCAACCGTCTAAATTGAAAACATGCGAGCTCTGCGCCCAGGTGAAGCCTGCCAGCCCCGAATGCTGTGTCTTTCCTGAAACCTCTACCATGGCCCCATTCACAGCCCTACTAACCCTGGAGCTGCACGCTCCTTTAGGCAGCCAAAAACTCCGACATGCGTCTTAGCAGCTCTCTAGCCATTTTCGAGATTCAAGCCTCAAAACTGAAAACGTCCGAGCTCTGCACCCAGGCGAAACCTGCCAGCCCCGAATGCTGTGTCTTTCCTGAAACCTCTACCATGGCCCCATTCACAGCCCTACTAACCCTGGAGCTGCACGCTCCTTTAGGCAGCCAAAAACTGCGACGTGCGATGAAGCGGATCGCTGTCCGTCGCCCGCCTGTGACCGTCAAAACTGAAAACGTCCGAGCTCTGCTCCCAGGTGAAACCTGCCAGCCCCGAATGCTGTGTCTTTCCTGAAACCTCTACCATGGCCCCATTCACAGCCCTACTAACCCTGGAGCTGCACGCTCCTTTAGGCATCCAAAAACTCCGACATGCGTCTTAGCAGCTCTCTAGCCATTTTCCAGATTCAAGCCTCAAAACTGCAAACGTCCGGGCCCTGCTCCCAGGCGAAACCTGCCAGCCCCTAATGGTTATTCTTTCCTGAAACCTCTACCATGGCCCCATTCACAGTCCTACTAACCCTGGAGCTGCACGCTCCTTTAGGCATCCAAAAACTCCGACATGCGTCTTAGCAGCTCTCTAGCCATTTTTGAGATTCAAGCCTCAAAACTGCAAACGTCCAGGCCCTGCTCCCAGGCGAAGCCTGCCAGCCCCGAATGCTGTGTCTTTGCTGAAACCTCTACCATGGCCACATTCACAGCCCTACTAACCCTGGAGCTGCACGCTCCTTTAGGCATCCAAAAACTCCGACATGCGTCTTAGCAGCTCTCTAGCCATTTTCCAGATTCAAGCCTCAAAACTGAAAACGTCCGGGCCCTGCTCCCAGGCGAAACATACCAGCCCCGAATGCTGTGTCTTTCCTGAAACCTCTACCATGGCCCCATTCACAGCCCTACTAACCCTGGAGCTGCACGCTCCTTTAGGCATCCAAAAACTCCGACATGCGTCTTAGCAGCTCTCTAGCCATTTTCGAGATTCAAGCCTCAAAACTGCAAACGTCCGGGCCCTGCTCCCAGGCGAAACCTGCCAGCCCCGAGTGCTGTGTCTTTCCTGAAACCTCTACCATGGCCCCATTCACAGCCCTACTAACCCTGGAGCTGCACGCTCCTTTAGGCATCCAAAAACTCCGACATGCGTCTTAGCAGCTCTCTAGCCATTTTCCAGATTCAAGCCTCAAAACTGCAAACGTCTGGGCCCTGCTCCCAGGCGAAACCTGCCAGCCCCGAATGCTGTGTCTTTGCTGAAACCTCTACCATGGCCCCATTCACAGCCCTACTAACACTGGAGCTGCACGCTCCTTTAGGCATCCAAAAACTCCGACATGCATCTTAGCAGCTCTCTAGCCATTTTCCAGATTCAAGCCTCAAAACTGCAAACGTCCAGGTCCTGCTCCCAGGCGAAACCTGCCAGCCCCGAATGCTGTGTCTTTGCTGAAACCTCTACCATGGCCCCATTCACAGCCCTACTAACCCTGGAGCTGCACGATCCTTTAGGCATCCAAAAACTACGACGTGCGACGGAGCGGCTCTCTGTCCATTGCCCGCCTGCGACCGTCAAAATTGAAAACATGCGAGCTCTGCGCCCAGGTGAAGCCTGCCAGCCCCGAATGCTGTGTCTTTCCTGAAACCTCTACCATGGCCCCATTCACAGCCCTAAAAAATCTGGAGCGGCAGGCTCCTTTAGGCATCCAAAAACTACGACGTGCGACGGAGCAGCTCTCTGTCCGTCACCCACCTCCATCCGTCAAAATTGAAAACGTGCGAACTCTGCGCCCAGGTGAAGCCTGCCAGCCCTGAATGCTGTGTCTTTCCTGAAACCTCTACCATGGCCCCATTCACAGCCTTACTAACCCTGGAGCTGCACGCTCCTTTAGGCATCCAAAAACTCCGACATGCGTCTTAGCAGCTCTCTAGCCATTTTCCAGATTCAAGCCTCAAAACTGCAAAAGTCCGGGCCCTGCTCCCAGGCGAAACCTGCCAGCCCCGAATGCTGTGTCTTTGATGAAACCTCTACCATGGCCCCATTCACAGCCCTACTAACCCTGGAGCTGCACGCTCCTTTAGGCATCCAAAAACTCCGACATGCGTCTTAGCAGCTCTCTAGCCATTTTCGAGATTCAAGCCTCAAAACTGCAAACGTCTGGGCCCTGCTCCCAGGCGAAACCTACCAGCCCCGAATGCTGTGTCTTTCCTGAAACCTCTAACATGGCCACATTCACAGCCCTACTAACCCTGGAGCTGCACGCTCCTTTAGGCATCCAAAAACTCCGACATGCGTCTTAGCAGCTCTCTAGCCATTTTCGAGATTCAAGCCTCAAAACTGCAAACGTCCGGGCCCTGCTCCCAGGCGAAACCTACCAGCCCCGAATGCTGTGTCTTTGATGAAACCTCTACCATGGCCCCATTCACAGCCCTACTAACCCTGGAGCTGCACGCTCCTTTAGGCATCCAAAAAATCCGACATGCGTCTTAACAGCTCTCTAGCCATTTTCCAGATTCAAGCCTCAAAACTGCAAAAGTCCGGGCCCTGCTCCCAGGCGAAACCTGCCAGCCCCGAATGGTTATTCTTTCCTGAAACCTCTACCATGGCCCCATTCACAGTCCTACTAACCCTGGAGGTGCACGCTCCTTTAGGCATCCAAAAACTCCGACATGCGTCTTAGCAGCTCTCTAGCCAGTTTTGCGATTCAAGCCTCAAAACTGCAAACGTCCAGGTCCTGCTCCCAGGCGAAACCTGCCAGCCCCGAATGCTGTGTCTTTGCTGAAACCTCTACCATGGCCCCATTCACAGCCCTACTAACCCTGGAGCTGCACGCTCCTTTAGGCATCCAAAAACTACGACGTGCAACAGAGCAGATCTCTGTCCGTCGCCCGCCTGCGACCGTCAAAATTGAAAACGTCCGAGCTCTGCGCCCAGGTGAAGCCTGCCAGCCCCGAATGCTGTATCTTTCCTGAAACCTCTACCATGGCCCCATTCACAGCCCTACTAACCCTGGAGCTGCACGCTCCTTTAGGCATCCAAAAACTCCGACATGCATCTTAGCAGCTCTCTAGCCATTTTCCAGATTCAAGCCTCAAAACTGCAAACGTCCAGGTCCTGCTCCCAGGCGAAAACTGCCAGCCCCGAATGCTGTGTCTTTGCTGAAACTTCTACCATGGCCCCATTCACAGCCCTACTAACCCTGGAGCTGCACGATCCTTTAGGCATCCAAAAACTACGACGTGCGACGGAGCGGCTCTCTCTCCGTTGCCCGCCTGCGACCGTCAAAATTGAAAACATGCGAGCTCTGCGCCCAGGTGAAGCCTGCCAGCCCCAAATGCTGTGTCTTTCCTGAAACCTCTACCATGGCCCCATTCACAGCCCTAAAAAATCTGGAGCGGCAGGCTCCTTTAGGCATCCAAAACCTACGACGTGCGACGGAGCAGCTCTCTGTCCGTCGCCCACCTCCGTCCATCAAAATTGAAAACGTGCGAACTCTGCGCCCAGGTGAAGCCTGCCAGCCCCGAATGCTGTGTCTTTCCTGAAACCTCTACCATGGCCACATTCACAGCCCTACTAACCCTGGAGCTGCAGGCTCCTCTAGGCATCCAAAAACTCCGACATGCGTCTTAGCAGCTCTCTAGCCATTTTCCAGATTCAAGCCTCAAAACTGCAAAAGTCCGGGCCCTGCTCCCAGGCAAAACCTGCCAGCCCCGAATGCTGTGTCTTTGCTGAAACCTCTACCATGGCCCCATTCACAGCCCTAAAAAATCTGGAGCTGCACGCTCCTTTAGGCATCCAAAAACTACGACGTGCGACGGAGCAGCTCTCTGTCCGTCGTCCACCTCTGTCCGTCAAAATTGAAAACGTCCGAGCTCTGCGCCCAGGTGAAGCCTGCCAGCCCCGAATGCTGTGTCTTTCCTGAAACCTCTACCATGGCCCCATTCACAGCCCTACTAACCCTGGAGCTGCACGCTCCTTTAGGCATCCAAAAACTCCGACATGCGTCTTAGCAGCTCTCTAGCCATTTTCCAGATTCAAGCCTCAAAACTGCAAAAGTCCGGGCCCTGCTCCCAGGCGAAACATCCCAGCTCCGAGTGGTTATTCTTTCCTGAAACCTCTACCATGGCCCCATTCACAGTCCTAATAACCTTGGAGCTGCACGCTCCTTTAGGCATCCAAAAACTCCGACATGCGTCTTAGCAGCTCTCTAGCCATTTTCCAGATTCAAGCCTCAAAACTGCAAACGTCTGGGCCCTGCTCCCAGGCGAAACATCCCAGCTCCGAGTGGTTATTCTTTCCTGAAACCTCTACCATGGCCCCATTCACAGTCCTACTAACACTGGAGCTGCACGCTCCTTTAGGCATCCAAAAACTCCAACATGCGTCTTAGCAGCTCTCTAGCCATTTTCCAGATTCAAGCCTCAAAACTGCAAACGTCTGGGCCCTGCTCCCAGGCGAAACCTGCCAGCCCCGAATGCTGTGTCTTTCTGAAACCTCTACCATGGCCCCATTCACAGCCCTACTAACCCTGGAGCTGCACGCTCCTTTAGGCATCCAAAAACTCCGACATGCGTCTTAGCAGCTCTCTAGCCATTTTCCAGATTCAAGCCTCAAAACTGCAAACGTCTGGGCCCTGCTCCCAGGCGAAACCTGCCAGCCCCGAATGCTGTGTCTTTGCTGAAACTTCTACCATGGCCCCATTCACAGCCCTACTAACCCTGGAGCTGCACGATCCTTTAGGCATCCAAAAACTACGACGTGCGACGGAGCGGCTCTCTGTCCGTTGCCCGCCTGCGACCGTCAAAATTGAAAACATGCGAGCTCTGCGCCCAGGTGAAGCCTGCCAGCCCCAAATGCTGTGTCTTTCCTGAAACCTCTACCATGGCCCCATTCACAGCCCTAAAAAATCTGGAGCGGCAGGCTCCTTTAGGCATCCAAAAACTACGACGTGCGACGGAGCAGCTCTCTGTCCGTCGCCCACCTCCGTCCGTCAAAATTGAAAACGTGCGAACTCTGCGCCCAGGTGAAGCCTGCCAGCCCCGAATGCTGTGTCTTTCCTGAAACCTCTACCATGGCCCCATTCACAGCCCTACTAACCCTGAAGCTGCAGGCTCCTCTAGGCATCCAAAAACTCCGACATGCGTCTTAGCAGCTCTCTAGCCATTTTCGAGATTCAAGCCTCAAAACTGCAAACGTCTGGGCCCTGCTCCCAGGCGAAACCTACCAGCCCCGAATGCTGTGTCTTTGATGAAACCTCTAACATGGCCACATTCACAGCCCTATTAACCCTGGAGCTGCACGCTCCTTTAGGCATCCAAAAACTCCGACATGCGTCTTAGCAGCTCTCTAGCCATTTTCCAGATTCAAGCCTCAAAACTGCAAAAGTCCGGGCCCTGCTCCCAGGCGAAACATCCCAGCTCCGAGTGGTTATTCTTTCCTGAAACCTCTACCATGGCCCCATTCACAGTCCTACTAACCCTGGAGCTGCACGCTCCTTTAGGCATCCAAAAACTCCGACATGCGTCTTAGCAGCTCTCTAGCCATTTTCCAGATTCAAGCCTCAAAACTGCAAACGTCTGGGCCCTGCTCCCAGGCGAAACCTGCCAGCCCCGAATGCTGTGTCTTTCCTGAAACCTCTACCATGGCCCCATTCACAGCCCTACTAACCCTGGAGCTGCACGCTCCTTTAGGCATCCAAAAACTACGACGTGCGACGGAGCAGCTCTCTAGCCATTTTCGAGATTCAAGCCTCAAAACTGCAAAAGTCCGGGCCCTGCTCCCAGGCGAAACATCCCAGCTCCGAGTGGTTATTCTTTCCTGAAACCTCTACCATGGCCCCATTCACAGCCCTACTAACCCTGGAGCTGCACGCTCCTTTAGGCATCCAAAAACTCCGACATGCATCTTAGCAGCTCTCTAGCCATTTTCCAGATTCAAGCCTCAAAACTGCAAACGTCCAGGTCCTGCTCCCAGGCGAAAACTGCCAGCCCCGAATGCTGTGTCTTTGCTGAAACTTCTACCATGGCCCCATTCACAGCCCTACTAACCCTGCAGCTGCACGATCCTTTAGGCATCCAAAAACTACGACGTGCGACGGAGCAGCTCTCTAGCCATTTTCCAGATTCAAGCCTCAAAACTGCAAACGTCTGGGCCCTGCTCCCAGGCGAAACCTGACAGCCCCGAATGCTGTGTCTTTCCTGAAACCTCTACCATGGCCCCATTCACAGCCCTACTAACCCTGGAGCTGCACGCTCCTTTAGGCATCCAAAAACTCCGACATGCGTCTTAGCAGCTCTCTAGCCATTTTCCAGATTCAAGCCTCAAAACTGCAAACGTCTGGGCCCTGCTCCCAGGCGAAACCTGCCAGCCCCGAATGCTGTGTCTTTGCTGAAACTTCTACCATGGCCCCATTCACAGCCCTACTAACCCTGGAGCTGCACGATCCTTTAGGCATCCAAAAACTACGACGTGCGACGGAGCGGCTCTCTGTCCGTTGCCCGCCTGCGACCGTCAAAATTGAAAACATGCGAGCTCTGCGCCCAGGTGAAGCCTGCCAGCCCCGAATGCTGTGTCTTTCCTGAAACCTCTACCATGGCCCCATTCACAGCCCTAAAAAATCTGGAGCGGCAGGCTCCTTTAGGCATCCAAAAACTACGACGTGCGACGGAGCAGCTCTCTGTCCGTCGCCCACCTCCGTCCGTCAAAATTGAAAACGTGCGAACTCTGCGCCCAGGTGAAGCCTGCCAGCCCCGAATGCTGTGTCTTTCCTGAAACCTCTACCATGGCCCCATTCACAGCCCTACTAACCCTGGAGCTGCAGGCTCCTCTAGGCATCCAAAAACTCCAACATGCGTCTTAGCAGCTCTCTAGCCATTTTCCAGATTCAAGCCTCAAAACTGCAAAAGTCCGGGCCCTGCTCCCAGGCGAAACCTACCAGCCCCGAATGCTGTGTCTTTGATGAAACCTCTAACATGGCCACATTCACAGCCCTATTAACCCTGGAGCTGCACGCTCCTTTAGGCATCCAAAAACTCCGACATGCGTCTTAGCAGCTCTCTAGCCATTTTCCAGATTCAAGCCTCAAAACTGCAAAAGTCCGGGCCCTGCTCCCACGCGAAACATCCCAGCTCCGAGTGGTTATACTTTCCTGAAACCTCTACCATGGCCCCATTCACAGCCCTACTAACCCTGGAGCTGCACGCTCCTTTAGGCATCCAAAAACTCCGACATGCGTCTTAGCAGCTCTCTAGCCATTTTCCAGATTCAAGCCTCAAAACTGCAAACGTCCGGGCCCTGCTCCCAGGCGAAACCTGCCAGCCCCGAATGCTGTGTCTTTCCTGAAACCTCTACCATGGCCCCATTCACAGCCCTACTAACCCTGGAGCTGCACGCTCCTTTAGGCATCCAAAAACTCCGACATGCATCTTAGCAGCTCTCTAGCCATTTTCCAGATTCAAGCCTCAAAACTGCAAACGTCCAGGTCCTGCTCCCAGGCGAAACCTGCCAGCCCCGAAAGCTGTGTCTTTGCTGAAACTTCTACCATGGCCCCATTCACAGCCCTACTAACCCTGGAGCTGCACGATCCTTTAGGCATCCAAAAACTACGACGTGCGACGGAGCGGCTCTCTATCCGTTGCCCGCCTGCGACCGTCAAAATTGAAAACATGCGAGCTCTGCGCCCAGGTGAAGCCTGCCAGCCCCGAATGCTGTGTCTTTCCTGAAACCTCTACCATGGCCCCATTCACAGCCCTAAAAAATCTGGAGCGGCAGGCTCCTTTAGGCATCCAAAAACTACGACGTGCGACGGAGCAGCTCTCTGTCCGTCGCCCGCCTGTGACCGTCAAAATTGAAAACGTGCGAACTCTGCGCCCAGGTGAAGCCTGCCAGCCCCGAATGCTGTGTCTTTCCTGAAACCTCTACCATGGCCCCATTCACAGCCTTACTAACCCTGGAGCTGCAGGCTCCTCTAGGCATCCAAAAACTCCGACATGCGTCTTAGCAGCTCTCTAGCCATTTTCCAGATTCAAGCCTCAAAACTGCAAACGTCCGGGCCCTGCTCCCACGCGAAACATCCCAGCTCAGAGTGGTTATTCTTTCCTGAAACCTCTACCATGGCCCCATTCACAGTCCTACTAACACTGGAGCTGCACGCTCCTTTAGGCATCCAAAAACTCCGACATGCGTCTTAGCAGCTCTCTAGCCATTTTCCAGATTCAAGCCTCAAAACTGCAAACGTCTGGGCCCTGCTCCCAGGCGAAACCTGCCAGCCCCGAATGCTGTGTCTTTCCTGAAACCTCTACCATGGCCCCATTCACAGCCCTACTAACACTGGAGCTGCACGCTCCTTTAGGCATCCAAAAACTCCGACATGCGTCTTAGCAGCTCTCTAGCCATTTTCCAGATTCAAGCCTCAAAACTGCAAACGTCCAGGCCCTGCTCCCAGGCGAAACCTGCCAGCCCCAAATGCTGTGTCTTTGCTGAAACTTCTACCATGGCCCCATTCACAGCCCTACTAACCCTGGAGCTGCACGATCCTTTAGGCATCCAAAAACTACGACGTGCGACGGAGCGGCTCTCTGTCCGTTGCCCGCCTGCGACCGTCAAAATTGAAAACATGCGAGCTCTGCGCCCAGGTGAAGCCTGCCAGCCCCAAATGCTGTGTCTTTCCTGAAACCTCTACCATGGCCCCATTCACAGCCCTAAAAAATCTGGAGCGGCAGGCTCCTTTAGGCATCCAAAACCTACGACGTGCGACGGAGCAGCTCTCTGTCCGTCGCCCACCTCCGTCCGTCAAAATTGAAAACGTGCGAACTCTGCGCCCAGGTGAAGCCTGCCAGCCCCGAATGCTGTGTCTTTCCTGAAACCTCTACCATGGCCCCATTCACAGCCCTACTAACCGTGCAGCTGCATGCTCCTCTAGGCATCCAAAAACTCCAACATGCGTCTTAGCAGCTCTCTAGCCATTTTCGAGATTCAAGCCTCAAAACTGCAAACGTCTGGGCCCTGCTCCCAGGCGAAACCTACCAGCCCCGAATGCTGTGTCTTTGCTGAAACCTCTACCATGGCCCCATTCACAGCCCTATTAACCCTGGAGCTGCACGCTCCTTTAGGCATCCAAAAACTCCGACATGCGTCTTAGCAGCTCTCTAGCCATTTTCCAGATTCAAGCCTCAAAACTGCAAAAGTCTGGGCCCTGCTCCCACGCGAAACATCCCAGCTCCGAGTGGTTATTCTTTCCTGAAACCTCTACCATGGCCCCATTCACAGCCCTACTAACCCTGGAGCTGCACGCTCCTTTAGGCATCCAAAAACTCCGACATGCGTTGAAGCGGATCGCTGTCCGTCGCCCGCCTGTGACCGTCAAAACTGAATACGTCCGAGCTCTGCTCGCAGGCGAAACCTGCCAGCCCCGAATGCTGTGTCTTTGCTGAAACCTCTACCATGCCCCCTTCACAGCCCTACTAACTCTGGAGCTGCATGCTCCTTTAGGCTTCCAAAAACTACGACGTGCGACGGAGCAGATCTCTGTCTGGAAATTGAGGGAGGGTGTTTTTCTGTCTTTAGAGAACTGAAGGGAAAGGTCCGGCTCTGCTGCGTTAATGCAACTTTTATCCATCCATCCATCCATCCATCCATCCATCCCCTAACATCTCAAACCTTCTCAGAAAAATGCCTTACCCAAATCTTAGGTCTCCCCAGACTTATTTCTTAAATATCCATATACCGCGGTAGTCTTTATGCCTGTCACGTAAAGGGTGGGAGTCCGATGTGTGGCCGAGGGAGGCCCTCCCGTTGAGTCCCGAGGTTCAGAAAGCACCCCCTTGCTCTCTAAACTCCTTCTCAGAGAGGAGCCTAGGTGCGGCTGGGTCTAGTCTTAGTCCCAGACTTGGTCAACAGTTTAAGTCTAAAGGGTTATATATAGCCACATATCAGAGTCAACGTTTGCCTGTCAGAGCCCCCAAAGGACTTTGACTGACTCAGTTTCGCAAAGTTGAAGCAGATAGAAGTGGGTGGAGGAGAAGGAGCACAGCCCGTCGACCGCCTCTTCCAGGTTCTTTTCTTCCCCCACCCCCCCCCCGCCCTCCCAGGGATAACTTCCTCAGTATCCTTTATAGCTCAGCCTTGGCTGTTCCCTGCCACGGGTGACGTTTAACATGATTTGGGTGGAGAGTCGAGTACTATAGTCATATAGGTTTAGCATGTACTCCTTTTAGCTCATTATCATATTTAGGGGTGTCAACTTTAATATTCGTTTTGCAGATAATGAAGCAAAAGGTCTCACTCCGGGCACCGTGGCCTTCAAGATTCTGTATAGAAACCGCCTATGTTCTTCTCAGATGCTGTGTTCTTCTCAGCTGACCACTGGAGGCTGAGCACTTTATTACTAGAGGTATTTCTGCAGCATAGATGTTGTTCCTGTTTTATCTTAGTTTTCATCATTACTAGATGGTTTAGTGTGCGTTGCTATTCATTCCTCATCTCAGGTCATCGAAATCGTTCTCTCTCGGAGAATTCACACGGCTGATCTTACGCCTTGGTGCCATCCGTAATGGTGAATGACCTTTTAGCCAGTGCGTAAACATACTGCTTGTACTTCTTGGACAGGTGCTCTGTCTGTCTTCAGAGACTGTGATTCTCCCGGAGAATCCGAGCTGGAGCTTGGGGAATTTGCTTTTGAAGCGAGCAGGGACTCTGATTTTCGTCCCAAGTTACGGGAAGCATTGAAAACTGGTCGCTTTAAGCCCGCACCGTGATGCTCCATCTTCAGAGGGTCAGAGAAGACCCCGGCTCCTCAGTGTCATACCGGCTGCAGACGGTCTTGTCTTGTTCCTCAGCTCATCTGCGATCCAGTTGCACTGAGAAATCCCCGGTCGTTAGGAGGAGGACGGAAGGAGGTCGTGAGGAGGACTGAAGCGGTACTTCCAAGCAGACTTTTTGGCAGGGAAACTAGTTAGTTGTCCTGGCTCTCCTGCATCAAGGGAAAACCAGAGTCAAACGTTATGGCTATTTACAGTCTTCCGTTCCAAGCAGCACAGCCTCAAGCCCTGCTTATTCATTTGGAAGGAGCCGAGACTGGGTTTGCTTCACTCGCGTCTGCTCCGCAGGCTTTGGATCCTAAACTGAGTTTTTCTGTTGGGTTTATGCAGGGTGCTGCAGGTTTTGGTGGAGTTGTCTCCTTCCCTTGTGCCTCTGGGAGGACAGCCTCCAGCACCAGCTGTGCCTGTTTGTGATTCTGGAGATCATGGCTGTTTTCTTTGCAGCAGTTCACACCTTCTCGCTTTCCTTCCTGGCTCAGAGAAAAGAGGAATGATTGAATGATCCAGCTTTGCAGCCTCCGGAGGTTAAGCCACAGGTTCAGGCGCTGCTGCCACATCTGTCCATGCCTGTACAGCAGCAGCAGCCGTCTCCCGCTTCAGCTGCGGTGCCTGGCAGCGAGTTTCCAGCACGCGGGAGAGCCCCTAGTGAGAGGTTCCTCAGGAGAGAGGCGATCGTCCTATCAATTCCTTCTTCCTTGCCGTATTTCTCCTAGTCAAGGGGAAGCTGAGGCTTCTCGTTCATCCTTTAGGTTATCTGTGGACCTCTCTGTTGCTGAGGTGCCAAGGGCTTGTACTTGAAGGCCCGTGAAGACCCAGCGGACTCTGCTGGGACGGTCGATGCAGCCACAGATTCAGTGTGGGCGTAAGACGAGTTCAACAGAAGGTTGGGTGGTCCCCACCTTGGCTCTGCACTGAGTAACAATTAAAGCCTGCAGATGTTTACTGAAACCTGAGGCGTGATTTTGTAGCCTTTTTTCTTCAGTGTAACACCTCTGCTAGGCATTTGCCACACAGACCGCAAACGTCCTGGTCAGCTTTTGGCTGACCCAGCTCACGCAAAGGCCCGATGGATTCTGGGAGCAGCGCCATTAGGTGCAAGTGAGAGCACCAGGGAGGCAGCACAGGGGGCCAGAAAGAGCTAAAGGGCCATGATGCAGCCACCGTCACCTGCAGCCGGCTGTCTCCTGTAGCCGTCATCTTTGTCTGGCAGTACTGGCAGAATCTGCTGATTTTTGGAAATGGTATAGAGCAGACTTCCAAGGCGGAAGGGATAAAACATCAGCTGAGCCAAAAAGCCTTTGAAGCAGCTCCAAGAGCAGCTGGACTGCTGAGGCTCTTGTGCTTGTGCTTCCCAGCGTGATACAGGGGACGCCCGCACTGTGAGGGAGGAGGAGGGATGAGCGCTCTCGCTAGGGCACTTTGTTTTATTTCTTCGTGAGCTCACGAAATAAAGCTTAACTCACAGAGCACGTTGTCCTGTAAATGTCAAGCTTTCTCTCCCGTACTGGGTTTCCTCTAACTGCTCGCAGTCGTTCCATCTCTCCGTGCTTGGTTTTCGTAGGAGCTTGGAACTCCTGCTCCAGTGGCAGTCAAGGGCTGAAGGTTGAGCTTTTAGCAGAGAGCCCTAGCTGTTGAGTTGGCTTCCCTGTGCGATGGACCTTTTCTCCTGTCGCTGCGGTCCCCCCCTTCTCGCCCCAGTGTCCCCATACCCCCCACCCAAGACTCTGGTGTCGGGGACCGTTTCCTCCCGCTCCTGCTCTCCCAGGCGCTACAGGGAGCGCTTTTGGCCCCCAACGTTCTACGGGGCCGTTAACAGTCTCTGAGCAGAAGTCGCTGGAGCAAACGGCTGCCGGGGCGGCCTCTCCCCCGCGGCAGCAGCGCAGCCCGGCGCGGCACCCTCAGCGAGAAGCGAGAAGGGAATCGCTGCCACAGAGCGGCCCCGAGCGAGCCCGGCCTGTCAGGCGGCGGAGCCCCGCGGGCGGCGGGCCCGGCTGGCGAGCGGGGGCATGGCGGCGCGGAGCCAGGCCTCCCTGCGGCGCCGGCTGCAGAGCTCGCAGGAGGCGCAGCAACGCCAAGCGGTGCTGGTGCGGAAGCTGCAGGCGAAGGTAAGGAGCGGGGGCACCTGCCCGGGGGGGAGCTGCCCGGGGACGGGCCGCGGTGGCGGGGCCGGGGTGCCCGGGCCGCCCGCGCCGCGCTGAGAGGGGACTCGGCGGCGGCGGCGGCGGCGATCTCGGGGGGCGAACGCGCGGCCCCAACGGCGCCCTCCCCGGGGCTGCTGCGGGCGGGACGGCGCCGAGCCCGGAGCTCGGGGGAGGCCCCGGGAGCCGCCCTGCTCCGCCCGGCCTGCTGGGCGCCGTCACACACACACACACACAGACACACGCCCCGAGCCCCTCGTCAGGTCTCTCCCGTCCTTAACTAAAGATGCCGGGCTTGCCAACGCCTTTGTTTGGCCAGGTGAGCAGGGGGCTGTCCCAGAGGTAGGAGTCAAGCCGGCGGCGGTGGTTTCGCGTGGCCCCGGACAGAAGCAGGCAGCTCTGGCCTGGTCGGCCCGGGGCGCAGGAGCGCCGGCAGCGAGGAGGGTGCCGGCCCCGGGCGGAGGGTCGGGGCAGTGTCCGACGGTGGTCACGGCGTGGCTGGAAGCTCCTCCTGCTTTCCTTGCCCGTGCTTGTCTTCTGCAGCTGAACAGACACCCGCGTTCTGCAGCGGCTGTGCAGGGCTGTGGTCAGAACTGACTTGACTTGCTACTTAGTGAAACGCAACTTGCAAAACTCATTTCTCTAACTTCAAGGACCCGCTGGACCTTGAGCCCGTTGGAAGGACTGATCTGGGGGACGTAGTGGCCATAGGCCAGGCACGGCTCTCTAAGGCGCTCTCGTCATTCTGTTTGCCACCTCTGTCTTAGGATGAGCAGATAGCAGTGCGTGTAAAAGACACCCTGTCTCCTGTATTCTTTAATCTTAGATAAGGTGAAGCTTCCCTATGTCGTAACGACTTCTTGTTGACGGGATCGGCAGCACTGTGAAATGTGCTCTGCTTGGGCTGTCAAGACCTGCAGAAAAGCGAATGCAGGAGGGGCCGCGTCTGCTACAAGCCACATTCGCTCACCTTCATTCTGTGTGCCCATCTAGGTACTGCAGTACCGGACTCGGTGTCGAGAGTTGGAGCAGCAAGTGCAAGCAGGAGGGGTGAGTGTGCAGGTTGCTAACTAACGATAGCGTACGTAGCATTCGCTACCGCAGGCAAAAAGCTCCCCAGAGCAACGGCAGAGGGAAACAAGCGTTTGCTGCCTGAGGCTTTAAAGAAGCGCTGCAAGGCTGCCCGGCCGTCTTTTGTCCAGCTGCCGTTCTTAGAGCAGCCAGTAATCCCAGAAATGCCGGCCCGGAAAACCCGATCAAGAAGGATTGTAACGTTGTGAAGGAGTGCTTTATTGCTGGAGTAAGGTTTGTCCTAGGTCTCGGGAGAGGGCTCTACTGCCTGTTAGGTTCTGTGGCTGTCTCTGACAAAGACTTGGTTGAAACATGGCGTGTTGGAAGGCAAGAATGCTGGCGTTCAACATACAGAGCTGGCTCTGTGCTTTTCCTTCTGCTTCACGGCCAAAGTCAACCTAGGAAACGAAGGGTAGGAGAGTACTCCCAGGCTTCAAGTCTGAGTGAGCACTGGCGGTCATGAGCTGAGGATACTTAGCTGTGAGAGTGCAACGGCGGGAGACTGAGGAGAGCTGCTCACGCTGAGTAACACCCTTCCCCTCCCTTCCTCTCCCTAGTCGTGACACTGTTAAGCCTGGAGGAAGCCACGAGCTCCTGAGATACCAAAGAAATGGAGGGGAAAGCCACGGATGCTAACAGTAGTGAAGGGTCCACAAGAATTTGACTCAGCATTTCCTTTCTTCTTAAGGGATCCCTTCCAGGCAGGTGGGAAGCCAGAGAAGCCCGCGACCGGGAGAAAGCACTGCTTCAGTTGGAAGAGGAGCATCAAAGGTAAAAGGAAGAAGTGTTAACCTCACACATGGTATCCTGGATGCTCGCGGAAGCGAGGGAAGACCTGTCAGCGCTACCTGGTCTCCCCAAGGGAAGCAGTCGGGCAAGCCGTTTGGAAAGGAGAAAGGTCCACAATCTGTTCTGTGCCACAGGAATAGTGGTGTGTGCCGAATGGCTCTGTTTGGAGCGGGGGGTTGTTCTGGGTGACCTCCAAAGGTCCCTTTCCAGCCTAAATTATTCTGTGTCTCAGTCGGTGAGCTGCTCAGCAGAGCCTGGGTTTAGGTTGAGAATCAAGCCCCGACATGCTGAGCATTCCGTGGCGCAGGAGTTGTCCTCTTTGGGTTCGCTCGAATAGCATATCCTGCGCTTGGATCAGAGCCTTCCAGTAGAGCACTTGGCACCACAGGCATCTTCTGCCGCATTGCTTTCCCTGCTTTTCTTTTTCCCTCGGCCCCAGAGATAAATGGTGTGTGGTGTAAAAGGCACCTGTGTGCTGTGTTACGTATGTTGCAAGCTAAGGTGGGAGAAGCCCAGCTCCTGTTTTGATCCAGAAACTGAGTTCTGTGCTTGTTCGCAGGGCAGCGGTTCTCTCCATTTAGTTCATGAATTTAGTTTCCTGGGTGGGATATTAGCCTGTGGTCCCAAAGTCATTAAGCTGCAGTGCCTGACCTCTCAGCTCTCAGTTGAAAGTTGCGCATCAAGCTGTTTCCCCTCTGTGTATGGCGCTGTCTTTGTGGTGTGCAGTTTACTGGATCAAGAAGGTGGGGGTCTTTGCTACAGGTCTTACACAGTGTATAGGACAAGGACAGGGAGAGGCTGAACGGGAAGGTGAGGGCAGTGCTGGGTAGAACATGAGTTTGCCATAGCAGGGAGATCTTTCTTAATCCTAGAAAGCACTTTTCCTGCCTCTCGGTTTGACAACCAAGTCAGCGTTGAAGGAGCTGGAAAAGCACGGGGATGCTGCTTGTGGATAGCAGTTGTGCCGTGACCTCATCGCTGTTTCTCCTTTGCCAAGGTGTGAGACTCTGGCCGAAGTGAACGCTGTCCTGCAGGAGCACCTAGGTAAAGCGACTGAGGTTAATTCAGCCCTCAAGGAAGATGTTGGGAAACTGACGGCGGATTGGATGAGGGCCCGGGAGGAGCTGGAATTGAAGGCGAGCGAACGGCGCAATGAACGTGAGGTAAGGATAGGCTACGGGAATGTCAGACGTGATGCCCAAGCGGAATGGGAAGGCATTTTATTTCTGGCACGGAGGACTTGCTGTGTGAAAGTTGTGGCTGCCTTGAGGACGTCTTGGTGTTGCCTGGCCAAAGACAGGGGTGTGAGATGGAGGAGGGTCAGCAAATCGTGGTGCTGGAAGACGCCCCCCCCGGCTGTGACCATACTGCTCAGTCTTCAAGGCAAATGCTTGCTGCTGCTGGATGCCGCAGGGCAGTCAGACGTGAGCGCTCGTCCTTTTAGTAGTTCCTAAATCTCTGTCGACAGCAGTGGAGACCGGAGAGGTCTGTGTCTTTTCACATTCAGAGCAGCCAACCGAAGAACAAGACAGGCCTCCCTTACCAAGAGTGTCTTGCAAGCAAATCTGACCCTGGTCTTGGAGGGGCTTGTTTTTGTCTTCCTCCACCAAGACTGTTAGACATCTCTGCAAGGCGAGATGACAAATCATGATCGGTTTGCTTTGCCGATACCCACTCCTGCAGGAGAAGCGTGGGTGTTTCCTTCCTTGAGGTCAGGTGACGAGTCTGCTGGGGGATGCTTCTGTGGTGCCTCTTCGGCCCTTGATACCCCTGTTGGAATTGTTATGAAAGGAGACCCGGTGATGGTGGTTGTACTCTCTCCTATCTGCACGACTTGCAGAGTGACGGCGAAGGCTGAATTGGCATTTCTTTTTGTCTTTGCATGTTTAGCTTTATGACAGCTACTTAAAGGGTGAACGTAACCGCCTACTCAGCCTGTGGCGTCAGGTGGTGACCTTCCGCCGTCACTTCCTGGAGATGAAGACTGCCACTGACCGGTGAGTAGAAGTTAAGGCTGGATCCCTTGCAGGAAAACTGTAGCTTCCCTTCTCACCTGCTTTTTGAGCCTCGATGTTACGTTAGTTGCGGCTACAGATATGATTTCTCCTTTGGTAGCCTGAAGCCATGCCATTAAGCGTGCCTTAGGCTGTTTTCGGAATCATTTTGTTTGATGCTGGTTTTCAGATAAAACCGAGGGGCTCGGGCTCTAAGCAGTGCAGAGGCCCTGAACGGATGAACTTGACTGTGGTGCTGTTTGGGCACATTAACACGGACACAGGCGCACGTGGACACATTGGAAGAGCCTCACCAAAGCTGTGCATGCAGCACCTAGCGCGGTCCCTTTTATAGAGTGACGAAAATCTGCCTTAAATCTCACTTGCGTTCTTTTCCCCCTGCTCCTGATGGGAAGATCATTCATGGATACCTGTTTTTGTCCTTCTCCTTTCCAGCTTACATTTATTCTGGTCAGTTTGCATCCGCTTATGCCTCTACCAGCATTGTTGAGAGAAAGGATAGCTTCTCTACCCTGTTACTGCATTTGTCCAATTTATTTTGCTTAGTTTGATACCTCCTTTTTAGGATTGCTTTCTTGTTCTTGGGCTCTCTGAGGTTCCTTTCTCACAGCTGCAAACAAAAATCGTGTAGCCGTAATAGTACGTTCTTCTGGTGTCAGCATGCAATTTCAAACGCTGGGTTACCGTCAGCCATTTACCTTATCTGATGGTAAGCTTTCCTTAATGTGTAGAGTATGCCTGAGCTACTAGTTAATCCTTCTGGCTGTGCCATCGATTTCTTCTTATCTCTGAGGAGAAAACAGAGTCGTTCCTCAACCATCAAAGAGACCCGTTGCTCAACTCTCAAGATGCGTCCTGATCCCAAAGTGTCAGATGAATGATTCGTCCCCGGTGAAGATGTCATCTTTCCTGCCAGCTTTTACGGTTGCACAATTCCGTGCTTGAAAAGTGAGTCAGCTGATAAAGATGGTGGTGTGAACGTTCTCTCTTTCTTTATTCTCCTTCAGAGATTTGTCAGAGCTGAAGGCCGAGCAAATGAGGCTTTCTGGATCTATACTTGTAAACTGCTCCCGCCTAAACTCCGGCATGCAGCGCTGGGAGTCCGTCCCTCTGGGTAGACCTGTCCTAAAGGATCAGGCGCAGCAGCAAGCGGACCAGGAAAGAAGCCAGAGGACTTGGGAAGTGATGTGCTTACAAGCCAAGGGGGACCCGGAGAAGGAGGAGCTTCAGGACAGGTAAACGTGTTTTAAACTTTGGAAGGAGTCAGCATCCCTGGAGGTCTTTAGAAGACATGTAGATGTGGTGCCTGGGGACATGGTTTAGTGGTGGACCTGGCAGTGTTAGGTTTCCGGTTGGGCTCGATGATCTTAAAGGTCTTTTCCAACCTGCATGATTCTGCGATGCTATGCTCTTGGTTTTGGAAAGGAGAATGTTTTCACACGAAAAACTTGTTTGTCCCTTCCCCTTCTCGTAGACTGAAGGACTTAGCTGCACTTGAAGGAAAACAGTCATTATCACAGAGTGAGTTGGTAGTCGCGAGAGAGACACTGGAGGAATGGCGTCTTCAGAGGGATCTGCTGAAGCGCGAGAAACAGGAGCTTACAATGGCCCTGGAAAAGGTATGGTCACCTTACTCCTAGGCAGCACTTGTGGGAGAGGGAGTTGTGATAGCAGGACCGCCACCGGTGCTGTTTCTGGCAGTAGAAGAGAGGGACAATGTTGTTCTCCTTCTTGGAAAACGGTGATCGGATCACACAGGCTCGTGGGTGTAGTCAGTCCCCAGGTGCCTGCTGGGCACGCTGAATTGGGAGTATGTCGGCAATGCGAAAGGGGATCTGGAGTCGCTGCTTGAAGTCAGGGATTTTCCTGTCTTTGTTTTCATGTTGTTCTGCTGTCTCTTCAGGCAGAGCAGTCAGTAGCAGAGTTGACAGGGGCTCTGAATAAGCTGCGTGCTGAAGTAGCTGATCTACATGTTGGAGCCGCGAAGGTGAGCAGTATTCATGAAGCTCTCGCCTTGGATAAAGTGCAGCTGAAGAAACTTGTGTTGCTCCTTTTTCTGTCCAAGCCAAACCTTCTTCATAGGAAATCTTACTGTATTTTATTTCCTCTGTGCTTCTGCGATTGTAGCTGGAGCAAGAGCACGATCTTCTGTCAGGTAAAGTGGCCGAGATGGAGAGAGCAAAGATCTCTGACCAGGAGAGGCTGAACCTGTGTGAAAGAACAAACGAAGAGCTCTGCGCAGAGAAAGCCCGCCTGGAGCAGCTGCTGAAGAAAGCAGAGGAGCACCAGGAGGGGCTGCAGGCAGAGCTGAGGATGCTGGCAGAGGAGAAGGCAGAAACCCAAGATAAACTCAATGAGGTGAGACCAAAAACCTAGTGCTTTCCGGGTGGGCTTTTGGCTGCTTGGCTCAGCGGGGCTCTGTCTGTTGGATTCTGCAGTGTTTTTGTCAAGGAGACGCTTTCCATTTGTTCGAGCCTAGAGAGCGGGACAAAGCTGCAAGTCAGTGTCTGCTGTCTTGTACTGCTGAGAATGGGAATGACGTCCTGACATTGTTGAAGTTGTCTTGCAAGCCATACACGCAGCTTTGAATTGCTCGAGCCTCTTCAGGCCTTGAGGAAGAGGATGAGAAATAGGCCGTGTGACTCTGGACTACCTGATTTTCAGTACAGTGGAAAAAGAGCTTGGGAGAATCGTATCGCTGGAGGAGACTAGGGAGTTTGCCATCATTTCAGTGTCAGTTTCATAATGTACAACCTTGGGTATTACGGGATAACTTTGAGAGGAGAATTGTTTGTTTCGGATGGTCTGTTCTCTGCTAGACAGTCTTGGTTTTCGAGTCCGTGGTATGTTTGGCAAATACCCAGCAGAGGTGTTATACTGAAGACAAAAGCTAAAAAAACATGGTTACTCTTCAAGCTTGAATACCAGCAAGGTATATTAGACGACTTCTTTGTGTAAGACAAGGAAACAGTATTGTTGACGTGAACTCCTGTACCAATAGAGTCTACCATCTCTTTGGCCACATCAGCCAGACTTTCATAAATCACTAACTGATGCTGCCACCACGAGGGCTGTTTCCCTGACAAGCGTCGCCTCATTGCATCCAACTGCTTTACACGCTCAAGTAGGGGACGCTTTGATCTTTTCTTTTTTTTTTTTTTTTTTTTTTCTTTTCTCCCTCCCCCCCCCCCCCCCCGAAGGAGAAAACGTGTATTTTCACTTTCTTCAGCAAGCCAAGTTGCTTCTGCTCAAACTTTCCTGAACATTTCCAGCAACAACTTGAATAGATTCTTAGAGCATTTTAGTTTGCAAGGGGGCAGTTCTGGAAAAACGCAGTGTTTTTGCATGAAAACACGTAGTCTGGGGTATGTAGGTTTGTCCTGAAGGAGCTGTCCGGACCCCGGCAACCCAGTAGGGCCTTACGCGTCGCTTTCAAGTTAACAGTGCCAGCGCCTTCTGGCAGCCCCGGGTATTAGTGCGGTATAGAGCAGATGCTCTGAAGCTTTCAGCCCAAAGTACAGGAGCTCCTTCTCCTCGAGCTGATTCAGAAGTGGCACTGGCTGGCTCTGCATAGAAGCCCAGAGAACGGACTCTAACTGTATTTTGTCCCGCTTTCAGGTTTACCGCCAGCAAGAGTCATCTAGCAGTGGTCTGGAGCAGTTGCGCCAGGAGTCCTCTCGCCAAGGGCATGCACTGGCCAGGGTGTCCAAAGAGAAGGAGTTGCTGGTGCGTGAGAAGGCTGCCCTAGAGGTGCGACTGGCAGCCGTGGAGCGGGACAGACAAGGCCTTTCAGAGCAGCTGGCAGAGGCCAGGTAAAGGTGGGGAGGAGACCCTAAGCAGGACGTTATTTCATGTCTGGAATTATAAAGGTGGTAATCATTACACGAGGATTGATTGCATCCAGTGCTTTTCAGATGTTTTCACCTTCCACGGGCAGAAAATGGAGGAATCTTGAGAAAAAACCCCAAACAGTATCCCATGATTTGAATGGTATTTGCCTGAGAGCTAAAGCTAACAAAGCTCTCCTGAGCCTTGGGCTCGCGTTTATGCCCCTTGCATGTTCCTCTGTGAAATCCAAAGCAAGCCAATATAATTCCTCGGTCTCTGGCACCTTGGCTCTGCATTGAGTAATAATTAAACCACGCAGATGTTTACTGAAGCCTGAAGCTTCTCTCTGGGTTTGGTTTCTTGTTCTGTGCATCGGAACACAGATCTTTCCGTATCGAGTAGTTTGAGGTGGGATCTTCAGACTTCAAGGCTATTACACGCGGTGCCCAGTTATTGGGCTGTAGCAACTGTTCCTGCCAGATGTTGCTCTCAAGAGCCTTTTGTTGTCGCAGTTTGGGACTCGGTCTTTTCTGTTCCGTTTTAGAGACTGACTTTGATTTATCCTTAAAAGGGAGCGTAGTGGCTTTGGACTGCCAGCGACTGGCGTAATCAGAAATGTGTGCTTGTTCTCCTTCCCAAAGCTACATCCTCCATTGTCCATCCAAGTGGGTGAAATCCTACATTTGTGGGGTTTATTGTTGTACCACTCGGGTGCCCCTTTCCCCTGAGGGACGTTAACCCTGATTGCATCCCTGTACGAGTGAGGCAGTGCTGTGTATTGTAGGAACCCGGCAGGCAGGACGCCGGTTAGATCAGGGAGGTGACTGCACCCCCTGGTTCCAGAATCCTGCGTGTGGTACGCAGCAGTTGGCTGAAGTCTATGGATGCAACAGTTTGCCTCTGCAGTACCACAACTTCCGTTTTAAAGAGCGACCAGTCATTTGCGCTACCGCCTACTTAGTTAGCAACGCTTAAAGAAAAGTAGCAAGTTTTTCTCTTGAACTTGCAACAGTTTAAACTGCAGGATAGCTGCCTCTCCTTTCAGGTAGCCCTTGTTCTGATAACATCTAGTTGAAGTTTCTTACAAATGCTGCTGCAAGCATGAGATTTTACTACGCCGTCCGATGTCTTTCTTTGGTCCCTTCTGAAGATAGGGAGTCTGGAAAATGACCTACCTATACCTACACTGCAAGCAGCATTAAAACGTCACGAGTCAGCCAGGGAAATACTCTGATTCTGTCCCCCTGCAGAGCAACTTGGAAGTGCAGATGAGAGGAGGAGGGCTGTGAGCAGAGGCTGGGCTTTGGCTGGCACAGACTTTGTGGGCACAGCTACCCGTGTGTCACAGATCAGACACCAGCAATGTAAGATTCGGCCGTTGAGATCAAATTCGGCTGGGCTTTCTGAGTTACCCTAGGTCATCCGTAAAGCCTGGGCACTCCCTCGGAGGGGCCTGCATTGCTGCTCTAAATGGCAGAAGTAGGCTTTCTGTATACCACTTTCCACGCAACCGTGCTCAGGAGTGGGGATCTTGAACCGCTTCTTGCTGGAATAACTGCCTGTGGGTGTCAGGAGCAAGAAACTCACTTCTCTCCGTATTCTCAACTTGCAGGTCAGTGAAGGAGACCCTGGAATCCAGCCTGTTTGAGGCTCAGCAGCACTCATCTCAGCTGGAGATCTCCCGGCATCAGCTTGAAATCCAGCTTCACGCAGTCGCGCAGGCCAAGGAGGTGATCCAAGGTGAGAGCCTCGTGTGCTTTGTTTCTGGTGATCCCCCTGCCTACGAAGATGGTATAAAAACAGCTGTCTGTCCGCAGTGCTTCTGAGGAGTGAAGGAGCTGGAGACAGATCCCTCCTACACTGCAAGTCAAATGGCTTGAGGTTAGTGAAGTCAGAACCACTGTCTGCGCAGGCCCTGAATCTTGCCGTTTGCCGTGTTTGCAGGGGAAGTGAAGTGCCTTCAATGTGAGCTGGAAGCGGAGAGATCTCTAAGGAGGCAGGAACGGGAGCACATGGCACAACGGCTCTTGCAGACAGAACGGCAGTATGAGGCTACCCTCAGACTTCGGCAAACTGATCATGAAGCGGAAATGAACAAGCTCCTGCAAGACCTGGTAGGAAACAGTACGCTTTTGAATTCTTCCAGCAAGCTTTGTGGGCTGGCTTTAGAAGGATAATAGCCTGAGTGTGGCTGCCTGAAATGGCAGCAACCATCTGTCGCAGGCCGCCCGTTGCGGCCAGGCAGCAGAGCCAAGGGCTTGTACTTGAAGGCCCGTGAAGACCCAGCAGACTGTGCTGGGATGGTCGATGCAGCCACAGATTCAGTGTGGGCGTAAGACGAGTTCAACAGAAGGTTGGGTGGTCCCCCCGCAAAGCCTGGCAGCCCAGGGGTAGGATCTTAGCAGACTCCCGTCTGCCGTGAAGTAGACTCCTAACATTCCCGCCAACTGCAGTCACGGGAGCTTTGTTCCTTTCTTTCTGTCCTTTCATGGTTGGCAGAGGTCTTGTCTTTGGGCTTAAAGCGTATGGAACAGGCCCCTCATTCCTGGGGCTTGAGTTCGTGGCCTGTCTTGTGGCTAGGGCGTCGGGGTAGTGGCCTCCTTCTCACCCTGCAGTCCATCTGCGCCTTTTCATTGACGAGAACGGAGTTGGGCTTTGAAAATAGAGACTCTGAGAATAGCGAGAAATCCCGAGGAGAGAGGTGCTAGGGAACAGGCAGCCACCAGAGAGGGGAAGGTAACGTCTCCTCTTCCTCCACCTGCTGACCCTCCTTTTAAGTTCCTTGGTAGGACATGAGTTATGGAGGGCACAAAGCCACTGCTGTGCACTGTTGAGGTGGGGGTTTGTGGGAGGGAGTATTGTGAGGAGCTTGGCTGGGACTCCATCTTGAAGTCTTTTCCTCCCCTCATCAGGCAAGCGAGTGGGAAGGGCACCATTCAGAGCTAGAGGAGATGCTGGAGCGATGGGAAAAGGAGAAGGCAGAGACAGAAAGGGAGCACGAGAAGAAGCTGTTTGATATGAAGCAGAAAGTTGCCACCATGCAAGCTCAACAAGAGGAGGAACGAACGAGAGTTGAAAATGCCAAGCAAGAGGTAAAGGCCGTGAAGGGGGAATTTGTGTGGGTTTTTTTACTCTTCTGGGCTCCTTATTGGCAGTGCTTCTCTGGACACTGTGGAAATGCCACACATTTTTCCTGTTAGGTGACTAAGAGTTTGTTGGAGAGTCAATCACAGATGGACCGTGGATGGACCACGTTTTTGCTGCCAATCTCACTTAGGAACCTGTGCCTCCAAGGGGGCAGATAATGACCCAGGAGACAAGCAGCACGGTGCTTCGAGAACGTGGGAGCCCGTCACTCTCTGAGTCTTACCACACAAGTTTTGTATGGGAAGTTTAAAGCCGTCCTCTCTTTATTTCTGTGCAGGCCCCGCCAGAACAGGAGCGTGAGAAGAAGAATGCTTTCCTAGAGACGCTGCTCCAAACTCGGGGAGAGCTAAGAGAAGCCTGCCAGCAGCTGGAGCAGCTCAGGCAGGAGGTGGAAGAGCGGCGAGAGAATGGGCAGGTCAGTCTGACTGGTAGGGTGGGCTGAAGGAACAGGCCGCTGGCAATTGGACATAAGCTGAGAGAAGCTGAGAGAGCCAGGAAACAGAGTGAAGGGCAGGAACAAGGGAATGAAAGATAAGCCCTGCGCCTGGGGAGGCAAGGCCTACTGCAGGCACTGCAAGCAGCACAGAGCCCGGTAAGCGCCAGAGATCAGCAACAGCAAGGAAGGGTTACAATGGAAGCAGAGCTGGGTGGAAAAGCAGAAAGAAGTGGCTGAATGAGTGTGATTTTGAGAGAGAAGGAGAAAAAAGCTGGATCTGATGGCAGGTCCCGGTAGCTTGCTCTCCATTTGTGTTTACAGAACATCACGGAAAAGCTGCAGGCAGAACTGCAGGAAAGTCAGAGTAAGATCAAGGCCGTGGAGAATAGGCACAAGGAAGAAATGCAAACCGTCACAGAGGAAATGAACAGCCTTCTTCAGCAGAGGGATGCTCTACAAAAACAGGTGACTGAAACGGCCATAGCTACTCCGGTCATCAAACAGGTGAAGTGTCTCTCCACTTCTTGCCTTTCCACTGCAGAGCAGCAGGCTGGTGGGGTAGTCCCTCTGACTGCCATCATACTGTGGTCTCCATCTCAGCTGGTCTGGAGGAGACTTTACCGGCCAGCTGAATGGACAGATGGGCTAGTCCTTTTGCCTGTTTGCCAGCAATCATCAGAATGGATTTCTGCTGGTCTTGGTTTTTAAGGTGGTTTTTCAGATGAACGTGGTGACCCACTGAGCTTTTTAAACAAGTCGGCTGTATCCATTGTGAATCTGGTACTCTCGTGACAGGGTGAAATTTCAAGTTGTTCTTTCCTCACAGTACATGATACGGCTGACAGTGACAAGCCATAGTCTTTGACTGCTTTGTTAGGTTTTACTTGTGGTGGAAGAGTTGACATCTCAGCTAGCAGCCTCCGAAGAGTCTCTAAAGGAGGAGGCCATGCGTCTGCAGCAAGAGGTGGCGTCTTTGGAGAGGAAACTCGAGAGCACTGAGAAGCAAAGGAAGGATGTCCTGGTGAGGCTGGCAGATGCTGCAAAGGGCCATTTCTTACCTATTTTTTGGCCTTCTGTTAATAGTTCTAAGGAGCAACTTTTTCCGGTGGAGAGCTGATTTTGGGTGGTCTTGTACCGGTTCAGTCCAAATCTGAGCAGACACAGAGTACGCAAATGCTGACCAAGTTTCCCTCACTTCCCGCTTCCTTCCAGTCACCGTTCCTTGTTTCCCAGACGTTTGCTCTCCTGCCAGGCCATGTAGCTGAGTTAGCAGGGTCATCGCCTTGGGTAGGAGAGGACAGTCCAGAAAGGAGAGGTCGTTAAGATGACCGATAGCACAAACTATGTGGAGAGACCGCTACAGGAGCAGAAGAGTGTCATTTATACCAGCGGTTGTTTTCTGGTTTACCTTTTCCAATTGCGTTCTTCTGAATAAGCAGGGAAAGATGCTGTAGTCATGTAAAAGTCAGTTATGATTCAGGGTGTCTGTTTTCCTCAGTGCTGATGATTTCTGCCCTTGAACCTTTAGTCAAAGGAATTTTCAAACTTGTCTCTATTTACATTGCATGGTTTGGGCGATCATTGGTGTCCAAATCCATATTTAGATTTCCAAATATCTGTATCTGGAAAAAGGGGTGAGGAGGCAGAGTTAGCTAATAATAGAAAGCTGTTCAACATTGCCCATCTGAGAGCAGACAGTGGGGGAAAAGAGAGATATTTGAGAAACAAAAGTGCTGATCCAGATCCATAGGAATGCCTGCCAGGGGAAATCTAGTCCCGATTTCCAACAGTGGGAATGCCAGCCCGTCACCTGACCGTTACTCCTTCCAGAGGGGACAGCGGGGTTCCAGAGGGTGGTACCATGAAAACTCCACACAGTAGAGGCCCAAAACCCCCCCCAAGCCCCCCCAAACCAAATGGAAATCCCATGCTGGGGTTGTTCTCTCTTGCCTTCCTCCCTAGCAGAGACAACATCGTCATGGCACTGCCTAAATCATGCCTGGTCTGGACTTTAGATCCTGGCTGCAGTTCTGGCAGCTCCTCCCCAAAAGAACACGCTAGAGCTAGAAGAGGCTCAGAGAAGGGCAAACAGGAAGATGGGACTGGCTGAGTAAGCTGGCAAAGACGCAGCCGAAAGGGTGGCGCAGGCAAGGTCTACAACATCCCGAGAGGCAGGGGGAGGGGGGGCAGCCCTTGACTGCCGCTGGAGCAGGAGTTCCAAGCTACTACGAAAACCAGACCTATATGGATGGAATTATTGAATCTTTTCCTCGCTGTTTTGCAGCATGAACGGGACAGGCTGCAAGCAGTTAAAGAAAAACTGGTACGAGAGATAAAACTTCTTCAGGAATCAGCCACAGCCTCTGAGACCCGAGCAAATACAGCAACGGATACGAATCACTGCCTTGAACAAGAACTTCAGACTGCATTGTCTGTCTTGAAAATGAAAACCGAGGAAGTGGAAACGCAGTGGGAGAAAATGCAGACGCTCCAGAAAGACGCGGCACAGGGAAAAGCTTTGCAGGAGACTCTCCCTCATCTGACTGCCATCCTGTCAGAGAGGGAGGGAGAAATGAAGTTGTACCAGGAAGAGGTGAGAACGCCGGAAGACCAGCAAGCAATGCAGAAAACTACTCTCGATCAGGTTATTAAGGACATAACAGAGAAAAACCAGAAGATGGAATCCCAGCAAGAACGGATACGGGACCTGGAGAAGCAGCAAGAAAAACAAAGGATTGCTGTCAGCAAGATGAGCAAAGAGCTGGAAGAGAGAGGCCTGGAGATCAGATCCCAGCAAGAACGGATACGGGAGCTCTAGAGAAGCAGCGAGAAATGCAGAGGACTGCTGTCAGCAAGATGAGCAAAGAGCTGGAGGAGAGAGACCGGGAGATCAAATTCCAGGAGGGGAAAATAGCGATTCTAGAACAAGACGGTGCATCACAAGTGAGAAATCTGCGGGTGGATCTTGATCATCTGAAAGGAACCTTGGAGGAGAGAAACTTGGAGCTTATGTCTCTGACTCAGCAGATCCAAGAACTGGAAAGGGAGAGAGAACAGGTGAAATCTCTGCACGCAAGCCTCGAACACCTGAGGGCCGCTCTTAAGGACAGAGAGAGCGAGTGTGATTCTCAAAGGCATCAGTTAAGACTCTTGCAGCAGTACAAGGAACAGCAAGAGGGGTACCTGCAAGAGCTTCACGGTAAAGTAGAAAAGATGACACTTGCTTTGTCTCAAAAAGATCAAGAGCTTGAGTCACAAGAAAAGCAAATCCAGGAAGCTGAAGAAGTCACGGAAATGCAGTTAAGGACTGTCCGTGACCAACTGGAGCAGGCCTTAGAAGCCTTAAAAGAAAAGGACAGACTCATAGACACCCAAAAGCAACAAACAAGGAGCTACGAGGGAAAACCAGGAGAACAGCTGAAGGTCTTACGCAGAGACTTAGAAGACGCTACGGCAATACTGAAAGAAAAGCATTTCATGGTTGAATCTCAGAAGGAACGGATTGCGACCTTCCAAAAAGCAGAACAAGACTCTGGAGAGCAGAAGGAAATTCTGCAGCATCTGGAAGCGGCCCTAAAGGAGAAAGAGCAAGAAATTGTATCCCTTAGAAAGCCATGTGAGGCACGCAAGGAACAGGAGGAAAAGCACGGAGCTGAGCAAACAAATCTTCAAGGGACAAAACTGACTCTGAAAGGAAGAGAGAGAAAGAAAGATAGGGGTTCTGGAGGAGGCTACCTCTAGGCTTGAGACCAAGGCTCAAGGTGAGCAAAAAGAGTTAGAAGAGGAAATAAGAGCTCTTTGGGAAGATCTCCAGCACGTTCAGCAGACTCTGGCAAGGAAGGATGAAGAGATCGAGTACCAGAGAGACAGAGTCAGGTATTTCGAGAAGACTCTGTCAGGGAGAGAACAAGAGCTTAGGCGGCAGAGCGAACTCCTGAAACAATTAACGTCAGCTTTGCGATGGAAAGATGAGGGGGAGACCCTACAGAAACAAATCCAGAAACTCCAGAAATGGGAGGAAGAGGAAGCCGAGAAGAGGAGGGTTCTCCAGGAGAGAGACCGTTCCTTGCAAAGGCAGAAGGAGCTAACCCAACAACTGGAAGATGAGCGGAAAGCAAAGGGGGAAGAATTGGAGCGTGCGATTGCTATCTGGAAGCAGACTGAAAGCGGAGAAGTCAAATGGAAAGAGAAGGCACAAGCACTGACTCTTGCCCTGACCAAGAGTGAAATGGCCAATGGGACTCTGAGGGGAGAAATAGCCGTCCTGCAGAGTATGGTTTCAGAGAGGGACACGGACTGGTTTCATCACGAGGTAGGCAGCGTGATTGATCATCAGTCAACTAAAATGTCTATAAAGGATTCTAATGACGGTTCCCATCAAGATATGGGAATTTATGTTCCTGTCAATCTATGACCAGCTTGGCCACAGAAACTATGGCTGCAGCCAGCAGGCTTGCCTGTCTGTGTAGCTCCGGCCAGAGACCATTCGCCTGCTAGAATGTTTTCTGTCCAGCCCAGAACTACTGACAGAACTACGGAGCTTGCTGTTAAAATTAACTCCAGGCCAAAAGCTGGGGATGGCTAGTTGGTTCTCTCCTATCTAGGCAAGCTTAGCCAACATGTCGTGGTTAGAATTTGGCGTGGAAAGGAAAGGGCACCGTTGACCAAACTAATGTACTAAACTTAGTCGAATTTTATAACGACGGCTGGAGAGCAGCTACGCTGATGGTGCTTAGAGGATGCTTTCAGACATGTAGATTGCTGAGGTACAGCTTTTCCAGTGTATTAAAAAGAACGGAATTCGTCCCGCCGCCTGATCGGGTTAAAGGCTTCGTTGCGCGTTCAGAATGTACTTGTGCCGCAGTCCAAAACGCATGAGGGCAAATTTGTGTGGATTTCTCCAAGGTGATCTGGAGGGGCCGCCCTAGGAAGAGAGTGTGTTGTTTTGGCCTGTGGAGCAGGAGGAGAAGAAGGGACTTAGCACTGTCCGTTCCTGGGTCTGGTCGCTCTCCGCAACGTGTTGCTTCTGGCCCTTCTAAGCTTTCTGTGGCACCAGCTCTCACAATCTCCTCTCTGTGTACCCAGCAGGCTACTGCAGAAGGGGAGCAGCTCTCCTGGCTCTCGGAGAAGAGACTCCTGTCGCAGCGGCTGGAACGTCTGCAGCGAGCAGTTGCAAAGCTGCAACTCGAGAAGACGGAGCTGAAGCAACTCAACGCTGAGCTCAGGAGGACTCTTGAGCAGGTGAAGCAGGCTTTCGCTGCCTCTGCAAAGCCTCACGGTCCTCTGGAACACAACACATTTCCACAGGCAGCACTTTGGCGTCCTCTGCTTGTTGCCTTCCCTCTCCCACTTTCCCCTGCGGACACTGGCTTTTGTATTTTCTCTCTCTTCTGGCACCCTATTGCCTTCAGAAACGCACATTCCCTCCGGTACCACCCTTCTTGCCCCAGTGTCCCCCTACAGACACATTTGACACTCTTGTGGCCAGGAGCTGTTTCCTCTTGCTTTCTCTTTCTCTTCCATAGTCTACGTCGAGTAGTCCTTTTTGCCCCCAACCTCCTCTGGTGCCATTAACAGTCTCGGAGCAGAAATCTCCTTGCCATGGTGTCCAGAGGTGCTGTTACTCCTTGTTTGGTGGCAGCACGTTTCCGTGACCCTTTCTCCCATCCAACGCGCAGGTGGAATGGGAGCGGAGGAGACTGAAGAGATATTGTAGAGGTCGGTCGCTGCCAGATGCGTGCGGCTTTTCTCTCTCTGACCAGCACAAGGTGCCTGCTTCTCGACAGGTGAGAACAGCATCGTACTCGGTGGGAGGAGGGTCTGGCCATACAGAGGAACAATGGCAAATCCCAGCGGCAGCAGCCCCCCAGGACACACCTAGTAGAGGTCGAATAGAGACCATGGCCCTGGCCAAACCGGAGACCAAAAAGAGATCCTTGCGTTTTCTTCACAGGAGGAGTCTCACACGTGCTGCAGTTGTCGATTAGCTGAGTTGCAGAAGCAGGTGAGGAGTGGGAAAGCTCTCATCAGTAGCTGCTGTGGCCGTACTGCTGGGCACGACTTCGCACCGTGCTACAGCCCGAGTTTGGTTTGGCTGTCAGGAAGCGAGTGCACCGGGCAGTGGAAATTGTCCCAGTGAAACTGGAATTGTTGATGATCTGAGCTGAGTTCAGGGCGCCTCTGGGACTCTGGGAACCTGTTGCTTCCCCTTCCACAAGGACAGCGTGTTTGTCAGGGCTGGAGTTAGCGGGTGCGTCTTCCCTGGCAGCCGGTACCGTGGGGCTACGGATGGTCCTAACAGCGTGGGCTTGTCTGAGCTCGGCCTTTTGCCTCTTTCAGGTGTCCCTTCTGCAGACGCAGCTGGCACAGGAACGAAAATACAAGCAGGACTATCCTGAGTGCTGTGCAAAGACCAGCCAGGAGCTGTCAGACCTTCACCACGAGCTGTCTCTTACTCCTTAGCAGCTGTGGTCAGGGAGCCCAAAGCTGCTGTTTTGGAAGCAGAGACTGGGAAGCTGGGTCAGCCTCTGAACCTTCTTTTCCTGTAGAGGAACAGCTGCTGCATCACAGGGTTCCTGTCCTGTGCCCTTCCCAGGAACGAATTCTGTTTTGCTGCGGGAAATGGGGGTGCATTTGTTCTGTTTGCATCTGGAAGCATCTCCTAGTGACAGTGGTTTTAAATGCGTTTTGGTTTTTTTAATAAAGGCAATTTTGCAGGAGTGCCCTTTTTCCGTAGGTGAAAGCGAGTGCTAGGTAAATCTGTGGCTTGGGAAAAGATGCTCCTAGTTTTTGACTTGCACAAGTAAGCTATGACGACCTGCGGTCTGATTTCACCTCTTGAGTTCATCGCTGTTCCCTGCGAGGAAAGAGGGAAAAGGAGGTGTTCTCAAAATGAAGGGGTGGCGAGTACCCGCCAGGGATGGCAAGTGGGGCAAGAGAGTGGGGTTTTTTTTCCCTTCCGTCCACGCTTCAGCACAAAAAGCGCTGGTGCTCTCCCAAGATGCTTTGCTTTCCGCTTTGTTGCTGCGACAGCCAGCCTGAGGGCCGGCTCCGTCGTTCTCAAAGGGCATTAGTAACAACCTCCAGACCTTCCAAAGGCGGAGGCAACGGAAGGGAGGGGGAGGATGCAAAACCGAGTGCAAACTGCTCCCTACCAGCAGCTTCGCCTCGGTATCAAGCCCTTTGCAGCTGAGCGATCTCGGCACAGCCAGCGTCTCCTGGGTACCCTTCAAAGGCCCGTGCGCCGTCAGCACGGAGACTCAGTAGAAGGCGAGGCGGCAGCGAGGACCTTACCCTAGAGGAGCCCGGGAGCCGCAGCCCCTCCCCGCCAGCCCCGTCGGCCGGCTTCGCGCCGCGGAGCACGGGCGGCCCCGGAAGGCGGATGTGGTTCCGGGTGGCGCGGCGCCATGGATTCGCTGTGGCGGCTGAAGCGGTTCGATGCCTTCCCCAAGACCCTGGAAGATTTTCGGGTCAAAACGTGCGGGGGCGCGCTGGGTGAGCGGGCGGGGTGAGGGCGGTCGGGGGCCGGCGGCAGGGCGCGGGCCTCGCCGTGGTGCGGCGGCCGGGGCGACCTTGCGGGCCGGCGCTCGGTAGCAACTCGGGGCAGTGGCGGGCGGTGTGAGGCGGGGTTGAGGCGAGGCGGGCGGGCGCGACCGGCGGGACTGATGGCGGTTCTCGTCTCCCCGGCAGTGACGGTTGTCAGCGGGCTCATCATGGTGCTGCTTTTCTTCTCGGAGCTGCAGTACTACCTCACCAAAGAGGTGAGTAGCGGCGGCGGGGGGGGCCCAGTGGTGCGGGGGGAGCCTGGCCCCCCCCCGGTGCTGCCTCCTGCTCGCGGTGCCCCGGCGGAGAGGCTGCCCTGCGGCCCGTGGCGGCCTGCTGTGCCCCCGCGCTCCCGCTGAGCCGCCGCCTCCTCCGGGCTGCCCGTGCAGCAGCTTCACCCGCCGCAGACAGGTTTGGGTTTTTTTTTCTTTCCCCCTCCTGGTCGCCTTGGCGATGGGAGCGGGTCGCCCTTCCCCGAGAGCCGCTTGGTGCCAGGGCTGGCTGGTGGCCTCCGGCACCCTGTGGCAGGAGAGCGTCTCAAAATCTCTTCTCGCTATCTCGGCTCTCAACAAGCACAAAATACAAAGCAAAGCAAAGCACCGCGGGACCCCCTGTCCCCACTCCAAACTCTGAGATTCCCAAAGGATTACTTTTTAGAAATGGCAAACGCTTACCTATTGTGGAAGGTGCGGGAGGCAGCAGCTCAGGTGCCTGACAAACCCCAGGTCTTGAAAATGAGCTCCTGAGCCAGAGCAGTCGAGGGAAAGAGGCCTTTTGATTTGCTTCCAAGTGAAAGACGACTGTGTTTTTTCTTTGTTTCTAGGTTCACCCGGAATTGTACGTTGACAAATCGAGGGGAGATAAACTGAAGATCAACCTGGACGTTATTTTCCCACATATGCCTTGTGCTTGTGAGTCAGATTTCTGAATGTTGGGGATAGTTTTCCTACTTGCCAAGGGCCCGAGAGGCTCAGTGTAGCATGGTGCTTCCAAGTGCTGCTTGGGCCATGGACAGAGAGGAATTGATGATCCCTTGTGGTTATGCAGAGATTCCAGCCAGGCCTGCTGGGCATTCAAGCAGCGCTTCCAAGTCAGGCAGCATTACTTTTCGAGTTTATAAATGAGGCAAAGGTATAAACCCACTTCCGTTTCTTACGTTGTGTTGTACTTTGTCAGGGAGCACAGTAATACTGAAAAAGCTGGCCCGGAGTTCACTTGGGACTCAAGAGTTGACTGTGGTGGTGGTGTTGCTGAAAAACTTTAGAGCCTCCTTTGGAAGTTACTTGATGAAGCACAGCTTTTCCATGATTTTAGTACTGAAATTCTGGCTGTAATGCCAATGCCATGTGATAACCTTTTTCCAAAATTTTTTAAATCAGAAGGAGCGTTAATAATCTGATTACCTTTTAACTAAACTCAGAACAAAGCAGCAGTATGAAGTGACGGAAGATGTTGCAAGTCTTCCTGGGTATTACTGCTGTGCCTGTTATCTGACTGCGCACTAATCTTCCCTGCCTCTTGTTCTGTTGTCGTAATTCTTTTGGGTAATGCATTGGGCTCTAAATGTAGTGAGTCTGTCTTCCTTCTGACCACCCAAGATACTATTGGTCTTTGCCTTGCTCACATTTAAAAGTGTGTGGGAAGGCCAGAGCGATGGGAATCCTCGGCTGTTTTGTGCAGAGAAGCTGTCAGTCTTCTAAGGGAGCGTGTAGCCAGGAAGTGCATCATGGAGTTTTGATACCAGAGTGGGCCCACAGACCTTCTCAATCTTCTTTGTGAAAAGGGATCAGAAGGAAATGTGCTGATGTTGAAGGGGGAAGGGTGAGGGAGTAGAGGTAGGAGGCAGCTTTCAACCAATTAACTCCTGAAAACGGTTGTGGTCTTTAAGGGGTTTTGTTTTGGTTTTTTGCCCAAAGCACATTATTTCTCAGGGTAACGCTTTCTGTGGCAGTTGGAAACAGTCCTTCTTGTCCACCAAACCAAAGCCCATGTTTGGCAGGGTCATTTAGGGTGCTGCAATGTGTGTTTTATTCCCTATAAGTCCCCATCCATACGCACTCTTCCAGGTTGGCACGTTCTTATCCCCCTCGCTGAAAGATTCTGTATCTTCACTGGTTGAACGCTCTTCCTCAGCCTGCCGCAGGCCGTAACAAATGTGTGTTTATTGACCTTTTTCCTTGCTCGCTGGTTTCAGATTTGAGCATTGATGCCATGGATGTAGCAGGAGAGCAGCAGCTGGATGTAGAGCACAATCTGTTTAAACAACGTTTGGATAAAGCTGGCAATCGTGTGACTCCAGAGGCTGAGCGACATGGTAAGATGCTATTCTACCTTGGCTACGTAAACCTCTCCTCTGTGTTTTTTACATGTTATGACTCATCGTTGTACTTTGATACAAACAAGAAACGATTCTGGCAAAGTGTTGCGTCTAACCGTGATACTGTCTTGACTGTTCCTTTCCAAAACATGAGCTCCTTCTTACCTTTTCTGGGAGGTAGTGTAGTTCTACGTAGCAGCGTGAACTAAATTTGTTGATTTGTATCACTCAGATTTAACTTCTCTGTTCTTGAAGTTGAAAGGCTAACCTAAGCCAAGAGCTGAACAATTGGCAGGTATGAGAGTTTCTCCCGTTTGTCGTGGGAATGTGGTGGAAGTGTTCTTACTGTTGTGTCACTTAGCAGCCTCTCTGAATAACTCTTGTATTCAGAGGTTGTGACATTTCAAATCTAGTGTCTGGGGACAAAAGCATCTGTTCCGTATCTAGTTCTCAGTTAACACATGTAGGCCTCCTGCCTTGCTTGTATTGCCAGTCTCCATCAGGATTGCTCCATCTGAACTGGTTGCTCCAACTCCTTATCTAATCAGTGGAGAGGAAGAGAAACTTGTAGGACGCAAACTATCTCGCCTAGAAGAGGTGTTTTAAAATAGATGGGATGTGTTGCATGCAACAAGCAATTTCTTCTGCTGTCTGGAAGAAGCACGCGGCTAGTTCGGTTTCCATCACCCATGTTGCAAGTTAGATCAGAAGTATCCACCCATCTTCATTAAACTCTACGATTATCAGTTCCTATTAGTAACACTGACATTCAGTCAGTTCTTTAAACGGCAGCTATAGCAGTATTGACCTTAAATGTAGGAAAGCATACCCAAATTTTGTGGAGTAGTATCTGGAGGCTTTTCCTAATCGTAGTTTCATTAAAATAGCTTAATGATTTCTTGGTAGGTTGCATTCTGTGCTTGGATGTCATCTTATTCGTTTCCATTGAATGACAATAAGTGATTGAATTCTTTATTGGTGGTTCTTATCGTTTCCTTCCTTTTAATGTGGACATGTTTCACACTGCATATGTGCATGCAAGCTGAGGACCATGTTAACAGGAGGAAACCCCACATGTAGAGCTTTATGTACTGCAAATTCTTTGTAGTCTCTCAGCTGTGTGCATTACCTCTGGGTGCTGTCTCTGAGACAGCTCATCAGGCAGCTACTGATGATGTTTAAAAAACTGTTCCTGGTTGCTGTATCTTGAAAGACTGCTTGTATTGTACAGGCGTTCTTACTGAAATGGTGGGAATCATGGCTTTGACAAAGCATAGCAATTATTCAGCTGTGTTCTTCCCAATGCTATCTTTCAGTGTGGTGACAAGATTAAAAGCCGTACCAGTTTTTATGATGAATTCTTGAGTGCACATCCAACTACTTTGAACGTTGTATGCTTTAGAACGCAAGTCTTGCACAGTTGTTTAATAATGGGTATATTTTCCTGAAAGTTTTTATTTGCTTGATCATAACTACCATAAAGTATTTGATGAAAGAAATAAGATTAAGGATTGATTTTCATGCATATTTTGTACTTTCTAACTAAAATCTCTTCTTTTTGTGGCTAATACGAAATACAGATGTCTTTTATACTCACTTCTGTGCACCTGTTACACCTCCCAATCTCAACAAACAAGGCCCTGATAACGTTTTATCCCGTCAGCAGTGCCTGACTGCAGGATGCGCAGCTTCCGACACACAGTCGTTGCAGTTACTGGGTGTCGAACAAAACAAGAGTACAAGATAGCATTTCTAGACATGCCTCATCACTTTGCCTCCTCTTTTGTCTTAGAGCTGGGGAAGGAAGAAGAAAAAGTGTTTGATCCAGATTCTTTGGATGCCGATCGCTGTGAGAGCTGTTACGGGGCAGAGTCAGAGGACATTCGGTAACCTTTACATCTTTTCATATCTTCTTAGCATTTGAATTCAGACTGTTCTGTTGCGTGCATGGTTTTTTTTCCGAAATGTCTATGAAGGTCTGTGCAATGAAATCCTCCTGGGCACGTGTTCCGAGAACAGTGAGAACTGTTGTGGTTTTGGTATGCTTTTGGAAGCGGCACTCCAGATTGTTAAGAGCGTGCAGAGTTAAATTGTCTAGTTTGTCTGCACGCCTGTTTAAGGGCAGTGCAAACTGCACTACCTTTGCAGTAGCACAAAGACTGTATCTCAGCAAACTGCATCTTTTCTGGGGTTATTTGGTGTCCAGAGGGGAGCTGCGTAAATTATTTCACCATTGCATGAGCTGTCTTGGAATAAAACCTAGTTATGGCTTTGCATCCTTTGCACTGCTGCTGCAAGCTTCGCATCCTTATGGGAGCAAAGACCAGATGTTTATCGCTCACACAAACAGTGGGTGTCATTTGGTGTTTCTCATTCCTCCTACCTGCAAATTCCTGTAGGAATGGATCCGTGATAGGCTGCAGGTTCTGGACTATCTTTCGCTGTTACTGTCTCTGTAGCGACTTGGTTTGTCCCATCTGCCAAGTTGTGTGCTTCCCTGTAGATGTTTCCATCTTGTGGGATTCATGACTGCAGCCTTCAGCTTTCTCTTTGGTCCAGCAAAACACGCAGCCAAGACAGAAGACTGTTCTTTCCCGTGACCAAGGTGTTACCCAGAGGTAGAAAAGCAACGAAGCAAGTTTACTGTTAACCCTCCCTCCAATGCTGACAGTCTTGCCCTAAAAGCAGAGGAAAGGAGGAATAGAAACAGGCAGATGCTTTGTTCACAGGGAGAAGTTCCAAACTGCTCAGAACTGTGGGACGCTGGTGTCATTTTTGTAGCAAGTTTCTTTGCTACAAATTTCTTTGTCTGAAAGGACAGGCAAAGCCCTCTTCAGACTCCAGCACTGCATGAAACCAGCTTGCATCCTCATGCTGAAATCTCAACAAGTACATCCAAAAGCTCGAGCTCCTTCAGGAGCGTTAGGTCAGCTCCCGAGGTCTGGTCCCTGATGTTTGCTGTATCACTTTGTTGGAGAAAAATCCGCCACGAATTCAAGTCCTGAGCTGGAGTGTCTCTTTATAGCGATAAAGGTGGTAAGATGATGGTGCTTGTGCTTTTGCAGGTGTTGTAATACTTGTGACGATGTCAGAGAAGCATACAGGCGGCGAGGCTGGGCCTTCAAGAACCCGGATAGCATAGAGCAGTGCAAGAGGGAAGGGTTTAGCCAGAAAATGCAAGAGCAGAAGAACGAGGGCTGCCAAGTGTATGGTTTCCTAGAGGTCAACAAGGTGAGAGATGGGTTTTGCTGTGAACCTGCTGCATGGTGGTGCTGACTGTGAAAAGGCAGAATTGGGGCGTTCCTCTCCTTTTCCAGCCTTAGGTGTTCACAGGACTGTAATATAACAACCCCTGGGCTCAGCAAGGTACTTGTGCCCGTAAAGGAGTTCAGTAGGAGAGTCAGGAAAAGCAGTGGGAAGGGGCTAATGCTTTGTTTCATTGTGTGGGCTGGTAGGCAGCCTGCCGGCTGGAGAAGCTTAGCTTTTCCTACTGTCTAGTGAGTCTTTTTGCCGAGGTTTCTGGAGGAGGAGAGGCAGCTGCTTTGAGGTTAGATTGTCCCACCTGCCCTTCTGGTCTTAAAACAGAGACCACTAGTGGATGCTGGAGGTACCAGTAGCCAACACTTGCCAGCAGAGGTGCCGGAGAGAGTGAAATGTTATCCTCTTTAGAAAAACAGCGGAAGCAAGACTGTTGGAGTTGGTTGACAAAGCTGAAAATGCTCAGAGAGGTGGTTGTTGCAACTGGTGTAGGAAAACGTAGTACAAGATGTACCAGATAACTATGTGACTACCCTGTCATTTGGTGTGTTAACAAACCCAGAACACTTGGATGTGCAGGTTACGTATCCAAGTACATTCTAGAAGTCAGGCCCAGGCTAATTTTTTTAAATTTTTTTAAATTTTTGATTCAAACTCTGGGGGTTTTTTGCATCTTGGTGTACTCTTCTTGGAGACCACATTCTCTATTTCTGGAAAGTAAACCTTTTACTCATGAAGCCAGACATTGTGATTTGAGCATCATCATGGGTACCGAACCATTACAGGACCCTCTGTCACATTCAGATCCTCCAGGGCAGAGTGTGTATAATTGCTAGTAAGTGTCAGTGAGGATTGGCACCTGATATCCACATCCCTTTCAGATTCCAGGATGAAATTTTAACAGCCTTTGTCTTTTGGGGTGTTTTGGGGCTTGGGTATTTTTTTGCAAGTTCAGTGCTTTATTTTTGTGGGTTTTGGATGCAGCTTATTTTCATGGACGTATACGTAGGATTGCTGTTTATTGTATTAAGTTTTTTTTGTTACCCTGCTCAGTCTCCCCCTCGGTTACTTTCTCCACTTCTTTTTTGTGATACGTTTTTGTATTTTCTGCAGCAGCAGTCAGTTCCCTCCCAATAGACTTAATTCTTTCTTCTTCCCATTTTTATGTCCACTGAAATAATCTACTTAGAACAGTTAATACCAACATCAGTATGTAATTATGGCTTTCCACATGACTGCCTGTGAGGAAGAGAGGAAATTCATATCTCATGAAAGTGAGGTGCTCGGTGTATATATTGTTTAAACAAAAATGTAAAAATCTAAGCACCGCTGCGACTGATTTATTTATATAGATTCAGACCTTTTAATGAAAGATTTCTGTCTCCCACAGGTAGCTGGAAATTTCCACTTTGCACCAGGAAAAAGTTTCCAACAGTCTCATGTCCATGGTAAAGTATTTTCTTTTCCTGCTTATTGTGACCTTTAGCTTCCAAGTGTATCTGACCATTTTCTTTGAATGTCTTTGCACTGCTATCCATAATAGCGATGACACTGCTGCGGTGAGGAGGGCATTGTTGAAGTTTTGTTACAGAGGTTTAGAACCATCGTGAACAAATAGAAGTGTTTTCTGGAGGTGCTGCCACATGGGTGTGGAAGAACTTGGGAGGAGAATGTTTATGGGCAGTCTGACAGTCTCACTGGTTCCACAGAACTGCTGCTCTGATGTACAACAACCTCAAGTAAATGGTTGGAAGGGACCATTAAAGGCCATCTAGTCCAACCCCCCTGCAATGAGCAGGGACATCTGCAACTAGATCAGGTTGCTCAGAGCCCCGTCCGGACTGACCCGAGTGTTCCCAGGGATGAGGCATCTGCAACTTCTCTGGCAACCTGTTCCAGTGCCTCACCGCCCTCACAGTAAAAAGTTTCTTCCTTATATCTGGTCTGAATCTACCTTCTTTTAGGTGAAAACTATTCCCCTTCATCCTATCGCAACAGGCCCTGTTAAAAAGTCTGTCCCCATCTTTCTTATAAGCCTCCTTTAAGTACTGAAAGGCCACAGTCAGGTCTCCCTGGCGCCTTCTCTTCTCCAGGCTGAACAAGCCCAACGTTCTCAGCCTTTGCTCACGGGAGAGGTGCTTCAGCCCTCAGATCATCTCCGTGGCTTCCTCTGGACCTGCTCCGACAGGTCCATGTCTGTCTTGTCCTGAAGACCCCAGAGCTGGACACAGCACTCCAGGTGGGGAGTTCTCTCTTGCTTTCCTAGTTATTCATAACACATGATTTCCCTTTTTTCCTAACCTTTTTCTGGGCAGTGTTTTCATGGCACCAAGAAACAACCAAGGAGTTTTCTCAGACCCGTGAGGAAAATGGACATCTTGGAGCCTGGTCTTTCTTGTACATGAAGCTGAGGCTGTTTTCTGCCTCAGTATGACCTTTCTTCATGATCTTTTTTTTTTTTTTTTAAACTCTACAGAAAGAAGGAAGGAAGGGGGTTTTTTCCCCTTAAAAAACTTGACTAGTATTAGTCAGAGGGCAGAGCTCTGTGAGATATTTCCTGAGCTCCCTTGGAAATATCTCGTTTGGATCGTAATTATAATAATAATAATAATATATTATATTATATAATTATAAGGAAGCAAAAGGTCTCACTCCGGGCACCGTGGCCTTCAAGATTCTGTATAGAAACCGTCTATCTGTTTATTCTGCATTCTCTAGCCAAAACAGGGCCATCTTGCTGCCCTAAGACTCCCTCCTTTGGCTGCTTCTCAAACCAACCTTGGGGATCTCCATCCACAATGTTCCTATAAGAGATAAGCAGACACCAGTGTTTTTAAACACTAACGTGCAATTGCCACAAGGACCTCTGATGGTCTCCTGAAAATCTTTTCTTTTGCAAAGCGACTGTTTGGCATTTCACTTGTTTTAACACAAATTCTCCTTCCTGCCTTTATGCAACACTCATGTGCCTGAAGGAACCAGAAACACTGGAAATGCGGAAAAACTAAAAGTGTAAAAAAAAAAAAAAAAAAAAAAAAAAAATTAAAAATTGTCCACTTGTAAGAAAAGTGTTATTTTGTCCTTTTTGTTTTGTTTCTGCCTGCGTGAATGGCGAATCCAGGTGAGATGATTTCGCCTCCCCTGTTGTTGTTTGCGTGGCTGTTTTTCTCTGCTTGTATGTAACACCTTTGTTCTCATGTTCTGTTGACGTTGGTTCCGTGTTTATACACATGTACCCAACCCAGGTGAAAGTTGTTCTGCACGGTCATTAAAGACAGCTTTGCATTCCTTCTGGTTTCTCATAATCCCCAGGCCCGGAAGGAAATGTAATTTGGAAATTGAGGGAGGGTGTTTTTCTGTCTTTAGAGAACTGAAGGGAAAGGTCCGGCTCTGCTGGGTTAATGCAACTTTTATCCATCCATCCATCCATCCATCCATCCATCCATCCCCTAACATCTCAAACCTTCTCAGAAAAATGCCTTACCCAAATCTTAGGTCTCCCCAGACTTATTTCTTAAATATCCATATACCGCGGTAGTCTTTATGCCTGTCACGTAAAGGGTGGGAGTCGATGTGTGGCCGAGGGAGGCCCTCCCGTTGAGTCCCGAGGTTCAGAAAGCACCCCCTTGCTCTCTAAACTCCTTCTCAGAGAGGAGCCTAGGTGCGGCTGGGTCTAGTCTTAGTCCCAGACTTGGTCAACAGTTTAAGTCTAAAGGGTTATATATAGCCACATATCAGAGTCAACGTTTGCCTGTCAGAGCCCCCAAAGGACTTTGACTGACTCAGTTTCGCAAAGTTGAAGCAGATAGAAGTGGGTGGAGGAGAAGGAGCACAGCCCGTCGACCGCCTCTTCCAGGTTCTTTTCTTCCCCCACCCCCCCCCCCGCCCTCCCAGGGATAACTTCCTCAGTATCCTTTATAGCTCAGCCTTGGCTGTTCCCTGCCACGGGTGACGTTTAACATGATTTGGGTGGAGAGTCGAGTACTATAGTCATATAGGTTTAGCATGTACTCCTTTTAGCTCATTATCATATTTAGGGGTGTCAACTTTAATATTCGTTTTGCAGATAATGAAGCAAAAGGTCTCACTCCGGGCACCGTGGCCTTCAAGATTCTGTATAGAAACCGCCTATGTTCTTCTCAGATGCTGTGTTCTTCTCAGCTGACCACTGGAGGCTGAGCACTTTATTACTAGAGGTATTTCTGCAGCATAGATGTTGTTCCTGTTTTATCTTAGTTTTCATCATTACTAGATGGTTTAGTGTGCGTTGCTATTCATTCCTCATCTCAGGTCATCGAAATCGTTCTCTCTCGGAGAATTCACACGGCTGATCTTACGCCTTGGTGCCATCCGTAATGGTGAATGACCTTTTAGCCAGTGCGTAAACATACTGCTTGTACTTCTTGGACAGGTGCTCTGTCTGTCTTCAGAGACTGTGATTCTCCCGGAGAATCCGAGCTGGAGCTTGGGGAATTTGCTTTTGAAGCGAGCAGGGACTCTGATTTTCGTCCCAAGTTACGGGAAGCATTGAAAACTGGTCGCTTTAAGCCCGCACCGTGATGCTCCATCTTCAGAGGGTCAGAGAAGACCCCGGCTCCTCAGTGTCATACCGGCTGCAGACGGTCTTGTCTTGTTCCTCAGCTCATCTGCGATCCAGTTGCACTGAGAAATCCCCGGTCGTTAGGAGGAGGACGGAAGGAGGTCGTGAGGAGGACTGAAGCGGTACTTCCAAGCAGACTTTTTGGCAGGGAAACTAGTTAGTCTGTTGCTGAGGTGCCAAGGGCTTGTACTTGAAGGCCCGTGAAGACCCAGCGGACTCTGCTGGGACGGTCGATGCAGCCACAGATTCAGTGTGGGCGTAAGACGAGTTCAACAGAAGGTTGGGTGGTCCCCACCTTGGCTCTGCACTGAGTAACAATTAAAGCCTGCAGATGTTTACTGAAACCTGAGGCGTGATTTTGTAGCCTTTTTTCTTCAGTGTAACACCTCTGCTAGGCATTTGCCACACAGACCGCAAACGTCCTGGTCAGCTTTTGGCTGACCCAGCTCACGCAAAGGCCCGATGGATTCTGGGAGCAGCGCCATTAGGTGCAAGTGAGAGCACCAGGGAGGCAGCACAGGGGGCCAGAAAGAGCTAAAGGGCCATGATGCAGCCACCGTCACCTGCAGCCGGCTGTCTCCTGTAGCCGTCATCTTTGTCTGGCAGTACTGGCAGAATCTGCTGATTTTTGGAAATGGTATAGAGCAGACTTCCAAGGCGGAAGGGATAAAACATCAGCTGAGCCAAAAAGCCTTTGAAGCAGCTCCAAGAGCAGCTGGACTGCTGAGGCTCTTGTGCTTGTGCTTCCCAGCGTGATACAGGGGACGCCCGCACTGTGAGGGAGGAGGAGGGATGAGCGCTCTCGCTAGGGCACTTTGTTTTATTTCTTCGTGAGCTCACGAAATAAAGCTTAACTCACAGAGCACGTTGTCCTGTAAATGTCAAGCTTTCTCTCCCGTACTGGGTTTCCTCTAACTGCTCGCAGTCGTTCCATCTCTCCGTGCTTGGTTTTCGTAGGAGCTTGGAACTCCTGCTCCAGTGGCAGTCAAGGGCTGAAGGTTGAGCTTTTAGCAGAGAGCCCTAGCTGTTGAGTTGGCTTCCCTGTGCGATGGACCTTTTCTCCTGTCGCTGCGGTCCCCCCCTTCTCGCCCCAGTGTCCCCATACCCCCCACCCAAGACTCTGGTGTCGGGGACCGTTTCCTCCCGCTCCTGCTCTCCCAGGCGCTACAGGGAGCGCTTTTGGCCCCCAACGTTCTACGGGGCCGTTAACAGTCTCTGAGCAGAAGTCGCTGGAGCAAACGGCTGCCGGGGCGGCCTCTCCCCCGCGGCAGCAGCGCAGCCCGGCGCGGCACCCTCAGCGAGAAGCGAGAAGGGAATCGCTGCCACAGAGCGGCCCCGAGCGAGCCCGGCCTGTCAGGCGGCGGAGCCCCGCGGGCGGCGGGCCCGGCTGGCGAGCGGGGGCATGGCGGCGCGGAGCCAGGCCTCCCTGCGGCGCCGGCTGCAGAGCTCGCAGGAGGCGCAGCAACGCCAAGCGGTGCTGGTGCGGAAGCTGCAGGCGAAGGTAAGGAGCGGGGGCACCTGCCCGGGGGGGAGCTGCCCGGGGACGGGCCGCGGTGGCGGGGCCGGGGTGCCCGGGCCGCCCGCGCCGCGCTGAGAGGGGACTCGGCGGCGGCGGCGGCGGCGATCTCGGGGGGCGAACGCGCGGCCCCAACGGCGCCCTCCCCGGGGCTGCTGCGGGCGGGACGGCGCCGAGCCCGGAGCTCGGGGGAGGCCCCGGGAGCCGCCCTGCTCCGCCCGGCCTGCTGGGCGCCGTCACACACACACACACACAGACACACGCCCCGAGCCCCTCGTCAGGTCTCTCCCGTCCTTAACTAAAGATGCCGGGCTTGCCAACGCCTTTGTTTGGCCAGGTGAGCAGGGGGCTGTCCCAGAGGTAGGAGTCAAGCCGGCGGCGGTGGTTTCGCGTGGCCCCGGACAGAAGCAGGCAGCTCTGGCCTGGTCGGCCCGGGGCGCAGGAGCGCCGGCAGCGAGGAGGGTGCCGGCCCCGGGCGGAGGGTCGGGGCAGTGTCCGACGGTGGTCACGGCGTGGCTGGAAGCTCCTCCTGCTTTCCTTGCCCGTGCTTGTCTTCTGCAGCTGAACAGACACCCGCGTTCTGCAGCGGCTGTGCAGGGCTGTGGTCAGAACTGACTTGACTTGCTACTTAGTGAAACGCAACTTGCAAAACTCATTTCTCTAACTTCAAGGACCCGCTGGACCTTGAGCCCGTTGGAAGGACTGATCTGGGGGACGTAGTGGCCATAGGCCAGGCACGGCTCTCTAAGGCGCTCTCGTCATTCTGTTTGCCACCTCTGTCTTAGGATGAGCAGATAGCAGTGCGTGTAAAAGACACCCTGTCTCCTGTATTCTTTAATCTTAGATAAGGTGAAGCTTCCCTATGTCGTAACGACTTCTTGTTGACGGGATCGGCAGCACTGTGAAATGTGCTCTGCTTGGGCTGTCAAGACCTGCAGAAAAGCGAATGCAGGAGGGGCCGCGTCTGCTACAAGCCACATTCGCTCACCTTCATTCTGTGTGCCCATCTAGGTACTGCAGTACCGGACTCGGTGTCGAGAGTTGGAGCAGCAAGTGCAAGCAGGAGGGGTGAGTGTGCAGGTTGCTAACTAACGATAGCGTACGTAGCATTCGCTACCGCAGGCAAAAAGCTCCCCAGAGCAACGGCAGAGGGAAACAAGCGTTTGCTGCCTGAGGCTTTAAAGAAGCGCTGCAAGGCTGCCCGGCCGTCTTTTGTCCAGCTGCCGTTCTTAGAGCAGCCAGTAATCCCAGAAATGCCGGCCCGGAAAACCCGATCAAGAAGGATTGTAACGTTGTGAAGGAGTGCTTTATTGCTGGAGTAAGGTTTGTCCTAGGTCTCGGGAGAGGGCTCTACTGCCTGTTAGGTTCTGTGGCTGTCTCTGACAAAGACTTGGTTGAAACATGGCGTGTTGGAAGGCAAGAATGCTGGCGTTCAACATACAGAGCTGGCTCTGTGCTTTTCCTTCTGCTTCACGGCCAAAGTCAACCTAGGAAACGAAGGGTAGGAGAGTACTCCCAGGCTTCAAGTCTGAGTGAGCACTGGCGGTCATGAGCTGAGGATACTTAGCTGTGAGAGTGCAACGGCGGGAGACTGAGGAGAGCTGCTCACGCTGAGTAACACCCTTCCCCTCCCTTCCTCTCCCTAGTCGTGACACTGTTAAGCCTGGAGGAAGCCACGAGCTCCTGAGATACCAAAGAAATGGAGGGGAAAGCCACGGATGCTAACAGTAGTGAAGGGTCCACAAGAATTTGACTCAGCATTTCCTTTCTTCTTAAGGGATCCCTTCCAGGCAGGTGGGAAGCCAGAGAAGCCCGCGACCGGGAGAAAGCACTGCTTCAGTTGGAAGAGGAGCATCAAAGGTAAAAGGAAGAAGTGTTAACCTCACACATGGTATCCTGGATGCTCGCGGAAGCGAGGGAAGACCTGTCAGCGCTACCTGGTCTCCCCAAGGGAAGCAGTCGGGCAAGCCGTTTGGAAAGGAGAAAGGTCCACAATCTGTTCTGTGCCACAGGAATAGTGGTGTGTGCCGAATGGCTCTGTTTGGAGCGGGGGGTTGTTCTGGGTGACCTCCAAAGGTCCCTTTCCAGCCTAAATTATTCTGTGTCTCAGTCGGTGAGCTGCTCAGCAGAGCCTGGGTTTAGGTTGAGAATCAAGCCCCGACATGCTGAGCATTCCGTGGCGCAGGAGTTGTCCTCTTTGGGTTCGCTCGAATAGCATATCCTGCGCTTGGATCAGAGCCTTCCAGTAGAGCACTTGGCACCACAGGCATCTTCTGCCGCATTGCTTTCCCTGCTTTTCTTTTTCCCTCGGCCCCAGAGATAAATGGTGTGTGGTGTAAAAGGCACCTGTGTGCTGTGTTACGTATGTTGCAAGCTAAGGTGGGAGAAGCCCAGCTCCTGTTTTGATCCAGAAACTGAGTTCTGTGCTTGTTCGCAGGGCAGCGGTTCTCTCCATTTAGTTCATGAATTTAGTTTCCTGGGTGGGATATTAGCCTGTGGTCCCAAAGTCATTAAGCTGCAGTGCCTGACCTCTCAGCTCTCAGTTGAAAGTTGCGCATCAAGCTGTTTCCCCTCTGTGTATGGCGCTGTCTTTGTGGTGTGCAGTTTACTGGATCAAGAAGGTGGGGGTCTTTGCTACAGGTCTTACACAGTGTATAGGACAAGGACAGGGAGAGGCTGAACGGGAAGGTGAGGGCAGTGCTGGGTAGAACATGAGTTTGCCATAGCAGGGAGATCTTTCTTAATCCTAGAAAGCACTTTTCCTGCCTCTCGGTTTGACAACCAAGTCAGCGTTGAAGGAGCTGGAAAAGCACGGGGATGCTGCTTGTGGATAGCAGTTGTGCCGTGACCTCATCGCTGTTTCTCCTTTGCCAAGGTGTGAGACTCTGGCCGAAGTGAACGCTGTCCTGCAGGAGCACCTAGGTAAAGCGACTGAGGTTAATTCAGCCCTCAAGGAAGATGTTGGGAAACTGACGGCGGATTGGATGAGGGCCCGGGAGGAGCTGGAATTGAAGGCGAGCGAACGGCGCAATGAACGTGAGGTAAGGATAGGCTACGGGAATGTCAGACGTGATGCCCAAGCGGAATGGGAAGGCATTTTATTTCTGGCACGGAGGACTTGCTGTGTGAAAGTTGTGGCTGCCTTGAGGACGTCTTGGTGTTGCCTGGCCAAAGACAGGGGTGTGAGATGGAGGAGGGTCAGCAAATCGTGGTGCTGGAAGACGCCCCCCCCCGGCTGTGACCATACTGCTCAGTCTTCAAGGCAAATGCTTGCTGCTGCTGGATGCCGCAGGGCAGTCAGACGTGAGCGCTCGTCCTTTTAGTAGTTCCTAAATCTCTGTCGACAGCAGTGGAGACCGGAGAGGTCTGTGTCTTTTCACATTCAGAGCAGCCAACCGAAGAACAAGACAGGCCTCCCTTACCAAGAGTGTCTTGCAAGCAAATCTGACCCTGGTCTTGGAGGGGCTTGTTTTTGTCTTCCTCCACCAAGACTGTTAGACATCTCTGCAAGGCAAGATGACAAATCATGATCGGTTTGCTTTGCCGATACCCACTCCTGCAGGAGAAGCGTGGGTGTTTCCTTCCTTGAGGTCAGGTGACGAGTCTGCTGGGGGATGCTTCTGTGGTGCCTCTTCGGCCCTTGATACCCCTGTTGGAATTGTTATGAAAGGAGACCCGGTGATGGTGGTTGTACTCTCTCCTATCTGCACGACTTGCAGAGTGACGGCGAAGGCTGAATTGGCATTTCTTTTTGTCTTTGCATGTTTAGCTTTATGACAGCTACTTAAAGGGTGAACGTAACCGCCTACTCAGCCTGTGGCGTCAGGTGGTGACCTTCCGCCGTCACTTCCTGGAGATGAAGACTGCCACTGACCGGTGAGTAGAAGTTAAGGCTGGATCCCTTGCAGGAAAACTGTAGCTTCCCTTCTCACCTGCTTTTTGAGCCTCGATGTTACGTTAGTTGCGGCTACAGATATGATTTCTCCTTTGGTAGCCTGAAGCCATGCCATTAAGCGTGCCTTAGGCTGTTTTCGGAATCATTTTGTTTGATGCTGGTTTTCAGATAAAACCGAGGGGCTCGGGCTCTAAGCAGTGCAGAGGCCCTGAACGGATGAACTTGACTGTGGTGCTGTTTGGGCACATTAACACGGACACAGGCGCACGTGGACACATTGGAAGAGCCTCACCAAAGCTGTGCATGCAGCACCTAGCGCGGTCCCTTTTATAGAGTGACGAAAATCTGCCTTAAATCTCACTTGCGTTCTTTTCCCCCTGCTCCTGATGGGAAGATCATTCATGGATACCTGTTTTTGTCCTTCTCCTTTCCAGCTTACATTTATTCTGGTCAGTTTGCATCCGCTTATGCCTCTACCAGCATTGTTGAGAGAAAGGATAGCTTCTCTACCCTGTTACTGCATTTGTCCAATTTATTTTGCTTAGTTTGATACCTCCTTTTTAGGATTGCTTTCTTGTTCTTGGGCTCTCTGAGGTTCCTTTCTCACAGCTGCAAACAAAAATCGTGTAGCCGTAATAGTACGTTCTTCTGGTGTCAGCATGCAATTTCAAACGCTGGGTTACCGTCAGCCATTTACCTTATCTGATGGTAAGCTTTCCTTAATGTGTAGAGTATGCCTGAGCTACTAGTTAATCCTTCTGGCTGTGCCATCGATTTCTTCTTATCTCTGAGGAGAAAACAGAGTCGTTCCTCAACCATCAAAGAGACCCGTTGCTCAACTCTCAAGATGCGTCCTGATCCCAAAGTGTCAGATGAATGATTCGTCCCCGGTGAAGATGTCATCTTTCCTGCCAGCTTTTACGGTTGCACAATTCCGTGCTTGAAAAGTGAGTCAGCTGATAAAGATGGTGGTGTGAACGTTCTCTCTTTCTTTATTCTCCTTCAGAGATTTGTCAGAGCTGAAGGCCGAGCAAATGAGGCTTTCTGGATCTATACTTGTAAACTGCTCCCGCCTAAACTCCGGCATGCAGCGCTGGGAGTCCGTCCCTCTGGGTAGACCTGTCCTAAAGGATCAGGCGCAGCAGCAAGCGGACCAGGAAAGAAGCCAGAGGACTTGGGAAGTGATGTGCTTACAAGCCAAGGGGGACCCGGAGAAGGAGGAGCTTCAGGACAGGTAAACGTGTTTTAAACTTTGGAAGGAGTCAGCATCCCTGGAGGTCTTTAGAAGACATGTAGATGTGGTGCCTGGGGACATGGTTTAGTGGTGGACCTGGCAGTGTTAGGTTTCCGGTTGGGCTCGATGATCTTAAAGGTCTTTTCCAACCTGCATGATTCTGCGATGCTATGCTCTTGGTTTTGGAAAGGAGAATGTTTTCACACGAAAAACTTGTTTGTCCCTTCCCCTTCTCGTAGACTGAAGGACTTAGCTGCACTTGAAGGAAAACAGTCATTATCACAGAGTGAGTTGGTAGTCGCGAGAGAGACACTGGAGGAATGGCGTCTTCAGAGGGATCTGCTGAAGCGCGAGAAACAGGAGCTTACAATGGCCCTGGAAAAGGTATGGTCACCTTACTCCTAGGCAGCACTTGTGGGAGAGGGAGTTGTGATAGCAGGACCGCCACCGGTGCTGTTTCTGGCAGTAGAAGAGAGGGACAATGTTGTTCTCCTTCTTGGAAAACGGTGATCGGATCACACAGGCTCGTGGGTGTAGTCAGTCCCCAGGTGCCTGCTGGGCACGCTGAATTGGGAGTATGTCGGCAATGCGAAAGGGGATCTGGAGTCGCTGCTTGAAGTCAGGGATTTTCCTGTCTTTGTTTTCATGTTGTTCTGCTGTCTCTTCAGGCAGAGCAGTCAGTAGCAGAGTTGACAGGGGCTCTGAATAAGCTGCGTGCTGAAGTAGCTGATCTACATGTTGGAGCCGCGAAGGTGAGCAGTATTCATGAAGCTCTCGCCTTGGATAAAGTGCAGCTGAAGAAACTTGTGTTGCTCCTTTTTCTGTCCAAGCCAAACCTTCTTCATAGGAAATCTTACTGTATTTTATTTCCTCTGTGCTTCTGCGATTGTAGCTGGAGCAAGAGCACGATCTTCTGTCAGGTAAAGTGGCCGAGATGGAGAGAGCAAAGATCTCTGACCAGGAGAGGCTGAACCTGTGTGAAAGAACAAACGAAGAGCTCTGCGCAGAGAAAGCCCGCCTGGAGCAGCTGCTGAAGAAAGCAGAGGAGCACCAGGAGGGGCTGCAGGCAGAGCTGAGGATGCTGGCAGAGGAGAAGGCAGAAACCCAAGATAAACTCAATGAGGTGAGACCAAAAACCTAGTGCTTTCCGGGTGGGCTTTTGGCTGCTTGGCTCAGCGGGGCTCTGTCTGTTGGATTCTGCAGTGTTTTTGTCAAGGAGACGCTTTCCATTTGTTCGAGCCTAGAGAGCGGGACAAAGCTGCAAGTCAGTGTCTGCTGTCTTGTACTGCTGAGAATGGGAATGACGTCCTGACATTGTTGAAGTTGTCTTGCAAGCCATACACGCAGCTTTGAATTGCTCGAGCCTCTTCAGGCCTTGAGGAAGAGGATGAGAAATAGGCCGTGTGACTCTGGACTACCTGATTTTCAGTACAGTGGAAAAAGAGCTTGGGAGAATCGTATCGCTGGAGGAGACTAGGGAGTTTGCCATCATTTCAGTGTCAGTTTCATAATGTACAACCTTGGGTATTACGGGATAACTTTGAGAGGAGAATTGTTTGTTTCGGATGGTCTGTTCTCTGCTAGACAGTCTTGGTTTTCGAGTCCGTGGTATGTTTGGCAAATACCCAGCAGAGGTGTTATACTGAAGACAAAAGCTAAAAAAACATGGTTACTCTTCAAGCTTGAATACCAGCAAGGTATATTAGACGACTTCTTTGTGTAAGACAAGGAAACAGTATTGTTGACGTGAACTCCTGTACCAATAGAGTCTACCATCTCTTTGGCCACATCAGCCAGACTTTCATAAATCACTAACTGATGCTGCCACCACGAGGGCTGTTTCCCTGACAAGCGTCGCCTCATTGCATCCAACTGCTTTACACGCTCAAGTAGGGGACGCTTTGATCTTTTCTTTTTTTTTTTCTTTTTTTTTTTTTCTTTTCTCCCTCCCCCCCCCCCCCCCGAAGGAGAAAACGTGTATTTTCACTTTCTTCAGCAAGCCAAGTTGCTTCTGCTCAAACTTTCCTGAACATTTCCAGCAACAACTTGAATAGATTCTTAGAGCATTTTAGTTTGCAAGGGGGCAGTTCTGGAAAAACGCAGTGTTTTTGCATGAAAACACGTAGTCTGGGGTATGTAGGTTTGTCCTGAAGGAGCTGTCCGGACCCCGGCAACCCAGTAGGGCCTTACGCGTCGCTTTCAAGTTAACAGTGCCAGCGCCTTCTGGCAGCCCCGGGTATTAGTGCGGTATAGAGCAGATGCTCTGAAGCTTTCAGCCCAAAGTACAGGAGCTCCTTCTCCTCGAGCTGATTCAGAAGTGGCACTGGCTGGCTCTGCATAGAAGCCCAGAGAACGGACTCTAACTGTATTTTGTCCCGCTTTCAGGTTTACCGCCAGCAAGAGTCATCTAGCAGTGGTCTGGAGCAGTTGCGCCAGGAGTCCTCTCGCCAAGGGCATGCACTGGCCAGGGTGTCCAAAGAGAAGGAGTTGCTGGTGCGTGAGAAGGCTGCCCTAGAGGTGCGACTGGCAGCCGTGGAGCGGGACAGACAAGGCCTTTCAGAGCAGCTGGCAGAGGCCAGGTAAAGGTGGGGAGGAGACCCTAAGCAGGACGTTATTTCATGTCTGGAATTATAAAGGTGGTAATCATTACACGAGGATTGATTGCATCCAGTGCTTTTCAGATGTTTTCACCTTCCACGGGCAGAAAATGGAGGAATCTTGAGAAAAAACCCCAAACAGTATCCCATGATTTGAATGGTATTTGCCTGAGAGCTAAAGCTAACAAAGCTCTCCTGAGCCTTGGGCTCGCGTTTATGCCCCTTGCATGTTCCTCTGTGAAATCCAAAGCAAGCCAATATAATTCCTCGGTATCTGGCACCTTGGCTCTGCATTGAGTAATAATTAAACCACGCAGATGTTTACTGAAGCCTGAAGCTTCTCTCTGGGTTTGGTTTCTTGTTCTGTGCATCGGAACACAGATCTTTCCGTATCGAGTAGTTTGAGGTGGGATCTTCAGACTTCAAGGCTATTACACGCGGTGCCCAGTTATTGGGCTGTAGCAACTGTTCCTGCCAGATGTTGCTCTCAAGAGCCTTTTGTTGTCGCAGTTTGGGACTCGGTCTTTTCTGTTCCGTTTTAGAGACTGACTTTGATTTATCCTTAAAAGGGAGCGTAGTGGCTTTGGACTGCCAGCGACTGGCGTAATCAGAAATGTGTGCTTGTTCTCCTTCCCAAAGCTACATCCTCCATTGTCCATCCAAGTGGGTGAAATCCTACATTTGTGGGGTTTATTGTTGTACCACTCGGGTGCCCCTTTCCCCTGAGGGACGTTAACCCTGATTGCATCCCTGTACGAGTGAGGCAGTGCTGTGTATTGTAGGAACCCGGCAGGCAGGACGCCGGTTAGATCAGGGAGGTGACTGCACCCCCTGGTTCCAGAATCCTGTGTGTGGTACGCAGCAGTTGGCTGAAGTCTATGGATGCAACAGTTTGCCTCTGCAGTACCACAACTTCCGTTTTAAAGAGCGACCAGTCATTTGCGCTACCGCCTACTTAGTTAGCAACGCTTAAAGAAAAGTAGCAAGTTTTTCTCTTGAACTTGCAACAGTTTAAACTGCAGGATAGCTGCCTCTCCTTTCAGGTAGCCCTTGTTCTGATAACATCTAGTTGAAGTTTCTTACAAATGCTGCTGCAAGCATGAGATTTTACTACGCCGTCCGATGTCTTTCTTTGGTCCCTTCTGAAGATAGGGAGTCTGGAAAATGACCTACCTATACCTACACTGCAAGCAGCATTAAAACGTCACGAGTCAGCCAGGGAAATACTCTGATTCTGTCCCCCTGCAGAGCAACTTGGAAGTGCAGATGAGAGGAGGAGGGCTGTGAGCAGAGGCTGGGCTTTGGCTGGCACAGACTTTGTGGGCACAGCTACCCGTGTGTCACAGATCAGACACCAGCAATGTAAGATTCGGCCGTTGAGATCAAATTCGGCTGGGCTTTCTGAGTTACCCTAGGTCATCCGTAAAGCCTGGGCACTCCCTCGGAGGGGCCTGCATTGCTGCTCTAAATGGCAGAAGTAGGCTTTCTGTATACCACTTTCCACGCAACCGTGCTCAGGAGTGGGGATCTTGAACCGCTTCTTGCTGGAATAACTGCCTGTGGGTGTCAGGAGCAAGAAACTCACTTCTCTCCGTATTCTCAACTTGCAGGTCAGTGAAGGAGACCCTGGAATCCAGCCTGTTTGAGGCTCAGCAGCACTCATCTCAGCTGGAGATCTCCCGGCATCAGCTTGAAATCCAGCTTCACGCAGTCGCGCAGGCCAAGGAGGTGATCCAAGGTGAGAGCCTCGTGTGCTTTGTTTCTGGTGATCCCCCTGCCTACGAAGATGGTATAAAAACAGCTGTCTGTCCGCAGTGCTTCTGAGGAGTGAAGGAGCTGGAGACAGATCCCTCCTACACTGCAAGTCAAATGGCTTGAGGTTAGTGAAGTCAGAACCACTGTCTGCGCAGGCCCTGAATCTTGCCGTTTGCCGTGTTTGCAGGGGAAGTGAAGTGCCTTCAATGTGAGCTGGAAGCGGAGAGATCTCTAAGGAGGCAGGAACGGGAGCACATGGCACAACGGCTCTTGCAGACAGAACGGCAGTATGAGGCTGCCCTCAGACTTCGGCAAACTGATCATGAAGCGGAAATGAACAAGCTCCTGCAAGACCTGGTAGGAAACAGTACGCTTTTGAATTCTTCCAGCAAGCTTTGTGGGCTGGCTTTAGAAGGATAATAGCCTGAGTGTGGCTGCCTGAAATGGCAGCAACCATCTGTCGCAGGCCGCCCGTTGCGGCCAGGCAGCAGAGCCAAGGGCTTGTACTTGAAGGCCCGTGAAGACCCAGCAGACTGTGCTGGGATGGTCGATGCAGCCACAGATTCAGTGTGGGCGTAAGACGAGTTCAACAGAAGGTTGGGTGGTCCCCCCGCAAAGCCTGGCAGCCCAGGGGTAGGATCTTAGCAGACTCCCGTCTGCCGTGAAGTAGACTCCTAACATTCCCGCCAACTGCAGTCACGGGAGCTTTGTTCCTTTCTTTCTGTCCTTTCATGGTTGGCAGAGGTCTTGTCTTTGGGCTTAAAGCGTATGGAACAGGCCCCTCATTCCTGGGGCTTGAGTTCGTGGCCTGTCTTGTGGCTAGGGCGTCGGGGTAGTGGCCTCCTTCTCACCCTGCAGTCCATCTGCGCCTTTTCATTGACGAGAACGGAGTTGGGCTTTGAAAATAGAGACTCTGAGAATAGCGAGAAATCCCGAGGAGAGAGGTGCTAGGGAACAGGCAGCCACCAGAGAGGGGAAGGTAACGTCTCCTCTTCCTCCACCTGCTGACCCTCCTTTTAAGTTCCTTGGTAGGACATGAGTTATGGAGGGCACAAAGCCACTGCTGTGCACTGTTGAGGTGGGGGTTTGTGGGAGGGAGTATTGTGAGGAGCTTGGCTGGGACTCCATCTTGAAGTCTTTTCCTCCCCTCATCAGGCAAGCGAGTGGGAAGGGCACCATTCAGAGCTAGAGGAGATGCTGGAGCGATGGGAAAAGGAGAAGGCAGAGACAGAAAGGGAGCACGAGAAGAAGCTGTTTGATATGAAGCAGAAAGTTGCCACCATGCAAGCTCAACAAGAGGAGGAACGAACGAGAGTTGAAAATGCCAAGCAAGAGGTAAAGGCCGTGAAGGGGGAATTTGTGTGGGTTTTTTTACTCTTCTGGGCTCCTTATTGGCAGTGCTTCTCTGGACACTGTGGAAATGCCACACATTTTTCCTGTTAGGTGACTAAGAGTTTGTTGGAGAGTCAATCACAGATGGACCGTGGATGGACCACGTTTTTGCTGCCAATCTCACTTAGGAACCTGTGCCTCCAAGGGGGCAGATAATGACCCAGGAGACAAGCAGCACGGTGCTTCGAGAACGTGGGAGCCCGTCACTCTCTGAGTCTTACCACACAAGTTTTGTATGGGAAGTTTAAAGCCGTCCTCTCTTTATTTCTGTGCAGGCCCCGCCAGAACAGGAGCGTGAGAAGAAGAATGCTTTCCTAGAGACGCTGCTCCAAACTCGGGGAGAGCTAAGAGAAGCCTGCCAGCAGCTGGAGCAGCTCAGGCAGGAGGTGGAAGAGCGGCGAGAGAATGGGCAGGTCAGTCTGACTGGTAGGGTGGGCTGAAGGAACAGGCCGCTGGCAATTGGACATAAGCTGAGAGAAGCTGAGAGAGCCAGGAAACAGAGTGAAGGGCAGGAACAAGGGAATGAAAGATAAGCCCTGCGCCTGGGGAGGCAAGGCCTACTGCAGGCACTGCAAGCAGCACAGAGCCCGGTAAGCGCCAGAGATCAGCAACAGCAAGGAAGGGTTACAATGGAAGCAGAGCTGGGTGGAAAAGCAGAAAGAAGTGGCTGAATGAGTGTGATTTTGAGAGAGAAGGAGAAAAAAGCTGGATCTGATGGCAGGTCCCGGTAGCTTGCTCTCCATTTGTGTTTACAGAACATCACGGAAAAGCTGCAGGCAGAACTGCAGGAAAGTCAGAGTAAGATCAAGGCCGTGGAGAATAGGCACAAGGAAGAAATGCAAACCGTCACAGAGGAAATGAACAGCCTTCTTCAGCAGAGGGATGCTCTACAAAAACAGGTGACTGAAACGGCCATAGCTACTCCGGTCATCAAACAGGTGAAGTGTCTCTCCACTTCTTGCCTTTCCACTGCAGAGCAGCAGGCTGGTGGGGTAGTCCCTCTGACTGCCATCATACTGTGGTCTCCATCTCAGCTGGTCTGGAGGAGACTTTACCGGCCAGCTGAATGGACAGATGGGCTAGTCCTTTTGCCTGTTTGCCAGCAATCATCAGAATGGATTTCTGCTGGTCTTGGTTTTTAAGGTGGTTTTTCAGATGAACGTGGTGACCCACTGAGCTTTTTAAACAAGTCGGCTGTATCCATTGTGAATCTGGTACTCTCGTGACAGGGTGAAATTTCAAGTTGTTCTTTCCTCACAGTACATGATACGGCTGACAGTGACAAGCCATAGTCTTTGACTGCTTTGTTAGGTTTTACTTGTGGTGGAAGAGTTGACATCTCAGCTAGCAGCCTCCGAAGAGTCTCTAAAGGAGGAGGCCATGCGTCTGCAGCAAGAGGTGGCGTCTTTGGAGAGGAAACTCGAGAGCACTGAGAAGCAAAGGAAGGATGTCCTGGTGAGGCTGGCAGATGCTGCAAAGGGCCATTTCTTACCTATTTTTTGGCCTTCTGTTAATAGTTCTAAGGAGCAACTTTTTCCGGTGGAGAGCTGATTTTGGGTGGTCTTGTACCGGTTCAGTCCAAATCTGAGCAGACACAGAGTACGCAAATGCTGACCAAGTTTCCCTCACTTCCCGCTTCCTTCCAGTCACCGTTCCTTGTTTCCCAGACGTTTGCTCTCCTGCCAGGCCATGTAGCTGAGTTAGCAGGGTCATCGCCTTGGGTAGGAGAGGACAGTCCAGAAAGGAGAGGTCGTTAAGATGACCGATAGCACAAACTATGTGGAGAGACCGCTACAGGAGCAGAAGAGTGTCATTTATACCAGCGGTTGTTTTCTGGTTTACCTTTTCCAATTGCGTTCTTCTGAATAAGCAGGGAAAGATGCTGTAGTCATGTAAAAGTCAGTTATGATTCAGGGTGTCTGTTTTCCTCAGTGCTGATGATTTCTGCCCTTGAACCTTTAGTCAAAGGAATTTTCAAACTTGTCTCTATTTACATTGCATGGTTTGGGCGATCATTGGTGTCCAAATCCATATTTAGATTTCCAAATATCTGTATCTGGAAAAAGGGGTGAGGAGGCAGAGTTAGCTAATAATAGAAAGCTGTTCAACATTGCCCATCTGAGAGCAGACAGTGGGGGAAAAGAGAGATATTTGAGAAACAAAAGTGCTGATCCAGATCCATAGGAATGCCTGCCAGGGGAAATCTAGTCCCGATTTCCAACAGTGGGAATGCCAGCCCGTCACCTGACCGTTACTCCTTCCAGAGGGGACAGCGGGGTTCCAGAGGGTGGTACCATGAAAACTCCACACAGTAGAGGCCCAAAACCCCCCCAAGCCCCCCCAAACCAAATGGAAATCCCATGCTGGGGTTGTTCTCTCTTGCCTTCCTCCCTAGCAGAGACAACATCGTCATGGCACTGCCTAAATCATGCCTGGTCTGGACTTTAGATCCTGGCTGCAGTTCTGGCAGCTCCTCCCCAAAAGAACACGCTAGAGCTAGAAGAGGCTCAGAGAAGGGCAAACAGGAAGATGGGACTGGCTGAGTAAGCTGGCAAAGACGCAGCCGAAAGGGTGGCGCAGGCAAGGTCTACAACATCCCGAGAGGCAGGGGGAGGGGGGGCAGCCCTTGACTGCCGCTGGAGCAGGAGTTCCAAGCTACTACGAAAACCAGACCTATATGGATGGAATTATTGAATCTTTTCCTCGCTGTTTTGCAGCATGAACGGGACAGGCTGCAAGCAGTTAAAGAAAAACTGGTACGAGAGATGAAACTTCTTCAGGAATCAGCCACAGCCTCTGAGACCCGAGCAAATACAGCAACGGATACGAATCACTGCCTTGAACAAGAACTTCAGACTGCATTGTCTGTCTTGAAAATGAAAACCGAGGAAGTGGAAACGCAGTGGGAGAAAATGCAGACGCTCCAGAAAGACGCGGCACAGGGAAAAGCTTTGCAGGAGACTCTCCCTCATCTGACTGCCATCCTGTCAGAGAGGGAGGGAGAAATGAAGTTGTACCAGGAAGAGGTGAGAACGCCGGAAGACCAGCAAGCAATGCAGAAAACTACTCTCGATCAGGTTATTAAGGACATAACAGAGAAAAACCAGAAGATGGAATCCCAGCAAGAACGGATACGGGACCTGGAGAAGCAGCAAGAAAAACAAAGGATTGCTGTCAGCAAGATGAGCAAAGAGCTGGAAGAGAGAGGCCTGGAGATCAGATCCCAGCAAGAACGGATACGGGAGCTCTAGAGAAGCAGCGAGAAATGCAGAGGACTGCTGTCAGCAAGATGAGCAAAGAGCTGGAGGAGAGAGACCGGGAGATCAAATTCCAGGAGGGGAAAATAGCGATTCTAGAACAAGACGGTGCATCACAAGTGAGAAATCTGCGGGTGGATCTTGATCATCTGAAAGGAACCTTGGAGGAGAGAAACTTGGAGCTTATGTCTCTGACTCAGCAGATCCAAGAACTGGAAAGGGAGAGAGAACAGGTGAAATCTCTGCACGCAAGCCTCGAACACCTGAGGGCCGCTCTTAAGGACAGAGAGAGCGAGTGTGATTCTCAAAGGCATCAGTTAAGACTCTTGCAGCAGTACAAGGAGCAGCAAGAGGGGTACCTGCAAGAGCTTCACGGTAAAGTAGAAAAGATGACACTTGCTTTGTCTCAAAAAGATCAAGAGCTTGAGTCACAAGAAAAGCAAATCCAGGAAGCTGAAGAAGTCACGGAAATGCAGTTAAGGACTGTCCGTGACCAACTGGAGCAGGCCTTAGAAGCCTTAAAAGAAAAGGACAGACTCATAGACACCCAAAAGCAACAAACAAGGAGCTACGAGGGAAAACCAGGAGAACAGCTGAAGGTCTTACGCAGAGACTTAGAAGACGCTACGGCAATACTGAAAGAAAAGCATTTCATGGTTGAATCTCAGAAGGAACGGATTGCGACCTTCCAAAAAGCAGAACAAGACTCTGGAGAGCAGAAGGAAATTCTGCAGCATCTGGAAGCGGCCCTAAAGGAGAAAGAGCAAGAAATTGTATCCCTTAGAAAGCCATGTGAGGCACGCAAGGAACAGGAGGAAAAGCACGGAGCTGAGCAAACAAATCTTCAAGGGACAAAACTGACTCTGAAAGGAAGAGAGAGAAAGAAAGATAGGGGTTCTGGAGGAGGCTACCTCTAGGCTTGAGACCAAGGCTCAAGGTGAGCAAAAAGAGTTAGAAGAGGAAATAAGAGCTCTTTGGGAAGATCTCCAGCACGTTCAGCAGACTCTGGCAAGGAAGGATGAAGAGATCGAGTACCAGAGAGACAGAGTCAGGTATTTCGAGAAGACTCTGTCAGGGAGAGAACAAGAGCTTAGGCGGCAGAGCGAACTCCTGAAACAATTAACGTCAGCTTTGCGATGGAAAGATGAGGGGGAGACCCTACAGAAACAAATCCAGAAACTCCAGAAATGGGAGGAAGAGGAAGCCGAGAAGAGGAGGGTTCTCCAGGAGAGAGACCGTTCCTTGCAAAGGCAGAAGGAGCTAACCCAACAACTGGAAGATGAGCGGAAAGCAAAGGGGGAAGAATTGGAGCGTGCGATTGCTATCTGGAAGCAGACTGAAAGCGGAGAAGTCAAATGGAAAGAGAAGGCACAAGCACTGACTCTTGCCCTGACCAAGAGTGAAATGGCCAATGGGACTCTGAGGGGAGAAATAGCCGTCCTGCAGAGTATGGTTTCAGAGAGGGACACGGACTGGTTTCATCACGAGGTAGGCAGCGTGATTGATCATCAGTCAACTAAAATGTCTATAAAGGATTCTAATGACGGTTCCCATCAAGATATGGGAATTTATGTTCCTGTCAATCTATGACCAGCTTGGCCACAGAAACTATGGCTGCAGCCAGCAGGCTTGCCTGTCTGTGTAGCTCCGGCCAGAGACCATTCGCCTGCTAGAATGTTTTCTGTCCAGCCCAGAACTACTGACAGAACTACGGAGCTTGCTGTTAAAATTAACTCCAGGCCAAAAGCTGGGGATGGCTAGTTGGTTCTCTCCTATCTAGGCAAGCTTAGCCAACATGTCGTGGTTAGAATTTGGCGTGGAAAGGAAAGGGCACCGTTGACCAAACTAATGTACTAAACTTAGTCGAATTTTATAACGACGGCTGGAGAGCAGCTACGCTGATGGTGCTTAGAGGATGCTTTCAGACATGTAGATTGCTGAGGTACAGCTTTTCCAGTGTATTAAAAAGAACGGAATTCGTCCCGCCGCCTGATCGGGTTAAAGGCTTCGTTGCGCGTTCAGAATGTACTTGTGCCGCAGTCCAAAACGCATGAGGGCAAATTTGTGTGGATTTCTCCAAGGTGATCTGGAGGGGCCGCCCTAGGAAGAGAGTGTGTTGTTTTGGCCTGTGGAGCAGGAGGAGAAGAAGGGACTTAGCACTGTCCGTTCCTGGGTCTGGTCGCTCTCCGCAACGTGTTGCTTCTGGCCCTTCTAAGCTTTCTGTGGCACCAGCTCTCACAATCTCCTCTCTGTGTACCCAGCAGGCTACTGCAGAAGGGGAGCAGCTCTCCTGGCTCTCAGAGAAGAGACTCCTGTCGCAGCGGCTGGAACGTCTGCAGCGAGCAGTTGCAAAGCTGCAACTCGAGAAGACGGAGCTGAAGCAACTCAACGCTGAGCTCAGGAGGACTCTTGAGCAGGTGAAGCAGGCTTTCGCTGCCTCTGCAAAGCCTCACGGTCCTCTGGAACACAACACATTTCCACAGGCAGCACTTTGGCGTCCTCTGCTTGTTGCCTTCCCTCTCCCACTTTCCCCTGCGGACACTGGCTTTTGTATTTTCTCTCTCTTCTGGCACCCTATTGCCTTCAGAAACGCACATTCCCTCCGGTACCACCCTTCTTGCCCCAGTGTCCCCCTACAGACACATTTGACACTCTTGTGGCCAGGAGCTGTTTCCTCTTGCTTTCTCTTTCTCTTCCATAGTCTACGTCGAGTAGTCCTTTTTGCCCCCAACCTCCTCTGGTGCCATTAACAGTCTCGGAGCAGAAATCTCCTTGCCATGGTGTCCAGAGGTGCTGTTACTCCTTGTTTGGTGGCAGCACGTTTCCGTGACCCTTTCTCCCATCCAACGCGCAGGTGGAATGGGAGCGGAGGAGACTGAAGAGATATTGTAGAGGTCGGTCGCTGCCAGATGCGTGCGGCTTTTCTCTCTCTGACCAGCACAAGGTGCCTGCTTCTCGACAGGTGAGAACAGCATCGTACTCGGTGGGAGGAGGGTCTGGCCATACAGAGGAACAATGGCAAATCCCAGCGGCAGCAGCCCCCCAGGACACACCTAGTAGAGGTCGAATAGAGACCATGGCCCTGGCCAAACCGGAGACCAAAAAGAGATCCTTGCGTTTTCTTCACAGGAGGAGTCTCACACGTGCTGCAGTTGTCGATTAGCTGAGTTGCAGAAGCAGGTGAGGAGTGGGAAAGCTCTCATCAGTAGCTGCTGTGGCCGTACTGCTGGGCACGACTTCGCACCGTGCTACAGCCCGAGTTTGGTTTGGCTGTCAGGAAGCGAGTGCACCGGGCAGTGGAAATTGTCCCAGTGAAACTGGAATTGTTGATGATCTGAGCTGAGTTCAGGGCGCCTCTGGGACTCTGGGAACCTGTTGCTTCCCCTTCCACAAGGACAGCGTGTTTGTCAGGGCTGGAGTTAGCGGGTGCGTCTTCCCTGGCAGCCGGTACCGTGGGGCTACGGATGGTCCTAACAGCGTGGGCTTGTCTGAGCTCGGCCTTTTGCCTCTTTCAGGTGTCCCTTCTGCAGACGCAGCTGGCACAGGAACGAAAATACAAGCAGGACTATCCTGAGTGCTGTGCAAAGACCAGCCAGGAGCTGTCAGACCTTCACCACGAGCTGTCTCTTACTCCTTAGCAGCTGTGGTCAGGGAGCCCAAAGCTGCTGTTTTGGAAGCAGAGACTGGGAAGCTGGGTCAGCCTCTGAACCTTCTTTTCCTGTAGAGGAACAGCTGCTGCATCACAGGGTTCCTGTCCTGTGCCCTTCCCAGGAACGAATTCTGTTTTGCTGCGGGAAATGGGGGTGCATTTGTTCTGTTTGCATCTGGAAGCATCTCCTAGTGACAGTGGTTTTAAATGCGTTTTGGTTTTTTTAATAAAGGCAATTTTGCAGGAGTGCCCTTTTTCCGTAGGTGAAAGCGAGTGCTAGGTAAATCTGTGGCTTGGGAAAAGATGCTCCTAGTTTTTGACTTGCACAAGTAAGCTATGACGACCTGCGGTCTGATTTCACCTCTTGAGTTCATCGCTGTTCCCTGCGAGGAAAGAGGGAAAAGGAGGTGTTCTCAAAATGAAGGGGTGGCGAGTACCCGCCAGGGATGGCAAGTGGGGCAAGAGAGTGGGGTTTTTTTTCCCTTCCGTCCACGCTTCAGCACAAAAAGCGCTGGTGCTCTCCCAAGATGCTTTGCTTTCCGCTTTGTTGCTGCGACAGCCAGCCTGAGGGCCGGCTCCGTCGTTCTCAAAGGGCATTAGTAACAACCTCCAGACCTTCCAAAGGCGGAGGCAACGGAAGGGAGGGGGAGGATGCAAAACCGAGTGCAAACTGCTCCCTACCAGCAGCTTCGCCTCGGTATCAAGCCCTTTGCAGCTGAGCGATCTCGGCACAGCCAGCGTCTCCTGGGTACCCTTCAAAGGCCCGTGCGCCGTCAGCACGGAGACTCAGTAGAAGGCGAGGCGGCAGCGAGGACCTTACCCTAGAGGAGCCCGGGAGCCGCAGCCCCTCCCCGCCAGCCCCGTCGGCCGGCTTCGCGCCGCGGAGCACGGGCGGCCCCGGAAGGCGGATGTGGTTCCGGGTGGCGCGGCGCCATGGATTCGCTGTGGCGGCTGAAGCGGTTCGATGCCTTCCCCAAGACCCTGGAAGATTTTCGGGTCAAAACGTGCGGGGGCGCGCTGGGTGAGCGGGCGGGGTGAGGGCGGTCGGGGGCCGGCGGCAGGGCGCGGGCCTCGCCGTGGTGCGGCGGCCGGGGCGACCTTGCGGGCCGGCGCTCGGTAGCAACTCGGGGCAGTGGCGGGCGGTGTGAGGCGGGGTTGAGGCGAGGCGGGCGGGCGCGACCGGCGGGACTGATGGCGGTTCTCGTCTCCCCGGCAGTGACGGTTGTCAGCGGGCTCATCGTGGTGCTGCTTTTCTTCTCGGAGCTGCAGTACTACCTCACCAAAGAGGTGAGTAGCGGCGGCGGGGGGGGCCCAGTGGTGCGGGGGGAGCCTGGCCCCCCCCCGGTGCTGCCTCCTGCTCGCGGTGCCCCGGCGGAGAGGCTGCCCTGCGGCCCGTGGCGGCCTGCTGTGCCCCCGCGCTCCCGCTGAGCCGCCGCCTCCTCCGGGCTGCCCGTGCAGCAGCTTCACCCGCCGCAGACAGGTTTGGGTTTTTTTTCTTTCCCCCTCCTGGTCGCCTTGGCGATGGGAGCGGGTCGCCCTTCCCCGAGAGCCGCTTGGTGCCAGGGCTGGCTGGTGGCCTCCGGCACCCTGTGGCAGGAGAGCGTCTCAAAATCTCTTCTCGCTATCTCGGCTCTCAACAAGCACAAAATACAAAGCAAAGCAAAGCAAAGCACCGCGGGACCCCCTGTCCCCACTCCAAACTCTGAGATTCCCAAAGGATTACTTTTTAGAAATGGCAAACGCTTACCTATTGTGGAAGGTGCGGGAGGCAGCAGCTCAGGTGCCTGACAAACCCCAGGTCTTGAAAATGAGCTCCTGAGCCAGAGCAGTCGAGGGAAAGAGGCCTTTTGATTTGCTTCCAAGTGAAAGACGACTGTGTTTTTTCTTTGTTTCTAGGTTCACCCGGAATTGTACGTTGACAAATCGAGGGGAGATAAACTGAAGATCAACCTGGACGTTATTTTCCCACATATGCCTTGTGCTTGTGAGTCAGATTTCTGAATGTTGGGGATAGTTTTCCTACTTGCCAAGGGCCCGAGAGGCTCAGTGTAGCATGGTGCTTCCAAGTGCTGCTTGGGCCATGGACAGAGAGGAATTGATGATCCCTTGTGGTTATGCAGAGATTCCAGCCAGGCCTGCTGGGCATTCAAGCAGCGCTTCCAAGTCAGGCAGCATTACTTTTCGAGTTTATAAATGAGGCAAAGGTATAAACCCACTTCCGTTTCTTACGTTGTGTTGTACTTTGTCAGGGAGCACACTAATACTGAAAAAGCTGGCCCGGAGTTCACTTGGGACTCAAGAGTTGACTGTGGTGGTGGTGTTGCTGAAAAACTTTAGAGCCTCCTTTGGAAGTTACTTGATGAAGCACAGCTTTTCCATGATTTTAGTACTGAAATTCTGGCTGTAATGCCAATGCCATGTGATAACCTTTTTCCAAAATTTTTTAAATCAGAAGGAGCGTTAATAATCTGATTACCTTTTAACTAAACTCAGAACAAAGCAGCAGTATGAAGTGACGGAAGATGTTGCAAGTCTTCCTGGGTATTACTGCTGTGCCTGTTATCTGACTGCGCACTAATCTTCCCTGCCTCTTGTTCTGTTGTCGTAATTCTTTTGGGTAATGCATTGGGCTCTAAATGTAGTGAGTCTGTCTTCCTTCTGACCACCCAAGATACTATTGGTCTTTGCCTTGCTCACATTTAAAAGTGTGTGGGAAGGCCAGAGCGATGGGAATCCTCGGCTGTTTTGTGCAGAGAAGCTGTCAGTCTTCTAAGGGAGCGTGTAGCCAGGAAGTGCATCATGGAGTTTTGATACCAGAGTGGGCCCACAGACCTTCTCAATCTTCTTTGTGAAAAGGGATCAGAAGGAAATGTGCTGATGTTGAAGGGGGAAGGGTGAGGGAGTAGAGGTAGGAGGCAGCTTTCAACCAATTAACTCCTGAAAACGGTTGTGGTCTTTAAGGGGTTTTGTTTTGGTTTTTTGCCCAAAGCACATTATTTCTCAGGGTAACGCTTTCTGTGGCAGTTGGAAACAGTCCTTCTTGTCCACCAAACCAAAGCCCATGTTTGGCAGGGTCATTTAGGGTGCTGCAATGTGTGTTTTATTCCCTATAAGTCCCCATCCATACGCACTCTTCCAGGTTGGCACGTTCTTATCCCCCTCGCTGAAAGATTCTGTATCTTCACTGGTTGAACGCTCTTCCTCAGCCTGCCGCAGGCCGTAACAAATGTGTGTTTATTGACCTTTTTCCTTGCTCGCTGGTTTCAGATTTGAGCATTGATGCCATGGATGTAGCAGGAGAGCAGCAGCTGGATGTAGAGCACAATCTGTTTAAACAACGTTTGGATAAAGCTGGCAATCGTGTGACTCCAGAGGCTGAGCGACATGGTAAGATGCTATTCTACCTTGGCTACGTAAACCTCTCCTCTGTGTTTTTTACATGTTATGACTCATCGTTGTACTTTGATACAAACAAGAAACGATTCTGGCAAAGTGTTGCGTCTAACCGTGATACTGTCTTGACTGTTCCTTTCCAAAACATGAGCTCCTTCTTACCTTTTCTGGGAGGTAGTGTAGTTCTACGTAGCAGCGTGAACTAAATTTGTTGATTTGTATCACTCAGATTTAACTTCTCTGTTCTTGAAGTTGAAAGGCTAACCTAAGCCAAGAGCTGAACAATTGGCAGGTATGAGAGTTTCTCCCGTTTGTCGTGGGAATGTGGTGGAAGTGTTCTTACTGTTGTGTCACTTAGCAGCCTCTCTGAATAACTCTTGTATTCAGAGGTTGTGACATTTCAAATCTAGTGTCTGGGGACAAAAGCATCTGTTCCGTATCTAGTTCTCAGTTAACACATGTAGGCCTCCTGCCTTGCTTGTATTGCCAGTCTCCATCAGGATTGCTCCATCTGAACTGGTTGCTCCAACTCCTTATCTAATCAGTGGAGAGGAAGAGAAACTTGTAGGACGCAAACTATCTCGCCTAGAAGAGGTGTTTTAAAATAGATGGGATGTGTTGCATGCAACAAGCAATTTCTTCTGCTGTCTGGAAGAAGCACGCGGCTAGTTCGGTTTCCATCACCCATGTTGCAAGTTAGATCAGAAGTATCCACCCATCTTCATTAAACTCTACGATTATCAGTTCCTATTAGTAACACTGACATTCAGTCAGTTCTTTAAACGGCAGCTATAGCAGTATTGACCTTAAATGTAGGAAAGCATACCCAAATTTTGTGGAGTAGTATCTGGAGGCTTTTCCTAATCGTAGTTTCATTAAAATAGTTAATAGCTTAATGATTTCTTGGTAGGTTGCATTCTGTGCTTGGATGTCATCTTATTCGTTTCCATTGAATGACAATAAGTGATTGAATTCTTTATTGGTGGTTCTTATCGTTTCCTTCCTTTTAATGTGGACATGTTTCACACTGCATATGTGCATGCAAGCTGAGGACCATGTTAACAGGAGGAAACCCCACATGTAGAGCTTTATGTACTGCAAATTCTTTGTAGTCTCTCAGCTGTGTGCATTACCTCTGGGTGCTGTCTCTGAGACAGCTCATCAGGCAGCTACTGATGATGTTTAAAAAACTGTTCCTGGTTGCTGTATCTTGAAAGACTGCTTGTATTGTACAGGCGTTCTTACTGAAATGGTGGGAATCATGGCTTTGACAAAGCATAGCAATTATTCAGCTGTGTTCTTCCCAATGCTATCTTTCAGTGTGGTGACAAGATTAAAAGCCGTACCAGTTTTTATGATGAATTCTTGAGTGCACATCCAACTACTTTGAACGTTGTATGCTTTAGAACGCAAGTCTTGCACAGTTGTTTAATAATGGGTATATTTTCCTGAAAGTTTTTATTTGCTTGATCATAACTACCATAAAGTATTTGATGAAAGAAATAAGATTAAGGATTGATTTTCATGCATATTTTGTACTTTCTAACTAAAATCTCTTCTTTTTGTGGCTAATACGAAATACAGATGTCTTTTATACTCACTTCTGTGCACCTGTTACACCTCCCAATCTCAACAAACAAGGCCCTGATAACGTTTTATCCCGTCAGCAGTGCCTGACTGCAGGATGCGCAGCTTCCGACACACAGTCGTTGCAGTTACTGGGTGTCGAACAAAACAAGAGTACAAGATAGCATTTCTAGACATGCCTCATCACTTTGCCTCCTCTTTTGTCTTAGAGCTGGGGAAGGAAGAAGAAAAAGTGTTTGATCCAGATTCTTTGGATGCCGATCGCTGTGAGAGCTGTTACGGGGCAGAGTCAGAGGACATTCGGTAACCTTTACATCTTTTCATATCTTCTTAGCATTTGAATTCAGACTGTTCTGTTGCGTGCATGGTTTTTTTCCGAAATGTCTATGAAGGTCTGTGCAATGAAATCCTCCTGGGCACGTGTTCCGAGAACAGTGAGAACTGTTGTGGTTTTGGTATGCTTTTGGAAGCGGCACTCCAGATTGTTAAGAGCGTGCAGAGTTAAATTGTCTAGTTTGTCTGCACGCCTGTTTAAGGGCAGTGCAAACTGCACTACCTTTGCAGTAGCACAAAGACTGTATCTCAGCAAACTGCATCTTTTCTGGGGTTATTTGGTGTCCAGAGGGGAGCTGCGTAAATTATTTCACCATTGCATGAGCTGTCTTGGAATAAAACCTAGTTATGGCTTTGCATCCTTTGCACTGCTGCTGCAAGCTTCGCATCCTTATGGGAGCAAAGACCAGATGTTTATCGCTCACACAAACAGTGGGTGTCATTTGGTGTTTCTCATTCCTCCTACCTGCAAATTCCTGTAGGAATGGATCCGTGATAGGCTGCAGGTTCTGGACTATCTTTCGCTGTTACTGTCTCTGTAGCGACTTGGTTTGTCCCATCTGCCAAGTTGTGTGCTTCCCTGTAGATGTTTCCATCTTGTGGGATTCATGACTGCAGCCTTCAGCTTTCTCTTTGGTCCAGCAAAACACGCAGCCAAGACAGAAGACTGTTCTTTCCCGTGACCAAGGTGTTACCCAGAGGTAGAAAAGCAACGAAGCAAGTTTACTGTTAACCCTCCCTCCAATGCTGACAGTCTTGCCCTAAAAGCAGAGGAAAGGAGGAATAGAAACAGGCAGATGCTTTGTTCACAGGGAGAAGTTCCAAACTGCTCAGAACTGTGGGACGCTGGTGTCATTTTTGTAGCAAGTTTCTTTGCTACAAATTTCTTTGTCTGAAAGGACAGGCAAAGCCCTCTTCAGACTCCAGCACTGCATGAAACCAGCTTGCATCCTCATGCTGAAATCTCAACAAGTACATCCAAAAGCTCGAGCTCCTTCAGGAGTGTTAGGTCAGCTCCCGAGGTCTGGTCCCTGATGTTTGCTGTATCACTTTGTTGGAGAAAAATCCGCCACGAATTCAAGTCCTGAGCTGGAGTGTCTCTTTATAGCGATAAAGGTGGTAAGATGATGGTGCTTGTGCTTTTGCAGGTGTTGTAATACTTGTGACGATGTCAGAGAAGCATACAGGCGGCGAGGCTGGGCCTTCAAGAACCCGGATAGCATAGAGCAGTGCAAGAGGGAAGGGTTTAGCCAGAAAATGCAAGAGCAGAAGAACGAGGGCTGCCAAGTGTATGGTTTCCTAGAGGTCAACAAGGTGAGAGATGGGTTTTGCTGTGAACCTGCTGCATGGTGGTGCTGACTGTGAAAAGGCAGAATTGGGGCGTTCCTCTCCTTTTCCAGCCTTAGGCGTTCACAGGACTGTAATATAACAACCCCTGGGCTCAGCAAGGTACTTGTGCCCGTAAAGGAGTTCAGTAGGAGAGTCAGGAAAAGCAGTGGGAAGGGGCTAATGCTTTGTTTCATTGTGTGGGCTGGTAGGCAGCCTGCCGGCTGGAGAAGCTTAGCTTTTCCTACTGTCTAGTGAGTCTTTTTGCCGAGGTTTCTGGAGGAGGAGAGGCAGCTGCTTTGAGGTTAGATTGTCCCACCTGCCCTTCTGGTCTTAAAACAGAGACCACTAGTGGATGCTGGAGGTACCAGTAGCCAACACTTGCCAGCAGAGGTGCCGGAGAGAGTGAAATGTTATCCTCTTTAGAAAAACAGCGGAAGCAAGACTGTTGGAGTTGGTTGACAAAGCTGAAAATGCTCAGAGAGGTGGTTGTTGCAACTGGTGTAGGAAAACGTAGTACAAGATGTACCAGATAACTATGTGACTACCCTGTCATTTGGTGTGTTAACAAACCCAGAACACTTGGATGTGCAGGTTACGTATCCAAGTACATTCTAGAAGTCAGGCCCAGGCTAATTTTTTTAAATTTTTTTAAATTTTTGATTCAAACTCTGGGGGTTTTTTGCATCTTGGTGTACTCTTCTTGGAGACCACATTCTCTATTTCTGGAAAGTAAACCTTTTACTCATGAAGCCAGACATTGTGATTTGAGCATCATCATGGGTACCGAACCATTACAGGACCCTCTGTCACATTCAGATCCTCCAGGGCAGAGTGTGTATAATTGCTAGTAAGTGTCAGTGAGGATTGGCACCTGATATCCACATCCCTTTCAGATTCCAGGATGAAATTTTAACAGCCTTTGTCTTTTGGGGTGTTTTGGGGCTTGGGTATTTTTTTGCAAGTTCAGTGCTTTATTTTTGTGGGTTTTGGATGCAGCTTATTTTCATGGACGTATACGTAGGATTGCTGTTTATTGTATTAAGTTTTTTTTGTTACCCTGCTCAGTCTCCCCCTCAGTTACTTTCTCCACTTCTTTTTTGTGATACGTTTTTGTATTTTCTGCAGCAGCAGTCAGTTCCCTCCCAATAGACTTAATTCTTTCTTCTTCCCATTTTTATGTCCACTGAAATAATCTACTTAGAACAGTTAATACCAACATCAGTATGTAATTATGGCTTTCCACATGACTGCCTGTGAGGAAAAGAGGAAATTCATATCTCATGAAAGTGAGGTGCTCGGTGTATATATTGTTTAAACAAAAATGTAAAAATCTAAGCACCGCTGCGACTGATTTATTTATATAGATTCAGACCTTTTAATGAAAGATTTCTGTCTCCCACAGGTAGCTGGAAATTTCCACTTTGCACCAGGAAAAAGTTTCCAACAGTCTCATGTCCATGGTAAAGTATTTTCTTTTCCTGCTTATTGTGACCTTTAGCTTCCAAGTGTATCTGACCATTTTCTTTGAATGTCTTTGCACTGCTATCCATAATAGCGATGACACTGCTGCGGTGAGGAGGGCATTGTTGAAGTTTTGTTACAGAGGTTTAGAACCATCGTGAACAAATAGAAGTGTTTTCTGGAGGTGCTGCCACATGGGTGTGGAAGAACTTGGGAGGAGAATGTTTATGGGCAGTCTGACAGTCTCACTGGTTCCACAGAACTGCTGCTCTGATGTACAACAACCTCAAGTAAATGGTTGGAAGGGACCATTAAAGGCCATCTAGTCCAACCCCCCTGCAATGAGCAGGGACATCTGCAACTAGATCAGGTTGCTCAGAGCCCCGTCCGGACTGACCCGAGTGTTCCCAGGGATGGGGCATCTGCAACTTCTCTGGCAACCTGTTCCAGTGCCTCACCGCCCTCACAGTAAAAAGTTTCTTCCTTATATCTGGTCTGAATCTACCTTCTTTTAGGTGAAAACTATTCCCCTTCATCCTATCGCAACAGGCCCTGTTAAAAAGTCTGTCCCCATCTTTCTTATAAGCCTCCTTTAAGTACTGAAAGGCCACAGTCAGGTCTCCCTGGCGCCTTCTCTTCTCCAGGCTGAACAAGCCCAACGTTCTCAGCCTTTGCTCACGGGAGAGGTGCTTCAGCCCTCAGATCATCTCCGTGGCTTCCTCTGGACCTGCTCCGACAGGTCCATGTCTGTCTTGTCCTGAAGACCCCAGAGCTGGACACAGCACTCCAGGTGGGGAGTTCTCTCTTGCTTTCCTAGTTATTCATAACACATGATTTCCCTTTTTTCCTAACCTTTTTCTGGGCAGTGTTTTCATGGCACCAAGAAACAACCAAGGAGTTTTCTCAGACCCGTGAGGAAAATGGACATCTTGGAGCCTGGTCTTTCTTGTACATGAAGCTGAGGCTGTTTTCTGCCTCAGTATGACCTTTCTTCATGATCTTTTTTTTTTTTTTTTTTAAACTGTACAGAAAGAAGGAAGGAAGGGGGTTTTTTCCCCTTAAAAAACTTGACTAGTATTAGTCAGAGGGCAGAGCTCTGTGAGATATTTCCTGAGCTCCCTTGGAAATATCTCGTTTGGATCGTAATTATAATAATAATAATAATATATTATATTATATAATTATAAGGAAGCAAAAGGTCTCACTCCGGGCACCGTGGCCTTCAAGATTCTGTATAGAAACCGTCTATCTGTTTATTCTGCATTCTCTAGCCAAAACAGGGCCATCTTGCTGCCCTAAGACTCCCTCCTTTGGCTGCTTCTCAAACCAACCTTGGGGATCTCCATCCACAATGTTCCTATAAGAGATAAGCAGACACCAGTGTTTTTAAACACTAACGTGCAATTGCCACAAGGACCTCTGATGGTCTCCTGAAAATCTTTTCTTTTGCAAAGCGACTGTTTGGCATTTCACTTGTTTTAACACAAATTCTCCTTCCTGCCTTTATGCAACACTCATGTGCCTGAAGGAACCAGAAACACTGGAAATGCGGAAAAACTAAAAGTGTAAAAAAAAAAAAAAAAAAAAAAAAAATTAAAAATTAAAAATTGTCCACTTGTAAGAAAAGTGTTATTTTGTCCTTTTTGTTTTGTTTCTGCCTGCGTGAATGGCGAATCCAGGTGAGATGATTTCGCCTCCCCTGTTGTTGTTTGCGTGGCTGTTTTTCTCTGCTTGTATGTAACACCTTTGTTCTCATGTTCTGTTGACGTTGGTTCCGTGTTTATACACATGTACCCAACCCAGGTGAAAGTTGTTCTGCACGGTCATTAAAGACAGCTTTGCATTCCTTCTGGTTTCTCATAATCCCCAGGCCCGGAAGGAAATGTAATTTGGAAATTGAGGGAGGGTGTTTTTCTGTCTTTAGAGAACTGAAGGGAAAGGTCCGGCTCTGCTGGGTTAATGCAACTTTTATCCATCCATCCATCCATCCATCCATCCATCCCCTAACATCTCAAACCTTCTCAGAAAAATGCCTTACCCAAATCTTAGGTCTCCCCAGACTTATTTCTTAAATATCCATATACCGCGGTAGTCTTTATGCCTGTCACGTAAAGGGTGGGAGTCCGATGTGTGGCCGAGGGAGGCCCTCCCGTTGAGTCCCGAGGTTCAGAAAGCACCCCCTTGCTCTCTAAACTCCTTCTCAGAGAGGAGCCTAGGTGCGGCTGGGTCTAGTCTTAGTCCCAGACTTGGTCAACAGTTTAAGTCTAAAGGGTTATATATAGCCACATATCAGAGTCAACGTTTGCCTGTCAGAGCCCCCAAAGGACTTTGACTGACTCAGTTTCGCAAAGTTGAAGCAGATAGAAGTGGGTGGAGGAGAAGGAGCACAGCCCGTCGACCGCCTCTTCCAGGTTCTTTTCTTCCCCCACCCCCCCCCGCCCTCCCAGGGATAACTTCCTCAGTATCCTTTATAGCTCAGCCTTGGCTGTTCCCTGCCACGGGTGACGTTTAACATGATTTGGGTGGAGAGTCGAGTACTATAGTCATATAGGTTTAGCATGTACTCCTTTTAGCTCATTATCATATTTAGGGGTGTCAACTTTAATATTCGTTTTGCAGATAATGAAGCAAAAGGTCTCACTCCGGGCACCGTGGCCTTCAAGATTCTGTATAGAAACCGCCTATGTTCTTCTCAGATGCTGTGTTCTTCTCAGCTGACCACTGGAGGCTGAGCACTTTATTACTAGAGGTATTTCTGCAGCATAGATGTTGTTCCTGTTTTATCTTAGTTTTCATCATTACTAGATGGTTTAGTGTGCGTTGCTATTCATTCCTCATCTCAGGTCATCGAAATCGTTCTCTCTCGGAGAATTCACACGGCTGATCTTACGCCTTGGTGCCATCCGTAATGGTGAATGACCTTTTAGCCAGTGCGTAAACATACTGCTTGTACTTCTTGGACAGGTGCTCTGTCTGTCTTCAGAGACTGTGATTCTCCCGGAGAATCCGAGCTGGAGCTTGGGGAATTTGCTTTTGAAGCGAGCAGGGACTCTGATTTTCGTCCCAAGTTACGGGAAGCATTGAAAACTGGTCGCTTTAAGCCCGCACCGTGATGCTCCATCTTCAGAGGGTCAGAGAAGACCCCGGCTCCTCAGTGTCATACCGGCTGCAGACGGTCTTGTCTTGTTCCTCAGCTCATCTGCGATCCAGTTGCACTGAGAAATCCCCGGTCGTTAGGAGGAGGACGGAAGGAGGTCGTGAGGAGGACTGAAGCGGTACTTCCAAGCAGACTTTTTGGCAGGGAAACTAGTTAGTTGTCCTGGCTCTCCTGCATCAAGGGAAAACCAGAGTCAAACGTTATGGCTATTTACAGTCTTCCGTTCCAAGCAGCACAGCCTCAAGCCCTGCTTATTCATTTGGAAGGAGCCGAGACTGGGTTTGCTTCACTCGCGTCTGCTCCGCAGGCTTTGGATCCTAAACTGAGTTTTTCTGTTGGGTTTATGCAGGGTGCTGCAGGTTTTGGTGGAGTTGTCTCCTTCCCTTGTGCCTCTGGGAGGACAGCCTCCAGCACCAGCTGTGCCTGTTTGTGATTCTGGAGATCATGGCTGTTTTCTTTGCAGCAGTTCACACCTTCTCGCTTTCCTTCCTGGCTCAGAGAAAAGAGGAATGATTGAATGATCCAGCTTTGCAGCCTCCGGAGGTTAAGCCACAGGTTCAGGCGCTGCTGCCACATCTGTCCATGCCTGTACAGCAGCAGCAGCCGTCTCCCGCTTCAGCTGCGGTGCCTGGCAGCGAGTTTCCAGCACGCGGGAGAGCCCCTAGTGAGAGGTTCCTCAGGAGAGAGGCGATCGTCCTATCAATTCCTTCTTCCTTGCCGTATTTCTCCTAGTCAAGGGGAAGCTGAGGCTTCTCGTTCATCCTTTAGGTTATCTGTGGACCTCTCTGTTGCTGAGGTGCCATCATCACTATTTTCTAGGAAAGACATTGCCCATCTTGCTTTATTGACAGCCAGAGCACTTTTCACGATTCCTTAGAACATATCATCAGATTCCTTCAATTCCCCAGAAAAGAAGGTGGTGCTGATGATAACATTCAGGATATTCTCTGTCCTGAAGACATGCTCTCAGTGACCATGGTGATTTCTGTGGGTGAAACAGTTCTCTGTGTGATCTGAATTTTGTCATTTCCTTACACCCTCCATGGTCAACTGGAGGAACAAAGTTATCTTCGAAGGCACCATTCTTGTGATTACCATTTGTTTTCCTCCTCATCTGTGATGATGATTGTGGAAGGAAAAAAAGCCAAGTAAGCTGCTCTCTGAGACGATGATGGTTTGGAAAAGGAGCTGCCTGCTCAGAGCCACTGAGCTTTGCCTAGAAATGTACAAAGCTTTTTTTAGCTAAGAGGAGAAATTCACTGGTCAGTTGTACGTTTTTGTTAATGTTCTGCCTATGTACTTGAGCAAGGGTTTATTCCCTTTTCTACTAGAGATGTGTTTGACAGCCACAACCTACTCGAAGGCATCCTTGGACACGATGGATGACTGCAATAGCCTCTCTTATTCTGCATACTTGTAAATGTTTTGAATGCTTAATTGCAAAAGGACTTACAGTCTTCAGCTGAAGACTGGTTGTCATTTTATAGGTCCCTTGGCATCTTCTCATTGGCAACCGGGAGCAAGTGACACAAATTCTTTTTTCTGCAGAGACTGCTGCCTCTTTCTCTGTTCCTTTCCTGGAGCCCTACTAGTTGTGGGGCTGTTACTGTTCCTCATCTGATCTCTTCTCCTGCCCATCAACATTATTGAAAAAAAAAATAACATGGGACTCAATCTCCATCAGTCAAGGACACCATTTCAGTGTGGAGGAGATCCAAATCCTCTGTCTGATCACCGATACAGTATTTCTTCCATAGAGGGTGTGTGTTGTGAGCCTGTTCTAACTTCTGTCCCAAAGTCGTGTCTGCCAGGGAATTGACCGTTTTCATCCCCAAATGAATACCAGAGGCTGAGATTCTTATTTCATCCTCAGCATTGCTAAGGACTTTTCTTTTTACGCTGGTAAACTCCTTTCAGAGTTTGGTTGTCTTGGTGCTGAAAGATGCAAGGTGTCACCCATTCCTATGTAGATGGACAAACTGGTTTTGAGTTATATCAAGTCTGTTTTGGAGACCACACATGTGACATTTCCACTGGACTCCAATCCATTCAGAGCTCAAGCCGTATCAGTTGTTGGGAATGCCTAACGTTAGTCAAGGAGCCATTAAGAGGCTCTCCATACCTTTTCCATACCAAAAACCATGCTGCTGTAGAAGGACCAACAGGGATGTAGCATTTGGCAAAGTGGATTGAAGTTGCTGGGTGAAGAATTCAGAGGCCCATCTCTGAGGAAGTGTAAGTCTATGACAGTTATTGGTTAGTCATGCACGGTGTTGAATATATGTGAACAGTCTTTTGAAAAAAACAAAAAAGGAGGTTACTTAACCTCCTTGGAGATATGCTGTCCAAACATGCGTTTCCCCTGCCCCCCATCCTTCCAGGTATTCATCTTTGTTGGGATCTTGCAACAGAATGAACAAAACCAACCTCATAGAATCTCAGACTGGTTTGGGCTTGAAGGGACCTCAAAGCCCATCTAGTTCCAACCCCCCTGCCATGGGCAGGGACACCCTCTACTAGACCAGGTGGCCCAAAGCCCCATCCAACCTGGCCTTGAACACTGCCAGGGATGGGGCATCCACAACCTCTCTGGGCAACCTGTGCCAGTGCCTCACCACCCTCACAGGGAAGAATTTCTTCCTAATAGCTAATCTAAATCTCTCCTCCTTCACCATTAACGCCATTTCCCCTTGTCCTGTCACTCCCTGCCCTTGTGAACAGTCCCTCTCCAGCTTTCCTGTAGCCCCTTTAGGTACTGGAAAGTGCTCTAAGGTCTCCCCGGAGCCTTCTCTTCTCCAGGCTGAACAAGCCCAACTCTCTCAGCCTGTCTTCACAGGAGAGGTGCTTCAGCCCTTGGATCATCTCCATGGCCTCCTCTGGACTCGCTGAGTAAACCTCATGGTTTGCTGCCTTCTCTGTTCATCATGTGTGATGCAGGAAGCACAGGACCAGTTAAGAACAAGAACTTGTTACCCAGCCTTGAATGTTAATATGTTGTAAGTGTAAATCTTGAGTGCAGTTCTGGATAGCTTTGGTTGCTCCTAAAATGACCTTTCTGTTACCTTAAGACTGGAAAAGAATCTATAACCAGCATTGCTATCTGGCATGTTGCTTTAGAGCTCGCTTAACATATATGGACATCCCACTGCATTTTTCCTTTTAGTGGTTAATTCCTGCACTTTTGTTTCTCTGTTACACTTTACACGATTGCTTGTCCATGTATCAGTCCTCCCTTTGGCTATCTAGGGAGTCATTTTATATGGCCTAGAAAGCACACCGGCAAAGCCGTTACTCTTCCCCTTTTTGGGATGAGTTTTAAATGCTGCTCTATCTGAATCTCTGTATCTTTTCATTGTGAGGATCTGAATATTTCTCTTTTCTCTCCTCATCTGCTCATTTTTGCAGTGCACACTGTTGAGAGTAAGTGCTGTACCCTCTGGGTTTTTGTTGTTTTCTTTTCCTTTCACAAAACTATTTACTTACTACAGAACTAGTGGAATTTCTATTATTTGCTGTGCCCATAAATCTCCTTTGGGAGGAGCTGTTGATCTAGGCTGGGATTTTAGAAGATTTCCTGAAAGCTGAAAGGAGAGCAATCCCAGGTCATTCTTCTGTGGTCACCAGATGGAAAAGGTTGAGAATCTTTGTCTTAAATGATTTTAATATATCAGTGTTGGAGAGAATGTGTTGGTGGATTATTAGTTGCTCTGTGCAGATAATGTAATCCAAGGGGCCGTGGTGACATGTTGGAGAGACTTCTGCCTTTTGAAGTCAAATGGGATAATTATTTCATGTAATCTCATTTGTGCAACAGGCTGGAGAATTTCTCCTGGGAATTCCTGCATCAAGCCTGCTAATCTCAGAATACTCAGTAGGAGGTTTTCCAAGAGTTTGTAAGCCACTAGATTTTTTAAATGTTAATCGTGGTGATTACAGGTGGAGATGTGATGTTCTGACTTAGTAACACCTGGTAGAGGGATCAGGCTCTTGGCTTTGTTCTCTCTCTCCCCTAGCTGCAAAATTTTCTGTGTTGCTCCCTGCCTCAGTCCCCTCTTCACGACGCATCCTTGTGCTACTCATCGCCTTCCTGCTGCTGTGCTCCTGTGAGATGTTTTCCCTCAGAAAATTCATCCCCAGTTTGAAAATTGGTGTCCTCGCTCACCTTGGAGCAACGTGTTTGGGTAGCTCTGTCTTGGGTTTCTTGCAGTCTTCATGTGTTTATTGACAGAGTCCCGAGTAGTCGTAAGTGCTGTTAGCCCTGTTTTACAGGTAAAGGACTGAATTTCAGAGCATAAGGAGGCTTTGTGGTTGTTTGGGTCAGGAATGCAAGATGGGGAGAATTCTTCAGATAGCCAGCAGTTCTTAAAACTGTGTTACTAAAACAGCAAAGAAAACTAGGTTATATGAAAACAGACAGACTTTTTGACAAACCATAGATGTTTTACGGGTCTCTTTGTTTTACCTAGCTAGGCACTTAGCTGCAGTTACGGAAAGGAAGGAGTGTGTTCACGTTTCTTCAGAAATAACAATCTCTGGTCCTAGTTGACAGTCTCTTAAGATCTTCTGTTCTTGTTTCCTGGTTCGGTTTCTTCTCTAAGCAGGCTAAGTAGCCTGTTGTTTTATGGTAAGCAAACTATGGCTAGCTGGACGTTTATCTGCAACCTAGAGTATATACACATGTGCTTAGCATAATCCTCAGTGATCAAAGATAAATAAACCTGTGGTCTGGTGGAAGACTGTTTTGGGAACTGAACGTATGAATCATGCTTTTTCACAGAGTTGTAAATCATTTATTGGAGAGGAGTTTTTATAAAAAGTAATTCATCGGCATTTTGTTTGTGGAAGGCATAGTAGAGCACTGTGGGGAAATTTTGTTTTGGATAGCCATAACTGTTAAAATGGGTGACGCGTGAGGTACATCTGGTATAACAGGTTAGTTAATGACTGGTCTTCCCCAAGTGCTGCCCTTGAATTTCTTTGGTGCTGCGCTATTACTGTAAGATTTGTCAGCCTTATTAGTACTCAGCTCCCACTTCACATGCTAACAAATGTGACTACCCAAGCATTAAAGCTGATAAATGCCATAATCGTGCGTAGGGTTCTAGGAGCACAACTACCAGGAGGGGCATCCCTGTCCCTCCCTGAGCATCGCTGTACTGCGCAAGCGTTTGTGCAGCTGTGTGATTAAGCTCACCTTGCAGCTGCTCTGGCTGGAAGAATAGCCTCAAGTAAAGCAATACTTACATTTCAGCCTGTTATGTTCTCTGATGTGGCTCATGACCAAAAGGAGGGTGGGACGGGAATGAGCCATCACCAGAAAGATGGGGAGGGACAAAGGCTGTTTTATTCCTTTGGCAGTAGGTCCAGTTTAAATGCAGTTCCACGCCAGGATCAGAGACCTTCTACAGAGATCCACAGCCAGGATCTCTGTAGAACTTTGTTATTAACTGAAGGTTAGCCTGCTGGTGCCTGTACAAAAGGCCGCGGGACTTGACACTTCACTGACAGCTAAGCCACTTAACTCTTAAGTGCAGATAATACTGCATCGTGAAACAGGGTGTTGCTGCTAACCGTTAAGAAAAACAGCGTAGCATAATCCCAAGGCCACTTCTCCCCCCTTTCCTTTCCCTGCCCACCATTTCACCTATATTTCCAAATTTTTATTTTTAAAGCCAAATGAGTTCTTTGATCCAGTTGCCAGCACAGGCAGACAAACCATTGTGCTAGTGGCAGTGACAGGTCTGCACACTTGTCAGAGACCGCAACAGGAATATCTGAAGCCGGTGCAGCTCTGAGCTCTTTGTAATGCAGAACCATTGCCTTAGTTCCAGTGACTGCAGCCTTAGTTTCTGCGCACTGAGCATTTTAACTGTGAAATGCAAGGGCCTCACCCTAGATCAGAGCCTTAGGAGGAATATAGTTCAGGCTTAGCGTTTCTGTTTCTAACTGCGTTCTCTGTTTTGTGTGTATGTATCTTGCGGTTTAGTAAGGGCTTTATGTAAATACGAGTAAAGGGTAAGGGGTTTATATAAATACAAGTAAAGCTTCTGGTGTTGTATTGAAAGATGTTAATGAAAAAAAATGAGTTCACAGCACGCTCATGTTAAGTAAATGTTTTAAAGGAGAGGTTAGTTTCAATCAGTTCTTTAGCTTTGCAGCCTGCCTTGTGCTAGGCTGTATATCAGGAACCCTTCAAGGGAGCAGCATCCCTAATCTTTGTTAATAGCAATCCTTGGTGATCTGACTCCACCAGCTCCTAAAATAATAGCCCACCACTCTTGAAGTGTGCTTTCCTTTGCTGAGGTGAAAGGTGAGGTCTGGCTTACTGAGGACGTGAATTTACCTATTAAAATGCGCCACAGCCTCTGGCTACTTTAAGATGATTGTGTGACGTTGGATAAACCTGGTAGGAGCGATACTGAAATCGAGTTGCAGTTGTATTTTCATCCTGAGACTGATGCTTCTGGCACTGCATGAAGTCATTTAAGTAGCCAACCAAAAGATACCCGTTGCCCATATCTTTGCCGCATCCCTTCTGGGGGTGCATGGTGCTGCTGGCATCGTCATTTTGCTGTATGTAGGAAGGGCAGAGAGAGGACAGGCCAGATCCCCCAAATCCTAGCACTGGTGACAGTCACCTTGGCCCACCAGTGGTTTGCAAATACCCTGCTCAGGCCGTCCCTGCAAAGACTTTTCCTTTCCCTGGGCAGCAGTAACAAGGCTGATGGGCAGAGCGCTGTGAGTTGCTGAGATGATGATGATTTCTTTAGGGTGCTTGCATGTGATATTAAGGCACATGCTCTGCTTAGTTGTTAGTTTAGATCTGTTGTGCCTCTGTGCTTTACAGTAGTTAGAAGAGTTATGTGTATCAGGTGGTGACTGAGGTAACAGTGAAGTTTTCCTTGCTTGTCCCTGGGATCTTGGTTTTGCCCTAGATTAAGAATACATTCAGGTGAGGACTGAACTACCTACTCTGAATTAACCCCAAATTAAAGTTACTTTCCTTCACTCTAGCAGTGGCTTGTTGATGTCAGGAGGGGAATTGCAGCAGTTTTATCTATCGCGTGCCCTACTGCAAGCAAGAGAGAAACCCAGGCGATTTTCTTGCCATTTTAGATCACGATGGAAATGAGAGGAGCTCCTTTCTAAGCTAGAATGAGGTAAATAGATATGCTTGTTATCACAGTCTGAACTATATTGTTAAACTCTTTTTCTATTACAGTTCACGATCTGCAGAGCTTCGGACTTGATAACGTAAGTGTTCCCAAGATAGTGTTCTAGTTCTCTTGGTCTGTTTTCCTTCTGGATTTCCCTCCCTCTGCCACATTGAGATCCTAGTGTACTGATCCCAGCCAGATTTGGCTTTATGTGTCTGAGGAGAACCTGGGACCTGCTTTCACACAGGGCTCTGAAGCCTGTTCTGGGACACCTGCATGTTGCTTGGCACGCCTGTTCCCCTCGTCCTGAGACTGCCTGGCTCCTTCATCTGTGCTTCCCAGTTATCTAAGGTTGACATTTTCACGACTGCTGCTGGATCCGTTGGAGTTTACCTTGCGCTGGGAGGAAAGCAGATGATCCCCATACCTCTGCCACTGAGGCAGCTGACAGCATGGTGCTCCTATGGCAGGGAGAGGGGTGGGTGAGAGAGCTTGCTCTGTAGATGGGAGGGAAGGGCACCGGGATCTGGGGATTTCCAGCAGGAAAAGGAGAAATTCCACATCTTGGAATCTCCCATGAATAAAAAAGAAGAGCAAGTGCTCTGGAGTTTACTGTTGGGATGCACAGAGTAAGGGAGGACCTGTCTCTGTTCCAGAGCCACACTCAGAAAAATATACAGATAATTAACTTGAGGCCCCTTACTTGCCCCGCAGATGCTGTGCAGTCGTTTGAGTTATTAGCTTTTCCATTTCAGATCAATATGACGCACTATATCAAACATCTCTCATTTGGAAGGGATTATCCAGGCATTGTGAACCCTCTGGATGGGACGGACGTCACTGCACAGCAAGGTAAAAGCCAGCTGAGAGAAATCTCATTTTAAGTGCCTGTATTAATAAGTGTTAGAAGAGAGCAGGAGGGAAGTTCCCAGTCTTTAACAAGAACCCTGACAGCGTTGTGTAAAACGTGGACTCCTCCACCTTGTGCTCTTTTTGGAACAGCTGCCTCCATTCATTGGGAACAAATCTGCCAATGTGTCTTGATTCTGTGACTTTTCTGAAAGATCTCTCTTTTCAATGCTCATGGATGCACAATAGCAGGTACAGCACATCATTACTAAATGCCTCTACCAGGTGTAGTTCAGGGAGAGCCCTGTCTAGCTACTGTGTGCAGCAGGAGATAACCAGAAGATGCAGGATAGAGAAGAAAGGCTTAATTGATAGTTGCTGGAGAGCCGTGGTGTGTGCCTGACCTTGATCTACCCAACCATAACAGCTGCAGGGAAGTTGAAATATTGCTGATCTTTTCTAGATAGCTCCAGTTTGCTGGCTTGAGAAGTCAAGGCAATTCTCTCCTCGTGCTACTGCTGCTCAAAGTATAATCTTGGTTTATTCCTGCAAGCCTGCTTGTGTGCATTTTCCGTGAAAGATCCTGAGCGTACCACACTATATGCCACTGCGGAGATTGGTTATTTTTTTTAGATCTGCTGAAGTCTGCCAAGTTTGTCTTTGCTGGTACTTGGGGTGCTGTTATATAATAAAGCTTGGAGAAAGAAGTCGTTTGCTTTGAGATGGTGGTGGGATTGTTAATCCTCCCTGAATCTGTTCTTTTGAATTTTCCACCATCCATTTTAATTCTTGTACCCAAATCAACGGATGGTGCTTAAAATAAAATACAGGAAAATGAAAAGGTGTCACAGAATGCTCGATACGATCGTGATGCCATAGTTTTTCTGTGGACTAACAAACTCTCTGAGAGGGGGTCCATAGCTGGCTGGTAAAATTCTCTCTGTAGGCTGAAGCTTTCCATCCTGGGCCTCAGAGAACCGCTTGGCAAATTCTTGAGGAATTAGGACTGAAGGCATGCTCCAGAAAAGAAGCGGGAGAAGTAGATTGTGGGTCAAATTTATGTTTATTGCAGAGCAGCTGAAGATATTACATATGAGAATTGCTTCTTCTGTAGAAATGGATGAATAATCTTCACCTCTAGGGTATTTCATAGAAAATAGGTTTTCAAAGCGACTCCTGCCTTCCATTGCCCTTAAGAGGACTGAAGGGACAGGCTAGTCTGAGGCAGCAGCAGGAGTTCTCCTCCTATTTTTTTTCTTCACTGATTCAGATCTTGCTTTTCATCTCCCAATATGATAAAAACCATGCTTCTACAGGAGTAAACTGTAGTGTTAATTGAAGTTGATAGAGGATACACATTTAGAGTTGAGTATGTTTTCTTAGGGCTATGCTGTTAAACAGAAAGGTTTTCATGTGATAGAATACGAATTTTCAAGAGGTCATACTGGTAAAACTGCAAGATAACTGGTTTGTAGAAAGTTTTCCATTTAGTCAAGGCCAAAATGCCAATAGTTTTGGTTTGGGTTGGAACAGGAATGAAATTCACTTTGGCAAAAGGAATGGTCATGTCAGACATTAACTTTATTGTCCTTGAAAGCCTCCAGTAGCTGTTGTGCAGAAAGATGCTCCCTGACAAGTTGGACAAAACCAATTTGTGTCTACCTAACCTGTCAGGTAAGCTTTCTGGCTTCGCCAGTTATTAATTGTGTCTCTCTGTCTTTGCTTGTAGCTTCGATGATGTTTCAGTATTTTGTCAAAGTGGTCCCCACGGTGTATATGAAAGTAGATGGTGAAGTAAGTACCTTTTTTCCCTATTGCTTTGGCAAGTGAAAGCCTTCAGACTTTCTCCTCCTATTCTGTCGCTGACCTTATCTTGACCTCTGGTGGAAGCAACACAATCTGTTCGACTTTCTTCGTATAACCACCCCAGCAAGAATAACAATTTCTATGGTGTGATGTTATCTGTAATGTTGCAGCAGTGATGAAAATGTTTCGCCATTTCTTGCTGATTTCGCAGTAACCTTAAAAGTAAGCTATGAAATGGCCATGCCATTTTCATCATGTTTCCACATGAATCCCTCCTAGTGCATGCTCAGGAGAAGTCAAAGCAGCAAGGAGATCCTGAAAACATTCTTTGGAGAATAACCCAAGATCAGCTTGTCTCCAATTTAAAAACTCCTTTAGCCTCCAAAAGAGCATGGCTAGATTTCCAGCTCTGCTTTCAGAATATGTCCTTCTTTTGGGACAGGTAGGACAAACAAGTTACTGAGGAGATACCAGGGTGAGACAAAGATCCTGAGAACAGAGACAAACTTATGCTCTTTTCTGAAGCCAGCGTGAGGGAGCAGAAAGAACTGTGATTTCTTTAATTCATTTGGGAGTGTTTCTGCAGGGGACCTCAGGAGCTGTGGAGAACCTCATTTTAAAAAACAAATCAAACCGGACCTGTCAGTTATCATTATTTGGGCCCCCATAGTCTTAGGGCAGCAGAATGATGCAAGCGGTTATGTTTCTTTGGCAAAGAAGCCACCAGTAGAGGCAGCAGCTCTGCTGTTGTGCAGTGCTATCCAGTGTACTTACCTAACCCTGTGAGGAAGAGACAGGTGTCACATGCCCCAATACCTCTGTGAACATTCACGTACAAGATGGCCTGACTCCCTAGCTGTCTCCCAGGCTTTGGTTCTGTATCTTCTATGCTGTGTGGCTGGTCCGTGCCCAGCTTCACTTTAACACCAAAGCAGTTTCCTCTGAGGTGAAACCCAAGTGTGGTTCTGGGGCACATTCAGCACAAGGACTGATCTACATGCAGATGAAACTATGCCAGAACTTGACTCCCTTGTCCTACACAGCTTTATAATGCTGTGCAAACCCCACAACACTGGGAACCCTTACCACCTCAGACTCCTCACCCAAACTCATGCTGCTCTTGGGCATGTACCACATATCCTTGCAATCAAGATATATCCTTGCATCCACACAACCTTCATGTTGCTTTAGGCACTCTGAAATGTAAATCACCAGCAAATTATTGGTTATGTCAGAGGCTGCGTAGGAACCACAGATCTGAGGAGCCACACGGCCACAGCAGATAGAATACCGACATTCAAGCAAAGCTATCCTAGAGCAGTGTGGGCAGAGCAGTCTAACAGAATCTGCTGGAAAGGTAGAGGTAGTTTGTATTTCTTCATCTGCCCTAAAGATTGAAACTGTTCGCAAGACTCAGTTCTCATGTAATAAATCCTTACGTGGACCACTCTTTCTTCAGTTCCCGGCCTAGAAAGGACCCATCTGTTTTTTCCTGGCAGTTGCGCGGAAGTTACTTTGATGAGGTGATATTGGGAGAACCTTCAGACCATGTTTGAAGCTCATTATGATTGGATTCAGGATGGCTCTGCAGTTTTTGTGGATGATTGAAATTCTTGAAGTACAAAGGATAGTTAATCGGAGCCCTATTCTTATGGCCACTTCCCGGTATACCATGGCTTCTTTTTCTCTTGATGAAATCTCGCATTCTACTGTAGAGCTGTTGTTCAGTTATCAGAGGACTTCTCCTGTCAAAAGAATTGTGTGTTGGGTTTGCGTGGCAGGGTTTTGGTAGCGGGGCGGGGTTACAGGGGTGGCTTCTGTGAGAAGCTGCTAGAAGCTCCCCCTGTGTCTGACAGAGCCAATGCCAGCCGGCTCTAAGACGGACCCGCCGCTGGCCAAGGCCAAGCCAATCAGCGCCTCTGTGATAACATATTTAAGAAGTAGAAAAACACTTAGAGAGAGAGAGCTTTTGCAGCCGGAGAGAGGAGTGAGAAGATGTAAGAAACTCTGCAGACACCAAGGTCAGTGAAGATGGAGGGGGAGGAGGAGCTCCAGGCGCCGGAGCAGAGATCCCCCTGCAGCCCGTGGTGAAGGCCATGGTGAAGCAGGCTGTCCCCCTGCAGCCCATGGAGGAAGGATGAGGGGGTGTAGCGATTCCACCTGCAGCCCGTGGAGGACCCCACGCCGGAGCAGGTGGAGGCACCTGAAGGAGGCTGCGGCCCGTGGGAAGCCCACGCTGGAGCAAGTTCCAGGCCGGACCGGTGGACCTGTGAAGAGGGGAACCCACGCCAGGGCAGGTTTGCTGGCAGGACTTGTGACCCCGTGGGGGACCCCACGCTGGAGCAGTTTGCTCCTGAAGGTCTGCACCCCATGAGAGGGACTCCATGCTGGAGCAGGGGAACGATGAGAGGAGTCCTCCCCCTGAGGATGAAGAAGCAGCAGAAACACCGTGTGCTGAACTGACCGTAACCCCCATTCCCCATCCCCCTGTGCCGCTGAGGGGGGAAGGTTGAAGCCGGGAGTGAAGTTGAGCCCGGGAAGATGGGAGGGGTGGGGGGAGGTGTTTTAAGAGTTGATTTTATTTTCTCATTCCTCTACTCTGTTTTGCCTAGTAATAAATTAGATGAATTCCCTCTCTAAGTTCGGTCTGTTTTGCTCGTGACGATAATTAGTGAGTGATCTCTCCCTGTCCTTATCTCGACCTACAAGCATTTCGTTATGCCTTTTCTCCCCTGTTTAGTGAATGAGGGGAGTGAGAGAGCGGCTCTGGTGGGCACCTGGCCTCTAGCCAGGGTCAACCCACCACAAATTGCTGTTTATTAGTCACCAGGAGAGGAATCCATGCAGACCATGATGCTTATACTTATGGTAATCATGGATCCAGGCATGCTGCCAGGGGCTGTGTTACACATTCAGTACTTGAAACCCCCAAATGTGGAATTTGGTAAAGAACCTGGATAGTATCTTTATCAGCTTGGATCGTAATTTGTGTCAGCTTATTAGGAATGACAGAACGTAATTTCATTTTGGAGAAACCCAGTTGATTTGCTCTAAGAATAGGACTGGTATGAACAACGTGTAGAAGAATGGCAGGGCGCAGAAGAATGCTGCAGGGTCATCTTCATTTATATAAAGATGGGTAATCTGTGTCCCTCTGCAGCCCTGGCACTCTCCTGCCTTTATGTATTATTTCCTTTTTTCTCACTCTTGAATATATATGGCTTTCTCACATCGGTGCTGACTCCTGAAGCATGCTTAGGTGGACTATGTTTTGGTAGAGGATGATGTGGATTTGGGGTTGAGGTCGAGAGGGACAGCTTATGCCGTTCCTTGCCAGCAGAGACCAAAATAGTCTAGCCTGGGGACTGATGCATCGGTCATTCTTTGGGCTAGCTGGGGCTGTAACAGATAGGCTGTAGTAAAAATAGACATGATCCTGATGGTGCTCTTTATGACCCTTTGTAACCGCTGTCGGGCCCCCCACAAGTGAGTGGGCAGGGCTACATTGATATGGTTCACTGAACTCATGTTTCAATAGCCTTTCCTATTCCTCGTTAACAAAACAATGTTTGCTGCGTTTGTTTCCTGCTAGGTGGTAAGGACTAACCAGTTTTCAGTTACACGACATGAGAAGATAGCCAACGGGCTACTGGGAGACCAGGGTCTGCCTGGTGTATTTGTGCTATATGAACTTTCGCCCATGATGGTGAAGCTGACAGAGAAACACAGGTAAGAGACATTTCAACCTGCTTCATTCACCCTCCATTGATTTTTGTCATTTTGCATAGCTTAAAACTCCGTCCTCGGTTAGATGTGATGGTGCAAATGCCTGAAAGCCATCCAAGCCCATCCCAGTCAGTGGAGAGGAAGAGGCACTCCCAAATGCCCTTTCTCTCACTATGAAAGGGATTGGGGTTTTTCTGATATTACCTGTAGCATTTTAATCCAGTATTGAGATGTAGAAGGAAATTGGTGCAGCGAGCAGAAGTCTGACATAATGGTTCTCGGTTTCCTGAAAGTCTTTTTTTAATGGTAAGACTAGATTTATATAGCATAGCCATCTTACCAGCACCTTCAGCAGCACCCACACTGATCCAACCTGGTTATTTATTCTGCATTTGCTATAGCTTTTCTGCATGTTGTCAGTGTGGAGCCTCTTTCTTCTTTCCGGGTCCTCCGTTAATCGCAGACGTGCAATTGCAGGGGAACGGAAGGGGTTGTAGCTGTCGGATCTTTTAGGATCATAATGAGGCACTGTCAACATCTGTACCTTAAAATGTTTTAATGTGCGCTTAGGGATTTAGTTTTTGTGTTACAGCAGCCTGCTGTGCGTTCTGTCTGGGCAGGAATGGATAAAATCATAGGGATTACAAGTCTGTCCTTTAGGTTTATAAATTCAGTACTTGCCTCTTGGGGTTGCCACTGAGCTCATTAGAGCGCGCTGCTCTAATGCTACTCAGTGCTGCTCAGTAAAAGTAGCTTGTCAGCTATTAAAATCTATATAATACGTACTTATGTGCTATGATGAACATTATGGTAATTATGGATTAGTTTTTATTAGTTAACTTTTACTTATCTGACATACTGGTATCTGAGCTCATGCCCATTGTTCAAATTGTTTTCCTCGTTCTAGGTCCTTTACACACTTTCTCACGGGAGTTTGTGCCATCGTTGGAGGCATATTTACAGGTATTGCACTCTTCAATCTTTTTTCCTTCTAAAGTATAAACATTCACCATCTTACTCTTTCTAAGGTCTGCATGGCTGGTAATAAATCCCTGTTTGATGGGGAGGGATGATTTCAGCCTTCAGGAGGGGATATAGTGTGTTCTGCAGAGCCATGGGAGGGGCATCAGATTGTAATTAGCACTGCAGACTTCTAAGATGCTATAGATGATGTAGACCTATTATAATATTTCATTTGATGAAATATTTCATTATGGTGTAGACTTATAATATTTCATTTTGATGCTCTGCAGGACATTTTGTTTTCAGATAATGTGGTCTTTCACATACCATATGAATCTATCTGTACTGTTTTTTTGGCCATCTTGGGTCTGTAAGCTGATAGTTGCTTTCATGTGGAACCAACGCCAGCAAAATCTGTGAACCCAGGTCGCCGTGGGCATAGCCATCTCAGAGGTCTCAAACTGTGTTCCCAGACATAGGAGGAGCTCCAGTGAGTGCTCTGCAGGGACTAAAAGTAGCCCTCACAGCTGGATGGGGTCCTGTAAGGAGAGGCTGTTCCTGCAGAGCCGTGTGTCTGGACTTCATTCTCAGTGCTGGCTTCTGGCATAGCTAATCAGTATCTGCTCAGCTCCGTGCGCGTGACAGAGCCCAGCCTCGGTCTAGCCTTGCACTGAAGCTAATAACCCAGGGTGCTCTGAAACGTAGCCAGAGATGTTCATGTGGCTGTGAAGGGCCAGCCTGGAGATCCGGTCAGCAGATCTTACTGGACCTGAGAAGCCAGCTACTGTATCACGTAACACCTGTATCACATACCTCTATCACATGATACCTTTATCTGCAAGGTTTTCCTGTCACCCGAGGTGTCACAATGCTCAGTGAACCTGGTACTGTTGCACAGGATTTCTGTCTGTAATAAATTTGATTGTATTCATTTCTACGGTTGGCTCAGGGAAAGGCTTTCAAAAATTATTTCCATGAGAAATGTCAAGTGCCCTCTAGCACTGAGCAGGTTTGCCAGCCAGTTCATAGTGTTTGCTGCCCTATGCCATGTTCAAACTCTCTGTATTCTAGAGGGTAAATCAAATCAGCTGTGGAACAGGTTTTGTGTTACAGCATCAAATTGATTCCACAGTTGGAGATAATTTCAGGACAAAACAACCACAAAAGACAGTCATCTGAAGCGTTAATCAAAGACCAGATTGTAAGGCAAATAATTCCATATTCTACAGTAATAAACAGAAGACTCGGTTCCTGTTTAGCTGCTACTCCTATATAGTATTGAAATGTTGGTCTTTGTGTAGGGCCGAGTAATTGCTTGCTTATGCCTTAGATTGAGGTGTTGAATAGAAGAAAAAAGAACATGAAGCTTCATAAAGGCATTGAAAATAGCTTCGCTCACTGGCACCCTGTGTTCCCTCCCTGGCGGGAGCTCAGGGTTCCTGTCCTCTGAAAGCCACCTCGATGGATGCAGGGTTGTCTGGGTTCTGTGGTGCAGTAGACCCATTCTGAGCTTTTCTGTGGTCCCAAACAAGCACTGAGTTAATAGGCTCCTTCAGTGCTGGAGAGATTTGGGTAAAATACTGCAGAAAGAACTAAAGCCATCGGTTTGTTTTGCTTCGTGTCCTTGGTGGTAAATGTTGCAGTCTCCCATAAAGGGCATCCTTAAAGGGCAGCATTGGGTAGAATAGCTTACTTTTAAGGTTACTGCGAAATCAGCAAGAAATGGCGAAACATGCCCTTGGCAAGCTGGCTCAGGGCAATGACATGGCATAAAGCTCTCAGCATCAGCTTCCTCTCCCAAACTCTTCTCATGCATCAGTAAGCACAAGTGACTTGGCCTGTCTCATTTTTACTTCTGTAAGAGAGACCTTTTTCTGGAGAAGTGTGATCATCTCTGCCCTGCGAGCTGGATCTTGTCTGTCCTAATGAGATGAGGACCTTTATTCTTCTGAGCAGCAGCAGCAGCAGCAGCAGCAGCTGTTTTGTGTCTGGGGGAGCTGGAATTCCTTTCCACTGACAGAAGGGTTTGTGTTTTCTTTCCCTGGGAGTTGCTCTTTCTTTGAGGCATGTCTGGCTTGCTCCATCTGTTTTTTCCTTTTAGTTGCAGGACTCATTGACTCCTTGATTTATCACTCAGCACGTGCCATCCAGAAGAAAATTGAACTTGGGAAGACAACATAAATAAGCAATGACCTTACCCCACAAAAACACCCTCTAAGGAGAACTAAACAGGTTTTTTGAAACACAGGTGATGTTCTGAGTGCACAAGAGGAGAGGTTTGGAATTTCCAGATGGCTCTGACTGCTCTTACATTACTGTCCCATCATTCTTTGTTTGGCATTAATTTTTGTGGATGAAACTGCTTGAACCTTGCTGCTATAAAGATTAGCCACCTTGTCTGGCTGTGCAGACCCTACTGTAAAAATCCTTTTGTCTCAGTCCATGTTCATCCAGTACTGCCCCCCTCCCTGAAAGAGGAGATACTGCATTCTGTTTGCCTCTAGAAATAATGTGTGGTATTGTCATGAGACCTGGAATGGATTGAAGTTGCCATTGAATAAGCTTTCTGGCAACACCATCTAGCTTTTTAAATTTTTCTTAAGAATCTTTCTGAGCGTGCTGATGCTGTAGGCCAGACGTCTGCGAAAACATGCTGAATCCCATGTGCTTTCCTTCAGCTGTCGCAGGCAAGACCTAGCACTTGGGATGTGCTTACTGTACCATGGGGCATTGTAGTTGCTCCACATTGCTCTTCCTAGGAAAGATGCAAGTTCATGTTTCAGCAAAAAAAGTGTTTGGAGTTTTAATTGGTTTTTAAACTGAATTGTATTTTTCAGTGTCCCTGTGTTTCTAGTTTGAAATAAAGTCCATCTTCTATGTGTGTTTTGGTAAGCATTTGGAAGAATAATTAAATTACTTGAACTAAAGCTGGTACTGAATTGGAAGGTGTAATTAAAACTCTGTGTGGGAAACTGGATATAATGGAGAAGAGAAACAGAAGACATACAGAAATGGAGATTCTGCCTGGAGAGGTAGAAAAATCAATTAACTGTGCTCTGGAGGAGAAAATCTCCTTTGGGGAGCTCAGTCTCCAGGGTCTGTAATTTTGTTCTGCAGGGTGGAGCTGGGATAGATTGTACTGTCTTCAAAGCAGTAAGGGCTCAAAAAGTAAAGCAAACGTCAACAGTAGATTCACATGTGTTTTCAAAGTTTATTCAATATAAGATCATTTCAACTTTACTTGAGTGTGTCATTTTCTGACTTAGCATGCTTGATTTTTCCCTTTCTTACTCTTTGATACAATTTTTAAAATATCTCCTTAGTTACAGGAAGGCAGGAAAGGAAGATGCCCCTCTTCCTGCCCAAAGAATAACTACACACCTCCCCCAAAAGCCTTTAGTGCATGGAAGTGTCAGCTCCGTCATGTAGGCAGCCATGTTTGAGCAGCTCCTGCCACCACCACCACTGTCACCCAACAGCTTTGCAGCCACCACAGGGACACACATGGGCTCACAGGCTCCACACCCACCTCCAGCCCCACTGTCGATCCTTTCTTTCTCCCAGCCAGCATGGGCAGAGCCATGCCCACCCTGTGTCCAGCCAAATGCAACATCCCTGGTGCCGTGGGAGAATGTCGCATCCTGGCTTCCACAGTGCCCAGTTGGTAGGACCAGCACAAGCAGCAACCCAGGGATCGAAGTGTCTGTAAGCCTGGCTATGTGGCAGTGCTGGGCAGGGAGAAGCAAGCTAAAGAGCTGAGGCAGCTGCTGGCAGTGCAGGGGGCTGCCAGTTCCTGAGCTAACAGCATGGCTTCGATTTCTTGGAAATGCATCATTTGTAGAATAAAATCCTGCCTTCGGCTGCCAGTCTCTCAATGAGGCTGAATTCAACGTCAGAGTCATGGACCCTCGTCCTGCGAAAGGCTCCAGACCAGCGGTTTTTCTCCCAGTAATGGTGCCAGTTCCCTTCACTGTCTGCTCCAAAGCCAAACACGGAGACCTGCACGCACACACCAGCAAGAGCCATCACTGCACAGACGCTTGGTCAGCCTGCGAGCGCACAGACAAGCAGCACAGTGCTGGTACAGCAGCAGTGCCTGGTCCCGCTGGCTGCACTCACCTGCTGGCAGGCGTGCAGTGCAAAGAGCAGGGCCGTGAAGCCAGTGGAGGGATAACGCCCGTGGCGCTGCGTCCAGTTGTCGTGGATGTACTTGAGGAAAGCTGGGCTCAGGATCAGCACCTGAGCAGGGAGCAGAGGAGCCATCAGCTGCTCACGGTGCGTCAACAGGACAGCCAGCCCCCGCCACCAGTGCAGCCATAGGCCCTCCCACTTGCTGGCTCTGCCCGCATCCCACTGAAAAGCAAGCACAGTCTCTGCCCAGAGGAACCCTGCCTGCCCAGGAGGAGCTGGAGCCTGCCGAGCCCTTACCTTGTTTCTGTCAGCTTTGATGAACTGTTTCACTCTCACGTATGTGCTGCAAAAGCCAGAGGACAGCAGTGAGGGGGGGGGGGGGGGGGGGAGGGTACTTGGGCTGCCAGGGCCTCTCCTTTAGAGGCAGCTGGTTTGCAGATGGTGGCTGTGTCCACCAGCATCCAGCCCCATGGCAAACCCCCCAACTGCCTTGGGCTGGCCCAACAGCATTCCCTGGCCTGGCCCTGGAAGAGACACATGAAGCCCATGGCTCCACAGGGAGGAACAGCAACTCTCCCACCCCTGGGGATTATGGGACTGCAGGACACCTGAGCCCTGCGGGACACATCAGCACCCACTCCCCCAAACTATGATGCCAGGACGCTCAGCCCAGGGGTCCTTTGTCCCACCAGGACTATGGTGCCAGGGTCCCAGTGAGGCACCAGGGTTCCCAGGACCACCCCATGCCATCCCCAAGGTCTCCAGCACAAGAGATGTCCCCCAAAGTCAACGCACTGTGTGAGCTCTCCAGTGGAGAAGGCGCTGGCCACCCACTGGAGGTCCAATGGCTTGAAGGGGATGAGGACAAGGTGGACATCAGGCTCAAGGTTCACTGCACTCTCCGGGTACATGAAGTGATGGGTTGTTCTCATGCCAACATCCAGCTCAAAGCCAGCGATCTTTGCTCTGTTCATCCTAGGGGACAGTGGGAAGGCACGTCCTGAAGTGAAGGTGCAGGCTGTGCCGGTCCCAGGCTGCCAGTCCTACCGGGCAGGGACTCCAGGACATCCTGGCCAGCAGCAAAGAGCGGACATGGGTGACACAGGGCCAGTGTGTACCCCAGAGTGGGGAGGGCTCCAGGGAGCAGGGCCAGCAGCACCGTCCCCATCACAGGGCGTTTGTTGGCAGATTTCACAGGGGGGCTGGGGGGTGGGGCATGCCAGGGGCCTGGGGAGACAGGGAGAGGCCAAGCCCCTTCGGGACACCCACCTCAGCACCCAGTCGTGGGCATCAATTTGCAACCCATGGCCAGACCCCTTCAGTCGCCCCGAGTTCCCCACCACTGCACAAGTCCTGCGGTGAGATGAGTCCCACACGTCACCGGTTGGTACTGGGAGGACAGTGAAGAGCTGCCGAATTATAGCCTGGAGCTGGACACCACTCGGGTGACCCTGCAGGGTCTGGGGGAACAAAGGCAGCAACAGGCAGCATCACACCTCCGGCAGTACCCCCACAGGGAGACAGAGCCCCACTCCTCCCAGCAGAGCCCTGGGAAAGGCACAGGAAAACCCAATGGGATATTAGGAAAATGGGGCGGGACAGCCCAGAGAGGTGGTGGGGGGGTGGTGAGCTGGGGTTCCTGCACATCTTCATCCCCCATCACATCTGTCCGACTTGACCTTGGCCCTGCCCCACCGCAAACAGATTTGGGGAGCCTGGGAAGAGCACCGAGCTCCCACCTGCGCCCCCACTCACCAGCCACCACTGAATCACGTCGGAGGAGAGCTCGTGGGCTGCACCCATCAGCAGAGGCCCTATGGCCCTGTTGTAGCGGGTATTGAACCATGTAGAGTTGTTGGTGCCCATGGTGCAGCAGACAATGGGGGCATCGAGGCGGGAGGGAGCCCAAAGGAAGGGGCCGAGGCCATCTGTGGGGGCTCGGAAACATTGCCACAGGACCAGCAGCAGGCACAGGGCCAGCATGACCTGCATGCGCCTCTGGCACCACATCCTTCATGCCACCTGCAGCAAGATGTGACAGGGACCAGTGGCAATGGCACCACAGGACCCCTTCCCACACACCCTCCCTGCCCAGTCTCCTGGGACTCCAACCCTGCAGGGACCTGAAATAGCCTGGTACACGTTTCCTTTTCAAACCGTTCAATGGCTTTATTGCTGTGCTCCGCTTCTGGCACTGCCGCGGTTACTTAGGTCTGGGCAGGGCCGGCTGGCAGCACATGCTGTACAAAGAGCTGCTCTCTGCCTGCAACACTTTTAGGTTCCACAAATTGACCTGCAAACAAGCAGCAAAGCATCGTCACCCCGACCATGCGCCAAACCCCAGCTCTCCTCCAGAGCAGCAGCCGCCTGCCCCCAAAGCTGCTCCTCTGCCCGCAGGGAGCCCTGCCGCCTCCTCCCCATGCACGTGGATGATGTGAGGCAGCAGCTGGGCAGAGGAGCCCCTTGGCCTCGCCACCACCACTGAACCCACGCAGGCGCCATGCAGCCCATGAGGAGCTCCCTCCCCAGCAGCCCTGGCATTTTGCAGCTTCAAGGGTGCTGAATCATTGCCAGGAGGAAGGAACAGGGGATACCAACTACCATCTCTGTGCATGAACCTTTCTTGAATACCCATATTTAAGTGGCATTTCTGTTCTCCACCTACAAGCACTCATATAAATCTAAAGTCAGAGGGGAAAGTGTTTTCTCATCCTTAGGGAGGTCACAAAGTGCTCGGCCTCTCAGAACCTGGCTTCCATGGGCCAAGGCAAGAGCAAGGAGCAGGGATGCGGGGACAGCCTCCATCATAGGGTCCGAAGTGACTGCAGTGGGGGCGGGGTGTCCCCTTTGTACTGGGAAAGCTGAAGGAGACAACGCCCCCCCCCCCCCCGTCCTTACAGGGGGACCCTGTTCTTTCCCAGTTCCCTGCGTGCTAACCTGGGGCCACGGGTCAGCACCAGCTTCGTTTCTCCACATCAGCCTTTTTCTGTAGCACGGACATTCCTGCTTGCTGTGGTATCCAACCAGCTGCACACAAATCTGACCCAAAGGACTGACACCTGACAGCAAAACTGCTGCTCCTGGGGGTCTGAGCAACCAGCAGAGATGAGAGATGTGGAGGGGGACTTTTGGATGATCCCAGGTGGCTGCAGCGGGTCGCGCTCCCCTGCAAGCCTGCCCTTTTAAAAAGCGACTGAACTGTCACCTCTTCCTGAACGGAAGCGCAAACAAGCCACTACCAGCGCACTGGAAACGCAGATGTGGGTGCTCCCGAGCAGGAAGTGGCCACAAAAAGACAGCTCTTCACCCTGCAGGCTCAGGGGGGGCCATGAAGCCCCCGATGCTCTCCCTGCTGGCAGCTGCAGATCCCCGTGACTTAGTCTTTTGGTGTCCTGCAGCAGCCACAAACATTTGCCATGATGGAGGCAAAGAGCATCCATCTGACATGCCAGTTGGGCCAGGAGTCAGCGGTCTCCTGGGCTGGTTCGGGCGCTCATGGAGCCTCAGGGGTTATTAAGCCACAGCCCATGGAAGGGGACGAGCTGGTGGCCAGCGCCATTAAGCCCAGAGCCAGGGCACTCAAGCAGCGCAGTGAATATTTCATGAAGCCTTTTGCAGTTGCCCATCGCCAGGGAGGGAAGGGCTCTGGACAGGCAGGGTTGAGCAGCCCCATCTCCCTGCCTGTGCCCATATGTGCAGCCCCTGCACTGCAAGCAGGACCTCTCCACCCGCACCCACGCCCCCACGACAGCTGAAACGACCCCCCCCTGGCCCCACTCCCAGAGGTGCCCTCGCCTTGAGGTTTTCTAGCCCAGTGCCGTTGGCCACAAGCCACCACACCGCAGCCATGCAGCTGCTGCATTGGGCTGTGCCCAGTGGCCACAGACCTGTTCCCATCCTTGCTCTAGACACTGCCAGGAGCTCCCCAGCCCCACAGCGACAAAAGAGGCCCTCATCCTCATGGTGTCACGACCCCTTGCTCCCCAGCCAGCTGTCCCCAGGGCCCCTCACCTCCTCAGAGGAAGCACCGCTGAGCAGGGCCAGGCTCGGTCGCCTCACCAGTGCTCGTTGCAAGCTGCAACAACCACCACAGGAAGAGGAAGTATTGCACCATGACGTGGGGGAGAACACAGCCTTGCAGTAAGTGACACAGCAAGGTCAGGGCTGCTGTCCCCCATCCAGTCAGTGCCCCACAGTGGCCACTGGTCCTGCTGGAGCTGGATGGCCATGTTCCCAGGGCTGCATCAGGAAATTCATCATTAAAATGTTCCTAGCCTGGAGTGGAACTGCCCTCCTGCCCCTGTGGGTCCTGCTGGGATGGCTCAACTTCTGCTGACACTGACAGCAGCAACATGGAGGTCTCAACAGCCTTGTGCATCCAGCATCTCACTGGCTGGTTTCTTTTCCTCATGTGGATGGGATTTTTTGGCTCAGAGAGGACAGAGGAAGGCTGTGAAATGTACCCCGGCAACTGGAAAAACACAGCCAGTGGAGAAAACCCATGCAAGCTGAATTGTGAGTAATTTTATCCAAGGGGAGGTCAGCCCTCTTCACTCTGATGCCTGTGAGGAGGTTTGGTGCCTGAGGGAGCATGGCAAAGAGGGAGGATCTAGAAACTCAAGCTAAAACAGTCCTAGAACAACAAAATACAGAGCACCAAAGAGCTGGTATTTATTGGCGGCAGGCTCAAAGGGCCTCTCCACCATTGCTGGGGGGCCAGGCACTGAAGGAGCAATGCCCTGAGCTGCCACAGAGCACATTTTCTGGAGCACAAACAGTGAAACCTGGGTGGTAAGAATTAGGGATGGCACAGACTCCTGGTGGTGCTGGCTCCACAGCACTTGTTTGTATTTCCAAGGTCCCAGTGTCCTCAGCCTGCCGCAGAAGCCCCTTTCCCAGAGGTCTGCATGCCAGCCTCACTCCACTTGCAGCTTCAAAGCCCCGCAGGGTACACTGCTGCTCCACTCTACCATTGTTGCCATTAGCACGTGCAGAGCAGGTAGCACCATGGGATAGGCAGCATGGTCAGGACAAGGCAGGAACCAGGCACTGGGCAGCAGAGTGCCCCAGGGCTGTTTCCTGTATGGGGATATGGTCTGGGGCAGGAGCACATCTGCGGAGCACATAGATTGCTGTCTTCTCTCCCTTTGCCTGGCCAAGGGATCCTCTGGGACAGCCTGGCACTGCCGGCAGCACATGGGAGGAGTGGGGTGGTGGGACAGGGATGCTGGGGCAGCAGAGGTGAGGGAGGTAGCACCAGGTGAGCTGGTGCTTCCAGCCCGCCCATCCCCAGGGCTCTTGGTGCAGATGGAAGCTGGGGGAATTGTATTTTACAAAGCTGATCAGATCTTCCTTCTTGAATTGAAGCAACTCCTACTCATTGAGCACGTGAACGAATGAAGCAGGGAAGACACCTTGCCTGTGAGGCTGTCCTTCAATCCACCCTTTCTGTGTGGAGAAAGGAAGGAAAAGTAGCAGTGAGCATGGTGCAGGGGCATTCAGGGGAATGAGGAACTGGCCCCATAACAGCTGCCTTTGGTTGCCAAGGACAAGATGGAGAGACAGATGCAGAGCAGATGACAACAACGGGTGCAACAGTCATGGGACAGAGACGAGAGGTGAATGAAGAGGGGTTCATGTGCATCCCAGCACCATCAGCATATGCAGATTCACTCACCCACCAGTTGCTGTCCTCCTTTTCAGACACTACAATGATCTCGCCTGTGCGGAAAGTCAGCTCATCCTCCCGGTCAGCATTGCAGTCATAGAGAGCACGGACCCTGTGGAGCAGCAGTCTGTTCTGCAAGCAGCAGAGAGCATTGTCAGGCCTCCTCTGCTTTGTCAGACACAAACTAAAATACCTCTAGTGTCTTGAGCCCAAAGCCCCTGGCAAAGATGTGAGACGCAAGGATAAGAGACTGGGAGGAGAAGTTACTGGGGCCAACTCCAGCCCAATTCAGAACCTAAAGTGATAAATATGGGCAGCTGTGGGAGCTGAGCTGATCCTGGCCACTGGCCACCTACCAAACTGCTCCTCCGAGGAAGAAGAGGTGGGACATCCCAGGCATGGCCAGAACATGGCTCTGGCTCCTGGAAGGATCGGTGTGGGTCAGGCTGTCCCACTTTGCTGGGTCCAGGCATGCAGAGGAGGTCCGTGGCTTTCAGGATACCTATGACACAATCAGGCTGGTCATTTCCTCCCACCTTTCATCACAGGCAGACAACAGCAACCACCACTGTCAGGCAACACAGTGCAGCGTGGTCCTCCTCCACAGTACAGTGTGAGCAACAAGCACCCCATCCGTCTCGGAGCTGGAAAGGGGAGGGACTGGGGACAGGGTGGAGAGGGGCAGCAGGGGAAGGGGACATGGCCAGGAAGCAGAAGGACATAGGGTGGAGGCTGGGGTGAGAAGCATGATACCAGGAGGTGGGAGATGGGCTGCGCAGCTCCAAGGTGCCCCAAGAGCTGACAGCACCAGGGAAAGGATGCAGCTGCCATGGGTTGTGTGCTTGGCACCCTCCATCCCCCCCACACCCCCCATGCTGCTGAGCACTGCTGGGATAAGACTGTTTCCTAGAGGCACCTGGAGGCTCCGGCTGGCCAGATCTCCATCCCAGAGCTGCTCCTGGCAGCACTCACCCCTTTGTCAAAGGGTTGTGTTGTGCAAGCCACTGCCTCAGCCCCCAGCCTGCCACCCCACCTGGGTACAGGGGCGGGGGCGCATCTTTCTGCTATGGGGCACCCATGGAAACAAATCCACTGCCTGAAAGACAGGGACAGGGTCATTCCCATCTCTGAATTCAGCATCTCCAGCAAACCCCAGAAGAACCCTGCCCTGGAGGCACTGGTGTCTAACAGCCAAGGTGCAGGGAGCACCCCTCATGCTCGGCTGTGGGCAGCAGTTCCACAGCTCCCACAGTTCTCCCAGCCCCACATCCAAGCCAGAAGCCTCGCAGGCCTGATGCATGAACAAGGCTCGGCCAGACAAAGCCATGGCCAACCTGGCCTAGAGCAGGTGCTGGACTGCAGACCTCCAGCAGCTCCTTCCCACCTTGCCTCCCCTGAGCCTCTCCTTTCATTACCTGAAGCCAGGCTGTTCAAGCTGGGCTGCTCGGGACTGAGCGGTACCCAAGGCACTGGCTCCGAGGATGTCCGCTTGTGCTTGATGCACAGAGGCAGGAGTGGGATCCTCCTGCTTCTTGTGTCCTCAGCAAAGATGGACGAGCTGGTAAGGAAGGGCGGATATGCCCCCTGGGGAGCTAAACATAGTGCAAGAACAAATCAGGGGTCAGCAGCAAGTTGGTGCTGGGCAGGGCTCCTGGGGCAAAGCTCTGGGGGAGAATGGGAACAAATGTGTGGGCAGGGATTTTCTTTTCTCTGCTTGCAGGTCTGACTTGAGAAATGCCTCAGGTTGGAAGCAGAGCTGGGACCATCAGAGAAGTCAGGCAGGACTTGGTGAGTGTCCCAGAAAGCAGGGTGGCTCTTGGAGGTGGGACACGCCATGGGAAGGCTGGGCAAGGACAGTGAGAGCTGATCTTGCTAAGGAGCAGTAGTGCAATGCTGCTGCTGTTTCTGCTGGCAGCTTTGTCTTTCCAGCCCTGACTCTGAAGACATGCTCCTCTGCCTCTGCCAACAGCAGCAGCATTTGGCAGGGGACAGCACATCCTAATGGCACCAGCGTAGGGGCTCCAAGGGCGAACATACACTGCACTGCTCTTCAAAGCAGGGATCAGTGCTAGGACAGACCAGCCAGCTCAAGCCAGCCTTGGTCCCTCAAGAGGTGGAGGACAGAAGGGTGCCCGACCCAGCTCCCTCCCAGATCACCCTTTGCTGATGGTGCCAGGCTGTCACAGCAGCAGCTCACCCTGCCAGCCCCTGCAGGACCCTGCCACAGGCTCTCACCTGGCTTTGCCCACTGGGGTGGGAACGGAGGTGCGTAGGAGGGGGCCGGCGGCACATCTGGGCTGTGGAGGTGGGCAGCTGGTGGGGGGCAGCTGTCCGGCCACCCCTCCCAGGGCACTGCCCCTGCTGCCTCCAGCCCGGGAGCAACAGCAGGGGGGTGATAGCAGCTCTGGGGACGGGCAGACCCCCTCTTCACAGGACCCAGCTGGGAAAGGGATATTTGCAGGTTAGAGTGAGTATGGCTGGGCAGTGGGAGCGGGGGCAGTGGTGGCACATGTGGGCCCCAAGCCAGAGTCCGTCAGGACCTCACCTTCTCATCGAGGTCTTCGTCACTCTCATACATGTCATCTTGGCCCAGCCACCACTCACACTCCACATGGACATTGGGGTTGAACTGATTGCTCTGGGCCTGCAGCAGCTGGGGCACAGAAGAGCTCCTTGAGGACCCACCATCCCTGTCCTCCCCCACCAGCCCCACAGACGGCTTCTGGCCCCACCTCCGACCACTCGCCCATCATGGCCACATCTGCAAGCTAGGAACAGTGCTCCCCAGCAGTGAGGACGTTTTGTGAAGGTCTCCAAACACATAAGTCAGAACATGGCAGAAGCAAGGCTTGGACTCACTGAGGAGATGTTCTCACCCCATACAGCCTCAGTACACCTCCAGGTCCCCCTGCCCAGGCATGGCCCCCCCCACCTGGCCTGTCCCAAATGGCTCTGCCTTGAAGGACCCCACGCCAGCAGGGCCAGCACCCACTGGACCCCTCCACATCCCACACTGGCACTGGAGATGCTGGGGAGCGCAGGTGGCCCTGCAGGACACATCCACATGGGTGTGGGTCCCCCACCACCCTCTGTCACTGGGATGTGTCCCAAAACCAGAGGGGTGATGACACACGGTGCCTTACCAGCTCTTCACACAGGGGATGTTTCATCCTCCTGGCAACATCCAGGGCTGTCTCTCCTGCTTCATTAGCTGTGGAGGGGAAACAGAAGCCTTGAACACTGCAAGCCCACCCTGTGTTTAGCAGTGAAGAACAGTGCTGCATTCGGGGCATCTGGGGGCAAATAAAACCCAAAAGAAGGGACAGCCTAAACCCAGATCACAACAAAGGCTCAGGCCATTAAGGGATGGTGGTGGAAAGATGAAGGAGAGGGCAGAAGCTGAGACACCCAGATAAGGCGAGAAAGGAGCACAAGTAAATCCTGATGAGTCACAGAGACGGGACAGGGTAGAGGTACAGAAGAGCTTGGTCACTGCCAGAGCCTAAAGGCTACAAAACCAGAGGACTCCATAGCCAGCACGCCTTGTCCTGTGTCATCACAGGGAGCTTTGGGCAGACCTGGTACATGTGTCCTCATGCCTGATGGACACACAGAAGTGTCTTTACTGACTACCACTGGTACCTGAAGCAACAATTCTGCACCCTGAGGGACCACAGGGTATCCCCAGACCAGCAGCAGGGTCTGCACTGTGGACTCAAGATGCTTGAGGCAGATCAGGCATGGCTGTGCCTGGCTTGGCTGAGGCAGCGAGAAATTTGGCTGCCAAACCACTGTGCAACTGGGGGGACATGCACCCAGCTCCTGCCGCCCCCACCACGGTCTCTCTGCTCTCCGAGGGGCTGCCACCACACTGCCCGGAGTGGGAAATGGGAGCATCACAGGAGGCAAGGCTCAACGCACCTACCAGCTTAGCAGATACTTGATGGTGGAAACATTTGTGTCCTCCCCTTTCACCCAGGATCCTAGTTTTAAAACTCACTTCTGTGTTACAGAACCATAGAATCTTAAGGTTGGAAAAGACCTCTAAGATCATCAAGTCCAACTGTTGACCCAACACCACCATCTCTACTAAACCATGTCCCAAAGTGCCATGTCTACAAGTTTTTTGCACACCTCCAGGGATGATGACTCCACCACCTCTCTGGGGAGCCTGTTCCAATGCCTGACCACTCTTTTGGTGAAGAAATTTTTCCTAATATCCAATCTAAACCTCCCCCGGCACAACTTGAGACCATTTCCTCTTGTTCTTTCGCTAGTTACTTGGGAGAAGAGACCAACACCCACCTCACTATAACCTCCTTTCAGGTAGTTGTAGAGAGCGATCAGGTCTCCTCCTCTTCTCCAGACTAAACAACCCCAGTGCCCTTAGCCACTCCTCCTAAGACTTGTGCTCCAGTCCCTTCACCAGCTTCATTGCCCTTCTCTGGACATGGTCCAGCACCTCAATGTCCTTCTTCTACTGAGGGGCCCAAAACTGAACAGAAAATTATGAAAAGGAGAGTCACAGGAAGTATGAATGATTGGACCTGTCCTCCCACCTGCTCTCCAGCATTGGAGCACTGGCTTTGAAAATTAGTTAAGTGCCTGTTTAGGCTCCTGCTGCGCACATGCTTTGTGTGGAAGAGCAGCTCAGGCAGTGTTTGCCTTGCTGGGCTCTGCCAGCTCGGTGAGCTCACCCCAGTGCAGTCCCACCACAAAACTGCCAGTCACCGGCAGGACTGTGGCTGCCCACCTGGGAGGGAGACAAATGAAGTGAGCAGAGGCACAAGCTCCCTAGGTTCAGGAGCAGCCCAGAGCAAGCTGGTTCCTCCCTGGAGAGCAGAGAGGAGCATCCCCTGCTATGAGCTGAAAAGCAAAGCCACCACTTCTGTCCCAGGCTGTCAAGACCAGGAACCTGTGAGATGTGGTCACCCTATTCACAGAGGGCCACGTGCACCCCAAACCAGCCTGTGAATGTCACTGAGCATGGAGCAAGAGCGAGCAAGAGCAACCAAGAGCAGTGTCAGAGCAGGACACCTCACTGGACGTGTGGAGAAGAGCCTGGGACTGAGGTTGTCATCCTGTGGGCAGGTTCCCCACCTAAGGCCATCATCAACCCACCTCTCCCCAGCCTCAGACAAGCACTGCTGAGCCCTTTAGCAAGGCTAAGGAGGTGTTGCCAGAGAAGAACTGAGAAGACACCCCATGTGCACACAGCATGGGGGGGGTCCTGCAGCCACTCACTGATGGAGATGTTGGCTTTGGCCTTCAGCAGCAGTTTGACACACTCGGGTTTGTTGTGAGAGCAGCAGTAGTGAAGTGCTGTGTTCCCCTCCACCGTCCGCTTTTCCAGGCTCCCACTGCAGCAGAGGGTGGAAAATGTCAGCACCCTCGGGAAGAGTCACCAGCCCCAGCCACAGCAAACGCTGCCTGGGGCTGCCACACAAGTCCTTCTTCCCACCTCACCCGAAGAAGCAGTGGTCACCACCACCGTCACACCTCAACCCAGAGGAGATGAGGGAATCCAAGGCTCCTCTGATCTAGGGTTAGTTACCCCAAGCCCAGCCCAAGGCATGTTTGCTGGGAGGCCTGTCCTGGTGATTTTTCTCTTTTTGGGAGCATTTTGGAGAAGATCATGTCTTGCACCTTTCACTAGCATGGCTTAGCCATGGCGAGCTGACTGGGTGTCATGAGCTTACCTGTTCTGGACAAGAAAATCAACGATATGCAAGGAGGTTCGATCAGACAACAGCACTGCCAGGTGGAGAATGGTCTCCCCAGGATCCTGTAACCAACAAAAATACAGCAAGGGTGAGACTGTGTCTGCTCGCACCACTGCTGCAGACAGGAGGGCTGTCCTTTAGGGACTGAGCCCTGGGGTGTGCAACATCTGCTCCCCATGGAGCTGCTTCTTGCTTGTTCAGTTTGTCCCAAGACATCCCATACTGATGGTGCTTCTTGCTCACTGCAGCATTTTGCTCCTTCACTTTTATGCTGGAGGACACCCACACATGTCCTTGCTGGCAAAAGGGGTGTCACGGTGGTGTGCCTGCAGCTCCAAGGGTTAGGGCTGTGCTCTCTTCTTGCACTTACAGCAAGGACCCATGCTGCAGCTTTGCAGGAAAAATGCTGCCCTGATTTTTCAGCCTACAGCAAGACTTAAATGTCCTGAGAAAATCTGAAGTTTACAAGTAAATCTCAGTTACAAATTGGCCTTTGGAAAGCCTTGGGCTTGTGGTTATGACTTCTGGGCCACACACACACAGAGCACGAGGAGGCTGTGGGGTCACAGCCAGAAAACCTGCCTCTGCTGTGATGTTCGTCACCCTGCTTGAGTCTGCCTGTTGTTTCTGGCTCACAGAAAAGACCGTTTTCATCAGAAAACTTTGTCTCCTCCCAGGCACAGGGACCCTTATGGACCAGCTGGAGAGGCAAGGGCAAAGCTGTTTGCCGTATGGGCCCACGGGACGGGTGGCCATACCTGCAGAGGTGACAGCACAGGCTCACTCAAATCCACGTTCTCTGCATACGCTTGAAGCAAAGAAAATATGTCCTTGTCCTTGACAGCTTCTGGGAGGCCGGAGCACTGTGCAGCAGAGCTCCTCTTAGCATATTTCTTCTCGACATACTTGGAAATTATGAAATTTTTCCGAAAGGCCCTGGCAGAGACCATCCAAATAAGAGTTAGGGGTCACAGAGCAACCCAGTGAGCATCCCAGGGCCACCCTCCTCCTCTCCCACTGCCCCAGCCACCTTCACTCTCTCTCCTTCAGACGTGCCAGACAGTTTAGCACTTTCCTCTCTCTGTCCCATTCCCCAAACTCCTCTGCAGCAGCATTCATAACAACTCTTACAAAACACCGTGGTTTTCTTAAAGCTTCCTCCTCTGCAGTTACATAGTTAAGCGAGAACTTGACTTTCATGCATTTAAAGTGCAAGCACTGCCATGGCCGGGGCGAGGACCCCTGCAACCACCACAGGAAGCCAGAACCAGCTCCCCATCTTTCCTTCCAGCAGGGAACCCACCACCTTCATCTAACACCCCACAGTCTTGTGCTGGGAGGGATGGGGAAGGGTCGGTGCCTCTCCCCCTCTCCCAGGCACTCATTGCTTTCCAGAACCCTCTCCATCACCTCTGCTCTGGGATGAGGAGCCCTGATCCCTCCACCCTTCCTGGGTGGGAGATGCTCAGGGGTGCGCTGGGGATTTATATATGGTCCTGGTGATGTTTTCTGCTCTCCTCTCCCTTCCCTTCCTCCCCTCACCTGTCCTTTGCCTTTCAGACCCCTCTGCCCTCACAGTTCAGTATGGGGCTCAGCTCCCTGATAGTGAGAATTAGGGGAAGGAGCAGAAATCTCAAGGACTGGGAAACACCATGTGGCATGAACTGCCCAAGAGCATCCACAGGTCAAGAACAGCTTCCAGACAAGGACTGGCCAAGTAAGCTGGGTCTCTTCCCCTGGAGAGGTCAAGAACAGCAGAAGTGGTGACCGGCCAGAGGATCTGGGGTGGCTGCAGGTGCCCCAGGGGTGAAGGAGTGCTCCAAACAGAAAAGTCCATTGAGGAGAAGCTGAATTATTAATTTAACGCAGTTTCAGTTTCCCCAGCATCCAAGCGGAAGGGTGGATCTGACGACCTTGACCATCCTGTTCCAGTTGTATTTTCCTGCTCTCCCAGGTCTCTGCTGCTCTCTCCCTGCCAAGTGCAGTTTCTTATCCACCTATTCACTGCAGGGTAGGTCCACACTGTCTAAACAGTGCCCTAGTCAGGACTTACTCCATGCCTGTAATGGAACCTGATCATGCCTGATCTGCCTGCTCTCATCTCCCCAAAGTCCCCTGACAATAAGGTCCCCAGCTATATGTTTCCCCCAAGAGCTCTGCTGCACCCCAGGTCTATGGCACTAAGCCCTGGAGAAGCCCCCAGCTATTGCTGGTACCAGCCATGCCACTCCCAGCTCTCCCCTGTCCTCTGCAGAGTCTAGAGGCTGGGGTGCTCTGGGATGAAGGATGGGGGCGTTCCTGCCTCCTCAGCAGATCTCGGTTTGATGCCTACACTGATCCCACCAACCCTGGGCCCCAGCCACTGGACACAGTGAACTGCTCTGCACCGCACAAGTCCCTGTTCCATGTTCCACTCCACTCTCCTGCCTTCCCCTGCCCTGCTGATGTGTAGACTGGGGTGTCCTGCTTGGCAGCTCCACTTATTTCTCTTCTTGCCTTTCCCTTTCCAGCACCAATTCCTCAGTCCCTGTCCTGACCTCAAGGCTGTCCTCCTGGCTCTTCCTCACTCTTCTTCTCTCCTTTATCAAACCTTCCCTGCTGCACTTGATGAAATTGCTTCTAAAGAGAAGTTACGGTCTGGGGAGATCAGGCAGTGCCATGTGCCTGGTCACCGCAGGGAGCACACAGGACTGCAGAGCACGTGCCCATGGCTGAGGACCTCATATCTGACCTACCACAAAAAAAAGCTCTTGCAGAGCAACTCACATGTCACTGTGCACTGTGGGCTTCAGGGAAAAGCTGGGGAGATTCGCTTCCATGATGTCGTTGAAGCCAGAGTTGCTGATATTCCTTGCCAGCTGCAAAACAACCAAGCTAGAGGTAACCTGGGACATGCAGCAGCTCTACATGCATGGCAGCAGGAGAAGGAGCTCCAGGCTGAGATCCTGACCACGTATCAAGGGGATGTCAAGGGGTGCCAGGATGTGTGTGCTCAATGGCCAGAGACTCTGCCCTTACTCCTACTGCTGAGATCTCACAACTCCAGCAGTGCAGCCCACCCCAGACCTGATCCCTGAGCTTGGATCTGGGCAAGTAATAATCCCTGCCAAACACTCCCATCCCCTGCCCTGATGCCCACCAGCTGCCAGCAGCTCCCATCACAGCCCTACCAAACCCAGGAGCACCTGGAGCATCGTGGCCCTAAAACAGCCCTATGCAAGGTCTCCAACCCCCTAGTTCACCCCACACTCTGCTCTACCCCAGTTCAAGCTTGGCCCTGCCCCACAGCTCCCATGCACCAGGGGACACAAGTGCAGAGAGGGGACTGAGGGAGACCGGTGACCCAGCAACAGCGAAATTACTTCCCCCACCCCCTCTTCCTTGAAGATGACAATTCCTGCCACAATAACCACTAAACCCTGGGAATTACAGGTGGGTATGGGTCAGTTTAACAGGTGAAAACCCCACTGAATTAACTTAGTTGCAGGAAGAGCACAGCAGCAGCACGGGGAGACTTGAGGACAGAGCACACCGGCAGCATCCTACCAGCAATTCGGAGGTTGCCAGCTTGTCCAGAGACAGTGACTGGATGCGGGATAGATGCACGCCCATCTCTCTGTGAATCCCAGAGCACTCAATGCAGATCAGGATGCCCAAGTTAACGGACAGCCAAGTGGGATCTGTAGAGACAAGACCACTGGGCTTGTGTGCATCTCCTGCCTCTTCTCCCCACTGGCCCACCACCACCCCAGGGCACAAGCTTCACAGCAGGACAGAGGGGAAGGGCAAGACCCCAGATTCCTGTGAGTCTCCAGGAGCTGGATGCAGTGGAGGACAGGGCAGAGCTCTGCCTGTCCAGGAAGAAGGAAGCGCAGTGGCCCCATGGCCATGGGTTGACTCTCACCTGGGGCTGAGCAGTCGCAGCACTCCCTGTTCCCAGGCATGCCTCTGACCTCCTTGATGATGGCCCGGGTCAGCTCCTCCCGGCTGCTCTCCCCTCCACCCTGCGCCTTGCTGAAGGCCACGTTCAGCGCCTCCTCCTTGCTGTTGCTGAGGACGGACACCCAGCTGCATGTGCAGAAAGTGGCTTAGAAGCGGGTCCCATGCAGCCCCGTTCTGGCTGCAGGGCGATGAGGGCAGCAAGGCTTGTCTCACTGCAGGGGGGAGATCCCGCTCTGCCCCAGCCTGCACAGCAGTCACCACACTCAAAGGTCCTGCACAGGATTCCAGCAGCAAACTGGGTGCCAGGAGCCTCCATCAAGCTCCATGTCCTGCTCACAGCCAGCCAGCCCCCCAAGAGTGACCAGGACACAGTCAAGATGGGAAGGGCATCAAACAGAGGGCTACAGCATACTGCTCAGTTAGCCAAAGGGTGGCTCCTCAGCAGCAGCCAGAAGAGCATTTTTTTGGTCCACAGCAAGGCACTGGCAGTACTTACGCGACACAGTCCTGCTCATCCTCTGCCAGGAAGCGGTACGTGCGGTTGTCTGAAACACACAGAGCCAGCCTCCTCTAGGCACCACACTCATCCATCTCGCCTGCCAGGCTCATGGCAGGGCACAACATGCCTGAGCTGGGCTCAGCAGAGCCCAGAGCAATCTCCAGCCTGGGTAGCTGGGGTGACAGCTCCGTCTCACTCAGCCCCTCCCCAGTACGCCCCAGCAAAGGGACCTGCTCTTGTACCAGGAACAAAGGATGTTGGTGTTAGCTAATCTGCAGCCTGGGAACTACATTTGCATGATCCCCATGCACCCTGCACTGCCCCACAACAGTGCTGCCTATCTCACACCCTGCGTGTGCATCACTGCTCCTGAGCAGAGCTGCCTCCTGGCACAATTTCCCCAAAGTAATCCCCCCAAGCTGACCCAAAGCTGCAGAGCTTCCCCTCATCCCTGCCTGTGCTGGCTCTCCAAGTCCAAAGCACTATTGCCTCTCCAGGCCCTTCCCAGACGAACCGCAGGGCAGGCACCAGCACTCACGGGAAACTAGATCAAAGCATTTCTTGTCATCCATGTTGGGCTTCACCTGGCAGGTCAGCAAATTCAGCTTGGCCGGTGGGCGGTTGAGCTACAAGCAGAATGAGGAAGCATCAAAGTCTGTGGTCCAGTGGTGAGGAGCACCACCAGGCTCTGGAGGCAGAGCAATGGACTTGCCTTGTGCCCAGCACTTTGTCTTTGCCTCCGCTCTCAGGAGCAACGCAAGAAATAGCAACATGTACCTTTTCCTTCCCAACAGCCACCCCATGCTTGGAGCCAGGTCCCCTGGCTCATGCCCCTCCATGCACACAGTCACATGAGGACCTCCTGTGTTTGTCTAAATTTCTCTTGGGTTGCAGTGACTTAAGTTTCAACAGAAAGCCTCCTACACCAGGGCAGCCCAGCAGAGCAAGCAGCAGGCACAAGGGCTCTGACAAGCCCCAGGAAGCCACTAGCATGGCTGGCAGTGTCATGCTCTGCAGACCCTGCAGCAGTGGGCAGCAGCTCCCAGGCAGGAACAGAGTGGAAGAAGTGGTTCTTACCGTGCTGTGAGAAATGGTCAGGTAGCCATTGCTGATAGTGCATTTCCTCTTCTGCCAGACTTTTCTCAACCTGGAAATGAGCAGAGGGTGAACTGAGAGGATGAACACATGGAGGACCAGATGCTCAATACAGTGCAGCGCTGGCAAGAGCCATGCAAGGCACAGCACAGGGCTGCAGCTCCCATCACACATGCCGGCTGGGCTGCCATGGACACGGTCTGTTGCTCTTGGTCTGTTCTGGGCTGAGAAGGACCCATCATATGGCATAAGACACGTTTGTACAGACAGGCAGCACAGCTGCTGTGGAGATGATATATGTGCCAAGCATCAATCGGGGCAGCAGGACCTGCTAGCAGAGCACAAAGACCTTTGCAGAAGCCCTCAGCAAACATCCAAGACTATCACCTCCAGACTGCTCCCAGGCTGCCTTTCCTGTGCCTGCCACTCCGGGCAGACCATAACACAAGAGAAAAGTGGAAGACATATCCCCAAAAGGGGAGAGAGACTGCACTTCAGTCTGTGGTGAAGGAGACTCCTGAGCCCCATTTCATTATTTCCTTTCCAGCTTCATGTTTTTCTAGGACACGTCACAGTCCTTTCCAGGTGTGCAGGTCTCCCAGCACAGGACCCCTGTGATTCCCAGCAAGCATCCTCCCACGCACTGGTGGGAGATGATCCTCTTTCCAAAGACAGTGGAGTGCTTTCTAGGAGGTCAGGGTCTGCCCTCCTTCAAGGCAGCACTGACCCACGCGGCGTCTGATTCACCCCACATCTCTGCTCCTTCCCCTAATTCTCACTATCAGGGAGCTGAGCCCCATACTGAACTGTGAGGGCAGAGGGGTCTGAAAGGCAAAGGACAGGTGAGGGGAGGAAGGGAAGGGAGAGGAGAGCAGAAAACATCACCAGGACCATATATAAATCCCCAGCGCACCCCTGAGCATCTCCCACCCAGGAAGGGTGGAGGGATCAGGGCTCCTCATCCCAGAGCAGAGGTGATGGAGAGGGTTCTGGAAAGCAATGAGTGCCTGGGAGAGGGGGAGAGGCACCGACCCTTCCCCATCCCTCCCAGCACAAGACTGTGGGGTGTTAGATGAAGGTGGTGGGTTCCCTGCTGGAAGGAAAGATGGGGAGCTGGTTCTGGCTTCCTGTGGTGGTTGCAGGGGTCCTCGCCCCAGTGCTCACAGGGCTTGAGAGGACATTTGGCAGCTTCATGGGAGAGGAATGCCCTCAGAGCTAAAAGACAGACACAAGCTGCCCAGCACCCTGTGTTGAAAGCTTTTGGAGGCTAGGACAAGCACACCTTCACGCATGCTTGTCCTGTTCTTCTCTCTTGTGGCCACCCCAGGGAGAGGAGGCTGGTCTGGGCGAACCCTGCTCTGGGCCCAGGTCACCAAAGCACAATTGAAAGGAGCATGCTGGATCCCAACTTACCCATCACTTTTCTTGAAGAGGGTCCCCGACTTCTCTGTGCCGTACTGCTTGTTCCCTTGCAGCTGGTGCATGTTGTACCCTGCCTGCTTGTTCCCAGGGTCCTGGCAGAAGGAGAAAAATAGCAGCAAGACCCAACCCCATCAGTACCACTGGCAACCAAGAGCATGTCCTCACCGGACTGCCTGTGGTCCCCCAGAGCTCAGAAGAAACCCCAAGGCTTTCTGCATCAGCAGGCAGGCACTATATAAGCAGCTGCCATGCCCTCTACAGGCACCACCCCATGTTCCCTCACAAATAGGATCATACTTTACCTCTTTCTGCTCCAGCTGCAACGCTGTTTTCAGCTGATCCCGAAGGGAGCAGAGCTGCTGCTTCTCCTCGTCCTGCCTAATCTTCATCTGAAAGGCGCCAGAGCACAGTGAGGCACACAGCAGCAGGAGGCTCCTGCCTCGGCTGCAGCATCCCACTCCTTCCCCCAGGTGCAGCGGAGGTGCCCCCATGCCATCCTCTGCCCTTGCTGCCTCCTCGTGTCCGTGGGACGCACCAAGCCCCATTCCTACGGTGGGAGGTTGCAGTGCCATGGTATGTGGCATGCGCAAGAAGCACTTCAGTGGAAACCTTGTTGGGGGGAGGGAACAGGCATGTCCTCAGTGCCAGGACTCCAGCAACATGAGACCACAGGAGAGCAGTCTGCATTTTACTGAGAAAACAGCTGTTTGCAGCTCTCTGCAGTGTAAAAACAACCAATAGCTTAAAGGTCACCATGGTGGTTGTTTTTTTCCCTTGGTCGTGTCAGTAATTAAAATAATTAAAAGTTCTCCAAGCCATCAGAAAGTTGATGGACCTTGGCAGAGGAATGTGGCCCTGAAACAGATCCTGGGGGTTTGTCTGCATGAGGGATCCATAAGATGCTGCTTGCTGTGCTCAGTTACCCTGCTTTGGGGTGGCACCTCCCCTCTTTTTGTTATTGACATAATGAATTTTAATATGAATTATTACAAATTGTGGAACAAGCAGGGTAATACCTTTAAAGCAGATTAATTCAAACAAAGCAGCAGATGCTCAGAGGAGACCTGCACTACAGGACCAGGGGAGATGAGTACAAGTGATGCTGACACAGTATCTGGGTGAGGACCATATCCCAAGCCTCTGAAAAGCTTGACTTGCAAGGAGGTATGGAGAAGGATGAGAAAGACAAGCAAACTGGAACGGATGTCTAGAAATGCTGGGAAATGGACATAAATCCTCTGCTGCACTTGGAGTACGTCATACTACCTGGGACATGAGTGCTCAGACTGTCTCTGAAAGCCTTACCACTTGGAAAAAACTCCTTTCTGTCTCCGGGCTGCGTACGACTGACAGAGCCCAAAGTCAAAAGCTAAAGTTCACAAGGCTTACACGCTTTACATGCCTTGGCAGCAACAGGCATGGAAAGCTAAGAGCACAAATGAGAAATTTGGAAGTCTGCAGAGCAGCTAGGGCTTTGGCAGATGAATACATTAGTGCCTCCTTGGTACCCATGTTTATGCTTGTTCTTCCTACTCTGTGTCCTGGAGTATGGCACTGTAATTTTCCCACTCTCAGTGATGGCTGCATTTCACCCCTCCATGGGCCACTGCACATCAGAGGATCAGGAAATACTGATTAATAGCTGTGAAGAGCTGCAAAAGTCCTCAGTTCTGCTTCTACAGAGGAAGAGGTGGCCCTGCGGAGGACATCGCTGCTCTCCAGTCTGCTCCTGCTTGCTGTACCCAACTTCTGATGAATACTCACACTCTGCAGCTCCGGGATGAGCTTCTCTGTAAAATTCTTAAGTTTTGCTGTTGTGTTTAAACATTCCTGGAAAAAACTGAGAGGAGAAGCTAATGTAAGGGTGTGTCCTGAAATCCTGCTCTTAGCACTGGCTGTGAAGCCTGCAGACCCCGGGCTCCCTGAGCTCCTGCCGCAGAGCCCATCATGCCTTCAGCAGGCAGCACTTTTGCTTCATAGTTGAAAAAAAACTTTCTTACAAAATGTGTTTTAGAAAGAATTGGAGGCAGTTAAATTCAGGGAGAGCGCTCAGCACTCTGTCTTCTTTGCATCCCAGACTTCTGCTTTACACTGGCTTATGAAAATGTCAGACTAAAGAGAGGAAACACACCCCGTTGAGATCCTTGCCTCCACCGCCTCCAGGAGAAGAGGACTTTTGGCAAGTTACAAGACAGACCAAGTTGACTGCAGGAACCCAGGCCCTGCAAGTTAAGTCACCCCCAGGTCCCCTCTACAACCAGCACTTCTGGTTGGGCGTGCAGGCAGGTTACCGGTCGGTCTTACTTGAACTGTGAGCTGCAGTGCTTGATGTGGTTTTGCAGTAGGTCAATCCCTTTCTTGGTTTTGATCTCATTCACTTTGATTAGATACTGAAGGGAAAAGGACACATGAACTCATTTTGTAGCTTAGAGAGAAATACCTTTTATGCACTTTTTGATGGCCCCCCCTCCCAGTGTGTTGTGACCCATCCTGGCAGTCATGCCCTGATGGGAGCGGCTCATGTGGCTTTTATGGGGTGAGAAGACAGTGGTAAGCAGGGCCCAGTGCTTTGATCTGGACAATAGAGTGGTGGACCCACGGTGGTGGCATGGACCCTGGGCTTTACTTACGCAAGGCAAACAGTTAACACACCCTCAAAGATTCACTATTCATGGTGCCTTCACTGAAGAACATCCGGCTTTCCTATAAACCCTCAAACCTCATCACTCAAGAGCCAAGTTCATTCAAGACCCACTAGACTTGATCCATGAACCACACCCCCTCCACCTGACCCTATTGACAATGTCAATGCTGCGAGCCTGCCTGTAGCCTGCATGCAGCTGGCATCTCAGTCTGCCTTGAGGACCTTCAGAAGTGAGCTGAAGATTCAGATTTCCAGCCCAAACTTATCTGCCAGCCCATCCTCCACCATAACGATCTCACCCATGAAAACCGACACTGGCCCTTTGAGTGGGTGGACTGACAACGTGAAACAGTGCGTTGTGCTGTGAAACACGTTGAATATTTCTTCATCCATCCCTGGACTACTCCTGCACCAGCATCAGCTCTCTTGACATTGCACCTACTGTAAAAACAGCGACCTACAAACAACCTTTTCCAGAAGATCAACCACAGGCCAACATAGTAAATCACCTTCCAAAATACATGCCCAACCTCAGACTTCCCTGTATTTATTCTGAGGGAGTCATTTAAAACACCCTCGATCCATCAGAAGCAGCATTTCCTAGAAAATACCCTCTCAGGAACCCAAATGCCATGTGTGGACTCATATCAGCGCAGAACAAAACCTCCACCTGACCTACTGGCTCTGTTCAAGGATGAAGCTCTGTAGCACAAGGGCTTCTGATATTTGCAGTAGAACAACAGTTTCAATACAGAAACAGCAACTGTTTCAAAAACATGGTTACAAAGAGCTGGATATTTTGAATGAAATTGGTATCTTCCAATCTTTTACTCACGCAGTGGCTTGTGACATGTGGCAGTGGGAGCAGGAAATCACGTTTGCCTGGGAGTTGGGCTGAGTTTATCCCAACAAGCAGAGGGAGGGCTATGGTGGAACCGTCTGAGAGGGAGCAGGGACCTCACTGCCAGCAGTGCCCACCGTGGGCAGTCGGGAAGAAGCTTGGATCCAAAGCCTTTGTGGGATTTTTCCCAAATTGTTCTCTCTACTGCCAGGTTCATATAGGCCTAAGCTTTGGCTAAACTCCTTGATCAGCCCCTGCCCTGGGTTGGCTTGAGCCTGCCACAACACAGGCAGTTCTCCAGCCGAGGGAATATGCCCAGGGTCTCTCACCACAATGGGTGTGACCTGCTGAGTACCTCAGTGCTGCTCCCCAGGGGCCAAGCAGAGGGAGCTGCCAGATGCTGCTGGTGCCTGGGGCAGAGCCTGGGAGACTCCAGCATCTCAGGAAGATGAAAAGGGACCTGTGATACCCTGGACACAAGCATCACTCACTGACCAGGGACAGAAGATGGCCCTGAATGAAAAATCAGTGTGGATTCAGACAAAAATGCCGCTTTGAAACAATCCCAGGTCAGAGGACAAGTGAGAAACCAGCATGAGAATCCCTGCTGACGTCTGCCTGCTCCATACCAGGCTCTGCCAGGCCTGTGGCACAGCTGCTGTGCACCAATGGAGGGGAACTTCATCCCTTGGACGCCAATTCAGCAACTCTAACGCCGCTCTGTGCGGCACAGGCTGGTCCCTGTCCTTACCTCGCACATGTTCAACTGGAAGGTCCTGCGCTCCTTCTCCATCTCCTCAGCGATCTCCCCCCCGCTCACCTCGCTCCGCACCATGCCGTGCTGCTTCGCCAGTTCACGCTTCTCCTTCTCAATCTTGGCACTCAAGGAAAGAGGAGAGACGTGTGAAAGGCTCCATCCAACTGCTCACCAGCAAAGGCAGACAAAAACCACCCTCCAAGTCCAGGCGTCGGGGTGAGGGAGCCTGAAGACTTACAGTTTGTTCTCATAGTCTTTGCAGGCCTTCTCAAAGGGCTTCTTGAAGTCCTAGGAAGAGCCAAAGGAATCATTTAATGACCACAACTGGGACAGAGCCTTCCTCGTCCTCAGCATACTGCATTCCCACTGGGTGACCCTAGCATAAAGGTCCTTGCAGACCCAGGACATGGTGGTCCACAGCAGTGTCCCTCCCCAGGAAGGTCCTTGCTTTCCTCAGTCCACAGCAGACAAGTGAGATCACCAGTGCAGGTTCACTCATGGGCACATACTTGCACACACATGCAAATACAGATAGGCTCCAAAACATACATATGTGCGTCACATAGGTATGTACATAGCAGTACCCAGCTATAACACCTTTCACAGACTCACAATTTTATGGGCAGAAGGACATTGCTCAGACATGCACAAGCCACAAAGTTCCAACCAGGTTCTCACCTGCTGAAGCCAAAATGTCGTGTTTAACCAAAACACCACTCAGTGAGACATCAGAAACCCACCCGAGCCTGGCAACATCAGCACAATCTGATTCTTCCCCAGGTATTCATTTAATGGCGAATTAGTCTTGCTGCTAAAAAGCCATCATTTGTTAATCATTTGATTTTGCATGACTTTAGCTTCTCTCCAGTGGTTAACAGCTTGGTATGTTCATCTGCACCTGTCCATTAAATGCATTTACTCAGATCACCCATGTTGTACCCTGTTCTCACCACATACTGCTCTGCAAACCTCTGTGTCAAAGAAAGACAGAGTAAACCAGGCTGGAGGGGACGTCAGGAGGTCTCTGGTCTAACCTCCCACTCAAGGCAGGGACAGCACTGAATTCAGACCAGGCTTTGTGCAGGCAGATGTTGAAAAACCCCAAGGATGGAGATCCCACAGCCTCTCTGGGTCCCTGCCCCCCGAGGTGAAATCTCTTTATTTATGCCAAGGCAGAATGTTGTCGGGACAAATCTTGCATTTATCTCCATTCTAATGAAAATGTCAGGCTGATTCAGGTCAGCCTCTGGTTCCTGTTGGATCCCTTCAGCTTAATCATGACTCCTTGAGAGCAGCTGGGTTTTCTCCTCTCTCTTTGCCTGTTTTCTCAGTTCCCAGTCTTCCTGACATTGTCCTTAACAATGCAAACAGTGGATTCTTTCCTTCATATTTTATATTCTTTTATCAATTCACTTCACATTAGAAGTTCCAGAATTTGCTCTCTCCTTCCACTTTCATGCTCCTGTATAGCACAAGCTTTCAAACAGATGCTAAATGCTCATAATTTGTTTCAGTATTTGGCAATTAGTTCTCTGGAAGTCCCCATACCCTGCCACAGTTCCCATCCCTCTTTCTGCAGTCCTGTCCAAAACTTGCCCTCCACTTTCCCAGAGGTTCAGCTGTTTGCTCAAGGATCCCCAGCCCAGCTCTGACACAGCCCAGCTGCAAAAACCTTCATCAAGCATCTGAGGAAACTGCAGAGCCGGGAGAAAAAGCTGAGAGAAAATCTACAGACTGTAACTGTACAAGATTAAAAGGGTAAAATTACAGAATTCAGGTTGTTGAACCAGATTCGTTAGTAGCTCAAGGATTCAAGAGGAAAAATAGTATCACAGAAAAATATAAAATCCTAAAAGACGATGACACAGAGGGTTTGTCAGAGTGTCAGCAGGTCTGGTGGAAGATGGCAATAAGCAACAGCAAGAATCTGTTGCAGGGAGCAGCAGCGCCAGCCCTGCTCCTCCCAAGCTGGTCTGCCTGGCCAGCATGATTGCTCAGGCGTCTCAGCATGGTGCTGAGCACGCTAACACCGAGCTATTAAATCCAAACAATCCTTTGTGTACATCAGCCAATAAATAATTGCTTTACTGTTTCAAATCATACCTACCCTGCTCGCAGAGTCTCTGTGCCCAAAACCACCCAGAGAGGAACGGTGCCAGGTCACAACTGGCAGCTGCTCCACCACGTTAGATGCAGGCTATGATCAGCAATCCCTCAACAGTGACCTCACTCCAGCATCAGGATCAGTCCAGCCTCCTCACCCAGAACACGCACGGGCACCCCTACGCAGGCAGAGGCACCCAGGGGCCATAGCGCAGAGCTGATGGCCTGAGTGCAGCCACAGGGACTTAGTGGTAGGAACGTGTGTGCAGACTCACCAAGGACCATGATGACCTTCTTCTCATTGGTTAAAAAAAAAGGAAAATTAAATACTATTTTGATGTTTTTCCTAAAATCTACACTGATGAGCACTGTGAAGCTCTCTGATATCTCTACAGTGCTGAAGACCAAATTGCATGGTCTTTTTAGTACTTGCTACTCTGCAGCCCTTGAGAGGTACCTGCAGCTGGTGGATACACACACACACAAGCTCAGATTCACACCAACACGTGTGTGCAAAAGCCACAGGTGGGTCTGCAGGGACAGGGGGAACCTCACTGGGAGGTTGTAGGGGAATTTGTGCACTGATGGCCAGGGTAGACATCAATATTTGGTGCACAATACCCTGATTTTTTTCCACACATAGTGAATGCCACCAGACTCCTCCAGATTCAACCAGGTGCCTGCAAGCAGGCAGAGGTCCAAGCTAAGGGGCACCATTAACTTGACATGTGGTGTGAGGTGTCAGCCTCGGGAGGGAGCAGGATCCGGCACCCAGGAGGTGCAGGCAGACCTGCCCTTCCAACATGTATCCCTGCTGGAGGGCAAGACGTGAGCCAGGGATGAGACCCCACAGCAGGTACCTGCCCTTTCTCCAGCCACCCACTTACCAGCCCCACCTTGGTGCAGCCCTTTCAGCCCCTGCTTACCCCTTTGAGCTCTTTCATGTCACCCTTTATTAATGACTCCAGGGAAAAGTTAATGTTGTGGTACAAACTCTGCCACTGGAAAGGAAAGAGAGAGATCACACCACTAACACCGCACCCCTGCACCGCTCCTTGTGCAGAGAAAGCAGAGCTGTTTGTGCACCTGCGGGGGAACCGCTTTGGATAACAGTCAGCTGAAAGCCTCCATCCTTGGAAATTACCAAGCTGGAAAAAGCCACAGCCAGCCTGATCCAGTGTTGGTGAGAGCTTCAAGTGGAATGGTGGACAGGAGACCTCCAGTGGCCTCTTCTGAGCAGCCTCAGAGGTCTGCACAGATGGCCTCGGCTGTGCCACTGGCTCTGCAACCACACGCCATGGCCTCCTGCCTCTGTCTGGGGAAGGGGATGAGGTTGGACCTCCAGGCTGTGGCCCAGAGCCTGCTGCTCTTCCTGAGGACCCCTACCAGCATCCCCTTGCAAGCCAGGGTCCCCACTCTGATGTACATGCAGGGGACAGAGCTCCCTACCAGGCTCCTGACAGCGGTCAGCAGCTCCCGGGACAAGGCAGCAAAGGTGCTAAAGGCACTGGCCAGCTGCTCCTCGCCCTCCAGCTGGTAGTTGGCTGAGAACTTCTCCTGAGCAGCAATGTGGGCTTCGAGGTGGCTGATGAGGTCTAGGGGAACATGGATGGTCTCTGGTAAGTGCAAGGGGAAGGTCAGGATGAACACCCAACCTCTGCCTCCCTCCTGGGAGTCACCATGCCCAGTTCTGTTCACGCACCCAAACCAGTTGCTGTGGCCTCCTGCTGCCACCACCACTACCACCCAGCTATAGGGACCCCTGAGACCCACATTCCCTGCTGCAGTCAACCCAATCCATGGCGAGGACTCCCCTCATCCATCCATCCATCCATCCATCCATCCATCCATCCATCGCTGTCTCCCCCCTCCTGAGGCTCCAGTCTGCCCTGACCTTGTCCACAGCTGTGCTCCGCCTTGGCAGCTTTCCTCATCTTCTGCAGCACAGCTCGGTCAGCATCCAAGGCCTAGAAATGCAGAGGAGATGGTCACTGACTACATCCATACGTGCATTTCTGTAACCCACAGGGCTTAGCACAAGCCTCAGCATCCTCAAGCTGGACTGTCCTGCCAGCAGGTAGGTGATGATCTAGCGGCAGTAGTCCATGTATATCTTAAGTAACTACAAGCCTTCCTGATATTCTTCTGAAAGAAGCATTAAGAGAGAACTGGAAAATATATTAGAAAAAGGAACATACAGCACTGACAGAAAACGTGGATTTCAGTGGCAAGAGACTGCTAGTTACAAATTGTATTTCCATCACTGTCAGTGTCATTCCTGGGCTGAGAGGAGGAGGCGTAGGTGGCTAAGGCATGTTTGGAGGCATCTAAACTCTTTGCCTGTGAGAGACTGGATTACAGATGTTATTTCACATAAGCACTGCTTGGAAGGGTTCTCATGCAATCTCTTGTTAGGAGCAGGATGAGTGTTAATACCAGATCAGGTTGGCTATGCTTTGCTTAGTTGGGCTTTGAAACCTTCCAAGGATGGAGGTCACCTCTCTAGTGACCTCTTGCAGGGCTGCACCACCATCTGCAGAAGAAACTTTTTTCAACACCCAACCTGAACTTCCTGAGCCACAAAGTGGCTATTGCTGCATGTTACATCATCTGGTGCTGCCCAAAAGATCTTGACACCATTGCCTATAACTGCCCTTAGATGAGCTGTGGGCTGCTGTCAGACACCCCCTCTTCACCCAGCTAAATCAGCCCAGCTCTACTGCTCTATTACCATCCACTGACCCTCTCTAGTTTCTCCACATCGCTCCTGACTGGGGACAGTGTTTCAGGTGTGACCCATCACTGGACTGATGTGAGCCCTGACAGCTCCCACACTGGGCTGGCCCTGTAGGGAGTGAAAGGGCTTTGCTCCGAGTGTTGTCTTGACAGTGCCAGAGCTCAAAGACAGGCTACAGGCTTTTCAGATCCATAAACACTGATTTGTGGGAGAAAACAGCTCTACAGCAATTTGGAAATGCAAAGAACAGCTCAGGGTGGACTTGCACACTACAGCTAAGGCTATTTAACAGCTGAGTGGTCGAGTGGGTACCCAGGGGAGTGGTACCACCACTGGCTTTTTCCTCCGTTGTGCACCACATCAGACAAGCCACGCAGCTGAACCCGTGTAGTAGGGGAGAATGTGAGTCAGGCTCTGCGTAGGTCAGCACAAGCAAGACTGTGGCATGCAGGGACGTCACCATAAATGTTTAGATACCCAAGGAACAATCGTGCTAGAAACTTATCTGCCTGCACGTTTCAAGATTTCAGTGCAGCAGGGACGTTGCAAACTTGAATTATGGACCCCAAAACAGGAGTTGCCAGACTTTCTGCTCCTGAGAGAAGAGCTGCCACCCACAACTCTTAGCACCTGCACAGAATCACAGGATCACAGATTCACAGACTGGTTGGGGTTGGAAGGGACCTCTGGAGACCATCTAGTCCAGCCCCCTGCCAAAGCAGGATCACCCAGAGCAGGTCGCACAGGATCGTGTCCAGGCGGGTTTGGAATCTCTCCAGAGAAGGAGACTCCACAACCTCTCCGGGCAGCCTGTCCCAGTGCTCGGTCACCCTCAGAGGGAAGAAGTTTTTCCTCATGTTCAGATGGAACTTCCTGTGTTCCAGTTTGTGCCCGTTGCTCCTTGTCCTGTCACTGGGCACTACTGAGAAGAGTCTGGCCCCTTCCTCTAGACACCCACCCTTTAGATATTGATAAGTGTTGATCAGATCCCCTCTCAGGCTTCTCTTCTCCAGACTAACCAGCCCCAGCTCTCTCAGCCTTTCCTCACACAAGAGATGCTCCAGGCCCCTCATCATCCTCGTAGCCCTTGGCTGACTCATGCTCATGCAGCTTCTTGTCCAGCCCAGTTTGGGACTGAGGTTTTCCAGCCAAGTCCTCAAATAGAGATCCCTGGGGCAATTAACATAGGACCAGTAGGACTATGCTCACACCAAGCATTGGAAATCCAGGGACTCCAGTATTGTGGTTCAAAGAGATCTCCATGAGCCAAGGTCAGAAAGGCAGTGGTGGGATAGGGCACCTGAAGCATCTGACCATTGTCCTTTGGCAAAGCTGTTGGAGACACTCATACCCTTATGTTCAGAAAATGACTTTAGGTTAATCCAGGACTCCAAGGACTAACACATCCCCCTCACAACCATATGGCTACTGTGAGTGCTGCCATGAGGCAGGCACAGTACCCTCCTGGGCCACAGCTCCCTGCAGCTGTCTGAGCCATTGCCATGTGGGATTTATCTCGCTAACCTTAGGCATCCCTTCACCCTTCTTCAGGTGAAGCCCTTTAGGCTTAGGTGAAGCCCATGTCCCTTGCAGAGGCTCCACCAGGGCAACTTTCCCAGTTCCAGATATCTCTCATCTCCTCAACCCTACAGCAGATTTTTAGCCACGCAGTTGGACACAACTTCTTCCCTTACCTGTCGACCCTTGTACATGGCACATGGAGGGAGCAATGTGGAGCCTGCTGCCGCTGAGACCCTGGTCTCCAACCTCCTAGTGGCCTCCAGAGACTCTCCCCCTCAATCTCCTCTGCTGCTGGGACACACCCAGACCAGGACAGCTGTCTCCTTCCCAAAATGTCCCTGGGGCCTGCCCAGGTCCCTTGTGATGCCAGTTGTGTTTATACTTCATCTTTTACCTGAAATTCAGCTCTCCACACACAGATGCTCAAACCTCCCACATCTGTGGCCTTCCTCTTTCTCCTGACAATCCCCTCCCTGAAGGTGTCACCTTGGTCCACAAGTGACTCATCCCCACCTTTGGGACCATTCCCTGCCTGCTGGGCCAATGCTCTCGGGCCAGGCTTCCCCGCTTCAGAGGAGCAGCACCAGGGTGGGACTGCTCCATGGCATCCCAGAAGCCATCACCAACAGGCACCCCCACCTCCCCGGGCTGCCCCCATCCAGTGAGCACAGCTGCAAGAGGCAGCACTCCCTCCAAGGATCATGAAGTGTGTACGAGTACAGTCGCTGGCCACAAGGCAGGAAATTACATATCTGGCACTTGGCACAGGAAACCCCAAGCTCCCTTCCCTGCCTGCACTTCTACCTGCATCCGTTTGCCTTGCAGGCACGGATCTAGTTCTGCACTCAGCCGAGATGTGCGACTACCCCTTTGGGGACCTGCCTCCAGCAGTGAAAAACCAGCTGACATCCTCTGTCCTCCCCCTGCAGCTCAGCACTCCTTCCCTCTGCTGCCCATGCCGCTGCCAGGCTCGGCACACACCGCGCCAGGGCTCTCCTTGCTCGGGGACCGGCTCTTGCTTTGTTTACTGCTTTACCCCACACTGGTGCTGCTCTCTGTTACAAGCAGGCACCTGCTGACCGCTGTTTGCATGCACGAAGATTCTTTGCTGTACAAAGTTCTCCACGCCATCAATAAAAGCTGACGGCTGAACCACTGCAGAAAGTCACTGTCACTGGTATTTCTGCCTTTCAGAGGTGAGACCAAGGAACGGAAGGACCCTGTGACTCCAGCTTTTCCAGATCTGGTTTCATCCCTATCTGTGATTGCCAGGGTGCTGGAGTCACAGCACACTTCTTCTTTCTCAATAATTTTCAAGAGTGCAGAAAAACTCAGATTGAGAGCGACCGTCAGTTCACATCATCTGATCATCTGAGCAGACGTGGCATTAACTCTCACACGACAACATTAGAGGAGCCTATACCCTGTGTGGGACTGGGCGGTTTCCAGAAAGATGTCCAAGCTGCGTTTAGAGAGCATGTAGACCAAGCATTCTCTACACCTTTTGGCCACATACACCAGTAGTTCATTAAGTCACAGCTAAAATAGTGCAACTAATTTCTTTTTTCATTTCAGTTTCAGCTTTTGCTCCCAGCTGCAGGATCTTGCTTGCCCTTCTCTAGCACCGGAGTCTTCCTCCCAGTGAAAGCACATAGAGGTGGCAGCTAAGCTACTGCACAGGTCAGAAGGAATTAAGTCCCAGGCGAGAGCCTGGTCAGCATCACCTGGCTGCATGGTGAGAGTGTGTCAGGCTCAGAGAGGAAGCGAGACAGAGGCAGCGCTGATGCAGGCAGAGAAGGACCTTCCTCTAGAACAGGCAGCTCCTGCTGACACCAACACCCAAGCAAGAGCAACTTGGGATACCCCATGATGTTGGAATTTCTCCTTGCTATCTGCTGAGCCCAGCTCTGATCTGCACCCAAAGATGAAATCATCTCCCTGTGTCTCCTGGCTTACACAAGTGCTGCTACCTGGCTCGCACCACCGCTCCCTGCTTTCGCTGCAGCAAATCCCCTGCAGACTGTAGTGGGGGCTGCTGCCGCGCAGCACCAGGAGCGTGTCCTGAGTTTTACGTCCACACTGACATGCAAGTCCCAAGCCAGGAGCGCTGCAGACATGAAAAGGTTCAGCAGTGTTTCTCTCTAACCACAGCTTCCTGATGTAGCAGCTCTGTTTTAAAGGACTGAAGTTTTAGCTTTGCTTGGAGTGCAAATGATAGAGTAACAGTTGGAAATTAAGCAACACAAGGAAATTGCCCCATGCCCAGAGGGTCCTGAGCAAGCCCTGGCCTTTGCGGGACTGAGAAGAACAAAACCCAGTCACCACCACTGACAAAATGATCTACAGGAGCACAGCTCCCCATCTGCTCCTGCGCTGGGGCAACCCAGGGCAGTGCGGCAGTCACAGCCCACAGACATGCCCAGATAGAGTCCTGGGCACCATCCCCTCATCTGCTGGGACTACAAAATAATGAGACAGGTGACATGATTGTGGTGCACTTTGGCTGCTCCCAGCACGCTTACCAGACCCACCAGGAGGAGGCACCAAGAGGCTTGGAGCCCTCTGGACCACCATACGGAGAGTCCCACCACAGTGACAACATCTCATGGATATTTTCCACGGGGGGGTGGGGGGCTGTCAGGACCTTGATTTGTCCAGGAATAGGCCCGCGTGATGGTTACACTATAGTGGCTGTAGTTTTCAGCTACATTCCAAGGCGAGTATAGGTGGGTGGTGGGATGCTCTCGGTAGGAAGCCTGGACCCTCCACTGAGCTGATCTTATCCTCACACACAGTCTTCCTGGGGCATTAAGTTCTGATGTTTGCTCCCTCGCATGCCAGCAGCATGCAGCAACCCCTTCCCCTCCCGCACCTGATGATGCCTATCAGGGTCTTCTGGCTTTTGCCATTGGTCAGAAAACAAAGGCATTTGGCCCAAATAAGCTTTGCATCGGATGCTGTGCTCAGCAGCGAGATCTCACCCCAGCTCTATGAATTTTTGGAACCATTCATGCATTTGGGCTCCAAACATCCCACATCAGCATATCCCACAGCTTAACTCTGGACAAGTGAGGAAACCTGCTGCCCCCAAGAACTTCTTTTCGCTTTTTTGTTTTGCTTTTAGTTTGATACTTGTCTGGTCAAAGGGTTCTCTCCTTTCTTTACCGTTTGGTGTCAGCCACAAAGCCTCTCCCCCTTTGCTCTTGTCCCCACCAACTGATGCCTGTCGCCTGGCCACCACGACCCGTCACAAGCCTTTGCCAAACACTGACTGTTTTGCAAACACCCGAACACACTTGCACCACTCTCCATTCACAGTGACAGACAATATGGTGATGCCTGAACTGGGGTTCAGATCCTGCAGGACCTCAATGGGAACGGCCCTCCCAGGCCCTCGGGGTGCGCCCCCGCAGCCCCCGCCCCTGCTCACCTCCTCCAGGCTGTTGGCAGTGGCCTTGCAGCGGCCCATGTGGCTCACGAAGGCAGAGGTGGTGGGCGAGCTGAGGTCCTCCTGCACCTGCCGCACAAAGTCGCACACCGAGATGAGGGCCGCCATGGTGCCGTGGTGAGGTGGCGCCAGGAAGGGGAACTGCCGGCCGTCACCGCAGTCACACCAGGGCTGGGCAGGGGGCTGGGGTCATGCTGCAGCCAGCAGTGAAGGCAGGATGGAGCCCCTCGCCTTGCACACCCACACCCTGAACAAACACGCACACGCCCCAGTGTGCACACACTGACACACACCCGCGCACCAGGCACACAGCAGCACAGCTACAAATCCTGCAATTATAAGCTGAAATATTTTGAGGAAGTCTGAGGCAGACACGTTTTGAGTCACAGGGAGCCCCAGCCTGGTGGTGTGGTGGAAAATGTAGCTGAGCATGGCTGCAAGAGCCAAGGAGCCGCCTGGTGATGTGCACCAGGCGAGCTGGGGTGTACTGAGCTCGCTGGCATGGACCCGTCACTGCTGGGGTGCACCAGGTGTGCTGGTGTGCACTGGGCACTACTGGGGTGCACTGGACACCGTTTGGGAAGGCAATGTCTCACGCGACAGGCTCTACAGGAAGCCGGGGGCGACACAGCACTGTGGCAGCCCAGGGCTCCGCTCTACCCCCATGCGGGTGCTGCGTGACCTGAGCCCCTTGCAGCCTGTTTTGCTCCCCCTGCAGCCAAGGGTGCCCTGGGGACAGAGGGCTCCCCCTTTGCCATTCTGGGACCCCCACCCAGCAGCTGACCTCTGGCCCCCCGAGGGGAGCACCGCATCTGCCCCACACTCACTGCTGGCTTCAGGTCCAGCCAGAGTCCTCACTTGCTCCTCACCTGCCTGCCTGGCTCCACCGAGCCAGTTTTCTTCCCAAAACTTACTCTATTCCTGCCCCATTCAAAAGACAATCAGGCCGCTGTTTTCACTGTAAAACCCTGTTGTCAGTTAATTTCTTCGGAAACACAATGGTCCCTCTGAACATCATTTCCTGCACCAGGATGAGACCCCTCAGAAGGAATCTGTCCTGTCAAAACTCAGGGTGAAGCAACTCCACTTGAGATCAGATCATGTCAGGGCTTGTCTGTGCGGAAGACAGGAACCCTGGGGCACCAGAGACCATGCTGAGAACAAGTCTCATTTAATTTACATCAGCCCAACACCACGATACAGTCATGCTGATGACCCCATGCTGATGTCGCAGCGCTGTGCTATCTGGGAGTAAGGGCAAAGGGGCATCAGCAAGGACTGCCTGCAGCAGAAAGCAGCTGCAAAACACAGGCAGCATCAGAGACAGCAGCCAAGGAGTTTTTACTCCTGTGGAAATGAAGAGCCAAAATGAAGTCTGAAGCCTGAATCCAACCCAGCACATGCAGGAAAAGCTAGCAGCTTGTAAGGAGTGATAACCAGAAACTCCATGTCCTGGAGAGTGCTACCACGTCCAGAGCCGACTCCAAGAGCTGTTCCTGTGCTCTTGGCATGGCAGGAAGCTCATGGCCACCTTGGCTCTGTCGTCCTTCTCCCTGGGGAGCCCCATTCAAAGGTCTTCCAGGTCCTACCTCCAACCAGGACCCTCCACCAGACCTGCCTTCCCCCTGCACACAATGTGTTTTCAACTCTTCAGGCAAAGACCTGGGAAGTGCCAAGTGTTGTCAATCCATGGCATGGATGGCTCTGTATGTCCCCATCTCTGCCAGAATCACTCTCAATGGCAAGAGCTGGTTTCAGCTGCCATGTCTGTGGGGACAGCACCAGCAGAACCCATTTTCCCACCCTCCCACGCCAGTCCCAAAAAGAACATTTCTTCCCCAAAGCTATAACTGTCCTTCAAGGAGTTTGCCTTATTTAGTAGGTTGGTTACTTGATTTCTTAGCACCTCATGGGTATTTAGCATGAAACGTGACTCCCCAAAGAGAGGCCACTTCTGCAGGTCTTTCACTCTGAAGGTTGCTTCTGCACCTGCAGGACTTCCTTAAACTTTCTGGTCCAGTCTTGATTCCTGCAATAATCACCCCATCTTTGAGTCATCCTGTGCTGGAGAGCATTTATCCACTGATGATCTTCTCGCTGATGTATCCAGGCATGGTGTAGATCAAAAGAACCAGGAAGATGGTCAGAACAGCAACAATGAACAGCAAAATTATGTATTTCTTATACCGCTTCCAGATAAAGAACACGAAGGTCTTCATGGGATTCACAAACCAGTTGAAAGAAGTTTTTGGCCGGCTGGAACAAGAAGGGAAGAATAGATAAGCACAGGCTCAATCCACAGAGCAGCACCTTGGTGCCCTGCCACCCTCATGGGCTGCCAGCTCTTCCTGCTGCTTCCAGACAGGATCACCCTAGGGGCTGCAGTAACTACCATGCCCATGAAAGCACTGGAGACAACAGGACCTGAGCCTCAGGACAGCCCCCGCAGAGCTGTTCTGCACCCACGTGGCTAACAGGTCCGTTCACACGGTTAAACCAGAGCCGCCCTTTTTGTACAAGCAATGTTATGGCGTAGCTGCCTTGAGTACCTCACTGAGATCAGCCCTGGCCCAGACGCTGCAGCCACAAGTCCTGCCGGACCCACTCAAGCTCTGGGAAGCCCTGGCAGCCCCAGTCCTGCAGACCCCACGGCTCAGGGCCTCATGGATTACTCTCAGCTCCTGACAAGCAGATGCTCCCTGTCGCCACACAAACAGCTGCTGAAAACATGGCACTGTTCATCCATGTGAAAGGTGGTAACACAGATACTCACCTGGGCTTTTCCAGGGGTTCAGGCTCTTTTCGGCCCAAACCAACAGGACTTTTCTCAGCCTCCTCCACAGTCAGCAGCTGGAACTCTGCTTCCACCTTACCCTGGAGGGGGAACACATCTGAGCCACAACCACACGTGTTGCTTTGCAGACCAGCCTGCTGACCACATGCCCAGCCAGGACTGCATATTTTTCTCCCAGTAGCACTTACAGATGGTCAGAGCAATTAACTTTTCTCCCCAGGCATTAGCTACAGAGTTTCTCACTTTGCAGCCAGCGGAAACCATGGCCTGGCCAGACACTAGCTGTTTTGCAGACGAGGCACTGAATGGCAATGCACTCCCCAGCTATCTGGATTTGTCTGCTGCCTCCCACCCCAGCACTGAGCAAAACTCACCCTTGGGGACAAACAATGGTCCACTAGCAGGGCCACCAGCAGCACATCTGCCCTGGGACAGTTGACACCTGCCTGTCTGGGGTACGCAGAGACCCTAGGACAAGCTTTTGCTGCTGTCCTGTCTAGTTGATGGGGAGCCACGTGCCTCTTGCTTTGCTCCCCTCACTGAGCACTGCTCTACAGGAAGCTCAGAGGAAGACGTGAAGTTGGATACCTGCTGCATGCCACCACTGGCACTTCTGAGTGGATGAAGTATTGGATTTGCAGCAGATGGGACAAGTCTCCAGGACCCTGCACACAGTCCTGGGTAGCTGGGTCATTGCTGCCTCTGTAGGTTAGGTGCATGCAGGACAGGTTGCCATGTCAAGGCAGAGGCAAAACACTCTGCTCACCTGTGCCAGCAGCCTGCCTTACCATCAGGAGGTACTTGTTCCCACTGGGGTCTGTGAACTCCACGTCCTCTGGTCTGACTGAGCTGCTCCACTTCTTCTTCTTCTTCTTCTGCTTGTCCTCCCTCTCCTCTCTCTCCTTGTCTTCTTGATCTTTGAGTTTGATGAAGGGCCACCAGCCCCTCATGCGCTTGTTTCGGAAGATGGAGAAGCGAGGTGTTGCATTCTCCTTGGCCATCTTGATGGTGCAATGCTCTGAGCTCTTGGCTGCCCGTACCATGTCATGCAGCTTCAACTCAATGGAGCCTGCAGGCACAGTGAAGAGGAGAGCTCATGGTGAAATCCTGGGGTCAGTCCCACACACCATTTGGCTTTCTGTCTCAGCCACGCTCCCACCACCACAAGCAGGTCCCAGACGCTGCAATAATCTAGCAGAGTCCTGCACATTTACAGGTGGAGAACCTGAAGCTCAGCATAAGAAAGGACCAGCCCCAGAGTTAGAGACTGAGAAGCAGAAGCCACAGCTCTTGTCTCATCTCTGATGGGGCCAGTCTGGTTTGTGTGTGGTACAGTGGGTTCTTTTCACTCCTTTGCCATGTCCCACTCTGCTCTTTTCACATGTCCAAGCTCCTCTTTCCCTCTCATTCTTGCAAAAGTCAATAAAAATTTGTAAAATCTGGGAAACTCTTTAAAGGTTTCATGCCTGTCTGACATCTGAAACAGCCTCAGTTCATTTCACTGCTTGGCCTTGCGCCCCTGTCCTCCTTGGAAGGAGCTCCAGTCCACTTTGGCACTGAGCCCCTGCAACAAATCAGTCTTACCATGTACTGGTCTGCATTGTCAAAAGCATAGCCAGCAACCAAGGGATGAGGGTGTTCTCCTCTGCTCAGCTTTGGTGAGACTGCATCTGGATACAGTGTCCAGTTTTGGGGTCCCAACACAAGAAAGATGTCAACTAACTAGAGAGAGAGCCCAGTGGCTGAGATGGTCAAGGCTACAGTATGTGCCATAGCAAGATGGGTTGGGAGACCCATGCATGTTCAGCCCAGAGAAGAGAGGTGAAGGGAGAGATCTTACTGCATCTCTCAGCCTAGAGGAAGCAATAGAGCAGATGGAGCTAGACTCTTCTCAGAAGTGGATGATGAAAGCATGTAAGGCTGCTGCAAGTAAAAAAAAATGAGAATTATGAGAACGGTGTAGCCAGGAAAAGGGGCCCAGAAGGGTGCTGGGATCTCCATCCTTGGAGATACTCAAAAGTCACCCAGACAAGGCCCAGAGCAACCTGACCTACATTGCAACTAGCCCTGCTTGGAGCAGGAGATTGCAATAAAGACTGCAGAAGCCCTTTCCTGTCAGAAGTGTCTGGGATTGTACCTGCCAGGAATCGTTGAGATTGCTGTCTAACACTTTTTTCAGTGCCTGAGTAGCATGGCTGAACCAGTCACCATTGGAAGTGCCTCATGGAGATAAAGCCCTTTAAATACACCATGGAAGGTTGACGAATAAAGAGAGTTTTATCCTTCCCAAGAGACAGTAGGTCAAAGGGGCTGCTTTTTAATGGGGAGGCCAAAGTTTGAAGAAGGGAGGGACAAAACTGAACAGAACGTTACAAACTTGGGGATGGCAGCTGAAGCAGGAAAGAAGCAGCAGCGTTTGTGCTAGCGTAGTGTAGGCAGAATCACCACCAGCCCAGCTTCATCACCAGGCCCTGCTGCATACCCAGCTCAACAGGGCTGGTTACTGGGAAGTACCAGAGCAGCGGGGGAGCTCCAAGCCCCCATGCAAACTCAACATGTCTGTATAGGCTCTGCCTATAGCTCACATGTGAAAAACCAGCCCAGGTGACTGCTGAGCTGAAGAGCTTAATCTGATGCTCCTGGCATCCCTTCTCAGAGGGCTGGGAGCCAGGGGAAACACTGCAATACTCCAGCAAGGTGAGGGACAGGCCACCCCACTTCCAGCAGGTCACACCATACCTAGAAAGTCATTAGCTGAAATCCTGTCGTAATCCCAGACCTGGAGGACCAGAACAGCCGGTTCCCGAAATTCTGATTCCTCCACAGAGAAGACAGAGTCCTTCTTCTTGTAGGTAATCTCCTTCTCGGTTGGGAGATAGTTGAAGCGGAAGATGAACCTCCAGTTGAAATTGCCCTCCCCAGTCAAGGAGTTAAAGTGAACATCTGTCTCCTGCTTGTCGTGGTCAAGACCCTTTATCCAGCTGCAGGAGAAACTCCGTTATCTCCTACCCCCTGTCAGCCAGCCCCAAAGGCAGAGCAGAAGGATGGAGGGGCTGAAACCCACAGGGTAGCAGGAAAGGAAGAGTCAAAGAGCCAAACCAGACCAACATCTGACCAACATCTTTGGGGGTACAGCAGTCCATGCAGGGGACTGGAGTGGGGTACCTCATGCTGAGGCAGGGAAGAACAGAGGTTCAGAGGAGGCAGGGAGGGTGCGGGGCAGGGCAGGGAGCAGGACAGCCAGGCTCTGGCCTCCCTCTGGCTCCCTCAGACCTTTTCACGTAGATGTCACTGGAAGGCTCTCCCGTTACTGGGTTGACATCATCAAGGATCACACTGTCCGTGTTCCAGATAATCACACGCAGCTCGTAGCTGTGGGAAGGACACAGGGGTGAGTGAGACACATGCTCTTGCCCCTGGGGCCTGGGAGGGCAGGTCAAGCCCACACCGACAGAGCAGCAGCACTTGAGCTCTCCTAGCATTGTGGTCCCCTGCCAGGGCTCCTCTGGCCAAGCACAGCCCAGCAGTCTCGCTGCCATGCACAAAGCCCTTCCTGGGGTCTACAACTCCACAGGACTAACACCCACCGTCAAAACAGGCAGCTATTGCAAAGTAAATCCCTGGGGTGTGGGAAACCAACCCAGCAAGACCTAGCTATAGGAGCACAGAAAGGCTCAGGCAGGAGGGGACCTCTGCAGTCTCTGCTCCAACCTCTTGCTCGAACTTCATAGTAGATCAGATTGCTCAGGGCCTTGTCTGCATGAGTTCTGAATATCTCCAAGGACAGATATCCCAGAACCTCTCTGGGTCACTCCGTCCCTATCCCAGGGTAGCTTCACTCTCACTGGGGAAATGTTTTCCCTCTATCCAGTTGGAGTTTCCCTTGCTGCAGTTTGTGTCCATTATCTCTTGTCCTTTCATGTGCACCTCTGAGAAGAATCTAGACCCTCCATCTCAATAGCCCCATTAGATCACTGAAAACAGCAGATCTCCTCCTTCAACTTCACCTCTCCAGGCACCCAGAGGACATCTGTCTAATAGCCAAAATAGAGCTAGATGAGTAGGTTTGTATCACCTTCACGTCCAGCCATAGAGAGATTACCCTGCCCTTCACAAACATTTGTGCAGCTGAAGCGCTTATGCCCCGTGCTGATACACCCAAGAGACGATCCCATGGCCAGAGCTGAAGCAGAGAGGAGGGCTGCATGCCAGGCTAGCACAGACTGTCAGCCTGTGCAGGACTCTGTGGCACATCCTGCCAGGCATGGAGAGGGAGAGTGACCCTCCATGCAGGATCACCAGCCCCAGCCCCGCTCCCATGGGTGCTACCTGACAGGCAGTCGTGGCTTGATGTTGACAGGTGGTGGTGCGGGGACATCGTTTGGGAACATGTCGATCCACATGTGCAAGGAGCCCTGACAAGAGAAGACAGCAGAGAGACTTCAAAAGACAGACCACCCCCCAGCTCTTTAAGGAGCAAGGCTTGGTCCTGCAAGGAAAGCTCTCACCAGAAAGCTACTGCTTGGCTCTCTCCATCCCCAGTGCTTCAGAGTGACACGTGACTGGATTTTAGATAGGGAAAAAATGAAAACTACCAAAAATTACTTATTTCCCTCCCCACCTTGCTCCCAAGAAAAACCATTTCAGCTGAACTGAGTGTTTCAGAGGCAAACGTTTCCCTCTGTCTTAACAAGAAGCATATGATGATGCAACACTTCAGCATAACCAAGAAAACTAAAAAGTGATGGGTCTGATCTTCCCCTCCCCACGTGCATTTCCAAAGCCGACCAAAGCCAGAGTGATGGCAGAGCTCTGCTTTGTTGCAAACCCCAGGCACCTGAGGGAACAGGAGGTGTTCAGTGCAGGACATTGAAATGGTTGAGCTCAGATCACTGCACTGCATAAAACTGAGGAGTGTTTCTCCTCTGGCCAGCGGTTACGTCATGCCCCCAGGGAGGAGCCAAGGGGGCAGAACAGGGCTCTGGCAGGGGAGCAAAGCAGCAGCAACAGGGGACAAATCAGAGGAAGAGGCAGGGATAGGCAAGGACACTACCACCCACTGTGGTGCATGGTGGCAGGGCTGAGAAGGCAGAGCAGGTCCCTTGCCACCCACACAGCATCCTCAGCAGAGCAGTGCTACATGGCCTGAGGAGACAGGAAGGACTCTGGGCCACCAGCATTGTGACCACAACATCAATGGACAGAAGTCCCTTGAGGAAAGGGTGTTCAGAAGCACCATGAGAGGTTAGAGGGTGGATCTGAGCAAAGGACACCCAAGGCCAACAGTCCTCACTTCATAGCAGGGCCAGCCATCCACAGACACAGCTCCAGTCGCCCACCCAGGAAAGGGCAATGCATGGGATTCATGCCATGATGAAGAGACAACAGGGGACCAGTCAGGGAGCTGGGAAACAGCTGCCCCAATGGTCCTTCCCCAGAGCAATGTCTAGGCTGGGCAAGGAAACACATCTCACCTGCACGAGCCCAGGGTTCTCTGGGTTGTACAGGGACCGGATCTCCACGTGCTCTGGTACCAGCTTGTACCCGTATCTTGGCATCTCTTCCCAGTGTTGCAGGACGTACAAAGCCTTATGTTCATCATCCGCTGACCAGTTCTCATCTGCCACTCCTCTCTTGTTTCTCACAGAGGTCTCTGCAGCAGGACACAGCCAGGTAGAAGATGAAGGCATCTGGCTGGCAAGAGCCACATCAGGATGTCATTCACAGGCACAAGTAAGGAAAGACAATGGACTGGGCAAACAAGCACCTCCCCCAAAAAACAAAATGGGGAGAAGCAGGAGGGCAAAAATGAAGGGAATGAGTCCAATATGTTGCAGTGATGAGGAAAACTGTAGGCAGGAAGACAAACAAGCTAAGAGAAATAAGAGGAAAAGAGCAAAAAAATAATTTACTATGGCCCTGGGAAAAGGATCCAGGGAACACTGAGGAGGATGTGACATTCTGGGGCAGTTTAAGTCCCCATGTCTCTGTGGCAGATCCATGGATGAGAGGTTTTGCCCTAGAAGTGCTCCAGGAAAGCACCACTTGTCACTTGACAGTGACACGCAGCTGTGCTCTCCATTAATTAACAGTCTGTGTGATTGACTTATTTGGCAGAGTGAAGCCAAATGGCAGTTCAAGACCAAATCCTGCTGGTGGGGAGAAAAGCAGGAACCAACAGGTGAGGACACAATGACCACCCACCCCTGAGTTTATGGAGAGCGTCTGCCCTTGGGAGATCAGCCTGAGACTGAAACCATCCCAAGCAGTGCCTGAGCACAGCTGAGGTTCACAGGACACCAATTGCAGCCACGTTTGAACCAGAGACGGCTCTCAGGGGAACACCAGGAGAGCACCTCCTTTCTTCCTTCCCAGCTACCCAGTGACCTAAGAAAAGGGAAAAAGGGCTTTTGGAAGCTCCTTGCCCTCTCCTGAGCATGATTTCTTTCCCCTTCATGACATAAGCCGCAGAGGCCAGTGGAAAGCTGAGGAACAGCAACACTGAAATAAGCAGAAGGTAAAGTTGGCCACACGTGTAGGTCCTCCGTCTCTGGGCAAGGTCAGACACAGGGATCATCCTTCATACAGGCTACATAGCATTGTCTTGCAGGACCCAGCCATCCACAAGCAGGCCACATCTGCTCCATCCTTTCCTCCAGGCTGGATTCGATTGCACAGGTGTTGGCCACTGGAGGGAATGTGCACAGCAGGGACAGGACTGTGCTCAGGGAAGTTCTCCATCACTGCTGGCAGAGGGCATGAAAGGCTGCAGTGTTCTTGGACATCCATGGCCCTGGCTCAGGGTTTGTAATGCCAGTGAGGAGGAAAGAAAAACAGCAAACAAGAAGCAGAAGCTGCCCACAAGGAGGAAATTAACAGTAGTGAAGAGCAGTGGGGAGTCACCCAAGGCACCAAAAGTCACTAGAAGCAGAGAGCATCCCTGAAGGACAAAGCCAGCTAAAAACAGGAAAGGAGACTGAAAAAGCACACACCACATCTCCCCCCCAAAAAAAGAAGAAAAAATAGTATGCCAGTATCTTGCTGATGGTGGGCACAAGCAGATGGAGGTACAGCTTCGTGCCAGTGTCAGCCACCAGAATGAGCTACACTGTCTCTGGCTGCACAAGCCATCACATCCCCATGCACAACACTGCCGTGCAAGCGGGTTTACTTTGCTCCACCCACTGCCTGGGAAGCCCCTTTGGGACCTAATGGCCTGGACCATGTCTTTCCCCTGTGCAACACCGTCATCTACTGAAACCAGGCCACTGAGCGCCAAAGATGCTCCTCGCAATGACCCGGAAAGCTGGGCCATGCAGGGCACAGAGTGGGGGCAGCCATCCTGGACACTTCAGGGAAGAGAAGTTGTTGGGTTGCAGCCATTGTTCTCCAAGCCCTCTGTACCTTGAGGAAAAGCCTCTGGAGGGACCTTGAATATTTTATTGTCCACTTTGACGTCCTCCTGTCTATACTCTGCTGCAGGGAGCGAGTTTTTCTTGCATAAACTATCCAAGATGTGTGTGGGCTTGAAAGCATCTCGCCACATGTTGTAGCCGTTTCTGCGTGGAAGGGAGAACATTGAGAACATCTTCAGCTTAGACACAATAGGGGTTTTTTCCTAGGCTGTGAAACACCCTGCCTTCCCAACAGCACAGGCTATGCCACCCCTGCTCAGATTGTCACTGGGAAAACCAGAGGCACAGAAAAGCTTAATGAATGAAAAGCTTAAAAGCTCTCCTCCCACAGAAGAAGCCAGGCTTGCACCCCACAGAACTGTTAGCTTCAGAGCAGCAACAGGAGCAATTCCACCTGCAGCTTGCAAACAGGAGAAAGATTTTAGCAGTGCTGGGGACTCAAGTCCATGCCCACAGCTAATTCTCCAATAGCCGTAGGAGTTTACAGAAAACTGGCCAAAGACGCCAGAGAATCCATAATGAATGAGGCCAAAGGAAAATAGATGTCATGAGTCTTGCTGCTCACAGAATTAGATACTGCCAGAGAAACCACCCTACTTTCTGAAAGAGGTCAAACCACATCAATGTCAAGTGAGCACTTTTCTCACAGAATACCAATATGAAAGCATTAAAGAATTTTTTGCTACTGTATGCAAAATATATTAGTCCGCAGTAGGAATTAGAGTTATCACAGGAAGCTGACAGGAGTCTAAAGGAGATGAAGTCATCCGTGTAACTTGCGAATCTGTGGAGCACCTGCTCAAAAGATACTGTGGATGCACGCTCCATCCTGCAAAACTAGAGGTGCTCTGTTACCCACCCAAATGGTAGGCAAGAAGATTGCATCTCATAGCCCTAATGTGTCACACTAGGACCTACATGTCGTACTGAGAAGCCACTCCACAGTTGGCCCTATGCTTGCTGTAGAATCGATTCTCCAAGTCAATCTTGGTCTCCCCAATCAGATCATCAGATCCAACCAAATCATGATCGAATATTGCCACAGTGAGTTCCGATTCCATGGGAAAGGAGACTGTCAGCTCCACAACTCTGGACAGAAGCAGATGGGGAGAGTGCAATTAGCAAAGAGGATGGAAATAAAACACATGCTTTGCTTTGATCATCCTACACATTTAAGAACTGTATTTAACAACTCCAAGACCTCTGATAGAGTTTGGTTCTCCGTAAGTTCAGTGTGTGCAGTTTTTCAGTGCATGCAGTTTTCAGCATACATGTTCAAAGGAGTTACTTTTCTAGGAATGTATGCCTTGAATAGAGGTCCTGGAGCTACGGAAAAAGCTCTCCAATGCTCTATTGCTGCTTGGCTTGCTGCTTTGTCTGTTAAATCAGGCCCTTCAGAATGCTCCCCTCCTAACCGAAAACACTTATGGCTCCTGTGTAGCCAGAGGCAAGAGACATGCCTAGGACCTTTGTGTTACAGCGCAAGATTCCCCATCAGAAAGTGAAGACCACACATGCTGGGCCACAGCCTGAGCCCCAGATTTGCACTATTCCTATTAAACTTGCTAGAAGAAAATTTCCTGCGTACTCTCCAAACACAGGATTGAGCTGCTTTGGAATGTATCGCTCCTTTGTGTCCTTCTGCTCCTGCCCGACAGTCACCACCACGTACGGGTCTGCCTTGCCATTGGGGTCTGCTGGAGACAGGTTCGTAGCCTGTAACACACAAGAGGTACTGCCATACATCAGCTGCAGAGAGTACCCTCCACAGGCCTGAGACCACCCAAGCCCCCTGGTCGGGCCCCTCCAGCAGTGAAACAGGCACCTGTTCCCACGCAAATCCCCACTCAACGAGCCACCGATGTCTCCAGCTGTCAGCCCACTCACTTGCTCACTGTCTCAAGGCAGATGAGAGGAGCTAAGAAATGCCCATCTGGATTTTTAGCACCTCCTGACGCTACAGAGCATGGAAGGCTCCCCATGGACAAGATGTAGCTGACTTCCACTGGGCTGGCAGAGCCTTCAAGCCAGCATAGAGCTCTTCACAAGTGCCACTGCTCATATTTACTAAGCAGAGAATGGCAGGAGGTCCATAGAGAGGTAGCATTACTGCCACCATCACCAGAGACTTACCTTAACGATGTAAACTCTTACAAGAACTTTGATGGGTCTGTTCCTTGGAACGCCCTGGGAGACCTTGGGCTCTGTGCCGGCTTCCTCAGTGGGGTAGACGTAGAAGGAGCCCTGCAGAAAAGACATTGCAAGTAACAACCAGATACAAAAAAGAGTATCTTGGATGGGATTGGAGCCACCAAGACCAGCTTCACCTGCCAACTGGAAAATCAGAGCCACTGCCCCATGCAGACCACAGACACCCTGTGCCCATGGGGACACTCCTTTCTCCTTTCCAAAGGCACTGTCATGTCCACATGACAGGCAGTCCATGCTTGCAAGTTAGGCTGCAGGCTGTCAGACCACTGCCAATGCCAGATCTGAACATCTCCAGGCACTTTGGATTGCCAAAGGCAGGGGGCACCAACAGTTTTCTAGGGACCTTCTTAAATCAACTTCTGTAGTTGACATTTCAGTCTTCAAGAGCTCCTGGGTGGGAAGACGATGCCTCTTTTAAACAAGTTTTACTTATTTTAAAACCAGTGAAGCTCACTAATTCTTATTTGCATACTCAACATACCCAGAGGCCCCAACTAGAGTGAGTCCTTTATTCTTCGTGCTTTCTCCTTGCAAGAGCTAAAAAATCTAAATCAGGTGCATTTATCAACTTACAAAGGAGCACAGTACACAATTGCTTCAACAGGCACCAACGGTACCCTGGCCATGCTGCACCATGGCCTCACATCACCTTGCACACACATACACTCTCCAAGGCTTTGCTGGTGTTGGCACGCTCTGAAATGCAGGTTGTCCTAAGGATTTTCTTCCACATGCAGCACAAATGTCATTGAAATGATACAGTACCTTGTACTTCCCCACAAAATGTTCATCCTCATTTCCATCTTCATCCTCATTTGCTTTGCCACGATGAAGAGGAAAAATACACAGCCAGTCTTCAAAATTATCAAACTCATTTTCCAGCTCAGAGTTGTAGATCTGAAATAAGTAGAAAGTAATTTTGGGCCTTTTCCTGCCATCTTAAATGGGAGGAGAGTCAGAAAGACCATCCTTTCCCTGCTTCAACCATTTCACCTGGTCCTACCTTACCCCTGTATTAGTCAGTGCAGGGTGTTATGGTTTTCCCTGATCCCCCCCAGGTCCATCCTCAGATGTGCACACACATCCCAGCTTGGCTCCAAGGTCTCACTAGCTGTTTCAAAGCCCAGCAATGATGGGGGCCCAGCACACACTGCAGGTTCTCCTCCCAGTCTAACCTCCACTGCAGGGAGGTGAGGACAGCATGAACAAAGGGCTGGGGTTGAAAGAGGCCAGATCTGTCACCCCGATAATCACCTGAAGGGTGGCGATGAGCTTCCTCTTGGGTCGAGCAGGTTCAGCTTCAATTACTGCCTCATCTTCAGCTTCCATGTCAATGGAGGATGCATTTAAATTCCCTCCATCTAGAAATGGCAATAGGAGATTAGGAAATGCTCTGCTGTCTCCCATCATCTCAAGTGTCTGTCCATGAAATGACCCCAGCAACAGCTTTCACTTTCACCTAGGGCTTTGACCTGTGCCCAGGTATCTGGAGCTATTGCTGTCTGTAACAGGTGTCCTTACGGCATCTCAGGTTTCCCAGCACAGCATGACTGGACGGGTGGGGAGACAAAATTTGGCACAGACTTGCCTGCCTGCATGGCTGTTGTTTAGGAAGGAAGTGGGCAGAGACCAAAAGGGGGAAGGTGGCTGGACCAGCCCACGAGTGCTGTCAGGGAAGGCACAAATGAGAGCTAACCCTCTTCTTTGGATGGATGCTTATCTGATAGACTGCTGTTTTGGGTGCATGTCTAACTGAAGCATCACTACCACTTTGGGCACAGGCAGCTGTGCATGGAGAGAGCACAGCCAGACCTTTCCTGGGGCACCAGCAACCCAAGGACAGAGAGGGTGCCTCCTTGATCCATTTCCCAAAGAACCCAGATCCCTTGAGCACTAGCGGCATGCGGGTACCCTCCAGCCCCCTCCTTAAGTAGGATTTACATAATTTCTATACTTACTGTCTCACCCCCCCAGGTAATTGCTAGGCAAGTCACTGCTTACACCACCTGGGCATACAGCTGTAACACTGTTCTCAGATCATCTATTATTGCTGTCTTTCTGTTACCTCGTAGTGAATCCTGTAACCCAGATGCATATCCCACATGCACAGTGATGCCCAGCTCCTGGACAGTTTTGCCTCTCCACCACCCTCTCACTGCATCCCAGCTTTGCTTCCCACTCTCACCCTGACAATCCCATGATCCTTGCAGCTGATTTTTCTGCGGGTTTTTGCTCACTCAGGAAGGCTCTTGCTTCAACACAATTTTCCAAACTTTTCTGAGGCCAAGTTTGTTGTTTTCAACTTGAATTAACCTTTGTTAGTCCTTGCCAATGTTTCCAGTCTCTCTGCTCCCTTTTGTGATGTTTTTGCTGACTGTTGCAAAGCTGTTGCCTGCTCAGACCCCATTCCCACAAGCCCAGCACCCTGTGAGATGGTGTAAGTCCTGGCTCTGCCCACAGAATAGCTGGGTATTGCTAGAGAACTCACCTGCATCATTCAGGTCATCATTCTCAGCATCTTCCTCATCACTGCGTGTCTGAAACACATACAAATAGTCACTCCACATCCCTGACAGCAAAGGCTTCCCCATCCAAGCACAGGACACTGTCAAAGCTTTCCTGCCAGCAGAGTCAGCAATACCTAGTCTGAGATCATTTAGCACTAACATCATTGCAGGAGGGTATCCAGTGAGTGCCTTCATGACCTTTATTTCTCCCCAGATCTTCCTGCTGGCTTTTTTGACTGGGATTTAAGGGACACAGGGTAAGGAAGGAAATTTGGGGCAGACCTGCTCCCATAGTACACCCTGGGAAGACAGCCAGGACAGAGAGTAAGCAGCATGAAAGCCCCTGCTTTGCACCTAAAATCTGCAGTGTCACATTTTCAGGAGTGCCTCAACAAAAGCCCGGTCACATTCTCAAAACCACTTGGGCACCTAGCCTCAGGGATGCTTCAACATCCATTGCCTGCTGAAATCAGTCCACCTGCTGCATGCTTGCTACCTAGCTACCTTAAGTGAACTTGACACATAAAAGCCCACGTCTTCCTGCAGATCCACACCAGGAGGGCTCCTATCACACTCAGTATTGTTGAAAACATCTCCTCAAGCCAGTGCAGCCGCTTTTCCACTCTGCTGGCAGCTGTCACAAGAGATTACCTGGTTATACAGGTCCTTCAGGGATTCGTAGTACTTGGACCACCAATCCAGTTCTTCCAGCTCTGGTTTTTCCTCTTCATATTCATCCTCTTTCTTTACAAGCTTCTTGATAGGAATTTTCTTCAAAGGAGCCTTAGAAGAACAGAGAAAGAGTTCAGAGGGAGGAAACGACCACCCAGGACACCCATGCAACCTTACTCTAGTGTCCTGGGAGCCTCTGGCAGAGGCTCAGCTTTCAGGCAGAGCACAGGAGGTACAAAGTGAATCCTGTAGCCCCAGGTTTGTGTTTTGCTGCAAAAGCAGCAGTTTTCAAGGCACAAGGCAACACGGAGCCCAGACATGCAGCAGTGCTCATGGACAGGCAGGGGAGAGGAGTGTTTGGGTCGAGAGCAAAAACTGGTGGTTGAAACCTAACTCTGAACTTCTGAACTTTCTTTTTTTGATTGTAACCTTCAGTTTGGCTTTCCAAACTTCAAAATTTGCTGAGCCCAACACATCACTCACCTTCACAAGACTCAGGGGGTGAGTGCTGGGACCTGGGTCACCAGCTGCTGGGCCAATGTTAACCACAGTCTGAGAGGGAAGATGCTGGGATGAGACTTTCCGAGCTGAGATGAAGAGAAAGAGCTTCATGTTTCCATGTATTTATTTCTGCCCACCGCTTCCTACTTTTTGGCCAGTTGTTATTCCACAGGAAAACCCTCCCTGTTACCCTACTACAGGGTGATTGCTTTTCAAGCTTTTGATAGCAGACCCTGCAAAAATAGTATTGAAAATCCAAGTACAGAGCTGAGACCACCATCAACATGCTTGTTGCTGACTCCCAGGAATTCAGATTTATGAGATACACCTTTCCTACTTGGAAATGACCACAAACAGATCAATCCTTTGCTTCTTCCCCTTTGTGCTGTATTTATTTATACACTTCCAGATCAGGAGCTCTGGCTGTCGCTATCACAGAGCTATTTAGTGAGTCCGTTACCCAATGAACAGGCCTTGACCCAACGATGTGAGAGAAGCATAAACCTTTCAATCCTTGGTCCTCGTGAACCAGCTCCCTAAAGCCTGGTGGAGGTCTCACTGCCCAGCTACGCAGACAGTTGAAATAGGTGAATACAATAGTCCTTTCCAGGCCAAACATCTCTGATCCTAGACACAAACTTTCCGCAGAGATTGGTTACTGTTTAGTATCTAGCCCCAGCTAAATGTCCTGCTGGACTAAGATGTCTTCACGAGCCAGTCTCCCTCCTCTAGTTTCTACAAACGTAAGGCAAACAGTGACCCCAAAGAGATGCCACATCCAGATGAACAGTCCCGCTGGTGTGGTGGGGAGGCAAATGTTAACCTAACCTTGGAGAAAACAGTCTGCAAATTGCCCTTTGCCATCCCCAAAGAGGGATGCCAGCCCTTATGCAGCACTCCGTCGCTTGGCTGCTGCTGCTTCCCAAACACCGGTCTGGAGCCAAGCACTACAGACCAGGAACACAACCTGCCTCCAACCCTAACCTGCACCACACTGTGCTTTTGCTGGGCATCTTAAGGGTCTTGGAAGGGGACGTTGCTGCCTGGCTAGGAGGTAGCAGAGGGGTCAGGGATCTCTGCCACTGGCAAAACCTGCCTGCTGCCTCCATGGGAACCTCGTCAAGTAGCTTACCTTTGGGCACGTATTCTGGTTCCTCCTCCAGCTCTCTGGGAGAGAATTTCATCACATCAGACACAACATGGGTACCCACCACCACAGTGCGCCCAAACGCCCGCTTTTCCACCACAAAGATGCTGAGGGGAGGGTGCAGGTAGACCTGCTCCGGAAGCTCCTGCAAAAAACAGTGCATAGTGTTTGCAGGAGCAAGGGTGATACTCATGGCAGCTTGACCACATGCAGGGAGGTCTGACGACACCTTGCAGTTCTGCCCAAAACCCAAAGCCTTGCAGAGACAGGTGATGGCTGAGACTGCTCTTGGTGGGCAATTTCACAAAGGTTTTGATCTGCAGCTGAACCACGTGACCACGGGGGAGCGAAACCCCAGGGCAGCTCCCCTCCTGTTACCTTGCTGCATCCAGACAGGTAGGTGCAGGATGGCCACAGGGCACCCTGGCATGGCAGGACCGCCCTTCCCACTCACCACATCCATGTATCTGACCAGCTCGGTGAAGTTGGGGTTCTCTTTGTAGGCCACAACCACTTCCGACTCCACCTTCTTGCCAGCACATTCAATGATCACCTGAGGCTGATCCACCTCAAACAAGTTCACCCGCTTCAGGTCCCGCAGGCCCCAGAACAGGATCTGAAGCACAACACGAAGCCACTGGGCTGCTCAAGACATGCCAGGTATGGCACGGCCACACAGCCTGCAAACCTGCCCAGTGCTGCCACCCCCTCACCCTGCAGGACACAAACCCCAAGAGAGGCATGAGGCCACTCTCCCAACCCAGCCACCCAACAGCTCTGGCTGTTAAAACTGCTCAGATGGTTGCTCCCTCATGTCAAGCACCTCCATGGCTGGCATCTGCTCAGGCCTCAAAGGCATATTTCAGCTCCAAACCCAACTCCCTCCCCAAACCTTTGCCCTCTGCACAGGCCAGCTGTGCTGTCCACCTGGGGCAGCCCAGTAGAAGGCAGCACACCTCTATGCGAAATTCCTTCAGCACTGGGCGGATGCCCTCAGGGATGATGAACCGTCCAGCATGGGGATCTCCCAGGTAGTCAGGTTCCTTGGGCTCCACATCCTCGGGCACTGACGGCTGAACAGGGGGAGCCAGTGCACGCAGAATTAGACTAGTAGGGGTTGGAAGGGACCTCTGGAGATCATCTAGTCCAACACCCCTGCCAAAGCAGGATTGCATCCAGGCGGGTTTTGAATCTCTCCAGAGAAGGAGACTCCACAACCTCTCTGGGCAGCCTGTCCCAGTGCTCGGTCACCCTCAGAGGGAAGAAGTTTTTCCTCATGTTCAGATGGAACTTCCTGTGTTCCAGTTTGTGCCCGTTGCCCCTTGTCCTGTCACTGGGCACCACTGAGAAGAGTCTGGCCCCTTCCTCTAGACACCCACCCTTTAGATATTGATAAGCCTCTCAGGCTTCTCCAGACTAACCAGCCCCAGCTCTCTCAGCCTTTCCTCATACAAGAGGTGCTCCAGGCCCCTCACCATCCTTGCAGCCCTCCAATGGACTCTGTCCAGTAGTTCCCTGTCTGTCTTGAACTGGGGAGCCCAGCACTGGACACACAACTCCAGATGTGGCCTCACCAGGGCAGGGTAGAGGGGGAGGAGAACCTCCTTCGACCTGCTGGCCACGAGGGCACGCTGCTGGTCATGGAGAGCTGCTTGTCCACCAGGACTGCCAGGTCCTTCTCTGCAGCGCTGCTTCCCAGCAGGTCACCCCCACCCTGTACTGGTGCCTGGGGTTATTCCTCCCTGGGTGCAGGACCCTACACTTGCCCTTGTTGAATTTCATTTGGTTCCTCTCCGCCCAACTCTCCAGCCTGTCCAGGTCTCGCTGAATGGCAGCACAACCTTCTGGTGTGTCAGCCACTCCTCCCAGTTTAGTATCATCAGCAAACTTGCTGAGGGTACACTTTCCCCTCATCCAGCTCATTGATGAATATGTCAAACAAGACCAGACCCACTACTGACCCTTGGGGCACACCACTAGCTACAGGCCTCCAGCTAGACTCTGCGTCACTTATTGCAACCCTCTGAGGTCTGCCATTCAGCCAGTTCTCAACCCACCTCACTGTCCAATGAAATGGACACCAAGCAATGAAAGCCATTTCTACTCCATGCCATGCCCCCTCTCCCTCCCCTCTTGATCTGTGCTCAGAGGCTGTCCCTGCAGCCTCCCTTCACTTGAAAGCCAGGTGTGGCTTTCAACAGGGAATCTTCTGGTGGGCCCCATGCAGCCAGCTCCTCATCCACACAGCACTCCCCAGAGACCTGGCAACCACATGCAGCTTCCTACAAGCCCGTTACCTCCAAATAGCCACTGTAATCCAGCTCAATCAGCTCAAAAGTGGCAATCAGCTCTCCCGCTGCTTTGGTGCCTTTGTAGAAATCGAAGAACTGCAGGGCAGGTTTGGTGTACTGCTCATCAACCAGCTTCACCTGTGGGACAGCAAAGGCCTGGCCAAGGAACTCGGGGGAGCCCTGTGGAAAATAGGGGAATGGGTCAAAGCATCGCTGTGTTATCTCACCACCTCAGAGAAAAGACCACCACTACTTCCAGCCAATCTGGGACAGCACAAGACCACTCTTCTGCCCTTGCTATCCTCTGCTTTGATCTCCATCCAGAACTAGGAGCAGATGAGAAGCACCTGCAGCAGCTCCTCTTAACTCCCAGTTCATCTCCATGCAGAACTGGGCAAAAGGCCTGGGACCATGCACCAGAGGACATCAAAGCTAGATCAGGTTGCTCAGAGTCTCCTCCAGCCAGGGTTTGAATGTCTCCAAGGATGGAGATCCCACAAGCTCTCTGAGCTCCAGCCCAGCATTTGAACTCCCTCTGGGTGAAAATTGCTTCCTTATATCAAGTTGGATTTTTTTTCTTGTTCCAACTTGTGTCCATTGCCTGTCATCCTGCCCCTGGGTACCTCCAGGAGAAGTCTGACTCCACCTTTTCTACCCTCTCCCATCAGGCAGCTGCAGGCAGCAATAAGACACTGTCTTTGCCTCATCTTCTCCAGCTCTTCACCTCTCCTCACTCTGTCCTGTGCTCCAGCCCCAACCACCTTGGTGGCCTCCTCTGGACTCACTCCAGCATCAGTATCTCTCTTGTACTGGGACCCAGGAAATGGACCCAGGGAAGCTGCTGAGCTACACGGGAGAATCCGGTGCGAGTTACACCATTCCCCTTACGATAACAAAGAGGCCCCAGGAGAGGAGTGTGACTTCAAAGTACTAATGAAGACAGAAAATGGAGGACTGAGGAGGGATGGAAGATGACACCTGGGGGACAGAGGGGAAGGAACAGCCCCAAGAGCTACATTGTCTCCCGCCAGCTACGAGCCCTCTGCAATGTGAGCCTGCTGAGGAAGCAGGGCAGGCAGCTGGGAGAGGCGCGGTGCTTCTCCAAAGAGGAGAGATCCCAGATCCATCAAGCACTCGTCAGGCCCTGGCTCAGAGCATCTCTGAGCCGTCTGCATGCTACAGCCGGCAGCTTCACCCCAGCTCATGGCAGAAATCTGCAGAAAGTCTCAACCTCAGCCACAGCCCCCAGGGCTCCCTGCCACCGGTGGAACAGGATCAAGCCGAGTCATGGAAATCAAACAGCGATGTGGCTCCTAAGTGCCCGTTCATAGCACCCACACAGAGCTCCTCTGCCTTCCCTGTCCTGGAAACGACAGCAGGAGGGCAGCATGGCCATACTTACAAATTTATTGTGGCTGAAAAGGTTGATTATAATGATGGGGGTCTCTGTTTTCAACTCTTCTTTTTTCCCATCAATAATGAGCTGGTCAAACAGAAGTAGCTCATTCCACATGGGACTCAGTGTCTCCTCCAGCATCTGCAGAGAGACAGGAGGCCTGAGCATACCACAGCCAGTGGAAACAAACCCCATGCACTTTGAAAAGAGACTGAGGAAGCGTGGGCTGATCCCCGCTCCCACACAGCTGCACACAGCTGGCACCTGGCAGGAGGGGAGGTTGTAAGAGCATGAAATCGGCACTTGGGACCTGGCAGCACATGGCAATCAACCTTTGAGACCATGCTCAATGATATACGTGTTTTGTGAAATGTTCCCTGAATGGAGTCACGCTGCACAGAGCAAACAAATACCTTGTGCCTGGAGGTACAAAATTTCCAGGAGGACTACCACAGCACTGGCCTTCAACAGGTCAGGGAGGACACGATTTTTCTCTCCCCAAGACCCCAAGAAGGCAGAGGCAAGAGTTTAAGTGGTCTCACCCTGGTGGTCTGGCAATGAGTTGAAAACACCACTCTCGCAAATGGATCTGAAAGGCCGTTGTCACCTGCAGGGAGGATACCTCGAGCCTGATACAGATGGGCTCGGAGCTGGAAATAGCTGAAATCTGGTAAGGAAAAGAGAATAGAGGTCCTAGTTCCCCAATCCAGCCCTGCATGAGGCAAAAAAAATGCATGAAGAGGGCCAGCCAGGTAGGAGTGCGCACATCCTGCAAGGAATGGGTACCGCTTCTAGGGGCATTCACTGTGGTTCTCAGAAGGCCAGGACATCTCAAGAAGTTTGGCCAAGCAAGACAAGCTCAGTGGGCTCCTGAGACACCTCTGGGAAGGACATGACATGTGAAATGTGCAGTGCTCTGCTGCGAGCATCTGCTGTGTGGGAGCACCACCAGGCCTCAGCAAAGGGGTAGACCTCATGCCCATTGCCAGTCTGGCAGCACGTTCAGTCCCTACGAAGCACCCATTCTGCCTGCTGCTCCAGCTGTGAGTGTGCAAACACATCCTCATGAGAGCAAACTGGACCATACCTTGGAGATAACATGGAGATGATAGATCAGGTCCTGCTCCTCAGACACTGACCCTGGGGCAGGAGCTCTCACCTCTCTGCTCTCCTGCTCACAGTCAAGCCATGGAAAAGTGGCATCTGCACTCACCATCCCTGCTGAGCCGGCTGGGAGGAATGTATGCTGAGAGCTGGGCTACCTCCTGTCCGCTCTCAGAGAGGTACTTGAACTCCTCAGGCAGCTCCGCCAAACAGTTCTTCGCATACTTGGTTACCCCAAGCCACATGTACATTTCCAGTTTGGCAAAGATCTCACCAGTGTGTAAGCGAGGGACCTGAAAGCACAGGAGGTTTAGCAGGTTTCCCATCTCAGCCATGCCCTCTTCAGACCAAGATGATCACCATCAGCCAGCAACACAGGGGACAGAGCACCACCAGAGGCAAAAGGCAGTGGTGGAGCAAGAGCTGTGTTTCCTTGTGAATTCCAGGATTTCAGGAAGGAGGGCTGGAAGCAAGGAGGGAGAAGCAGTGTGAAGCAAGCAAGAGCACACTGTTTTGGTACGAACCCTACCTTCATAAAGACAGTCTGGATCTTTGCACAATCCTTGCCTTTCTCCTCTTCAACTACGGAGTAGAGGATGTTCTGTGCAGGAATTCTTGCATATGCCACACGTCTGTTGTTGCTGAGCATCCAGACAAGGACATCGGGGAGGGTGCACTGGGGCTGGAGGGAGGAAAGAGAGGAACATCACAGCAGAGAAACACCACATATCTTGTCCTTGGTCCACTGACATGATGAAAGCTTCATCTCCTCGCAGGAGGGAATGCTGGCTGCACAGCGCTTTGGAGATCCAGAAGCAAATGAAGGGCCTAACATTGGGCACATGCTTCTGAAAGTCTCATCCCTGCAATACGGCTCTGCAGGTTTCTTCGAGGGATCTGTGATCCACCTTGTATTTCACTGTAAACACCAGCAGGATGCACTCAACCCCATGGCATGTTGGGAAGAGGGAGCCCCCACGAGACTGGAGAAGTGGCATTTTACCCCCCACCTTTGACAGGAGCCTGAGTGCTGACCCATGTGGAAGAACCACACTAGCCAGCATCTCAGCTACATGAGTGCCCAGCATAAAGGTGCAGTTTGGGTTGACAGCAGGACTTGCACTAAAGCAAATGAACAGATGGAAGCAATGACTTCTTTTAAACTCTAAAGTTCTCTTTCCCATCTCAGTTTCCCTGCCATTAGTGTTTACACTTGTACTTGTGTATTGGATTTGCCTGGCAAGGTTTTGGTAGTGGGGGGGGCTACAGGGGTGGCTTCTGCAAGAAGCTGCTAGAAGCTTCCCTTGTGTCTGATAGAGCCAATGCCAGCCAGCTCCAAGACGGACCTGCCGCTGGCCAAGGCCGAGCCAATCAATGCCTCTGTGATAACGTATTTAAGAAGGGAAAAAAACAAGTTAGAGGGAGCTTTTGCAGCTGGAGAGAGGAGTAAGAAGAAGTAAGAAACTCCGCAGACACCAAGGTCAGTGCAGATGGAGGGGCAGGAGGTGCTCCAGGCACCGGAGCAGAGATCCCCCTGCAGCCCGTGGTGAAGACCGTGGTGAAGACCATGGTGAAGCAGGCTGTACCCCTGCAGCCTATGGAGGAAGGATGAGGGGGTGTAGAGATTCCACCTGCAGCCCGTGGAGGACCCCACGCCGGAGCAGGTGGAGGCACCTGAAGGAGGCTGTGGCCCTGTGGGAAGCCCACACTGGAGCAAGCTCCTGGCAGGACCTGTGGACCCATGGAAAGACGAGCCCACGCCAGAGCAGGTTTGCTGGCAGGACTTGTGACCCCGTGGGGGACCCATGCTGGAGCAGTTTGCTCCTGAAGGTCTGCACCCCGTGGGAGGGACCCACGCTGGAGCAGTTGGTGAAGGACTGTTTCCTGTGAGAGGGAGCCCACGCTGGAGCAGGGGCAGAGTGTGAGGAGTCCTCCCCTGAGGAGGAAGAAGCAGCAGAAACATGTGATGAACTGACCACAACCCCCATTCCCCATCCCCCTGTGCCACTGAGGGGGGAGGAGGTTGAAGCCGGGAGTGAAGTTAAGGCCGGGAAGATGGGAGAGGTGGGGGGAGGTGTTTTAAGATTTGATTTTATTTCTCATTCCTCTACTCTGTTTTGCTTGGTAATAAATTAGATGAATTTTCCTCTAAGTTGAGTCTGGTTTGCCCATGATGACAATTAGTGAGTGATCTCTCCCTGTCCTTATCTCAACCCATGAGCCTCTTGTTATACCTGTTCTCCCCTGTCCAGTGAAGGAGGGGGAGTGATAGAGCGGCTCTGGTGGGCACTTGGCCTCCAGGCAGGGTCAACCCACCACAACTTGGTACTTGTACTTGCATTTTTTCAGTACACAAGTAGCTGAAACAATTTATTACTGATCCAAACCAAGACTGCCAAGCAGATTAGAAGTGGCAAACGTATGTGCAGGGCTGACTCTACAGAGACAGCAACATTCCCAGATGATTGCAGGGAGCAAAACGGGAGGAGGTTCCTCTCTGTCTGGGGGCTCAGCTGCAGCCAGCCTGTGAGGCTGGAGCCTGAGGACAGCTTCTCCGGGTGGTGCAAGGGGTGACATCTTCGTCATGCTGAAGTCTACCTCACAGCGTGAAAATGACGTGACTTCCCTTAGTGAAAGACTTCTCCAAACTGCAACAACATCTGTTCACCTAACTCCAGCAAACATTACATTCTGGTTTGCACTACACAAACACACTGGTTTTCCTGAGTTACTTAAAACAGAGCCAGTGAAACTCTGAAAAGGGAGTCTCTGTTATGGCTTACAGACCCTATTCCAATGCAAGTTTGAATTTGCAAAAAGCATCCAGGGTCAGTCCCTGGTGGGAATACGGACAGCAGAGGCAAGGCAGTTTTCCCAGGCAGACTGCCCGTAGCCCCGCCGGGCAGAGCGGGCAGGGAGGCCCAGGTGGCCTGGAGCTGGCCCGGCTCTGCCTCCAACTCACTGCTGAGCTGCTGGGACCCCTGCTCTGTCACCAACAGCCCTGCAAAGCTGCCAAGCCTCATCCCTCATAAAAGCCATTCCATGAAATATGGTAACTTCCAGCAGCTGGAACCTGGGATTTTACATAGCAAGGAAAGACAACAGAGGAAAAGCCCCAACTCAGGCAAGAGCCCTGGCAGCCAGCCCAGCACCCTCTCCTGCTCAGAAGCATGGTACTCTGGGAGCAGCTGTACCTCTTTAGCCATGAAGCGTAGCTTTGTCAGGACCCTCCTCGTCTCCTTAACCTTCTCCTTGACATTGGCTCGAGTCAGCTGCCGCTTCACACGGAGCCCCTGCTTTGCATACAGGACCTGAACAGAGACCATGGCTGTCACGCGCCTGGCCGTGGCCCAGGCACGCCAGGCTGGCAGCCCTCCCGGGGGCTCTGTGGGGAAGCACCCGTGTGCTGATCGTGTCCATCCTGCTCCTCTGCGCCCTGACCTCCACCACAGCTTGCTTCCCAGCTGCCAAGAGCAAACCTCCACAAACCTCTCATGAGCCATTTTGTGAAGGGTGCCAAGAACTGGAGATTCAAGTCACTCATCAACTCTGCCAATACCAGCCGGTAACAGAAGTCCATGAGCTTTTGCATCATTTGGGGCAGAAAGATGTATGAGGAATAAACATGTCAGAAGCTGGTGGTCTGAGGCTCCAGATAGCGCCTGGGGGAGGCTTTGCACAAGGAGCAACTTGGGGCCACAGAAGTGTGGGAATACAAAGATGTATGAAACCGGAGGATGGGGCTGGGCTTCCATGTCCTCTAGCTGACCGTGTACACATCTGAGGAGAGACTTTGTGATGAACCAAAACTAATAACGAAATTCAGAAGCAATTCAGGGTGGAAACCCGGTAATGGACTGACAAGGCCAGAAAACTCATCTCTTGGGCTGGTTCTCGCTTTCAGAGAGTCTCAGACTTACCAGAGGACCTTCATCACAGCTCAGGTGACGATGTGCAGGGAGGCAGAGGGAAGGAAGCTGGGACCTAGACATGCATAAATTTTATTTCCTGCTGCTGTCATTGCATTTTGGTCAGCCTTTCAAAGCTGGGGACTATGACTATAGCTGTGCTCTGCTGTGCTGCGATGGAGGGTATGGAACTGTGCTCTCATTCAGCTAGTTGGCCCTGTTTGCAGGATTATGAGTGCCTCAATGTTGCCCTCTCCAGGGACAGGCAGATGGATGGCTGATGTGGATCTGCTGGATGGTTACCCAGACTATGGGCTGAGTTTCCAGGGCAGTGGGTCTCAGTGAGCTCCCCCAAAACCCCCTGCAGGAATAGCCTGCACCAAAAGGCCTCCAGCAACCTACTGGGCAGCAACATGCATGTGCTCAACCACACGTGCCCCACAGGAGAGGAAGGATGGCATCAGAGCACACATCTGCAAAACACTGGAAGCAGTCATGGCCAGTCCCTGCCTCTGTTCCCTGTGCTGGAAGCTGTATGGCTCTGAGCAGAAGTGAGAGATGCTGCAGTAAAAGCCTATGACTGATTTCATGAGTCTTAGCCCCAAGTTTCCTTCTTAGCATCAATTCTAGCTGGTCCTCCAGAAGCATCCCCAGAGTGGGGATCACATGGGCTACCACCACCACCACCACCAAGCCCCACAGCTTACGATGTTGCGCATCAGGTATTTCGTCCGACATCTGTCAAGGTTGTTTGGATGTGCCATTGTTTTTCTCTCCGCGCTGAGCGAATATTGCCTGCGATGAGAAAAGCAGCGCAGGCTCTGCATCCCCTGCAGCCAGCAGGCAGAGCTCAGCTCACACAGCAGGGGCACAAGCTCCAAATCTCTGGTACTGACCCGGATGAACCAGAACCCCTCCCCCTCTGCAATGCCCTCCCTTCTGCAAGCTTTTTGATTCGGAAGGTACACCAGGGATTGCTCAGCACCTGAGGCTCCCTCTTTACTGTCACCATCACAAGGCTTGGGATTGAAATGCGTATCGGACCCCACTGGGCAGTCACAGTGATTGAAACACTAGTCTCTTGACTGCATGACTGAAGAGCGAAGGAAATGTCCTAACATTTAGGAAACACCCAGGAGTCCAAGAAGATCAAGGCTGCGGTCTGGGACCCCTGTGCTTCCTAGGATTGGGGTCTCCTCTCCAAGCTTGAAGAGCTACAGGGTCCTTTCCCCAGGTCATCCTGGGTTTTTTCCACTTATCTGCCTCAAGAGGACAAGAGAGCAGGCTGCGCACAGCCCAGGCAGAACACGATACTACCTCGTAACCTGAAAACAAGAAACCTTAGGAAATCAGGGACATGCTAACCTGCATCCAGCTACAAACTCCTCCAGCACCTCTCTGAGCTGCTCTTCAGCTTTAGCCTTTGGCCTTCTCATGAGCTTCTCCACATCGTCCAGCCCCTGCTCCTGTGGGAAACAACATTCAGGGAGCTTGCACCCAGCTGCAGAGTCAGAGCGAAACACTGCAAGGACACATTTGCCACAAATGCCTTGCGCCCTTCTGTGGAGCTGGGGATGGTGAGAGTGCCACAGGCCAGCACTGTGCTGCCAGGTACTCCCTGGAGCCTGGAGATAACCTTAACACTGGCTGTTACACCACCTTGTGTCTCAGTCCTTGAGCAGCCACTGAAACACACTGGCAAGCTCTGCTTTTAGATTTCCAAGCATAAAAGGGAAAGACGAGGCCCTGGGAAGACACTGCACCCCCGATGACAGCCCCAGGCTGAGCATCTGCTTGCAGCAGCATCTCCCCAGTGCACACACAGCTCAGGACCGGGAGCAGAGGAGCTTTTTGTCACAGATGTCGTGTCACACACGCCTCCAGGAAACACCGCCAGGCTGCACAGTCTAAAGGGCAGGTGGGACTGAGCCCTGTGAGAGACACGGACTCGCATGGCAGGTGAGGATATTTAAGGTAAACGTCTCACAGAGCAACTGCATGTGCTACAAGGAAGGACAGACACCCTGAACACGCTACCAGGCGCTCTGCCAGCTTGACAATCCAGTTGGAAATGCAGAGTCTCCAGGTGTGATCCTCCCAGTAGCTCCACACGTACACGCAGGGTTTCTCATGCATCATGGGCAGGCAGCTGTACGACCTAAGGGCAGCAGGCACAGGAGGTTACAGCTGCTGTTTGCAGAAAGCATGTGCCATGTCGCAACACAGCACTTGTGCACCCAGCAGCAGCGTCTGGGCTCTGTCCTCCTCACAGAGGATCAGCTGGTTTGGGCCTTGCACCACAGACATGGATGCAAACTGCTGGATCTGCCCTTTGCCATCCCAAACTAGCGTGCAGGGTTTCTAGCAGAGAGCGCAGCACGTGCCCAGATGAGTGAGGCTGATGGGAGTGTGGGACGGTGCCGAGATTCCTTGCTGCTATGGGACTGAGTAGTAGCAGGCACAGGGCTCACAACGCAAACACCAAGACATTGCCAGGCCTGCGGGACAAACCAGGCAGCATTCCCAGAGCAAACATATCATCAGAAGAGCTCGCGTACGTGTCTTGCCTGCCTGACACAGGACAACATGTGCTGGAGTACTCCATCCCTTCCTCCTCACTGGAATCAAGTCCTTAGGATGCTGCTTGTTAACCAGAAAAGGGACTGCTGTTACTGATGGGTCACAGTTTCCCTTGTACCCTGTCCTTGGCCACCTGCACACATCAGGCAGACGCCGTAGGGCCTGTAGGGCTCATGGGCAAAAGCAGCCAGCCAGGCCATGGCAAGCTGCAGGGTTGCAAAGAGGAGAAACACCTGCACAGCACTCGCATTGCTGAGCAGACCTCTAATAACATCTGGTATAAACAATTTGGAAAGCTGGGGCAGGACCAGGGCAGGTGAGAAAGAAGGATGAAGAAGACTCACCTGTCATACTCCATGGGCTCTGGTCTCTGGCTCTTTGTCACCGACTTGTTCAGCGTGGCTGAAGCTGGGGCCAGGACTTCAACATCCAGCTCACCATCTGAACCAGGGTCTAGCAAAGGCTGCTTTTCTTCTTTCACTTCTCCCTTTTCCACTTTTCTCCATACTTTGGTCGCAACTTCTTCAGCTTTGCCATAGTTTCCTTGAAGTTAAGCATTAAACAGTAAACAAGTAAGTGGGATCACTGTTAAACAAGTTTGCAAGCTTGCAAAACCAGAGTGCAATCATCCTACCAAGAGAAGCACATGGGCATGCGCTGGTTTTGGAAGTAGCAGTTCAATAGCATCCAACCATCAGAGCATCACACAAACAACCAGGAGGGCTGAGAGGGAGCTGGGCAATTGCAAGGAAGTCCTTGTGTATGCCTTCAGGTTCCACCAGCTCCACCAAGTGCCTGCTAACTGCCATCTACACCCCTACACTGGGGTCAGCATCAAGCATCTTCACCTATCCAGTTTAGCAGGTGTGGGCTTGGACCTGCTCTCCTACACTTGTTTCCCCATCACCCCCTGTCACAGCCCTTCAGCACCACATGGCCAACCCCAGTATCCCACCTTCCCCTCCTTTGCTTCCCTTTCTTGCTCCCAAACCTTCTACCTCTTGTCAACCCCATTTCCCAGGAGAGCTTCAACCACTCTCCCCCAAACAAACAGTTCAGACAAATACTGCAAATCTCCAAGCCCATAAGACAGCATCCAGATTTTTAAGGTAATTAAAGCCCTGTGCGCACTCCCTGGCCTCATCCCCTATCCTTCCTGAGTTCCTGTTTTGGAGGCATGAGCCGTGCAAGGGCTGGCACCTTAGGACCGCAGCGCTGACTTGGACTGTCAGAGGGAAATTTGCACCATTCCCATAGTTTCTGGACATGGGGCCCTGGGGAATACCCACCTATAGAGACTTCAAAGCTGACAGGCTTGGAGCTGAGAGAGGAGTCCATCATGGTGGCCTCAAAGAAGGCAGCAAAGAGGAGGAATTCCTCCTTCCTCCCCAACGCGTTCTGAGCAAGGAGACAGAAATCAGCCCGAGAGCCTCGTGTGCCAAAACACCACCTCAGCAGAAATTCAGAGAGCAGCAGGGCATGGTCAGTGCCTGCCAGTCCTCCCAAGGGACATCAGTGGGATGCCGCTGAGGTCACCACCGCTGGGATGAGTTTTCTTGGAAATCCCGGGAGGTTGGTGCAGAGCCATGGCTTTGGCTGGTGCCTGCATGAAGCCACTGCACAGGTTCGTAGGCCAAGGGATGGCTTCTGTACCAGCACAACTGCATCTTGCCTGCCTTTCCCAGGCCAAGTGGAGGCCCAGAGCCAGCTAACAGCTCCCTGGCTCCAGAGGAGAAAACATACGTGCCCAAAGGCAGCTGTGTCCTGGGAATAACACCCACGTGAGAGTCGTCCCTGCGCCAGGCAGGCAGCGCACGTGGGGATGCTCCAGCCTTACTGTGGGAGGCAGTTTTGGGGCTGCAGGTGTGGCCTCGGCCCTTGCAGAGGCTCAGGGAGCCCTGGATGGCCCAGCAACGGGCAGGCTGGGTTTGCACCAGCACTTACACCAGCACATGATCCCACTGCCTCTTCCCCACGAGGCCTGTGCATGCCGCAGGCTGGCGTGGGTCAGCCACGCCGACAGGCAGGACTCACCTTGGGGAGTGGATGAAGCTCTTCCACCTCCACAGTGACCTCCCCAGGCTGCTCGGCCTCCTGAGAGCCCCCAGCCTCCTCCTCTCCCTGCAGCTGGCTCAGTTCTTTGGCTTTCTCCTTGGATTTCTTACTTTTCTTCTTCAGCTTCAGTTTGCTTAGGGCACCTTTCGTCTTGTCCCCAAGCTTCCTCTCTGCCACACTGGGGCTGCTGAAGATCTCCACCATGATGGCCATGAGGATGCGTCCGCGGTAGAAGATCCCCTCACCCATGCCCTCGTTGAGGTCCTTGTGGATGTCCCGCAGAGTCGAGTTCTGGGGGGAACCATACAGGTTCACCCAGGCTGGGCCAAATGTGGGATTAAAGCCTGCAGCAACAGGGACAGGGTCTAATTACACCACAGGGTGCTGCTGCACAGAGACCTTCCCCCAGGAAGATAGCCCAGGACACAGGGATGTGAATGTGCTTTGGCCACTCCTGCTTCCCACCTCCAGGAGATCACCATGGGCGAGCAGACAGTGCATGGCACAGGCTGCCCAGGACACCCTGCCCCAGGGGCAGCCGTGCCAAGCCTCACCATTCCTGCCAGGGTCCGAGATCTGCTGCAGGTCAATGTAGTGTGTAGCAATGGCCACGTCACCAACATTGGCATCATCCAGCACCTGGACTTTTATCTTCCTGGCCAGAGGCGGGAACATCTCAATGAAGCTGATCTGCTCATTCCACTCAGGTTCAGTGGTGTTGGTCTCCACTGATGTTTCCCCCTGGGAAAGAGAACGTGTGAAAGTCACGCAGTCCCAGCTGGTGGGGGTCCCAGAGCAAGGGACGCCTCAGAGCCTCTCTGGAACGGCATGTTCTCCTGTCCACCTGCAGACGGTGCTGGGCAGGGTCTGGAGGTGGCTCCTTCCCCCATCCCAGCTCTCTGTGCTTTACCAAGGAGAAGCTGTCCCAAGGCCTTGGATGTGCCCTGCACAGCCAAGGCAAACCCTGGAACGAGCGGGCAGCACCACCAGACCCAGAGGTGTTTCAGGGTCCTCTGGGAGCACCCACCAGCCCACCAGGCTATCCAGGGACTGATTGTCATCTTAATGGATATCACAGGACCAGAAACCCTGGCAGTGAGTGCAAAAAAAGGGCCATCAGCTCAGTAAACTCTCCCAAGGGTGTCAGGCTGAGTCAGTTTGCCACAGAGGACTTCTGCTCCAGGATTTGTCTGACTCTCTCCCTATGTTTAGGGATATGAAATCTCTGCCTGCACAGCCAGTGGCTGTGCTCAGGCTGGGGCTGTTCCCTGTGCAGCTTTCTGCAGAGACAAAAGTCCCATAAAAGCCTTCTCATCCAGGCACCGCACATCCACAGCCACATGGCTCAGGCCACTGCCAAAGACAGCAAGACTCGGGCTCTCCAGCCTGTCTCCAGTGGGATTGCTGTGTCCCATGGAGGCTCCCGGCAGCATCTGCCCAGCATGCGCTGCCACACAGCCAAGGGAGGATCAGCCTGGCCCACGCAGACCCCCCCCAGCAGACTCACCTGCTGCCCACAGAACGAAACCTGCACATATGGGTCAATAAAGACTTTTTTCTCCCCTATGATCTTGGAGAAGCCACCCATGATGCCTGCACTCATGCTGGGCAGGCCCTCGGCACGATACAGCTTGATGCAGACCCTGGCCCAGGGTCTCTCTGCGGGGACTCTCTTAGGCAGCAGCAGGTTCCTGAAAGGCAAATTCATGTATTCGTGTTCTGGCTCTCTCCTGGAGCCCAGGAAACATGATGCTGGAAAATGCCCTGACTGGCAGGAGGTTTGGATCCTGCCCCACCACAGGTCTCTTTCCCTGGGTCTTTCCCCATCAGAAGAGGGAAAAACGGGGCAAAAGAGGTAGTGCGAAGAGAGACATGAGGCATGGGGCATGTGAGACCGCACTGCACCTACCTTTCAATGTCCTCATCCCGGCTGCTGGAGGAGGCGGGAAGGGATGCCACAACATCCCCACGTGCGGTGACAGAGATGTTGCACTTCACAAAGCCTTTCACGCCTGCCTGGGTGTCCGTGGGGTCGCTGATAACAGCCCACTTCTGGAAAAACCTGTGATCTGAGAGGGAAGGGAAGGAGTTCCCTGTGGAGGGCCCAGGTTACCATTTCACATCCCAATTACGTCTGCACAAAGATTGCCCTGACCCTGCCTCTGAAGGTGCAGAAGGTATCACCAGCCCTGAGACAGCCAGGAGGAGAAACAAGTGCTGGTCCTCATGTGAACTAAGTGCTTTCAAGACAGGGCCCTCACCAGATCCAGCAGAGCATGAAGGAAACATCAGACAAAGCCGGGGTAAGGGAGCAGTGCAGTCAGTCATACCTGGCTGGCTGTACACCGTCACAACATCCATCTTGAACGTTCCTATGCACGTTCCCAGGAATGGGATCTTCTTTGAGTGAAAAACCTGCAGACAGCACAAATCCCCCTGAGCACCAAGAGATGTGGGCAGCCAGGTGACACATCCAGACATCTCTGAGGACAGGACTGCTATGAGGTGCCTGTTCCAATGCACAGTTCAGGCAGCGGTTGCAAGCTCCTCATGCACATTGACCCATCAGAGTTAGCCCTGGACAAACCCATTCCTGCCCAACCATTCCTACAGAGCCCACCAGCCCGTAGCCCTCCATCAAACCTGGCCCAAGGCACATTCATGTGCAGCCAATTCAGTTTCTTCTGCCAGCCCCAGATAAGACAAACCCCATGACAGACCAAGCGCAGACCTGCTTTCCTGCTTTCCTGCAGGATGTCCATATCCTGCTGGGTCAAGGCAGAGCCATGCCCCCACCAGGCTAAGTGTCTATCCCAAAACCTGAGCCTTGCTCAGTGCTTGCTGAACCCACACCAGAAGAGGAGATGTGCAGCCTTTCACAGGGAAAGCACTGGAGATCGTGTGGCAAAGGAGGTGCTGGCTGGATTTAGCTAGCTTCAGAAAAGTCTCATGTCTTGGAGAAGCCCCTACACTTTGGTCCAGGGGATTTCTGAAGATTGGTCTCTGCCTGCCTGGGCTTTTCTACAAGGTCAAATCACTGCTGAGCTCCCCTCACACCAGTCATTCGCCTCCACAACCTGCTGGATGAGGCTCCAGGAGCAGGGGCAGGAGGGAATCACCCCCAAAACAGCGGAGCAGCAAGGCAACGGGCAAGAAACTGCCCCAGAGGCTCCACTCCAGTCACTGGATGCAGAGAAAACCTGACATGGAGGAGGTGGGAAGGCAGCAGTGCCCAGCGCTGGCTCAGAGCGGGGCCAGGCCTCTGCCCCACTGTGGCCACAGGAAGGTCCTTTGATCTCTCTGCAGGGCAAATGCCCCTGGCTGGAAAACCTGTCTGGTACTGGTGCCCTTGCTTTGCCCATCACTCACAGCGTACACACGCTGAAGCGTTGGGCTGTACCAGTTACTGATGAGGGATAACAAGGAGGACATACTTACTGAGATCTCTATGAGTCTGTGCAATAAAACGTCCCTTGGCTCATGGAATTCGAACAAAAAATACTGAAAGAGAAGAGCAAGACAGCTGAGACCCGGGCTCCCAACACAGCCCCACAAGCACCTCTGCCTGAGAGCAGCTGCATCCCGAGCATCCCCTGCAAGGATGGCCCCAGCCACTTGGGACACTGGTAGGGCAAGGACAGACCCTCTGTCCATATCACATACTTCATTGTAGAAGGGGCAGTTTGTTGACTTCTGCGTTGCTGTGTGCCTCTTCTCCTCTCCAACCTTGACTACCACAAAGGGGTTAATGTTCACCCCCACCAGCTTCTGTGCTTCAATGATATTAATCCCAACCTGAGAAAATGTGGGAGAAAACCCTCAGATCAGCACTCTCCTCATTTCCGGCTCCATCTTGAGCTTGTTTCAGCAATACCAGCACGCAAATGTGCAGGACCCTCTTGCTGCAGGGGTGGGCGCTCAAGGCAGGCAAAAGCATGGCTGCTGAAATCTGCTACAGCCAGGACAGACCAAAATGGTATTTGAGATATTTTCTTTCAGACAAGCAAGGAAATGAAGTGTTAAATCCCCAGCAACTTTGACAAGAGCAGCCTCCCCAGCAGCACTGTCCCCCCAGCAGTGCTGTCCCCACTCAGCTCCTGATCCCAAGGGGATGCAAACCCACTGCTCCCACATGGTGGGGCCCACAGAGCTCTTGCAGAAGATGCTCTTTGTATCTTCTGTCAATACTTCTTTTTGAATCCTACTGAGATGGACACCATTGGAAAGACTGGAATGTGGCTGTCTCACTGTGACTGGTTACGAGTCTAAGACACAGGACAAATGTTCTCACATTTGCTCTCAGTACAAGTAACTAGGCAGGTGTTAAGGTGAAGAATAATAGTTTCAAGAAAAGGATGGTAGGAAATCCCACTCCTCACAAAAGCTTCCTGCTTGGTGGATAGGACCCAGCCCCGAAAAGCAGGAGACCCAAATGTGAGTCCACTTTTATTTAGAACCAGGAAAGGATTTAAATCATAACCAGGCTGGGAGATCTGCCCTAAAAACTGCTGGGCAAAAGAAGGGCCAGAGCCACAGCTTCATACCAGCCTCCCAGCATCTCCAAGAAAGCCCCTGCAGCAGCCCTCCACCCCCAGCCATGTCCCACAGGTGTCCCTGGGGGCCCAGGCAAGGCCTCAGGGAAGCTGGCAGGCACCAGCCCTGCCCGGTGCTCTCTGAAGCTCTGCTCAGGCAGTGCTGTGCAGTGGCACGTGTGGCTGTCAGGCTGATTCCTTTCTCCTGGCTGATGTTGGAGCTAGCACTCATGGATGCCGTTTGTTCAGTGAATCTCACACCTTGCCCAGGGAAGCCACACCAAAGCAAGAAGGTGTCTTCATGCTAGAGGCCTCACCAGGGTCTGTGGCAACTGGAGAAGCCCAGGCCCACAGCAAGGCAGTGAGGGACCGGCTGGGGGCTAGAGGCAGCTGCAGGGACGTGCACCCAATGCTGCAGTACCTGGAAGCTCTGCGGGGTTGGGGTGGCAAAGAGGTCCCGTGTGGAGCAAAGTCTGGAGCGGCTGCACAGAAGAACAACCCAGGTTAGCAGGTGTCTTCATCTACATGGACCTGAGCAAGCCCCCACCAAGGGAAGCAACAGAAACCCTGGCAAATAATGGCTCCTTGCCCTGGGAACGAGCAAATCCCCAACAGTCCCTGTTTGGGGCAGTGGACACTGAAGGTTTCTGACATTTTGCAGAAGCAGAATGCCAAGAAATGCAGGTTTCCCCCAGAAATCACCCCATGAGCTGGCATTTTCCACCCCAGGGCCCAACAAGGGGCAAGAGAGAAGAACACACCATGGATACCTCTTCACAGGGCTGAAGACAATGCCCGAGACCTCCACCTCAGACACATCATAGAAATCTTCTTTCTCCTCTTCCTCATCAGTCTCCAGGCCTTTCGCCAGCTTCCTGCCCAGTGCAGCAGCTCTCCTGTCCAGTTCGCTTGCTCTCAGCCCCTCGGCTGCCCTGCGAACCCTCCACCATGTCACGTGCCGCATCGTCAGCCCTGACAAGCGGACTGTGCCCTCCCCTCCACCTGGGAGGGTGAGCTGATAAACTCAAGTGGGGCTACTTACTCCAGCTCCTCAAATCCAGGATTGCGGATTATTAACTCCGAACTGTAAGAAAACCAGATGCTTTGCTGAAAAAACAAGCGTGTTGCAGCTGTTCACTGGTGCATTTAAGTAACAGTGCCCCAGCCATGCTCCTGCTTGGCTCTCGGCAGGGACACGAGCATCCTCCTAAGCGATGCTTTTGCACTGTCCACCCTGTGTGCCTGCTGCTTTGCCTCTAGCACTCCAGAAGCGATGCTCCCCACAGCTTGCTGATGCCTGTCATCCTGTCCGCCCAGACACCTGCATCTCCCCTGGCTTTGGGCACCACCTGTACGCAGGGTGCCTGGGGCTGCTACAGTCTAAAGCCACACTCTCTGCAACTTTGCAACCACAATGTCTTGTTCCCGTCAGCCAGGAAAGCTGCAGAAATGCTGTCAAGTCTGAAAGGACTCCCAGGGTGCAGCGGGTTGTTGCAGTCATGGGGTCTTTGTGAAGACAAGGTATGTCCTTTCCAAGAGCCCTGCTCACTTATTGCTGCTGTAGAGCAGAGATGCATCAGCCTGGTCAGAGGTGGAGAGCAAATGAGGCTGGATTGCATCCCAAAGGCTGCCACCGGCAAAGGCAGCTGTACAAACTGTCTGGAAATTTGCTGCTCCCAGGATTTCCGTACCTGTCTTTCATCTGATAGACAAAGTCCTCTTCAACCCAGGTCCCAGCTGAGCCATCTGGAGGCTGGTAGCGCAAATCCAACTCAATGTAGATCTACAAACAGAAAATGAAACTGCCTGAGAGCTTGGCAGCCACAAAACAACTGCAGAAATGTCACAGAAAAGGGGAAGGGGAGTGTCAAGTAAAAAATAAGTGAGATTCTGGTGGAAAGAAGGGGGTCACAACCCCACAAGAAGTCTATTTATACCAGACTCTCCTTGTCTGCCTCCATCAACAAGCTAGAGTTAACCAAACTCCCTCCCCTACAGCTTCCCAAACTCCAGGATTCACTGAATAAAAGCTGGCTCAAGTTTCCAAACCTAAAATATACCATAGAGAGGCCCAAAAGCCATCTTGGGGCACTTTTGACAAGGAAAGTGGGGAGAGCCCTGCAGCAGAGCAAAGTAACGTGCAGGGGTTTGGAGCGGTCTCTCTGTGGGAGGCATGAGACCCCTGGCAGAGCATCCCCAGTATCCTGGCTGTGCCCCCTCCCAGCTTCTTGTGAAACTTAACTCTATCCCAGCCAAAACCCAGGACATTATCCACCCCTTATTCCATACCATCTACGTCATGCCCAGATCCTACACTTTCCAATTAATCACCACCACTCTTCCTGTCTTTGATATATATATGTATATACACACACAGAGAGATCATTCATTTAGTCTATGGGCCATCCCTCTAAAACGTCTGTTGAGTTCATTTAGTCCATGACTTTGGGCTCCATCTGTCATGACAGTCTCTCAGGGCAGGAGCGATGGTGTGTGCTGTTGGATTGTTGCGGCTGCATCCGGAGCTCATGGCTGGTGTATCTGACAGGGCCCGTGCCAACGGTCTGCAGGTTGAAGATGTCAATTTCGAGGAGGCTGCTGGGTGCCGGTTGCTGAAGTCAGTTCTAGTTCCATCATTGCGGCACTTTGCTCGGTTTTGTCAAAGTTCTTCCTTCATTAATTTGGGTGACACTTACGGTGATACCACTGATAAGGCCTATAGCAATTGTAGTAGTGATGACATACAATGGCAGGGTTATTTAGCAATTAACATCATACAATTTAATTTATTGGCTATTCTCACCCAAAATCAACAGCCTTTGAGGTACACATCAGACTTCCCCATCCTTCTGCATCACCCACCAAGTGCACCCAGGTCCTTGAGCAAAAGCAATCCCACAAATGGGTTTGCCTTTGTCCGAGGCAGGAATAACCCAAACTGTCTTCCCCAACATATTCTTCATGCGCACTACGAGGACTTTATCCCTTTCTGCAGTACATGGAAGTTTTGATTGTGCAGGGCCAGCTCGATCGGCAGATCCCCTTGTGTTAACTAACCAGGTGGCCTTTGCTAAACATGTGTCCCACCACCCACTGTCTCAGGGTAGTCTTTAGCAATCCATTGTATCGTTCAATTTTCCCAGAGGCTGGTGCATGATAGGGGATGCGATACACCCACTCAATGCCATGCTCTTTGGCCCAGCTGTCTATGAGATTGTTTTGGAAATGAGTCCCGTCGTCTGACTCAATTCCCTCTGGGGTGCCATGTCACCACAGGACTTGCTTTTCAAGGCCTAGGATAGTGCTCAGGGCGGTGGCATGGGGCACGGGAGATGTTTTCAGCCATCCGGTGGCTGCTTCCACCGTTGTAAGTACAGAGCGCTTGCCTTGGCGGGTTTGTGGGAGTGTGATGTAATCGGTCTGCCAGGCCTCCCCATATCTATATTTCAGCCACCATCCTCCATACCAGAGAGGCTTTAACCACTTGACTTGCATGACTGCAGTACATGTTTCATATTCATGGATAACCTGTGTGACAGTGTCCATGGTCAAGTCCACCACTCGATTATGAGCCCATCTCTGTGTTGCATCTTTTCCTTGATGGTCTGAGGTGTCATGGGCCCACCGAGCTATAAAAACTTCACCCTTATGTTGCCAGTCCAGATCTACCTGAGCCACTTCAATCTTAGCCGCCTGATCCACTGCTAGTTGTTCTGATGTTCCTCAGTGGTTTGACTCTTGGGTACGTGGGCATCTACATGACGTACCTTTACAACCAGCTTCTCTAGCCAGGCAGCAATATCTTGCCACAATGGGGCAGCCCAGAAGGGTTTGCCTGTGTGCTGCCAGTTGCTCCGCTTCCACTGCTGTAACCACCCCCACAGGGCATTGGCCACCACCCATGAGTCAGTAGAGAGGTAGAGCATCGGCTGCTTTTCTCGTTCAGCAATGTCTAAAGCCAGCTGGATGGGGTGGCTTTCATTTCTGCAAACTGACTTGATTCACCTTCTGCAACTCCCCGTGTAGGACTCCATACAGCAGCCTTCCACCTCCGATGCTTTCCCACAATATGACAGGACCCATTAGTGAACAGGGCATACTGCTTCTCATTTTCTGGCAGTTTATTATATGATGGGGCCTCTTCAGCACACGTCACCTTCTCCTCTGGTGACATTCTGAAATCTTTGCCTTCTGGCCAGTCCGTGATCACTTCCAGAATTCCTGGACGATTAGGGTTTCCTATTCGAGCCTGCTGTGGGATCAGTGTGACCCACTTACTCCACGTAGCATCAGCTGCATGGTGTGTAGAGGGGGCCCTCTCTTTGAACATCCAGCCCAGCACTGGCAGTTGGGGTGCCAGGAGGAGCTGTACTTCAGTACCAACCCCTTCTGAAGCAGCTCAAACCCCTTCATAGGCTGCCAATATCTCTTTTTCAGTCAGAGTGTAGTGGCCCTCAGATCCTCTGTATCCCCGACTCCAAAACCCCAGGGGTTGGCCTCAGGTCTCCCCTGGTGCTTTCTGCCAGAGACTCCAGGTAGGGCCATTCTCCTCGGCTGTGGTGTAGAGCACATTTTTAACATCTGGTCCTGCCCAGACTGGCCCAAGGGCAACTGCCTGAACTTTTTCCTGTTTAATTTGTTCAAAAGCTTGTTGGTGGTCAGGACCTCATTTGAAATTGTTCTTCTTCCAGGTCACCTGATACAGAGGGCTTACGATCAGACTGTAATTTGGAATGTGCACCTTCCAAAAACCCACAACACCTAAGAAAGTTTGTGTTTCCTTTATGATGGTCGGTGGAGATATAGCTGCTATTTTGTTGATTACATCCATTGGGATCTGACGACGCCCATCTTGCCATTTTATTCCTAAAAACTGGATGTCCTGTGCATGTCCCTTGACCTTACTTCATTTTATGGTGAAACTGGCTTTCAGAAGGATTTAGACTATTTTCTTCCCTTTCTCAAAAGCTTCCTCCGCTGCGTTGCCCCATACGATGATGTCGTCAATGTATTGCAGGTGTTCCAGAGCTTCACCCTGTTCCGGTGCAGTCTGGATCAGTCCATGGCAAATGGTGGGCTGTTTTTCCACCCCTGGCACAGTCAGTTCCAGGTGTACTGGATGCCCCTCCAAGTGAAGGCAAACTGGGGCCTGCACTCTGCTGCCAAAGGGATTGAGAAAAATGCATTAGCTATATCAATTGTGGCGTACCACTGTGCTGCCTTTGACTCCAGCTCATATTGAAGCTCCAGCACGTCTGGCACAGCAGCACTCATCGGCAGTGTGACTTCATTCAGGCCACAACAGTCTACTGTCAGCCTCCACTCTCCATTGGACTTCCGCACTGGCCATATGGGACTGTTAAAGGGTGAGCAGGTTCTGCTGATCGCTCCCTGACCCTCCAGTTGACGAATCAGCTTATGGATGGGAACCAGGGAGTCTCGGTTGGTGCGGTATTGCCGCCGGTGCACAGCTGTCGTAGCGATTGGCACCTGTTGTTCTTCAACCCTCAGCAACCCCACAACAGAAGGGTCCTCTGAGAGACTGGGCCAAGTAGACAACTGTTCAGTTCCCTCTGTCTCCAAGGCAGCTGTACCAAAAGCCCACCGGTACCCTTTTGGGTCCTTGAAATACCCTCTCCAGAGGTAGTCTATGCCCAGGATGCATGGAGCCTCTGGGCCAGTCACAATGAGGTGCTTTTCCCAGTTAGACTCACTTCAGCCTCCAGTACAGTCAGCTGTTGGGATCCCCTGTCACTCCAGAAATACCGATGGCTTCTGCCCCTTCATGGCTTGATGGCATTAGGGTACACTGTGCACCAGTGTTGAGGGATATCCGTTGTTTAACGTAAAAAGTTTTAATTACAATAAATTACTTAGGATTATAACATGGTGTGATTCGTGCTGTTTTCTTAGCTTTACTTAACATGAGTAGCTAGATTTGCTGAAGCCTTTAGGCTGTGATAGAGTTAGTTTTCTTAGTAATATTCCCAGTAGCTGGTACAGTGCTGTGTTTAGTCTTTTAGAATGGGAAAGTGTTTTGATATCACACTGATATTTTAGTAGTGTTTTTCCCAAGTCTGGGACTCCAGTTCTCCATGTTCTGCCAGTGAGTGCAGGTGCACAAGGAGTGTAAACCAGAAGACAAGGAGGCTTGAACCCTCGGCTGAAACTGCAAGTCGACAAGATAAGAGCCTGCCTGCCTGGACACAGAAGAAGAATCCAAACAGATGTTAGAAGACCCCAGAACAAAAACCACCAGGACGTGTGGACAGTGCATGAAGGGCACATGAAGGATGGGTGTATGGGTCCCAAGTGTATAATTGCCCTGGGATTTCTTTGTTCTGAGTCCCTCTCTTTGGAGGCACCCAGCCCAGGCTCTTTTTGCTGCTGCACCTTTCAATTACATTAATTATTTTATAAAATCCGACACCCAAGATTCTGCTGCAGGAAACTGAGGGTCGAGCCTGAAGAAGGAGGAAGCGCACCCAATAAGTGTGAGAGTGTGTGTGGGTGTGTGAGAGAGAGAGAATGCTCAGGCAGCAGCTTCTCCTTTAACCCCACTAGAGCCTTGTACTCCTGTGGATCTGACGTGCCAGGCCATCGGATCCACACAGTCCAATAAACTCAGTTGTCTCCCTCCTCCACCTGGAGGCAGGGCCCCTCTAATCCTGCTCATCGGATTCGTTACTCACTTCTTGTAAAAATGTCTTACAAGTCTCTTCCAGAGGGTCATAAGTAAGACCAGCCCTTCTACTCTGTCTGGGGAACTGCTCACTGGAGACTGGAGCAGCATTTTTCCTGGAAGAATCCCCTTTTGTGATTGTGTTTGGTAGATAGTGGCCAGGGCTCAGCGCAGTGCAGTAAGTTGTGCCTCCTTGGAATAGCCACAGCATTTTCCTTTCAAATATTCTATCACTTCATCAGGGTCCTGCAGTTGTTCAGGAGTAAAGTTCCAAACCACTGGGGGTGAGAAGGTCTCTAGATATGTGCCCATACTCTCCCACATGCCATGCTACCCCGATTAGGTGGTGCGCCCAGGCAGATCTCTGGGTGGTATTCTTAAAACAATTTTTTGTAACTCTAAACAATACTTGAAATGCATTCAGGAGACCTAGCAATAGGAACATGCTGGCTTGAACATCCCAAGGGTATTCAGAATTCTCAAAAGCTGCTGTGAATAGCCTGAAGGGAAAAGGGGAGGTGAAAGAGCAGGAGAAAGTATCCTCCCCTGTCTTCGCCATAGATTGGGTGTGGTTGTTCATCAGTTCCAAGAGATGTCATCTGAGGTACAGGCATGACAGCAAGGCTCCATGCAAATACCAGCTTAACCTCATGACCATTGATGTTATCTTATCATAAGTCGATATCACACAGTAGAGCAAAATGAGAATCCGGACCCCTCTCCCAGAGGTGATAAACAGCACTGCAGGGAATACATAGAGCAAGTGAGGGTTTACATACCACAGCCACGTGACCAAACAAAACGCCATTGTGATCAGCGACTATTTAGCTAATATAATAAATGCCTATAACAACTTTGTTATAACACGCTCTGGTCAGATCTTTCATTATCTGAACCCTTCCTGCCCCATGCTGGGCACCAAAAAGGACTGTCGTGGTTCAGTCCCAGCCAGCAGCTGAGCACCATGCGGTCGCTCACTCAGTCCTCCCCATGATGGGATGGGAGGAGAATCGGAAGAAAAAGGTATAACTCATGGTTTGGGGTAAGGAGAGTTTACTGGGGCAGCAAAGGAAAAGGAAAGTAACAACAACAGTACTTAAAAAGGAATAGACAAAGCCGTGATACACAGTGCAATGTGCTCACCACCCCGAAACTGATGCCCAGCCAGTCCCCGAGCAGCAACTCCTCCCCGGTCAGCTTCCCCCTTTATATACTAAGCATGACATCATATGGTATGGAATACCCCTTTGGCTAGTTTGGGTCAGCTGTCCTGGGTGTGTCCCCTCCCAGCCTGTGAAAATTAACTCTATCCTAGCCGAAAACTAGGACACCCAGGCATGACAGCCTGGTTTAAAACACCACAGAAGCCATAAGCACACCCAGAGCCTGCATCACAAGAGACATCGACTCAGCATTGGTGATGAGGAAGGACGGACAGAGAAGTATGGGGCACATTGGGTATCAGCACAGCCAGCACAGGTCTGAAAACACTTGGTCTTCAGGTGACCAGCCTGAGCTCAAACCAACACAAATGCAAAAGAATTTCCCAGCAGAGGCCAAAATCGCAGCCATGGAGGAGGTCACTTCTCAGTAGGCTGAGCGGGATGTACAAATGGGCTTCTGAGCTCAGTCCCTGGAAAACACGTGTTTCTGGGGGGAGAAATAGAGCCCAAGAAAGCAGTGGTACAGTGGCGGGGAAGGGCAGCAGCAAAGGCTGGATGAATGCAGAAGCCTGAGATAAAGCTGGGTGAATAACTGAGGCTCTGGAAAAAACCCTTCAAACCACCAAGAGAAAAAAGGGATGCAAATAACCCAGAGAAGAACAGGACTTGGAACAGCAAGAAGGCCTTTGTTCCCACTTTGCTAAAGGAGCAGCAGTTGAAACAGCCTCTCTCCCTTGGGGACGTGTCTCTTCCCAGCTGAGCTGAGGGAGAGGATCTTGGGCTGCTCTTGGATGGGCGTCCAGTCTTGCCTACCCCGTTTCCATCCCCCACAGCCAAGGCTGCACAATCAAAAACTGACCTGGCAAAAATTAATGCGGTTGGTTTTTGGTTGGAGGGGCTCACCAGCATGAGTGCTGCTGTTAACACAGGGGAAGAGGCAGCCAGGGGCAAAGGGTTGAACTGCAGAGCAGCTCTAACCTTACAGCAGCGTAAGTGCCCCTAGCTCAGTCCCCTCAAACCATTGCCAGCGTGGAGCGCTGCCGAAGGGTCCCTGCCCCTTTGCCGGCACGAATGTTTACGCAGTGAGCTGCATTGGAATAAAAATCATCCTGGAAATGCTATTTCCACCTGGACCTGCTCCCTGATCCAGCCAGCTCAGCAACACAGGAAAGCTGTGGCTGTGCCACTCAGGCTTGTGGTCTGGTGGCCACAAAGCCGCATCCCATGTGCCGCTGCGGGGCTGAGTCAGATTGCCCGTGGGAAGGGCAAACAGGGGCGCAGCACATCACAGGGCTGTCTGCTTCCTGGCCCTGCCCGCAGCGCTGGCACCAAGCCCTGGTTGTCCAGCACTTGCTGAACCATGCCTGCACACCCAGGAAACAGTTTGGTTTTGGGTCACATTCATTTTCCACTGGCACAAAGGGTCCAGTGAGCCCTGACGCCAGGGCAGGAGGGGAGTGGGACCTACGGCGCAGAACAGAGGGGCAGGCAGGTATCAGAGCTGCTCTCTCTGCCCCAGACCATCGCTAAGCCATCCAGTTAGCACTGGTGTTTAACCCAAAAGCTCACTGAGGGTCCCGAGGCACGCTGCCACCTTCAGCCTTACCCCATCAGCTCCCCTCTGCTTCACACCCTGCAGCAGCCCATGCCCATGCCCATGCACAGCGTGGTGCAGGAAGCAGATGAAATATCACCTCCTACATCCATCATCCAGACCTGGGGAGGCTTTACTAAGCCTTCCCCTGATCATCCAGGCCCTTGGCAGGTCTCTGAGGCCCCCAGCCCAGGCACTTCTGGATACTCCTAGAACCACTTGATGGGTGTGAAATGGCTTTACACCTGCACAAACACCGCAGCGCTCCCAGGTTCAAAGCAGCACCTTGGAGTCCCCCTCAGCCCCAAATCCACCTGGGAAAAGCCACACAAGGTTTCCCACAAAGCCGCCCATGGAGGACTTACACCAGTGACTCTGTGGTTCCTGTCAACGAGGGCCTCCCGGAGAATCAGCCTCCCGGACATCATCAGGTGCTGAAGGCTAAGGACAAGGGTACCAAGAAGCCTGGAACAAAACCAGAAGCTGCAGCAATACTGCACGTAGCACCAGTACCTACATCCTGGGGGAAGAGAGCACCAGGATCTCCGCTCTCCTGCTCACAGCCCCTCCGAGCTGTGGTGAAGGCAGTGAACTGCTGCAGCGCTTTCCACGGGGAGTCTGACAGCCGAAATACCCAAGAGGCACTGACCCTGCAGCTGGTCATGCCTCCACCCCAGTCATGCCAAAATTTATCTACTCCAAAGGGGCTTCTCCCTGGGAAGGGTCATCTGGCTCCCTGCAAGCAGCAGTAACGCGTGTTGGGCTGCATTCAGCCGCTCCTAACCCCACCCTGTGTTACTGCTGTCTGGAGCCCATTTGTACATTGGCCTCTGTCTCCCTGTGGCAGCTCTGCCGGCAGCTGAGCTAAGCCCTGTGTGAAGCAGATCTTCCTGCTGCCTGTGGAAACCACCATCAGAGCATTTCACTGCCCGCCCAGGACTGAAACAGGAAGAATCATTCCCCAGTCACCACCATTTCAGCTGCAAGCTGCGTATCCCCTCTCACCTCCCTCTTCTCTGAGACACAGAGCCTGTTTTGTCTCCTACCCCTGAGGAAGGAGTCTCTCCGCTCATCCTCCTCCTCTCCAGCTTTTCCAGCTCGGTGCTGCTGCCACATAAAGGCTGCACATGCAGAAGTCCGGAGACCACAGATTGATACAAGTTATTCCCTTCTGTCCTTCCACGCTCTCTTTCTATTTATTTTTTATCATCCCAGTGTGTTGACCAACTGCTTTCAAACTGTACTGTCTGTCACCTGCCATTCCTCTGCTCCCCAGCAGTGGAGGTGTGTGGATAGATGCTGCCAGTGCCAGTCCAGCCATTTCCCATTGGACTTCTTTGCTCAGTGCCATCGGGTCCTGGTGATTTATTACTGTTTTATTTATTTGTCCTATAGCTATTTCTATTGACATTTCAGTTGGAGACAATTCCTCTGATCCAGCTCCCATAAGGAAAGCATTCAGTAAACAGTGACACAAAGTTCAGCTACATTTTCTGCTCTGGCTTTAAGTGTTTTGCCTGTGCTATACTCATTTGTTTCCTCCACACCCTCTCTGGCAGACTTGCGATGTGATGGCTTTGAAAAGGTTTGTATTATTAGCTGCCTCTAGACAGTTGTTCCTGTTGATTTTCCTTCAGTTCTTACATTTTGCTTATCAGAGCTGGCACCCTTCCCTGCATCCTCATCTTTCACACATCATGGAAGGTGCCTCTGCTCCCTTGCTTGCTCCACCACCACTACTCATTCTGTCACCTGTACTTTTGGGTTTCCCTGAAGTGTTTTACAACTGCTGGAATAGCTGCTGAGTTCACAGTATTGTGTCTGTGACACCTAGAAGCATTTTAAATTCTGGCTGATCCTTTAAATTTAAATTGTTGTCTTTTTTAAAGGTTAAACCATACTACCACGGGCTCAGGGCTTTTCCCAGCTGATAGGCATGTTGAACTTGGGTGCAGCATGGTCACGGTCACCATGTGGATCTACAGGGTGAGAGCAGGTCCCCACTCAGCTACAAGTCCTGCCCTTGTAGCTCTACGTTTTAGGGCCCTATTTTACCTTCGTCCCACCCAGAGGTCCGATCTAGATCCTTAGGTAGTCTTCATTACTGCTAGCACAACTAAATCATTCCCCTTATTTACCTTAACATATACAGCACTGCTGCCCAGCAGAACAACCAGCTCTTCTATAACTTGTATCCTGCTCATCTACCTTCCATCAAATTTCCACTAAACATTTTGTACTCCCAGTAGAAAATCTAAAGCCCAGCATGTCTCTTCCCCCACCTCCGCTGGTCACCCCGACAACCAAAGGACCTACCTGTCACTGAAAACCTTGCTGCAGTTGTAAACCTTAATGGACAGCATCTCTCCCACGACGAGCTTCCCGTAGTGGGGCCAGCGAAAGAGCTACAAACAAACAGAGCAAGAAGAGGTGACAATTCATTCCCAGACACGCTTTCCCATGTTTGGTGGCTGGTTGGTCTCTGCAAGGTGACCGAACCAAGGAGCACGACACAAAGCTGCTGCAGGGGAAGGTACTTTCCCGATGGCCATGGCAGACCCTGCAGCTAAGAACAGAGCAAGAACGGGGAGGGGAGCCAGAGCCCCTCGGGACCACAGAGCCACAGGTCAGCTGACAAAGAAGCCAGACCATCATCGTCCTGGAAAGAGGAGAACACTTGTGCATGCTGAGGTCCCCGAGATAGCACCCTGCAGGGTGAGACGGGCACAGGAAGGTGCAGAGGCGCTCGGGGAGAAACGATCACCCCGGGGCTGGGAGCCATCGGGCTCCAACACGTCGCAAAGCTGCACCCCGAGGCCGCGATTCACCTGACCCCGAGGCGGCCGGCTGCCTTGCGGCTGACGAGAAGACAGGGCCTGTCCTGCCCCCGGTCCTTCCCTCCCTTCCGCAGGCAGCAGCGGGGCAACTCGGTACGGCCAGGCTCTGACGGGCTTCGGGGCCGTGACGGGCAAGACGGGCGCTAGGAGGAACGCTTCCCGGCCCCCCAGCCTGTCCCTGCTCCCCTGCCACCCCTCCCGCCCCACGAGGCGCCGACCGAGGCGCTGCCGCGTCCCATCCCCGGCCCACGGACGACGCCTGCGGAGGAGCCCCGGAACCCCGCACGCCCCACCGGTTCACCCTCACCTCCCCGAAGACGGCCTCCGGGCCGCAGCGGATCTTCCTCGTCTTCTGGGTGAAGCCTCGGGAAGGACAGGGGATGTGTGAGGTGCCGGCGGGGCAGCGCGGCCCGCACGGGCCCTGCCCGCCCGCCGCGGGACGGCAGTCCCCGTCCCTCCCTCCACCCCACCCGGCGCCCACCTCGGAAGCTGAGCTGCACCTGCCGCTCGCCGCGGCCCGGCAGCCGGGAGAGGCGCCGGACGCCGACGCTGAGCGCCATGGAGCCGGTGGCGGGCAGCGCTGCCCCGCTCGGCCCCGGTCCTCCCGGAGTGACTCAGCCCCCGCTCGCCCGGCCGGTTCGGCCACCCGCTCCCCGCCCCTGGCGCCCCACGGGCCTGGCGGACACGGGGAGCGGGGAGGGGGGGGGGGGGAAGGCAGCCCCGGCTGCTCCGCCTTCCTCAGCCCTGGGGCACCGCGCTGGCTCTGGGCAGGGGATGGCCCCAGCCGGGCGGAGGGCAGCTCTGGGCCCCGGGCGGCCCTTCGCGGCTGTCGGCCCTGGGCCCTGCCGCGGCCACACGCCGACGGCACCGGCCAGAGCCGGGAGCGCAGCGATGGGCACTCTGCCTGCCCAGGGCCGGAGAGGAAGAAGAAGGGAAACTGCCCAAGTGGAGCCATGATGCAGCCTCGCTTCAGGGCAGGCCTGACGCCCTGGGGGGACAGGGGCTTCCAAAGCCGGGACTAGGGGGAACACTGGAGAGGACAGGAGCACAGCTCTGCTCTTTCTCAGCCCTGTGGCTTCTCCAGCACAAAATCACGGCTTCCGTGGTTAAAACCTTACAAAGCAAACAGAGGGAGGGTGGGGAAGGGAAGGGGGCCGAGCTGCCTCCTCTGACAAGCAAGGTTTGGCCTCCTGACACCAGGAACCCATGCTGGGATGGGCAGCCCCTGCTCACCTCACACCTATCCCACACCAGAGCACGGTAACACGAGGGACCAGAGGAGCTAAGCTGGTGTAGGTGGGACACCAGAGAACCTCCTGGGCACAGAGGCTGCAGCCCAGGTGCTAGCTCTCAGCAGGACAGAGACAGGCACTGAAATCCATGGATGGCGGGGTAGGAGCTGCAGCTGCTCCGCAGAGGCCAGCACCAACCCCTCACAGCCAGGAGGGTGCAGGAGGCAGACCTGGGGCACGCCATGCCAGGAGCCAGCTGCGCTCACCACTGCACTCACCGGCTTGGCCTGATCCAGCTCATCTCACCTGCATGAGAACTGGTAAATGAGAGATGCTGGAGCCCTTCCAGATCACAGATTTAGGCCAGATTAAAGCAGTCATACAGTCATGAGCTCAGCAGGATTTGGAAAGCATTTCTTCCTCCTCCTGGGGGTCTGGCTGTCCGGCTGTCCTCATTAACACCCAGCACCAAACACCAGCATCCACACACACGGTACAGGGTGCCTTGCAGCAGACCAGGGTGGCTAAACCAGCTCTGCAAGCAGCAAGGAGCGAATCATGCCTGTGCAACGCCAGGCTGCTTCGAAGCAAGCCCTGCAGTTATTCCCCTTATCTCCCCTCTTACACAAGAGCTTCCTGGAGCGCTCATGAAGCAGCGCCTGTGGCGCTGGAAACAAGCCGCAGAGGGGAGGATGCCACTTCACGGTGCAGTGACAAACCTTAGCAGGCCGGCAGCATTCAGCACCGCTTTTGTGAACCCAAATGAGAGAGCCGCTCCGTTTAGGGCAGCACAGAAAGCTCAGTGTGCTGACCCCACACCCAGTCATGGCTGGAAGGGGGCTAGGTGTGCAATTTAGGCTGTTATTAATGAGACATTCAGACCACCGAAGTGTGCTGCTGACAGGTGGATCAAGTATTTGCTGAAAGCTGATCAAAAGCCATCATCTCCCACTGGAGTTTGTGTGGCTTCCTCGAACACCTGGAGCAGACCCATCGCTTGCTTCCACCTGAAGATGGTGCCTCAGTTTTGGTGAAACAGTCCCTGGGGGAACCAAACATTTTAGACCCCAAGCAGGGCCCTTAGCCTGACAAGCTGCCTGGGCAAAGAAGGGGGACAGAGCAATCCCTCTCATAGAGGAGGGAGCTGTCAGGTGGCGTGGCATGGCATAGTCTGGCATGAAACGTCACCACTATTTATTGCCAGGTGGGAACCCTCCCACATGCAATAGTTTTTGATTTATACAAAGCCCTGAGGCTGAAATACCTTTGGGGATCACAGGTACAAGGTGTTTGGCTCAATCTTGGCCAAGGCCAGGGTAAAGAGACTTCTGGGGTGTTCCTCGTGCTTACCGTGGAGAAAAAGCGAGAGCGCGATTGGGATGACGGAGAGCGCGCACCGGCACTGGGTGAGAACAGCATGTTCTCCTGAGGAGGAAAACCTGAGCTCTCATCTACCTAAAGCAACAACCATGCTGTAAATCCGCATTCCAGCTACACCCAGGGCGGCACAAGGCAGGAGACGTACCTCCCGGCCTCTCCCCAAAGCGCCCAGCAGACGTCTTCACTGCCTCCAAAACCAGGAGCCCCAGGGAGAGTCAACAATGAGAGAACACAGTCAAAACTCTGCTGTCCCAGTTCAGCAGCTTCCCAGCTTGACCCTCCCCTGGGCCCACACCCGTGCAGATCTTGTTCTCAGGTGACAACCACGGGACTCGTGTCCCTTTGCTCATTCAATCTCAGCCACTTACCAGTGGGCGAACAGCATCTCCTCCACATTCTGCTGTGCCCCCACAGGGGGAAGAACTTCCTCAGACCTGCCTCTACCATGTCTTGGCCTCTTCCTCCCCAAAACAGGGAAGGTGTCTCCTACCATCTATGAGTCCAGCACCTGGAGACACCTCAGCTAGCTGCAGACAGCGACTCCACTCCGCGTAGCCAGGGCAGAGAGATGGAGGATTTGCTCTCTTCCTTTTGAGTGGGAACTGGCAGAGGTTTAAAAAGGAGAGGTAAAATGGGTTTCCCACTATGCATTCTGCCGTCTCAGAGCTCATCTTCTGCCCCCGCAAGGCTGGAACGTCCCAACGTGCTTCTGACATCTTGCCAAAGAAACCATTCACTGAAGCAAAGCACTACACACTGCCGCCAGTATTTCCTAGTCCAAACAGGGCATTGGTGAGCCTGCAAAACTACTGCTGGAAATATCCTTTAAAGAACACTTTATTAAAAAGAAAAAAAAGATACACTCAGATACAAGCAAACCTAAGGCTGTTTTTTTGTGTATGTGTAACACAGGGACGGAGAGCTCTGCCTACAGGTTGTAAGCAGCTGAAAACATGAGTAAAGGATGCTCTCAACCACAGTGCAGCTTCTCAGAGAGGACTTAGCAGTTTTCCTCCCTCTCTCCCACACTTCTAACACATTGTAGTTTAGGCAGCCACTCAAGAAGAGAGGTTGTTTGGTTTCCTTCAAGAATCTAAGTGCAAGAAAATTGGGTGCTGCAGGCTAGATTATGGAGTATTTCAGGAGAAACAACCCAGCTGTCTCTAGAGGAAGCTGTCTGCTGCCTGTGAAACAGGGGAGAACACATCGTGGTCAAAACTAGGTTTGAATAAAAAAAACTTGCACAAATTCATCTTTGCTCAGCAGTGGTCCTAGACCCATGGCCCTTCAAACACAAGCTCTGGGCTACTTTGGTGGCAGATACCATCCAGAACAACCAGTCTACTTGAGGATCTGGATTCAAACCCAGGTTCTGCTTTCACACAGGTTTGTAACCTAACGGTGTCACTGCCTGAGTCACCAGGGCAGTCTTCCAACGCACTCTCAGCATTTCCTGGTTTACCTGGTAGAACCAACAAGTTCTTTCATAATTTCACAGTAAACAAACTGCTCATCTTACTGCAGGATACACATTCAGCAGTCTTAGCGATTAACAGGTAACAAAACTGATGGCGATGGACAACTTGTTCTGCTTTTGCAAATGATCCCATTCAATGTAGGCTAACTGAGATGCTGCATCACCACCAGGCTAGTACTATAGCAAAGACCTTCCATAAACCAAAACATCCACATTGCTGGAAAGCAAAAGGCAAAGCCCAGGAAGGGAATAAGAGCCCAGACACGTTAAGGTAAATCAAAGCAGATTATTTATTTATGAAACTGAAAGTGATGACCACTTGTAGTGCAATGACAAGCCCAAGTTTCTTTATCTCTATTTTTAAATGAACTATCAACTCTGGTCCCTCACAACAATTGTGCTTTGCTATCATGTGCCTGTTCTACAGTCCCCAGACCACATAACACACACTTCACATTGAGGACAGGGAAGCACCTCCTTGGAGTTCCACAGATAGTTACTGTTTCATTTCGTAACTTCTGTGACACAAATCACTCAAAGCTTCTTAATTTCAATGTTTCCAGTTGCTGGATTTTCAAAGTCACATTACTGTGACTCATTAATCCCACCCCCCCAATTAACTAATGATTAATCCTCATTAATCGCCCCATAAATAAGCAAAGGGCAGTGTTCTTAAATTGCAACAATGGCACCAAGCAAGAGGCCATCACAGAAGCAATTTTTGCTAATAGAAAAATGTGATTAAAAAAAGATTGCAAAGTATGGTCACTAAAATTTAAAAATAAACCTCTACATATAAAAATATACTGGCACTTTATGAAGGCACAACAGAAACTACCTCAGGCATCCAACCAACAGACTTTGGTACCAACCAGTACAGAAGGGTCCCCATTCCCAAGGCAGCTTGATAGAAGGAAAAAAACTTACCAAGGAACACACTGTATCACAGTAAACATGACTGCAACGCTTCTCTCCCAGGCTCAGCATTGAAGCAGTGCTCTGTGAGCAGCTCTGTGCATGTGCCCGTGCCGACACCAAGCAGCAGATGGGCCACGTCAAGCAATGATGCGTGGTATGATGTGTCACTGCCACAAGGTGGAAAACCAACCAGGTCTATTTTGCTGTGACAAAAACTGCCAGCAGTTGTGGTTTTTCTGTATTTACATTTCTTCCGATTAGGAATGGGAAAGATCAAAGATACAGAGCACAAGCAGGTAAGAGAATTAGTGTCAATGGTACAACCTCAAGGCACCGAACACCCACAGTGTGCAAGGGAGAGTGTGGGTGCAGACAGCTCTCTTCACCCCAGCGATATGGGTGGCCAGGGTCAGGCTGCAATCTACATCTTATTTATTTCCGGCGGTTTCACAGGCGGCCATCCCTGCCATTTGTAGTACGCCACCAGCTGCTTGGGCACTTCAGCCAGAACCATCTGGGAAAGAGCTTCCCGGGGAGCCTGCAAGGAGAACAGGGAGAATAAATTAGAAATACTGCCAAGAAAGGATTTATCAGCCCAGTGATAAACTCTTACAGAATCCAGAGTGCAGCTCCCCACCTGAGACATCTCACTCCCCATTTCAAGAGTTCTTGCTGCAGTTTTAGGAGCAATTCCAGTCAGTCTCAGAAAATCCCTTGTTCCCACCTGTGCACTGCTCGCACCTCAAGCCCAGGTTCACACAGCCTTTACGTGGCCCTGATCTGGGTGGGAAACTGCCCCAGTCACTACCAATTTCTCTTATTTTGGGTTTTCATTTGACTCCGCTCTTCAAACCCAATTCACTGTGCAACGTGGATGAATGCTGGTGCCAACAGTGGAAACAGGGAGGAGCTGGACTGCTTTCAACAACAGTGAAGACTTATCTCAGCTTAAATCACTCATGGGACTCAACATCAAAGACTGACAATAGGATCTCAGTTCCTTGCCTAAATATTTGCATTCCAGGAGAGAAAACATCTCCTTTAACTCTGCAATAGCCAAGAGATAGTATACTAAATCAATGACACAACAAGAGCTCTTTAAGAAAAGCTGCAAGAAAACTGCGACAAGGCACACAGTGTCAAACACAGAAGCAAACATCTCAACTCTCCATGGGAACAAGCAGCTTGGACAGCACTCTGAGCATGCAGCTTGCTGCCTTGTCTAGACCCATGCTCATTTTTCAGATGAAATAACTGCATATATACTGGAACCAGGACTCTTCTGAAGTTAAAGGCAACTTACATTTTTGAACTGTCGGAAAGGCACGAATTGGACGATGTCTCGTGCAGCTGGCTCTCCGGTTGGGGACTTCAGGACACCGTTGTCTCCATCAAGGAACTCCATAGCTCTGAAATCAGCTTCACCAACTCCAACAATAATGATGGACATCGGCAGCTTAGAGGCATTAACAATCGCTTGCCTAGTTTGGTCCAGATCAGTGATCTCTCCATCTGTGATGATCAGCAAGATAAAATATTGCTGAAAAACATTAGAAAGCACCCAGTTAGGGAGGTTCGACACCAAAGCTCACATCACTGAAGGCAAATGGAGCAATTTCTTACTCTAAGAAAGAGATCAGATGGTACTGTGGAAAAGACAAAACCAGAACATTCAAGAAACTTATGTTTATTCCCATGCATAACACCTTTCATTGTGCACTTCAGATTTTCTCTGTACTAGAAAAAAAAAAAAAGAGAGGCTTAAATTCAATTTATAAAGAACAATTACATCACTTGGCAGAAAGTACTAGAGATGAGCATAGTACTACTAAATCAACAAAGCTGCATACAAAATTCACTGATGGATGCTGCTTTACTCACTGACCCCTCAAAAAGGCTGAAGTTTAATATTTAATATCCCTGGAGTGTAGCCCAAAAAGCTTTCTTTTTTAGTTACCAATAATTTAAATTATAAGCTTTAGAAATCTCAAAATACAGCAGTGACAGGTGTCATGACACAATGACACTCTAGAGATAACAAGAGGGGAAGAATACAGGAGCTTTTCTAGAAAGAAAAAATACATCAAACCAACACATTAGTAAAGTGTTTAATATTTCCTTCCTTTTCCAGAGGCCAGGGTTTAGTACCTGGGTCTGAAACGAGCAACCACTGCTTTATAGCAGCTATCTACCAACTTAAAATGAAAATAAAAAATGCAACACCCAATGAAAAGAAAACTGACTTTCCATTTCCAAAATCCAGTTAGCACAAGTGTTACTATGGTTGTACCCCATTACCAACAGATTCTTTATTTAAATAGTTAGTTTTTCATCTGCAAGAAAAAGTAGACATATTTAACATATAAAGAGAAATAAGAAGATTCCCCCAAGTGTTGGGAAAAATAAAAAATACCCTCAGAAATGTAAGAAACGGATTCCCTAGACCAAGCACCTCAGTGTGGGAAACAGATTCCACACACACGAACATAAGTAGAACCAAAAATACTGACACAGGAGACCATAAAGCAAGAACCAGAGAGTATATCAAAATTCCTTCTGATTGGTCTGTCAAAATGGAATCAGTTAAGTCTATCAGGAACAGGAGTCCTTCATCCTTAAGCAAAAGGAATGAAGTTTAAAGAAGTGGATTTAAGTTTTAAACAGCAGCCATGGCCATGAAAGCACACAAAAGAGACATGCGGCACAACTGTAGGGTAGCACAGAAGCTCTGCAATGCAATTAGCACACTGATTTAAGAGTTCTCAGTCTCCTTCATTAATTTGGCCCTCTAGATATCCTGATTCTGATTGCCACCACAGTGGGACAGACAGTCGAGCCCTCTGATATTTTTCTTGGAGGCAGTCTTTTGTGTATGTTCTTGAGAGTAAAATTGTGCGGAATAAAATCTATAGGGCCCCTTTATACTGAATGCATTCCCTACACATGATGGAGCTTGGCAAGAGAGGTTAGAGTGAGGCAGCTGCTGACAGAGTCCAACTGGTCTAAAAGCCAACACAGCACCCCTGTATACTTCAATAGTAAGTACAATGCCAGCAAACCATGAAAAAGAGAAATAAATATCACTTGAGGAATGGAAACTAGCGTCAATGTCTGCCAAGTACAGGTTCATATCAGTATGTACCAAGAGAGGACCAGTGGCCTCTACATAGGCTGGTAGGAGAGAACCAGCCTTGGGATCCTAAGGAAGGAAGACAACATCACTTTACCATTCCATTCTATCCCATCATGAATATGGAAAACAGAAACTTCAACCCAACGCAGATCCACAGGAAAGGACATGTACTCACTGAGGCAGTTCCTTGTTGTGCCGAGTGTGCTGCAAACCTCGCCACGTGGTTTATAATGGGAGAGAAATTGGTTGGCCCATAGAGTCGGATGTGAGGAAGGATCTGGCAGTAGGCATCCACTATTCCTTGGATCCCTGTAACACAAGGAAGGCAAGCTGCCAGAAGAGCCTCACGACTGCTCCAGAAGTTATTTTATAAGCATTACTAAATAGTAGAGCAAACAGATAATAACTCTCACACAGCTGTGAACTCCTAAAGGACAAATAAGCAGCAGGATAACAGCAGATATAATACAAAGCACAGGGCTGAAACCAGTGGACATCTGCAGAGACAGGATTTGCAGATTTATCCCCCATTCTACATTCTTCACATTACTCTTTGTGCCTCTAACATCACAAAGCTCATGGAAGTCACGGGAAAAATAGTCCAGTGAACACATGCCAATGACTACATTTACCTTGTTCTTTCTACCTTGTCATCCAATTTGCCTTGTTTAATTGCTTATAGTCTATTTAGACATTGAGGTCAAAAGCTCTCTGGAACAGTAACTTTTTATATATCATTGCGTGAAAGTTAGACAAGGATCCCTGATTCAGGATTCAAACATTTCTGTAACAGAAACAGCAATCCCTAAGGTTTTTTCTATGCAAGAAGCTTTTCTCAGGTTAACTACACAAATTTATTTTAAAAGTCTGGTTTTAAATGGTGCATATTCTTCTGTGGATCCATCTAAATTGGCCTATTCCTGGCTTGTATCAATGTACCTTCATTTGCCACTGCTGCTTGTATTGTCCACCATGCCAGTTTTAGTGTGGTAACTACTGCACAGGGACCCTTAAAGGGCAAAGACACAGATCCCAGTGAGGCAGACAATGCTGAACTGACGAAGGAAATGCTTGGATTTTAACACTGAATCTCAGATTCCATTTTTTGTTGGCCTTAGACCAGAGAGAAAAACTGAACTGAGTTTAAAAAGCTCGTTCAAGAACAATTCTGTCACTGCATGCTGAGAGAGTTCTTAGTCCTAAAAGGTCATAATCCAGTTTAGAGAGCAGCCACTAACAAAAGCTGAAACAATCTCCACTAGAGAAGATGGTTGTAAAGAAAAATAAGCTTTTATGACAACCCTTTAAAGGATAACATTCAAACATATACACATTGCTGATGAAGTAAGCATGGTCTCTAACAGCCTTAGCGGACGGTCGCTCTGGAAGCATGACCAGCACAGGCACATTGCTGGTCCCAATCCACTGCCACCTATAACATACCAGCAGTAACCAGGCTGCAGCAACAACAGCTTCAGCACAGACTCACAATCAAGTTAAACCTAGATCTGTTCACTGGAGCTTACACAGATCGCACAGAAGTCTGCATCAACACACACGTACTCTTGTTAGCATCCAGGGGAGAGTAAATCTGGTTTGCTGCATGTTTTGCTGCTGCATCTGTTTTTCACAGGTTTTGAAAGAAACACACCACTTCAAACATTGGTCCCTCTCAGTGAAATATTAATAAAGAGGTGTCCTCACCTTGACAATAAGGGTTGCTGGGATTGAAGTTCAAAGCAAACTCATGAGACACCTAGGAGAGGGGACATTACAAACCATTAGGAAATGCAGATGCGGACAGAGCAACTGCCCAGTGTTGTGAAGGCCCTACCTGCCAGCTAGGAGGAACCTGAGCTCCAAACCCAAACGCAGGAAACAGCTTGTCCCTGGAGAGAAAGGGCAACAAGAAGAAATGAGAAAGAGCAATTCTTTAGTAACTCACTGCTCTGTTTCATTCCCAGAGAGCAGCTGGAGACCAAGGTTCAATTCCTGCCACAAGGAATGCATACACCATCTAGCTCCCCACAGCCAGCCACCAGTTGCCCAAGGGTTGCAGGCTTGGGCTTAACAATTTCAGAATTTCTTTCAGTGCAGCACCCCACAGGACTCTCAGGAGCTTTCGAAGTAGCAAGAGAAAAGCCAACCCAACCACAGCCTGGCTAAAGGACAGAGCTGACAAATGTGTTCCCATTGAATCAAACAGGGCATTCATGTTTGAAATGCACCACCAGCAATGAGGGATTAGTGACCAGCTAAAGCAGCATTACCCAGGGCCACAGAAAGGCAGTCCTGGAGGGACAAATCATGCAAATATGCCAAATTATGAAGGGCTGCCACGGCCCTTCCTGGCAGTGACAGAAGCAGGAGGAAGCAGTAGCAGCTCCTGAAAGGATCTCCCGAGGAAAGACAGCACCTCGGTCATTCAAACGTTACAGCTCTGGAACAAGCTATCAGCCTTGAGCACTGACACTGCTGTGATGCATTTTTGATGTGATGCATTTTTGATGCAGCGGCTAGATCGGTTAAGATCATCACATACGTGTCATAATCCTGGACTACACTTCCCACACTCCAGATGGCAATCAGGTACTCATTTATCCCGTCTGGGCTGATGTAGTGAAGAGAATCTGGTGACCTGGGATCTCCGTTGGAGCCAGTGAAGTCTACACCCACCTAATCAATCAAGATGATGACAGCAAGTCACTGGTGCATCACCATAAGTAAATGAGAAGAACTAACCCTAGTTCCATTAAAGTTGCTACTTGATCACAGGAAGTAAAAATAGAGTATAATTTGTTTTTTGCAGTCTTCATCACTGCAAATTCACACTGCATTTGCAGTCATGCACACTACAAACAAAAGAACTAGTCACAACTTCATTGTTCTTGTCTTGTCATCTACCAAGATGTGCAGTGGGGAAACAACTCACTGTGAAGTTAATCTGACAGCCTCCCATGACGTAGTCCAGAAACGAATAATCTCTCTCAATCTAGAGGAAGAGACAGACAGTGTTACACCTCCTCCCCACAGGAACAGATTTCATTACGATCAGAAAATAAAAAAGCCAAAAAACCAACAAAAATATTCCTACCTTGCAGGATTTTATCCTAATAATGCCAGAGTTTTTGTAGCTCGTTTTCTTTTTTTTTTTCTCAGGATGAATGCATTCAAATTCCACCTGCAGAAAGCAAGCATGCAAGAAGCAAGTTCCAAAATACCTGCATTTACAGCAGGGCAAATTATTGAAATAGAACGGTGTCAGACATCACACAATTTCAGAATTACCCAAATATTTGGCAGAATTCTGAAACTCATTTGTAAAAAAAGTTTGCAATTACTCTGGCTGCTATCTGGTGAGTTAAATTGGATGCCTTTGCTATCAGCACTAGGCAAAACACAAAGAAAGAATGCAGAAAATTCTCTCTCCTCAGCAATGTAACTGTTACAGTGTATGCAATCATGGAACAGTGTCATTGTATCAGAGGGAAAAAAGTCCATCACAAATATGAGCATTTGTCTTAACGTCATCAGGTTCTTTTTTGGTTACAGGAAGGGAACGCACTCAAACAGAAGACAAGGAGGCAAAATCTCGGGGTGAGGGAGGCAAAAAAAGCCTAGGTCACAGGTTCCAATGGCAGTGTTTCACTGTTCTGTGTCACTCACATCAGTTCCGATTTCACACTGTCTATGGAAAAGAGCAAGAATCTTCCACCAGCTTTAGGATTACAACCACAGAAATCAAGTTGGCTGGCAAATGGAAGCAGTCCTAGGCTACGTCCTGCGTGCAGATTCATCTGTGTGAATTCAGACGAAGACAGCTCCATAAGAACAAAAGTTCAGATTTTCATTGCAGACAACAGAGAGAAACTCGCACCACCAGCAAATGATTCAACTTACTCTAAACTGGATGCCCAAGACTGCTTCTCTCCGTGAGCTAGAAAGGTGACCAGAGCACTCGTGAGGGTGACAGCTCAAGCAGAAATGTCATCTGAGACAAGCCCTACCTCTAGACTCATCTGTTAAAGCACGAACAAGACCTTTTATTTCCCCTTGACTCAGCAGAGGCAAAAGCAAGCTGAACTGCTGGGAAAAGCAGCTGGTGGTCAGCAGACAATGGGCTCAAGGATGTCTTTAGGAATAGGAATGGCAACAGTACCGAAGGAGAACAGAGCAATGTAATTCCCACGCCAGGTTTTGTTCTTCCCAGATGTTGGCTTAGTAACAGAAAGATACAGACAGTAAAATTAACTTTTGGAGGCACCAACTAAAAATATATCTGAGGTCAATATTAAAAAGGATTTGCGAAAGACTGAATTATGGACTAAGTTAGCAGGGGAGTGAGAAAGCTCACCGGATAGCCGTCACCTGCTTCCTGCAGCCCAGTCAGAGTAGTTTCAAAAGTGCCTATCAAGTCATGCGAGCCGTCGCTGTCATGATCAGCGCACTGTACCTGAAAGGGAAGGGAGAGCAATGGGCAGGCGTACTGCATTAGGGACATGGGCTCATGCTTCCGACAGCTTGGCAGTGATGCAGCAAACTCTCCATCACATCTGAACTGGCGGTGTCATGTGTCCCCAACTGAAACCTCACAGTAAGAGACACACCTGAGCAAATCTCAGAAAAAGGAAGATGTTTGATTGCTCACCCATTTATATATGCGCAGTGAAAGTTTTAATTAAAAGCTTTTCCCAGTTTAAACACCAGAGATTAAAAAAGAAAAAACAAAAGCCCCACTAAAAACCCTAACATTTCACAGTCAAGATGCATAAAAGCAAGATCATTCCGGACAAGACATGCAACTGAGGTAATGGGAAGAAGCAATTAAAAGTTTGTTATCTAAGCACTTCCTGAATATACTCTTTTTTTCTGCCCAGCAATAGGATCGATTTACAAAGAAATTGCAATTTCCACAGAGCACTGTCTTTTTCTGCATCTTATACCAATCAAATTATAATTACTTAATTAATAACCAGTTATATTTACATCAGCATGAAAGCTTCAGAACTAGATAACGCAAAAGAGCAATGCATTTAAAAATAAACATATGCTAATACCTACAGCTTAGAGCAAACACAGTAAGACGTATATTGTCAATAGCTCCCCACAGAATCAACTATGAGGAGCATTTATAACACGCACAATACCAATGACTGCAGAACACCAGTAATTCCCGAAGCAGTCAAGCAAGGAACCGTTTGTGATCAGCTGCTTCCTCCCCCACTGAAGTTCACAAGCTACACAGATTGGAAAGCTCTCTCGTTCCAAGACCTGCCTTTGGCAGGCAAGAACCTGATGTTACTCCAGTATAAACTACAGGGACAGCTTTCTCCTTGGGACGAAGGGACAAGATGGGTAACACCTCAATAAGGATGCTGAATTCAATGGCTGCATATATGAGACAGGGTTCTTTTAGGACTACTGTGATCCACCAGGCCTCTTCCACTGCTATTAGTAAAAGCCAGCTGATTAACAGCCAAATCTAGCCACATAAATGGGAAGCACCTTGTCATCCTTCAGTCTCCTCATGGGAAAACCAGATCCCCTTCTCCCCCCTTTATCCTTCCCAACCCACCGCCTTTCCGCTTCTCTCCTCTGCGCGCTCCACCACGAAGCAGCTCACGCTCTCCTGCCTGAACCCGCTCTGCCCCTCTCAGCAGTTCTGACGTTTAGCCACCACCCAAAAGCGGCCGGGTTACGGCAGAGAAGGAGGCTCCTGTGCAGGGCCAGAGTGCAGACTCCCGGCGCAGGGTCCACTTCCCACCAACACACCTGGAGAGCTGCTGAGAGCTGAGCAGCTGCCACCGCCACACAACGCCTCTCCCCTCGCCAATAAAACTGCATTTAGGACCAGTTCTGTTACTAGTTTGCAGCACAGTACAGCTCAAAACAAACCTCTTTTCACAAGGGTTTTCTACAACTGGCCAAGATTCACTGTATGCAGCCCAAAGAGCGGTGCTGCTGCAAACAAAATCCTGCTAGCAATACTGCAGGACACCGTATATAGTTATCTACTGAAAATTTGTTTCTCTGCAAATGAACTATCCAATATTCGTTACGAGCCTTGGAATACAGTCAGCTGGTAAAAGGCCCCTTTCATCTACAGGAGGAACTTTCAAAATTCACAGAAAATGGATTTGCCTTTATGTATATATGCCATCAAACACGTGGAGCAGCAGCTTTAGTCCCAATACCAACACCCACAAATTTCACATTTGCTATTTCCATTTAAATTACTATGGGAGAGAGATGCTACTTTCATTTGTCCCTATTTTTAACGAAACTGTCAAGAAGATTAGGCTGTGTCAAAATCTGAGCTGTTCTTAAAAGAACAAGGAGAACATCACTCTGCATCACAATGAAGAAAGAATTACTGAAATTTTAGGTAGCATCATTAATTTGATCAAAAGATTTATGTTCACGTGCATATTCAGTACCTAATCCTCACACATAGCTGGCAAAGCTGATGTTTTGGGGGATGCATCAAAATGGCTGTTGCCACTGTGCAGAAACAGGAGGAGTTCTCCCTTCACTGACTGCCCTTATTTCACATGTAATTGCTCCTATATAAATTTTTGGAAGCCTCAGCCAAGAGGTTCAGAGCAGCAAATGCCAGATGAAAAATAACACACTAGTGCAATATTATATTCTTTAATGCTGCTAGTGAAACTCCTGCCTATATCCCCCTTTCTGACTGCATTCCCCAGCCTGGATTCCCCTTTCTGTCTTCTCTAACTTGTTAAGTACAAGAACAGTCTAAATCCTTTTTCACAGCTGCGTTGTGAAACTTAATAGATTATTTGCACGTGCATCAAGAAATTTGGCTGAAAGGAACTAGTAGCAAAAACCCATCCTTTTTAAAAAGCAGGTCATTCCAAAGTGAATTCTAAAGCACAGAAAGCTTCTGGAAAAACAAACAAAAAACCCCAAAACAGAACAAAAACCAAAACCAAAACCAAAACCAACACAAACAAACCAACCAACCATACAAATAAATATATTTCAACTACAGCAGATACAGCCTCACGTAACAGAATGTGTAAACCGTGCAGTTTCAGGTCCATTTTGACAAACAATAATACACATCTCCTTACCATCTCCTTTCCACACCTGCTGCTCACTTTTGGACCAAGTGGATTTCTTTCTGACCTAGGACCGTTGATTCCCCAACAATAAAAGCTCACAAACACCACTTAGAACATTGCCACGTATCAAGAAGCCCAGCACACCTGAGCACCTATTTCCAGGTTAATAATCTCAGTAATTCTTTGGACCTGCCATGCTGCACAAATAAAAACATCAGCATGCATACTTTTTGCTAAACCTGTCAGATCAAACTTCCAGTGCAAGTTTTCTTCACAGACAGGATGAGGCAGGAAAATTCTGTAAACAGAAAGTGTTTAGGAGTTGGATAAGCAGAGAGAGACTATACTCAGGTAGAGCTATCTATGGATTTAAATGCCTTTACATTATTGATGCATTGCTTAGAAGAGAAATTAACACAGTAATTTGCTATCAGGTTTTCTTTTGTAGGAACTCAGTAAAAGATGTTATTGTTCTGCTGTCACCTCCATAAGCCAGGACCAGAGAATTATTCATCATATACAAGACCACAAGGAATCGCAGTTCTGACTCAAAACCAGATTTCTAGTTGGAATAGACTGAAAAAGAGTCCGGACAAGCCTGCCAATCTCATGAACGGATGAACATGACAGATGCATTAAGGTCCTCTCTATGTCAGCATCCTAAAGCACTCAAGCTGGTACATCATATATGAGCTTCTCAGTTAACTTAGAAACAGTGCTAGAAAGTCACAATTTAGAAAGGCAACAAAACCCCCCCACCAAAACCCAACCTGAAACCCTGGCCAGAACAGTGAAGAAATCAGTTATATTTCTTCTTATGACTAATCATTAGAAAGTGTGTCACTTCTGCATTTCCTGACTTCTAGATTTGATAACTCATGATGTTTTAATACAGACTTCATACTTAATGGACATATAATCATTTCTCTGCCACACTACTATTCTACAAAGGCAAACTAAAAATTTAAATATGACTAGACAACCTGATAAGTCATAGTCAACATCAACAGAGATTGGATTATTTATAACAAAGAGAATTTCTGAAGGCTCTACCTTGATAGGTTTATTAAAATCTCCACCGCAGAATGTCTGCAAGGGAACACTGAACTTCCTCCAGCACGGATTCAAGTTGTTCTTAATCACCTTAAAAAAATTAGAGCGTAACGTCACATGAGGCGTGCGAGTCACTAAGAAACATAACATGAGAGTTCTGCACAGCTAACAGCCTCGGTCAGTTCAACCCTGACATGGACAGCCAAGCAAAAGCTCTGTAAGAAATAAAAGCTTGAAGTTCAAGGTAAAGTTAAGTTTTAAGAGCCGAGCCAACCTAACAGCTCATCACCACGTAAAGGGAGGAGAGTCCTGCCACTCTGGTGACCCTTCACTGAGCCAGCTTAATCCAGTCACCAGGCAGCAAATAAACGTTTAATTTTCTGCCAGGTCAGTGAGCAGAATCCCCCCTTTTTTTTGTTTTAGGATACAAGACAATTTTCATTGCAGAACTGGTGCAAAGCATGTCCAGGAGCGGGACTCCCACCTTTGGTAGGAGTAAGCTGTCTGGTCAGCTCAAGAAAAACATTAGCGTAGAAATACTACCTCTGATCTGTACACCAGCTGCCACGTTCCAGCATCACTCTGCTTGTAAAACTCCAAAAACGGATCCGATTTACCTAGGAAATCCTACAAACAAAAACACAACAGAAGTAATCAGCCTCCTGTATTTTACCTGGATGAGAGAAGAGCTGGCTAATCAGTACACAATAAAGCAGAAAGTCAAACAAACCATACATTGTCTTCCTCTCTTTTACTTTTCTCTTTTAAACTGCTGCACTTTCTAAGTCATCAGAATTTATCAGCTCTGATTCCAAGACTGCCTCCTCAGACCATTTTTGTCACTATAAATGACGTCATTTTGCTGACTGAGCAGTGAGGTCACTAAATCCCTGATTGGTCTTTGGCTTAAAATAACATCAAGGCAGCATACCTAAATTTCCACCTTTTCTTCTTTAGTAACATTACAGAAAGCTCAGTTCACAGCTACGATATTCATCAGAGACAATTATGTAATTGGAACTGTATTAATATGCAGAATATTCCAAAGCCAAAAAAATCCCCCAAAACCTGTACCTGGCAGTTGAGTTTCTGGTTTGACACTGTGGGTTTCAACAGGAAACTATGTCTCCAGTTTACTTCACTGTGAGTAACAAAACACAGTGAGCCTTTTTTCATACATGGATTACCTAGCTTAGTTGAATGTCTGCAAATACAGAGAGATTCCTGGCCAAAAGGCACCAACTGGAGATATCACACAAGCATATAATATAATTTAAAAAAAAAAAATCAGTACCTTTTTGTCCAAGTTTCGGGCTTCAATTTCCAAGTACACAACCCTGGTATCTTTAATCTCCTCTGCTGAAATCTGTTCCACAGAAATTAAAAAAACCCCAAAATTAACCCAGTTTTGCTCGTACTTTGTCCATGAAAGAAACTGTAGTTATAAATATCTATTTTTCCTCTACATGTGTAGCATTTAAAGATATAATGACAGAAAACTAGAAATGTTACTTTGTCCCAGACAACACATGAAAGACTGAGAAAAACCTTATTTACCGTAATAGTGCCCTTTCCTGCTGGCTTTCCCTGCTTCAATTCTAGCGGTCGGGTGAACACAGAGCTGGACACAACCTAAGGTTGAAAGACAAATAATATAAATATCAAGTTAGACAAAGAACAAAGAATTACTCTTCAGGAGTAAAATTTTCAAACTCTCCTAAAAGATCTAAAAGGATTTAAATGCATTTCCAACAGCGACAGCCGACAATTTGTGCTCCTGAATGGCTGGACAGTCTGAAAATTATCTTCTCTCGCTATCCACAAAACAGTACCCACTAATATCTCTCCAAACTTAATTTTAACCTCCTATTTTTGCTATCCCTGAGACACAAGAGGCATTTTCATCACAAGCAGCCAAAAAACTATTAGGAATCAGAAGAGACTTTAATTTATCAAGTCTTTCTTTAATAACACGAACCCCACTTTTCTTCTCGACCTAGCTATACCAACCTTTCCTCAGGAAATACGGAATCTCAAATAACCTTATTTCCCCAAATTTACTGCCTGACGATCGCTTTGTGTGAAGGAGCTCTCCAGGCACCATGCCTTCCTGACTCCCAGACTGCCTTCATGCTACAATCGCCTCCCAAGTTAAGCAATGAATTGCAGACGCGCATGTTTCTAACCTTCGCTTTGTGACTGACTCGATGATTTTTCTAACTACGTTCAATAGTAATGCAAACCAACCTGTTCAACAACACGTTTTCAAATTTGAAAGCGTCAAAGCCTCTCATAAAGCAGTCTTTCACTCCATTTTTCATAATGGACCCAACACTTGCTGCTCTTCTGTAGATGACTTAACACACCTCTACACATACCTGTCCCAGCGTGCACTCGATCCCTCCAAGGTAGTCATCATCATTTAAATCAAAGGACTTGTTATCAATATCATACACGCCAAATTTCAGCTTCTGCACTTTCTCAAAGTAGTAGTCCACAATCAGTTTCTTGCAGAATTCAGGGTTTTGGCAGTTCTTGATCCTCTCCGTGCGATCTAGCTGCACAAACGCAGAAGCAAAGCCATTAATGATGAGTAAGAACCACGCTTTCTCCCACACAGCTTTTAACCTGTGCCCCCAGGGCTCTGCGCTGGTTATACACAGGCACTGGCTGGGCTACGCACCCCTGACCGTGCTTTGTGCTTGGTGACAAACCAGGCCACTGCCACCAGGCTGACTGGCAGCTCACCAAGAAAGGAAACTGCATCAGATAATAAACGTTACTGTATGGGAAAATTCTGAAAACTGGGGGGGGGAGAGGCTGGTGAAACACCGTATTCTGGAGTGCATGCTCTGGGGTAAAGGAAAGAGGACAGGCCATCTTGCAACAGGCAAACAAACATCTTGACACAACTCTAAGCAAACGTACGAGCAATTAATGAAACCCGTGAACGTAAAACTCCCAGAGCGTGGATATCGGGGACTGCTCATCAAACACAAATATGAATTAAACAAATCATGCACTCACAAGGAAAACCAACGGGATGGAAATGGGGACCATTCCAGCAGGGGCTGATGCCCGCCCTTACCTCAGCCCACTGCCCACCGCCCACGTCCTGCAGCAAGACGCAGAGGGGATCCGACCTGGAGCCCAGGTCCCTGTCAAGGAGGCTCCGGCAGGACACGGACAGCTCCACCCTGGACACGCACCCGGCCATCTGCGGGCAGAGCAGAGGGGCGGAGGGTCAGAGGGGCGGACCGGCGCCTTCCCGCACCGCCGCTCCCCGCCGGGGGGGTCGCCGCGGCCCCACGCCTCCCGGTGCTCCCGGCAGCGCGCGCGGCCGGAGGGCGGGGCCGGGCCAGGTGCCGGGCGGGGCTGCGCGGGGCGCGGCCGCGGCGCCGCCACGGCCGGACGGCGACGGGAGCCCCGGCCCCTTCCTGCGCCCGCGGCCGGAGCCCCGGCCCCGGCAGGGGGGAGGAGCGCGACTCCCGCGCTGCAGAGCGCCGACCGCGGGCCGGGCCGCCCCCGCCGCATTCACCTCCGCCTCTTTTATTCGCGTGTTTCTCTCGGGCTCTGCCCGCCGCTCCCCGCCGACGGGCTGCAGGGAGCCAGGCACGGGAGCAAAGGGCCCTTTCTCTGCACCGCGCCTCTGCCTGCCGCCCTGCTCGCCCCAGGGGACTGGATAGGGACTGTTAACGACCCCGGCGAGCGTTGTCACGATGATTAAACCATTCCTGAAGCTGAGGGGCCGCCTGTGCAGATGCTCCCACAGCCTTTCACCTCACCCTGCCCGCTGCCGCAGCAAGGGAAGAGGCTGAAGTTGCTCAGGCGGAGGGAGAGCTGTGAGAGCCGCTCCACAGAGCCCCGCCCCCCCCCCCCCCCCCCCGGGGGCCACAGCGCCCCTTTCCTTACAGTGCTGCCGCCTTCGGAAAAAACTAACAAGGTGGTAACTAGATTTTATTACATAGCAAACTGCAGACACTCCAAGGAACAGCTATAATTCTCAGAACTTAATTCAAGCACCAAAACACTCAAGAAATCGGACACCTTGAGAGCTCTAACAAGTACTTTAAACATGAGGATTTCACAGAGAAGCTCCTTCAGAGTTCAGAAAATAAGGAAATAATTGTTTGCTCTTTCTAGTATCTGAGTACCTGGCTTTCTCATACTTGCAGAGTGCAAGTACTTATCTCAATGATGAGATGAGTTTTTATTGCACAATGTTTAATCCTTTAGGCCTCCCCATCTGCAATCTACCCGGACAGATGTTAATTATGTCACTTAATATGCTACTGCATGGCACTCAGATGCTCCAGTGATGGCAGCAGGACAAAAATGGCGCTCAGTAAGAATTAGCAAAGCTTTAGGCAAAGAGGATCATTGTTCAGCTTTCTACTAAGGTCGTCATCATCATCTGCTTTAACACCGGCATTTTCAGAGAGGCTAGTCTGAAGTAGTATGGTCAACTGTTCACACTACTAGATAGAGCCACCCACCCTCCACTTCAGTTGCCTTCAACCCCAAGTAAGATTCACAAAATAAACCATTGCCTTTAATAAATACATTCCTCCTAAAATCGCAAGTCACAGATATCAGGTGTTTTCCCTACCTACACATACCGTTCCACCAGACCAGCTTACATCTCTCACGTCTGCACAGCCTGAAGCTCTACCAACAACTGCACGCAGCTGTATGACACCCGTTGTTTGACAAGGAAGATGAGGACGGCCAGCCTCGGCTCCCGTGCCAGCATTTCTCCTCTATTTTCCTCTACTGCAACAGAGATTTCTGTACCAACAGGAGACAGAACCAGGAGCCACCTTTCCTCCCACTAGAGCATGAAGGATCAGGAGTAAAGTTAACCTCAGAGAAACAGCTCCTCATCAGCTTTAGCATCCCCAAACAGCAGTGGTCTCTTTCTAGGAGGAAACCATCACTACAGGTCTCAAGCTGCAGACAGAACAAGTCCGTACATATTTATTCCATGTTACAAAGACACCACTAAGGAAAAGTTAAACGTTTGAGATGGGAACTGTTAAACCACGCAGTGGAGCCAGGAGGTGAAGTGACACAAGTCCTCAAACCCAACCACCTCCCATCTGAATCTCTTCTCCAGGTCAGTAGCAATGAAATTATGAAAATACTCCACTGTTTCAAGGGTTTGTATTTCAATACACTAATACCCAGAAGGCTGTCTCATCCTACTGATTTGGATTTAGTAATGATTTCTCTTGCTGAACCCCTGGGAAGTTACAAACCACAAGGGATCCTTTCCCACTACATCTCCTGCTCGATCCGGACATCGCAGGGCACCAGCTGATGCACGTGACAACCCAGACGCAACAGAGTACAGCCAGGCCTGTTGTTCAGAGCAGCTGAGCAGAAACTGTTCTTCTAACAGGCTGCACTCCCTCCTCGCCAACTCGTGGGACAAAGAGAAAGCAGGTTTAACAACCAGAGGCAGAACCGCTATGGAAAGGCAAGGGATAGCTCCTCAACAGATTCAGATTTAAAAAAAAAAAATCATGTTTAATTTGAAAAGCATCGGTTTGAACCTCAGCCAGCAATTGTTTATATATGCTGCCTACAGACATCTTTGAAGAGCCCACACAAAGTTTTTTTTTTTTTTCCACTTCACAGCTTTCCAAATACACTGTATGGTGTTCTCCAGTTTCAATCCATTCCTTGAATAATAGCAGCAGAAAATCCTGGTCACAGACTAGCCTGGGTATCTCGGCAGCAAGAGCTGTAGGTGGTCTGTTAAGACACAACATCCATTTCAGTCAAGCCTGAAGATCTGCCTAGCCTCTAGGTAAGCACCTTCACCCAGCTGGCCTGCTCGCGCAGTTACTGGGAAAAGTGCAAATCTCTTGAAACCTGCCAGCATCTGAAAAGCTTAAGAAGATCAAAAGCTTAATATATTTTCATTCTGAAACACACACACACAAAAATACTGAATGGGAGGAAAAAAAATAGTGGAGCTCCTCAGCAATTAGGAACCCAACACCCAACTTCAGTTATCAGCTACTTTTAAACAGGATTTAATGATGATAAGCAATGGCTTAAATATTCTCTTTTCCTCCCTAAAGCAAGAATTCTGGTATTTACTTTCATTCTTCATAGTAAACTGTGTTTTCCTACAGTAAATGCATCTCTCCCTATAAAAAGCTGAATTGTTCATGTGAAATCCATCAGCTGACTTTCATCTCCACCTCTCTCCATAAAGCCTCCGTTCACTTCCTGAGAGGACCAGCCATCCCAAAAGCTTTGAAAACACCATCGGTCGGAACAACCCCCTGCCTAATACAACCTCCCATCCCACTTCTCTTTGAGCAGAAGACTGCAATGCTTTCTCTTAAGCCCCTGCGTTCTGACCATCCACACAACCCCACAACATCTTCTTGACATCTCATCACTTTGGAGCAAGCACTGCACGGTCAGCACGGCTTGGAACACCACGGACCAAGCAGGAATGCTTCATTGCTTACCAGCGCCATGTAACAGCCATGACAAGAGAAAAAGGTTCTAGGGGTTACTATGCTCAAACAACGCACCAAGGCTCTGATCCCAGTATACAGTTTGGTGTAATTAAACTGAAAGAAGTTGGAGGTTTATTATTTTTATTAATAACCTTCCTTTTTTCCTTGGCATGCACTCAAAGAACGTCAGTCTCATTCAGCTTGCAGATTTGAGTCACCACTTCAAAAACAAATTTCATGTTGTTTCACTGAGTTTTCGTAGAACATACTTATATTTCTATCCATTCATACACACAAAATTAATTGTTGCAAGTTTAAAAGCTAAATTTATCTTTACTATGACAGAATTTTACATTTGTTGCAACAATAAACATTTTTTTATATTCCAACAGTTCCAGGAATTCTGAAATTCATCGAGTTCTTATTCGCTCCCCCCCAACCACCTTTGATGACTAATATTGATGTCTATTATTTGAAACTTCTGGTTTACAGAAGACAATGGATATTTCCAAAGCAAAACCAGCAGCTGAAGCAAACTGCTTTCTGTAAAGGTATTAAAACACATTCAATTTACAAAGGATTTATTATAGATTGATCTTTTAACAGCTTGGAATGATGACAATTTAACAAAATCTCTCCAACTTACTCGCCACTAGGAGATTAAAGCACAGCATGGTATGGAAGCCACAAAACTATTCTAACAGCAGAAATTCAGTTTGCCAAGTAAAAATGAACTCCGAGCTTGATAATAAATTAAAACTCTATTTTAAACACGTCAAACAGAGCCACTGGGTGCATCCCAGCATAGCAAGTTAAGAAGAAAAGGCAACGTAAGCAAGCCACTGGGCAAGCACTGTTAGAAACAGCCCGTAAAATCGCAACTGATATTACGTTATACCCCCACAACCAACAATTTCTGTTGACAACAGCTACACACATCTGATCCAGTGCTCTCACAACTCGGGGATCTCACTCTTGAGGCATTGCCTGTGAAGTTTCATCTTGAGCTGAATTCTGCACATTCTTTTCTCAAGGGAAGACTTTCCAACACTTGACTTCAGATCCATCAGGCACCTACACTTTTTGCCTTTAGAATTGCACATTGAGGAGAAATAATACATCACTCATGTTACCTCTACAAACTCTAGAGCAAAATACTACCCCCAGAAGTCCACAGGATCCTGAGCACATACTCCAGAGAAGTCTTTCGCTGCTCAACCAGACATCATTCCCAGTTATTCAAGTAAAACACAGAATAGGTCCAGACTAAGTAAGCTTTAAGAAGTACTCAGACAACCAAACTGAGGTCCAGTTTAAAAAGTCAAAATTATTTTTACTGTACATACCACCTCGTCTGTAAAGATCATGAATTCCAATAGTTGTGTAATATGCATGGAAAGATAAATCCAGTATTTCCAAAGCAGCTGTTCTGCACTGAATTGAAGCACACCTGTAAAGAAGTTGGTCCTAAATAATCAGAGACAAAAAAAGTGCTACATTCTAGGAAACTCACATAGGAGATCCACGTTACACTTTCAGAAGAATAAGTAATTACCTGCTAGTTTCTGAAGTTTTATATAAGCATTTCAGAACTTCCAACTCTTTTCATGATTCTACAGAAAAATCAACTTCCTTTCATACAGAAAAGAACATTCTCCGATGTAAACAAAATCAACGCCATAGACAAGTCTAGTATTAATTTATAATTATTCTTTCAGTGATTCAGCTTAACTAAAGCTTAAAAGCAAATCAAATATAAGAGAAAAAAGCACTGTCCACCTATCCTTGAAGAAAGCTCCAGAACAAGAGTGCTGTCCCAAATCAGGGCTTTGGAGAGTCTCGCATTTCCCCAAAATGCCACATACGGTGTTTGACGCACAAACTCCTCTGTACTTATCCCCCCGTTGTAGGGTAAGGATCAAGCGTTGGACCGCCTAAGGATCAAGCGTTGGACCGCCTAAGGTGAGAATTATTGAATTACGACATTCGTTTTTATGCGCTTCCACACTGCACTGAGCCAGAAAGCCAGAGGCTCCCCGTCCCTTTAGGCTGGGGAGGACGGGGTGAGGAAGGGGAACACAGGACAGGAGGGGGGCTCTGACTCGCATCACCCCACTATGGCAGCTCACAGAACTCACAGGGTCACCCAGAGGACAAAAGCCTAATAACTTCATGGCATCAAGCACCACCAGCAGTATTTTTAGTAGTGCCAGGAGTGATGTCTTCTAGAGAGGAAGTGTCAGCATAATCGCAGAATCCAGTCTTGTGGGTCAGCTCGGTTTCACTGCTCCATGTAAGGTTGAATATAAGCAGGGATGCGGCACAAGAAAACCTACAGTTTGTTCTTAGTTAATCACACTAATAAATTTTCATCAACTACATCACTCTGTGCAGGATAACCAAGACGCTCTGTTTCACTGTACACCAAATATTACACATTAAGAACTTGGGTATCTCAAGTCTGAGGCTTCAATACACCTGCTTAATGACAGCTGATTTCCAACAAGCTTATTTTGTACTGGGCTGACCATAGCTTCTGCCTTGCATTCTGCTTACAAACACAACGGAAACACCAGCAATCCTGCCAGCACTACGTACCAACGGTAATTTTCACCATCTTGGCTTTATGCTACCCAACAACTCAAGAAATACACCCAACGCATGATAGACCATCCCAGTTAGTAAATCTGGCACTTCGCAACAACCTAATGTAGTCCCCTCCTTGTCCACTGCTCAGTTTAAACCCACATCTTGTAGTGATCACCCTACTTACTTCCAAACAGCTTCTCTCTTCTCCTGCTGTGATGCTCCAATGTGCAGACCATCAGAAGCAATGCTTTCTCAGATTATCCGCTCAATTTTCAGGGAGCAGCCTGTTACATTTTGGGTTTTGATATTACAAAGCTGACGTTGGTGCTGAGGTAGTGTCAACATCACTTTCTAAATGTATTATCAAAATAAAAATGCTCATGTGATCCTACTTTCCCAAACCATATAAGGCTCTACAAAAAATCATAAAGCTAGGTTTGTATGACTAGATGCACTAAAAAGCATTTTTTTTAAGCCAAGATGAAGAGTCTCATGAGAAAGATCACAGTCCACAAAAATTATTAGTAAATACAGCCTCCTTCCAGCACACCAGCTCTTCTGTGGGCCACAGAGCTTCATCCCACAGCCCAGAAACTCTGCAGAGAATATAAATGGCTACAATTTTTTCCACCATATCATTATTCCTGGGGGTTTGGAGCAGGGACAATTAATACCAACATTACTACGGGCAGATGATAACCTGGAACACAGTGTAGAGAATACTGATTTACCTGTCACCATACGTTTTGACTGATCAATCAAAACTTTGTGGGAAGGAGGTCAATTATTACAAATTTGACATAAAACCCAAAACAAAAGGCATCTGCTAATTGTTAAAAAATAAATATGGCATGCTATTAAGGACACCTTTCTAACCAAACTGCTCTGACAGCTTGATTCAGTCCTGATACGGAGTGCCCATGGTCCATCACAGCCTTAACTTCAGGGACAAGAGCTCCCAGGGAGGATGCTGACCACATTTCCTACAGGGTGCAGCAGTGAGGCTGTGCGGACACCCAACCACTCCAAGCCAGGACCAGAGGTGAGCAGCAGCACAGCCGCCAGCCTAGACAAGCCTTTCTGGCCTCCAAATTTGACTACAAGCCTTATGCCACAAGCCTTATGCCACATGACTATCATGCCCCTAAGGCACTACCGAATACACGTGGAAGTTATGACCCAGGTCTACTTACCGAGTCGCCTCCACATGAACCCTGGAGCTCCAGTATCACCATGAGAATTTGGGGGTTTTGTACCTGAAGGCAGCCCATGGGGTCAAGTGCTGAGCACGTGCTGCAGCAACCCGACCTCTGAGGCCTTCGTGGAAGCTGAGAAGGCAAAGCTCCCTTCTTAAAATGATTTATAGAATCATTAAGGTTGGAAAGGACCTTTAAGACTGCATCCAACTGTTAACCTAGCACTGCCAAGTTCACCACTAAACCATGTCCCTAAGCACCACATCTATACATTAATAAAATATTGATACAAAAGTATCTATATAATATCTATATAATAAAAATAACAAATTTAAGACCATTTGAAAAAAATGAAATAAAGCACAAAAATCACAAACGGGATTGTAATTTCCAGCAGAAAATGCTAACAAGAACTTCATGCATTTAATCTTCTTTACTGCAGCTTCTGCCCCCCCAACGAACAGAGCCAAGTCCCAACTCCAGGGAAACACCACCTTCTTCTTACAGGTTCACCTTGACACTGTTCAATGTTCACCTTTAACTTATACACCACATATGTCCCCCTTAATCACAACCAACAAGCTCAAAGAAAGGCCCATGCATGCCTTTACTATATACATATACACACACTCCACTTTTCTGAGAAATAAGTAAACAAAATGATAGGTCAGCATTGATTGTATTTCAAATATTAGTTTGCAATATATTAAATTGTAATAGGGTTCAAATTAACACCTGAACCTAATTAAAACCCAAGTTACTTTTCCAAGCTCTTCATGCAAAAGAAAACACATCTCAAAGTTCTTCATAGCATTTAGTGGCAGAACATCAAAAAACATTTCCTTGAAAATCTAACTTAAAGCAGGTTAGGGCTTTGGAGTCAATCATTCATTTGGCTTAAGTTGGAACAGTAACTGCAGTCCTAGAAGTGCTCACTGACTTCTCCCACCAAATGTGATTTTTTCATTCCTTTCATATTCTTTTACTCAGCTGCCTTTTTCCCCTCCATGATTACATTTCTGTAATAAATATTTGACAAAGAACAACTTAACTGAAAATCAGACTTAAAAGCTCAACCACTCTGACCTTTGTAACAACCCCAAAGATGCCTTTTTACACTGCAAACCACCTTTGCCTTTCTCAAGTAAGGCCTCATTCTTCCCCTTAAAACTCCAGCTATTCCCATCTCAGGCACAAATAGCTAATACCCCAAATAAATCAAGCTGGCTATGGCTCCTCCACTTCTCAGTGTGAACTCCTTAAGCCAAGACTGCAGACTACACCATATTCCTCCTCTTTGGTTCTTCAACTAAACTGCAGCTTCACCTGCAAGTACCTCACCATGCTGCTTCTTAATTACACACACAGATGATTTTTGAGGCAACATCTTGGCATTCATTCTGCTGACCCCTTTAGCAAGCCCTACCCTTCCCAAAGGCTGGAAATCTAAACCACCCTGTACTTAGTCTGGAGCCCGCGTGATCCTACCCATTCCCCCAAATGTAGCCTTTGTGTTACGCAGGTGACTTCAAGGCAGAAGCTCATTAAGGTCCATCTGTTCAGACTAGTACATACTGTATGAACAGCACGAGTTCAAAATAAGACTTTAAAAAGAAATATGCCAACATTTTACCAATCTTTGCTATTTTATCAAATTCACATTCCTGAAGAATTATGGTGACCACATAGTATCAATAGCCACTTAGTTAATGAGAAGTCTGCCATATTTCTTGTTTGCACTGCACTGTTGAATGATCACCAAAAAAAGGTTGGGATAGCTCAGATGAATTCTTTAGAATATTCTTGGTTGCCCTGGAGTTATTACTGCACAGTGACAACCCTTGCCTAAAAAAATGAGTAAGGACAGAAAGCAGAAGCGACTTTTCAAGTTCTCATGCATTACAGTACCATGCTTTCACATTATATCATTCAGGTTTTCTTCTTTATGGACTTTAACCTTGAATCTAGCTCCCCATGAAATAGGATCTGGAAAAAACACCCCACAATATTGCTTGTGCACTGCTTGTAAGAAATTGATTTCTTCAATTTATTCCTTACAAGTTCAGCCTTTCTAATACTAGCACTGTCTTTCAGTTCTTCTTTCTCAGTTTGAGTATATGCTTATTTTTAAGGAAAAGATTCACGCCCCCATAACACTTTCCTGCCACTTAATTACTACCATCTGTAGTATGAACATCTTCACTTCTCTATCCTAATGTTGCAGAATAATGATGCGTCAAACCAGAAAAACCTACAAAAAACCACCACCACAAAAACCTGACATCAAGGAAGTAGAACAAAGGAAGGGATTTGGCAAGGGATTTTAAAAGTTGGGGGTTTTCTCTCTCCCACCAGACTAGTTAAATACTACAACAAATATTTAAAGGCCACAAAACACCACACTGACCTCACGTCCCCTTTCTGTTCTCCTCCAGATCCAACTTCTCCTGCCAGCATACCTTCACAAAAGCACAAACCCATTACGACAAGAGATTCAAGCTATTCCACTTGTCTCAGCACCAAGTGGGCCACAATGACCGTGTCATCTCCCTGCATTAAGGGGGAAGAGATTCCACAACTGCACACAGACAGGTATTTCCCCAAGTGCTTCTTCCATGTCTGCTACCCATAGTACATCTACCGTAATACTTTTCAAACTATACCCTAAAAGAGTCTGTTTTAAGTTTGAAGTTGCTACAAAGGTGTTCCATGCCCTTCAGAAAGCATGCCTCTGCAAGTTAAGAACCTGAAAAACCCTATAACCCAATACTGGTAAGCCTCAGATTCTCCCACAGGTGAGCATCTTTATTTTCTCAAAGTCAAATGAATAGTTCCAACAATTTTTTTTAATAAATATGACTAAACTAAGGCAGAGAGAAGTTCTCTGAGCAAAAAAATCTGCCTGATGAAAAACACAGAGTAAATTTAATAGCTGTAAAAGTACGAACTGAATTACATTTACTCTAAGTAGAGAGACTTGCAGTTATCACCGTTAGGTGGAACCTGGACACCCGGGTTACAAATTGCACTTTCCCTGGGCAGCAGAACGCTATCTGCACAGCATGAGAACGGCTGAATAACTGAGATGGGCAGGACAAAACATCAGACGGGCTCCACACGTTCAGTTTGTTCATCGTGGATTCTTCCCCAACAGGGCTCTGTGTACCTAATGCAGTAGCAGAGGGATCCAGAGATCAGGAAAAGATTAAAACAGTATCTGTTTTCACCTTATACATGTAAGTGACCTTGAGTGGGCTGCTCAAAAACATTCAAAACAACAGGTTCCTACTACCTTTTCAAGCCTACACAAGACGGAGATGAAGGTTACATACTGCAACACCACAGAACTCAATTACAGGGATTCCTCTCGCCTTTCACAATAACAGAATTAAATGATGATGCTGCGGTCCTATTCACTCAAGTCACTGCACTGAAAATAGCTGGTATTTATAGAGATATAACATCCTCTGCAGACTCATATTAGGATTTACATTACATTGATTTATTATTGTTCTTCTTTAAACCTAAGTATTTCTGGTTTCAGAAAACTTACTCGTTTCGGCTTGCAGTTATTTTTACAGGCACAACTAAGGACAAATTTTAACATGAGAAGCAGCACAAGCCATCCAGCAGAAAGAAAACACTGTTTGTACCCTCTCCTTTCTGCTCCTGGAGGGACTAAGGTAGCCAAATCCCACCTTCTCATTCAAAGCAATAGCATGACATATTGCTTGCGTTGCAAGGAAGAAATGCTATTTGGATTATTGTTTTAATAACAATAGGGTGTCATTTACCTAGAAGGAGGGATAACTGTCCAAATGACAAAAAAGGCTTTCAAAAAATGCAGGACATTGGTACAGTATGTCACAGTGTTGTGTAAGTAATTTTTCAGACATACGTGAAAGGCTTTTTTGTTTAAGAGATGCATCCAGGTTACTCAAAATGCATTTATATAAACACGGGGGTTATCACTGACTTACAAGTGACAACAACAACTACAGTCATTTTAAAAAAATCTTGAAATAGACTTGACCATCAAAACCAATTCTGATTTACAACCTAAGGATATGTAAGACTGTACAGTGCTCAGGTTTAACTGTTTAACAGCAAACCATTTACATCAGTTACATCTCTCATTTAAATTTCAGATTAGTTTAAGGATTGAACTATCTACTCCCTGTTGTATTCTGCTCTTTCTCGCACGAGCTCAGTGCTGAAGTTTCTGAACCACGAACATTCTTTGTTAGATTAGGGCATCACTTGGTTGTTTTTACTGAAGAACGAAAGTTTAGCCTCAACCTTTCAACTTACTCTAATGCCACTTCACTGATGTTAACGCTGATGTGCCTTTAACGTGAGGACAAGAACATTCTGCCACTGACTTACTGGTTACTCGGAGCCAGATCAGCCTCACACCACCACCCTGCACACGCACTTACCTCACCTCCTAAAAGCACTCAAGTCCATAGATGAAAAGAGCTCCGAGTGCTATAAAAACAGTTTATTCATGAGACTGGACCTGTAACAAAGAAGACTGGCTCTGCAGCAATGTGAAATGCAGTGGGGGAATCCTCGGCAAGTGAATTAGTGATATTCAACAACTCCACCTCCCCTCCTTAAAGAAGGGGATTTCCCCTACATTCAGTCAATGAACTGCCAGTGCCTAATTTAACTTTAATTAGACTCTTTGCTTTTGTAGCTGGTTGCATTAGTGTTCCTCATGAACACGGGATTTATAAATACTGCTCTTTTATTAGAAAGATTTAGCTAGTAATGAAATGGTATCCCCAACCATCATTTGCACTTTCAAGTTAAGCTTCCTGTTCCAACAGCTAAGGAATTCTCACATTCCATGTCCATCCTCCCATCAAAACAACCAGTAATGCTTCGGTTATACTGCTGAAAACATGTTTTGTAAAAAGCTCGCATTAGGGAGCACATTCTGGCAAGGCCACCACAGCAAGAAGGTCACTAAGCAAATAGGGGCTACGCAGGGGCTTGAAATCTTAGTAAGTGACAGCGATCCTATGAATCTTATCATAAAAGGCACTCAAAGTTACCCAAAAGGAATTCTTGAAGTAGTTTAGGTTCTGACTATATTGCTCTTTTCCTCCCCAAATCTGCCTTCATTTCCAGGTGACTAGAAAGCATTTCTAAGCCTTCTCCTATCACACAGAGCAACACCACATCCACATAGTTACATATTTTAATGGAAAATGGCTGAAACGAAACTGTTTGAAACTATGAAATAGCTAGCTGAAGTTCCACCTACCTTCACATGGTCAGAAACCACAGCAATGCCATCCTACCGATACTCTGGTTAACAATACTGTAACTACAATACTAAGATTTCAAAAAGTCACCAGCCTTCCAGAAACAGTGACTGGTCCAACAAGCCAGACTATGCCAGCTGAGAGGTTTAGGCAGAATCAATTCCTGTTTCCCCTGCGCAAGTCTTCCAAGTCTTAATTTTTCAGTTTTAAACTTTACAGGGAAATTCTACTCCCTCAACTGTGTACTGTAAAGGCAATCCCCACTCTACTCTGTGAGGTTATCCTGGCTGTGATCTCCTATCAGCTGAATGAGGAACTACAGTCTAGTTCACCGGTAACGTGTAACAAGAACTCCCAGGAGTTGGGGGAAAAGAGTGAAAGTGGTGTGCGAGTAGTAAATAGTTACAAAAATGATTTTGTGGAAATCTGACTCATATTAAAAGGAAATAGAGTCACTGTTTCTGAAAGCTTACTTTAATGCATTTGGGAAGCAATTGGTAAGACATTTGAACTTAATGCTATAGACATGAGAGCATTTAAGAGAAAAACAGCCATACAGGAGTAAGCTTTGACTCCGCAGAAGCAGTAAAGGAACTTGGGTCAGAATTCATCTGGTTGCTTCTCTCAAGCTGCCATGCTGTGAATACATCTATAAAAACAGAACACTAACAAAGGAAGCTGCACAGAAGCAAGTGCCAGTGAGTGAGGAGTCACAACTAAACCATCCGACATCCGCATTCAGTCTGAAGCTATGGAAAAGCAAGACTTTCAGAACTGCTTTTCCTACATACTGTATTTATACCCCGGAGTGAAAAGCATCCAAATCAGGAAGGTGGGAAGCACTCCCTGCACAAATAACACCCAAACATTCCACGTACTAACAAAGCTCCAAGAAAATTACCAACAAAGTCACCTGTATAGAAAGTAAGCTACAGTATACCTACCTGATCCTATGATGGGGACAGAGTAGCCAAGTTGAGTACAAGCCACAAACTTGAAGTCAAATGCATACTACCAACCAACAGATTTTCATTCCAGGGGAAAGCCAAATCTTTCAACTACAATCTCATTCTCACTGCCAAAAACAGGTAGGAAGAGAACCCTTTGAGGTTACTCTTCCTGCAGCAGCATTTAACAGACAGTTTCACTTCCTCTTCCACTGGAGGAAGAGTCATTCGCCCCATACACAAACTCTAGCTCAGTTTTCCCAAAACCATGAAAGAACATACAGCCACAGAACAAAAGGGAGCATCCGCAAATCTGCAAAAGTGCAAAGGCGAGCAAATATATTTGGCAACACTGCTTCCAGGCCCAAGGCGCTGTTTCTGAAAAATGTCTTGCAGCAACAGCATTTAGCATCTCTCTTTAGTTTTTTTTTTTCTTTTTAAAGACCCGCACAGCATCTAAAGAAGCAAACTGACATAAAACTAATTTGTGTACGTCTCTAGACTCAAACTAAGTGTTTCATAATATACCAGTCCAGTTTCAAAACAGCTTCCTTCCAACCAATTATCTTGTCAGAGAGAAACCAGTCTTTTGCTTGTACTAGAGTCTGTATTGAACAGGAATTGCAATCCTTTGATTCAGGGTCTAATCCACATATCTGGATAACCAGCCTAAAACAACTGCTCTCAGAGAGCAGTCCGTTGTCCAACCAGAGGCTTTAAGTGGTCCATAATATGCAGCTGTTTCAACTTTGCAGATCAGAAGGCCAACACGGTTCAGAGGCACACACTCCTGAACAACACACTAAGGACTAACAGCATTTGCTGTGGGAAGCAGTGGCTTTGGAACCACCACAGCAGAAGATTGAGAAGGAACAAAATACAGAAACTGAAATCGTTATTTACAGTTAATGCACCACTGGTGTGCCTAGGTAACTGGAAAAATGTATTTTTTTCCTAGAGTCTGCAGTCTTCAGTGCACCAAAATAGTCTCAGCAAAACAAGCTGCTAATTTCACACAGTACAGGCAACAACTTCTTGAAGGACAGCCTGAGCGATTTAGCAGAACTGATCAGCACATACATTCTTTAGAAGGTAGACCTTCAACACCAACTGGCACATGACTACAGTCTTCATTTTTTGCATCGATCTTCCTCTCCACTCACAACAAATTCAGAGCACCAACATTCAGGAAAACATTAAATGCTAGGAAAGCAACGCTACCGAGAATAAAAGAGACTGTAAACCAACAAAGCCTCAAACCTCTCATAAATCTACATTTAGAACGTGGCAACAACAATTCATCAATAAAGAACTGGCTTTAATGTTGTCTGTGGTATTACAGAATTGACTTGTTGAAAACAAAATCCAACTGCAACATTTATATGTAACTGCTTGAAAACTTGGTAACTTTGAAGTCACACTTTCATCTAACCATTGCAGTTCTTCCATGTAGGTCACAAGTTTATCATTGAGTAATTTATTGTATTCGTACTTTCTCTTGTGAATGGGACAAAAATACATACATTTAACAGAAATCGTGTCAGGAATGTAACACTTTTTAACAAGTAGTACTTAGACACTAGTGCTTAAGGAACCGCTAAAACCACCAACTTAGCCAGTTATACAAAACACAAATATCTTCGTTCCGTAACTTGGAAGAAACTGGGACATCAGTGTCACCGACTGTATTGTTGCAAGGAGGCTAAGCAGGATATCAGTTCCTGACACTCAAAGCATCAAGGCCAGAACAACTGCGAACTGGAGCAGCGTCCATTAGCTGATTCTTTCTGTTGCTACCTCTTGTTAGCAGCCAGCCTTGAAGCGCAGATGCAAAGGCAGTTACATACCTTCCACACTGGAGACAGGACCTCAGAGGTCCTACCCCTTATTTTTAAGGCTGTTCACAAATATAAACACATGCAAAGTAAGCGATTCTATCAAATCTAGCCATGTAGTCTGTTAATATAAGGGCATCCCTCAATTTAGCACGACATATAGTTTAAGGCTGCTTCTACCATACAAGTGAGTCGTTACAGAAAACTTCTTATATTTGCAAGTGACACTCGATAATGAACCTTTCTCTATATATGCTTTAACGGATCAGTCATAACTATTTGGGACAGCTATATTGTTTATAGTACCTACAGAAATTGTAAATACACTATGACTTCATATTTTTCCAAGAGCCTACGCTCGAGGAAGAGGGGATATTTACTAACTACTACTAACTTATGCTATGGGACATCAACTGCTTGGCAAGATGAACAGCCCCTTCTCCACCCCAAATCCTCCACTTCAGCACTCCGTCCATGTCAATGTTGCCAACACTAACGGCTTTTCGTATTGGTTTGCACTTTTTTTAGATAAGCATTTAAACATCTTTAGACCATACAGAAGAATCAAGAATCAGAAAGATTTCCAAAACAAACCTGCACTTTTAGAAAGTCCAAAGGAACAGGCACACAAGCATGTTTTGCAGCATATGCCATGTCTAACACAAACACTAATAACCCTCTATCTGTTACCAAGAGGATCAAGATGTGAAATCAAAAGACAGTAACACAGAACTGTGTATCTAATTCCAGACACCTGTATTTTAATTACATTTCACAACAAGGCAAGCACTGTTGTGATTCATTTGAACTTGAAAAAACAGTTATCACCAGTTTCCACAAATCAGCACATACTAATATCTTAAACCAATTCTGTGAACAATGAAACCAAGTTTTCCTTTTCAGTAATTTTATTCTAATGTGAAACATGAAAAAACAAGCACCCAAATAACTCCAATATAGTATGAAACTTTAATAAAAGTTGTTTAAAAAACAAAGAGCAAAATTTTAAAAATAAACTGAAAGGCTTGACTCCTAATCACACATCTTTCTGACATCAGCAAGAGTACTTTCAGACTTTCAAAGAAAAAAAAAAAAAAAAAAGAAAGATCTGCTGTTGAAACATTACTCCCAAAGACTGTTGAAACGCATAACATGAAGCTTCAGAGACAGACAGTTTTATTAACAGGAGGCTTAATTTTAAACAGTATATACAAATCACATGACTTTTCCAAAGTTGGGACCACCTAGTAATCTGTCAAAACAAAATTATGCTAATGAATTACAGAAGCATCTGTGTAATGCGACCGCCTCTTTATTGAAGTACACCTTTATACAATCCTTCCACATATTCCTGTCCTGTGAAATCCTCTCAGGATGCAGCGCCGCACAGGTTTTCAAATTTCTCCTACACACCACGTGAATAAAACTGTTGCCACTTGCACCTCTCAATTTTGCCTGACCACACACTTCAGTGTTCCATGATATGCAACACCAAAAGGCACTGGTTTTCTTTGTCCAAAAAACAAAACAGTTTAACATTTACTATGTTTAAGTACAATGATTTGCAGGGAATAGCAGGATTTTTCAGGCAATGCTCAAGTCTTAAAATTTATCGTAAGCCAAGCAAGGATGAATCAAAAAAAAAAATTCTATTTTTCACTTGTGTGATTATTTCCTTTCCAATTCACTGTTTTTCCATGGAAGGTTTTACTGCACAGCAAAGAAAATGGCAACTCTTTACAGACTTTGAATACGACAGCACAACTTTATTGCAAAAATATATAGCAAACTCAGTATTTTCAAGTTTTGGAGAAAAATAAATTTTATCTCTGAATTCACCCATAGCAGTAATTCACGACAGAGTTGCTGAAGATAAAAGTTTCTTTCATATATAAACTAATTTAAAACTTTAACTGGACTCCAATCTTCTACTAATAATCACCACTTTGGTTCTCTTAGCAGAGACTATGTAAGGAGCTCAAGAGACACATGAGAAATACAACATCAATATCCAACTAGTGTCAAAGATCCTATCCCAACTGATTCATGTAATCCTAACAAATCAAGCTACTTAAACAATAATGAGCATTTTCAAGTTGTTACTTCTACTGCAAATGTTTTATAAGTGTACTATAAAACTCATATGATAATGTTTGAGGTTAGCTATACTTGTGGCAAAAGTCTTATTCTGCACAGTTATAATCGCAATATATAAATAACTAAAGGTTATTCCACAAAGAACAGCTTGAATTTTACAGAACGATTCTGCTCATACTTATAGGAATTAGTTTGGTAGACACATCAGCAATGGGCATAATTCAACTGTTCATACAGTGAGAATCTTGGAAAAATAAAGATACATACACAAAACAATTAATCTGTGTACACTGAGAATTCGTTCAGTTGCAGAGTAAAATCAGGACTTTAAACAAAGCTTTGACCTGTAAACAAAGCAAATTCAGCCAGCTTTTAACCAAACCTAGAAAGAGCTATCTATTTTACAATGGCTTGCAAGAGCACCCACTGAAGAGCTTCACTGACTTCATCTATTTCCCTTATCCGAAACTATGTAAAACCAACCTAGATTCCTTGCTAAGCACTGTGTCCAGTACAGTTTACCAAACTTCTATGATGAATAGGAATCTGTCTAGCTTCTCCACATATTTGCACGGGAAAATCCACTGCGCATCTATCCTTGCAGTGTTTCTCATGTAACGGCTAACCCAGTGCTCTGTCTTATCAAAACCAATCTGTTTTACAATTTAAACAATCCACAGGTTCTATCCTGGAAATACTATAAAAACCAATCCGGATGCATTTATCACAGCACTATGAATATCTATTCTACAACTACTTCATATTAACAGCTACCCTAAAACAAGTTTTACTTTTCTGGAGCCTATAGGCCTGTCATTTAAATCAACAACAGCTGCCATAGCTTCATCACGAGACTCAAATGCAACCATTGCTTCTCCAGTGGGCATGCCTTTTTCATTGTATTTTAAGCACACTGAACCAGGGATCACTTGGTAACCATAAAAGAAATCCAAAATTTCATCTACCGAAACAGTAAAGGGCATATTTTGCACTTTAATGACAGTCGGTCCCGGCTTCCCAGACCCTGTTCCAAAACCTGGGGGTCCACTAATATGTATATTTGCTGGTCCAGGTCCAAACCCCGGAGGTCCACTTAAATGTCCACTTAAATGACCACTAGCAATTCCTGGAGGACCAGTACCAAAGGCGGGGGGTCCACTTAAATTGCCAGGACCGTTACCAAAATTCTGAGGACCCCCTGCAAAACCCGCCGGTCCACTCAGATTACCAGGACCACCTGCAAAACCTGGGACCTCAATACTTGCACCAGGTAAACCGCTAGCTGCAACTGTAGGTATTCCTGGTCTAGACTCAGGAAAGCCACCTATTCCAGGTGGTGGCAGAGGGGGACCAAACGTGCCAGACCCACTGAAGTTACCAGGGAAATTAAATGGAGGACCATTGTTTGCATCTTTAGAATTCCCCCCCAAGAAGGCATGCTCATCCCCGCCAGCACCCTGTGCTCCTGGCACAGTCACATTTCCTTGTATCGGTATCTTCAGTATCTTTTTCCCTTGAGATGGTGGGTTTCTCTCAATATCTCTCATTTCTTCTAGAGTTATCAAACGCAAAACAACATCTCTTCCATTCAGTTTTTTACGGTGCAAACGCTCTGCCTTACGAGCATCATCTTCAGCTTTAAACTGAACCAGTGCTTGTCCTAAACCTTGCCCATTATTATCAACAAGAATTTGTATAGAGTTTTCTTCTACCGCGAGTCCCTCTAGAAACTGAAGGATTTCCATTTTCGTTATATTGTATGGAATATTAGATATATGCGCACACAATTTCGGCGAGCCTGGTTCTCCCTCAGCATTCATGAGGATTTCTCTCTGGTCGTAGTTGAAGGTCTGCAATCTTTTACGAATCAGATCTATCTTTTCTAACATTGCCTTCTTAGTAATTGGATGAACTTGAATAAAGCGATTCCCTATGTACTGCTTATGATGACATAAAGCTGCTTTATAATCAGCTTCATTCCTGAACTCGACAAAACCCTCTCCAATTGCCTTCCCATTAGGTCCATAAGCTATATAAATGCTGTCTTCAACTATATCCAGCTTTTTAAAAAAATCTATCACATGTTTGTTCTCTGATTCAAAGGGAAGACCTTTCAAATAAACACAGAAACCCTGCTCATGGGGAGATCTCGACCGTGACCTTTTCTGCCCACCAGGAGATTTGGACCTAGAATGAGCCTGGGGCGGAGGGTGTGACTGCCCAGAGGGACCCATGGTTTGCTTGAAAGTGATGTGGCCTCCAGCAGCCACCCACTGTCTCTCTGTTGCAGGACTAACTTCAACATAGCGCTGAATCATCAGCATTCTGTTTCGCTTCAGTGCTTCAAATGTATCTTGAGGAGAAAAAAACTTAACTAGTCCATTTCCATTATTTCGACCTACATGATCCTTCAGCATATGGACCGCATCCACACGGAGCCCAAGGAAAAAGTCTTTCACATCAGATTCTGTTGCAGAAAAGGGCATTCCATGAACGCTGACATACAAATCGTCTGGATTGATTGGAATTGGCTTGACACTACTTTGAGAATTCATCTGGATAGGATTTACAGGATTCATGGGACCAATAAACAATGGATTCAAGCCGCTGTTCATATTCACTGCTGCTCCAGACCCATTCATTCCAGTGGGTAAAGGTGCTACGGGTGGAGGATTCATAGGAGGCATTCCTGATATGGGAGGCATAGGTGTCATTGGAGGTACAGGGGGCACAGGGGGTATCGGAGGAACTGGAGGAACAGGAGGCAGTGTGGGTACGGGAGGCGGAACAGGTATCGGGGGAATCGAAGGCATTGGTGGCAAAGATGGCATAGCTGGGATAGGAGGGATTGGTGGAGGAGGTACTGTGTTCATTGGGGATGCTGTGCTAGGTATAGTTGAGCTAAATGTTGGGCTACCAAAGGTACTCCCGAGATTTGGAGGTGCAGTCCCCATACTGGCAGTAGAAAATGTGGATATGTTTTTATTGCTTTCATGCACAGTAGTAGCAGCAGTTACTACGCTAGGAGAAGGATTATTAAAGTTAGGTACAGTAGTAGGTAAGTTAACCCTTCCACTCATTCCAGAACTAGGTGGTGGTCCCGACCTGCTAGCATTTGCTGGTGGCATATCTAGATTGGCAGTTTCGAAACGCCTACGACTGAGTTCTATCATGTTCTGCATTTCAGTTTTACTGCTCAGCAATAGTGTTACTTTCGACCCTTTAATCGTACCACCTGTGCGCATCATACCAAGCCTTGCATCTTCATCAGTGGCAAAAACGATGAAAGCCTCACCCAGTTCACCCCCTACAATATGCACGCCCCCATCAGGAATGGTCAATCCAGAGAAGAAGTGGCGAATGTCCATGGTCCCCGCCACAATCGGGAGACCTTGCAAGCGGATGACCACAGCCATGCTGCGCTGAAACAACACACACCTGCAGATGAGAAAAGGCAACGGCTATGTCAGACTACTGTTTATGACACCATGCAATTACCTACAGACACCATCTACTATATTTGTTTACATACACCTAACAACATCTTGCAAAAATTAAGCATGTTTATATTCCAAGTTCCTTATTCACGTTTGGTTACTTCATACAGACTGAAGTATTAAACATTTACCAACAGATTTAGTATAAATTTTGCACTAGAAATTCCAAAATAACTGTTAAACCAAGACCCACAAGTATCAGAAAAAAGAGGAAAAAAAGAAAAAACCAGCAAAACCCCACAAACTAAGGAACAGCAAAAATCAGAACTACTGTATCTGTAGTTGAATATTCAATGGAACATAAGCAAAAATGAGTATTTTAGCCAAGCAAACAAAATTAATTTACCATACACTGATATGGGTATCCACTGTACCTGGCAAAGTGACTGAGATAAATTCTGCACACCTATGGGAAATAAACAGTTCTCATTTGGGGAAGGATTTTATCTCCTTCCGGGTGAAGGCGATTAGGAACATAACAGTGCATTGGTTACAAACAAAATCCATTATGAACAACTAGCGACAGTGAGACTTGCACGGCATCCTGACAGGGACCACCTAGATTATACTGATCTTCTATTTTTCTCCTAGCAAAGGCGAGAGGTCTAGGTGACCATGAAGCTAGCTAACCGTTACAAACTAGCCCCAGATATTTTGTGACTGTACAGACCACACCTAAACTAGATTAATATCTGTGCATATCCTAGCTAGATATTCAACCTTGACAACTTTCAAAAACAAGGTATAGGTTTTTTTAATAGTTGCAGATGTTCTGTGTAATATTACACCTTCCATCTCAGGCACAAGTAAATGACTTTTACCTCTGCACCTGAGGTTAGTGGAAGCTTAAAATCAATTTTGAACAGGTAGATCTTGACAGTTACCTTGTACATATTCTACAGAAGAGCCTGAGGTCACATCAGAAGTTCAAGATAAACAGGAAACTAGGTAATTCTCACTTATACTTGACAAACCTTCAGTAAAGACTGAAAGCATCACATTAATACCAGCACAATTCACCAGCTCAGAAGCCAGCCTCTCATCCTGAACAGTCAGCAGTAGCACCTTGTTTCACCTCAGCCGCTTCATCTCCGCAACTTCTTGACTTCCTAAGTACAAGCCAATTCAGTATCTGTATGGAAGACCCCTAAGGCTGCCATTAGTCAAATACAAACGGTGTTAACTAAGTGTCAGAAATCAAGGATGAACCAGATGATACAATGCAACACCAGGAGGCAGTGCACCACCAAAGACTTTTGGCCTATGTGAAAGCCACTACCAACTACCATCAGTAACTATCTGCCAACATTTCACATTCAGGTAAGTACTGTATCCCAGCATAGTCGAATCTTTAAGTCAGCTGCATTTGCCTGTCCAGGTCTTCTAATCGCTTTTGAGTAGACACGCCTTGAATACATCCTTAACTACTAGGTAAAGCCACTATCCAACAATTTAAACTGGTCAGGTAAGGCTGAATTCAGCACTTAATGAAAACAAGAATAACAATTCTTCTGCAGGGGAAAAAAAACCAAAACAGCAATTCTTTTGTTTGCATGATGGAACTTCAGATTACTTAAATGGGTACTTAAGTATTTTGTTTTGTTGCCCAATAAACCAGATCTAACCCCTTCCATGCACTAGGGAACTCAAGAAACATACTGGGGTATTAAAGGGCACTGGCCCACATCCAGCTGACACCAGCAGTGTGGAAGACCTTTCTCCTTCGAGGAACCAGCAGACAAGCCCGCTGGCACAAATCCAGCCCTGCTGCTCTAGCTGCTGCGAACCAACATCCAATTCCTTACCACACCGTCTTGAGAGAGAGACTGGAACTTGCAAGACAAATGTGAGAAGGTCTAAAAAACTCCAGCTGTACACACCGCTAAGAAAATCCGTGCTCCCCTAAGGGATGGCAGCAACAGAAAGGGGAATACATACTAAGACTCAGTGATTTTTTTTTTTTTTAAAGTAACTTTCCCATCTCTGTGTCAAGGTAACGAAAGCAACACATTGCATTTATCTCTTACAGCAACACTTAAATTTACCTTGAGAATACAGTTCATTGCCCAGTCATTTTCCAACAGCAAAATAAGTGGCCCATGTAAAAAGAAACAGGTCAAAGTGAGAACTATCTGCGCTATGTACACATCTAAGAAAGCATATGAGACTTTTTGCACTGTTTTAAAACAGCAGTACTTTTCAATGATTCAGTAGTTTTATTTTAAAATTTGCCTAACACTGATTGCAATCTCGGAAAGCAAAGTTAAAATTAAAATTCTAGTATGGCTTCCTTAAAATAGGCAAAGAGGACTGTAAAACCAAACATTGCAACATTATGCTACACGATTGCTTTTGAATTAGATGATCCTGAGGCAAGCCAGTGGTATGAAAGCATCCCTGCTTTTGCACCTATGCTTTGAAAACTAAAATACTAATAGCAAATCTTGCTAGGAGGTTTACATTTTCTCTATGACCTGCTATACAAAGAAATGAGTTTCAGAAATTTTTATGCATCAGGAGTCAGACATTTGAAGTGTCTTGTCTTAAATGGGATATCACTTTTAGTTGTTTCCTAATACAAGAGGGATTACAATCTGGTATGGTCATTAGCTGAACAAAGGCAACCTGGGAAGGTTTTTCTGCTCATATCTGCTGGTTTAGAACATCATATAACTGCATTTACTAACAATTCCATGAATCTAGCCCAGAAGACAAATTAACAGATAAGGTCACAAAAGAATTCTCAAGAGTTCAAGTATTTTAACATTTGCATAACTTCTGGGATAATGCAAGCGTTTCGACCTTACACTAAATTCAAAACTTCATTATAAATGGTAAGAGGTATCTTGAAGTTTTGTTACCAAGTATTCTATTTAGGTCCACTAAATCACTATCAACAAAGAAAACCCCACCGAACAGCTGTTTATGCATGTAGTTGCTAGAAAAACTAGCTGCAATGACTTCAGCACAGTTAAATCCATGCATGATACTAAGCAAGTGCTTGCTGTTAATCAAGAGCTAACAGTAGCACGGTGCAAATAAAAAGAATTTCAAGGACTTCATCAAATATTTTTGGCTAAAAAAAAAATTTTGTCAACTCAAAAAACTGCTTCAAATTTTTCAGGATTTTAGTGCTTTAACAAAGTATTAGTTTCGCTTCTGAGATTTAAAGAAAAATCACAAGGACCAAAAGGGCCAAATTTCACATTTCTAAGCACTCACAAGTCAAATTTTTTCCAAAATGCACTTAGGAGACAATAACCCACTCACTCAAATTTTCCAACTAATGAAAAAGCAAAGCCTGCTCAACTACTTCACTGTTCACTTGTAAAGATCAACATACATGCAGAGGCAACATTAACTCAGATACAGAACGGGCTACACGCCTGTTAAGTGTGTATTGAAGACTTTTTGTTGAGCTGTTAGAGGTGTTGAAGGCTGCCTGCTTTTCCCCCCTCACAAAAAGGTACTTTAAGGCAAAAGTGGGGTTTGTTGTCATTTTGCATGTTTGGCATATTTTTGGAGACCAGACACACAAAATCCTAGAAGCTGTACTATGGACAAGCAAGCTGAGATCAAAACAGAGATTAAAGGGCTGTCAACAAACTGATTCAACTCATTTGGTGAGTCTTAACAGCATGATTATGTGTCTTAACAGCAACGTCTTTAAAAACATTGATGTTACACTGGAAAAAGGTGTACAGGTGATTATATTACTTCTTCCATCTATGTGCCAGTCAGTAAAATAAGCAGAATTTGGGTCATATGCATAAATTGATAAAGACACCAGACTAGTCTTTTAAGATGTATGCATTTTTCAAATTAAGAAGAGTTTAGAAGATTAAACATAGTCCCTGGGGAGTATTAAAGTACAATACACACACGGTACACACACACACAACATATTTGGCAATTCATGGACAAAGAGTAAGAATTGGAATAACACTGGTAATGTAGGAGGAGTTTTAAGTATCCAAACTGAGACTGTCTAGCAAAAGCTAAAACTATAGATACAGTTTCACTTTTTTTTTTTTAAGGCTAAAATCAACATGCTAGATTAAGATTTTCATCTCTGACCTAATTTGAACCTATCTGATCACTTTAAATGCTGCAAAACCTAATTAGAACCAATTACTGTACACTTCTAAACTCCAATAGTTAGAAACATGCAGACCTGCGGCCTGCAGCAAAGTAGCTACATTTTCCAACAGTGCAAAATAACTGGGAGAGTGTTCCAGACTACCGCATGCTGATAAAACAATGAAACATTAGTTTGGCAGAAAATTCTATTTACAAGAACAACGTTGCCAGAACCACCATCACCAGTGGGAGTCAAAGTAAAGACACTAGCTATAGATTATTTGACCCAAGTGTTTTGATACCAATTCACAGATTCCAAAAACTTCAAATATTTCTTAAGATATATTCAATATGCATATAAAGAAGTCTTCAATTCAAAGGCTCTTACCTGCAAAGACAGATGTATTTTTCTTAACAAGTAGCAGAAGCCAAGCCAATCCTGTGGGCAACCAATTAAAACCAACTTTTAGACTGCAATAAAGAATAAATGGAGGCAAAAATCAATGCAGGCAACACAACAGCAATAACAGTCCACAAAGAACTGTATATACAGAAAGTTCAAACCTGCGACCACCACAAGGCACTGTGACATACAACCACCATAAATAAGACTGCATTTTCTAATACCTTATCCCTGTATGACTTGTCGGTAATTGCACTGCACAGTTTTCATATGGTTTCAAGACATGAATATGCCTTCCACAAAGAATGTAAAAAGAACCAGAAAACATTCAAAGAATCTTTCAAGTTTTCTCCATCACCAATAGGTGAACAAATCACTCTTTCAAAGGCAAAGAGCTAAACACTTGAAAACCCTGAATTTTAATAAACCCTTGCTCCATCAATAATTATATTCCTTCCTCCAACTGCACATCTTCTTACTTGAACAAAGCAACGTAAGCCGCACCTCAGAAAACCTCCCTAGAGCTGCACGTGAAGAGTTCTTCAGGAGCCACACAAACTGATGAAATGAAGTGACATATCAGGGCCACCTTCAGGCAGTCACCTCTGCAGAGCACGCAGTAAGAACTCCCCACCGAGATACGGTATTTTCAATTGCAATCTGTCATTTCATTATCCAAATCCTAATCAAATGCCCATTTTTTTTTTTCCATCCCTGTATAAAAATTGTCTTCCTGGAATTACAACTCAACACAAGAGCCAAACATTTTAAATGGTAACGTAAGTATTTTATGGAAAACCCTTCATTGCTTAGTAGACCATCTCATACTAGAATTGTGATTCTCTGGAAAACTATCCAGGAACAAATCACGCCAAGAACAAATAACTGCCTCCTCCTCCTCACACAACCCAAATAAGCCGTTTTCAGTTATGAGCATCATTAACAAAGTGAACTTAGAGAAAGAAGTACTGCCAAACCATCCACAAACTCCCTAACAGAGGGAATTAAACAACAGATATTCACAGATCTTCCAGGACATTAAGAGCACGCTTACGAGTGAGAAAGATACAACTACACTCTTCAGACTTACATTAAAATGGCAAATGCATTCAGGACAAAAAGACTTTTTATTATTATTATTAGACCTTTAAGAGAAACAAGTAATCCTGCGTTAGAAGGATTCAACTATATACTTTCATATCTAGTGGTGTCAAATAGTTTACAATGCAGAAAAGAATGTAATCACCTGAAAAATAGTTTCATGCAAAACCACACCTGCTTCATAAAGCAGATAAATCTTTCATGCACAAGGAACTTTCCATTTGGAAGAAAAACCCAAATCATTTGATGCGTTTCCAGTACGGCAACCACAGCGTTGCATATGTTTCTCTTCACAGCATCGAAAACAAGCTGAACATTTGTAGTGGACTGAGACAACATGCTATAATGTGTAACAACATAAAGAAAACCAAGCAGCATTCTTCAGAAAAGGTGCAAAACCTCCACTCTACTATGTTTAACCTTTCCGCCAAACACCATCTACTATTGCTTGCAAGTCTCAATTCTTTCCACTTTAAAAAAACCATCCATCACTCTCATAGGTAAAGACATCCTTTCCAATCAACCCAATGCACAAGAGCATTATTAACTGGGCAAACACCGACTAGGGCACAAGTGCTCCCACACAACACCGACACACCTCTGGGGCTTCATGGGGAGACTCCACAACACCCTGTCAGCTATACAGAACCACCATCCACTGGACACAAACCAGCCGATGAAACAACCTCAAGAGGAGTCCTCAGAGGAAACAACATGCCGATTTTTCTGCCTAACCCCAGCAGATCCAGGTGGGTAAGAAAATCACTAAAGAAGAATGAATAAGTTTAAGAGTGAGAAAAAACAGAACCAAGAAGGTTGGTTTTGGTGGGGTTTTTTCCAAAAGAAAGCTCACACAAACGCCTGGTGTACTTCTGGGACCCACTTCAGCACTAGGAGGTTTTTTTGTTTGTTTTACAGAGCTGATTTTTTTAGTGAAGCAGATCATTACGTTACTGCTCGGCAACTTCCCTGGTGTTTGCCGGGTAACCCCGAGGCGCAGTGGCAGCACCGCAGGCGCTGGGGACCTTCTTCCCCGCGAAATGCGGGGCGTTCGCCTCGCTTCGTCCTCCGGGGCCAGGCGAGGAGCCCGGGCGAACCCCCCCGGGACGAGCCCCGCGGGCACCGGCCCCGCGCCGCTTCCTCCCGCGCCAGAGGGCCGAGGCGCCGACAACGGGACCGCGCCGCCGGGCGCGCAGCTCCCGCGGCCCCACCGCCGCTCCGGGCCCGCCAGGCGCCGCGACCCGCAGCCCGCCCAGCCCCGGACCACGACGCCGGAGCCACCGCCGGCCCGGCCCCGGCTCGGGCTCCGCTCCCGGCCCCGCCGCAAGGTCACTCGGCCGCCCCCGCCGGCCGGGCCCTCGGCGCCTGCGCTCGGCCCGCACATACTCACCTGCCCGCGCCGGCCGCGCAGCTCCGCGGGCCGCCGGGCGCGGGCGGAGGCGCGGCGAGAGAGAGGGAGGGAGGGAGGGAGCGAGCGGGCGAGGGCCGACCCGCCGCCCGGGCCCCCCCGCCTCAGGGCGCCAGGCCGCGGCGAGGCGGAAGCGGCCCCGCTCGGTGCCCCGGGCCCGCAGCGCGGGAGGCGCCGCCCGGCCCGGCCCTTTGTGCGCGGGGACGCGTGCCAGCCGCGCCCGGCCTCCCTCCCCTCGCTTCCCCTCCTCGCCACGCCGCGCCGCGAGCCCGCAGCGCGGGACAGGGCAGACGGCCCGGCCCGGCCCGGCCCGGCCCGCCCGGGCGCCGCCGCGCTCTTACCGAGGGATCTGTACGGGAAAAAGGGTTAGAACGGAGCCGAACCGCCCCGGGCCCCGCTCCACGCCGAGCCCAGCGCCACCGAACGCGCAGCGCCACAAAATGGCCGCCTCGCTGCGGCGCCGCCACCCGCCGCCAGGGAGGGGCGGGGCCTGGGCCGGGCGGCACGAGGAGGGCGGGGGGCTCTCCGGCGCGCGCAGGGCCTTTTGCCGCCCGCTCCTCCCGGGGCGGGGCTGTGCGCAGCGGCAGACGGCGCATGCGCTGCGGGAGGTGGGAGGGGGTCGCGCCTCAGCTCAGGGGCGGGAAGCGGCCGGGTTTGTGGTGGCGAGTCGTGCTTTGCCTCCTCCCCTGTCAGCACATCCCCTTCGTAGGGCAACGCCACAGCTGGAAGACCGAAAAGAGAAACGTCGGACCCACGGTATAGGACTCGTACAGTTGCCTCTGGTACAATAGTAATACGGTGATAGCGACACATTTTCTGGAAATTAATGATGGTGTAGCTGAGGGTTATTGCTGAGGAAATGGGGAGTCGAAAGGAGGCATTGAACAAAAGAACCCTGAGGAGAATGGTTGTTTCTGACTTCTTCACTTAGGACCAGGTTGCAGAATTAAAATGAAAGTCAGATTACCCTGGGTCGATGCCCTTTTGAGTATAACTGCCCCATGCTGTATTTGTCCTTTGCTTGACTAAAGATACATGCAATACAAATAACTAGACAGTGTCCTGAGCTGAAGAACAGCTAGACACCTCTTGGGAGGTGCTCTGTCACTGCGCTTCAGTGGACACGGGTACTGCAGCAGCATCCATTTTCAATGAAAAAAAACCCCTGCGTAGTTTGCTGCAAGAAATGAATGAAAATAAATCATTGCCTCATGTTGCAAACACTTTTCCAGCAAATTTGGGAGTTCAACAATTCAGTTAATTGTTTTCCACCACTTAACAGAAAACAGGGCCAAAATGTGTGATGGGTGTGCAATGGGATCAGGCCAGGGGCTGCTTGGCACAACAATAACCCCCGCTCCGTGATTTGTTTCCCAGTGTACCCCTTATTTCTGCTCCCAAATTCTCCTCCTTTACCACCCTCATCCCTTTCCAATAAACAGGCCATGCTTGTTTATCTTTTCCCTACTATCCCTAGCTTTACAGATTTTGTACGCTACTTGGTATTTATGATAATGGCTGCCCTGAAAACTTAACAGTTCTGTCAAGCCAACACCTCCTTTTTGTCTTGCCAAGTGTGCCATCTGCTTACACATCACTCCTGGTAGTATCCAGTGATTCGTCTTTCTACAGCTCAACAGCAGGCAGGGTCAGCCGTCAGCACGCACCCTCAGCACAGCCAACTGGCATCACCAGAGGCACCTACAGCCAGGCTCCGCACACAACACCCAGAGAGCTGCTTGCCCAAGGCAGCAGCTCGCCCAAGGCAGCAGCTCAGGGCCTCGCTCTGCAGCACTTCCGGACCTATACCCATATGTTGGGTTTGCGTAGCAAGGTTTTGGTAGCGGGGGGGCTACAGGGGTGGCGGCTTCTGTGAGAAGCTGCTAGAAGCTTCCCCTGTGTCTGACAGAGCCAATGCCAGCCGGCTCCAAGACGGACCCGCCGCTGGCCAAGACCAAGCCAATCAGTGCCTCTGTGATAACATATTTAAGAAGAAGAAAAACACTTAGAGAGAGCGCTTTTGCAGCCGGAGAGAGGAGTGAGAAGATGTAAGAAACTCTGCAGATACCCAGGTCAGTGCAGATGGAGGGGCAAGAGGTGCTCCAGGCGCCGGAGCAGAGATCCCCCTGCAGCCCGTGGTGAAGGCCATGGTGAAGCAGGCTGTCCCCCTGCAGCCCATGGAGGAAGGATGAGGGGGTGTAGAGATTCCACCTGCAGCCCGTGGAGGACCCCACGCCGGAGCAGGTGGAGGCACCTGAAGGAGGCTGCAGCCCGTGGGAAGCCCACGCTGGAGCAAGTTCCTGGCTGGACCGGTGGACCCATGAAGAGAGGAGCCCACGCCAGAGCAGGTTTGCTGGCAGGACTTGTGACCCCGTGGGGGATCCCATGCTGGAGCAGTTTGCTCCTGAAGGTCTGCACCCCGTGAGAGGGACTCCATGCTGGAGCAGGGGAACGATGAGAGGAGTCCTCCCCCTGAGGAGCAAGAAGCAGCAGAAACACCGTGAGATGAACTGACCGTAACCCCCATTCCCAGTCCCCCTGTGCCGTTGAGGGGGGGAAGGTTGAAGCCGGGAGTGAAGTTGAGCCCGGGAAGATGGGAGGGGTGGGGGGAGGTGTTTTAAGAGTTGATTTTATTTTCTCATTCCTCTACTCTGTTTTGCCTAGTAATAAATTAGATGAATTCCCTCTCTCAGTTCGGTCTGTTTTGCTCGTGACGACAATTAGTGAGTGATCTCTCCCTGTCCTTATCTCAACCTACAAGCATTTCGTTATGCCTTTTCTCCCCTGTTTAGTGAATGAGGGGAGTGAGAGAGTGGCTCTGGTGGGCACCTGGCCTCCAGCCAGGGTCAACCCACCACAACCCACCATCCTGCAGCAGGGAGGAGGTGTAGCATAACAAAGGGCAGTGACGGAGTATCCCAGGTCAGAAGAAAACTTAAGACTTTTCAGCCTTTGTGCAATGTGTTGAGTCACCACCTTGCTTTTTGTTGCTGAAATACAATCTGGTGGAGAGACTTGTAATGTTTAATGTATGGACTAGCAAAAAAAAAACCCCAGGACCAATCTACATAATCCTCAGCTGGCCTCTAGACTGTATCTGTACCGACTCCACGAAGGCACTGGACAGCTGCTGCAGACCAGCACATGCCTTGCACCTCAAGCACTCTGGTTGGTGCTCCAACTCTCTTCTCAGCCATACTCAAACTTTCAGGGGGAGAGAACATTTAGTTCACTCAAGATTAACAGAAGCAGATTTGTTTGTAGAGTGGATGAGAAGGAACAAGATCCTGAACGAGTATTAGGAGCATGCCAAGGGTACCAAAGAGGAGTTGGCAGCATGATGCGGTTAGGTACCAACAGCAGCGGGAAACGTGTCTCTGGAAAGCAAAATGCTGGTAGGCAGGAAATTAGAAGACAGGGATCATTGGTAACAGTGTCCAGTATGCTCCCCTGTAACATGCATGTGGTGGAAGGCAGGCAGAGAAAAATGGTGTTAGGAAAAAAATGGGGTTTGCCTTTATTAGGTACTAGGAAACTATTGAGAGCACGCTAATTTATCTGTCTCCTCCACCTAAACCAAAACTGAAGTAGGGTCTTAGGTACACAACTGGGGGGGGGGCAAAAAATTTACACAGGACATTTTAAAGTAAAGCTTGAGGCAACCAGCATCCATTCTGCTGATTCCACATGTGAAATAAAAATGTCTTCTTCCTTGCATTACACCTTTGCTACACCACTAGTCTGGAAACATTACCCCAAAAATCCCAGGCTCCTTGGTTCTCCAGCACCCGAATTTGCGTGTGCAAACACAACCTCTGATCCAACTCCTTCATCGGTACAAGAACGTGGTTTGGATGGATGAACCCAGTTTACTAAATGATTCCTACTACTTTGTATTTTCCTTTTTGATTACTATGTGTCAACTGCAAGTCTTAATTGTTTCCAGATCATTTAGAAAAGTGTTCAACAGAAATAATCCTCACAGATGCCTCCCAGAAATACTCTCCTCACTCCTAACTATGCTTCAAATCTGTCAGTCAGCTATGACGTGCCTTATTGATCCTGTATAGTTACTTTTTAAAACTAAATCAAACATCTTGTTCTACTATGCCTACTCAGCACAAAACCACTTTGCTCATTAGTTTGAGCTTTTCTTCTTATGAGAGCATTTTGCACCAGCCTTTTTTTATTACTCTGTTTCAGATAGATACAGGGGACATCAGCTGCCAGAGTGCTCAGTTCTCCTCAGCACCCAGCTTGTCCATTGTTAAAAACCGGTATTTTCTTTCTTCCAGTGCAGGACCTTATTTGCCATCCTGAAATTTAATCAACTGTTTTTAGTGGAGAAGACATCTCTTAGGCCAACTTTTTGGGACTCAGCTTTGGGAAACTATAATTTCAAAGCACAGGGCATACATGTTGTTAGTGGAAACAATTTGACTGAAAACAGTTAGACCATGACTGAAGTCACACCAGACAGACAGAGAATAGCAAGCCAATCAATCAGGCAGATAGAAGATCCAAGAAAAGAGGCAGTATTTTGTTGGGGGCAATAGTGTTTATGTTAATTTATAATTTTAAAAAAATCCCCAGTAAGTTTATGGCTGGCTGGCTGTATAACGTCAACAAATCTGTTAACCGACCCTTTTCCTCTCTGTCTCCTCAAGGAGAACAGGTAACTGGCTAATTCTGTATTATCCTTCCTGAAGAAATATTCAATAATTTTTGTGGTTAGGTGCTATGCTTTATCAGCATTTAGAAACCCTAAAATCCATCACAGACAATCTTTTGCTCCCCTGGTGCATTACCTAACCTTCTTGCATTACTGGAAGTTATTTTATACCTGTTTGTCACAATGCTTCAATTTTTATGACACTTGCAAAATGGTGACACTAAATCCTCACCTTGCATTATGAATTTAATGCCCTGCAGATGGCTCCAATTAATCACAAAAAAGCCCCCCCCCAAACCCCACAGCTCCCTCACTTCTGAGTTATGGGCAGTTCCATTTGTAAATATTCTCCTCCCAAAGAAATTTACTTCCCCATACAAAAAGCTTTAACTGCCTTCTGTGGCCCACAACTAGGCGTTCATCCTTGGCATTACTTCTTTCTGTCATGGGGAAACGTTATCTCCACTACACATTTTTCCTCATCTTCTCCTATAAGTATTTTCAAACAAACGTTTGTTAACAGTGTGAATGAATTGCCCAACCCTTTACATGTAGTATTTATATTTTAAATCTTAGCACGTAAGAGATGCTCAGAATCTTCAAGATTTGTGGCTCCCTTCTCTCAAAACAATCACAATTTAAGCCATTTTAAAAAATTAGCTCAGGTCAGGCACTGAGTTTGAGAAGAATGACCCATCAAAAGTCAAATGTCGACTTGATGACATTTGATGAGGTTCTAAGAGTGTTCACAGAAAACTTAGTTCACCTTTCTCTGCTCTCTAGTGAAAGCCTGCAATTTAGCAACTTACTGATTGTGCTGCATAGTTCAGTCAGAAAGGTGGATCTGAAAAGACTGAAAGTAGCCAAGTTTAAAGTTTTATCTATATTTTTTTTATCATCCACAAAACACAAAGAACAATTTCATAAACATATACTTCTAAAACATGCTGGGAAAGTGTTATCACATGCTTAATACAGAAAACCTATATGGCCCAAGGATAAAACATAGTACATACAACACCTCTAAAACCTATGTATGCATATGGTAGTTTTAAAAATGTTGTGATGAAATATAAGGTGCCAGCCCTACAATATTAAAACTGCTAAAGCAAATAATTCCAAATAGGACAACAGAGGATTAGCTTTGCATTGCAAACAACCAAATCTGTCCTTGGTAACAAAAAAAGAACAAGCTTCTGTAACACAATCCACCTTGTGAGACTTAGCTTCAGCTTTTACATTACATGGTTCATCCTCAAGGTAGATACCACCCGGACCTGAAGACGCGCTGTCTATAGGGTATATTAAATTCAGCAGCTAATACAGCATCCATCAATCAACAAAACTAATTTGAGAGCTGTCTGCTTATGCAACTGAAACAAAGGCACTTTGTAACACAGGGTTAAGTTTCCTACCAGAAAGATCAACAACGGTAAGAAAGGAGAAACACTGATAGCAATTAATCTCAAACCCTTTTTACCAGACACTTTCCCCCTGAGTTTGCAGGGAACGGATCCCATGTAGGTCTCCACTCAGACAAAAGTACAGTCTGTCATGCAGAGAAAAAGCCAGAGCCACATGCTCTTATCTCCAGACAAAACATCCAGGCTCCACTGGGCAAGACTCCCTAAAGCGACAGAAGCCAAGGGGCCACAGGTAAACTGAGTAACAGTAAAGGACTCATCACAATGGGAGGAAAAAACCAACACAACAAAAAACCCAGACAGCATTAAGACATTGCACTTTACCTGCTCTCACCACCACCACTCATGTCCCTACTAGGCTGGTACTGCAACTGAAGCTGACATATTCTGCCCATCCCCTCCCCAATCATTCAGGTTTTCTTTCCTTACTTAGAAAAAAATTGCATGGAAAAAACACAACAGAGGGGACAGCAAAGTGCATCCTCATTGCATCATAAACTTTGTAATGCAGAATGATGTTTTGGATTAACGCACATTGGTCTGTACAAGCATCACCCAAAAAAAGATAAAAACAAGGAAAAAGAGCCAAAAATACTCAGTTTCAGAAAAAGAATTGTTCTTAACTGCACATACAACTTAACTGTGAAGGCACATAGCCACGCTGAGGAATCCTTTTCCTCTAGAAATACCAAGCTTCTTCCTATCTGAGAACTCCTCGCAGTACAACATGCTTGAGCGGCACGAAAACAGCTGCTGCTGCAGGATGCCCACCCCAAACAGAAAGAACGGGAGGCCTGGCAATGGGTCTGTGCTGCAGACAGAACAGCTACACGGGATGCTTCATGCTGAGAAGCAACAACCTCTTGCCAGGATTCCGCTGGCCCAGGAGTAACACACTGATTTCATTTTCTTATTAGAAAATACATTTCCAAATAAATTATGGTTTAGCATAAATAGAATTCTGTATGTCAATATAAATGCAATGGGTGTTACATCATCCTGCCTTTTTCTAGCACAAAGACTAGTTTCATTTTTGGCTTCGTAGACTTTGTGATCAGAAAGGTTAGTTTTCCAGTCAAACTGCAAGTGTCAAAAATCAGAAGTGCTGCATAATTTGTTCAGGAATGTACAGAAAATGCATTTTAATCCACATCTAGTCCATGGATAGCAATGTTTTCTCAGTGCTGAGTCCATTTAATGCTTTTGAGGTCAATTCCATCCTGCACCATTTCCCAGAGGGGGCTGTAAAGAAAGGAGAAAAACAAAGGCTATTTAAAGCACAGGACAACATCAACAACAATAACACAACAGACAACGTCACCAACGACACAAGAAATTAGGAGACACCTATCTTCCCTTCTGGAAGTCAGCAAGCTTCAGATGATCAGCCTTCAACTGTGCCCTCAGCCCAAAATACAAGAAGTGAGAGGGCAGGTGCTCCACCTCGTTTCCTGCTCCCACTTTGGGCATGAAGTACACATGTCAGACTGAGCCCTCACATGTGACACTGTCCAGATGAGTCAGGAGTCTTTCCGTTTCACCAAAAACCAACTTACCGGTACATAAGCTCAGTCATACCATCTCTGGCTTAGAAACTTCTGGGTACCGCCCTACGTGCTTGCCATACCCATAGCCCTTCCCTGACAAAGGCAGGATCTGGGAGAAGGTTTGTTACCAGGTTTGTTTCCTTGCCACTACTGTTAAGATCAGGCCCGCTACCCACTCTGGCAACACTGCGTGCTTATATACAGAGACACCACCAGATTTTTGAAGCAAATAATTACTTTCAACTAAATCCAACTCATCAAATTATTATCGTACCTAGGAAGTCTTTACGTTCAATAAGATGGCTCACCTCATTTCCCTCAGCCTTTTAACATGCTGTATGCACTTCTGCACTGTATAATCCACCTCTTCTTCTGTAGTGAAACGACCAATGCCAAACCTAAACCAAAAGAAAACCATTAAGGACTAGAATAATGTGCATATAGAGGGATGGAACAAATCCACCACCTACTTTCAGCAGAAAAGAAGTATTTGAGGCATTAGGGACGACCACTCCACACACCTTATAGATGAGTGAGCCAAGTCTTCGTCTGTTCCGATTGCCCGCAAAACATAGGAAGGCTCCAGGGAAGCCGATGTGCAAGCACTGGGGAAAGGGAAGGCAGGCAAATTTCAAACTTCTGTTCACGTGCAGATGCTACACTGAAGTAACACTTCACTAATCTCCTCCAACAAAGAACAGTGACTTACAGACTTTTAATATTACTATGACTCTTACAACAACCTTGATCAGCTTCCCTAGCCTCTCAGAAACCACCACTGAATACAAGCAAAAAGAGTGGTGTTTCTGCTGCTGAAGAAAAAGAACAGAAAGGGCAAGCATTAGAGAGGAATGAGGGTGATAAATCAGGAGCATGAGGTAAGAAGAGAGCACACAGATAATGCTGCAAGAATAAACTCAATGCCAAACAGAAGCAACGGGAATGCAGACTAAGAGGTAGCTGAAGTAAAGGCCATCAAAAAGAGACAAAGGAGCCAAGACAGAACTAGCCAGAGAAGGTAACATTCCAACAGGAACGTTAAAAAACAAAAAAAAGACTCTGCTGTTTGGCAGCAGAACAAATCAATGAAAAACAGTGCACAGAGGAATCCAGAGCAAGATCATCTAGTTACAGTCATCAGTAGAGAGAACTTCCATCTTGAAGCAGTAGGCAAAACTGGTTACATGTCGTTACTCAATTTTTACAGGCAACAACATGCAGCACAAGCCGCAGAGCTGTTTACAGCTCTCTGGTGCACAAAGCCGAGCCTCAGAAGAGATTTTTTTTTTTTTTGGCTTCAGAGACAGTCGTGTGGAGACTTGTTCTTCCTCTTCAGAGTGCCAACACATTTCTAATTAAGATATGCTGACCACTTTGATCTCAAAGGTGACAGAAGGAAGGCATCCTTACCCTCCATTAACTTCATCATAAGCATCAAGTTTGTCTTAGTAACAGAAACATTACTGGTCACTCCTGTAGAGCCAACAGAGCTCCAAAGAAGCGTATTCAATTTTCTTTCTGCTTTTGCATCAAACACAGGCACTATGAGGTAATTTAATCTGTCCAGCCTCGCTAGATTCTAGCTACTATCTGCCACTTGCGTGAAATCCTGCTGAAGGACAGAAGCTGCTCACATGTTGGCAGCCTTTCGAATGAAAGTGTCACCAGCAGTTACACATCAAGGCTACTCAGATTGCAGGTCACCAGTCTGCAAGGCTGGCAGGTAGGAATTTCTAGGCTTTTTTTTCCTAGTTTTGTTTGGTTTGTGGGTTGTTTGGTTTTCGGTTTGGGGTTTTTGGGGGGGGTGTGGGGTGTGGTGTGTAAGTGGGGTGTGGTTTTGCTTTCAGGACAAGTACATTTGACCTTCATTTGAAATGTGCCACTTCACAGAAACATCTTAGAATGCAATCAACGCCAGGCTGACTCATTAACTGAACATGCAAATACAAGGCACAGAGGAGATCCCTCCTTAGTTTGTACCTCCATTAGCAGGTGTTATCTCTCTAAAATATACTGCTATCCTTCCCACGCATTCCACCTACCTTCCTGATGACAGAGCCACATCTTTCAGAGCCATCAGAAGACTCTCCCCTTCCACATATGCAAAAGATAAATTGATGCATCCTACACACAAATAAATGAAATGGAAAAAAAAAAAACTTCCATCAACTGAAATCTAGGACAAATCCTACCCCAAGGTATGCAGCACTTGTACAACGCGTAGCTAAGGTGCATTATTCAGTTGTGGCCATTAACACTGAAGAGCTAGAGAGTCTAACAGGCTCAGGATTTTGCAGATGTTACCTGGGTAGCGATGCTCTCTATCTCCATTCATAACCACATCAGGAACTTCGCTCATTATTTTTGTAACCAGTCGCTCTGCCAGTTTTGAGATTCGCTTATGGTCATACTAGCAAAGAAACCAGAAAAGAGACCAAAATAATAAGCAGCATTCAGTTTCATAGAATCCCAGACTGGTTTGGGTTGGAAGGGACCTCACAGCCCATCCAGTGCCACCCCCTGCCATGGGCAGGGACACCCTCCACCAGCCCAGGTTGCCCAAAGCCCCATCCAACCTGGCCTTGAACACTGCCAGGGAGCCAGGGGCAGCCACAGCTTCTCTGGGCAACCTGTGCCAGGGCCTCACCACCCTCACAGGGAAGAATTTCTGCCTCACATCTCATCTCCATCTCCCCTCCTGCAGCTTCAGGCCATTCCCCTTGGCCTGTCACTCCCTGCCCTTGTCACCAGCCCCTCTCCAGCTTTCCTGGAGCCCCTGCAGGGACTGGAAGGGGCTCTAAGGTCTCCCCGCAGCCTTCTCTTCTCCAGGCTGAACAACCCCAACTCTCTCAGCCTGTCTCCATAGCAGAGGTGCTCCAGCCCTCGGATCATCTCCGTGGCCTCCTCTGGACTCGCTCCAGCAGCTCCATGTCCTCCTTGTCCTGGGGACCCCCGAGCTGGACGCAGCACTGCAGGGGGGTCTCACCAGAGTGGAGCAGAGGGGCAGAATCCCCTCCCTTGACCTGCTGCTCACGCTGCTGGGGATGCAGCCCAGGACATGGGTGGCTTTCTGGGCTGCTAGCACACATTGTTGGGTCATGTTGAGCTTCTCATCCCCCAACACCCCCAAGTCCTTCTCCTCAGGGCTGCTTTCAATCCATTCTCTGCCCAGCCTGTGGTTGTGCTTGGAATTGCCCCGACCCACATGCAAGTCCTTGCACTTGGCCTTGTTGAACTTCACGCGGCTCACACAGGCCCACCTCTCGAGCCTGTGCAGGTCCCTCTGGATGGCATCCCTTCCCTGCAGTGTGTCAACTGCATGATACGGCTTGGTGTCATTCAAAGTGCTTTATGTTACCAGCCATGTGCTGGTAGACTAGAGACAGAACACATCTGAAACTTAAAAAGAAACTGTCAAACTTTGCCTACTCTAGAGACTGTTTTAAAAGAGAATTACCAGCTTGGTCCTAGCTAGCTCAGTCTTCAAAAATATTCCAAACCATTCAAAAATATCTATACATACAAGCTGCCAATAAAAGCACTGAGCTCTGTGTTTAAAGACAAGTTAAGTAATGCTTAAGATGACACACTTTGCAACACAAGAAAGGGCATCTATTACAGGTAAGTGCCTCTTATTTCCTAGGAGCACTCAAACTGTGCTACATAAAGACATGGACTCGCAAATTACTGCGAACTCGGCTTTTACAACACGTAACTTAGGCAATGAGAACTGCCCATGTGCAGCATCCCGTTCTAGACTAAAAAAATGAGGTCACTTACACTAAAAAAGCAGTAAGGTGTGGTATCAGCTCCGGTGCACAGAAACAGTCAGACGTGCACATGCAATTCATGCTTGTTTACACACTTGAAAAAGCTTCAGAAGAAAACAAGGCTACCTCAAATATTACTTGGTGTGGAAACACCAAAACTCTACCAGGGAAGGAAGAGAAACCCAACCTGAGGCTCGTGCAGAATTCAGGCTCCACAGGCTCTCCAGCCTCTTCCATAACCACCCAGCTCAGAGAGCAGATCTCTGCCCATCTCCCAGGAGGAAGCCAGATCCGTTGTGTACAGATACCTGGCTTATGCATCCTGTTGGCACTATATTAAAGGATATTTACATTCCAGCTGTAAGGAATGCACCGGTGCCCCCAAACAGATGTAGCAGCACACAGAGGTTTAGATACCAGACCCAGCAAATAAACTTTACTGTCCAAGCTAGGAAAAAAAAATACTTAGCTGCAAAGCTGCAGTAAACTTGAACTTATATACATTTAATAGGTATAACAGTGGACTAGGAAGTCTTACAAATCCCTTCACCCACATACCTCCATCTCTTGCTGTGCCACTTCACACGCCACCCCCAGGCCCACTGCTAAAGGAGTGGGCACAGTCCCGGACCGCAGTCCTCTCTCCTGGCCTCCCCCACTTTGCAGGGGTTCTAGCCTGACGCGCGGCCGACGGCGAACATAGATGGCACCAACCCCTGGAAACCAAGGAAAGCTGCTTTAGTATACACCCATAGTTCTGAAATTATGAAAAGGGACTCAAAGGTTTAGAAACATTCCTTATTTCCACAGCAAACACATATTTGGACACCTCACTGGACAAAAACATAGTGAACACATACAGAAGCACAATATTCTCTAGGAAATGGTGTCTGTTCCCACCGTTCACGTTCCTCTTCAGTCAGGCTCCCAGAGCTTCAGCCATGGGAGAAGCTCAGTTTCTCCCAGTGTGCTTCAGCACACTGACTCAGTCCTTCCCTTCCTTCTCACAATTCCTGTGCACAGCTGAAGTTCAGCCCTTTTCACTGAAGTTTTTATGTGCAGATATTTCATTCACTGATGTTCCCTTACTGACTTCCAACTGAAAGCTCCAGAAGAACTCCTTGCCATGGGTTACCAGGCCAGCACCAGTCCCAGGAGTCCTCTCCCTTTCTTCTCATTAGGGACACTCATCAGCAGCACCAATTTCCAATGAGCAGATTAGATGAGCCAGTTTTGACAGCCAGCCAAATTACTCTCTAGTCTCCTCACCTAGAAACTTTATTTCCAGGTCTTTGTGTGCCTTGGCATACCTAAGGAGTGACTGTCACCACAGGAACAATGGCTGTGGTCACAACTTCTGGTCATCGTTGTGAAAATTGATGTCTGTCACCTGCCCAAAGTTATTGGTTGAAATCTTAGTCCTTGTCCAAAAATACATCTTCAGCTCTCAGGAGAGCCCATACAGAAAAAGATGATATGTTGAAAAAAATAATAATTTTGCCTTTTGTTTCTGAATAGCACACAGAATATAGCGAACTTGAATTCTGTCTTTCTACATCCAGTGTTACAAACTAAATAGACTGTGACAGTGATAATAGCTGAACTTTTACTATTTGGGAGTCAACTAGAAAAGCCACAGCCAGAATTTAAACTCCGTTTTGCAAAGAAGATGCACAAATGGGGTTGGGGGGAAGAAGCCGTTGGAAGAAGATGACAACCAAAATCACTAAGAATTTAACCTTTCCAGTTATCTCTTTTATCTCCTCATTGCAAGCTACAGTTGGGTCTAAACTTTGCCCTGTAACCCAGTGATTCAATTTCAACCATTTCAGCATCAGTGCTGCTTCCCACCAAGCAGATGACTTCTGAAAAGCCACTCTCCTAATGCTGCCACCATCATAAGACACTGTTTCTTCCTTCAGTGAAGACACCTCGCAACCCATCAGCAATGAAGATCCACTTACCGCAGCTCTAAGCCTGGCAGCAGTGTCTGAACCACTCCAAAGTCATTCCTACACCAGTCTTAGGATAGTTTTTACAGCTCAAGTAACAGTTACTATGACAGGCAGGTGTGACTTCATACCTTGTGTAGTTACCTTCAGGTAGGCATGGAAACAACAGTTCTCTAGAAAAACACTTCAGTAAGTACCTTTGGGGCCATAAATTTTATGGCCACTGATGCTCATTAGATCAATTTTCATGTTGTTGACATCCATAGGGATTTTACCAATTGCTTGTGCAGCATCTGTGTGGAAGAAAACCTTACGTGCACGGCAGATCTCACCTGTAATAAAACCACAAAATTCAAAAAAACCCCCACATTATCTCATCCTATCGTTATGATTCTAATGATTCCACAAGGAATCTAAAGCGTCAGTTTATAGCAGGGACCAGTTCTGAGATGACAAAGGAAGAAGTGGGTGCTGTTGTGTTTCTTTTACAGTGAAGTGTCTAAAGCTGTGCAGGAGCTGTTCTAGCTGATGCCGAGCTGGGCACAGGTTTAGCAGGTCAGTAGGTAAGGCTACAGTGAATTTCTTCAGTTGAGAAGTTAAAAAGTTGTCTGTTGTTAAGAAGTGAGATTGTTCCCAAACTCACACCTACCAAATTTAAGTACAAATGGCTGCATGGGACATCCAAGTCTCCCCACAGAGATGACTCCACAGTTGGGCAAAAATAAAATCTTTTTTCTTGATTCTTTTTCTTCTCAACAGCAGTCCAGTACAAGCCAGCCTTACTTTTAAGTTTATACTTGCCAAGTATTTTTATGCCATTTCCTCTATTTTCCAAGTTTTGGAATACCTGGCTTCAAAAATGTTCTCAGAATTGCCACTAGTCCTCACGCACCGACTACTCCCACCAGAAGTCAAGCCTCTCAAGCCTGTAATCAATGTTTTTGCATCCAGAGCTAAAATACTCTAAGGAACAAAATAACGTGATGTTCACAGGCAGTGAACTTAAATATCATTTATTTCTGTCATCAAAAAAACTCACAACTCCTCTTCCACAGGATCCATACCTAGCACAGTTGCATCCTTTGCACGACAAGTTCAGCCTTATTTTCCACAGCAGCTGCCCTCCCATGGCCCAGCAAGAATGGCATCGCTACTGCCAGTATCGGGCCACAGGCCTCATGCTAACAGCAGCTCAGGTTAACCCTGCAAGGCCTATTAGACCTGTCAGTGGGCTGCAACAAGAATTTACTGTGCAAACCAGAGCTTGGCACCAGCTATCTGTGGCATTTAAGTGTGGGACAACGCTAACAGCCTTGACAATGTAAGCACAGGAGGAAAATAGGAGTCCTCAGGCCTATAAGCGGCTCACTGATGGTCAATTACTTGTCAATGAAGAAATCTAACCTCAAAGAGCCCTGGGAAAAATGCTGCTTTGAGCATCATAAATTAAAAAAAAGATGAAGCAGATAAGCAAGAGGAAAATCAGCTGTGCAACAGGGTAAGATGTCTGCCACAGCCTGGGAAAGCAATACCCTCCGGAACCATGCAGTATAAACTCCAGGGCAGAGGCCAAAGCCTAAAAACTGTCTAAAAACTCGAACATCTTACAAAAGGACATCTTGAATATGAAGGGGGCAGGGGGAGCATATTTTGTCACTGTCATGGGAAACATTATCTGGGAATCCCCATGGGATCCAGGGAGCTGCACGCATGGGCCACCCGCTCTCCCTTCACTTGCCTTCAGGTCCTGTCCCTCCACCTGCCTGCTCAGAGCCTGGCTCACCCTCTCCCTGCCTCCTCTTCCAGAAACCGGGCTCCTCAGCAGCCATTTGGCCTCCAAACCAATTGTTCACAACATTGTATAGCAATACTGGGGGGAAGGTGTGAGTGTTCACCATCCCCCGTCGCCCCAAATTCTGCACATTTCTCCTCTTAAACACTAAAAGCGCTCAATAAACCTTTATAGTAGGTAAATTCAATTTGGCCAGTTATTCTGTGCAATTTTTTCATCCATCGTAAATTCAGAATGAAACTAGAAACACTGCAGCTGATCTGTACTACAAGGCTATAATTGCTGCAATACTCACTGTAAAAGTACCGAATTTCATCCAAATTTCCCTTTTAAAATGTTTTTATTTGGGACAGCATTATTAGTTATTCCTTAACTATACTACACCTAATTTTTTGCATCAGTAGCAGTTAGCTATGAAAATATAAAATAAAATGAAGCAGAAGTGAGGTTAGCTGGCCTCTGGAAGCCATGGCATACTTACCAATGTCATGAATAGGCTGCTTTACTCCTATTTCATTATTCACAGTCATTACAGACACCAAACTCGTATCTGGCTGGAACGCAACCTCCAGCTCCTGGAGAAATATTCAAACAGACATTGTGACTGACAGCAGAAGCAAAATTGCTGTGCACAGCTTCAATTTGCTAGCAAATCTCAACCACCAGCCCCCTGACTAGCGTGTTACTGACAAACCCCTTGGGTTCTGACAAACAGTCCCAGGGAGAGCACTAAAGCACTAATCTATGTGAACACTAAATTCCCATAGGAAGAGGAGAGTTATCAACTGCATTTCTGTGATCTAACCCCGGTATGCACCGTGCCACCTGACTTGATTAAATCAAGTCAGAACAGGCTTTTGCTACATTCATACATTCTTCTGAACCATTTGCTTTAATGAATTAACCACCCACAAAACAGCTTAACCACATCTGGACAAAGCGAGGTTGGCTATAAAGGAGCTGCACTATATACAAGAGAGCGTCATGCAAAGAGGGCATCTGCCAGTTAGACAATGCGACTGACACTTCTTGCAGGACTGATCCCTCTACCCCACCACATACACACAGTATCTCTCCAAGCCAGATAACAGCGCTAGAGATAAAACTGATGCTGTCCTGTATTACAGGACATAAACAATGAAATAATCAAATACGACTCCTAAATCCCAGGACTGCGGCCAGTTCATGGAGAGCAATCAGAAAGGAGTACTGCAATCACTCTGTGTCTGATGCCTTGAGTAGCTCAGGTCATGAAATTTCACCACTAACTCCTGTATCAAAGGCAGCTCCACCCCAGTCATGTACTGGGCTCCCTATCAGGTACGCAACAGCTCCGCCTGTGTGGGTACGAATGACAGCAGGTGAACAATGGGACAAGAGATGGATGTTTTGGTTGAGAAAAAGTCTAGAGCACCAGACAGAACAGAAAAAATTCTTCTCCAACCATGACGGAGATTTGACTGCGACTCTCGTTCTACTTTGTGATGTTTATCATCCTTTCCTCTTTATCACTAAGAGGTCTTGAGCATCAATTTGAAGCAAAAACCTTTTCTATTTTCACTTACTTTCTGTCAGTAAACAACCTACCTTCAAGTCTATGAGCCCATTTTTTTTAACAGGTAGATACGTGACCCGAAAACCTTCTGTCTCCAAGGAACGGCAAGAATCCAACACGCACTTGTGCTCTGTTTGCGTAGTAATTATATGTTTTTTTCTGGATTTATAGAACCTTGCAACACCCTGTCAGGCACAATCCATGAACAAGAAATTTGCCATTAGGCAATCTGCTGAAGAAAGCAAGCTTTACGCAAAATGATCGGAAACAAGAAATTACTATTGAGATAAAATCCATTTGGATCTTCCCCGTTTGCCCCAAAGGTATTACATGTAATTCGTGCTACATGTTCCCATCAGCATTTTTCAAAGCATCTCACTTTTCAAAAAGCCTGTGAAAATGTTAAGTGGAGTAAGTTCTAGACACCATTAACAGAAATGCATTTCCAAAAACATTTGCAATGGAGTCATATATACTGAGAAGTCTGAACAACCACATACTAAAGGTTGAAACACTACCTACTCTTAGTCAGAAAAAATAATCAGGACCTCCACTATATTTCATGATAAAGATTTTAATTACGTAAGCAGAAGGATTGCATTTGGTGCATGTAAGATAAACATTGAGCACTGTACTCTGTCCTCAAAACCACGTCCTGGGCACCAAAACATCTCATTATTTCCTCCAGGGATGGAGAATACCACAAGGAGTAAATCCAGGAACATATATTTTTGCTAACTAGGCCAACATATTAACATCTAAACTGTTGAAAGGTGCATACAGTTCTCAAGAGTGTAATTTTACCATAATAAATAACTATCAGTATAAACCTTTTACCTTAATTGCCATATTATTTGATTCTGTTGCACCACTGGTAAATATAATTTCCCTTGAATCAGCTCCTATTAAATCTGCAACTTGCTGTTTAAAAAGAAATATAAATTTGATTTGTTAAGATAAAATACAATGAATTCACCACAGAAAACCCATTGAAAACATTTTCAAGAATACCCCCTTGAGCCTTGAAAGGATCACAGCTAGTACCTGACAAAGCTGCGCTACAAGTACAACAGCATAAATATCTGCATTAATACAAAATATATACGGCATCCATAGGCACTAGTGGTATGTAGCATTAGCCTGGCGTAAAAGAACATAAAAGTTAAGTAGACAAAACCCCAGGACATACCACCTCCAAGAAAAAAAGACAAGGACCCACACCTAAGATTAGGAGAATGATAAAATATGAAGTTAGCCCAATTACTGCAGCAGCACGCTTGGGACCTTAGGAAACCAAAAATCCCAAGGCACCTTTGCCCAAAGTTTTGGTTTCTGCTGTTTCAGTTGCTCTCACTATTTTTTCTTGCAATAAATCTGCCTAAGCACAGCTAAGCAAAGAGGAAGTTGCTAAATCCAACTCACTGAGAACTCGCTACGACAGTTTTATTGCCACTTGTGATTTTCTTTTGATACTGAATTTCCTCGCCAGCAGGAAAACCGCTGCGCAGAGCCGAAGACTCACCCGCCTCGCCTTCTCCATGGCGGCCTCACTCTCCCAGCCGTAGGCGTGGGTCCTGGAGTGGGGGTTGCCGTAGTACGCCGTCAGGTACGGGAGCATGCTGTCCAGGACTCTGGGGTCCTGCAGGACACAAACCACCAGCCTCAGACACGGAGATGGAAAAGCGTCCCCGTCCCCCCCGCACACGCACACCAGGAGCAGCAGCGCTTCTGCTGCAGCGCCCAGGTGTAGCTCAGCGCAGACCCCGAGAACTTGCGGTTACTGCGTGTTACACACCACACGGCCCCTGTTCCGCGACCCCGCGCATAACCTGGGTCTGCACCGAGACCATCACTGAAGAACGGGATTCTCTGAACAGAAGAAATATAGGGTCTTAAAAAATCAGGGAAAACGATGCAGGCAGGTATTTGGGTTAAATTTATCTATCGCTGTCCTCAAAGCAGCGCCTGTCCCCGCACAGGTCGGTGTCTGCTCCGGCCCTGGGGCATCGGGCCACTGCACACCCCAGTCCGGCGGCGTCAGACGGTGACCTAGACTGCCCCTGTGCCCGATAAACGCGTCTGTCGTCACAGCCAACGTTACATGACGCTGCTTTACCCATAGCCCTCGCCAGGAACGCAGGGAGAGCCCGAACTCGGGAAACACTCGGGCGCCCCAGGAAAAAGAGAACAGAAACAAAGTGTATTTCTTCCCCTTCCCGCCGTACTTCCTCTTCTTCGGGGACAAACCCGCGGACTCGGGGGGGCGAGGCGGCGGCTGCGGGAGCTCGGGCAGCCAGGGGGCCCGACCTGCACCCGGGAAGGCGAGAGGCGGGACGGCCCGCAGCCCCGCGAGGCGCGGCCCTTACCAGTGGGGTGGTGGCCTGGACGTCCATGTAGAGCGGCCGCAGGGCGCCGCCTCCATCGCCGCTTCGCCCTGCGGGAGGGAGGACGAGACGCCGTCAGGTGTCGGCGGGAGCGGCGGGACCGGCGGGACCACGCTCGGCCGGCCGGTCCCGCCCGCGCCTCGGGCCCCGCCGCCGCCCCACGCCCGGGCAGCGGCTCTAACCCAGCGCAGCCTTACCCGGTGCCGGTGCCGGTGCCGGTGCCGGCGCTGCCGCCGAGAGCCGCCGGAGGCCGAGGCCCGCCCTCAGGGCTGCCAGGCGCCGCCACAGCAGCATGGCCGCGGCGCTGAGCGGGGCGCTGCCCGCCCCTTCCGGTGACGTCACGGCGCGCGCCGGAAGCGGAGGCCGGAGCGGGCAGCGGCGGAGGGGGAAGCGAGGTACGGGCGGGGGCGCCGGACCGCACCCCGGGCTGCACCCTGTCGGCGGGCCCGCGGGCTGCGGCGGGGGCCCGGGTCGCCCGGGGGACGGGTGGGGCGCGGCCGAAGCACCCGCGCAGGCGGAGCGGGCTCTGAGGACCCCGGTGCGCCGAGCAGGAGGCGGCAGGCCGAGGCCGAGACGGCCCCTCACAGCGGAGCCCTTCCCCCTCCCCCCCCCGCCTTGGCCTTGGGCTGCGGAAGGGCGGGGCCGCTGTCCCCGCTGCTGTGCGCCCGAGGCCGGGGAGCGGCCCGGGAGGACGGGCCCGGCGGCGGAGGCCTGGCGAGGCGGCGCCGTGCCGCTCCGTGGGAGCCGACGGGCGGAGCGACGTCCCGAAGCGGCTCTCGGAGACGTAGTGGCGCTCGCAGGGGCTCGCTGAGGGCGAAACGGGGCCGTCGTCAAGGCCCTGGCGTTCCCTCCCTCTCTTCTCCTCCTTGACAGGAGAGGAGACGCGGCTGGCAGCCCTCAGAGCCTCGGCACGGCGCTCGCGAGAGGCTCCGAAACGTGCGGGGCTGCTCCCCAGCCCCCTGTGGTTATCGAAGCGTGTCAGACCAAGCGGTAAATCCATGCGGGTTTTTGTGCTTTCTTTCCTAGATGCCTGTGACCGTGGGCCCGTACGGGCAATCGCAGCCCAGCTGCTTTGACAGAGTAAAGATGGGTTTCATGATGGGCTTTGCAGTGGGCATGGCAGCAGGAGCGCTGTTCGGCACGTTTTCCTGCCTCAGGTACGCCGAGGAAAGGGCTCCCGTGGACAGGTCGTGACAGAGCGAGAGAACTGCTCCCGCTCGGGACAGGGGAGGGAGATGGGGGTCTGGTACTGTGTCCTCACGCCAGTGAAACTTTGCCAGTGGCAGTTTGAGAGCCTGCTGTGAGCCCGGCCTCCAGTGGGGAGCTCTGGCAATGGCGGGGCATCGCCTTTGGGTCAGTTGCGAGCGAGGAGGTCGCAGTTTCACAGACCTTTTCCCGCCGTGCGGGCAGTTGCGTTGGGAAGCTGAGGCCATGGCGATCAGCTGCAGGAGGAGCTGGATGAACTGTCTGTGCAGACCCAGGTGCAGCCCTCTCCTTGCTCTAAAGCTGCCTGGGTGCTCTGCACGCTCTCAGGTATCCATGTCGTGGTTGCTTTGGGTGTCCTATCCCCCTGCACGGAGGCAATTACCGTGCTGACCCCGAGCCCTAATCACAGGAGCATAGGCAGAGCTGTGGCTGGCACTGGAACAACCCCACTGTGAATCAGAGGGACAATATTCCGCCTTCACCGGCATGGAAGCAAACAGTGCTCACTGCTCCAATTTAGTGCTTGTGCTGCTCACGGACTGGCTTTGGCACACATTATCCATGAAAAGGAATTACTGAAATAAGCTCTTTCATGTTTTGCGGAACTCTTTCTGCTTGAGTTTTTTTTTTAATCTGTGATTAAACACGGGCAATGATTTGGTATTGAGCCAGAAAGGCACTAAGTCTGATCTGGCAAAGTTTAAGACGTTTCCTGATCGCTCTCAGATCCTGGAGAGTATCTGTAAGTGGTACAGTGCTAGCAGAAAATACAGACTTAGGGTATTTAGAAGCAGCAGTGACAAGTGGTTCTGTCGTACCTGAACGACACAGCTACGTTACTTCTGCTGTACCGTTTTTAAGGGAAAAATCTCCATGTTTTAAAAATCAAGTGCATGAAATTCCCCAGACCCTACAGTCACCACAGTGCTCAAAAGCCAAATATTGCAAGAGCCCGAGAAGGAATGTTTCTTTTTTGCTTCGGTCTGACCTCAGGTAGACGGGAACTGGGGAACAGAAATGTCTGCAGACACTTCTGGCCTTTCACATTTCTCTCATATTAAAAATACAGTGTCAGTGGTAAATAGGACATTAGTTTACAACATGGTTTTAAGTTGGTGGTATGAAAAATACTGCAACTGCAGCCAGACATGACGGTAATACAACAGCTCAGACCCTTTTTATTCTCTGGCAAGTCAAATACTTGGACAGCACGTTATTTTTTTTTCCCCAAATTAAGGGTATTTGGGGCACTAGCAGGTAAAGCTGTTCCTGCTGGTGGCGTGGCAGGAGGGTACAGTGACAGCTGGTACCGCTGCAGGAGGGAATACACGTGGGCCACTGGCGAGGGTCGGTCAGTGCCCCAGAGGGAACAGCTCCATTCCTGTTTGCAGTAGCTCAGGCACGGGGCACCATGGCCAGTCTCCTTCGGAGACAGGCAGTGTCAGTTTAACTTAGGCCGAAGAGGTGGCGTTGGATTGGGGCGCTCAGGCAACCATCAGCTGGTGGCATCAGATGTTTTCTGCTGCGTGTCTGTTACCTGTCAGGCTTCAGCCTTTATATAATTCTTGTATTTTTCTTTATCTCAGGATTGGCATGAGAGGACGAGAGCTGATGGGAGGAGTTGGCAAAACAATGATGCAAAGTGGTGGGACGTTTGGGACATTCATGGCAATTGGGATGGGAATCCGCTGCTAACGTGGAGCTTGGAGCACCCCTGTCCAGCCACCCCTCCCTCTGTACCTAATAAAATCTTTAGATGCCTGGAAGTGAGAGCTCTTCATGAAATGGTGAAGCACATCCTCCTCACGCTGCTGATTGTAAACATGCTTTTTACCAAATTTCTACTTTCCTCCTGTGACAATGAGAACTAATAATCCTTTGTACTACATTAAAGTTCCTATTTCACAGGTGTAAGTGCAATGCTCACATTTCTCCCTTTGGTACTTGGGCAGCTTGCCTTCCCGATGCATTGATGTGGAGCTGCTCCATTGCATTCCTGAGTCTAGGAGTTACTCTGTGGCTAATTCAGATCAACTACCAGGTTTCTTTCCGCTTGCAAACGCAGGTGGGTGGCAGCTGGCCCCGTTCCTGAGTTCCAGGTTGTGTGGGGCAAGCGAGGGGTCCTGGAGGACTTGGGCAGGTCCTTCTGCAGCTGGGAGCAGACTGCAGCAGCTCAGGCACCCCCCAGCCAGCCTGGCAGCACAGGGGGCGGTCAGGGGGCAGCACAGAACACATACAGCCATACAGCCAAGCGAATAGAGCTGAAAATCCTTGAATTGCTGCAAAATGGAAAACTGCACCTGTCCCGTGACAGCTACAGGTATTTTGTGGTGAGTCACGAGGATGACTTGGACACCGGCTGTAACCTCGCAGGCCTTGAGTGACACCCATCCTGAAGCTCTCCCCTGGCACCAGCAATGCTGTGTTACTGGCACCTCAGTGCAGCACATGCTGCTCACAGCCCTGCTGAGCAGGAAGGACAGAAGCCGCGGTCACAGCTGCCTCCAGCGATGGGAACTCACAGTGGCTGTTTTCATCCCCCCGGCAGGGGAAGGGGCTTCACCTGCAGCAGCCTATTACCCAGAACAGCATCTTTTCCTGCAGCCCACCTCACAGGGCTGCAAGGCAGAGAACAGGGGATTGCTCCCTGCCGTGCACCAGCCTGCAGCACTGCCCACAGCTCAACTACAAAATGTTTAGTGCTGCAATCTGCTGTTACTTGCTTTTTGAAACAAGGTTTATCTTTGCTCCTCCTTGGAGGACATTAGAGGACAGGTTAGCAGCACCCACTATACAGCCCTTGCCTAGTACAAGTGGTGTTTCCCCAGTTTTTGAGGAAGAAACGCCCATCTGCCACTGACAGCCTGCTCTGTTCTCACACAGCTCAGTAACCTCTGAGAGAGAAACTGCCAACAACCAAGTTGAGCAACACAGCTGCCCTGGAACAGCTCAAGCTTTACTTCACATGGCACTGGTGGATCAGTACCAGGAACTAATAACATAAGGTCAAGCAAAACTAGAAAGCAGCTTTGCTCAGCTTCCTTCAGCTGCGACAGGTGTCCCAGGACACCCTCCTGCTGTACATTCCTGGCTCCTCCCTGCGCTGCCTTCCCCATCCAGTCCCATTTCCTCGCATGTTGCTGGACCATCACTTGCCCTGCTGCGGCTGCCACCAGCCAGAACAGCAGCACCTGGAGACCAGGTCACTGCTGCACTGGCTGGGAGCACCGGCAGCATCCCCACCCAGCCCGCTGTCACCCATCAGGGTGGAATGTGCTCTCTACACCTTTGTCAAGTGCAGCAGTTACAGAGGGCAGGGAGGTGGGGACAGGGACCACAAGCAATCCATGGGGCTGGCTTCCCTACAGCCACCAGACTAAAAGCCACCAGAAATTACTCCCACAGTTTGTGAGAGGGGGGTGGGCAGGGAGACATCCTCTCCAGAATGAGCCCGCAGCAGCCCCAGGAAGGGCTGGAGGCCCCCAGGCTGTAACACCCACAGCTGCAGCACACAGGGTGCTCCAAACAGCAGGACCCAGCTCCCACACCTTCTTCAGCAGAGCGGTGTTCCGAATGTCTGTCGCTCGCCTCCACTCTCCAGCACGCACCACTGACATCTCATTAGGAGAGTGGAGAAATAAAGCTCCACGAAGGCCTTTTTAAGAGAATTTTATTTGAGTGGTTCTTACAAAGATTGTTGCAATATGAAAGTCTTTGTTTGATAGAAATATCAAGCTGTCTTGTCAAACACACTGAAGTAACCCAAAAATATATTTCAGAGCTCACAGAGCTTAAAAAGAGCAAAGATTATATGCAACCAGAACAAAACATGTTTCTGTATTTCCTACCGATTTTCAGACTCGGCTGAAATCCTTCACTGTACCATGCTGCATACATAGAAACTTATCTGGAAATGCAGAGATCGTTTTGTTTGGAAACTTAGACACACCTCACACAGTATTTACAAAGAAACTTTTACAGATACATTAATCAAAAGTTACCATCAAGAAATAAAACCCTTCAATCCTTCTATTCTTACCAATTATTCAGCACAAAGCAAGCTGAGTGGCTGCCTGGAGTCAGCTTTCAGTAGCCTTTTGAATTTCCCATTTATACAAAACACTAAATACGTCCCTTCATACAGTCTATCTCTGGTATCAACCTTTAGCAGATCACCTACATTTAGTGAAATGTAAAATGTAATTGCTGCATTAAAAGAAAGGCTTGTGAAACATTAAAAATGTCATTATGTCCCATCTGCCTTTTACAGAGAACTTGTTTTCTATGAGCTACTTCTCAGTTCCTACAGATCACCTTAGTAAATGTACAAGAATTACAAGGCAGAACAAGAAGTCAACAGCTTTGTATACAGTGGAAATGCTAGTTAGGGAGAATGAACACACTGCATTTCTGCTTACTTCATTTTATTTTTAAAGGTAGCAGGAAGTGTACACAAAATGACATTAAATCCTTTTCTTTAGTTTTATCTAAATAAAAGATAACTCAATCTTCCTCCAAAAAAATAACTATGTACAAAACTGACTAAATCCATCTTCATCGTCGAACGGGAACCAGTAGTTGGGTCGCAGTCATAGAATCTGGGAAAAGGCTATGGTATGTTGGAAGAGGTACATACGCTGCTGTAATCATTTTACCTAATCGGAGCAATTAAAAAAATAAAAATCAGCATTTGGTGATTTCAGCAACTAACAAATAACTGTAGGTCTCTCCATGCAATGCACTCACCTGCAAACCACCTCCCATGCAACGCATTTACAGCTGCAATGGCAGCAGCAATCGAGGGACACTTGACGTACACGTTGCCCTGCAACGCAGAAAGTTACAGTCCGTTAGCAACCCAAGAAACCTCCCCCAGCGCCTCTTCTCAGTACACTTCCCTGTCACAGCTGCGGTAGAGGCAAACATGCCCTGCTATGCTCCTGCTGACATCACGCAGAGCGAGCGTGAGAGCACAGAGCAGCGGGCAGTGGTTTACTGACACGCGTTACCATACTGCAACCGCTACCTTAGTATGAAACCTTTCCAAACAGGATTTTGCAAAACAGACAAAACGTAAGCTTGATCTGAAATCAACAACTAATGGATCGCTTGCTTGAGCAAACCCTTCAAAGAGTATCTAATGGCTCCTGATGACAAAATGTCACACGAAAGAAAAGCACCAGGAGTTTCGCCCCCTCTACTACAGGCCAGCCATCAAGGTCTGTGAATCACCACCTCTAACCACAACCGCTTCAACAGATATGCGAGTTCACAGTCTGGCTGTCAAAGGGGTTAACTAAGCCCCCCTGTTCCCCTGGGCAGGAAGGATGTCCAGCACTTCAAGATGACCGGTACTGTAAAAATTCTGACATGAACTTCAGCATCTGTCTGTCCAAGGACAGAGACAAGGGGAAAACCCCAATGCAGCAGGGAAAGAGCAGCTGAGGATGGGATGACAGACCGACCTTTTAAAACTCCGCCAGAGATACCTCAAATTTTCTACCTGCGCATCAAGCACTAAGCCAGCTTAATCCAGAGGACTGCAATACTCACATTCCACAACTCAAGACATACAGATGCTCACAGTAACATGTATGCATTTTTCTGGCTGCCTGCTTAAAAATAGACTACTACCAGTAATTCTGAACCAGATCAGGTTCTAGCCGAAACAGATTTTACAGGAAAAAGAGAGTATGTTAAGAAGCAGTATCCAACATTCCCTTTAGCAGCCTTTGCCAGCCTGTACCAACTCTGTCCCTGAGATGTAACTTACTCCTTCTCAGGGGAAAACCTGAGATCCAGGGCTGATGTTTATGGCACTAAGCAATTAACACACACAGTTCTGTTCTTGCTGCGCTACTGTGACAAAATGGATCTCACATAACAAACCACTAACTCATGGTATAGTAGTTGCACTTTTTTTTCTTTTAAATCCACTTGCTACTGTGAACCAGATTTGCAGCTTTGTGAAGACCCTGTGTGAGGTATGTTGAGGGCTGTTTTTTTGGGGGGGGTTGGAGGTGGTGGTATTTTGGGGTTTGTGTGTTGGGTTCCTGGGGTTTTTTGTTTTTTCCCCAGTCTGTTGAAGGACACACTCTTTTCTCTAAGATAGTAATACACTAACATACTGTGGAAAAGGTTTCTACCTCTCATCAGCCCAGTAGTCCAACACAGCAGTGATCTCCGCCATTACAACATGCTAGGAAAGAGTGTACGCTGCTTTATGTACTAGCCTGCAGCTCATCTCTAACATCTCAGTAATCCGCGTGAAAGGGTTGCAGGTGACAAGACTCTCCTGTAGAAGCAGCCCCATGATGACAGAGGTCTGCAAGTGCCAAGTGCATTGCCAGGAAGGACAATCCCATCTATGCAACACTGACCAGCAGATTTCAGCCTCGCACAACAGAATGAGACACAACAGGATGCTTCCAGGGTCTGACAGAAATTAATCTGACTGTGAGCGTTTGAAAACTGTACTTCAGTTTGGGCTGTGAGTTCCATATAAAAGGGGTTTAAGAAGGCCAAATCTCTTTACCAACCTTCCAGTTTATACTCTAAGAGCTGAAATACAGGGGAAGAGATAACCAGTCTGGGGACTGTGTGAACAAAGTAAAGACAAAAAGGCTAATACATTTTTCTTAAGACGCAGGCTGAGAGTCCCTCAAACAGGCATTAAGCTGCAATTAAGTCTGCACCAGTTGCCCTTTTTCTTTCCCTCCCTATTACAATGCTAGGTGCTCCTACTGCCCACCGCAAGGCTTCAACACTCCTAGTGAAGAAACTGTTTCCAAGCAGGGGATCAGGCACATGTTTAACTGCACATCTGGAGTCTGCTGGAGCAGGGTGTCCTTTGTGCTAAAGCCTGTATTGTCTAGAAATGGGGGAAATGGGAAGTCCCTGGCTTTTGGGAAATGCACAGCTCAAGGGAAAAGCCAAATGCCAGAACCAAAGAGGTCACTACTCTTCAATTCTATTCCTGCAGTAACTACAGCTGTGTACATCTGTGAGAGCAGGCTGCAGCACTGGGAAACTGCTCTTGTTCCCGCATTCGAGTTACACACAATGACCCAAAACAGGAGGGAACCACCTACAGACTGCAAAAACTGCAAAGTAACTTCAAGAAATTTAGATTCGGTTTAGGGGAAAAAAACCCAACTCTTGGTAATGCTCCCTCTGTACACTACAAAGCAACAAAACTCCTAAAATCTGCTGTCTCCTTGGAACCAGACGTACCTGAGCTGAGTTTTTGTCTACATAGATGTGGATAACTCCTCCATGTTTGTTACATTCCTCAATCACATCATCTTTAATTTCTGTATCCCAGCCAGCTTCTTCTTCACTGTAAGGGGTGGAAGAAGAACAGGACAGAGATGGAATTGTTATCACGTGGACAAAATCAACCCAAAACCCCATCCAAAAAACCCCCTGCAACATTCTGATTCCTATCTCAGATTTTAAAGTCATCAACAAATACCTAACAATCAATGATACATCACTTACGTTTGAGGATTAAACATGTTGGAGAGTTGGAAGCACTGTGTTGCAAGTGGTTGTACGGAAGCAGCTGCAGCCAGAACTGTTGTAATGGAAAACAAACAAACAAAAAAAAAAACAGTAACAAATCTAAGAACACGATATGCATGGCTCCAATTTAAATGAGGATCTTCTATCTATTCTTTAAAATCCCAACATTCAACAGTAACAGCAACAGTTCTAACTAAACAGAAAACTAAAGGCAGGAAAGCAAAACTCCTAACTAGACACTATCTATGATAGACAAATTTTAAATTGATCCATACAGAAAATTGCACAGATGTGAAAAGAACCCTGTACATCAATTTTGGCAGCTTTTCAATTTAAACATTTAAAAGCAGATACACGCATCTTCACATGCATCTAAAAAATCTGCCTGAGTTGTATGCCAGCAGCACTTTCTTTTTTTTTTTCCACACAGAAGCCAAGCAGCAGCTCAGGACAGAGTGGCACCACGCCATCTGACTTCACAGCAAGTGACAGACATTTTTTGACATTTCTCAAAGTGGATTTTAAGCACCTTGAATTATCCTTCAGAAAACTGTATCTGTAACTTTAGTCCCTTGGAAATGCATAACACAGGAAATATTTGACATCAAAAATGATTAACGTTTTAACTGTAGAATAGATCTATACTCTTTCCCAGTAACTATGAAGTTATTACTTGTCATTCATCATTGCTCACAGTGCATCTTATTAAGGATAGGCACTGTCCTATAGGCTGCCCCTTCCATAGGCTTTAAGCTTCTCTTAATTTAGCTGAAATAACAGCCACCTTCACTCTACATACGCAGGCATTAAGGCTTGTGCAGGCAGAGGAAGATGACACTAACCCAGGGACAGGAACCTCAACTTCCTGAGTCTCAAATGACCCCTCTAGTCCCTACCTCTGAGGCAGGAAAAGACCCCACGCCCAACCGCATCTAACCCCATAAACAAAATCACAAACCCACACGTTTTCTAGGATTAACGTATGGCTGGGCAACGTTACCGACACTGACTGAGGAAAGGCTACAAAGAAAAGGCAAAGCATTTAACAGACATTCTGTTATTTTCAGTCAATAATCAATACATAGTAGGATTCCTACAGACACTACACAATTTCTCAGGCCCATGGCAAACTCTAGAAGCATTTCACTTAGAGACATCTGCAACAAAACCTGCTGGTGACAAGTTATATCAAATGCTATTTACCTTCATTCTGCTGAGACAGTCTCGTTTGCAAATCTAAAGAAAAATACACAGAAGTTAATTAGTATGGTTGCTGGCATTATTGTACCATTACCTGAAGCCAGGTTGTTTAGCTTGTATTTTTGTGGTTAAGAGCTTGTTCAAGTACCTCAACCCGCTCTCACTGCTCCTCTCTAGCCGTGAGTAGTTTCACTAATTTCAGCTTCTCAGCTGGAATATTCTGTACTTGATAGAGATTCCATGACCACAAAGGTAAGCATATTTCAAAGAGAAACAATACCTTACAAGGAAAGACACAACCATGCCCTTTAATTCAACATACTGTTTCCACCTTGCCTTTGCTGTGCTTGAACTATTTGTAAGACGTATTTTGTTCCATGAGAAAGTAATTCTAGCAGTTCTTACAGGCATTAGAAGTTTGGAATCTTTACTAACAGAAAGCATTTAAGCACACAGTTATCCAAATGTGACATTCTGAAAGCAGTTATCAAATTTAATTTCAAGTAGAAGGTGATATTTCACCTGTAATCTTTTCATATAAATGTCTGACACAAGTTACTTTGACATCAAGTGTTCAGAACATTTAATTTGCCAAGAAAACACTAATTACTTGTTTAATAACATACAGCTTTTCCCATCTGAAGTAATAAAAACAGACAAATGCAGACTACCTAACCATTTCAAGTATACGACTCCAATACTCAGCATCTTTAAACCAACAGAAAAGTTCAGAATGCAAGAAATCTAAGCATAAACCTCTTCATTTATGTTCCAATTTAATTCGCACAAACACAAGGAGTTAGAAGACTAAAGTTAACTGTCACCTTAATTAGTTTAGAAAGCAGTGATAGACCCCAAGTAAGCTTCCAAGCTTACTTGGAAATTCCTGAAGGAATCAAGTATCAATATACTTTTCCTGCCTAATAAACCCTCCTCCACAACACTGGGGCACCAACAGGAGTGAGGTTTGTTTGCTCTAAGTATTAGGCAGTGAGTGCCCCAAAGACAAATCTTCCTCAAGCGCCTTCCCAAGTGACTTCCGCAGAGGAACACATACTGGGAACCATATTGAAAAGTAAGATAAGGAAGGAGCAAGCTCTGAAGGCTGAGCTGCAACAAGAAGTGGCTGTTTAGCACGTTTTCCATCTGGATCTGAACACAAAGAAATCCTCAGCTCCACAGAGTGAGAAATACCATAATGGAGAAGACTCTTAGCCTGTATTCTCTGCAGAAACTGCATGGAGTTGGCCAAATCTGTAACTAATTACCTAGTTAATTACTACCTTTTTTCCTAAACAAATGTGTTTAAAAATAATAATAAAGGCCCAAATCTCTGAAATCACTCCAGTTAGAGGAGGACAGAGACTTCTCCCTCTGCAATTCTGACACAACTGCACACGTACATCACGTACAGCTGCACTCACCGGATGTCGGTCAGCCTGGGGCCCTACAGCCCAACGCTCCAGGCCACCTGCACCAACCGTGGCAAGTCTACACAGATCACCGGTTCAAATTCTGCCTAGGGCCCAGAGTCAAATCTGTTCCAAACACAGAAGGTCAGCTAACAGTATCTTGTGGCAACAGGTTTCACAGGTTAATTATCTACCACCTCTGAAACATAACCCCCTGTCCACCACATCTTTCATCGACTAACTGGACTTTCTTGTTGCTCATGATTGAAGAACGGTCCTCTCCTCACTTCTACGTTCACTCAATTTAGAATTTCATTGTCGCTCTTCACTGTCAACTCTTTATTCTTCCCTACATGCAGTTTTAAATAGTATGTGGAAACTAGAATTAATACATCTGTCAAGATCAAAGTAACCTTTTCAGTATGTCCACCATACATAATCTGTAATAGTGAGTTTAGCATGACTAAGAAGTACATGCTTAGTACAGAGAAAGCAGAAATACAAAAATACCTATCAAAGCACTTTGTGCCTTAAAACAAAATGAAGTTGCATGTTTATTTTGAAACACAGTTAGCTTTAAATAAACAAAAGCCTGCCAAGTATTCCCCGGTTTTCTAAGTAATTACTTACAACAAAACAGCAGGTCAAAGAGAGGTCCTGGACATTAACACCTATTCGTCCCTCTCCTGCAGCACACTATCTCAATCTTTTTCATAATCGGATAGCTCCTTCTCAAAAGTAAGGAATGTTTTGTCCCACAAAGCATGAGAAGAATGTTCTACAGCCTCATGGTCATTTTAAGTTTCAGATCTTCAGACAGAATTTACTAGAGAACAGTACACAGCTACAACTGTTTAGCTTCGCTTCTTTTTCCTGCTGGAATTTTCTCCGTGGGAATAACATCCAAAGTTTTACAGGACACCTGAGAACAATTCTTTCGCTTCCCTATTTTAGTTTGAGTCAGCCCATTTTGGACGCAGGTGACCAGAACTGTTCATCCTGTTTACACCTCAGATGCTCACGTGTGCTACCTCTAGGAACACAGCTGTCCTTACAAAAATGCATCAGGCTGACAGTTCATATTCACTCACTGATAAACTGGAATATTTAGGTATTTTCCTCCCAGGCTGTATAACTAGAACTTGTTTCAATCCTGAACAGGTCAACAATGCACAATGCCTCAAGAATCCCTTATCGACAGCACCTCTGTATTTACTCACCTCACTCCTACTCTTGTTGACTGTTGTTATTCATGTATGTATTAAACAAGATCAGCCTCTAACCTTCCCAGCTTTCACTTGAAAACAAATCCCTCTTTCTTTGAGCTAGCTTCTTTACAGATCTTGTACTAAGTGTACTACCCACCTCTCCAGTTGAATACCTTCCAAATGACAAGTCAGAAGTTCAGAGAGGAGAGTTCTACTACTGCTCTACTGTCTAGGAAAGTAAGTTTTATCAAAGACTGTTAGTCTTCAAATGCAGTTTCTCTGAAAGCATGCTATACTTTAATAATATTCTCAGTTTACCTATCTTTAGTATGACCTTTGAAGGATAGAACTCGAGTCAGAGTAACAAGTCTGGAAACCAGCCAGATGACGTTCTTTTCCCTTCAAGTGTATGTCACTTAGAATTAGATGTCCCAGCATATATTCTATCACAGACTTAAAGTATTTATTGACAATACCACATATCAGACCTCATATTTCATGTACGTGTTCCCTAATTTGATGGCAGTTTTATTACTACTCTGAACTGAGTACATTCAGCTCTTACTTTTAGCTTTGCTTCTACCTTGTGAATAATTATTTTTTTTAATCCATATTCCTATCTTATCTTCCTCAAATTCCAAACTTTATGACCAGTATCCCCACTACAAACTGAGGCAATGAGATTCTTTTGCAACATCTTGGGAGTACTTTTTCACTCAACCTCAACCCCACCTCCTTTTTGCTCTCTTCCAGAGTTGGTAAATCTTCATCTATGCCTTCACGTCTTTTACCAGGTTTAACTCAATCTGACTGTTGGCAGGCAGTTCTCATTCTATTTCCCAGACTAAAAATATTGCTTTATTATCAGTCCTTTTTCCCGTTCTTCACAGGCTCTGTGCTCATTCCTTATTTCTTTTGGGGTAGCTCATCACCCAGTTTGGTGTGGAGCCCATTTCTAACAGGACTGTTTCTTCTTTCTGTGGAATACAGATCCAATATAGCATTAGCAATTTGGAACTGAAGAAACTTTTTACATCCTGCCAGCTCAAACACCCAAGTTGCTTAGACCAGATGACTTCATTGCCTGGTTTCTTCAACCATTGCTTTTGAAATCAGAAGCCTTAGTTACAGACATGTTTTGTTTATCCTTCCATTTAAACTTGAGCAACTCATGATCCCTCAAGTCAATGGTAATTTCTATTCTCATCCATAACATCTTCATTACTTACCAAATTGAGTTTTAAATAGCATCCCCTCTTCATGAGTCAGTGAGTGTTTGATGAAGAAATTTGTCGGATATCACATCCAGGAATATCTGGGCCCCACCATTATTACTAGCAATTCTTCTCCAATCTGTATCAGGGAAGTTAAAGTCTCCCATAATGACATAATTCCTGGTAGTAATTTTCTCTAACAAGAGTAAAGAGATCTTTAATCCATAACCAAATCTCACTTTGGGGATAGCTCATGACTCTTACGGTAATAAAAAGCTTTATCTTTTTCCAAAGTTACTTAAGTTGCACATGTCTGCATTATTCCTTTTGTACAAGTGGAATAAACAATGCGACTCCTACCGCTTATTTCTACAGTTACTAAACATGCACATTCTTCAAAAACCTGTGTTCAGCCTCATCATGTACTCCTCTCCACAGCCACGTTGTGTCATACTGATTCTGTGCTATCCTAACAGTTCAGCTGTGTCAGACATTTTGGCCACAATCCTGATTTGCAGAGTTTGGATTTCTTTGGCTTGTTTGTTTCAAACATGGAGGTGAGGAAAGGACTGTTATTTTTTAAAAATATTTCTCTCATTTCTCATTGACTACACCTGTTTCCAAGCAAGAATGTCACACCACTATCACCTGCATTAAAGGTGATCTAATTTTAGTTTTGTTTACCTTTCCTTCTCTTTCTGGACTAGATACGCTTTTTCCTTGCCACTGGATCTTTTTCATCTTTTTCTTCTCAAATAAGAAAAACCCCTTATTCCTCAAACCCACATTTTTCTTTCACTAGCCAGTTCCTTTTCCTTCCAAGGGTGTATCTATAGAAAGACCCTATTATACTATTTTAGCAACTGTCTACAGTTTCACATGTGTGCTCTTCTCAAAACTGCACCTGAACTTCAGTAACATGATTCAGTTGTATCTTAAGTCTGAATCACTTCTGTCACAAACTCTGCTGGAAGACAAAGAAAACCACACCACATATTCTTTGTTGATTTCCTGACACTTCTCACATGTTCCAGCATCTAGTTATTTGTGACATTCAAGTCTTTTATTCAAGTCTTTTCTACTACTATGACAGTTTCATGCCCTTCATTCTTGTATTAATAAAAATTAACAAGAAGAAATTCCACTCTGTAAATTGCTCTAGTTTTGAAGCCCTCTTGAGCAGTTTGTTGTTTAGGCCAGCTATGAACTAGCAGCAACAATCGTACCCTCAGCCTCATCCCCCCTCACAATGGAACAAGGTCACAGTTAACACTTCCAACATACCCACCTGCAGAACACACCAACTACAGCCCATTCCAAGCAAGAGACAAATTCCCTGACATACATACACTGTATAAACCTAACACTGCTCTAGTCTTAATTGCCATGTCCCCCATAAAGTCCTAATAACCTTCTTGCCCCTAGTACAGCTCTGTTTTTTTCCCCGAAGGGTCAATCCCCTTCCAATTGTGAGCCTGCCATTTTTAGCAGTCAGCATTTACACTGCAGTAGAACATAAAAGTCCCCATTAGTACAGGGAATAGAATAGCAAAGATAAAGAGATGAAGGCTTGAGATGAATTCAGTGAACTACAATAGATTTGCCAAAAATAACACAAAGTGAATCATGCCCAAAGTTGTCACTGTCACTGCTATTTGCTCATGGATCTGCAACATTTTACAGTTTGTAAGACATGCTGTAATACCTATGTTCTCATTTTAAGAGATCACAGAATGTCATTAAATACCTCTTGTCTCAAAATTATAAAGCATAAGGTATTTTTGAAAAATAAATAGGTCATTGTTTCTTACCTGCCACAGCTCCAAATGCCAAAGACCCGCTCATCTGCAGAGCCTGCTGTGCAGCCGGGGGAATCTGCAAACCAGTACCTAGAACAGAATATGAATGCACCTTGTAGCAAGCGCTTTTAACTCGGTTAGGGATGCGGGGACAGAAGTATCAGAAATCTTACTGTTGTCAAAAGCTTAAAAATACCATTCCATGCATTCACCATAATATTCCCTGAGGTGTACTAATTCAAATTCTGCAGACTTCTGTATTTTCACACATTTCCTGTTAATCACCACACATACCTTCTGCAAGTCTTGCCATCAACTGAAGGCGACCAGTTGTTCCCAAGTCAATTCCAGTCCGTTCCAACTCATCACTGTCCAAAAATGAACTAGCACTGGAAGCATCAGTACGCTCAGTTACATGTCCAACTTTCATCGGCCTACCAGCCAGTTCAAATCCATTGAGTTGTTCCAAGGCCTTTTTGGCACACTCAGAGTCTGAGAACTGTAGATTGGAAAAATAAATTCAGTAATACTGCCTACAGGATCCCGCAACACTTCTACTGTATGTAATATCCACAGTTACGCAGACATGAGAGGCACTAAATTTAAGATAATAGCTACAAGCTAACTTAAATGTGCTCCGTATTTTCCATTTAAATCGAACATCCATTTTGTTTGGATATTTACTTTCTCCTATTTAGATAAGAATATATTTAAATATATATTATTGTTGAAGCTAGAGCATCTAGACATTGCAATCAACAGAAGTCATGGCTGCAGTTCTCTTTCAACACTTTCCAAGAACAACAGTCACTTCCTTTGTAACCTTACAACTGCCATGCATTTGCTGGCTGTTCCTAACAGATGGTCTACTTTATGCTGTGCAACATCCAATTTAATATAGAAATATTTTGTCAGTGTTAGAACCATCAAATATTAGCTATATCATTGGTTTGGTTTCATTTGTCTCCAAGTGCCAGAGGTCCCAGCAGAGACTTCTTTTTTTCCCCGATGACAAATTGCCAGGTCAGTCAAGAAACATAATTTTGTGAACTTGGCTATCTGAGGGTAAAGAGGAAAGATGTTTTTAACAGAAAGTTTTAGCCTCTAAAATTTTATTTCCCCTATAAAGCCCAAATTCAGAGCTCTGAAAACACCAGTCTTTACTAGCGTCTTTGCCTGCCAAAGACAGCATTGCTTTACCAGGCACTGACCACAAAGTACGCTATTCCATTCTAAACACATGCTTTGTTCAACCACAATACCCACAGAGAACGGGCAGACACAAAGAAAAAGGCCACTGCTGCATGTCCTGCAACATGGCATTTCTAAGGTGAGACTTAAGATTGCTGAGGAAGCCATACTACTACACGGGAAGGCTTCATTCAGAAACTAAAGAAGTCTGACAATTCGAGTCATACCGTAATAAATCCATATCCTTTTGAGCGTCCAGTTTCACTATCCATCATCAGCTGAATGCTTTCAATCTAAAAATAAGAATAAAGCTATTTATTATCAGACATTTTGGAATAAACCACAAGAAATCAAAACAAAACCTGAATACGGCCTTGCCAAATATACACATATGAATGTGAAATTACTATTTTTTTTTTTTAAATCAGTTCTTCATTCTTTCCTCAAGTCAAAAATTAGCGTACAGGCAGCTAGATAGGTACTCTGATACTAAACCAGAAGCAGGTAAAAACAAGGATGATGTACAATTTATCCTTTGAGTCCAGCTACAGGCAGAGGCTTGGTCCTGATGTAACGTTCTAGCAGACATCACCAAATCCTAACTGAAACATTACACTCGTGGCACCTCATATGCTTAGAAACTCCATTTTACAAGGCAAGAAAAGCAGTTTGCATGACTTTGACAAGGGGCTTTAAGAAAAAGGTGCGTATTTTAAATAATTATTGGCATACGAGAACTCCTAGGAGTTTACAGTTACTGAATTTAAAACATATTAGTATGTCATCCATGAGCCATAATACAGCAACACCAAAAAGAAAGAACTAAGTTTAAGACTGGAGTATATGGAATCAGGAGAAGGCAAAACCTTCACAGCTGTACATGTAAGCCTCCTAAACCACATTAATCCTACTGCCAGACCCTGAGAGAAGACAAACAAGAACAGTCATGTGAATTAAAATTTAATAAATTGCTGCAATTTTCCAGGCCTTTGCACAACAGAATTAAAGGGATACACAGACTGAATATGAATAAAACATCTGAAAAGCACTGTTACAGTATGTATGAGGTAGGGTTAATATCCAAAGATGGCATGAAAAAACATCAATGGATTTCATTATTTTTTCATTAAGCAGCATATTAGGTATATTATCACCTAATAATGACATATCCATGATACCTTAGTTAGCACAGTAGAGCTAACATTTACTATGACTCCACTGGAAACATCAGATTCAACTGGTTCACTTTCCTAAGTCTCTCTACAAAAACATTACCACCATGCTGCACAATGGAGTGAAATGGGGCCCGTGTCAGAGCTGTACAGGACGCACCGCTAGTTCATGGCAGTAACATCAGCTAAAACTGAAGCAAAAATCCTCAGAAACAGATGCAACTACTACATTCACAGTGAGCAGAACTCAGATCTCCTCCTGTGCTTTATGCTTTAAACTGTGAAACATGGCCCCGACTCAATCAAATGTGGGGAAGGTATCTACTAGCTGCAGAAGCAGGAAATAACGTAGGGATTTTTTGGGTTTTTTGTTTTGCTTTGTAATTTTAGGTACTCATTAGGCACTCACTGAATTCTCAGCTTTCCTTCATAAGACCTGCCATTCCAAATCCCTGGACCACATCACAAATCAAGGTTCTCATGTGTTCTCCAACACTAAGCACCTAAAGCCTTGCGAATGCACAGGCACAGAAGAGCAAGAAAAACAAACCAATGTTTTTCACCTGTGAAATGGAATTATTTCCAAAAGCTGAGTGCTCTACCACTAACCAAGGTTTTTCAGATAAGCTACCATAACACAATGTGCCAAATTAAAATTTACCCTGCCAAACGGCTCAAAAATTCCTCGAAGCATATCTTCAGTTATGTTGAAGTGTAATGATCCCACATAGAGCCTCATCGGACCAGCACTGCCCTTCTGCAAGTTATTTGCCATTGCTGCTGCTCTGTTCTTCTCTGCCTAAGAAAAAGAAAAAAGAAAAGCTCACCTTCTGTAAAAATTTAATAAAAATCCCTAACATAATCAGTAGACATCTACCAGATTAAAACTAGCAGATTCACCAAAAACTACAAGCTGTTTTACAGTCTGCACGCTATCCATCAGACTTTAACTTAAAATCTAACAAAAAACCTACAAAATCCAAACCCAAGTACAGAGCTTCCAAAAGCCTTCAAACTGAACAACTTAAGGCAGAATTCTGGCTTTATCTAGTAAATTAACACTTACATGCTAGAAAGCATACATGATATATGCTACAATCCTGTAACACTATTTCAGTTTCATTATTAGTACTTTCTAAACATCTGTATTTTCAAAATGCATTTTTATCACTTTGAATTGCTTTTGTTCATGAACTATGGGAAACAAAGGTCCATTGATAATTACCTTAAATAATCGTTCCCATTAATGTTTTCCAAATTTTCAATAGTAACCAAATTTTCAAATACTAAGTTTTCCAGCAAGATAAAAGCACCACTCAACAGGAATAAAAATGATGTTAAAACTTCTTACCTGTGATGCTTGTACGATGATTGGTACACCCAAGACTCTCTGTCCAGTTAGTCCTATTGCCAGAGGCACTGAACTAACATCAACAAATTCTACATAAGCAATTCCCTTTGAACGCCTGGAATTTCTATCAGAAATCATTCGCACATCACGAACCTAAAAGGCAAGTATAGAAATGCTGTTAGAGATAAAGGAAAAAACCTAAGGCAGTCCATTTCTCAGAAAGGTATTAACAACCAATTATTTGCCAAGCCAACAGCTTTGTAACTATGCTGCAAATCTAGACTAGCATAAAGATATATTAACAAGTATATCCCAGAGGCAAGCTAGCATTAAAAGCAGCCATTCAACGGCAAGTGTAGTATGCTACAGGAACAGGGGCAATAGAATACTTGCAGCACTGTAATGCTTTAAGCCAGAACCTTACACCTGATAAAGTTTTTCAAAATTAAAACCTATTTTTAAATTACACCATAAATGGTAGGGCTATCTGCACAAGACAAACTTCTGAAAAATGAAGTTAGTTGAATCAGAATTGTACTGCCATGTTTTGGATCGCATCACATGCTGAAGAATGAACTCCTGATAAACTACATTTTCATGTTCAGAGCCTTAAGAATCAGTTGGTCGTCATTCATTCCCCTTTCACCTGTACAGGAAGCTCCAGACAGCCAGTTGCTTACAATTCTGCTGAATATCCATCCTGTACTAGGACATCTTAAGGAAGTATTCAGAATCATTTTAACCTCCCTATTAATTACCTTCCCTACTGTAGAGAAAAATTCTTCCAGGTCTCTTGGTCGAATTCTTGCAGCTAGCTGCATGCAGAATACTGTTCGAGCATCCCTCTCTTCAGGGGTAAGATTATCAATAGGTTCTCTGGAAAGAGGAAAGTTCAGTTAAAAAATAATCTGAATTAAGATAACTCATCTCTGGACCCTGCATGAAACTTTAAATAATCAGTACTTCAAAGTTTGATGGGGGAAAAAAACGCACGCCACATTAAAAAAAAAAAGGCAGGGGCAAGAACTGAAGGGAATACCTAATATATTTACTTTAACATGACTAAATGTCCTGTTTCAACTGTAACCATTAAATATGACTGAAAAATTGTATTTCAAGTACAGAAGCCCCAACTAAACAGAGGCACCATTTTGCTACTGTCCAGAACAGGTAATAGTACCACTAGGGAGCTTGCAGTCAAAAAGATGAGATGAAAGGACAGGAAAAGAAAGGAAAATTAATTAGCACACACTAGCTGTCTGAACTCTCAGACAAATAGCATGAATTTTTTTTTGTGGCTTTGCAAACTAAAAGCTTACATCTACCCAGTCACTTTGGAGTCACTACAGCCACTGCATAAACAATACTGACATCTGTACAAACAAAATTCCCACTCCTCGTTTTATAGTTTCAGCTTGTAAAACCATTAAAAAAGTATGAATAGTGAATAATTACTCCTATCCTTGACACTAGAAGCACTAGATTAATTTTATTTCTATACTAATCACTAGCTGCACCACTTCTAAGATGTTAAAGCTTCGAATCTAAAACAATCTGACTTGTACTTAAGTACAGGACAGAATTAGCATGCTGGATCCTGGATTAAGTTTCCGGTCATGTAATATGTATTTATATTTTTCTAAATATTCAAAGAGTCACTGAGAATACACAAGAAAAATTTAAACTAAATTGTCTCAGTAAGAGTTTGCTAATAATTAATAAACCAAAGCAAGATTATTCTCTAAATTAATGCAGTTAAATTTAACCAATCTCATTAGCAGCTATCTAAATCCAATCCCCTTAAATGAGAAGCCTAAGAATGGATAAGCACCTCCAGGATTTCACAGGTACCGGGCTTCTCTACAAATCAATACATACTGAATAGGAAAAAGAAGCACTTGCACAGTACTTTTCCATTCTGTACTTAAGATTATTAAGTAAGATTTACCAGAAAAGATAGCTAATTTAAATCACAACAGGAAAAACTGAGAATAGAGACACAGAAAAAACAAAGCAAGACATGTTTTGCAAACTGACATTATTTGCAGTTGTACACTGTTATTGGGGGGGGAGAAATACTTTATGACATGGGGAGAAAGCAACACATTCTTAATGCTCTCCTCTCACGGGCTTTCTGAATGAATTCTGGCATTACTTGTGAGTATAAGCTGGAGAGCAAGTAGTCATGCAGTATTTCACCATTACTTTTCCAACTTTGATCGGGGGCGGGACGGGATGGGACACGACAACACGAAACTGTAAAAATTCCTACCTAACAGGGCTCTTGTCTTTTCTGAAGGGACTTTTGCTTCTGGAGCGTCGCCTGCTATAAAGAGAGATCAACAAGATTGTAAGAAAAATCTTCAAATGTACCAGTTTGATTTTAAACAAGACCTCTTTATAATGCAATAAAAAGTAAACTCAGAAACCTTAGTTTGATGCTGTGAGGCAGACCAATCTTCCCTCTGATGGCACTGTTGAATTTTGGACCAGAACTACGGCAAAAGCAAAGACAGACATTACTCACCAGAGTACCTGAATTCAAGATTTCCTGTCTGTACTTACATTCCATTGCAAGTGTTCACCCACCCTTGCACCTGAACTTGTAAACATTTTCCATTAGCAGCACCCACAGCACGCATCAGCTACGCGCAAATACTCCAAACCATAAGGCACAGAATATGCTTCCTGCTCAGTTTCACCTGCATCGCAAAAATCCCAGAACATGCAGGACTCCAAGGAAGAACTAAAGCATGAGCCAGCCAGACATGGCACATTTATTTGTGCAAAATATTCTGAGCTACAGTTACTGTTGTAATCATCTTTACTCCACATGCATATTCTACCCACTGATGACTGGAAAGCAGTACCTTAATGGCCTGGAGCTCAGCCTCAGAGTTTTGAGCAAAGTGGTGTTGGCAGGACTATGTGTTCAAGTGTAACATTTTCAAACTGAAAGTTTCATGAAATTTAAGATGCAAGTGGAAACCAAAAGTAGCTCCCTGCAGACATCTACAAGGGACACGTTCACTAATGTTGTCTCAGCTCTAGCCACTGAAGTGCTACAAATATGTAAACGCAGCTTCCTTTAAGTAAAGTTCTTAATGGACATCAAAACACAGAACCAGTTAAGCCAGCACTTAACCTTATTTAGACATGTCACCACAGAAGGAATCCAATCTCTTGGCTGAATCTAATTTTAGCTCTCCAGGCTTCACAGGGGCTGTAAGAACAAATGGCAATCTGCCCATCACTTCCATGTTAAGGACAGTCCTCTTCCTAGTTATTGTGGCCCAGGGTAACAGACCGTGACACGAATAGCAAGATTCATCCTATCACGTTCTCCCTGAACTTGATCTCCTTGTAGAGACAGGGCAAAGAACACCACCTGTTAACGTTCTTCCTGCATATCCACTGCTGCGCAGAATGACTGCTAGAAGGTTTGTCTTTCCATCTGCACAGAACTGATTCTCTCTGCTGTGGCTATAAATTGGTGTGAAAACACCCTGAACGACATGGTAGCCATTAAGTAGTCTTCCACTAAATCCATTTAGCCAACCAATTTGTCTGATAAACATTATCTTGCTACAGGGCGGAGCAGTAATGCTTATAGTTAAACTCAGCATCCACAACAAGGAGGAGGATGCCCATTTTTAAACATGTCATGACACAGGTGGAAGTAGTGGGCCAAGATCCAAAACCATGCTGGCCAGGTTAAAGCAAGGGAAATATGGCCCTGTATAACACTGGAAAAAGAAGAAGAAACACCATTTAGAAACTACTTATTAAGAGAAAATACATAAAAGCCAGGCACATGTCAAAATGAGATCACTATTGATCAAAACCAGACTTTTTTTCCCTAGGATAAATTACTCACTTCCTACTCAAGGTCAGACAAATGACTGCTGAGAGTGTCCATTCAGGTTCTCCAATGTCTATGACACATAGTGCCAAAAGCTGCATCTGGAAACACTGGTACTAATTCCAGAAGCTGGCTTCTTATCAGAGATGGGATTACCTTGCATCTTCACACTTCCCGATGTAGAACATGGTGTTCTCAATCTCAATCCAAATGCACAAAGACAAACCCATTACAGTGACTCCACAATATTAACGTGCAGATCAACTAAATGATGACCAATAATCAAGACCATGAGTTTTTAAGGAACCAGTGAAAGAAATGTTTTAAGTGTTTGTCTAAACCTAATGAAAAAAACTGAGAAGATACACACTTACAGCTTTCAAACATATGCACAACTTCCAAAGGAAAAAAAAAAACCCCAAAACCAAAACACACACCAAAACAACATAACTACAAAAATCTCTTTTCCATTTTCACTCTTGACAAGTACAAAATATCTTATTTACACAACCACATGGAAGAAACATTAAAACACCCCAGCAAACTGAAGCTGTAACAGACCACTGGAACAGACTGAGCCGAAAAGTGCCTGGGCCAACATGATGGCTCATGTTACCTTCTGAAGACCGTTTTTCAACACTGTTCTGCAGGATGCATTTCTTTGGGTTTTTCCAAGGAAACTTGCCTGTAAAGCTGTAGATGTCAGGAATTTATTCTTTCCTCCTACTGCCTAAGAACTCTTTGCAACTGTTGCCCAGTTCCTGCTATTGTGTATGGGAGCATCAAGTCACAAGCAATTTATCTTTGTATCTAGGGGTTACCTTCTTCATAAGCCAAACACACCAAGTCCTGCGTATAGCCAAAGCCAGCTATGCACACGTTCTCCTAAACCTATGTGATGCCACATGGCCCAACAACTAGAGTCAGGTCAGAAGACAGCCAGTAAAATACCAGCTTTCACCTGCTCAGTCATATCCAAGATGCCAACCGAAGAGTCTCAGACAAGGCAAGCTTTGGCTAACAAAGTCCAGGAGAATCACAATGAACTTTCAGTCCTCATTTAATAACCCTGTTTTTCCCAGCAGCTTTGCCCAATTTTCTTGGTTCCAGAACAGTCTAAATGGCTTCTACTGTAGGTTAGCAGTAGCTGGGATTTGTCAGACACATGTCTAAGCAAGAATACTTGGTCAAGTCTTTCTCCTAAGAGACCTAATAATGTAACTGTAAAACACTTAAAGGGGCAAGAGACACAAGAACAACATTAAAAAAACAACTGTGAACACTAAGCACTGCAAGCCTGTCACCCAATTTTAAAAAGTTAAAACATTTAATCACTATCTCATGCTTAAAGATGATAAATTCAAAGTCCTCAGGTTCTCTGTGGCACACTTCTCCTTTTCCTTCAGAATTACCTATACTAGACTTTCTGGTCTCACTACTGCAGAGACGCTTCCACATCACCCTGGCAGCAAAAAATTCTCAGTTTAGAGATATCAGCTTGAAAAGGGGTCTTTATAAAGCAAATGAGAAAGATCACAAGGAGGAGGAAGAGTAAAAAAAAAAAGTAATAAGAAAAATACAGTCACAAAGCATTTTGAACTAGATGTCGCAGTCAGCTACAACACTGCCTGCAGTAACACCAACTCAGAACTGCCTGAACAGCCCCACAAAGTGAGATTCCAGATTCAAATTCTCTACCCAACGAGAGCATTCTGGTAGCTACTTTCGAAATGCTGAGCTGATGGCACTGCTACAGAGACCATTTCTTCATATGGAAGCACCATTTTTGGTAGATCCAAAGGAGGCTGGTGATGCAGGAGGCTTCATCTCCAGAAGTTGTGTCTCCCTGAAAGTCAGCACCTGTCACACAGCTTTTAAAGGTTAGTGTCTGCACTGGAGAGTCCTGAACAGTAAGTGGAAAAGTTCTTCTCCCTCATATCTTCTGAAGTCCTTCTCTCTCATGCCTTCTGAGCCAAAACTAGGATTCTGGAACTGTTAGCATATGTATCACTTCAACAGCATCATCCATGACCTACAAGTGAACGACAGCCAACTGCTGGCTACGCAACAGTCACTACTAATGCCTCTGGGATGCATGTAGTTGCCCCATACCAGTCTTCCACTAACTATTTTAAATACTAAAATTCTACTTGGTTAAATGAAAGCAACAATTCCGCAACTGAAGCCGAGGACACAACACTGCCAAACCAATAAGCAGAACCTCATATCCTCAGGGGATACTAGATTATCTTTCCTTTTTGTTTGCTGTCTCTCAATACTAGAGAAATTGCCCAGAACAGCTATGGATGAGTATCAGAACAATGAAAAACATACCTCGTAATCATTTACCTTCCTGGCACAATGTATCCTGAGTCATTTACAAAGGTGTGGATTATTGTAGTAATGTCTATACTTTAAACCTCTACTTGAGGAAATTATTTTGGAAGACTGCGAACACTGAAGCTCCCAAATTTCTCCAGGTGAAGAACCTTTTCACCCAGTGACGACAGGAAAAAAACAAAGAACAAAACTCTCCAATGCAGCAGGGACAGATGAAGGACATCCTCTCCACACAGCACCACATCGGAGATGAGACGACTGGCAGGCTCCACACAGGGAAGGCTGAAGATCTTGATCAAGGTTCCTCTGTTTATGAGGCAGTCTGGAGCCACAGCGGTGGCACTGGCACAACCCAAATAGCTACTGTAATCCTGCAGGTGCCAAAGAGCTGTAGAAAGCATGGCAACTGTGCGGAGCTGAAATCTTCAGAGCTGAAGCCCAGAGCAGCTTTACGGAGGCTCCGACGGGCCTGATGTTCCAGACAAAGTAAAAGCAAGGCTGATATGCTCTATGATCCCTGAGTACACAGGACTGATGGAAGCACAGGATGCCACTGCACCTTAGCAGAGCCAGGAGTTGCAGTATGTTTTCATTATGAAAATGCCAACACGCAGGTGACTTAGTGCAAAATGAGACCCTGAGACCTCAGGTAATTTGTTTGCATTCCAAGAGTACCAAAAGGAATGCGTTCCCTGGAGTGGGACCCAGCCACCTAGAAAAACATTTATGTGCAGAAAACTGTACAAGTCGGCAATTTATCAAAAGGTAAACACTGCCTTCTCAAACATCCTAAGAGAGACTTCTCCATTGTGGATGACATTACATGCCAAATAAAAAAAAACCCACCAACATCCTTTTCAAATGCCTGCTTCTGACATGATCCTGCATTCTGAGATTTGACAACAATTGAGATGAGACCCAGACAAAAGCAGACACCAACAGCAGCCTCAGGTAATCAATGAAAGCCAAGCATACAACCTAGTTCTCACTGGTTTTCTGCTTCTTTGAAGGCAAAAAGAGGTGATGGGGAGCAAAGGGGAGGGCAGGAACACAAAGCAGCAGAAACATAGAATAGAAGCTGATGAAAAAACGTTTTTTGAAAAGTGATTTACAATGGTCAGGAACTACCTATAGCAGAAGTTCTACCAAGCCAAAGATCTGAGAGGAAACGAAGAATTCTTCCACAGCCTCTAAACAAGTTTGAGAAAAAGCAGGGCAAATATGCAATGCACAGGCATTACTAAGACAAGACGCTTCCAGTTTGGATGCATAAACACATGAAGTGTTCATGTGATAAGTATTTAAGAGCAGCAACCCAGTAAAAGCCTTTAGTAATACAAGCAAAAGGTTTTTATGAGCCTGTAACCAAACTTATACTGTTCATTTTTTGACAGTTAAACTGTCAGGTTCATACACTGAAGATAGGACATGTAGAAAACTTGCTCATTATTTTAATTTTGCAATAAAGTTTGCTTTCCAGTCAGTTGTACACATTCTTTCACTTGCTTTTGCATCTTTCTGCATTCAGATAAGAATTAAAACTAGCAGGAGGAACTGGATATGTTACTGTCCTCCTCTTTTTCACTCCATATTTACTGACACTCTTCAACCTTAACCTCTCACCTTTTTTTTGAGATGATTAGTGACCAATTTAGAAAACAGAGAGTGAAACTTTAAGCTTCCACATCATACACTGAAGCAGCACACATACAACTCCACATAAATAACCTACTAGGGACTTCTATAGCGGCCTCTGAATCTGCGATCTCTACTTCTAGAACGGCTGCGCCTGCGTTCTTTGCTTCTGCTCCGTTTCCTTTCCCGGCTTCTGCTCTTTTTCCTTTCCCGATCTCGGCTCCGCTTGCGTTCCTTACTTCTGCTCCTCTTCCTGTCATGGCTTCGACTTCGGCTCTTGCTCTTTTTTCTCCTGAGAAAGACAGACACAACTTTGGTTACACATACTATTATTTACACAATGTTATTTACCTCACATTCCACAGTTCCTCTAACCTGATGTCACAGACACTGATAGGAAAAAGTTTCTGGCTGTTGGTATGTATACATTTCTTTTGTTAAATTGCTGGTTTAGCATGACAGCAAACTTTGAAAATTTATCACGAGCAACATAAAGTGCTCCAAAGCACTTTTTAAAAATTTTCTAATCACTAAAGAATGCTTCCAGGAAGAGTAAAAGGACTGAGAAAATATTTCCTGCATTAGATCTAGTACATACTAAATGCAGTACTTCATGACTCTTTCAAACATAATTTAAATACACCATCAAGATGCTAAGAATAAATTATATTTTTACAGCAAAGTAAAGGAAGAGGCAAGTCTGAGGGAAAGGAAAGTTGTTTTCTCTTCATACTCCCTGCCATCAGTCTTAAAACACTGCCTAAGAGTTTTGCTTCCTACTTGCTACTTTTTTGAGAAAATCCCCCCCCATCTCCTCTTGGACCATAAAAACTTAGTCTCCTAGTTTTTAAAATATGTAAGTACATATACATAAAACACACATTAAACAGATGCTCAAGCAATTACTTAAGATAGTAATTTACCTCAAACTAAATGGGAATAACCAACTTTGCTCCTAAATTTTTGAAATTCAAAACATCCTTCGCTATTGAATTTTTCCTCTCCTCCTTTTAGACCTTCTGATTACATACAGTATCTTTTCTTCACAGTGGTCACTCACTTTAAAGCTTTGTACATCACCTCCCCCCTCCCTTTTAAAAGGGTTCGTCTCTGTGACCTTCTATAGTCATGTATGAACTAAGACTTCTAGTTAGGTCCAATTACTAAAGTAAAAGTCTTTCAGCTACCACATCCTACTGAGTCTAATCATTGCTAGCAGCTTTTGATCTCCAATCCCCACCTAGGAAGACCCATTAAAACTATCTTAGTGTTTCTCTGTCAAGAGAAACATTTTGCATTTTTTTTTTAAACTGGAATGTTTCATTTTTAATTGATTATTTATCTACAATGCCCCATCAGTTTCTTTAATATTTTTCTACGGACATAGAAGCTGCTGCATCAGAACCTGATATTCAGAAGCCTCACAATCTCTGATAAGACGACACCACCCAGAAATCCAGAACTATCTGCAACATCACTTAACCACACTTCCTACGTTAAGGCAGCTTGCCAGTTAGGCACACATAGTCTTTCTCTCCTAGGATCCAATAGCTCGCCAAGTTAAAACCCTCGCAAACTCACTATCGTAATAGCCCTGAAAAATACTACCTGTAGCTCAAACTGGCCAGTACCAGTAACCAATAACTGCAGCCAGTCTTCAGTGAAGACAGCAACTACTCACTGGCAACTGCGAGCTGAACCTCTTTGCATGCAAAGACTCCTAACAGTCAAGATCCATGCTCTGCCTTCCAACGATGATTAAACTGGATATATAGTACAGACATCTAGTAAAATTGCAGATTCTTAATCCTTCCAATTTCTAAACCAGAAATTCAGTGTGATTTGACAATTATCGAAAGCTGCACGCCAAATCTAATGTTATTTTTTTAGTTGTTGGTGTTTCCTGTGGATTATGGTTTTCCTGACAGTTTGAATCTTCTTTCAGAATTGTCCAACTCAAGTAGATAAAGAATGTCCTCTAGATACTGACACTCCAAACAACTGAACTGATAAGCAAGAATTCTTGTAAAGCCTATATACACCTTAGTCTTCAGCAACCGAGTGCACCGTCACAAGTCACATACACAGTGGTGTCATTCATTCTTTAAAGATTTAGGGGAATAGTAGCTCTATCAAATCAAAACACTGGGACAAAAAGCTTCATGCTATCAAAGAACTGCAGTACAAATAACTAACCTTCTAGCAATTGCTAACTCAAACTGAAATGCGGAGATACCACAGGAGCAACACTCCTGAACAGACACAAGGGTACAATCAGGAAAGCAGGAAAAGAGGCAAAACTCCACAGAACAAATAACATCGCAAGACTAACAGCAGCAAAACACCTTGACTTTCTTCTGTTTCCCAATAATGTAATTTTTTTTCTAAACTTACTTTACTGGTTTTCCAAATTAGAAATACAAACTCAGAGCATACAGGTCCAACCCGCAGATGGGACCATGGGCAGGAAGATAACAAATGTCATTGCTTTAGTCTCAGAAAGGTTACAGCAACTGAGGAAATGAACTGAAATACCTTCTAGTATTCTCTTCATTCTACCATAAACCAAGGTCAGAACCAATTCTAAAATTTGAAAGTCACTCCTTTTCTTTCAGATCCCAGTTTATACTTTGAGAATAGCCAGCCAAACAAAAGCAGAGTTTTATATATTTTAAAGCAATAATAATTCAGAATTTAAAAATACTGGGAACAGCTGATTTTGATGGGGTTTTACTGGTCTCAATATTTAGCATGAGAACAATGTTCACAATATTGTTTAGAACACAGATATAAAGTATAACCAATTTCAGATTATTGGATTCCAACATAAGTCTGTTGTTGGAATTGGACTTCTCATTTCCCAAATCTTTATACACCTGGGAAGAAATGTTCTTTGGATCCCTTCAGCATTTCATCTGTATGATTTCAGAAGATGACAACAGCACACATGCTGACTTCTTAAGTTAGCTGTATATTACAAAAATGGACTGGTTACTATTTACTCAACTATCAAATTCATAATTATTCTTCCTACATCAACTGTCTCATCACCAAATGATGCTTGTAAGGTAAGGACTTTATTTTACAGACTTAGAACTTTCTGTTTATTTGAGGCATTTAAGAGACTCTTATACAAGGTTTTTTCTTGAAATTTCTGATTTGATTCCAGACTGTTTGGGTCATCAGCAGATGTGCAGACCCTTGAATTATGGTTCCTGGGGAAAGTGGGCTTGTACTCTGGTTCTTTGAAAAGGTTGTAGTATAATTTTATAAAGTTTAGATTAGAAAGAAAAAACGTATAAATTTTCAATGAGAGGGGGAAATAGAGGGAAGGGATCTAACACACTAAACCTTTTCACGAAAGCACTGCTATCTTTAAATGCTTTGAACTGTTCCAAATCACATAAAACTGTACACCAAATACATTTTTAAAATGCAGAAATACATCGCATTGCTAAAGCAACAAAGAGAAATTAAATATGCTGAACCTACCAAGACTGTATTTTTATCTGTTGCTAACATTAAACATTTCCACGACTCTGATGACATCAGTGACGAGGGCATAACTACATTTGTAAACAGAAAAAATTCGTAATTGCTGCAGTTGCAGCAATTGCAAATATCAAGCTTTTACATTTTATTTCCCTAAACACAACTGACATGCATTTGTGAATTTACAAAAATCAGCCACCTTTCCCCAAATGTAGAGAATTGAGAAAATACTTACTTCTTGCTGCGTTCTTCGTGGCCATTGGCACTGCTCAATTTGTTCTCATCCTAAGCAGGGTTGATAGAAGAACATCGTGAGGACGAAGCGGAAACATTTCAAGTGGTCAAAGGGTAATGGGAATAGGAATAAGAAAATACAAAACAAAAATTTTAATACTAAATTACTTGTTTACAGTTGAATGTGGAAAGCTTTAGAAAATTTAGGTAGGCATGTTTAACCACTTTGCAGCTTAAATTTAAGTCATACAACTACAAAATACAAGACTTACATCATTTAAAAGTGTATATTAAATTGTAGATACTTCCTTACATGGTTTAGAGAGCAAGTTATCCTGTAGAATTCAGCACTCAAGTGGTTAAATGTTATTTCTATCAAATGTAAGAGGAAGTTTCAGGTTTGTGTTTGTGTGCCCCTCTGATCAGTACCAAGGCTCTATCTCTGCCTAAGCCCCAGTGGCTACGCTAGCAGCCAGCCACTATGGATTTCCTGTGACCGATGCCATTCCCGAGATCTTCGCTCATTTTCGTTGAAGGGTTGTAAGAGCTTGATGTCACCTCTGTCACACATCTCGCCCTGAAGCAAACAGGGATTCACACTGCTTTAGTAACGTCGACTCCCAAGAAAGTCAGCAATAATCCACCAGTCCAGCCTAAACATTCCCTATTTCCATACCTGTTTACATGGAAAATATCCATGTTAAACCAGGACACAAGAATTTTAACATAACAATTTACAAATTTCTCTTCAAGATTTTAACGTAACTGCTAAATATTACATAAACTAAATATACCTCTTAAAACTTACAAATGCTCATCCAAAATTCATGACATGGTTGTAATAAACACTGCAGAATAGACTAACAATAGCTGCTATATAATTTATATACTTGCTTTACAGTTTAATCACATCAGTTACATCGAAAGTACAATTCCTAAGCGACTTAATATACATTTCTTGAAAAACCAGTACTAAAGCATGCATAATGTTAACACTTCACCACCATTTGGTGAAAAAAAAAAAAAAAAAAGACAGTATTCATTTGCTGCTGGTTTAGGTAAAACACATCACTACACTAATCGATAAAAATTTTGCATAATAATTGACATTTCCTTATTAAACAACTAGGACAGAAGAACACAAGAGCTTATTTTAGAATGACACCGCAGACTGTGATACTGTCTTTTACTTGCTAAGAACATTCTATTCAGGGATCCAAGAATTTCCGTAAATTCGTTCACTCAGCAATTGATTTCCATCTGCCCTGTTAAAAGATTAACCGCCACCAGTCTTCTGCATTAAAAGCAAGTCTCACTCTTCTTGCACTGAGCAGACTGTTCAAATATTTACTTGCCATGGGACTGGTGAAAAGGTTATTCTTGGAACCCTGCTGTTTTCCCAAGCCACTGTATTCACCTTGTTGCTATACCAAACTGGACCTGGCAATTTTAGAAGAAGTTTTTGGTTTCTTGGTTTTGGGGAATTTTGGGGGTTTGTTTGTTTGTTTGTTTTTGGGTGGTGTTTTGTTTTTTTTAAACCTAGGGGACCACGGTACAGCGATACGTCACTCAATTACTACCTTATGATTGACAGTTCACACTGGAATCAAAGGTGAATTCATGGGAGTAGAGGTGAGATATCGTTAGGCAAGTCTACAAAGAGAGATAGATGGGCATTTATTCATCACGCTGAAGTGAAACTACTGCACAATATAATTACATTAACAGTATATATTTACTTGTAAGTTACATGTAATGCATCTCCAATAAGATAAATCATGAGGGCTCCAGGGATGTTAGTTACAGTTCAGCAGTAGTTTCATGAATAATGCTAAATTAAGGTAAACAGGACCTCACTGGCACGTTTTTCTCACCTTCTTGTAAGGAGCTTCAAGCATTGCTTCAATATCAATATCATCAGCCATTTTTCAGGACACCTGAAAGAAGAAGCAAAATCCACCTGAGATGGAAAACACCCTTGTGCTTTATATTTCAAAGGCTTTTGCTTATGAGGCCCTCTCTGCATTGGCTCAAATTCACAGAGCAGCATCTCCGAAGACATTTCCGACAAGAACTGAATGAAGCTATGCCCAGTGAGATGATAAAGAATGTGACACAAAGCAATTATAGCTGCGAACAACAAAATGCTATTGAATGCCATTAGCCAGTGAAAATCCCAGAGGTATTCCACCTATTTCTTTCAAAACAAAGAGCACAGATCATTTATGATACAGAAACAGAGGTATGGTGGCCATCTTGAGAAGTACTACAGCTTGACCAAAGGACCCGAGACACACATGTAAAGAAGACAGGACAAACATTCAGGTGAGCCTGTTCACAGCTCCCTAGTGTTTACTACCATCACAGTTATTAATCTGAAGACTTAAAGTGAACACTATGGTCCTAAGAAATGTAGCCTCCCGTATAACCGGGGCCACAGAAGAAACAGTTACGATTCCAGCATTAAGAGCTACTAAAGCACACACAAGATCCATCCAGTCTGGAAATTCAGGTTTCAGATAAAAAAGATCCACCACACCATGTAACACTAGTCACCACAAACTCTTTTTTTCCTTTTAATTATTCCTCTTATTTTTCAACTTCAACTCCCTAATGTAATTTTGTGTTTATTATACTCTGAATGCGCTTGACATTTCTTTTCCCTTGCAGGTATGCTATTAAGAACCTCTCAAGACTCCACATTATAGAGACTCAGCTTCCTCAAATCTATCAAAACAGTTTCTGTCCTCCTTCTTTCTTAAGCTCAAAAACAATCAGGCCCCTAGATCCAAGTCAGACAGCCCAAGAAAATGTGGCCATAAAATGGATTTTTAATCATACAGGTTAGTTCTTGCACCTTGGTTCCAGGCATTGCTGAAGGAACTGTGCTCTCAGAGACTTGGCCAGCACAATGAAGTCGCTCCAACATTTCAAGATCCTTTAAGCTGTTCACTCATAACTGAGAGCATTACACCAGAGCTGCACCACGTGTAAAAATCAAGTCACCCACATCTGACCATCACCCATTAATACAATCAAGAATAAAACAGTCCTTTAGCAGAATGAGAGCACTGGAAGTTCATACTCAATTACTTAACCAAGGCATGCTAACCTCATTTTCAAGTTATTACCTCTCAGGCTACAGTGCTCTCTCTTACAAATACGATCATCCTTAGTTTATGTGTAATAGCTCAATTTTATTTTTTACTAGAGTATTTACATTCCACTTTTCAAGTAATCTATCTACATATACGCATATGACTTAATTCACCACTACTCTATCAGTATTTGGTGTGAACAACTACCATTACTACGGTTAAGGACCATGAAAAAGTACCAAAGTGCCAAACCCAGCATTCCACAAGAAAATTCCTGCTGCTGAGACCCCCCACCCACAACTGCATTGTCCTAAGTGTAATTCAGCTAACATATATATTCAGCTAATGTATATATCCAGCTATACCTGGGGTGGGAGTCTTCACCCCGAAGAGGGGTGGCCAAAGGGAGGGATGGGGGATAATAGGGACTACCAAATCACGAGCGGCATGGAAACGTGAACAGGGAACGACTATTACTGCATTCACCCAAATAACGAGTGAGTGAACTATCATCCGGTGGGTTCAGAACAAAGGTCCTTATTCAAAAAGCATTAAGCCATGGAATTCACTGTCACAGAGCACTGTGGATGCTAACAAAGGAAAGACACACATGCAGTGTTCAAAAAAACCCAAAACAAAAAAGTGCCAAAGTTTACAGAAAAAGCTTTTCATTAAACAAAGACATGCCTTGTGACCATGATCCACAACTAGCTGATGACTAAGAACACACAGAGAAGTATCACTGTGCGAGTGCCCTATGTTTCTGTTCGTTCTTAGGCACTTACTGCTGGCCACCACCACAGACAAGATCCTGACTTACACGGACCTTTGGTCTCACCCCATGCAATGCATGCCCTTTGTACTCTGTACAAAACACTTTCATTGGTATAATAGCATGTTTTTATCATAATACCTTCTGTTCACATGACACAGACCTATCAGCTTCGTAATTCATGCAATGCACGTAATAACGCTAGTTATACTTCTTAAAAAAAATAATCCCAAATAAGACTCCTTATTAATTTCAAATGAGTAAAACCATGACAGATTTTCAAGTATCCTTCATTAAACACTGAAGAAGCTCGAAGTAATTTCCATAAAAGCCTTTCAGCTTGCTCAATAAAGCTCCATATGCCTGACAGCTCTGTAGAGAAAAACAGAACAAACAAAAACAACCACCAAAAAAAACCCAACCCAAGACATCAAAACAAACAAGAAATGACCTACACTTGAAACTCTCTGGGCCTACAGAAAACCTAAAGGGACATGAAATTTACTGCTACTGATCTAGCCAATATTTTTAAGGCAGATTCCATCTCTTTCTGCCGTGTTATATTCCACAAAGTGAGTTTAAAAAGGTCCTCTCCTTGAAATTGCTTGCTGTGGAAACTTCAAGAAATGACAATTCCGCTCTTGCTTTGCAAGGAGCCTCCTGGAAAAGCATCAGCAAAGTTTAGGGAGGGAAGCTCGGCTCCCAGCAGCACACGCAGCTCTGCTCCCACCCGCGTTCCTCCACACGCTCCCTGCGCGACCGGAACGTGACGAGCTCGGGCTCCCAAACACAGCGCTGCACTAGAACCGACGGGCTCCGAGCACCGCACCTCACCCGCACCCCCCGAGGCCTTGGGCCCCTGCGCGTCCCGGCCGCCCCGCCGAGCCCCGAGAGCCGCCCGCCCGCGGCGGTCCGGCGCTCCCCCACCCCCCCCCCGCCCATCCCCGCCCCGTCTCCCAACGTAAACAGCCCCGGGGCCGCTCCCCGCCGCTCCGCCCAGGCCCTGGCAGCTCCGGCCGCGATAGCTGCGGCACGGCCGGAGCCCCGCGCCGGGCAGGGCCGGTCACTCCGCACAGCGCCATCGTGGGGGGACTCGGGGAGGGACAACGCCGCGGCGAGAGCTGCCGGATCCGCCCGCTACGTGGCCGTAGGAACAACCAAACACTCCAATGCCGGGCCGCGGCCTCGGGGGCAGCCCGCCGGGCGCCCCGGCCCCGGAAAAGCGCAGGGCGGACACCGGCGGGGAGGCCAGCGGCGGCCGCCGAGGGCGAGGGCCCGGGCCGCCCAGCCGGAAAGAGGCAGCCATGGCGGCGGGAGGGGCGCGGGCCTCCCGGGCCGCCAGCAGGCCCGGACCACCGAGCTCCGCGGGGCAGGCCGCGGCTCGCCCAGCGGCGGGGTCCGGCCCCCTCTTCCTCCAGGCGGCAGTTACCTGCGCCGCGGGCGGCTGCTGTCCTCGTTCGGGCGCCCGAGATCCGGCGGCGGCAGCGGCGGCTCCCGGCTCCGGCTGCGCTGACGGTGGGGGATGGGCCCGAGGGCTCAGGAGCCCTCTGCGGGCAGCGAAACCTCAGATGGATGGCGCCGCTCGGCCAGCCCCGGGGCGGCAGGCGGCTGAGGGGCAGCGCGACCGTGGGCAGGCGGTCCCCGGACCCGGACTCGGCCCCGGCGGCTGCTCCCCGAAATGGCGCCCGCCGCGTCTCGCTGCTGGCGGCTCGGCGCACGGCACGGGGGCGCCCAGTGCCCGGAGCAGGGGCTCTCGCGAGACGCCGGGGCCAGACAAGGCCTCGCGCGCCAGCGCCCGCCGCCTCTCGCGAGACATCACGCCCGGAAGCGGCGGCTCAAACGCTCGCGAGACTCGGCCAGGCAGGCGGGGTTGTCACGCGCTTCCACGCTCTCGTGAGAGCTCGCGCGCCCGCTTGGGGCGCGGCGGAAAGGTCAAAGGTGACGGGTGGGGGCGAACACCACACACACAGGCCCCCCCCCCCCGTTCTCTGCCGGGGCCTTCACCGGGCCCGAAGCCGCGGGTGGCCCGCGGGGCTGTGCGGTACCGCCGGGGCTGTGCGGTACCGCCGGGCGCCATCCCGCGGCCGGAGAGGGCAGCGGCTGCGCCTTGTGCCCGGGAGCCCTGCGCGGGCCCGGGCCTCCGGCCCTTTCTGGCTCGGGAACGGCGTGTGCCGGATCCTTCAGCCCCGGCACCGACCCCTGTCCTGGCCTCTCGCCTTCCAGCAAACCGGTGGCAACTCCTCCGCCGCCCCGTTTGGTCCTGCCGCACGCCCCGGCAGCTGCCCCGGAGCACCCCGCTGCCCTGTGCCGGGCGGGGGTGCGTGCTGTGGGGAGGGTTATTTCCTCCCCTTCTGGAGCACCGCGTAACCATGAGTGAGTTTATCGTCTCTCAGCTCTTGAAGTGCCTATTGCACCGTGCACTGACTGGAATAGCAAGTGCACCCTGTGTAGACGGGCCACTTAACATCTGTGTCCAAGTGTCTACCCACATCTGTTACATCCAATAACTTTACGCTTGCTGTAAAAGCAAACTAATGTGTTTCGTTATGTCCCAGCTGACCCTTGCGCTAGCACTTCCAGCGTAAGCAAGACATCTTGGGTGGCAGCACCCGCTGAGAATCACGACGGGGAGCCCACGCCAGAGGAGGAAAGCCCATTGCCTTCTCCACCCGTGAAGAGAAGTGAACTGCGCACAATGTGCGCAAGTGTCTGCTGGCCCCAGCCCCTGCAGATTGCTGGAGGCTTGAAGCTGAATGGTTTAACTCAGAAAGTAAGGAGTGGTTTGTGAAACAAACCCCACTTGTCTCATTAGCAGTGCCCCGTTTTCCCCTGGGAGCCCACAAAATGGCTCAATTAGATTTAAATTCAGTAATTCTCGGTAAGTTTTGGCCAATTGTTTGGTGTGGTGCAGATAGCATTGAGTGGGTTTCCTGCTGAAGTCAGCATAAGATAAGCAATAGTGGCTGTGGGTTTAGGTTATTTCTTTTTTGCCCTAGGGATCTGAAACAATGTAAAGAGAAGTACTAAACAAACTTTGCCTCCTGAAATGATTATTTTTCTGTTGGATATAGAAATACTTAAACCAATGAAGGTATAAGAACTCAAGCCCATAGATTTATTTCCAAATAAAACCTTCATGTTTTCATGAAATTCCCAGGCAACTGTGTCATTTAGTGTCATTTCTAACAAAGCCCCTGAAATTTTAATAGCCTAAAAAGATCCTGAAGCTCTTGCTGAGTTTCCACATCTTTCTAAGCTAAACTGGTCAACTTCATTGAATTTGGGACATTTAGGAAAAACAAGCTGTTTAAAAATAAAAATAAAAAATAAAGCCTGACTGTAATAGGCCTATTCGAAGTAAATCATTTTTGTGCAGGTTGGTTGGAAAGAAAAGCAATAGTTTTCTCTCAGCCACAACGAGGGTTATTGTGGTTGTTCCTGTAGCACCGCGCCGCCTGCGTTCCCTCACCGCGCTGCCATGCCGCCTTGTCATGGTTTTACCCAGCTGGCAGCTCAGCCCCACGCAGCCGCTTGCTCCCTCCCCCCCAGCGGGATGGGGGAAAGAATCGGAAGAGTGGAAGTGAGAGAACTTGTGGGCTGACATAAAGACAGTTTAATAGGACAAACAAAAAAAGGTAGATAATAATTACAATAATAATATATACAAACCAAGTGATGCACAGCACAATTTCTCACCACCCAGAGCTGATGCTCAGCTAATCCCTGAGCCACGCTGCCTCTCAGCCCACCCCCAGTTCTATACGGAGCATGACCCATATGGTATGGGATATCCCTGTGGGCAGTGGGGTCAGCTCTCCTGGCTGTGTCCCCTCCCAGCTCCCTGGGCACCCCCCGCCGTCTGTTGGAAGGATGAACCCGGCAGACACAGGGCTGGGTACTTACGGACTGGACGGGGGTGGCTAATGAGGGACTGTATAAGCTCCGTGTCCAGCCCTGGTGCTGGCCCTCACGTGTCATGGTGCTGCCCCGGCTGATCGGCCGTGGATGTTCGGCTCTGTGGGGCTGTTGGTGTAGTTGCTACAGCCGTGGCTGGATTCACCTCTGGGGCTGACAGGAAGGCCAGAGGAAGCTCTTAGTAAGATGTTTGCTAACAAAAGTTTTCCCAGCTGATGGCTTGATCCACAGGAGAGACTGGCTTTCGCTGCTGTGGGGAATGCCAGCCATTGCTGGTGATTCTTCATCATCCCTGACTCTGCTACGAGCACCAGGGCATTCACTTAATGGGAGATGCAGAGGGTCTGATGTGGAGGTGGGAGTCGTTTGCGTTACTCCGTGCTGCGGATAGTGGAAGGGATCTCGCAAGATTAACAACTAAAAAGGGGAAGGGAAAAAAAAAAAAAGTAGTAAGCAAAAAGGTTAGCATTTTCCCACACCGGGAGTCGAACCCGGGCCGCCTGGGTGAAAACCAGGAATCCTAACCGCTAGACCATGTGGGACCGCATGTCTGCGTTATCTGCCGCGCCGCCTGCTGCCTGCACCGCCTGCCTGCGCCGCCTGCCTGTGTTCGTGCTGCCCGTGCTGCCCGCGCCGCCTGCCCGCGCTGCCCGCCGGCTCGGGGCCGCCGCGCCGGGGCGTTTCCCCGTGCAGACCTGCCCGAGTGAAGGGAGGAACCCGCGGGACCGGGGCGGTGGGAGCCCTCCCGGGACAGAGCCCCCCCCGGGACAGAGCCCCCCCGGGACAGAGCCGCTCCTGGGACAGAGCCCCCCCCGGGACAGAGCCCCTCCTGGGACAGAGCACCCCCCGGGACAGAGCCCCCCCCCCCCGGGATAGAGCCCCTCCCGGGACAGAGCCCCCCCCCCGGGACAGAGCTCGGGGGCTGTGGGAATACGGACGTGGGCTGCGAGCGAAGGAGTCGGGCTGCCGACACTTCGTCGAGTGACAGGGGAGGTTTTGCACAAAGTGAAGACGACCGATGTGCAAAACCCCGCAAAACGCAGGGTCGTCCTTCCCCAAGTCATTAAAATTCCCTGAGTCAAAGGATGGGGATGGAGGACGGCGAAATGGAAGAAGAAGGAAATGAGCAATGAGAGGATGAATGAACCAATGAATTCCGGCCTAAAAAGGTGCAGAAACCAAGACACAGCCACAAATGCGCTTCTGTGCAGATTCTAGCAATCAAAAAATAAGGTGGAACAACTGGACCGCCCAGTTTTGACTGCGAACCCCCGATCAGAAGGTGGTACAAGGCAGACGCTGCTAGTGGGACATTGCAGTAGCAGGCTGCAGGTTATACAGGAAGAACCGACTAAGCTGTGCTTGTGCAGGAGCGATGCTGGATGCCAAAGAAACCTCGGCATCAATGTGCCTAAACGATTTTAGTCTTCCAACCAGTAACACTGAACCCATATAGTTAGAAAATTCACACCTAAACAGGCAAAGGGGAGTATTAGGACTACTGTAGTGAATGGTCTTCAAAACCAGTGGTGGTGACAGCAATGTATTTAGGAGATCAGAGGGGCTGCTGAGGCAGATAACATCACCATCATAATGAACAGTCTCCAATTACTCCCACATTGAGTGAGTAAATGTCACATCAGCATGTGATGTAGTTGCTACATTTTAGATACCACAAAGGTTTGATTTTTGGAGCAGCTGGTTGGAGAACATCAAAGAAGCAACTGGGTTTAGTGCAGAGATGTGTGAGGGGTTTCATTCAGAACTGTGCTATTAAAAAAGCTATGTATGAGAGTGAATATAATGTATTCAATCTGGTATCATTAAAAGAACAGCAGCAACAAAGAAATTCGTCCCAAAAGAGCTTATTAAAAATGAATAAGCCAAAAGCATAACATGCTTGTAAGAAGCATGGAGACAGCAAAAATGGCTCAGAACAGTTTATATCACCAGGAGAAAAAATACTAAAAATAGGCTTGTATCTTGTATGGCTATAAAACATGGGAAAGCAAGCTATTGAAATATTAAATTGAGAATAAAATACCCTTCAAAATGTGAAGCTGGTGCAGCCCATGTCCGTATGCCAGCAGAGAAGATCCCGAATAGGTTCCAAGGTGTCAAATGGATCTGACGGTAACTGCACAAGGTCGATCTGAGCAGATCCCATTTCCTCGCATGGATCCCAGCTGCAGCCCCTTGCCTGCACCAAGTCACCGTGGTCTGTGCTAAGGACGTGGGGAGGGACTGGCTGCCAGTCAGAGGTCCCTGCTTTTTTGGCAGGTGATTGTAGCCTGTCTCTGTGACATGAGGGGCAATTTGTTCCCCAAGGACTTGGCACCACTGGTGGTGAGATTTGAGCTTCTCCCATGCATCAACCTGCCTGTCCTCAGCTTCTCTTCTAGTCTCAGTGCTGGACAATGCTCCTTCTCCTTCCAGAAGCTCTGGGGAGGTGTCAGTAGACGGAGCAGCAGTGCCAACATATGTACCCCTCCACCTCTGCTTGCCCAGGAATTGTGTATGAGGGAAGGGGGAAAGTCTCCCTTTATTGACCACTCCTGGAGATCAGGACACTGGGGGAGGCAGACCTTTGGCTTCATTTAGACTGACCATGCTCATGCTATAACCATACCTGCCTGTGAAGCTGTTCTCAGGGCCCCGAGTGTGCTAACAAGCCCTTAGAGCTCTGACCAGCCTCACCTGGGGCTTGCACCCCAGCCCTGCCCAGGAGCCCCAATTCAGATCAGCCCTGGGCCCTCAGTCCCCATCTGAGCTGTGTTGGAGATGTGGTGTCTTCAGTGCTCCCACTGATGTGCCTGTGCCCATGGCCGTGCCCAGCCATGGGTCTCTCTGACCCTGACCTGCAGACTGAATGCCTGGCCTGGCCTCAGCTCTGCCTTGTCACTAGGGACCTGCACAGCTGTCACTGGGCTCTGTCTGACCCCGGTCACCATCACTGGCCTGATCCTGACCCCGACTGGCAGACTGACTTCCCAGGCTGACCTCAGACTTGCCTCATTCCCATAAGCTGCCCAAGAGCCTGGGCTCCGGGCTGTCCCACAGGACTGCTCTGGCATGGTGGGGCTGATCAGGGCCTCCTACAGATGTGCTGTCATGGGGGATTACCTGGGGTTTGCATCGGGTGGTCCCCTGAGATGCTGCTCAGGCATAAGCCCAAGTGTTTCCTCTCTCCTCTAACAACAGCCTCGAGAACTGGGCGGAGAGGAACCAAATGAAGTTCAACAAGGGCAAGTGTAGGGTCCTGCACCCAGGGAGGAATAACCCCAGGCACCAGTACAGGGTGGGGGTGACCTGCTGGGAAGCAGCGCTGCAGAGAAGGACCTGGCAGTCCTGGTGGACAAGCAGCTCTCCATGACCAGCAGTGTGCCCTCATGGCCAAGAAGGCCAATGGTGTCCTGGGGTGCATTGAGAAGAGTGTGGCCAGCAGGTCGAAGGAGGTTCTCCTCGCCCTCTGCTCTGCCCTGGTGAGGCCACATCTGGAGTTGTGTGTCCAGTGCTGGGCTCCCCAGTTCAAGACAGACAGGGAACTACTGGACAGAGTCCATTGGAGGGCTGCAAGGATGATGAGGGGCCTGGAGCACCTCTTGTATGAGGAAAGGCTGAGAGAGCTGGGGCTGTTTAGTCTGGAGAAGAGAAGCCTGAGAGGGGATCTGATCAACGCTTATCAATATCTAAAGGGTGGGTGTCTAGAGGAAGGGGCCAGACTCTTCTCAGTGGTGCCCAGTGACAGGACAAGGGGCAACGGGCACAAACTGGAACACGGGAAGTTCCATCTGAACATGAGGAAAAACTTCTTCCCTCTGAGGGTGACCGAGCACTGGGACAGGCTGCCCAGAGAGGTTGTGGAGTCTCCTTCTCTGGAGAGATTCCAAACCCGCCTGGACACGATCCTGTGCGACCTGCTCTGGGTGATCCTGCTTTGGCAGGGGGCTGGACTAGATGATCTCCAGAAGTCCCTTCCAACCCCAACCAGCCTGTGAAGCTGTGATTCTGTGAACAGCTGTTCACAAAGGGCAGCCACAGAGGTATTTGGACAGACATGCATGCTTTCAGGCTGTCAGCATCCAGTCTGTGCGCACAGCATGCAAATTAAAATACAAGAACCTGTTTGTTGAGTTGGTCTGCTTAGCAGATACCCAAGATGTTTAAAAAACTAGCAAAGAACAGCTTTCAAAGTGGTTTGCCTAAAGCTGAATACCTGAATGCTGAGAGGAACCGAGCCTGCCTGACAAAGTCAGCGCAGCCAATGCAACCAGGGACATTTGGCACTGCAACGCTGGCAGCCACAGGTTCAGAAACTGAACTTCTCCCTGCAGTAACATGGTAGAGCAAAGAACTTGCTGCCGTTCCCACTGACTTCAGAAGGAGCACGGCCGGTCCTCAAACCCTTGACTGTATGAGAAAGGATAAAAGATAAAGAGTAATAAACCACTTCTTGCACTCATTATAGGACATTTTGTTATCAGCATGTATTAGTAAGCAGGCAGTGTGCAGGCAGAACTCAAGACACTATCTGAGGGCAAGAAGGATTAAGTTTTAAAAAACCAAATCAGTATAATTTCACTGAAAGGATACGGTGAGAAATAACAACCTGCAGATATTTCAGTTGGGGACATCTATAAACACCAAAATGCAGCAGATTTTTTTTGTGATAGTTAACAAGAATAGGAATGTTTGGATGAAGCTGAGAAAACTTAGGCAGATTATAATGCAAAATACCCTGACAGTGTCTTGGAGAGATGTCTGAATGATCGCCCCAGGAGACAACAAGGCCAGAAAGAAATACCCCCAGAAGAGCCTCTGCTCTGGTAAGAAATGGTGGAGGTGACCTTGTGAATCCTCGTCTTTCTTTAACTCTGGAGTCCTGACTGTGGGACTTTCCTTCCAGGTTTCTCACAGAAATGGGGATTCAATTAATTTGTCAAGGCTTGTCAGGAAAAAAACCATCAGACTGCAGGATTAGCTTGAGGAATTACAGGTTCTGTCTGTGGCTAAAAAATAAACTCAGTTCTTGGCAAGTACCCACAACAATATTACATTGTCTGGCACAAACATCAGCCACAGCAGAGCCAGACGGGTCAGGCAGCTCGTGCAGCCCAGCGGGAGAGGGAGCAGGGAGTTGCAGCGAGATGGGACAGCTGTGTCACCACTGCTCACGCTGCTGTGTGGGCGCACGTGGCGGTGCCAGCTCAGTCTCGTGTCATCGGCCTTGGTCACCTGCTGCTCGGCAAGTGTCCTCTGCTCTGGGCAGCTGTCCCCCAGGTCAAGGCAGCTGACGGTGGGACTCGTGTAGCCGACCCACGCATGGTTCCACGGTTTCCAATGCATAATGTCTCCTGCGGAAGAGAGAGCACCATTGCACCAAGCTCGTGTGTTTGGACCAGTCGGTAAATCCTTAGAGGACGTAGGCTGAAAGCAGCAGAACTCTTACAAGACACAAAGAGGTGTGAGAGGCTGTGACAGAGTAAAAGTCCCTTACGCACCTTATTTTGGGGAGTTTTCATCCCACGGGAATTTTGAAGCAAAGCAGGCAAACCTCTGCTGTGGACATTTTCCCGACCTTCATTGCCAGCAGGGTCAGAGTTCAGCTCATAGAAAGTGTCCTGGGAACATGGAGTTCCCTTCCCGTGCCTGCCTAGCTGTGGGACAAGGACTACCCAGGACAGCGGAGTCGATCTTCTGGTTCACAAGGGACATTCCCACCTCCACCTTCCTCCCCGTTCTTCTCTCCTGGCTCTTCTCCTCATCCTCATCCAGTGCTCACCTGATCATCCATCAGGCCAGTTCAGGTTACTAGCCTGGCGAAATACCACTCACTTCTGTTTTGTGCCAGTGCAACAAGCTGACGTGGTTCACCCAGGCTCAGATGAACACCGGAACCCAGACTCAGAGCAGCAGGAGGAGCAGGACTTGATGGACGGGGACCCTTCAGCTCAGTTCAGCCATCTCACCCACTGCACCCTTCTTTCCCCTCTAAGGGCTTGTAATCATTGTATCTGATGCCCTTCCCCTCTTTGCAGCTCCCTTCTAAAAAGGTAGGGCTCTCCTTTGCTGTGGGGAGCAGTAACCCCTGCGAGAGCTCATCCTGTAGCTTTGCCAGCAGCCAGGGAGCCACGGTAGCAGGGAAGATGGCAGAAACCTCTCCTGTATGTTTTTAGTCACAATCTGTTTAGAAAGCAGGAGAGGAAACAAAGAGCATTTGCTGCTCCATCTGTTTCCGCGTCCCATGCTGCTAAGGTTGGGTTACAGCCAGCTGCTGCCATTGCCAATTGGTAATGCGATAGCATGACTGCTTACTTTGCAAGGGAGCTAAAGACGGTAAGATGGAAAAAATTGGGACAGGATGATTTTTAAAAAGCCCCATTGCAGAACATCTGGCTTGTTATATAAATTTACATCATGCCCACTATAAAAAAACCTTGCTGATTGCTGCTTAAAACTATGCATCTTTACAAATGGCCAAATATCTCCAGCTAGCTCTTTCAAAAGGACAGTCCTGGGCTATTTGATATCTTCAGTCAGCTTCAAAACACAGACAGGGTTAATTAAGAACAGAGATGTTTTTTCTTTGCCTCATACATGCTAAGACCATTTGTTGGTGAGGAGTCTCACAGCGCGCAATCCAGAGAACTTCAGCCAGCAACTCCTGCATCCGGGTCAGCCCGGTCCCGTTCAATAAGGTATTTGAGACATTTGATACAGGATGTCTGTGCTCGGAAATAACGGAGAATTCACCACATCTGGCTGCCCAGCTCGAACCTCAAGCCCCTTGCCACAGAATTACAGATGCGCTGACTGGGAGGGACCTTTGGAGGGCATTGGGCCAAGCTCTTGCTTGAAGCGAGACCATCACTAACACTAGATCAGCTCAACCATGGCTTTGCATAGCCAAACCTGGAAAATCTCCAAGGACAGAGAACCCATCACCCATGTGAGAGAACTGCACCCCCTGGTCAACCCAGCACTTTATCTTCTTTCCTCTTGCAACAAAGAGCTGCCTACAGTGAGAAATCTTGCCCACACATAGACACTCACAGTAGTAACTTGGTAGCAGTTTGAGCTATTTAACATATGGCTTCCACAGTACAGAACATCTTCTGGTATTATTGGCTCCTTCAGTACAAGAGTGCACCGAGCTGCTCCTGCTCCTGCTCCCAGCCATGGTGGCTCATGGTGCTGGGGGCAGCAGGAGGTGACAGGCGAGCTAGAGACAAGGTGACAGCATGGCAGTGCCATACTCACCATGCAAGAGGAGCAGAGCAGCTTCGGTGATGGTAACCAGGGTCAGCCACAGTCTAGTGACTGCTGACAAGTCCATGGTGACAAGGCAGGTTCCAGGTAAAGGCAGTTGGTGGGTCGGGGTCAGCAAGGTGCCAGGCCTGGCACAAGCTTCACTGGAACGTAGATCAGGTGGGGCCGAGGGTGAGGACCTGTGAGGGGTGAGGACCAATTCCTGAGCGGAGCAGGGAGCCCCGATGAAGCATCTCTCAGCTCATCCTCCCACTGTCGCTGGTTCCCTGACAGCTGATCCAAGGTTGCAGCTGCACTGGGTCGTAAGCCCAGACACCCACACCTTGCCAAGCATTTTAGGTGCCTACTCCCAGTCTCTCCTCAACACAGGGTTTGTTCACAACTGACTGGAGCTGTTACTCCCCCCTTGCTGTGTATGGAGACACTTTCTGTGGGGCTGGGGCTGGGCTGGGCTGGTTGCAAGCTGTGCAGTCCAGTTTGTTAGCAGAGGCAGAGCAAGGGCCGTGCCCACTGGCCCAAACCTCTGGGCAACGTGCTGGCTGCGCTCACAGCTGTAGCACATCTGCCTGGGCATTGCGCCATCTCCCCATCCCAGTACATGCAGGCAGGGCAGCAGCAGCGCAATTCCGAGATTTTCTTACCTTTAGCATCACCAGTTCTTCCACACCCAGAGATGAGGAAGACCCCTCATGCAGGGTCGTCTACCTGCCGTGTCCTGACGTAGAGTGTGTGCACAAGTACGAACGTCCACCAGCCGAGCAGCATCATGAAAGGGGGGTGGGTGTATGACACCGGGTACAGTTTCTTCCACCTGGAAGCAACATCTGAAGAAACATTCAAACATGATCTCAGGAAGCTGGCTCCTTTCGCAGTTCTTCAGTGACAGTTGTAGGAAATATCCTCCGGCCAAGAACAGGCAGCAAGGGGATACTTTGGCCTGGAAACATTGATCATACATCTCTTAATTCATCTTACAGTGATCTGGTGTTCACAGCCTCACAATTCATGAAGGCTGTTTCTTCTTGTAGGCAGTGTGGTTTTTTTATTAGCAAAAGAGCCAGGGTTTATAGTTCTCAGAGACACTGCAATGTCTTTGCCATGCTCTCAGAGACTGTTCAGACACTTCATATTCACCTCCTGCTGCCATCTTTGGTGTATTGATGGCAGGCACCATGACTGGTGGGCTTGATCTCCTGTGTATGTGCCACACAGTGACCTACTTGTATCTCTGGAGGAGGACCTCCTTGTGTTATTGTACCAGGTACCACTAGTAGATGTTTTCCTGAGCCCGGGACTGCCTGAGCTGTGAAAGCCTCTGAAAAAGTCTCTGCAGTGGTCCCACAGAATAAGCTTTTCCCTTAGCTGCTTATCTATTCCTCTCCGGGATTTCTCTCCCCCTCCCTGAGTCACTGGTGTCAACACAGCTCATGTCCTCCAACGCTCCCTGGCTCTCCTGAAGAAGTGGACCCTGGTCTGGCAGATTTGCACATGTGTGCAAGTCACAGCCTCACAACCATCTATCGTCCCTGGTAGCTGAACCCCCTTTCACCCGGCTTTCCTCCTCCAGCAGCGGGGACCTCTGGTCCCAAGAGTGTCCTCAGTGCCAGCGGGTATGTGACCATCCTCTGGTACGGAGGTTCTGCCTTCATGGTGGTTTCCTTGCTCTTCATTTTGATGTCCACCTGCTGCATGACTCTGTGCAAGGCAGCACAGGGCTGCTAGCCCATGAGTAGGACTGACTACTCATGAGATGTCACCTGGGTCCTTGAGAGCTTCCAGCTCGCCTGCTTTGCCTCAAGAGAGACAGGATCTCTTAGTGTGCTATGTGCAGAATCACGTTCCAAGAGTTTTAGCTGCAGCAGCTAACCCATGAAGTTACAGGTTCTCCAGCAAGCCTGCCGAGGTGTCACTTGAAAACAGCCTACACATTATCATCAAACCCTGAATATGCAAAATAAAATGAGAACATCACAGAAAAGAAGAATGCTTGTCTGGTTCCTCCTGCAGCCAACTTCCCGTGTGCTGCATTGGGTCACTCATTTTGGGGGGCCCTGAAGCTGGGGCTCCTGCAACCTCCCATCTCCCCAGCTTCTATTTTCAGTCTGTCCAAAGGCACTTGCTAGCACAGCAGTGTCCATCAGGCTGTAAGGTTTTTGTACACCAAGTTTGTATCTACAAGAGCCCTTGAACAGAGACCGTCAGGCTGCTATAAGCATTTTCCCAGTATCGCTGTTTCCCGCAGAGGACAGATATAGCCTTTATTGGCAAAGGTGAACAATATCTGCATCTCCACAAGGAAAGCTGCCAAATTAACCATGTTAGAGCTACACCAGCAAACTTTTGTTTCCAACACAGACCTGGTTTAACTCTTCCTTTCCTTCCCTGCTAGCCTACGCCTCAGTCCCTGAGCCCTGTAGCCCCACAAAACTCAGCCTCCCCTGCCCACTCTCCCGCAGCACCACAGGCATCTCCAGCAGCTTTGCAGCCCCGGCGGGGGCCCCGCTCTCTACCGGCCCCCGCTGCACAGACCCCCCTGGTAAGCTCAACGCAGCTGCGTGTCCAGCCAGTGAGCAGAGCGGCCATGATCTCACTGTCTCTCTATTTGTTATTTAAAAGTGCAGTGGGACTTTCACGTGAATGTCTTCAGATTAAGTTACTCTGAATTTCTTCAGTAGTGCCAAAACGCTGTCTGCAAGAGAGCACCACAAGTGTGGTATCACTCTGCGCAGGGACCCCATCCGCTGACTCGCCCGGGGTGATTAATAACCTGAACAGACTCATTTCTGACTGTAGCATAAATTTGCTGCATGGTGCAATACAGGCCAAAAATCACTGTTAGTGGCAAAATCCACCAAGTATCTGCCAAGTCTTGCACCCCCAGTTAGAGGGGTCCGAGGCATCCAGGCAGCTCAACCCCCAGGATTTGCCTCCACATGGGGTTGTTCCTGTTCTGGAGTAACAGGACCCCATATGAAATTTGTTGGGAGCAGTGCCACATTGCAGCAGCTACCGGGCTCTGCTGTGCCACCGTGCCAAGTGACAAACCCTAAACTGGAGGCTGACAGACGCTGATCTAGTGGGGCTGACCTTTAATGCAAGGCCTGTTTATTCAGACCAATGCTGGTTGAGGAGCAGGGCTCTTCCTTTTCTCGAGGCCTCTGAATTGCTGTTCGTACGCTGATGCTTGATCCATGCATGCACAGGGGACACACAGCCTTGTGCAGACTACTATGTGCTCAGGACGCAGACGAACACAGAAAGTCCCCAAAATCTGCCCAGACAAAATTGCCAGGGCAAAAAAGAGGGCACATCTGGGCAAACCCAGATGCATGGCAGCCTTATGCCACCGGCTGGCCCAAGGCTCATCATCCCACCGTGACCTCGCAGGGACAGCTAGGCATCCAGCGTAGATGGAGACATTTTCCTCTCTCAATTCTCCAGGCTGGTTCAAGTCCCACTTGCCCAAGTGCTGTTTTCCATCCCCGCTCTTGGAGGGTGTCAGGAATAGGAGAGAGCAGAGCAGAGCCGTTGAAGAACTGTGGGCGGCAGGGGGGCTGCTGCCTGTTTGGACACCCCCTGCCAGCTCCGGGCGCAGTGGCACGCAGTGTCAGCGACACCCATCACGTGGAAAATTATGCACGGGGGCGGCCGTGACCCAGGAGCGAGCACAGGTGACGTGTGAGACCAGAGTCTCCAGGTGGTCTTGTGCCCCTAAAGCAGGCGTGCGGCCTGCCTGTGCCCCGAGAGCCCCACGCCACCCGTGATGGACGGTTCAGCTCCTGACGCTAACCACGATTTTCCTCACAAACCCGGTCACGACAGCTGACCGTCGCCATTGACCTGCCGCTCGAATAATACTTCAGCTTCCCCAAAACTGAGGACCCGGCTCCGCTTCTCCCCTCCTCGTTTCCCCCCGTCGGGCCGGGCAGGGACAGGACAGGGGCTCCGCGGCGCCAGGGGCTCGGGAGGGCCCCGGAGCGGCCGCCGCCGCCAGGGGCTGCCCTCGGCCCGCGGGCCCCGCCGCTGCCGCCGGCCCCGGGCGCCGCTGCCCGCCCCGCCCCGCCCCGGCCCGGCCCTCCCGGCTCGGCCCGTCCCGGTGCGGCGCGACGGCCCCCAGCAGAGGGACCCGGGGAGCGGCCAGGGGTCCCTGCGGCCGGGCCGGGCCGGGCCGGGCCGCGCCGCGCCGCCCCCCGGGCGGGGCCGGGATCGGGTTTCACATCCTGCCCCGCTCGCGGGCAGAGCGGGTGGCGCGGCCGAGCGGGCCATGGCGGAGAGGTGAGTGTGGCCGCCGCGCACCTGTTGAGGCGGGAGGGAGAGAAGGAGGCACCGCCGCGCCCTCGGGGCCAGCGCGGGGAGCGGGACAGGGCCGGGGCCGGGAGGCGCCTCTGGCCCGGGGGGGGGGCGGGCGCGCCGCGGGGCCCGGCGGGCAGGTGAGGGACGGCCGGGCCGGGCCCTGTGGCGGCGGCAGGGGCCAGGCCGAGCCGAGCGGGCAACTTGTGCGAGGAGCCGCTCCCCGGGTCGCCTCCTGCCTGTGCTGGCCTGACCGCGGGGGAACCTCCCGCGCCCGCCCGGCTCCACCTCATCGGCTCCCCGCAAGGCCCGGGCACGCCGGCTGTTGCCGGACCGGGCTGCTCGCAGTCTCCGAGCCAGGCGAGTGGCCCCGCATTTCACTGACCCAGAGCTGCCCGTCCTGCCTGGGCCCCGGTTCCGGCACGGCGGCAGCATCGCCCTCCCCGGACACTGCGCCGGGCTCAGCCCTCGCGCCTCTGAAGATGAGCGGTTAGTCAGAAGCAGCCTCTGATTTTGTACCTGTTTCAGACCATGCTTGCAGGCTCCAGGGTGGGTTGCACAGGTAGATTGCTCTTGGTTGCTTAAAAAATTAAACACAATTACAAAATGACAATGCTTTTCTGGTCAAGCACAGGAATGGCTGTTGCACTTGGTTTGCTGGAGGGGGGTGACCAGGAGAAGGTTTACTCCTCACTGGGAAGTGGGTAGGGAGCCAGGATCACCTGTTGGCAGTGAAAATGGAGGGCCAGGTAGCCAGGCCAGTTTCCCAGGCTGCATCCTGCTTCTGACAAATGCAGGCGGATTTTATGGCTCCTCTGAATAACCCCATTCAGGAAGAATTCCTCCTGGTCGTTCTGCGCCTTGGTTTGTCGGCCAGAAGTGGTTGAATTAAGTTTGGCTCCACTGGGAGGAAGGTACAGAGCCTGGCAGAAAAGCTGTCCTCCTCGCGACTGATGCCAGTGGCTGTTGAGCTGTTTGCCAGCATTTTTTTCCATCCTAGATGAAAAGCTCGGAACGATTTAACATTCCTGCGAGCGCTGCTCTCCCCAGGGGCACAAGATTTCAGCTGGCTTCTCACATTCTCTTTGTCTGGGGGAGAGGAGGGAGGGCTGTGCTGGCGCTTTGCCCGGTACCTCGGTGATGGTGCAAGGTGTTTGGAATAATTTTTTTTCTCTTGCATTTGAAGTTGTTTTTTTTTTTCTTTTTCTTTTGTTTCTTCTGCATCTTTTCCACCAGAACACAGTTTGACTTAGTCTGTAAAAAGGAACATCTTGGGAAGGGATAGCAAATCCCCTTGAGAGTGGATGTAGAATACCAGAATTCATCCAGAGCAAAGTGATTAGCACAGCACCACATTCTCGTCTGCCAGCAGCAGCAACTCATAGCGGCTGCTTCTGCCTCCTGCTTGTGACAGCAAAGGGCACTCAGCGCTTGGGGATTGGGGTTGCAGGTTGCTCGCTTTGGTAAATAAATTGGAAAACCTGACAAAGCCGTGTAGATTTGGGGCTATTATTCCGCTAGCCAGTGCAGAGGAGTGCAGTGCTCCTTGTGCTGGTTTTCAGCATCGTTTTTCCGGCGTATCCCTGCTGACTGTCTCTTTGGTGCTTTTTGAGTTCGGTGTTTGCTGGGTTGATGAGATGGCTCTTTCCTGTCAGTTGGATGGAGGCTATTTGGAGTGATGCTGAGATCACAGCGGATTACAGGAATGCAGATTTTGAAGACAGGTTTTTGGTCGGATAGTTCACATGCCTTCTGTATTCACAACAGGTTTGCTTAGCTGAAACAGATGTCTTGGCCTTAGCTGGGAGCACATAAGCTACAGTGAGATCTAAGTGTACTGGCCTGGTGCATTTTGTAACCGAGAGAATTTTATGGTTGTCCTTGTGATGCAAAAGGCTGCTTTCAGCCTGACGGTACTGGATCTGCAGCTGAAAACCTCATGAGAGACTTGCACGTTTAACGTGCCAACAAGACATGCAGAATCTGGTTTGCTGAATGCTGCCCGGCTTTAGGGGCACAAAAGGCAAATGCCTCCTGTTCAACTGATTTACTTGATCTCTAGAAAGATGTAATGTGCCGTGGTGCAAAGATGAGGAGGGACTGAGACTCCTGTAGCGAACTGCCTAATGGGTAAGAAAATGTTGCAGATTTCAATGTGTTTGTGTCTGATCTTTGAGGCATTTTTTTAATCAATCTTGCTGTTCTTTTGGGGTTGGCTTCATTGGATGGGGGCAACTGCCTGGTGGCACCCAAGTCCAGTTTTGTAACTGTTTGTTGGTTCCCTCCCCCCGCCCCCCATGGAGGAAGAACTATTATCATTATTGAGGGACTGTGGGAAGGACTGTAAGATCTGAATCAGCTTTAATGGAATCGCTTCTGTAATTAAAGATAACGAAGCATAAACTACCATTGGAGTCTGGCTTTTTTGGCCTATGAGGCTGGTTTGGTTTTTTTCCCCTGGCAGTGCAGTTTAATAAATACTCGTGTTCATGAACCCTTTCTTTGAAGTTGCAAAAGAATGTGTTACGCCTGTATTTCTTGACAGATAAATGCATTAGTAAGAATACTACTTGGTTGCCATTTTACCTATGGAGAAGAAAGCTTTTCAGTTGGGACTTGCTGTTTTAGCAGCGTGTTTTTGGCTGTTTGAATTAAACAACTTGATGTGAGCAGCAGGAGAGCCTGTGCCAGGAGTACTGGGGATTGCTGAAGCTGTTAGCTGGCTGGAAGGACTGGGGGTGTCACTGAGTGCACTTGTGCAGTGGGAAACCTACTAGTCTGGCTGGCCATTTTAATTCAATGAATACAAAATATAAGGGACTCGTATGCTTTATGCTCTGATTACGATGAAGACTCTCAGTTTTGTTATCGAATCTCACTGTCTTGATTATGTGTTTGTTGCATAAAGTTAATTCAGATTAATTCAGGCTTTAATTTGTCTTTGCCTGAATACCAGCTTCTGTGTTTTTTCAGAAGCTTTAATTTAGGAATGAGTGAAAACTTCCACATTTCATCAGCCTGCCCTGAGGCTGCTGACAGACTCCTTGTGTCTGAACTCAGCTGTGGCTTTGTAGCAAAGGGGTCTTCTGGTTTTGGCAGGGCATCTGAACCTCCACTGTTACCCAGTGCAGAGCTCTCCTCATCCTCTGAACTGGGTCCTTGTGCCCTGTTCTGGTTTTACCCTCTTCTTAATTGGCTTAAATAGGACCAGGAATAAACGTCCTCTCTGTAGCAGCTGTGACCGCAGGACAAGCTTCTGCTCCCAGCAGGTTGTCCCGCTCTCATCTCCTGGGTGAGCCTACTCCTGGGTGAGCACAGTGGTAACTCGCTTCACAGCGAGTGAGCTGGGGTAGCGAAGGTCTCTGTTAGCTCTCCGACATCAGTGGAGATAACCTCTCCCACCTGCGCTTATCGGCAGCCCGATCCCTGCCACGGACTCCTGGTGTCAACCCCTCTCCTCTGAACGTGCTGCTGGAGCTATCAGTGAGCTTGCCAGGGCTGTTTCCTTGGGATGAAACAGTTTAGGGGTGAAAGACTGTCTAGCAGTAAGTGAAACCAGGAGTGTGTATTCGCTCCAGTAGCTCTGCTGGCAGAGGCAGAAGAGGGGTGATAAGCTGTGGAGGACAAAGGTAGTCATCTTGTCCACCATTCCTGCCATACTCTTTTTAAGCTGCTCCTGTCAGCAGGCCCAGCATGGCCTGGAGCTAGCTCCTGAGGTGAAGTTGTGCCTTCAGTTATGGTGTTAGACTCTGCACATAAAGCTTGGTCCTTGGCAAACACCTCCGGATACACCAGAGTCTTCTGATGGAAGCTAATGAGAAGTTCAAAGGAAAGAAGGAGTGTTTCCTCCTTCCCTGTGGTCTCCTTTCCCAGTGTTTCCGTTCCTGTCGTACTACCCAAATGGCTTTCTTGGTGGATGATGCAATTAGGAGGAGATGCTTGCAAGCTTTCGGCAAATAAATACGTCAGAATTTTAAATGCTCTGTTTAGGCTCCATCACTCCTTCCCAAGTGGAGCGCAATTATTTGTGCCTTGTTGTGACATGTATACGCTCGTGTTTCTTTAAAAAGCCCTCTGGGCAGATTTGAATAGTTAGTGAAGTGCCTCTTGTTTCTAATAAAAATAAATTCCAGAGTAGACACTGGGATTTGGTTTTAGCTGGATTCACTGAGGGTTTCTGAGCTCTGCCGTCATTACTTACACATTTGATGTTAATTCCTGCCTTTGTCAAGGTGCACAGAAAGGCGGCTCCCTTGTAGGAGAGACAGCTTTAATGATCAAACAATGTCTTGCGCTTTTTAGTGGCTCAGTCATGAGTGTCCACTGAAGCAAGCTGTCTGATTGGTTTTATACTTTCCATGGGGAAGAGTAGTCTTCTGCTTTGGGCAATTTCTTAAAGGAGTCAGTTTTTGGAGTGGCAGGAAAGTATTAACTCAGGCAACAGACATGAGGTCCATCTGGCTCATACATCTGGAACGAGACACTGTAGGTCAAGAGAAAATTTTTTTTGCACTTGGTCTTTGTCTCGTGGGAGAATGGAAAAAATACCATTGTTTGGGATATATTCTCTCATCCTAATTACTGTTCCAAGTGTTTGAGGTTACTGATGTAAGGAATAAGTGTTTTATATTTCCAGTTGAATATTGACCAGCAAATTCCAGTGTAGCTGGTGTCAACCATCTACACTCCAGATCCTCTCCCAAGCTTTTTTCTTTGTGTGTTTTCAGCTGCCATTTTTCGGTTGTGCAATGCACAGAGCCAGAAGAGGTTTGGGATGCTTGTAATGAGGATGCTGAAGATCCAGATTGCTTGTTTGCAGCGAAGCATGGGAGATGGAAAGGACTCCATGATCCCCAGGAACAGTGTTGGTTCAGCTTGTGTAGCAGCTTGAGCAGTCAGGGTGTGTCTGGCCTCCTGCAGTTATGTGCGTCGGGTGAAAAGAACGGACTCAGGTTGGACAATATCAAATTTAGATAATTCCTCCTGGAAAAAAAAAAAAACCACCAAGTTGAAAGACCAAAGCACTGGAGATGCTGAGATATTTTTTTCTCTTTTCAGGCTCTTTTGTCTATTTGGACTTAATGTCTTGTATGAAATTCTGCTAAGGGCTTTATGCTGCGGAGTGCTGGGGAACTTCTAAAATAGAAAGATCTGAATAAAATTATTCATTGGCATCCTCGTCAGCCACCAGAGGCAAATAGAAAGCTGGCTCTACATAGAGGATGTATTTTCTTACCCCTCTTGTGTTCTGCTTATGCCCAGCTCCCCAAGCTAAGCTCTCGCTGCACTTTGCCTTCCTCGATGGCAAACGCTCTGACATGAGATGAAACAAAGATGAGAGCGAGCGCCCTGTGCGTTCCTCTTTCAGCCTGGAGCAGAGCAGCCCTGGGCCCCTCTAAGCCGACCTTTTTCTTGGCCACAGGGTTTATGATCTACCAAAAACAAACAAGCCAAGCAGAGGGAGGAAAAAAAAACCCTAAACCTGTGCTGGGCTCATTTGTGTGTGTAACTTGGCAGATGTGGGGACACTGCCATAGGGCACGCTGCTTTGGCAGATGGGGCTGTTTCCTACCTGGGCAAACAAGGTTGCTGCTTTCTGGCTGGAAACCCATTAGAAAGGCAGAAAAGACTCAGTGTAGTGGGATTTTGTGTCGTATTGGACGTCATGAACTGCTGGCCCGGGGCCCAGGTGCGCTGTAGCAGGGATAACTTCTTTGTTCTGTAGATCTGTTTTTTCTGTTTGGTTTTGCTTGTGTTTATTTTTTTCCCCAGAAGAATGACAAAGAGGCTTACTGTCTCCATCACCAGTGATACCAAGAAAAGCCCTGCACAATGCTGCCCGACGAGGTGGGACTGAGCTCAGCAAATCCCCTTTAACCACATGGAGTTCAGCTGTCTTGGTTTTTTGACTCGGAGGCAGTGCAGTGCCTTGCGTGTGGGTGTTCATGTGAAGCAGCAGCCAGGGCTCGGTTTAGGAGAAGGGTGAATTGGTGTAAAAAATTTTCAGTAACAAAGTGAAGACAGAGAAAAAGTTATCATAGGAGACTTTATAGCCAAATAAATACAGACCCAGGGGATGCAATGGGTGAGCAGTGCTGTGTAGCGTTGCCTGGAAAGATGTCTCTCCAGAGGCGGTGGCCAGACTGAGCAGTGGATATTGGCTGCAGGTTTTGGTGCCTCTGTGCTGGCTGCCAGGCCCTTGGGGTGGCTGGCTTGGTTTTATTGTTGGGACCCCGACCTGCTCCAGCCAACTGGTCCCGGCCCCCCGAGCTGCCTGGTCCTCATCCCCCTGCTAATCTGCTTGCGCAGTCATGCTCCCCCCATGCAGCCTTATCTACTCTGGCTTGTCCCCCACGTGCTTTTGGTGCTGTGTGGGAAATGGCAGTTGTGGGGCTGTTTCCAGACATGGAGTGAGCTGCAGGTGGTCACACTCCGTAATCCAGGCTCTGAGACTCCCTTATATGCATTTGAACAGTAACTCAAGGTCCAGCTGTTAGTTTCAACACATTCAGTGTGTTGTAAAACTGTAAATGCCATATTTGGTTCCCTTCTGGTTTGGTGACTGTTTCTTCCTCATGTATGTTGTAGTTCTTTGATAGTCCTTTGGTAGCTACAAATATCCAGCTGTGTATCAGCCACACTGTCTAGCTCTTTTTTGCTCCCTAGATACAGTAATTAGATTTGGGATTTTATTAGGCCTTCCAAGCATTGCTCTAAGCTATGGTGAGAGGAGAATCTCCAATTGTTTTACGAATTCTTGGTGATGAATCAACATCAAGTGAAGCAAAGAGATGGCGACAGGGCTGTGAGCTGAGATGCAGAGCCTGGAGTGCGGCCAGCATGAGCAGCACTTTATGTATGCCTAAGGACAGATGCTAAGCACGATGTAATATGGAGGTGCATTTTCTTAACACTTTATACCATTGTAATGCAATGGATAGTCTGGCTGGGATGTGGCTGAGTTGCATTTCGTCGGTACGGTAAAATGAGTATGAAGCAAGTAGCGTTGGGGCTTGGAGGGCGGCTTTGTGCTTGGGTCGGTGCTGGCCCTTGGGCTCTCAGCTGCAGTGCTCCATTAGAGCACAAGTGGCAAAAGAGTTGCAAGAGTTTTGGCTTGGAAACTCCTTAGAAAGCTTGCCCCTGAAATAAGATACTTCAATTTTCATGAAATTAGTTTTAAAATCACTGAAAATGAGAGTAAAAAGCAAGTGCCGTGGTCCTTTCTCTGCTATGGGTTTAGGAGCTGCTGAGGAAATGCCTGGTGAGTAGGTGGCGGTCTGACAACTCAACCTAAATGCACTGAAGCTGTAATTTGAAATTAGTCTTAAAAAAAAAACCCATTTGAGGTTCTGGCAACTGAAGGCTTTTCCAAAGCAGAAGTCTGTTTTCGGTTGCAATAAGCAAGAAATATAAGACAGACAGTGATGATCTTCTGGGGGTGAAGGTGTGCACTGCAACTCTCGTTTCTTCTGGCCCTGGGTCCCGTCACCAGAATGGTTGAGCTCACTAAAGCAAGAGAAAATGGGCTGCTTTCTAGTTAGCAAGCTGAATTAGCTCCACGTGGGATTTGAGGAGTTCCAGTGTCCCGGTGTGATGAGTGCTGGGGATGCACTGTGGGGAAAGAGCATGGGGGGGATGCAGAGGGGCCCCCATCCTTCCAGCAGCAGTAAGTCATTGGATTGACTCTGCTTTCAGTGTGCCATGATGTTATCACCCAATTCCCTCTCTCACAGTCTGTTGGGCCAGCTCTGGACGCTGTGCTGCAAGGGTGACTTTGGGTACGTTGTTGAGACTTTGGCCTTGAATGCCAAAACCCCGCTGCGAGAGAAGGAGGCTGGCAGAGAGCTGCTGCGGCGCAGAGCTCCCTTTGGTGGGGGACGCTTCTTTGGGTTGCTCTTGTTGCTGAAACAAGGAGGGCTAGATGAGTACAGCAAAGGGGGAGATGTCGGTGACTTCAGCCTCTCCGACTCCCCGTAACTCTTCCCAGCAAGGCGGCTTCTTGGGGTGCGATGGCAGAGTCCCCCACTGGCCACCCAGTGCTGACAGCTGAGCACTTGTGTGCTTAAACTTTATTTGGTCTTGGAGGGATGAAGACCCTTGCTTTTTGTCTCCATTTGGATAAGGAAGACTTCTGCTGAGCTGAGAGCTCTGTCTGTGCGTGGGGGAGGAGAAGCTTTTCAGTAACTCGGCATGTTCGGTGCAAGGTGCGCTTGTTGCGGGGCTAGGGGGAAACTTCATCGTAGGCTACTTTGTCCGCCCCACTGTCTCTGGAGCACAAAGCAAAGACTGTGGAAAAGGTGGACAGCATGGCGATCACCAAATAGCTCAGTGAAACAGCCCAGAGTTCAGCTCGAAATGTAAAAATGCATGACTTCCAGCGGTTGACATGCACGTTCCTGCCTGGCCTGGATGGCTTGGGTGATGAGCTGTGCTTGGGTCATGTTGATTTTGGGCTGCATCCTGCACCGCAGGCTCTTTGGGGAAGAGCACAGTTTCCTGTTTGAGAGTGTCTGTCTCCTGATACCACGTACCTCTTGTACTCTGGGTGCTGAAATGAGATCCCTGCAGCTGGCCGCAGCGGCTCCATTACTGCCATCCTGGCAGTGCGTGTGGCGGCCGCCCAAAGCGGAGCTCAGCCCCCAGGAATGGCACGCTGTGGGCCCTTGGTGCGGGCAGGGGAGGGCACATGTCTAATCCCTGTTTCCTTGCTCAAACCTCTACTGTTTGCAGCAGTAGCCGTTTCTTGAAGTGAATGTGTGGGGATGGTCAGAGAAAGACAGATTTCTTGTGGGGCTGCCTGCGATGCTCCTTTCTTGCCCTCCATGTCCCAGCCAGAGCTGGGTTAAACCTGGAGTTTCTGTGAACTGCAGAGAGGGCTTCATGGGCTTTACATGAATTAACAGTATTCCCCCTGAAATAACCATTTTGGGGCTGTTACCTGCTGTAGAAACTTGTGCTGCTTTGCCTGTAGGGCTATAGCTGTAAACCCTCCTAATGGTGCGGCTGTTTGCCCTGGGAAAGGCAAATAACATCTGTGAGCATAAACAGTTGTAACGATGAGGTGTGTCTGTCCTAGACCTTGGGCTGCTCTGTAGGTCCTGTGGAAGTGCAGCCTTTTGTTAGGACAGGCGGTACGTGGGCCTGCAGACAAAGAGCAATGGCAGTGCGGCTGCCTGTGAGAATTGGGTGCTGCTGGGAGACACGCAGCCAACCCCGTTCCGGGGTGCAGCCCTGTGGCAGAGCTTTCCATGCTGCTCAAGATGCAGAAGAGTATTGGGCTTCATCTTTCAACTGCGCACCTGCTGAGCTGTGACAGGAGACATCGAGAAGAGTAATGAACAGCTGGGAGATGCAAACCCTTGTTTTTCTTGTGCTTCAGGCAAAAATTGATTGGTGATTTTTTTTTATTTTTTAAATTAAAACCTGTTGCTGATTAAACCTGTTTTGCAGTTTGTTAGCAATTGGGCCCTGCCTTTTGTCTCCGGCAGGACCTTGGCAGGAGCCGTGCGGGCCTTGACCTTGACCGCAGCTCTGTGTGCTCAGCAGTGCCAAAAACAAGGGAGAAGGTTCAGGCTGTGGCTGCTCCCTGGAAGGGAGACACTGCTCTCCTGTGATCTTGGCTGCCCTTCAGTGTGGTCCTGTATTCCTGCAGGAAGGAGAAGCCTTGACCCTTCTGCCTCTCATCTCGTGTGTGCCTCAGGAGGTGCCTTGGTCACATAGCGTGCTTCCAGCTGGAAACCTCTCAGTTTGGGTGTCTGGAAACTGGGAATATGCGGTTACCTGTGAAAACTCAGTACATATGTGCCCAGGAACGGTTGTGATAACACTGAGCCTGTGGTTATGAAGGGCTCTGTACAATTGGTGGCATTAATAAAATTAATGAGACTTATGTCTGCCCTGCCATAGAGCTGGCATTTACTCCTGAGTCTACTAAAAAGCGGCTGGCTGTCGTTGCAGTTGTGTAAGAGCCCTGATATTTGTCTGCCTTGTACAGCGCTCTCCCTCTTCTAAAGAGAAGCTGATAGGACCAGAGGTGATATGGAAGTTATTTGGTGATGACACTGGTGGCTCAGAAGGAATGGATACCTCCACCAGGAAAAGATCAAAGACTTTTTTCTTTTTTTTTTTCTTTTAAAGAAAGACGGAAAACAAAAGGAAATGCGCAGGGAAAAGAAGGCTGGTGGAGTGAGAAGGATGATGATCAAAAAGGGGAAGCTGTATCCATACAAGATGACCAAAAAAAAGTATATATCTCAGCAGATTACATGTAAAATCAAAATAAGGCAGGCCAGAATAAGATTTTTGAAGAGTGAATTTGCCAAATATGATTAGTTTTCAAATGCATCAGAAACCTTTTGAGACAGGCGGCAGCAAAGATCAAGGTGTGAGAGGCATGGAAGATAAAGCCATCATAGAAAAATGTAAACCATTTCTTGGCCATCTTGACTCCAGTGGAGGAGCTTTGTGGCTTTGCAAACTACAAGCTCGCTACAAAAGAGCTCTCTGAGTTGTCTCATGTTGAATGTCGGTAGAAATAGCTTTAGAGCAAACAGAGGAACTGATAAGAAACTGTAAGGAACAGATAGTGTTTACTCAAGAGTACTGTAGGATCCTAAATCTGAAATTGCTGAGATACTTTTGTGTGTATCCTGTTGCTTAAGTGCCCTTGACATTGCAGAAATTGATGGTGGCAAATGCAATGGCTTTTTTTAAAAGAGGGGGATCTTGGGGAAACCGGGGAGGTACGCCTCAGGAGGCTCACTGTCTGTGCTAGGGAACGGCTGCAGAGAGATTCTGGGGACCACAGGCCTACCAGGGGGTCTGACCTCTGTGCCTGGGCCTCTGCAGTGAAGAACAAGACCACTGAAGGCGTGGCCAAGCACGGCTTCTTGGAAAAGAGTTAATGGGGCTAACGTAAAGGCAATCCTTGCCTCATGGACCTGCTGGAGCTTGGTGAGCATGGGGGTAGCAGGACCAATAGACTTCATCTATCTGGGTTTTCAAACAGCCTTTGACAAGGTTCTCCACCAAAAGCTTTTAAAAAAACTAAGTCACCGTGGGCATGGAGTAAAGGTCTTGTTATGAGCCAAGAGTGGTGAAAGCATAGGATGCAGAGGGTAGGGCTTAGTGGTCATTTTTCATCATGGGTAAGGGTGAGGCCCCAGAGACTGGTCCTGGGACTGGTTTTCATCCTATGGGTGACCTCAGGCATGGAGGGGCGCAGTGATATCCCCAAGTTTGCAGAGGATCTTCAGTTCCTTCAGGTGGTTGGATACCTCATGGAAAGTGAGGAAATCCAGAAGGACCTTGCGGAACTGGACAAATAAGTGGCAGGTGAACTTCAGTGTAGGGAACTGTGAGGTACCTGTAGGGGAAAATTATCTATACCAGGCCTGTGTGATACTGAACCTGGAACTGGTGGTTACAGCTCAGGAAGGAGCTTGGAGTCATTATTGGCAGTTCTCTGAAACCGTCAGCTCAGTGTGCGATGTTAGCCAAAAAAGCCAATAAATGTTGGTCACTGTCAGAAGGGAGATAACAAAGCGGAGGGCATCGCTTTGACCTTCTTCTATAACACCGTGGTGTGTATCTTGAGGGTGGCATGCAGTTCTGTTTTCTGCATCTTGAGAAGGAAGGACAGTGGCGTTGGAGAGGCTGCAGAGAAGACAAAATGACTGAGGGACAGAGCAACTGCCTTAGGAGGAGAGAAAAAAATTGTGACTCCTTGGTTTGGAATAGAAGTCTGGTGTAGCATAGGATCAAGTTATACAAAATCAGGCACTGATTAAGTTGAATTTTATCTACCAAGTCTGGTCTGGCACCGGAACAAGGGCACTTGATGAAACCTGTAGGAGATTGGCTTAAAGCAGGTAGAAGGAAGTACTTTTATTTTAAACAATGTGTGATGAACTTCTGAATTCATTGTCCTGGGGGGGTGTGTGCGGATGCAAAAGGCATCAGCGGGTTCAAATAGCATTTGGGTAAACTTACAGGCAGCCAGTCTGGAACAAATACTAGGAAGAACAGCCAGGGATGTGCCTTTAGCATCCGTAATATGAGTGTGGATTCTGGGGGAATAAGGAAGAAGATGAAGAGAGGTTGTGACCAGGCTCACGTGCTCTGCCTAACAAACCTCTCCTGCTGGCCCAGCTTTGGGCAGGATGGAGGGGCAGTTGGTTTCACCCAAGATGTGTATCTTATGTTCTTCAAAGTTTCAAGAAACCAATGCTAAGTAGGAACATAGATAGATATGATGTGTTGCGGAAGAGCCAGCATGGCTTTTGTAGACCAAAATTGAGCCACGTGACTCCATTGGTACTTGGAAGGTGTTTGCGAGCACGTGGCAGGGGTGATCTGGGGGAGTGGTCTAGTGGACCTCTTTGAACGGTTTCAGCATGGGGTATCCAAGAAAAGTCCATCATGGGATGTGTGGGTGAACAACTAGTTAAAAGATAGGCCATCAAGATGAGGAGTAGGCTGTCAGACTTCACCGTGGAGGGAAGTCACTCGGGGAGCCAGGCTGGGATCTCCACTGCTCCCAGTGTTTCTGCATGACCTAGACAAGGGGATGAAAGTGATGGCTGGGGCAGAGCGTGCCGCGGCTCGCATGTGCAGCGATGGGCTCTGAGCAAATGAGGTAAGGAATCCTGAGCGCTGAAATTCAGGAATGAGGTCGGGGGTAACAGGCCTTTCTGCAAAAGTATCGGCTGGTGTTCAGCAGGAAGGGAGGAGGAGGAGGTTGTGAACAGCAAAGAGGGCAGCAGTGAACAGAATGAAAAAGGCACAACACTGCTGTGGTCTGCCATCACATTGAATATGAAGTGAGCATCAGGTCATCCTGTCTCAGAAAAGTCCTTGCTTCTAACTGCTGGAAGTAGAATAAGTGCCTCTCTGTTTCTCTTTTTTTTTTTTTTTTTTTTTTTTTTATTGGTGGCAAATGCTGTGTACTAGAGGCAGATGAGGATTGACTAGGTGGACATCAAATATAAAGGGAAATTGAATGTGGTCCAGATCTTTGCCCTGATCCATCGGCTATGCTGTAAAAGGACGGAGAAAGCACTGCCCGCTTTGACATCTTCCTGAGTGTGCCCCTTTGCTGCCTGCCTTGCCACTGCCGAAAGTGAAAAGCTCGGTTTTGGACTGAACATAAGCTCATAAATGCTTGGGGTTTTGGTGAGAGAAAACAAAAGGAACTTGTTTTGGGCACCAAATCAAAAAGTAAATTGTTCTTACACCACTGTTCACTGTTACCATGTATAGCAATTACTGCCATGGCAACAGATCTTTTCAAGATCCAGCCAAGATCTTCCAGGGCTGCAACATAACTTCTGATACTTGCTCATTGTGGTGCTATTAATAACTGTGTTTCCCCCCCCCTCCCCTCATAGCCAGGAAGTTTCTTCTTCCTCATGTACCAAGTGTGAGGGATAAGCTCATTTTAAATCAATTGTGGGGAGAAGTGACACTGGGGATTTCCTGGATTTTTTTTGTTCTGGAGATCCTGTCTAGTGCTGCCAGCTCTGCAGCCACCTCCTCAGCTGAGCTGTCTCTTTTGTGCTATTTATAAGAAAGCCCAGTCTGAATTTTTTTATTCTTTTTTTTTCTTCTTTTTTTCTTTCCCTTAAACCAGGACAAACAGATGACACATACTTACTTTTCTAGCTGTGCACGAAGCCTAAGTGTTTATTTCAGGCTGACTTGGTCATGGGGAGAGCCTGCTGCCAACTAAACGTGATCTGGGCCAGGCTCTGGTCTGCACAGTTTCTTGACTTATCTCCCGGTCATTTAAGCAAGATAAACCCTGTGGATTCAAATGTGTGGTTCAACTGTTCCTGGCAGTAGTTGAATTTAGCTACGTTTAAACACCCCAAGTGCACATCTACGTTTTCCCAGCTGGATCTCCTTTGAGTTGAAGCGTGTCAGAAATACCACTGCCAGGTCTTTTGGCACCTGCTGAGGAGCTGTGGAAAAGGTGGGATTTGGGCTTTTGCTCGTGCCAGTGGTTCCTCTTGAGCCTGAGCATCTGTGATGCCCTGCAATGGGTGAGGACTGGGATCATGAGTCTGTCCCCAGCTCTGGTTCTGGTAGTACACAAGTCACACTGTGCAGTCGTCCAGCTTCATCCCTCCAGAGGAACAAGTTGTGTTGCCAGGCCAATCTCCTCTCCCCCAGGGAGTTCGCTTTTCTTCTGCAGAACTGTAGCTATTAACTGTAAAAGCCTCCCTGCCCCCTTTCCTCACCAACTCAAGAGCTAAAAGGAAGATACTCTATGAGCACTCTGGTTTTCCTTACTTTCCTGCACTCTCAAGTCTGGTAGATTCTTCTGATGTCACTTTTTGACATCACCCTTCCCTAGATCTCTCTGCCCCGCTGGATTGACAGCCTACCATCATAACCAAGAGAAAAAGATTTAGTGAAGACACAAAATATTTTATCCTACCAGCCTCCCTGGAGAAGCTGAAAAAATGAGCATATGCCCTGCAAAAGGTTGGTCCAAGGCAAGAAATAATTCAGTCGTGCCCGCAGGGAGTGACTGCATCCTTATTTACTGCTGCCCTACCTGTTTCTCAGAGGGTCCGTTGGACGCAGTGCCACCGGCAGTGCTGCCAAGGGCTGCGGCTCCCTGGCAGGCAGCACACCCGATGTGCCTGGCTGGGACCGTGCTGGCTCACGCAGCCCAGATGTTTTTTTCCCTGGACATCTCCGAGAAACAACTGAGACCCTTTTTGAGAGCCTTTGGTGACTGACACAGTTATTCACTGGTAATTGGCTTCTTGCTGACTCTCGGGAAGGTTAATCCCACCTTTTGTTTCTATGGCATGATGAGAGCAAAGGCAGAATTTGGGCTTTAACTAGTAGCGCTTTGTTCTGACATGTGAGATTGCAGAGATGTTCAGTTTTAAAAAGGCCGTGACTGCATTTTAAGGTAAGATTGAGCACACATTCTCATTAAATCAAGCCAGATCTTGTTAATGACAAAGCACCAAAACTATACATAACTAGTATTTTTGTTTATTTGGAGTTCGAAGGTGTTACTATAGTCATTGCTAATCTTACAGACGTAAAAGTGTAGCGCACAAAGCAGAGGTTGAAATGCAGCTCATGGGATGTGACTCCTGCCCACACTGTAACATTTTGGAGACGACCGGGAAAAGAATGTCAGTACGGGGCCACACTTACACACGCCTTTCCTTTCGGAGGAAGCTTTTTTTCATGGTTAATTACATCAGAATTAAAAACAATGGAAAAAATCAAACACACGCTGTATTTTTCATCCCAAAGTGCTAATTCACTTGTCAATAGGCCAGCTTTTCAGAGATCAAGGTGTGCATGGAGCAGGGAACCGTGTGCCGCTCCATGGGGCGAGCGTGCGGGAGGGGACCGATGCTGCGCGGTCCAGTTTGTTGGCTTTGCAGCATCCTTACTTTGTCATGTCCGATGCGCTTTTTGTTCCGCAATTCCTGTAGGCAAAACAAATGTAAGAAATTAATTTCTCATGGAAAAGAAGGGGTTTTGCGTATTGTTTTATGAAGGGTTTATGAACTCTGTGGCTGAGGTTTTTGGCTATTTATTTACTGCCTCTCTTCCCTTGCCAGAGGAAATTGGTGTGCTTTGGGCTGGGGAAAACGATGACTCTGAAGCAGCTCCTCTGCACGGAGTCCCGTCGGGATGAGTTTCCCGATGGCGGCTCGGGGTGCAGGGGAGAGTTACTCATTTGCGGACTCTGTATTTCCTATTGCCTTTGACTTGCTGCCAAACTCCTCTGCCATCCTGGCATCGTAGTGGTTAACTTGAGTCACGCTTAACAAGCTTGGACAGCTAATACTTTCAAGAGCTTCTCTGCATTTGTTCCTGCTTATTTTTTTCAACAGAGTCGGCAGAGACAGCTGCAGCCGGAGAGATTTGCCGAAGAATGAAATGACCTAAAAAAGTTGTGATGAAACACTGTTATCTTTGTTTTATACTTTTAGCCACCAGTGTTTTGTGGGCTCTGCTAGCCGAGAAATAACTCGGTCCCTTGCAAACCATATCTATGTTGTGCATGAGTTTTCAAGGGACTCTGTGTTTCAGCCAATAAATGACTGGCAGCCCTTTAAATGAAGAGAGACAGAGGACCATTATTTTGCTAATGCCACGCATTTAGGAATGTCACTGCTTCAGATATGTAGCTTTGCAGACGGGTGCTTGAAAACTTTCTGCTCTGCCACCCGGCTGTTTGCAGGGAGTCAGCAGCTGGCACCCTCGGTGTCACCGGGCTGTTTGCGTGGCCTGGCCTTGCAGGTGCTCCACCCTGTAATTGCAACCTTGATCTGCTCCTGCCCCCCCGCCGCTGCCAGCTCCTGCGCCTCCTTTGGGAAAGCTGAACTTGTGGTGGGTTTTTTGTGGTCTGGTGGAGTTATTTTAGACCGGAGGTGGGTGTCTCAAGAGGTCCTTTCAGTCCCCATCCCTGCATGCTTTTGCTAAGGTGGCTGCTCGATCCTGAGGTTCCAGCGGATGGGTTTCCCTTTTCTGGTTTTGTAGGTTTCTTTTCTGTTCCTGTCTTCCCATTTTCATTCACCAACATCATTCAGAAACTTCTGTAAATGTTTTCTCCTTGTTGCTCAGTGATCCCTTGTGTAGGAAATGAACATCTCTGGGCCTGGTGTAGACGAGCCTCTGGCACTTGGCTGTTTGCTTTGCTCTGTTGTGGCTGCTATGGGCTCTCTCTTCCCTTCTAGGAAGCTGGTACAAAAATTATTGCTCTTTCCCCCTCCTGTATGGGGAAACTCCACGCCCTATAGCACTGCAGCATGTTTGTGGCTGTGCAACGTCTCGCATGGTTTCATTAAGCCCAGGATGATCTATCTGCGTGCAGAAATGGTGAAAATCAGTCGGCTGCAGAGTTAATGCTGCAGAGTCATGTTCCTTGCACAGCATGAGCGATGTGGGCTGCTGCCAGGGCGGTGGAGCAGTTGCTGGGTTTATGTGGTGGGGCAGATCTTCCAGAACAGCTTCTGATTGTGGAGCCTCTTGTTCCCGGGCTGCTCTCCTTGGCATCGACCGGCCAAGGCAGCAGCTGCAGGGACCCTGGCTGCAAGGGCTTCATGGCTGGGAGGAATCCCTGAAATTGGTAGCAGTGATATAGGAGGCTGTGAAGAGTAAATCTCAGTCCCGAAGCAGCTGGGCAGCAAGCTAGATAAATCAGGACCTTTGTCAGTAATTCCTAGAATGACAGAGAGGGCAGTGGGTGCTGCTGTGTCCTTGAAATAGCTGGGATATCATCTGTGTGACATGACTTGCTTTGGCATAGGGAGAGCACTTGGCGTGTGCTACTGCTCCAGGGCTCTGGGCTTTTGCCCTTCACCCTTTTGGCAGGTGCATCTTCTCTGCCTCCTCCCTGCAGCCATACCAGCATGACGCTCTTGGCCCTGGGTGCAGCCTTGTCAGCACTGGGAAATGTCACCCTGCTTAGGTCTGGCTTACTCCTGTTTGGCGGCTGGTGGGAGGTGTGGGGGACACAGAGGACTGTGGAAACAGGCAAAAGCCATGTTCAGCTTTCTGGTCTCTGACAAGGACTTCAATCAGCAGGTAGCCACATGGTGCTGGGGCTCATGGGTAAGGCAGGAGACTCACATGTAGGGTCCAGCTCTGTCCCTTCCTTGTGCCATATGTCCACCCCCCTGATAAAACAGGAACAGCCTAGGCCTAATTTTAGGGTTACGTTTACGCTGGGAGGCTCTTAGGTGCTTTGAGTCCCATCTTGGGCAGATCCTGGGCAGTGGCAGCACACACTCCTGGAGGTGGATAAAGTCTACCTCTGCCCTGGCTGGAAGCATCTGTCTTAGCTTGGTGTGTCCCAAGAAGACATAAGGAGAAAACAGATGTGTGACCTTGGGTACCACACTGCAGATTTGCGCTCCTGAAAGGATCTGGCCAGTGCAGCTCATGTGAGTACCCACTACCTCCTTCGGTGGGGCCGCATACGGGTGGGATGACCACGGTGATATTCATCGAGCTGTGCTTACAGCGTGGGTGCCTGCACAAACCCTCCCTCAAACCGGGACTGTCGCCTCCGGGGGCAATGGGAAGGTGTGGGGCTGTTGTGCTGGGGCTGCTGAGCTCGGGATGCCTTGGTGGGGCAGCACCAGGGGATGGAGGGAGGGCAGGATGCGTCCCAGCCATGCTGGTCAGCTGTGGCTGAACTCACAGGTTATCCTGTAATGCCTTCATCTAAGCAGCTGTGAAGTATTTCTTCTCTAGGATATCGCTAAAATTGAGGTTTTTTCCACGTAAATCCTGTTCATTGGGGACAAAGTCTGGTTACAAGCGTGTTGAGGTGGAATGTGGTCACCATCAGAGTGTGGCACCGCTGGTATCGCTCAGAGTCCCATCAGCAGTGGTCCTGATGATGTGTCCCAGGACTGATGCAGCCCATGGCTGTGCAGGCAGGAGGACAGCACCAAGCTGTGCCCGGCCTCAGCTCTCCTCCAGGGCACCCTCTGCCCCCTGGGCAGGGACCAGCTGGCACCCAGCCTCCCCCACAGCTGCCTCCCCTCCAGTAGCTGGGATTTGGATGGGACCATGGATCCATGCAGCACGTTTTGGAAGGAAAGAGTGGGGATGAAAACTGCCAGTACATTATTTTTATTATTTTTTTTTCTTCTGAAACTCATTCTCAAATGCTCAGGCCTTAAAAGGAAGAACAACTCTGCTGAAGCCTTCATTGAGCTTTAGGAGTTGCTGCTGCATCTGGGGCAAAGCAGAGCTTTAGGGAGGCTGTTTAAGGATTGGGGGTTTGCACCGTGCTCTGACATGCAAAACAAAAACTCCAGCTGTGGTGGCAGGAGAGATCCAGGGGATGCCATGGTGGCAGCTTGAGGGCTGGATGGGTTGTCCAGGCAGATCCTGTAGCCGAAGGAAACTGGCTTGCTGCTCTGTTACAGCCTGGGGCTCAAGCTCTACAGGGCATTTTGTTCCCCAGTCATGTAAAACCCCTGGGTCAGCTGGGACAGAAACGCAGGAGAGGCTGTCGGCTGGATGCATGTCCCTGGCCAGCTTGGGGACCATTACAAAGAACGGAGGGAAGCGCCTGTAACCTTTTTGACGCTGAATACTTTTTGACATGTCTTTCACCTTCTGCCCTGGCTGCAGTGGCCACAGCTGGTCCCCAGCCATAGTGCAGTCCGAGGTGCTCATCCTCACTGGCAGTTTGAGGACAGAGAAGCAAGAGGCCCCTGGCCTTCAGGGGAGCAGCGGGTCCTTTCCCCGGGCACAGCAGCCAGCCCTGCTTTGCACCTCTGGCAGAGCCTGCAGCAAGAGCCTGTGCTTACCCTGGCTGTGCAGGCGCAGGCAGAGCTAATGCCCAGTCTGCATCCTCAAGGGTTTTTTTAATGGGAGTGCATTTGACTTCTCCTGCTCTCAGGTGCAATTTCCTTTAGTGTTGGTCTGTGTAGTAGCAGGCGACTGTGCCCTTGTCTCTGGTACCTGAACTCCTTCTGCTCTGTTAGTGCCCATTCAGCAGGTGCTTTATGCTCTGTCCCGAAGCTGTGAAAATGGGGATGTTTCCTGCCCCTTGCTCTTCTTTGTCACAGAACCCTCATCCTATGGAGGATGGGGTGGGGGCAAGTCCCTCTGTGTCCCCTCCCCATGGGGTACTCTCTGCGTGACTCTGGGGCTTGCATGGGGTGATTTCAGGGTCCAGATCGGTACAAGCCTGGTGCTGCCCGTGGGGCTGTGCAAGTCCTGGTGGGTGGTGCTCAGTGCAGAGTGGATGATGAAGAGTGTGAAGGTTGGTGTGGTGGGAGTTTCTGTGCTACTCTCCCTTCTCCTCGCTGATATACAGTGCTCTGAGGTGTCTGTGCATCCAGCCCAGGTTCAGGTGCTGGTGTCAGGCTGTGGGGCCATAGGCCCTTGGGGCTGTTCTGGGCTTTATTTTAAGTTGATTATCTTTGTAGTGCAACTCAGCATGGTGTCTGTCCTCCCTTGGGGAGGATTCTCCTCAGCCCCCCAGGTCCTCTGGTGGAGACCCCAGGAAATCTCAGCTGTGTCCTGACAGTCCCTGTTTCTTTCCCCTTTCTCTCCAAGAAAGGATCTTGGTGGAATGTGCTGTTAATTTTGGCACTGTCCTGACCCGCTCCCGTGGGATGAGCTGTCCCATTGCTGTCAGTTCTGCTCTGGAGCTGGGGTGAATGGGGAGACTCACAGTGGCAAGATGGGAGCCAGCAGTGCTGGCACGAGGGCTGGGGGAAAGCCTGGGAACGGCCGGGGAAGAAGCAAGAACCAGCAGAGTCTGAGCAACCAAAAGGCTACCGAGTTTCTCATCTTATGTCTTTGAAAATACCACTTAGCAGCAGGCTCGGGGCTTTGGTGGTTTGGGTTTTTTGGTTTTTTGTTTTAATTAAAAACACCAAAGTAATGAGATACTTTGCATAAGACCTTTTCCAGGCTCTCTCTCCTACACCTAACCCACCCAAGTTACAGTGCTCCGCTCTGTTCTCCTCTCTAACGCATTGCCAGGTTGGGCTCTGCTTTCAGAGGGCTGCCCCTGTTCTGCTCCTGCTGGAGCTGAGCATACGTGCTCGGGCTTTGAGCAAGTGCAGCCATTTGTTCTATATTTTCACAGTCTGGTCTGTCTCCTGCGAAGCAGAGGTTGGTTTGTTTGCATAATGCTTATTTTCGGAAGCAGGAGAGTTTTAGGAACAGGCTGACATTATATTTATTTTAGATCCTCTATAATTTTTGTTAGAAGGATGCATGTGTATTCAAAAGAAGTTCAGATATATATGCGTGTGTGGGGAAAGAGTTGTTTTGGGTACTCCCTCCCCAAGATCTAAATTACAGCTTTTCTGGACTTGGCTGAGATAAGGCAGTGAGTGAAGCCTAAATTGACTGAGTCAGCTGGTGGAGTATCACTGCAAGGAGCTGATGCTGGAGACCTTCTTGGAGGCCCTTTGCAGCTCCAGGATACAAATGAGTTTTACAGCCTTATCCTGGCTTTGATGTGGAAACCTGAGTGACTTGGAGCCACCCAGGGGTTGCACTTTATTGCTCAGTGTCTGCACTGAGCGAGGTTTTTCTAAGGGGAGTGAGTCTGGCAACCCACCCATTGTGCTGGGGTGGCTTTGCCTGTTGGGCAGAAGGTGAAGGGGCAAGCACGATCCTCTTAAAAAAAAAACCAAAACAAAAAACCAACAACAACAACAAAAAAACAAACAAACAAAAAAACCAACCCTGTGCTGACGTTGGGGTGCTTGTGAGCACAGCTCAGGCTGCTCTTCAGCCAGGTAGGAGCCTGGACCTGCAGAGGAGCAGCAATGCCAGCAGCTTTGGTGCCTCAGGGATGGTACCCGCTCCTCATTCCTTACCTGGTTTGCCTTGGTCTGCTGCTGGGGCCTCCATCTGGAGCACTCTGGGTTGTAAACATGGCTTTGTTCTCCATAAGGCTACTCCTGCTCCCTCTCATGGGCCCCTTGGCATACACTCCGTTAGCAAACGAAGGAGGCTCTGAACTCCCTGTTTGTGTAAGATGGATCATTTCAGATGCCTGTCCCCATCACCCCAGCCGCTTGCTGCAGTGAGGAGCCCTGGACCCCCCCCACATGTCCCTGCCTCTGGCCGGTGTCACGGCACAACCGCTCTCTGAGAATTGTACTTCAATTTCTGTGTGTATCTGATGGCCAAACTCTTCATTCATTGTCCTCAAGGAGGACCACTTAGTAGGCGCTTAGTCTCAGCATTGACACATCCTCAGTTAGATGACATCTGATGATGGGATCTGCCCGGTGCTGGGGCTTCACAGAGGCTTTGGCAGCCCTGGCTTGGAGCTGTAGGCAACAAGCTGCAACTCTTCGTGCGAGGACACGGCAAGGTGGCTGCCCAGCGCAGGGCGTGGTAGCAACGCCTGGTCCATGCAAGGTGTGAAGGTGATGTAAAGGGAGTCATCAACACTCCTAAAGCTCATGTTGGCCTGTGGCCCCTCAAGTGCTTCAACCTCCTGCTGTCCAGGAGGGTGCTCTGAGTGCAGCTGTCCCATGTCCTCTGAGTGCAGCCATCCTTCTGTGATACTAGATAGGAGACCATACACTGGCTGCCTTCAGACTCCTGTTTCCTGGAGGAAGAGCTTAATTTCCCAGTTACTGTTCTTTGTGTTGGGGCCACATTTGAGCGTGCTGCAGGCTCCCTTTGAGGGCACTAGTCTTCAAAAATCCCACTTGGTATAGAGTCATGTTTGGCCAAGAAGGGCTTGGTGTTGCCCCAGCTCTCTGCAGGGCTCATCCCAAAGAAGGGAAGTGGGAGAAAGAGGTGGGATCTTGGCTTGGAGCACGGAACTCCAAAAATTAGAGAACATGGAAGTAGAATGGGGGATCAAGCTGTAAGAACTCTCCTTGTAGCCATGCAGAGGGATCAGGTCACAGCCTGGCGTGAAGCTCCCCGAGGCAGGGGTTTCCTGTGGCTTTCCTTGGGGCTCCATGCCCTTGGCAGGTGAATCCCTCCTCAAAGTGGTGCTGAGCAGCATGCGCAGGTAATGGGTGGAGAGAAGGCTTCATGCGCAGGGCTGTGTGTCCAGGGACCATGCTTGGCTGCATAGGCTGTGGTGTCACTTGGGCAATGGTGGCAAGAAAACCAGCTGTCCTGTGGACTAGTGGCTGTTGGACTTCTTGGGCTTTCTCAGCTCTTCCTGCAAGTAACTCTTCTCCTTCCATTTCTAGTCCTGTTCCCTTCTCTTTAGTTAAAACAATTTTATTTCCTGGACCTCGCACTAACATTTATAGTCTTTGTGAGAAGATCTAATCAGGAGATGCTAGCAGGATGCTCTTTCAGGCTGAAATATCCTTTTTAAAAAATTTTATTAATATTATTTTCATTTTTAATTCCCAGGCTTTGCCAAGCAGGAGTGGCAGCCAGGAGAGACCCAAGCTGTTTTTGAAGGAGCAGGGTTTGCAGATGTCCATCACCTCAGTCCCAGAGGCTGGCAGGACAGAACGCAGCAGCTTGGCTTCCTACCTGCTCTGTGTAACACATCATAAAAACAAGCTGCTGGCCTGCGAGGGCTAAGCCTTCAGGTGGGAACAAACCTGTCTGCCCATGTGAGATGCAGTTTTGCACAAAAAGCCCTACGCTTCCTCCTGCTTTTTGCACACCTGGTGCACTGTCCCCCCACACTGCACCTCGCTGCCTGGGGAACAAGTTCCCTCCGTGGCCCTGCCACCCCTCCAAAAAATCAGCATTCCCGAGGCGAGTGCCTTCGCAGTCAGTGGGGCTTGGGGCGAGCAGCTGGAGCTGTGGCCTATTTGCAAGCTACGAGATGTGGAAAATATTTGTGTATTTGCTCAGGACACACAGGAAACTCCTGAAATCTCTCCGACAATACTAGAGGATGCACCCTGAGAATGTGGGTTTGGTTTTGGAAGCAAGCGGGGATTTTGTAGAAATTCCTCTGTGTCGCGGGCTCTGGTGACCGAGTTAGTTCCCCGGTGCTGCTGTGATGCTGGTGGGCTGCATGTCCCCACGCTCGGGCTGTGATGGGGCTTTAGTCTGGGTTTGCAAACTGGGCCTGCAGGGAAGTCCTGTGCCTGGGGACATCGAGGCCCGAGAGATGAGATGGACTGAAACCCCCACGGTGATCCTGCCGGTGTGACTGTGACCGGGCGCTGGCAGGAGCGGGTGCCAGCTCTGTGGCTGCTGTGTCATCCAGCGCTTGGAGCTGGGAGGACGGAGAAAGGCATTCTTCAAACCATTCCCAGGAAACAACTTCTTTAACCTCGTGGAGGGGAGTTGGAATTAATTTTTTTTATGTCCAAGTTACGGCCTTATCTCTCTGCAATCCTGGGTTTATCACGTCTTTCCAGAGTTCCTGATGTTATGTTTGAGGCTTGTGTGGCAGCCCGGGGCTGGCCCTGCTCCAGGAATGTGCTCCTTGCTTTTCCTTTTATTTCTTTACATATGAATGTGATTGTACCAAATTCTTTGGTATTTCAATGTGTTCTGTGCAGATTTTTTTCCCCTAGTTAAACTCCACCTCAGTCATCCTCAGCCCCTCAATTTCAAGGGGAGCAAAGAGGTCACCAACACAAGTCATTCACTTTACGTGTCTTTGCATGCAAAGATAAATGTAAGCTTGTTAAAACGGAAGACTATAGTTAGCAACACACGCTCAGTCGTGGCCAACTGCCATGAGAAGAATTCGTTATTTTCAATAGCTTGCACTTAACAGAAAATAGCTGACCTCTCCTCTCGCCCGAGGAGAAACAGCGCTGGTAGAGCGGTCAGTGTTTCGGAGCTTTGCTAATCCACTTGCTGGCAAAACAGATCAAAACCAGTGTGCTCTTGAACATTGAAAAGGTTGATCACTCAACTGCATTTTCATCAGTCAGCTGGGTTTTGCAGGGTTTTTGGGGGGTTTTCTTTGCCAAGCAAATACTCCATAACTACCTCCTGTCTCTCCCAAGCTCGTCCATATATGCGTTTCCACGTTGCTTTCGGTGGGGGAGGTCCTACCCTGCCTGCTTTCCTCTTCCAGTGCCTGCTCTCCTCCTCCTCCTCCCCTGCCCTTCCCCTCCCAAGGGTGGCATGCTGTGCTCCCTGCTTTGCACCTTCCAGCACTGCAGGCGGCCTCTCACCCGAAGCTGCCAGTGTGCCACCTGGGTCTAAGTCCCTTTTCAGTCCCCTGTGCCCCCTTTCCTATTGACTGCCTGTCCTTCTGGTGAGGAGCTGCTTGTGGGACCAGTGCAGTGGTTGTGGTTGTGATAGCCTGGGCGCGTGAGCTGATCTGGCTGAAAACAGACCTATGCCACAAAAAAAGTGGCTTTCACCCGCATCAGCTTCCCCAGGCAGCCTGTCTGTGGTAGCCTGAACATCAGCCCTCTGTGAGGCTGTATGGAGGTCAGCATTGCATGGTAGACATCGTGGCGAGGAGAATTGCACCTTTTCAGAGGCAGTTCAGGTTTATTTTGGGTTGAACTGACATTGTACCTATCAATTTTGCATCCTCAAAGAGCTGAGGAGCAGCCTGCTTTTTAGGAGTGTGTGCCAGACTGCTCAGCATTGAATACACCTGCAGCTTTCTGGGCAGGGAGGTGTGATGTGCAATTAAACTCCTTTCGTGGTGGCAGGGGACGCACTGACCTTCCCCAGAGAGCCAGAGCAGAGCCAAGGGCTGTGCTGCCCTGCCAGCAAACACCTCCTCTGCTATGACTGTGCTAGCAGGGAGGGCTGAGCACCAGGAGCCCAGGCTGCTGCTTCAGACACTGCAGCGCTGCCACCGTCAACCCAGACACACTGCACGCACACCCCCCCCACCCCCGGCCCCGAGGAGCTGCAGGCTGGCAGCAGAGGGTGTGCGAGAGGGATGCAACGGGATCTGCCTTCTCCTGCTGCCCCTCTGGGAATGGCTCCTGCTGCCGTGCCCTCACCGGGGGGCAGCCAGAGGTTGTGCTGGGGTGAGCCCCCGAGGCACCGAGCAGGAGTGGGTCTCAAGGGTGGCCCTGGACCCAGCCTCTTCGTATAGCTTTTATTAATAACAAAAATAACTTGGGTTAAATAGGGGCGGCAGAGGGGTTACGGATCAGCAGCAGGCTGTGACTGTCCTTTGGGCCACCTGACATCCAAAGGGCCACTGAAGGCTTTGTCCCATCAGCCCAGGGAGGAGGGGAAGAGCTTGCAACGGAGATGGTCTCACCCACCAGTCACTCCCCGCATTTATCCTTTGGGCAAGCAAGTGTGGGTCACACACAGGGGCCAGGTGACCCAGAGGTCCCCTCCAGCCCCACGGCATGAGTCCTGCAGGCAGGCACTTGCATGGGCAGGCTGCCCACATCGTTTGGAGCCAGGGGTATGGTCTCTTGAGGTGGCATTAACAAGAGGGTGCAGCTCCCAAAAGGAAGCAGATCCTGCTTTGCAGATCCTCCCCACTCTCGAGAGCAAGTTCCCCTGCACATCTCACTAGGCGCCAGCACTCCTGCGATTGCTCCAGCCCTTGATGTGAGTTATCGGAGGATCAGCAGATGATGCTCGCCTGCCCCGTGCTGCTTGTTGCGGGGTGGCAAGTGGTGTGAGCTGATGTTGGGGCTGGGCTGGGGGGGTGACCTTCCCTTCCCTGTGCCAGGGAGCTGCCGATTTGGCTCAGCCCCATCCCAAACCCTTCCCCTTGTCTTCCTCTGAGCTGGTTAGAATCTGAATGGCCCTGAGCAGCACTTTGATCTGCAGCGTGGCTGCCTGGCCCAGAGGCAGCAGCTCTGTAGGAGTCCCAGACAACCTGTTTGCCTCAAGCCTCTGGCCCAGACTAACACGGCTCTCATGTCCCTGCAGCTCAGACTGGGTGGAGATCATCGAGCCCCGCTCCCAGGAGCGGATGTACGTCAACCTGACCACCGGTGAGTGTGGCTGGGAGCCCCCTCCCAACCTGAAGGTGCGCCAGTCAGACCAGAAGCAGTGGTGGGAGCTCTTCGACCAGAACAACAACCGCTTCTACTACTACAATGCCATCACGCGGCAGACGGTGTGGCACCGGCCCCAGGGCTGTGACATTGTGCCCTTGGCGCAGCTCCAGGCCATGAAGCGCAGCTCCCAGCCCGACTGCCGGGGCCGGCAGCACCGTGGCAGCGCCAGCAGCGACGGCAGAAACACCCCTATCCAAATGGCCCTCCTGCAGGAGATGGAGAAGGGCAAGGGGGACTGTGCCGCAGAGAAGAGGAAAGACCCTGGCAGGTAGGGAGAGCTTTAGCCTTCTCTGTTTCTATCTATGGGTGGTTTCAGTTGCCAGGCGGACACTGGCTGCCTGGCAGACAGGCTGGGAAGCTGTGCTGCCTCGAGAGGGTGCAGCACTGGGGCAAAGTGCTGCCAGGCCAGCGATCACCACTGCATGCCCTGCTCCTCCCGGGGTACGGCTGTCTGCTTTCACCTCTGTGGTACCGCTTGGATGTCCCTGGTCTGGGCCAGGCCTTGTTTGTGTGAGGTACTGTAAGAACATACATCAAAAGATAATTATTGCTCCAGAGCCCTTCATGCTAAACAGAGTGAGAGGGGACATGCAGGAGTGTCATGCAGTGATGAGAGCTGTCCGACACTCATGGTGGGGTTTGCTGGGGTGGCTCAGCTGCCGTGCAAGGGATTAGGCTGCTGCAGGGTGCGCGTGAGCCCGACCTCTGGCTCTGTCCTTCCCCACTCGCTTGGCTGCTTGCATGTGCTTGCAGCTTCGGCCAGGGCGGGAGGTGAGGCTGCAGGGACAGAGCTCCTGGGCACAGTTATTTGCTCACATCAAGCCCCAAGTGAAAGAACAATAACGGGATGCTATTTTGTTTGGCTAAGAGATTTTCTTACACTCAAACCAGTTTGACGACAATCGGGGTGGTTTTTTTTGTATTGAAATTTTGCCAGCTTCAGCTGCATGTGAGCATCCCCTTCCCAGTCTCTGCCCCTCTGCCCAGGGCACTGCATGAGGCTGCCCTGCCTCGCTCCTGCCCCGTTTGGGCATCATCCTGCCCTGGAGAAGGTGGCACAACAGCTGGGGTGGCTGTGCAGCAAGTGGAGCTGAGTCATGCTGAGAAGTGCCTCACCCAAGGGCTAGAGCAGAGCTCAGGTGAGCCAGGTGCTCCTGCCATCCCTGCCAGTGCTCCTTGTCCCCACTGCTGGGCACTGCAGTGACCCAGGCTTCTTTAGCAGCTTGGGGTTTGGATCAAGGCTGCCTCTCTGTGTGCCTGGTGCTGGCGAGGGGAGAAGAGAAAAGCCAAGATGGTGAAAACCATGTAAGATGGTGATTCTGGAAAATATATGCTCTAGAGCACGCTAAACTGAGGTTTATCACTTGTCTGCTGCCCCCTGCAAGATGCTCCCGTATTCTCTTCAGATCTACGTGACTGGGAGACACTGACGATGCACATAAAGTGCACCAGAAAGAGCCCAGAGCTTTACTGGTGCCTGTGATGCCTCCGGCGCCTCCTGCCCCATGAGCAGCCTCTCTGAGCTTCAGACCCATCCAGAGGATGATCCCTGCCTGCCAGGAGAAACCCGAACAATGAGAAATGCCTTAAGCTGAACCGCAATAGCTCCCAGTTCCCTCCAGTCACCCCCAGTTGACCACAGGTGGGCACATGGGATTTGCCATTAGCCAATCGGCTTCCCATCTTTGTCCTTCTGCAGCCCGGTGCTCTGGGGCAGCTGGGATGGGCACCAACAAACTACATGTTTCTGGAGGAGCGAGTGCAAGAGCCTTGCACAGGGCATACAACATCCTGAACTCCACGGGGTCTAAAATATTTCTGCCTCGGGCTCTCAGGAGCCCTCTGCCTCAGTCCGGGGAATGGCTGCACCTCAAGGGATAAGCGATGCCAGCTCTGACCCGTCCCTGGGCTCTTTGGCCCCCTCAGCAGGGAGGACCCCACGCAGACCCCCTTGTGTAGGAGGAAGGGGAGTGATGCGACGTGGGCAGGGGTTTGCTTTACCTTTCATTGCCAGCCAGGCTGGTGCCAGGCAGCATCTCGGGCGTTGCTGCTGGTTCTCCTGCAAGGAAGGGGAGTGGGAAGGTGTCCTCCCTCGTGCCAGCCAGAGCCCAAGTTTTTGCAGCAACCTTGGGGCACTTTGAGCCTGCAACAAACTCTATTGAAGGGCAAGCTCTAGGAAAGGTGTGAGTGGCAGCTCGTTTGGCAGCTACCGGGCTGCTTGGACGTGCGAGGCTCTGCCAGGTCCTCACACCAGTAAGCCAACTGCATTTGCCTCTGGAAGCTGCTTTCTTGGAAGCAGGAGACTGAGCACTGTTGCCTTGCACATCCATCGTGTGTTATCGCTGCTATTTGTGAGCAGGGGTTGCATGTGCAGTTATGGTGCAGAGAATGATTTGCCTACCCGAGCCTGATACCCGAGGAGAGATTTCTTGCCTTTTCTAGCTCATAAAATGGTGAGCAAAGAGCTGAGTCTAAAACAAGTGTTCCCAGGTGGGATGTCTGGTCTAGTAACAGCAAACACACACCAATCTGGTCACCTCTGTTGTCTGCATTGTTCTCCCAAAGACAAACGTAAGTGTGTCCCCTTCCGTCCCTCGGCAGGGCTAGAGCTGTTTAAACAGAGCGTGAATACCCTGAGTGCTGTTGGTAGCATTTGACATCTTTATGGGTACCTGCACCCAAGACAGTTTCGCTTTTGTCTCTAACAGCAGCACAAAAGCTTTATTTTTCTTCCCTTCGTGTTTGTCATCCCATGATAGATGGAGAGGCCAGAGAAGACCAGTGTGGTCCCCAAGAGGGGCCTCCTGCAAGCACATGCCACAGAGCGCTGGGGGAGGGGATTTCATCCTTTTTTCAGTAATACTTTGTGGTTGAAGGGGTTTTTTCCTTTTAGCAGCCTTTTGTCCCACCCTTCCTCTCTCGTGCCTTCTGTCAGCATTGCTAAATCTGCTGTGCCCGCTGCCAAACCCTCGGCTCTCAGCAGCCTCAAGTGGAGTGGAGACGCTTCCCGGACAGGCGGGTGCTGCACCGCTGCTCCTTGCTGCCCATTCCCTCCATCTACGTGCCCATCCCACCCTCTCTCTCTGCCCCACTGCTCCCTGCTGCTCTCCCAGCTCTCTAAAGCACACCAGCTCAGGTCAGCCTTCTCTAGACACTGGCCCTTGGCTCCCCTGGGTGGCACAGGGAGGTCGACCCTCCCTGGTGAAATGGCAACTGATTGCTGAGGAGGAGACACTGCTGCGATCCCTGGAGCCTCCCGAGGAAGCTCTTCTGCCCGTGCACGTGCTTTTGCTCCTGTGTCTGTTTTCAGCTTCCCAGGGCTGTCCAGCCTGGCACCGGCTGTGCTCCTCCTGCATTGGAGTGAGGACAGCATGTGCCTTGCAGCTCCAGCCCCCTCTGAGCACTGGGGGTACTAGTGGGAAGGAAGACAGATTTTCTCCAGGGGTGATGGGGGCCAGATGATTCTTTCACGTGTTGGAAAGCTCTGCAAAGGACAGACATGTTCCCTTGGGGACCATGAGACCAGCCTGGGGCTGAAAGCAGCCGGTAGCATTTTGGAAGCATCTTGTGAGCTACTGCAGCCGCACTGGGGTTTGCCGGAGATCCCTGGGCCTCAGGAGTGAGAAGGGGCTGGGCAGTGGAGGGCTGAGGTGTGAAGAGGACAGTCTTGCTGGGAGCGGAGCCTGTGCACTGGTCTGCAGCATCTGGGCACGCCACTGGTCATGGCCACGAGTGGGCTCTGCCATTCCCAGCCCCACTGCCCATGTGGACCGGCCATTTTCCTCCTCTTCCCATGGTTCTCCCACGGTCAGGGACTTGTTTCAGAGTGGGATTTCCAAGCTTCCCTGGTGATAACGATGCATCTCAAAATCCTCCAGGTAGAAACCCACTGTCCCTAGGAATATCCTGTCCACCAGAAGAGGAGAGGTGTGGGGCCTTCTGTGGGGGCAGTGGGCTGTGCTGCCCACCCCCTCCTCAGGGGTCTTACTGTGCCAGGAAGGTCTGCTGGAATGGGAGGTAGAGGGGAAGTGTGACGTGAAGGTGGCTGTGAGGGTACTCCTGCCTATTCCAAGTCTGGCTGGCTTCATCGCAGCCTTAGGTCTCTTGAGGCCCTGTGTAAGTGATCCTAATATGAAGTTCTTTATAATCTGGCAAGAAATGCCATCAGGTTTCCTAATACAGGCTTGTTTCCTCCTTATGCCGCTGGCTGGGGGGCAGGGTGTGCAAACATGACACGCTTTACATGTGTCCACAGAGTTCTCCTTGGGGCCGTGCAGACCTGGGTTTGGGTGGGTCACCTCTGCGGGGTCTCCATCCCTGCCTCTGGCGTGGGCACCGGAGGCAGCGGCAACAGTGCTGCTGAAATACAAACATCCCTGTTCGTTCGCCTCTGTCAAAGCACCAGGAAAATGACTGCTGGAAAGGGCAGAGCTGAGGTGCGGGGCCTTTTCTCCAGGCTTCTGGGAGGGAAGAGCAAACAATGGAGCTCTGGGGCCTGGGAAGAGCTGCCGGATACGCTGGGCCTGCTGGAGCTGGGTGCGGGCTGGGAAAGCCAGCGCCGCGTTGCGGTGTTTATATTGGAGCTACTTGAAAGCATTCCTCGAAGGAACCATCTTGGGGGACTCGGCAGGGTCTCTGCTGCTGGTGGCTGAAGAGCACGGCCGAGAGGCTGCGTTGGGACGTTTCTCCACCACTGGCTTTGCTTTCTGTCAGGGCGTTCACTGCTCAGAAGGACAAGGCTGAACCTTTTTCCATGCTGGGAAGTCAGGAAGTCCTCGTTCTCCTCTGCTCAGTCTTTTCAACAGCCTGGGGACAGGGTTGAGGGAAGCTGTATCTATCGTTGATGGCTGTGGAGATGGTCCTTTCAAAAAAGCCTTGTCTTCTCTGCCGTGGTGCCTCTTTTCTCTGATCTCCAGCAGCTGGGGAGGCTGGAGACAGCACACTGTGTCCAAGAGGAGACTGACAGATGAAGTGGGGTATGGCACACGTTTAGGGGTTTCACTTCTCCATCGTGTTCACTTGCAGATCTCCTGGTCAGGGGGAGCGTGGTGGCTGGGGTCAGGCTGGAGCTTGGCTCCCTCTGCCCTCAGTGACACTGGAGCGGCACAGCTCCCCTGTCTCCTCTGACCTTGTGAGACTCCTCCGTGCAAGGACACTACCATGGTACAAGGAACGTGCCAGAGTCCCACGCCAGCCCTGAATGCAAGCTCCTAGGTGCAGTTCGCTCTTGTTGATGTAGGAGCACCCGTGGGCACACAGCGGGCACTGGGGCGGCCCCGGGAGGTACCAATACCCAGCGAACCCCTGGCAAATGCTTCAGTACCTGAACCGGTCTTCCCATCCCACGTTGCAGCTGGGGAGGAGCCGTGGCCTGGTGGCCTTGTTCGTCTCCTGCCTCTGCACCTTTGCAGCCCGCCCTGCTCGGCCGCCCTGTTGTGCAAAAGGTCCCAGTGCTGTCGTCCTGAGAGCTGCCCGAGTGCTGCCAGGCTCTGCCGGCTCTGGAACCCCAGCAGTTGGTCTGAAACAGTCTGGGGTGGGCTGGGTCCCAGCGTGAAGGAGGGAACGTGAGTCTGTGGAGGCAGCAGAGTCTGTTTCTCTGGCCCCGTTGCCCATCAGGGTGCAGACTGCATGTGCCAAAAACCTGCTGCCAGGAGCCTTGCTGCTCGCGGCAGAACTCTTTGCCTCATTGCCTTGCCATGGCCGTCTGTCTAACCCGTCCTGCTGTCCTGCCGGCCGGTCTCAGGGCATCCATGGAACAGGTGCAGGGAGAGCCCTGTGCCAGCGTGGAGCTCCTGCTGCTCCCCGCCACGTCCCACCCGCACGGCCAAGCCCGTGCCGAGGCCCCACCCCGTCCTGCCGTCCTGGGCAGGGCCAGGGCGTGGGACGCTTCCTCCCGCCCTGGTGAAGTGACTCGGGGCAGCGAGGAACCATCGCTCTTTGGGGCGGCCATCGCGCTCTGGCTGGTGCTGGGTCACAGGTAGGCAGCTTGTCCTCTGGGGGAGGCCATGAGCAGAACACCCCCTTTTCTTTTCCAGATCAAATCCCTTATTTGCCCTCATCTGAGGGCCAAAATCGGGGCTTTGCTGTTTTTCACGGATGTGGGGGTGGAGTTTGTCACTAGCTGGGGTCCTACAGGACCCTAAAATCATAACGTCACGCTGGGGCAGGAGCCCATCTCTGGTGGCCAGGCTGGTGGTGCTGCTCAGATGCCCAGTCCCGCACCTGAGCAGGGACAGATCGGGACATGCCAAGTGGTGCCGCGTGGGTGCGAATCGGGAGAGGCACCGATATGCGTGATCGGGCAGGAGGTAGTGCCGCTGCTGGCTGTGCAGGCAGGGAGAGGCTCCTCGCTGCGGCCCGGAGGTGAGCGGGGAGGCGGCAGAGCTTCAGGCTGAGTTCCTGCCGCTCCGGATCGGTGGGGGTTTGGTCAGCACCGGAGCAGTGGGCACTGGTGGTCCCACCGATGCCGGGTGGTACCAGCACACACTGAGCCTGCACGGGGGGACGAGTCTGGTCGTGCCGTGCCTGACGGAGGCGAGTCTGCCAAGCCTTGGGTGGTTCAGCTGTGCATGGAGGTGGCTGGCGGTGCAACGTTGTAGGTCAGGGAGAGGAATGTCCTCGGGAAGTGGCTCACGGCTGTGGGGTCCAGCACCTTTTCACAGGGTGATTTTCCAACCCTGCTACAGCTGGGGGTCTCTCGAGGCAGGGGGACACGCCTGCAGCTCAGGGGCTGTGGCTCTTCTCCCCCAGGACCTAACAGCTGGGTAGTACTGGTCCAGATGTGATGCTGCTCCAGCTGTAGCGTTGAGTTAAAATCACTCCCATGTGATCACTCCTGACCTGCCCACCAAGTCAGGAGCCTGTGAGCGGCTCTGTCTGCGTGTCCTTGGCACGGCCCTTTGCCAGGCTTGTTTCCCTGCCACGAAACGAGCTGCTGGTGCAGCCAAGCGGAGGGGTAGGTGGAGGGGTGTCAGAAATGCACCTTTAAAGGCCTACCAAATGTTGCGGCTCTGGTTCTTCCTGTTAGTCCAGGAGCTCTTCGAGGAACAACTGGGTCTTCAGCAGCGCCTGTGCTTGGGATTGGGGCTTGGCCGCATGCAGGAGGGACGCACCGGTGTGAGGAGTGGTCCCCACAGCCCCCAGGGAGGGATGCCTGGCGGGTTGCAGGGCCACGTGTCCTCACAAGCGCCAGCCCCATCCTGCCGACACTGCCAGCTGTTCCCTGCTCACGTCCTCACATCACGCCTCTGGGAAGAAGCACGCAGAGGGCAAGCTGCTGGTGGCAAAACAGGAGTGGGAGAGCAGGAGCTGTGCTTGGTGGCAGCTTGGGCAGGTGGAGGGAGGCCAATCCCAAACCCCTCGGTGTTTCCCGAGCTCTTGGGACACGGCTCGGGTCAGTCCTAGGCTGTGACGCTGTGAGCGGGAGGCGGTGGCTGGGGGACAGTCCTCCTTCATGGTGGTGGCATCTCTATCTTGAAGTAGTGTCAGGACCTCCCTTAAAATCAAACCCTTTGTGCCTTAGCGGGAGATGCTGGGGAGGTCCCTGGAGTCGGGGGGAGCCTGGGATGGGAAGCAGAGGATGGCGGCCTCCGTTCACCTGGGTAGTTACACGAGGTAGAGCCGTGTGCCTGTCGTGGAGAAGGAGCCAGGCCCTGCGAAGGCGGTGGCGCAGCATGGTGCGGCCAGAGGGCGGCGAGGCCTTTGGACCCTGGGCCAGGAGCCAGGCACTGCGCCCATGGCGGGACAGCACTGGCCCCACCCGGCGCCGCTGTGCCGAGGTGGGATTCACAGTGACGCGGTGTCATTAGAGAGTGTGTTTTGCCAAAAATGTGGTAAGCGGTGCATGGGGAAGGGGCACACCACCCCCTTAGGAGCAGGGTGATCGGGAGCAGATGTGGGATGTTGGGTGTGGGGCAGGTGAAATAGGGCACCCAGAGTGACGTGGGACTGCTGCCGTGGGGCAGACGTGTCCTGATGGAGTGGGGTGTGGGGAGAGCAGGGTGTGTGCAGGTGCACCATGCCAGCGGGGGAGCCCTGGGGGCAGAACAGGCAGAGCACCCCCGGGGAAGCCATGCTGAAGGAGGCGGCTGGGACCCGGCAGGCGAAAGGTCTCTGGAGAGCAGGAGCAGAGGGCAAGGGGGTTGGCATGTCCTGATATCTTGGGGCTCGGCGGGGAAGGCACGAATGGGGGCTGGCATCACTGAGAGTGGGTGCGTCTGCCAGCGCAGGGGCCACGCAGGACAGGTCAGCAGTGTGGGATGGGGAACAAGCGTTAAGGTTCAAAGAGAGCAGAATGGCTGTGAAGGTGTTACAAGAACATCTCCTGTCACAGATGGGGCAGGCACAGTGCAGCCTCAGGTTCTACCCAGTGACAGCTGGTAGCAGGTACATGGAGGGGGGGCACAAAATGGGGCCAGGTTCAAGGGGACCTTCCTGGGGACAGTGGGGCCTTTGATGACCTGGAAGCTCAGGCTGGTTTAACAGCCTTTCCCTTCCCTTATCCTCAGAGCTCACAAATACAGACTGGCCATAGCCGCAGCCTGACAGCAGGTTGTTATTACGCTGCAGAATGTGCCTTTGGGACTGGGATGTTGGAGTGGGCACATTTGGTTGGGGGGATCCCGAGTACCACCACGGGTCAGAGGATACTCCCAGCAGAGGAGGATTTCAGAGCCCTGAGAGCTGAGCAGGGCCAGTGCGTTTGGCCAAGGGAACCAGACCTGGGGGTGTCTGGACTGGACTGGGAGGGTGCTCTACACAGAGGCTCGGTAGGTTGTATGGGAGCGTAACACATCCTGCGAGCTGAGGAAGTCTGCCCTGTACACCTCCCATAGACCTCATAGGTTTTTCTGCAAAATAAATATGCATTTGTAAACTTAGCTCAAAAAAATAATGTGGTCTGGAAGGGCTGTCATCATAGTTTCACAGTCCAAAGGCAGATACTTGGGATTATTTTCCAGCTCACTGTGGTCCAGAATAGCTTACTGGTCTTCAGCTGGTTGTTCTGGGTGCCGTGCTAGCTAATGAGCCTTGGGAGGCGTAGGTTGTTTCCTATCTCAGTGCTACTGATACCAGGCAGGTTACATTACAGTAGGATGAACTTGTTTCATCTCGTTCTGCTGTTCGTGACTCAGAAATTTATCATGTGTCTAACAATGATGTGTTTCTGTTTCAGGAAGGGGGATCTCCAGGAAAAAACAACGAGGGGGTGATATAACTGTTTGGGGAATCTCCGTGTGCTTTGAGACTAACAGTCTGGTATTTGGGTAGGAGATACTTCAGTTAATATAATTTTGAAATATTTCCCTGTATTTGTATCTTTCTTCCTTTAGGGAGACACCTACCCACTGGCAGCCTCTGCCAGGCACGAAAGCAGCCATGTTGGTCAAAGTGAACAGTTTGAGGCAGATACAGAGCTCTTCAAACAGTTCTCTTCAGCTGCAGAGTGCTCCAGAGGCCAACAGCCAAAAATCTCTTCTAAAACCAGCCATATATGCTCAGCCTCAATCCACGTCCCAGAGCCCTGGAGCCTCAAAGCAAATGCCTACAGGAGAAACGCAGCCATCTATGCAGATCAAAAAGACGGAGAATGGTGGGTTTTGTGTAGTGCTGATGAATGGTCCAACTTCTCAAACACCTCCAAGGAGCCAGACAGGAACCCCCCAGCCTGCATCCCCCAAGTATGCCTCCCCTGCACCTATATACGATGAGCCATCTTTAGAGTCTCCAATTTATGATGAGCCACCGGTAGATATGGACACTGAGAGCATCAGTATGAGTGGGATGTCTCCACCAAGGTCACCGAGCAATAGCTTAAAAAAGCAGCTGCAACCAACAAAATTATTACAGCATCCAGGTATGCAACAGCAGCAAGCTGCAAAGAAGCATGCAAGAAATCCCTCTTCCACTGAATACAGCCCGGCTGGCAGAGAATATATAAAACACATGGTCAATGTTGACCAGTCTTCCAAACTCTCCCACTCCTCTGCTGCAACAGCTGATGCCTCTACTAAACTGCCCGGTCAGCTTTCTTCAAAGGACAGCTTCAAGCAGTCTTGGAGGATCTTGGAAGCCAATGTTCTCAAGAACATGGAAGCCCACCACAGTCGGCAGAACAGCCTGCCAACTCAAGAGTACCCAACTGGTATAAGCCATCAGGATTCTGGTTATTCAACTGGCCCTTCTCCAAGCTTGAGAAAAAGGAAAGGAAGGAGGCAGGGGACAGGTCAAGGAAGACCTGGCTCTGTGGGCAGCAGCAGCGAGCTCACAGCTTTGAATGATAAGCTGATTGCCGAGATGCGTGCTGTGGTGGGCAGGTCAGCAGCTTGCAGGGGAAGCAAAGCCAGCCTCGATGCTGAAAGTCTGGAGAATGGCATCCCGTCAGAGAGCAGCAAAGTCAGATTTCAGTCCGACCACTTGAAAAAATGCATCAACCGGAGCTCGAGGGATGACGTCTCAGCTAGTAATAGATCCCTGTATAGACAGGGCCTGGAAAGCAGGGGCAGCTGTCCCAACGATGTGGCTGCTCCACAGGACACAGTGAGGCAGAAGAGGACTTTTGAGAAAATAGACTCTTTAGAAAAGAACGTGACCAGCCAGACAAGTTTGGCTTCATCAGATGCTACACGCCACTCCTCCCAGGTACGTCCCCATCCACACCACGTTAAATCACACACCTTCGCCGGACTGTCGTGGTGCAGGGCCGAGTACCTGCTCTGCTCCTGGGTGGGTTTATTGGATGTGCTGCAGGCACAGATGTGTTCCACCTGCAGAATAGCAAACAGGTCACAAAGCTTCACAGCTTTACAGGTGAAGACCCCATTTCAGGCCAGTGGCATGAGAGGAGGGAGAATTGTGGAGGAGCTCGTGTCCAGCAATGATGGACATGCGCTGGGATGGCCAGTGTTGGTGGGGTACAGGACGCAGGCGTCACGATTTGCGTGGCCACATGGCACTGTTTTCTTTTTTTTTTTCTCTCTCTTCTTTTGCTAATAGTTTCTCGTATTCTGTTCTCCCTTCTGATCATTCCTGAGCATTGAATGGAAATATTCGGAAAACTGGTGACAGTGACTCTAGCATCTTCTTGTTGGAAATAGCTATTTTAAAGCCCATTAGTGTGCCTGCACAAGTGGAGTAGTTTTTCTCTGTAACACAGCACTTCTGCAGAATTTAGTTTGCCATCTTTTCTCCTATTTGGATTTGAAGGAACCTCCTGCTTCATGGGTTTAGTTCAGATTTAGGTTCTACATAGGTAATTTTGTATCCCATGAAGGTTTTGTCCTTTTTCTCTTTGCTCATTCTTCCAGTTATTTCACCCCTCCTGAACAACCTGAGTCTCTGCACCTCTTCTGTGAGGCAGAGCTGACAACAATCCTCCAGTGTGAAAAATGACTGTTTGTTTTAACCCTTTGCTCTGTCTTTTCCCCTGTTTGCTGGTCCACGACCTTTTCTGAAGAAACTTGGTAAAGCTCCTTGACCATTTCAGATTGCTCCAGTAGACCCACGAGGTGTAACTTCTCTCTAAAAGCCAGGCTGACACCTCCCAGCTGTATCAGATTTATGTGTGTGCGTTCTCCTCTCTATTGTAATTTCTGATCCATAGTGCCTGGCTTTCACCTGAAGCCCTTTTTAGAACTGATGTCATCTTCCTGCGTTTTCCATTTTTCAGGCACAGGGCCAGTTTGAGATTACACGACTCACATGTTTCAGTGAATAGTTCAGCAATTTCCTTTCACAGCCTCTTTAGACTTGTTGGAAGACTGCAATCCGATCTTCAGGATGTGTTACACCTCATCGCATCGATGGGGACAACTGAGACTTAATGTCTTGATTGTGCACAAGAGATGGTGGGTTGGGGACAGGCTGTGAATGGCCTTGAAAATGAAGAACAATAATTAATGTGTGGTAGGATGAAGAAGGAGGATACAGTGGAAGATGTAAGGAGATGGGTGTTGTGGTAAAGGCAACGAGTCAATAAATAAATACTCTATTTACAGAAATACTCTGAGATGGAAGAGTCCAAGTAAGGAGGGGAGAGGTTGCAGAGAATACAGCAGCAAAATCGCTCCTCACCTGAAACCAGCAGCATGTGGCTTGAGTCACCAGCAATGTCCTGTGCCAGGCCTGCGTGGCAGAGAGGAGAATCGGGAGACGAGGAAATTCATTATCCGAGGAGGGTGGGCAGAAGGTCTAGGACATGCTGAGCAGAGGTGGATGCGTACTGTCAGCACAACGATAATAGCTGGGTAGTTGTGTGAACGAGATTTGGGAGATAAGCTTGAGAGAGAGGAGAGAACCAAGAGCCTGTTGAACCTCTAGAGAGTATGAGGAGGTGGATCCTCAGAAGTAACACGCTGAAGGAGCAATTAGGGTGGTAGGAGGAAAACCAACCCTGGGCATGGAAGGTGGGTTGAAGGAGACGGAGGATGGAAATGGCAGAGAAGAACTGCAGGCAAGGAGATTTAGGCAGCATGTTGAGTGAATTCAGAGAGAGTGAGGAGGTAGAGGGGTAACTCAAGGGACAACAATCAAAACGAGGTAGAAGAGCAGGAGAAATGATTGTGCCCCAGGCTGGCAATAGGAGGTGGAGTGCGATGTGTGCTAATCCTGTCATCCACATGTAGGTACATGTTGGGTGTAAGGTAGGGAAGGGTTGGACTGCGCAAGCCTCTGTCCTCAGTTCAGCAGTTCCTCTTTACTAAGAAGAAAACACTTGCTCTGAACGGTTAAAAACTAATGTGTGTTTTGGGGTTGACTGTAGGCCGGGACTGGAATAGAGTGTGGCACACAAGCTAAAAGTGATCTGCAAAGAAGGAAAATACATGTTTTAATTCACTTTTTCCACTGCAAAACCAAAATTTACAGGATTTCTGTTTCTTTGTCTTCCCTTAAAACCCAAAACCCTCAAGATTATCGTGTTTGGCTTTTTCCTGCTTGCTGGAGATCTCCTTGGAGAGCGCAGAGTGAAGTGTGGGCTGTTTAGCTCTTAGTTGCTGTATGCGGGAATTTCAAGTGTAGCAAAAAAGTCTGTTTCCTAAAGCAACTTGGGTGTTTGAGTTCAATATGTGTCCCAGGCTGCCACTTCCATCCAAAACAGAGAATTCTGGATGGGCAAAATAAGTGTCTTATTCTCACAAAGTAGTTATTATGTATCATTTTCTTGGGATCGGTACTATCAAGGCTCTAATTATGGAGTTATCTGTAGTGATCACTGGGGAAGAAGGATGGGTAAGAGCTGCATGTAAAACCTGCATACAAAGTCTGGAAGGAAGGAAGGAAGGAAGGAAGGAAGGAAGGAAGGAAGGAAGGAAGGAAGGAAGGAAGGAAGGCAGGCCTTTGCTGCTTATCTCTGTAGACTCGTGATCAGTGGACTTGTCCCTGGAGCTAATGAGTTTGATTACTGCAGACTGCAGGTGGGGAGCAACTGTCCCTAGTTCCGTGAGAAGAAAACACAACCCTGTGGCTCTCTAACCTCTGCCACCTCCTGGAGTTCCTCACCCACCTCCTGGGCTCCTGTGGCTCTGCAGGAACTGAGAGTTGAAGAGCAGGGAGAAACATGGCTCCTTGCTGTGTGCCACAGAGCTGTACTGCGGCTCTGGGAGTCAGTCCTGCTTGGGCTGTCCCCGGGAGCTCTGGGACAACCTGGACATCAGCCCTGTGACTCCGTGTCCCAGCGCTTCCCTTAGGGACAGCATCCATGTGCAGCTGTGCCAGCCAAGCTCCTGCAGAACTGCAGATGTCAGCCACCGATTCTGCACAAATCGTGTTTTGTACAGATTCACCACTTTGCCGTGGCTGGTAGCTTTATGACTTGCTGTCAGTAATTTTCCTAGCAGGATAAGGAGCCATCTAAGCTGCTTTTAACACATCTGTTCTCCATTGCAGCCCGGGACAATAGAGTTGGACCCTAAGCAGGAGAGCAGCGGCCAGCCTGGCAGCTGCGTGGGATATCATTTCCCTTACAATACTCTACGGAAGCCCATCTCTCAGAGCAGCATGGCAGACTGGGCTTCTAAAAACCTGAACATGCACACGCAGGGCATCTTCCGCCGAAGGATCTCCATCTCCAACATGCTGTCCTGGAATGGCGGCTCTATCAAAAAGCCAATGCTCATCACTAGCAACCGCACCATCAAAAAAGAGGCGTGCGAGATGTTCAAACTGGTGCAGAGCTACATGGGAGATCGTCAGACTCGCATGGACCGGAATCACGTGGCATTGGTCACGGTCACCAAGTGCTGGAGCATGCAAGGTCTACGGGACGAGCTGTACATACAACTGATCCGGCAGACGACAGATAATACATGCTACCGGAGTCTGGCATGGGGCTGGGAACTGATGGCCATCAGTCTGGCCTTTTTCTCCCCATCACCCAAATTTCAGTCTTATCTGGAAGGTTACATTTATCGCCACCTTGACAGTGACGAAAACAGTAAGTGCCTCACGCACACCTGCTCTGTCCCCAGCAGCATTCTGGTGGGTTGAGCCACTTACTCAGGGTTGTCTGGTTTTTAAAAATACAGGTAGTCACCAGCCAGTGCTGCCGTTTCCATCTGTGAGAGCACCATTCCTTGGCTGCCACCAGCTCATCTCCCTGCAAGTCTCACTTGTGCCTGGCAAAGAAATGCCAGCGCTAGACTGTGCTCATCTCGCCGGTCAGCACGGCAAGATCAGCACTGAAAAGAGCTGATTGGGACCCACCAAGGGCAGCGTTTCTGTGGGTTCTCTGAAGACATGATTTGCTTCAAAGTTCCTTAAAGCAGGCAAAAAAAAAAAGGATGAACGTTATAACAGAATTTTTTGAGAGCTATTGCAAACATTACGAGCAGGCCTTAGCTTGGCAAATATTCAGAGACCCTGAAGGATGCTGGCTTTCGTTGTGAATAGATGCAATTTATTTGTCTTTCAGAAGACTTGGGGACCAGCTCAGCATATATTAAGTTATTACCCCAATTTTAAATTGCTATAGCATCCTGTGCAATTAAAAAAAAAAAAAAAAAAAGCCAAGCGCCAGCCTGGAGAGTATTTATTGGCTGATTTGTCACTTTTTCAGCAGTGCTTGCTGTGTCTTGTCCAGTCCTGGGCAAGAAACCAGAGCATCTCTTTCCACTTGGGGCTTCAAACGCAGTTAAAGCCCCCCCAGAATTGCAGGGCAGGTGCAGAAGTTCTGCCCCAGCACCTCTCTGTCCCTGCTAGTGAGCGCGGTGGTGGAGGTGGGCAGCCCTGGTGCAATGCCGACCTTGGCCTTATGGTTTCATGCTGGTAGCCTTAATGTGGGGTTCCTTCACTGAACTGCTGGATGTGCAGCACTTGTTTGGGTTTTCATGAGGATCCTAAACCCTTGTCACTTCTCCCCAAACCCATTCCCTCCAGCTATGCTTGATCTAGGAGCGAAAAATCACCCTGCCAGCACCGAGGTCCAAGCAGCAAGGAAGAGTAATCTGAACTATTTGAGTGGGTGGTTCCTTCTGCTGGCGTTTAGGCAGTAAGGTTCTTCAGGGACAATCTTGCTGCCTGGAGCCCCTTCTCAACTATTTGGCCATTTGGAGAAGTTGAGTGATGTTCTGGGCCCCTCATTCGGGTGCGTTTGGAGCTGGCTGTGGTACAGGACTGTTCCCCAAGCAGACCTCCTCATGCTGGAGTTAGGCTGGCTACCATGTCTAAGGGCAGTTCTGGGCTTTGGTATTTTATCATTCCACAGTATTAATCCAGAGCCTCTTTTGAATTTGCAGTTGCCCAGCGCATCAAGGAGCTTGTGGATCTGAAAAACAAGAAGAACTCAAAATCCAGGAAAAAGAGGAAACAGAACACCGAGGATGAAGGTAAAGGGAGGCAGAGCATGCAGGGAGCCAAGAGGCAGGACTGTTCTGGCCTCAGGCAGGCGGGGATGCCGAGCTCTGCTGAAAATCAGACCATTTCTTTACATGCATAGACTTAGATTCAGGGAGCTTTACTGCAGGTGGCCGGAGTGAGAGGCGTGACTGGAGCGTGGCTTGGCAGTGGGCAGCATGTGGCACGGGTGACAGTGTGGCAGCAAGGGGGACGCCTTTCACTCACAGTAGTGTGAGAAAGGGGATTTCAATTTGGGTGCAGACCTGGGGCTGTAATTCAACTGGTCTGTGTATGCCATGGAGTTTCCTATAGCACGTTCCAGTGCTAAAAGTCATATGAGCCAGCGTGTGGAAAAGAACCTGTCTCGACTGTAGGAATGGATTTTGTAAACCACCACCCAATCTGAGGGCCTTCAGGGAGGACACCGATATCTGGAAAAGAGCACTGCCTTTTTCTCTCCAGTACTGGCTTCCCCTTGTCCATGCTTCCTGGACTCTGCAGTCCAAGGCTTGCAACAGCACCTCTGCCGAATGAACAAGAGCTCATGTATTCCTCCAGCCTCAGGTTTTAGCTGCTGGCTGCAGGATAACACTTTATCTGGTTAAAGTCTTGCTAGACAAAGTCCATTCAATTTTTTTTTTTATATTGTTTCAGGAAACTTGAGCCAACTCTGTGAATTCATATCAGGCAGCAGTTTAGATCATGTGGCCTCAGTGTTTTTAATCTGGGAGAGCTGGAGTCCAGCTTCCTGCCTTGCTGAGCCCTACCTGACGCCAGCAGGCAGGCGTGTGAAACGCTGACACTGCAGCTGCGCTCTCCCGCTGTGGCTTTCGTGTCACTGCTTCCCCGAGGCAGCTGCAAGCCTGGGACATGGCTGAGGAGGCCCCTTGGTCACAGCCCCTGCAGTAAGAGCATCTGTCACTACTCTGTCTCCAGTGGAATTCGGGACAGAGACCTGAAGTTGCACAGAGGGATTACCTTTCTGGTAGGGATATGTCTTTTTCCTTTCCTGTTCAGGCCCAGGAGAGTTCTGCCCATTCTGAGCCTTCGAAATGTCATTTTGCCTGTGCTCAGAGGGACTTTGATATCTTCATGGGACAACTCCCCGGAGATTGCTCTGTGCAGGGCGTGCTCTCTCTGTGGGCTGAGCAGGCTCCTCTGTGCAATTGCTTGTCTATGTTGCATGTGCTAGAGTTGTGCTTAGGAAGATAGAGGTGTATTTTACCTAAAAATAAAAAAAAAAATTTAAAACAAAATATGTATATATTTTTATAAATATGAAATGTTACGGAAAAGGCATGCCAGGATAGCTTTATAAAGTTTCCAGAATGAAGCACTTGAAAGTCAGAAGTGCCTGTGTGGCCTCAGCTGGGGCTCTGGTGACAGGTCACGCTGTTCCCGTCACCGGACCCTGTTGCTTTCTGGCACACAAAAGACCCGCTCTGGCAGTGAACTGGCAGCAAACTAGGATTTTAGAGTTATGTGCTGGTCTGCAGGCTCCCATCGGCTTCTGCAAAGATGGCAGGAGGGCCGGCAGACTGCTTGAACCAGCTTTTTCACAAGTGACCGATAACGCTGAGGATTTTTTCTGGGGCCTGAGCTCAGAGCTGCGCCTGAAGTAAGGGGAGATGCTGCAGGAACGTGCCAGGTTCAATCTGCTGCTGGCTGGAAAGCTCAGGCTTTTCCTCAGGATGCCTGCGTCTGCTCCACCAGACGTGTGAGGGGTGGGCAGGATGCAGCTCCCTGAAGCTGCAGGGCTGTTGTGAGAAGTTAATTAGTAGCTCTGAAATATTTAGACACTTATGGATGGTGTAGCAGCAATATAGCAGAGAAAGCTGTATGGAAATTAAATGTACTGTCTTCAAACAAAACTGAATAGTAGACACGTAGGCATGTATATAAGTCTTTCAGTGAAAAATGGAGTTAAAGCATTGACTTCCCCCCCCACACACACGCTTCCTTCAGTGTAGAGGCTTGTAAGTAAACACTTGAGTAAACATTTATCATCTGACATGCACCTAAAGAAATAATTTTGAAGTTTCCCACGCTTACCTCTGCAGTCTTTGTCGTCTAGCATAATTTTCTGTGAGTAAATGAAATATGAGGGTGGTACAAGATCTTTTCACAGATCAATAACCCATCAAAAGGCATAAGAGTAACAGGTAGAAATAAATGATGTGTTTTCAGGAGGAGGATTGTCTTCTGATCCTGCAGGAATGTAACTGAGCTTTGGGTCTGTGCAAGGAGGCAAATAATGAGCTGGCAGCTCGGTGTTGGTACAGAATTATTCGGGATTGTAAAAACTAAAGGTGCAGAGAGATCTCACAAGAGTGAGTAACTGAGCGATCAAGCAGCAGAGCAAATTGTGTCAACCAAAGTATTGTATGTGGGGGAGACGTCCCTAACTGCACATGCAGAACAGGCTTCTTCATAGCTGTTCCAAGGAGGGAGAGGCATTTTGCAGCCTGTATATGAATTTCCAGAAATGTATACACAGTGCTGGATGCGGTCAGAAACCAAACAGAGGATCGGGAGCTTGTAGAAAAGGGACAGAGAGCAAACCAGCGCTTGGCCATAGTCGTGCTGTGCCCGCTCCACATGTCCTGCCTGCGTCCCTCTGGAGCTGATGAGTGCGGCAGGGGGAGCCCCAACAGAGCTGGACCTGGAGCGGAGAAGGTCAGTGGGCTGCAGGAAACTGCAGGTTGCTTGCAGAAAGCGAGGGGAAGAAAATGTCTCCTCATCTGTCATAGCAGAAGGTTGGAAAGCACCTGGTTTTGTTGTTGGGCAGCAGGCTCAGGAGCACTCTGTCCCAAAGCAGAAATCTCTAAGAGTTGGCAAAGTGGGGCATTGTGCAGATTAGGAGCATAAACAGGTTTAGGGAGAAATGGGACAAATTCAAAGAAGGGAGGTCTGTCAGTGGTGGTTGATGGTCCAGGTGCAGCACTGCCTCAGGGCATCTCCCACCTGCTGTTAGCTGGGAGGTTTTCACAGGAGAATACTCATTTTTCAGACATCCTGTACCTGTTTCTATCCTCCTGGTGGCAGATGCAGGCTGCCAACTCGTACAGCCCTTTGGGCTGATGAAGCCCAGCACGGCAGTTCCCACGTAGGGAATGGTGATGGAGCAGCATTGCTGGGATGCAGAAGGATGCACTGGTGGTGGGAGGAAGAGGGGCTAAAACACTGCCGCAGAGCAGGGTGCCTGGGCAGAGCTAAGCCAGGAGAGCGGCACCGTGCGAAGCCCAGCTGAGGGGGCGGGAGGCACTTACCCCTGTGCCAAAGAGCACAGCAAGGCAGGGCCCCGCTCTGAGAGCCTGCCCTGACACTGTCATGCTGAGGTCTGTGAGAGGCCGCGATAGATCGGAGAAATACCCAAACAACAGCTTCTGCTGTGCTAAAATACATGTCCCATGGCCAGGTCCTGATTCCACATTTTTTGCTGCATTTTTTAAGACATTTTTTGGCAGGAGAGCATTCGCGTCTGTTCCAGAAGGTATGTTCCTGTGTGTGCCCTGCCTGGATTTTAACTTGTTATAAAAGGAGAGGTTCTTTAAGAAGCTCTTCGCATGTGTTTCTAGGCCAGCACATGGAAAAATATTTTCCTTTGCAAACTGTTTTTCACTGTGTGGGTTGTTAGTAGTCTTCTGTTCCCGAGCTCCTGGGGCTACTGTGGTACAGGAAATAACAGATCAGCTTGGATTTCACGGATTCATGATGTGCTCAGAGAAGTGGAATTGCCTCAGTGTTAGCCCTTTCCAGCCCCTGCAGGCAACGCTGCTGTCCCTGCACTGAGGGCTGTGCGCTGGGGAGCACAGGAGGTACCTGTCCCGCTTGTCAGGAGAACTGACCGTGCGTGATGAGCTGGATGCCAGGAGCCGGTCTCTAGCTGAGCGTTTTAAAAGCAGCCAGATGGTCGAGTCAAGTCACTACTGTGGCAAAGTGGAGGCTAAAGCTAAATTCTGCTCCTCTCCCTCATGTTTCCCCCTGCAGCTCACTGCTTGCCTCCCAGCCTCTCCACATCTCCTTCGCCCATCTTGCTCTGCGCATGCCCTGGGAGCCAGGAGTGCTCCCAGCGGGGCGGATGACTTCTGCTATGTAGCAGGGAGGCTGCACCCTGCGCGTTTAAGGTGCAAGCCCCTGTGGGAGCCATTTGTTCTGTGCTGCTGCGGCAGAGTGCCAGTCACCCTGTTCCTCAGGGCTCCCTCTGCTTTCGTGGCAGCTCAGGTCTGTGGGCAGTAACCGGTCCAGCCCCTTGTGATGGGGCAGGTTTAGTTTTCAGTTTATTTGCTTGAAATTCGGTCGGCTCCACACATGGCCCCAGCAGTCCCCTCTGGGTTGGAGCTGCAGTTTGGTTGTTTTTGGGAGCAGGATGCCTCACTGCAGGAAGTGCAGGATGTAGGGTTTAGGCTTTTCCCAGGATCGAGGAGCTTTCTGGGAAAGTACGAAACAGGCTTCAAGCAAATGTGTCTGGCTGCTGCCCACGCATCAGCCGTGCAGGATCTTCAAGGCAACCAGTTCCTTTGCAAACCTTGTTAAACTCTTAGGGTGATTATGGGTTTCATGGTCTAATTACAGTGTGAAAAAACATTTCCTATTATTAGTTTTGAATGTGCTGCCTCTCGCGTAATTGTGAAGCAGAGACACAGTCCAGTCTTTTTCCCATTCCCTCCTTCGTGAAGTGGGTGACACTTTGCATCGGGGTGTGTCTGCGCATTTTAACAACAGGAGCCGTAACCTAACGTAGTGAAGCATCACACAGCAGCTCATTGGTTTTGTTTTCTTTAATCCTTAGACATTTCCAATATAAATCATGTCTGGGATTAGCAGGATTTTTGTATACAGGGAATATTTTGCTTTAGATATTCCCAAGGGAGAGAAAGTCTTAGAACTGACTTTCCTTCCCGTTGCCTGCCGGAGAGGGGGATGCTGTTGTACCTCCTTCGGCATTGCTCCAGCATTAACGGAGAGGCTCCACTCCAGCTGTGACAGGCAGATTGGTTGAGGCAGGGGGTGCTTGTTTCATCGTGGGGAGCCAACAACTGTGGTTTGTCTGCTGGCTGGGAGGAGAACAGGGGAAAGCGATCCCTCACCTTTGTGAATTGTTGTTCTGCTTGGGAAGAGCTTGTCCTTCCTCTGCATTGAGAGGATTTGAGGAAATCCAGGCTCCTGACCAGTTTACCGAAGCCATAGGGTGTGTGAAAGGCTGATCTGAAATACACAGCATCTGACCAGAATGTAGATTTTAAAAGCCACAAGTATTTTGAACTCTGCTGCAAGCTTTGAGCCTGGCAGGGAATCAAATAGGGCAGATCTATTCACTGCTTTCAGCAAGCAATTTGGGTTTGACTCGAAAAAGAACAAAAGGCCAACAGTTTTGGAAAAACTCTCCCAGCAATCAGCACTCTGTCAGTGCAAACATTTCTCTTGGTGTCACAGGGGGATTAGCTCTGTGAATCCTGTCTCCGCTCACTCTCAGAGTTTGCTGAACCAAGTGCAACTGGAGCAGCCATTCTTGCGGAGGGCTGCAGCTTTTGTGGTGAAGTCCCCAAGCTCCGGTGTGTCCAGTTTTCCTCGTATCACAGAGCACGCCCGAGCCTCACGGTACGAGGTTGCGTTGGAGGAGGCTGTAGGCAGGAGAGTGAGGAAGCCTTCTGCAGGGCTTTGGGAAGACGAGAGAGACCCTACCGCCTTCCCGCACCTCTCCTTGTGTCCTGAGCTCGCTCTTGGTGCCGGTGCTGTCTCTCTGGCCCCACACGCCTTTCTCTGCCGCTGCCTCTCTCGCTAGCCCAGGACTGCCGTTCTTGAGTCATAAACAATTTGTTTAAAACACTTTGAAATCTTTCCTGGCAGGAGGCTGGCTCAGCGTGCTCTTTGGCTGCGATCTGGCAATATGTAAATACCCAGCCCTGTGTCTGTGAGCCACATAACTCCAGCCACACTGCCAGGAGGGAGGACTCACACTCGCATGCGTGCCCGGGCTATGAATGCCGAACGGGCACCTTGTGCGGAGTCAGGACAGGGTCAGGCTGCCTGTGCGAGAGGTGCAGATCTGCAGGAGCAGGGCTGGGGAGTGCAGAGCTATGAGCCTTGACTCAGAAGACAAATCCCTCCAAGCCCAAGTGCCGACTTGCACTGATGCTGCCTGCCATGGGGCTGCAGGGCCGGGAGGCTTTGGGGCGCTCGGTGTGCGGTGTTGGGAACGTCTCTGCCCTGCCTGCACAACAGGCTGCACAGAAGGGGGGTGGCTCTTTGTGCTGGTGGGAACTGCTGCACTGGTGCTCTCTGCAGGGCTCTGGTGCGGTGCGTGCCCGTCGCTGCAGGCTGACCACTCATTTCTCCTTCCCGCAGGTCTGCCCATCAGCACCTACGCCAAATACTGCTACCGGAAACTCCAGAAAGTAGCTGTAACTGGAGGCAAAAAGGTGAGCGGCTGCCCCGGCTCTGGGGCCTGTAGGCTGCCTGCGTGGCACTCTGCTTCCCAGGTCCCGGAGCAGTCGGTCCTGTGACTCTCAGAGGTCACTGATGATTCAGCGATGGGAAACGGAGATAGAGCGAGCAAGTGAGGCTTGCTCAGGGCCCGTCTCCCCATGAACATGTGGGAGAAGGCTGCTGCCCGGGTCCCGCCATCCTCCTGGCAGACAGCAGTGCCTGCCATGCCCTCAGGAATGTGAAGGACAAACCTGATGTTTACCTGCCTCCGTGGTAAGAGGAGCTGTCTGTGCAGAAGGTGCCCATCATTTGGCTTCTTCCTGTGAGGGAAGAGTCTCCCTTGGCCAGTGAGAGTTTGTATGGGCTGCGTCTTGCAGCTGGTTTGCTGCAGAGTTGTTCATTCTCAGTTCAAAAAAAAATCACGCAGCGGAGATGGCTGGTGTGGAGGGGAGCCTCTGCTCTGCGTTATCTGGAAATCCCCCTCCTCCCTTTCCTCCGCGCAGTTCTGCGCAGGGCTGTGGAAGCTGGCAGGCAGCCTCAGCCTGTCCGTCCTGGGTCTCTGAGCCAGATCCGGTCGTCTTTTATTTCTGCAAATCCCTCTGGGGCCTCCCTGGTGTACAGCAAGCAAATAGCTGAAATACCTCTGGAGGGGTGAAGGCTCCCGGCATCCCCGCGGGGGCAGGACAGGAAATGTTGGGACAGGCATTGCACACAACTGTAGCCCCAGCGGCTGCCACCCTCCACGGGGTTGGCGGGAGCTTTCCCCCCATCGCACCTCCCACTTGGCCGCAGGGTCGCTGCTGAATGGCCGCTGCGCTGGGCAGCCTGTCACCTCGATGACAGCGCTCTGCATTTGTCCCGATCTCTGCCAGGGGAGATTCAAAGCCCCTTTCAAGTGTCGGCATCTTTGAGAAGCAACAGGTCCCGGTGCCTGCTTTTCAGAGAGCTTTAGCACCTCTGAGAGCAAAGCTTTCTCTGGAGTTGGACATACCTGGAATTCCCTTCTCCAAAAGGCTGTTTTTCAGCTGTCCTGTGGCCAAGCACTCTGCTGGTGCCAGGCCGGTGTACACATGCCCTCTGCTGACCTCCACCGTGGCCAGGGAAGGGGTGGGCTCCATCCTTCCTCCTGCCATGCCTCTACCTCCAGCAGGTAGAGCTGCAGCTGGAGCAGCCCCCGCGAAGTGCAAAACACGGCAACAGAATCCCTGCAAAAACAGCCCTAACTCTCCAAAGCAATCTGCCAACAGGCAGCAGCTTCTCTGCTCCTCTGGGGCCTGATGAGTTGACCCCCCCCCCCCCGCCCAATTTTAGGAGGTGGAGGCTGCAGAGCAAGAACCATGCTGCCAGGAGGCCAGCGAGGTGTCCATGAGCATGGGCAGCTCTCTCCATCCTGGCCACTCACCACCACCGTCCCCAGGTCGCTGTTTCTCTGCGGGCTGGCTGTGCCAGAGCCGCACTGAGCTCTTCTCTGTCCTCAGGGCCTTCGTAAACCAACAGTGGAAGAGATAACGCACGCCAGGAATGCCATTGTGACACCATCACTCTTTGGCAGCTCTCTGGAGGAAATCATGCTGCGGCAGCAGGACATGTACCCGGGTAACAAACTGCCCTGGGTGCAGACGCAGCTCTCGCAGCAGGTCCTGGCTCTGGGAGGAGAACAGACAGAGGGGATTTTCAGGTGAGCTTTTGGGGTGCTGTGTTACTTTTGAGCCACCCACATGTCAGTCCTCAAAGCCGAGAAGTCAAGATTGACCTCCACATGCTTCCTCTTCCCTGAGAATAGCGCTCTGCCACAGATTGTCAAAACCTGACCTTTCCCAGGTTCAGGAATCGCCTCCTAAAGCAGCCCATTTGCATGCATTAGCACAGAGCGGACAGCGTAGATGTGACTTCACTTAGGCCAGCACGTACCCAGGCAAGGCATTGAACTTTCATCAACTTCACAGTTGGCCAGTGCAGGGGAGGTACGAGCTCTTGGGTCCCTGGCAGAGCGGTTCATCAAACGCAGCACGTCAGCCTTGGTGATGCACAAGACATGAGAAGTCAAGAGAGACAAAAGAATCTGCATGGAGAACATAGGGGATTCTGGTTTGGGTTTGGGGTTTTCTTGTGTTTTAAGATTTGTGTTGGTTTTTCAATAGTTAAACTTGATTTAAGGTAGCTAGCAAGAGACTCAACTTTGCCTTGTAAGGGTTTCTAATATCTTGGTATATTTAGCCAGAGATGCTTCTTATCTTTGGACTGAACGTGCTGCAGAGAGGCCTAGTTACAGAAAATAATTGTCCTGAGGACAGAATAGTTGATGTCTGAGCTAGTGGGAAGGAGACAAGTGTTCTTCTACCCCCTCTTTAAAGCTGTGACTAAAACCAGGCAACCCATTCTCTGAGGGACTGCTGCTGTAGCTGCTGCTGGTGCGTGCTCCCTTCTCCTGGCGCCCCAGAAGCAGCTTTGGAGCCAGGGTTTGCCGGGCAGCTGCCACACCAGGCGCGTGGCCTTACTCACTCTAAAGCACCTTCACTGTGTCTCTGCTTGCAGGATACCTGGTGACATAGATGAAGTCAATGTACTGAAGCTGCAGGTGGATCAGTGGAGAATTCCAAGCGGCCTCAGTGACCCCAATGTCCCAGGTACCGGAACGCAGCAGGCATGTGTGCTGTGGCCTCAGCCATGGTACAGTGCGGAGGGGAAGGTACCGGAGCAGCCCGGGAGTGCTGCTGCCTGGGGACCTGCACACAGGCTGTCTTCATCAACCGGGGTTTCATTCTGTGCCTTTCCAAATACTGCCCGTAGAAAAAACACTGGGGGTGGTGGGGGAACCTCTGGCTCCAGCACAGCACGGCTGTCCAAGCTGGGCAACGTGCAGAGCGGCTGGGAGTTGTTCAGGAGCAGCACTCCAGCTCCAGGGTCTCAGTGTCCTCTCCTTTAGGCAGCCCCAGAGCCGCTTCCTGGAGGAGCAGGTAGGTAGGTAAGAGCCAGCATTTCCCTCTAACTTCCAGTTTGGCTGCCTGAGAATTTCAGAGCCAAGACTGAAATGAGGTGAAACAGCACAAGTGCAGAATCCCTTCTCTGCCCTCTGTTTCCTGAGGCATTGAGTCTCGCTGCCCAGTTTGCCTCTGAAGGTGGTGAGGAGGTAACCAGAGCTGTTCTCATGCACCCTGCTTTCTGCCCAGCCTCTCTTCTCAAGCTCTGGTATCGGGAGCTGGAGGAGCCCGTGATCCCCCAGCAGTTCTACAAAGAATGTATCAGCAACTACGAGAACCCCGATGCTGCCGTGGCCGTGGTGCAGCTTTTGCCGGAGCTCAACAGGCTGGTGCTGTGTTACCTCATACACTTCCTGCAGGTAGGCAGCCCCCGCAGTCCTGCACCCTGCCCGGAGCATATGGGGCAGGGGTAGTGGGACAGCCGCGGTGGGCCATCGGCAGGGCTTTAGGGCCTCTCACCTGGTGCGATTGATGGAGGGGGGTCTGCTGGCCTTGTCCTGTGTGGGAGCAATAAACCATGTTCCTGATCTTGCAGAGCATGGGGCCAGTCCCAAAGGTTGAGATCTGCAAGATGTTCCCTGCCTGCTGAGGCTCCCACACTGTCGGCTGTCAGAGCACGGTGGTCTTCCCCTATGAACGTGGCTGTTGGGGCATTGTCCTTCAGGGAGGCCACGTCGCTGCTCTCCTTGCACCCCTTCTCAGGCCACATGGAGTCTCTGGCCCTTTTCCACTGCTCCAACTGAATGTTTTCTTATTGTCTGCAGATCTTTGCTCAGCCATCAAATGTGGGCAGAACGAAGATGGATGTGAATAACCTGGCCATGGTGATGGCCCCCAACTGCCTGCGCTGCCAGTCTGACGACCCTCGCATTATCTTTGAGAACACACGCAAAGAAATGTCCTTTCTTCGCATGCTGATAGTGCACTTGGACACAAGCTTCATCAAAGGACTGGTTTGAGCCATTGCCAGTGGGGTCCAAAACATTGCTCTGGGGAGTCACTGGGTACCCAAAGTCTTCTCCCCTCCACTTAGGTTTCTTCCATTGTCCTTGTTGTTCTCCCACCCCGTGTTAGCCCCTGAGCATCGCCCAGCATATGACCTCGAGGACAAGGACTAGATGCTCCCAGAAGGCTGGGGCTGTTTAGCACCAGGAAGTTCTTGGACATGCCAGGCCAGATTCGGTGGTTCCTGGCCTTCCAGTGTGTGTCGGGGGGCAGCCCTCCTTGGAGCCGCAGGACTGGTTGCTCATCGAAAGGGCTGTGACATTCATGAGAAACTGCTACCTGGGGCAGCGAGACTCTCCATCTCCCTTCTGGAGGCAGAGTTGGCTTCAGGTAGGAGGACATCACTCCTGTGTGGTGGCATGAGCTGGTCCTGGGGGAGATGCTGCCTCATTGGGGATAATCCCACTGCTATGGAGCCAGCCTGGTTCACCTGTGTAGACTGTTGGTTGGAGGCCTGAGGGTTGTTCTGACACCCCAGGACGTTGTTGGTAGAGGGATTTGAAGGTGCGGGGGCTTCGCTGAGGCAGAGGGGTTCCTTGGACTGCCCTGGTCAGTGGAAGCACATTGCAGCCCAGGGAGAGGAGGTGTTTGAGCCTCTGCTGCTGGTGGCTGGATAGGCAGACATCCCACAGCTGGAAGCCCTGGCAGGCCGGATCCGCACAACATCCACCTCGCCTTCTCCTTCAGGCAGCTTCAGAGCCACAGAGCAGCACGTGGTCAGCACGTGCAACCAGCCCTGTGCTGCGCCAAACCACGTACCCACACCATGGGGGCTGGGGACAAGAGGAAAGCCACACACCTGACAACAAACAGATAGACAACCCCTTTGGCATCCCCCTGATGAGAGCCATACCCTCTGGAGGGGTAACCCCAGCGGCCTTGCAGCTCCTTTCTGCTACATGCAGCATGAGCTGACACCAGCTTTCCTGAAGAACATCTGAGACCACGCTTGGAGCAGCCTCACGGCTCCGGCAGCCCCCATTCCTGGTACCAGGCCGTTCCCAGACTGCTCTGCCAGGGACTGGATACCAGCATTGCCCACCCTCCTGGTTCAGCCCAGGTCTAAAGAAAGCTGGAAAGGCCCTCAACAGTAAGAAATGCTCCTGTGCTTGGATGAGCCCTTCCAGGCAGAGCAGCAGCGTTGCTGTGTGCCCGTGAAATGCTGATGCTGCCAGGAGTCCACTGTGGCACTTCTGCTCTTCCCACCAAATTCCTGCGGGAATTGCAGAGGGGTTGGGAAGGGAGAGGAAGGGAAGAGAAGGGAAGAGGCAGGTCTGAGCGGCTGAGGTGTGGTGGAGCCTGCGTAAGGCTGGTGTCAGGCCGGCAGCTCAGCGTTCTCACTGCTGCTATTAAACCCTGTGGCTTTCTGTGTGCCACCAGCAGTGAGGCACAGCAAGGACAGTGTCTTTCAGAGGCAGCGCATGGATTTCCCTACAGCCTCTGGATACTCTTGCACGTTCCTTAGTAAGCAGCAATTTCTAATTCTGTGGCATCCTGGTGTTACTCTTCTCTTCCTTTGAAGTGTTTTCCCTGCTGGAGGCAGGTCTGCTGCAAAAAGCTGCGTCTCGGGATTACTCATGCTAAGTATGCTGGTAGCATCCAAGGTTGCATTTGCATTTCTGCATCCCCCCCTTTACAGTGGGGACCTGGGATCATCCTTCCCTGACTGCAGTGGGGAGCCGAGCCCTGCCAGGAGTGGGGTTTAAAGCTGATGTCTGAATCTGTACCAAAAGGTTGGGCATAAGGTGCCACATGCAGAGTACCCCGAGTCTGCTGGCTGCTTGTGTCTCCTGGGATGTGTGAGCAAGGTTTCCAGGGCACGTGTTTGCTTGGATGAACTCCACAGCAGTTTGGGTTGTGCCCAGCTGAACAACAGTCATGGTTCCTCTCCTTGTACCAGGTGCTTTGGTGGGCCAAGAAATCTTGCTTCTGTGTCAGGATTAGCTCTGTCAAACATGCCCCCAAAAACGTGCCAGGATCTGTTTCACACACCCGTCCCATCTCCCATCCTATCCCAGTGCTTTGAAGCCATTCAGCTTGGTGTGGCCTTCTGAAGCACTGAACAACTTGTACTCCAGATGTGGGGCTACTTTCCCAGAAACGTAGAGACAGGCAGGGGGTTACTGGCTCCTCCGTATTGTACTGAAATTTGAATCATTGGACAGGCTCAGGGTGCCACATCCTGCCCCCATGGGCTGGAGCAGCCATGTGGTGCCTGCCCCCCTCTTTGGGCTGCAGATGCACATGCCTGTGTCGGGCTTTGCCTGCAGCCAGCCACCACACAGGTGACCCATGTTATTCCTTGCACTTAGCTGTAGCAGTCAATCAAACCATAGGCATTTGCTGCTATTACAAATGAATGCTTCTTGCCAGGGCTGTAAAATAGGCTAATAAATGACACTGGATATTATTTTCTTTGCCAACAGATTTGTAAATACGAATCAGTAATGCAGCCTCTCCTCTCTTATAATAATAAATACAATCTCCATGGTTGTCTCATCTTTTTTGCAAATTTCTGAAGTGTGATCATGTCCGCCTGGAGCTGCGGATTTCACCCTGGATGTCAGCGTTCATGAATAAAGTTTGGGAATCAGCAGGACGTAAGCACTTGGAAACCAAGCTGTGGGCTGGTTCTGTTGGTCTTAACTCTCAGGCAGCTACTAAGGGACACTCAATGAAACTTGGAAGAGAACAGGTTAAAACAGATAAAGGACAATACTTCTTTACATAGGATCTTCTGGAGCCTTTCAGCGTCAAAAGGGATGTTTGTGGGCAATAGCTCCGCAAACAGGCAGGCAGAGGGTCAGAGGGATGTGCTGCTGAATATCCCTCATCAGCAGCCACGGGTGCCGCACATGGGCGGCGGGAGGTGGCCACACACACGTGCTTCCCCTGTGCAGCCTCTGCTGCTGGGGACGTGGTCAGATGGGCTGTCGGGCTGACCCGCGTGGGATGGTTTATGTTCAGACTGGAGGATTCTCTGATCTTTCCTCCATCCCCGCTCCAGGGAGTGGCTGGGAGCAGTCTGCGCTGGTGCTCCAGACTCATGCTGGCTGCCCGCTGCGGTGGAGCTGCAGCACAAGTGCCAGCTGTGCTGCTTCAGCCACACAGTGCTGAGCTCCTGCTCTGGGTCTGGCTGGTGCTGCTGAAGCTCTAGAGGTGGTCACCATCCTGGCAGCGCTGGGAAAAGATGGTGCACTTCAGGCAAAGCCAGTAAGGGCTGCTCGGTCACTCCAGCAGTTTAAGATCACCTGTACTGGCCAAATCAGTGGCTCTTCATGCCAACCTCGCTGGCAGGAGGGCAGTAGGTGGCCTGTAGTCTTCAGGAGAAGGGTGATGACAAGTGAGCGTAGAAAGAAGACCAATAGCATCGTAACCTCATGCAGCCCTTTCCTGGGTGGATGCCTGCAGCCTGATGTCTGTTCCCCAAGGCTTTGCTGTGAAATGAGCTGATTTTGGCCAAATCAAAAAAGTCCACAAACCCAGTGCTTCAGCTGAGGCTCAGAGAGTTGGGCTCTCTCCTGCAGTCACCTTGGCCTGATACCTGGATCACTTGAAAAATCAATGGCCAGAGAAGCATCTGGGCTCATAACAAGCTTGTGGGTTGTTCCCAGCTTCCACCAGCAGCGAGTGAGACCCTGTGCCAGAGGGTGGCCTGGCACACAGCTCACTTGTCTCTGGCTCCTTGTAGAGAGAGGGCACCTGCAGCTTGTCCGAGGCTGGCGCTGGTGGTGGAAGGGTAACATGTCCCGATGGGGCCGGCACCCTTGTGGTGCTGGGTGCTCTTCTGGTGCTGTTGAATTTCTGGCTGGTTTAAGTCTCCTTTTCACAGAGTCTGAGTGAACATTTTGCTGTCTCTGTGATCATGTCCTGGGAACTTGCAAACAAAACTGGAAAAGGCAATTCTCCCAGGTACTGGTCCAGCTGAGAGATGCTGTGCCCTCAGGTCTGCTGTCTGTGCTCTACCGCAGCTCCTGAAGAGGTTGGGCAGCTGTTGGGGATCACGGGTGGATTTGGACCTCTCTGTAGGTTCAGCTTGAGATGGAGGAAGGTGGGGCTGAGCTCTGGCAACTGCCTGGTGTTTTACAGGTCATGGTAACCACGAGGCCACCTCTTCTGCTTGCCCACCACCCCTCCTGGTGGAGAAGCTTCATGCAGTCTTGCAAATCCCTTGCAAATGTGAGGGACCTCCCTCCTGGCCCACTGGAGATAGTCCATTTCTCCCTCAAACCAGAGGTGCTCAGAGGTTGTGCCACCTCCCCAAAAATCCAGGGCACTGGGAGGCCAGTTTTTAGCCTAATCCTCATGTCAAGCTTTGCAGTAAATCAGCCCTGTAGGAAGACAGAGACCAGAGGAACAGGCAAGCCTGGGCGAGGAGCCCTGAGGCACTGAAGGGAGGTAGAGACGGGAGGGTCCCTGTCCTGACGCTGCCCCAGCACGGGTTTGATGTGGGCGCAGCAAAGCGCTGGCGGGTTCGGCAGAACCAGCTAGTGGGGACGGCACTGAGCTGGGGCTCTGCAGAGTGGGGCTTGGCCTCCGGCACACCCACAGACTGCCTGTGGGACAACCATCAGTGATATGATGGAGAAAGCTGATGCAGCTGCTGAGCGTGGCTGCTCTTGGAGCTCCTGCTGTCCTACAGCCTTTGTCAACCACAGTTAATGGTGGAGGGAACTGGGTGTGGGTGCAGGCAGCTGGGGAACCAGCTCAGGCATGGAGAGGGGACAGGGAAAAAAAAGCCCGGGCATCCAGAGTGAGGTGGATCACACACGGACCCCACTGGAGCTGAGTGCTTCCAGGTGGCTGTGCAGGAGAATTTTTGGGACACATTGCACCACTTGCCAGCTGAACTTTTCCTTTCAAAGGAGGGGGCACCAGCTCCAGACTCTGCCTGGGTCTGAATCCAGGGGCTCCTCCTGCCCTAGCCTCCACCTGGAGCCTCCTCATCTCGCCACCAAAGCCATCCCACTTCGTCTGAAGTGCTTAGTGTTTACTGGTATGGTAACAGGGGCTTGTGTCCGAGGACTTGAGGACTGTGTGACCTCGGCTGTCAGGGTTGGGTACTGGCGGGATTCGGGGCTCAAATCCATGAAGGTATTCAGAAGCCTAAGACCAAGGCTGGTCTTACAAGCTGCTACTTCTCCCAAAGGAGAACTAGCAGCTTACGTCAGCTCGATTCCACTCACAGCCCCATTTCCTCTGTCCCGTCTGTGCCAGGTCTGGTGCTTCATTCAGATCATGTGTAACCGGAGAGAGGAGGCAGGTTGCGGCAGGATCTGGAGGCCGGGGGTGGAGGAGGAGTGGGACCCTCTCGTTTGAGGTCAGTGAGCTACCGGAGTGTTCAGCGTCCCCTGAAGGGACCTGGCCTTGGCGCTGGCTGGGGAAGACGAAGGTGCTGCAATTGCAAATGCCACCCAGTACTGAGCTGGGGTGTCCCTGCCGGGTGGGCTGCCTCCCTGCCTCGGGGCAGGATAACCATCCAGAGGAGCGCAGGACAGCCAGCCCTGGTAGCCACACGGACCCCTATAGAGCAGGGTCTGTCACCTGCAGGCAGACAGACCCAAAGAGGACGAGGAGATGAAGGGGGCTACACCCCCCCCGGAGCAGCAGGGGCTCTCTAGGTGTCCCCTTGCCCCACACCGCTCCATGGATGGGGCTGTGCCTGCCCTCACCAAGGGCCCAGGCTGAGGGCGGACGTCCTTCCCTGGAGACTGGCAGCTGGTTTCCAGCCTCTCTGGGTGCTCTGTCCAACACAGAAGGGGTGAGAAACTGTCCTGAGGTAGAAACTGCTCAGACGTGTAGTGCTGTTGTGAAGAAGGCACACTATGTGAGTCCCTTGCTTCCCACCCTTATGAGCACCTTGGGACCAGGCCTGGAGGTCAGCTAGACCTGTGGGGACTTCCAGCAGTGCTCTGACACAAGCAGGGACAAGCAGAGTGAGGCACAGTGGGGAGAGATGGACACAGAAAACCCACCCCTGGACTGCTGCACGCACTTGGGCGTGGAGGGCAGGAACTATGTCCAGATGAGTCTGTACCCCCTGACCCACGCTGGCCCTCATCTAATCCCCACCAGGGCTGCAGATCTGCACAACACACCGCCTCTCTCGGCAGCAGAGCAGTTGGCTTCTGCAGTCGTGCAGACTGCAGTGACCCCACGTGGGCTGTGCAGAGGCAGCCGAGGGCTTCGGGCTCTGGCTGCAGAGGCCCTTGCACAGGCAAGGTAACCCCTGTGGGCACAGAGCCACCTCTCCCAGCAGCCACGTTGACCCCTGGGATGGTCTGTCAGGGAGGAGGGGGGGCTCTCCTACAGGGGATCGCTCCAGCCGAGAGCAGAGGCTGGCTATGCAGATTGCTGCTTTGGCCTCCTTTTATAGTCAACACAAGAGGCGTTTTCAGAGCATGGCTCCTCTGGTGCCGAGGTGGAGGCAGGAGGCTGCCCGGCTGCGTTGCCTTTGCCATGTGCCTGATTTTCTCTGTTGAGATATGGGGAGGCTGGCCAACAGGCTCAGCTCCCCGCAGGCAAGGGACATGCCAGCAGTGTGGCTACCTGTGCTCAAGGCCAGCTCCGTGATAGCACGGCTGTAGAGCTGGCCTTGAAGGGAAAGCACTGGAGGACACTTCACCGGTATAGACCTTCCTCCCTCCTCCTCAGCAATGTGGCTGAATCACACACCCTCAGCCCTGGGTCTCTGCCTGAGCCCTGACAGCCATTCCTGTGCTGATCCAGACCCCAACCCCCACCCACGGGCTGACTCCTGCCTTGACCTCAGACCTGCCTTGTCACTGTGGGACTTGTGTGCTCCTCTGGTCAGTCCCTGACCTGCTCCACTCCCACGTACCGGTGGCCCGCACCACGCTGGATAGGGCTGTGCCCTGCCTGTCCTGCTGCCAGCTCGGCTCCAGCTTGCCTGTCCCGGCACAGCACCCTGCTCCTGCCGCTCCCCAACAGCGAGCCAGGTGGGGTTCCTGACACCGCTCATGCTGAGCGTAAAGAAAGGTTCTGCAGGTGAGACCAGACTTGCTTTCTGGAGAAGGCAGACAGACCCTTCCTGGGCCGCAAAGCTTAATTTGTCCACAGTTGTATCTAGGGGTTTCCTCGACGTCTAGGGAGACACTGGATCCCAAGTGATCTGGCTGAGCTGAGCAGAACCTCTTGGTGGGCGCTGGGGTCTGTCTGAGATGCAGCTGAGGCCCGGCAGAGGCAGCACTGGTGTGTGTGGCGGCTGCCAGCACAGGAGGAAGCTCCGCTCCCAAGGAAGGGCTGCCAAAGCAGCAGGTATGTCTAACATCCGAGGGCTTCCCGTAACGTTAACGATGGCCGCTGACATTGGACACCAGAGTCCTGGACACTGCATAAGGAGAAACAGATCACAAATTGGCACAGACATGTCCCTGGGCTACCAAAAGCCGCGTGCCCTCAGCGGGAACAGCAGAACAAAGGATTATTTCCCACGGCTCAAAACCAGCGGGATCTAGAAAGACCCATTTCTGTGGAGAAGGAAGTGGTTTCTCACACGTGCCTTCTCATGGCAGATGTGCTAAGATTCTGTGGTGTTTTTAAATGATAAAAATTCCTAAATGAAATATAGTGCTCTCAAAAAAACCAATACACAAATACTATGCTGCTGTTTGGGGAAAAAAAATAATTAAATCTATTTCCCTCAAAACTTTGGAGTTATTTTTTTAGCTGCTTTCTGTGTTAATTGTGTCTGTGGTTTTTTTCCTCTTGCTTCTAGAAACCCGCAATGTTAAAACCCCATGTGAGATTTCCAGGTTAAAAAAAATAAATCCAAACTACATTTTCTACATTTCTTTTACTACATAACTACATTTTCTGCCCTTTTTTTTTCCCTGTTGTGGTATTTTTAGCAAGCCACTCTGCTTCCACAAATTCCCAGCACACTTCTTGCAGGCTCTGTCAGAGGAGCATTAACACACAAGTTGCTGTACGGAGATGGGGACCACTCTGCTTTAAATCACCCTTTGTGCTCTCTGGGTCCTGTGCTGGTTGTGGCACTGTGCTGAGACTGATGTCATGGGAGCAGCCGGATTTGTGCAGTGACAGCAGTTCCTGTGGCTGTTTGGGAGGAGGAAGAGAGGAAAGAAAAGCGCTCAGACTCAGGGCTGGGCTGTGCCCTCCTCTGGAGCCAGGCAGCACCCAAAGCCATGCTTCTGCAGACCCCTTGGCCACAGCAGTGACTCCGATCCTGAAACCTGGCAGGCAATAATCATCCACTTGTCTGTAGCCTCTGAGCAGAAAATGATGGATTATCCCAGGAAAACCACCTGAACCAGAAGAGTTTATCCACCCACAGTGACAAACACTATAATATTTGACATTAAGAAATTCAGCCTGCAAAGATTTTTGCTCCTCTGTGTCAGTCTGGTTTTGGCTTTAACCTAGCATAAAACTGAAAAAAAAAAAAAAGAGAAGATTGATTTCCTCTGTACAATTCTGCATCTACAGAACACCCAGTTCTCTGGCTGTACCAAAGGGCATCCAGGAGGCTGGGGGGCACCCAGATCCCTCTGGCTGGCACTGGTGAGGCCTCACCTGGAATGCAGTGCTTGGATCTGGGCTTGCCAGGACATCAACAGAGGTCCAGCTGCCGAGGGTCAGCAGGTTGGGGTGCAGGAGGAGCCCCACAGCCTGGGGTGCAGGAGGAGTGCCCACAGGAGCGCCCACGGCCTGGCCACTCGGGCTCATGGAGGACCAAAAGCACCAGACTGCTTGGTTTTGCCTCGATTTCACCCTTCTGTGGACCCCACCACCCAAAACACCTCACGCTCGGGCCCGCAGAGCGCTCCATCTGCCACGCTGTGGATGTTTAACAATCACGGTGCCCAGCTTTGTGCAGCAGGCCTCCCCGCGGCCTCCACACGCAGGGCCAAGCACCCAAGGGGGGTATTCCCCGAGAGCCTGCGGCGCCGGTGGGGCCCGGCATGAGAAGCCGCAGCCGCAGGAGGGGCATGGGGCCTTCCCTCTGAGGCGGCAGGAGGCTGGTGGGCTCCGCGGGCGGGTGCCGCTCCCGTGGCGGGGACGGGACGGGACAGCCAGGGCTGCCGCCGCCCGCGCTCCCTCAGCGCCCCCGGGGGGCGACTCCCGCCCCGCCCCGCCGCACGGCTCCGCCCCCCACCTCGCGCTGCCAGCGCGCGCGGCCGCCGCCGCCACGCGGGGAGAGTGCGCCCCTCGCCCACGTGCCCGGCCGCGAAAGGGCGGGGCTCCCCAGCCCCGCCCCTACCGCGGGGCACCGCCCCCTCCCTGGCGGCGCCGCAGCGAGGCGGCCATTTTGTGGCGCTGCGCGTTCGGTGGCGCTGGGCTCGGCGTGGAGCGGGGCCTGGGGCGGTTCGGCTCCGTTCTAACCCTTTTTCCCGTACAGATCCCTCGGTAAGAGCGCGGCGGCGCCCGGGCGGGCCGGGCGGTCTGCCCTGTCCCGCGCTGCGGGCTCGCGGCGCGGCGTGGCGAGGAGGGGAAGCGAGGGGAGGGAGGCCGGGCGCGGCTGGCACGCGTCCCCGCGCACAAAGGGCCGGGCCGGGCGGCGCCTCCCGCGCTGCGGGCCCGGGGCACTGAGCGGGGCCGCTTCCGCCTCGCCGCGGCCTGGCGCCCTGAGGCGGGGGGGCCCGGGCGGCGGGTCGGCCCCCGCCCGCTCGCTCCCTCCCTCCTTCTCTCCCTCCCTCCCTCGCTCCTTCTCTCCCTCCCTCCCTCGCTCCTTCTCTCTCGCCGCGCCTCCGCCCGCGCCCGGCGGCCCGCGGAGCTGCGCGCCCGGCGCGGCCAGGTGAGTATGTGCGGGCCGAGCGCAGGCGCCGAGGGCCCGGCCGGCGGGGGCGGCCGAGTGACCTTGCGGCGGGGCCGGGGCCGGGGCCGGGAGCGGAGCCCGAGCCGGGGCCGGGCCGGCGGTGGCTCCGGCGTCGTGGTCCGGGGCTGGGCGGGCTGCGGGTCGCGGCGCCTGGCGGGCCCGGAGCGGCGGTGGGGCCGCGGGAGCTGCGCGCCCGGCGGCGCGGTCCCGTTGTCGGCGCCTCGGCCCTCTGGCGCGGGAGGAAGCGGCGCGGGGCCGGTGCCCGGGGGGACTCGTCCCGGCGCTGGCGGCTGCTTTTCGCCCGGCCCCCGGGGACGAAGCGGGGAGGAACCTCGCGTGGGGGAGGTACCCGTCCCGCCAGGTGTTCACCGCGGCCGGGGCTGGTTTCCGTAGGCGGCACCGGCGGCTGGGGGCTTCTGGCCTTTTGTGTCCCGGGAAGTCTGGAGCACATCTCTGTCCTGCTGCGTTTTAGTCCATTCAGAATGTCTTTATAGAAAGATTTTTTTCAGAAATAGCGGTGGATCCTTGCACTAACCCAAAAGATGCTTCATGTCACACCTGCTTAATAGATGGAATTGGGAGGCACCATGTTCTTCCCCTTACAGGCCTGGGTTCAGGTATGGCTTATTGCCACCAAAACGGATTATCATGCCAGTTGGCTTGGCATGGGTGTGCAAACTGTACCCATAGCAGGGCTTGGCTAATTGAAGCAGGTTGTCAGCATGGTTTGGGGAAACAGTTATATCTCCTTTGCTTATTGAAAATCTTCTTGGTACCAGAGATGTTTCTGTTGTTTCGAGCCTGAACGCCTGAAAATAGATCAGGAGAGATATTTGAATGTTGATGAGTCCAAGCTGGATAAAATAAATGTCTTATTCCTGTGTACAGAATTTGGTGTTGTATACAGTAGGAGAATAAAAGCAAATTTTAAAAACAATGAAGCTTGTAACTGAGCATCTCTGTAACATGAATGTATTTGACCTGGGTTCATTTAATTTTCTATCGTGAGGAAGGATCCTTTCACAGGACCGGTTTCCAAAAAAAGCCCAGTGAGAAGACTTGCAGTGACGATCATCACTTTTTCTAACTTTTGTGTGACTTTTCTAATAGTTCTGTAATTGAAGATGGCTTAGATGAACACTCACTATTTGACCTAAGTCAGCTTGTGGAAGAGTTCAGTTTACATTCTTGTTGATAACTTTGTTGATGTCTCCTGAATGGAAGGACCATTTTACTGGAGCAGCCTGAGAGTAAAATCTGCTTGCCTGTAATCCAGAGTAATTAATAAGGTCAGGTTGGGAATGAGGCTAGAATAGTAATTGCTCATAACAGTACTGCCTTGACTGAAATGTGAGCAGCATGTAATTAATTCTTACCTTTAATTGGATAAGTTCTCTGAAGCGCTTTCTTTTGCTCTTGTAGTTCCTGGATAACCTAGGTAATGATATTGACCCAAATTCTCCCCCTTGGTCAGGAAAGGAGGATGCAATCCCTAATTTAATTCTAGGGGATGACAAATTCTCTGTAACTGCGTATTTTATTTGTAATTGCATCTCTAGAAGCTAGGTATTGTCTGTGGCTGTAATTTGTCAGACCTTGACAGGAGCTGACACTGTTGCTGGAAGAAAGCTGGCCTGGTGCTTGTCTCCTCATTTCTGTCCCTATGGCACTGTCCCGCACAAATGTGAGCGCTTGTGCAACTGTGTTGTGAACTGAGCTAAAGAATGGACGTGAGGGGAAGAATTTATTGTTCAGCCCTACAAATGATTGTCATCAGTATTTAAACTGTATTCTTGATGGTTGCTTAATTGGGTGCAGTGTTGGGTGTTGGTTTTTTTTAAATTAAAAAAGAAAAGTTGTCTGTACTTTGGACTTAATTGTGCATCATGTTGAGAAGCCTTGTGAAGTGCTTGTAGAAGTTCATTCAACAGGTGAACAAGTCTATGCCTTTCTTTTTTGCTTCAATTTATTCCTTATCTTCATACTTCTATTCCTTGCTTGCTTACAGGTTTATTTTGACTTCTTTTGCTTCCTGTAGGAAAAGACGTTTTTCAGGTAAGCAATAGTGACTCAGAGCTCTTGGTTTGTCCTTGCTGTCAAAATGCCGACAGCTACATGGAATATATATATATTTCAAAAAACCTTTTTGGAACTGATAGCTTTTTGTTGGTTTTTTTTTTTTTTTTGTGGAGGCAAACAGTAGACTTAAGTGATGAATGCACTTGTGGGTGTATAATGTAACCATGCGAACAGACTGTAGATGTGTGTGGCAGAAAATAATGCATGTTGGAATATAATTACTTCTTTCTGAGGCTTGTTAGTTTGTTGACGTGCATTTGTGTAGTTTTACTGGGCTTGACAACTGTCGACCAGCCTTGTTTCAGTATAGCCAGCTGCAGTCTGCCTTATCTTATTTAAGAACTCCATTTCAGGTAGGTTTATAAAATTGGTTAAAAGGAGATAGAATTGTCTCCATCTGTGTCTTTAGCTAGGTAGCCTGTATTAAAAGAAAGAGGAGAAGCACTACTGCTTAGCGTGGGGTGGGGTTTTTTCAGTATGAAGTTAGCGCCGAAGGGCTTTTCTGATCTTGTTGCTGATGTTAAAATACTAGTTTCAAAATGGACTTACACTTAGCACTTCTTTCCCAAGGCAATGGAGAATGTCCTCTTGTTCCCTAGAGTGTTTGAGTCAGGAAGCTGTCCTGAACACCTCTAGTGCTCCAACCTTAGAATGGAGCATCCTTAGCCTAGACTAGTGCATCAGTGGCACAAAGATGGTGCCATTGATAGGGTTTGAGTTAGGGGTTTTAGTTAGGCTTAAAGGCTTTTGTTTAGTGTAGCAGAGGTTGCAAGTATACCGGAGTTTAATTGCTTCTTCACTTCAGTGCAGATCACTAATGGCTTTTTTTGTTATGCGATCCTCAGTATTTATATCAGTCCTTTGCCTAGATTGCAGCTCTGTTTTCTCAGTATTATGTCATCAGTCTTGCAAAAGATGCTCTGGGTTTTTATTTTTTATTTTCCTGCTTTCATCTCTGAGCTGGGGTACAAGTCTACAAGCAGCCTTGAAGCGCACCCCTTCCTTTTCTTCTTGTAATAAAATTGGGGACTCATATCCTTCTTGCAGTGTAGCACATGCACAAATGATTTGTCTGCTTAATGAATTATTTTAAATGAAGAGATAATTTTTCATCAGAGCTCATGGCAGTGTAACTTGCAAGATTTCCCTTTTTTTGAATATCATGTAAATATCATCTTTATCAACAAGTAGGGCAGATTTGGTCCTGTCCAGTCTGGAAGCAATTGAATAATGAAACTGAGAATGCCACATGGAAGTGTCACAACACTGCATGCTGACTAGGAACGGTGCCCTATGGACTTTTCAGTGGCCATATTGCAGGTGCTATAAATTATCTGTGAAAAATGTTTCTCAAATTTCTTTTTATGGATGTTTTTACAGGTAGACTTCTTGTAAGAGTCAGAAGTCCCAAGTCCCGTTACTGCTGCAGGTACCGTTACCAGATCATTTTTGTGCTTTCTTACTGGCTCCTTCCATCTTCAGTCATAATCTTTTCTTCTGATAGCTAAAATACATGTCGATGCTCACTGATAAGAAAAATCTTAGGTTCAACAATCTGCTGTAAGTGTATAGTGTGCTGCTGGAACACCCAGAGGAACCTCAAAGCCAGGGGCATGACTGAGGAATTAATTGATCAGCTTACTGACCAACACATAGCCTTAAGTATTAAATTTCTATCTCAAACGTGGACTTCTCTAGAATACCAAAGTATTGCTTTCAGAAGGGATGTAGGTAGTAATATTTCAGAGCCACTTAATGTTTGTACTGACTTCAAAACATTGGCATTGAGTACAAAATGGTATTAGACTCAGTAATTTAGGTGTTGTAGCCAAACAGACAATACATAGCCAAATGGAAGTCATGTTCTTGGATCCTGCCCATTTCTTAAAGGTATGTTCTTTTAAGAAGAAACTGGTTGTCTTTGCAAAATTGTTAAATTGTATGAGTTTTTGAGCCCAGGCGTGGTTCCTTTCTCTGACAGCATCTTGTCCAGGGTTGTTCAATAGGTTCAACCTTAGGCTGCTGCAACCCCACCCTAAACCAGAGATTTAAATGTAGTCCCATTGTAAGTACATTTGTCTGAGGAGTTCTGTGGGGTTTTGTTGGTTCTGCCTCTGAGGGAGTATAGAATGGCAATGAGAATCAGTCCGCTTCTTTCCTGTTCCTGATTTCATTTTGATTTGACGAAGGCACTGTGAGCCCATGGGTACCCATTAGGCAGGGCAAAAGCATCTTTTTGAGGACAGCTATGGTTGGTGCAGTAAGCATTGTGAAGTGGTTTTATACAGCTTCAGTTCAGCTAGGTAAACAGAAGAAATGGCATTGGGGCGCTCAATCTGCGGGCTAAATTGGGCTTCTTGGAACAATTCAAATGGCTGTAGCTTGTTTCTGCCACTCTGCCTGCGGTCAGGAGAAGCCTTGTTTGTATTGACATGGATTGGAGTTGTGGATGAAGAAACTGTTCTGGAGAAACTCTTTTAGCTTGTTTCTCGTATGACCAAAACGCAGATCCCTCTGCCATCTGATGAGCGTAGTTTATCCTACTGAGGAGGTCTTTGTTGACATGAGAGGATTGCATTTGGTCATCTTGGCTCACATTGGTTCACATGGCTAGACGTGCATGAACTGACGTGGTGAACTCTCATAATTTGGAGATTGCGCTTCCGTAAGAAGCGATGCAGCTTGCTTGGGCCGTCTGCAGGTCTTTTAGTTGTTAAACATTTGAACACTTAATTTCCTTCAGAGAATTCTTGCTGTGTGATATATTAATTTGCACCTTAAAATAGCCTTCACACTAAATTTTTTTTCTTAAGAAAATCTAAAACCATAGAGATGGTTGGAATCTTAAGCTTCTAGAAGCTTTTTCAATGAAACAAGTGTTTCACGTAACTTCTTTTCCCTTGATTTGTTAGGCTGCTTTTTTCGTGGCAGTTGGAATTATTTCTAAATGCAAGGGTGTTTTTCTTGTCTCTCTGAATAGTAAAAGGTATTTGTAAATATTTAGAAAGCATCAGTCTTACTATGATGTGTCTTGAAAAGCCATGCTTGCTAAATAAGAGTATATCTGTAATTTGAGCTTGTTGAAGGCTTGTATCTGACCTAGGGTTATGGTTGGATTTTTAAAATACTATACTGCAAGTGGACTTGTTAAAGGTTGCTAACCACCGTGGTATTGCAGCAGAAATCCACCAGCATGAGTAGGAATTATATGTTACATCAGAAGTGATGACTTCAGTTGTGCGAATCCCAGTCTGCTGTAATTGTTTTGCAAAAGAATTTTGATGTACTTCCAAATGTAGAACACTCAGGCGTTTTGACCCTTTGACTCAGATCTGGCAGTTTTGGTTTTGTTTATGGGCTGCTTCTCATACTTGGTATTTCAGAATTGAAGCTTTCTCTTTTTTTAGCTACTGTCCTCAGAGTTAAAGACTGTTTGGGCGATAGGAGCATAATTGATGCAGTGATATTTGTGGGAGTTTCTCAGTAGTAGTTCTAATTAAACTGGGAGGAGAAGGGGGTGTTAGATTTGGGGCAGATTGCTTGCATTTAAGTATATTCAAATGTTTCAGATACATTTGCTTAAAAGTCTTATCTGCCAAATAGTGATTAGATGGAAAAGTGGGGAGAGCATTTAAGAATTTCTGCAACTTGGAATAACGGAGAAAGGGAAAGCGCAAAAAAAAAAAAAAGGGAAATGAGATAAAGGAGGGCGAGGACACCCAACAGTAGGAACTCTTGTTTTGATATTTAGCAATGCATTGGAAGAGGTGAACTCATCATGATCATCTGTGCTGGGTCTTTAGCCTGTCACTTCACCTAGAATCATACATTCTCAATGTACAAGATAAAACTGACTGTAAGCTGGGATTTCCATTAAGTGCAACTTGGCTCATATGGTGGATTTAACATGTCAGTGATCTATTCTTCAGATGTCTGCAGACAGTGCTTTGAATTTTGAGTTACTTGTATATACAAGGTTTGGTAGTTACACTGTCAACTTGATTAGTTAATGGGGTTATTCTGAAATACCTTGTGCACCAGTGAAGGAGTAATGATAAAGTTACTGGTTTGGCAAAGGATAAATAAAGGATGGAGAAATTTGATGTGGATATGTGGAGGGAGTGTCTGTAAGGATCTCTAAGTTTCTCTCTAATTTGGATCACAACAGCCTGCTGATCCTCTGTATTGAAATATTTTCAGATTAAATTGATGTTCTGGATGTGTTACTGTATGATTGGGATATCATTGGCTATAGAGAAAGTATTTTTTTGAACTCTAAACTACTTTTAGTCTCAGAATTAACATGACTTATGTTTTTTCTTCCCTGTAGTTGTCCAACAGTGTTTGGAATGTTTGCAGCATTATAAGCAATGAGTTTCTTCTTGGTGAGTATAAGCATGGATCCTTGGTTTTGTTAATTGTAGCTTTTCTTTAAGCTTTTGAAGTTTTGCTTTAAAATTCAGGTTTTTCTTAATTTGTGCAGAGGCACTGTGCCTCTGAACTAAATTTCTCTAAATTAAATCCCTATTTTCTTAAAACAAAGACTGCACACTTTTGGTTGGAGGAAAAAATGCTGGTTTCATTAATATAGATTTTTCAAATGTTATTTTATTTAGGAAAAACCTGCTTTATTTCATGTGGCTTAAACCCTTTTCCCAAATCTTTTTGCTTGTTCAGTGTTTAAGTGTTTGTCTCTTACCTTTAGTGTGTCACAGGAAAAGAGGGGAAACCAGAACAGCTAAATAAGAGGTGATCAAATGATTGAAAAGATTTCTTTTCAGTAATGATTATTTCTTTAATTGCACTTGGTAATTCAAAGAGGTTTTATTATAGAAAAATATTTTTTCTGTTCAGTTGCCCATGTTCATAATTTCTGCTGCCATGTTGGTCTGTCCCAGTTTCACCACCAGTTTGAATTGACAGCGCATGTACATGAGATATTGTTGAGAGGATAAAAATTATATTCTTGATGCCCTGTCATCTTAGGGACAGCGTGAGGGTCTTGGTCTGGGGAGGGCAACTTGTGTTTGCTGACACCTTTTCACTTTTGTCACTAAGTACTTTGAACGGGTCTTAGTTTCTACCTGAAGAGGAGAGCAAATGTAGATTTTTACTGGTGTCAGTTTTGTTAGTCTGCTTTTATAAGCTAGAGGACAAATAGGAGTCTGAAGTAAAATGCTAAGTCTTAGGCTTTGAGGGAATGTTTCAGTGTTGAGGAATTAGCTGAACAGTACTCTTCTTACAGAAATTGTAAGTTTAAGTTCAGGATCCAGTTTCAGTGTTGTGTTGCTCAGTCAAAGAGTTTGCCCATGTAGCTGTTGATTGAATCTGGGAAACTTTTAAAGCAAGAAGTGAATGCTGGTTAAGATCTAGCTGAGGATCCTACATGGCACAAAGAAGAGCTGCGTGTAGTCCAGTGTCTTGTTTGAGATGTCTTTTGGATAGAAAAAGGGAGATGACGCAGTATTCCTTGGAATTTGTTGCAGTGTCTAATGGTCTTCACGTCCAGTTCGAATCTTTCCTGTTACATTAAAACAAAAACTTGACCGAAGATCTGAGGCATTGTGTTTTGAAATACCAGTGCTAAGGACATCTTCTGAAACTTATGGTTGTGTCTTAAAACTTACCTTGCTATGAAATGGTATGCATAAACAAAACATGAGGCAGGAGCATAGGGATCCTTAGATGAATAGCTAGTAGAGAAACTGTTTCTGGGTTAATACTTTAACAGATGTGGGGTTTTATTTTTGGTTTTATATGTAGGGTAGAACACAGCGAGGCGTACTTCATGGTAGTAACGCTGCTGTAGGCAAAACCTGTTAGGCAGAATTTTTTTGTCTGCAGACAATAAAAGTCTGTTGTAATCAGCTGCCCAAGTCAGTGCCAAAACAGTTTTTAAAAGTGGTGTTTAAATGTTTGTGAGACTTGTACTTAGTCTTCAGAAGATGCCATTAGGCTTGTATAATATAAATGGTGTCTGTGAATACTGTTTTGCAGTCTGACATAGCCATTGCCTTTTCTCATCTGCAGGTGTGTGGTTTCAGCACAGCATGGCTGTGGTCATCCACTTGCAAGGTCTTCCGATTGTGGTGGGGACCATGGACTTCTCTGGATTGACCATTCCCGATGGGGGCGTGCAAATTGTAGGGGGTGAACTGGGTGAGGCTTTCATTGTTTTACCACTGATGAAGATGTGAGGCTTGGTATCATGTATGCAGATGGTATAAGTAAAAGGTCAAAAGTAACTATTGCAGAACAATAAAAACCGTATGTGCAAAATGTGATTGGACTTAGTCCTTGGCAGTTTCAGACTGGACATGTAGATATGCTAGTTCTGGAGCACTCTCTGGTGCTGGAGTGAATGGCAGAGTTAGCTTAGGCTTTGTGGAATCGCCTGCAAACCTGTTTTGGCATAGAAACTGCTTATACTGCTATACATGAAGGAAACAAAACAATCTTTTGCCTTGTCACTTGTATAGGACTGCATTTCAAATCTTGGGGCTGCCTATAGTGTCCCAGTTCAGTTACACCTGTGCTGCACCTCCGCTGAACACGGGACAATCTCCTGCTAGCTGCTTTTGCTCCCTGTTTTTGCCAGTGCTTTTTATTAACCCACTACCTGTCCTACTGAGTAGTCCTACTGAATCACCAGTGATGTAGAATGCCTCATGGGAATTGGGCAGCAAGCTTACCATCCAGATTAAAACTTAATACTACTTTGCTTTGAAAATTTATATTTATGCAAACTGTCAAAGTTTACCATGCTCCTCATCAAGCCAGAGAACTATGATTTTTATGGAGTTCCTCTTTTTTTCTCTCTTACACTCTGATGCGCGGGGCGGAGAGAAATCCCTGGGTTTGGCACAGATACGCTAAAGAATGAAGGAGATAAGAAGCTGAATTGTGGGAGTGAATTGCCTTTCTTCTGAGCTTATGAAGTACTGAATGGAGACAGTACTAAGCCTGGAAGTGGGACTGATTTAAAGGCAGGGGTTTTGGTGTGATAGTATGTAGGAAGTGGTTTAATGACACTTACCAGTGATTTGGAAAGCAGTGTTTGCAAAGGTAGGGAAGGTTTTGAAAAAAGCTGCAGCAATTCTGCAGTTCCCAGAGTGAAAGCAATAGAGGCTGTTATTAGTGAAAGTTTGTCATAACTGTTTGGTTTTGCGCTATATGATAATATGAAAGATTTCTCCAGTTCCCAGAGGAACCCTCTTCTGTTGGAACTTAGTGATGTGCCAGGTTTGGGGCTCAGCACTGAGAGCTTAAAACTGAAGAGAAATAGAAGAGCCGCAGGTGCGAGTATACAGGACCTGCACTGTTAGCAGAGCAGAAAGCTTGTTTTAGAAGACAAGAATCACGATGCCTGAAGGGATCAACAGTAATGTAAATGTATTCTCCTCTGCATTGCCTGATATAAATGTGCCTTCCTGATTGGTACCTGTATGTATCTGAATAGTCTTTAAAAGCTAAATTACCTCATGGTGACTTATGGGGAAGAAAAGGCTCTCCATTTTAAACAGCAGAATCATGTACTTCAGTGAATTTAGAAATATTTTCTGTTACAAGAAGTGAATTGTCTGAATCCCAGAATATTTGTTCCTGAAACAGGTCTAATCCTCATAGTGGAATAAGAAGTTTTGGAGAAAAGATGTTCAGCTTTGGGGGTAGTCCTAGTAACTACCCCTTGATTTAATCGTGGTCTTGAGCACTTGAGAAAAATGGATTTCCAGAGTTACCGAGGTGAAAAGCCTGCTCATGTCTTGGTTTAGTTACCAAGTTAGTACAAATACGTCTTCTGCTGAAGAAAACTTTAGAAGAGGTGTTCTGGTGAAGTGTTCTTACTTCTATGGCATAGCTATGACTGTGTCTGATTAGTCTGGGGTTGTTTGTAACAGTCTGTTTTGATATAGTTCAAGGTTTTTAAGTGTGCTTGCAGGAGAAGACAGAGGCTGAAACGTAAAATCTTGAAGCAGAGGCAAGCCCCTGTGTTCAGTGCTCTCTTTCTGAGAAACAAAGTTCTCCATGTGGTCAAGGTCATGCTGATGAGATGTGGATGGGCTTTAGTGTTGCCTGTTGGCCTTGTTTGTGAAGAACTGTGTGATGGCTCCCAGTGAAGGTTGTAGCATTTCAGTCTTGCTCCAATGCTGTGCATTTCAGGGTAAAATTGTTGAGATCCTCTATCGAGTAATTTATCTCGTGTAATGTTCTACCAAGTATGTATTTGCTTGAGGAAGTTGTCTTGAAATTAGCTGCTGATGAAAAAGCCTGCTTTGCAAGGCGTGCTGAGTATAGGGACTGCTGGATCCAGAGAAATCCAGTTGTGGGATGTGAGAACCCAAAGCAGCCCATGTTCCATAACCGGGGAGGGGAGGAGAGGAGAAGGATGGCTTTGGGGGAAGGAGCAGCGATACGAGATTTTTGCCTATGCAGTTTCGTCTCTCTTTCAAGTTTCTGATCGGCTGCCTTGTAACGAGCTTGGCTGAGTTAGTGAGGTGCAGCAGGTGTGTGCTCTGACAAACACTGGTGTTCAGCTGACGCTAGCTGTAAAATGGACAGAGTTCTGACTTTTCACAGAATCTGCAGCCTCTGTAAATATGGTTAAAAGGTTTCTGCTGGTAGATTTCCCTTTAGTTGTGATACTCGCAGGTTTTTTTATATTTGACTGAAACTGTAGTAAGGCCTTCCTCATCGCCATTGATGTTTATTTATAGAAGCCCTATTGTACGAGATCCTGTTGTTGAAGTCAGGTGACATGTATGTTCCTCCTCCAGCCTTGTGTAGGTGAGCTGAAGTGCCTCCTGTTCTTCAGGATTGTGGCTATTACCGAAGGGGACCACTGCAGAGAGCTTCAATAGTGTACTTTCAGTACTTTTTGGAGTACTTTGTGTGTCCCTACTTAGTGAATAGGAAAAATAAGTTTACTAGGACAAGAGTCATCTTGCAGCTGTAATTTCGCCTACAAGTGTTAAGCCAAATGTGTGCCTGTTCCGCATTTGGAAGTGTGAAATTCTATTGCTAGTGCGAGAAAGTGGTAGTCTAATGATGCAAATCTGAAGAGAAAATAGTGGATGTTTGAGATGTGGGTGGATAAACTGTTAAAAAAAGAAAATGTAGCTTTGCACTTGCTGCTTGAATTTCCAGATTTTTTTAATTTTTTTTTAATTCTTACTGTTGATTTTTTTCATCAGAATGTAAAACCCCACCCATCCTAACTCTTCCTTAATTTCCTTCCTCCTTTCCTTTCCCAATTAAAAGTTACAGAGGTGGTGGGTAAATCCCCCCTGCTCCAAGCTCTAGCCGTATTTAGAAGACAGTCATTCCTGGACTGATTCCGATCCATGCTGGGCAAACTCAGTTTGTTATCAGATAGTCTAGAAAAGTAACTTGCAATGTTTCTCAGTTCCTAGGTGGCTAAAGTATTTTTTCTTTTGGTGTGAATCACTCTGTGAATTGAGCTTACAGACAGTAGCATTTTTTTCCCATACTGTTGCAGGCTGCTTTAACAGCAGTGAAGCTAAGTGTAGAAGCAGTGCTTTAGAGGCAAACAGCAGATCATCTTTTGATAGAGAAGCTTCTCTGCAATGAGGTTATGATACTTGAGATGGACGGGTTGCCTCCATGGCCAGCCCTTGGCAAATGGCCTGGTTTAAAAAGTGTGTTGATGGAGTAGCTTTTCCCTGTGATAGACACTTTATGACTTTTTCTTAAAGATCTTTGATTTCTGAACCACACTTGAACTTGCAGTAGTTCTGCATAAAATAATGTTAATCCTTTTATAGATGCAGCTCAGTTGACACTGTTGCTGTTTACGCATTGTGTGAACCAAAATGTCGCTTATTTCTGTTGCCAGTGCATGTCTCCTTATTCTTGTAGTGTGAGGCTAGGTTTTTTTTTTAATTCGTCTTGTGTCTGTTTTATACACCTTTAATTGAATCTTCAAGATACAGCCTTACTGTAAGAAGGGCAGTATTGAATAAAACTTACTTGTATTTTTTCATCTTGCGAGCTTGAAGACTACGTAATGTCTTACGTTTGTTGTAAATGACTGACAGAAATTTAGAAAAAATAGCTCCTGATCAGGCTTTCCACTAAGTGTACTTTGAGAGAAACTACTTGGCAAGATTTCTTAAACCTTTATATTGTCTGTTGGAAACATGTCTTAATGAAGGTTATTTTTATTTTCTGGTTAAAATGGTGGAGAAGTGGGAAGAAAACAGTGCAAATATGCAAGCAGTATAGATGATCTTCTAAAATTGGTTAAAGAAACTACATATTTCTAACGTCTTTGAACTCTAGAGCATTTGTAGTGATGAGGTGACATAGTGTTCTTGAGTGTTTCACTAACGTGGTAGCTGTTGAAAGATTGTTATTGTCTTTGTTTGCCCACTTCCTGTTTACTGGATTCCTTGTTTTCATCAAAACCGGGAGGGGGGAGAAAATTCATGAAACTTCTGTCTCAGTTGGGAGTAAACGTTGGGTTGCGGAGTTCTTAATTGGCCTGGAACTTGGACCGATGGACAAAGGTTGAGCTTCAATCTTTCATGGTCCAGTAGCTACCATTTTGAACACATTTTTTGAATGATTCTGCACACAGTCACTTGAAAACCCTTGTTTAAGAGTTAATTGCCCCTGTTACTTTCTGCAAACCAAAACTACAGAGGTCCCTTAACATCTAGCTTTTGGGGATTATGGTGCATAAGCTTATTTTGTGTATGTCTTGATTAGTGATTGATATTTAATTGCATTTTTCAGGGGAATAAAATCAGCAGTGTTGATATTACAAAATGACAAAACATCCTCCGAATAGAAGAGGGATCAACTTTGAGGTGGGAGCCCAGTTGGAAGCCCGTGACAGATTAAAAAACTGGTATTTTTTTAAAACCATTCATATTATATTAACTCTAAGTCTTTAATATCTTAAACATTTTGTATTGGTGCAATATTTAGAGTCTCCTGGTCATTGGTTTGTAGGAAAGTGTTCTGGTTTTGGCTGAGATAGAGTTTATTTTCTTTCTAGTTTAGTGCTGTGTTTTGGATTTAGTATAAGAATAATGTTGATAACACTGATGGTTTTTAGTTGTTGCTGGGTAGTTGTGTCTACATTAAGTCAAGGACTTTCCAGCTTCCCACGCCCTGCCAGGTGCAGAAGAAGCTGGGAGAGCGCAACCAGGACAGCTGACCCAGACTGGCCATATTCCATACCATATAGTGTCATGCTCCGTATATAACTGGGAAAGTGAGCTGGGAGGCAGAATCGCTGTTTGGAAACGGACTGGGCAACAGGTTGGGTTTTTTTTCTGCATGTGGTGAGGAATTGCATTTGTGCATCACTTGTGGTGTTGTTGTTATTATTCTCTCCCTTTGTTATCGTATTAAACTGTCCTTATCTCAACCCATGAGCTTCCCCCTCCCTTCTTGTCCCCATCCCCGTGGGGGCATGTGGGTGAGCGAGCGGCTGCGTAGTGCTTAATTACCTGCTGTGGTTAAACCATGACAGAAAGTAGTTAATTTATAAAGTTTATACAGCAGTGGTTGAGATGGGTGATAGATGCTGATATGCTGTGCTGGTCCTTAAAAAGAAGTGTACTGGTGCTATCTGTGTCTGGGAAGTGGGACTGCTCGTAAATCTAGTGGAACTTCAGACTGGTACTCCAGAATTCACATTTCAAATTCTGTGCTGTACACAGAGTGCAGAGCAGACATTATGGAGATATAAATCCTTTGCAGTACAGAATATCCAGGGTAGTTTCTCACTACTTCCTTTCCCATTGCTGTTGTGAATTCATAGGCTTTAAAGTCTGATTGAAATCGTCACAGCCTGTGCACACTCATTGGAGGGCGATCAGTTTTAGAGTTAAAGAACTGGGTGGGGAAACACACTCCATGCTAAGTTGTCTGCTCTGGGCTTGTCTGGCAGACGTCGGTTGTGAGGAAGAACACTTTTCTTGACTAACCACTGCAGCAGGAAGGGGAAGAAGGGCCTAAAAGTTACTTGGGCTAACTTTGAGCCTTATAACTGTTCATTTTAGGAAGTCAGCTCAAACATTGGTGTTTAATAATGCTCAGTAAATGAGGCATACAATGAAAATTGCTGGAGCCAAAGAGTTCTTAAATACAGGAATTAATTTGGTTTTGTTAGCTCCTTAAGATATCTTCACTCTCCTGAAATCAGCTACAGTTGACTTTTATTTAAGAGTCTATGTGGGTTAGACATGACTGTACTTCAGGCTCTGGAACCTGCCGGCAGGTTAAGCATGCAGAGGTCAGTGTTGAAAACCATCTGGACATCCCAGAAGGATGGAGCACCGCCTTAGACACAGGGGACTTGTTCCAAAACATCTTGGTTGCATGCAGAGTGTTTCTCTACTTTCCAGGTACAAGGGGATTGGAATTGTGAAAATGAGTAAACCTAGCTCTTTATGGAAAGAACATGAAGTACGAACATGAAATCATACTTGCATGTTGTGTTGGCTTTCCTGTGTAACCAAGAGTTGCATAGGTAGGGCTTCGAAGCATGCATCTTTTGTATTCCTGAACTTTGTTTATACAGCAAAAAAAAATGGTCATACCTACAAAAATGAGATTTCTTAGCCTGTCTGTAATGTAGGCTTGTTGAAGATGCTGTTTAGTATAGATCATGTTTGAGTGAGGCTAATAACTCGTGTCCATGACTATTATTTTTCTGACACATTTGGACAACAGTATCTCAAAGTATGAGTGTACACAGCTCTTACATGGGAAAAACTTGTGGGGGGAGAATTCAACCCCTTCTATACTTTCCACATACCCCTTGGCTTACGTTTGAATTTTGGATATGCTGCATGTCCAAAACAAAGCCATGTTGTTTGTTGTTGTTTTTTTTTTTTTTTTAAAAACCACTTGATCTTAAATGACCTGTCTTATGCACAGTGGTTTGCAAATCCTTGATCTCACAACTTAGTTATTAACTCTCCAGTTCGGAAAATTTTCTTGTGCTAGCTAAGCTTTTGAAACCTGGGTCAGAAAGTCTGTGTTTCCCTGACGGGTGATCTGCTTTCATTTCTGTTTTCAGGGTTTGTAAACCAAAATTTGTAAGAGCTGGGGGCTTATTTTCTCTTGGCAGTGTCGGTAATAAGCTGACAGGCCTCCCCAGTTGTGGATTTGTAGAGGACAGCAGGCTTCTTTTTTCCCCTCCTACTTCCACCTGCCGCTGTGTGAACAGGGCCACTCTGTGGTGTGGTCGCAGTGCTCTGCTTTTATATGGATACAAAACTTTCTGTTTGCTGATACTTGCTGTTCCCAGTGCTAGACCTTCAAAGGTCTCCAAGCTTTTCTGGTGTGTACTTCTGTTGCTATGTTGGCATTTAAACATAGGCAGAAGTCTGTTGTTTGGTCGGAGGGCTGGCTTTGATTTCTGCACTCGATACCAAACACACCAGTCAATTCATGGGCTGCTATTGCTCCTGAAATGGTAGTAGAGCTTTGGCAAGTATTTAATCTCAGAGCCCATTTTACCTGCCTTTCATGGCAGTGGCTTATGCCCTGAAATGCTAATTCAGGACTTTCATGGTGTTTGGATGTGAGGCCAACCCCATTGAAGAGGAAAAAAATAGTGCGTCAGAGTAGTCAAATGTAGAGTCTGCTCCTTGCCAAAGTGCAAAATGATTTTTGCATCTTTAGAGCTCTTACCAAAAGTTGCTTTGTTTTATCTGGAATCATAATGGAAGTGCATTTCAATTCCTGGTGCAGTTGTCTGTCACCTTGACTCCAACTCCAGGGAGTACAGTGAGTACTTTTGGTGCTTGGCTTAGGTCTTGGTTGATGCAGCAAAGCTGTCACGAAAGGCTTGTGACAGTGTCTGACCTCAGGGCACTACAGGGGGAGAGCTCTGGCCGTTAGGCAGTGCCTCGCTGCATGCTGAAAGGTCTCCTGGTATACGGTGCTGGAGTTCAGAGGATGGAGTAGTGGGGCTGCTCCAGTAGTGCAGTCCTAAATGGAGAGATCCCAGAGATCCTAGCTGTAAAGATGTACATGCGCACGCTGTCCTGGCAGAATTGAGTTCTTCAAACTTTTTGCATTGGATCATTTGAATTCTTCAGTGCTGGCTAGCTGCAGACACTCTTACTGAAAAGAGGATGACTGCGCTGGACACCTGCAGTAGGCAAATGATTGCATTACCTTATTGTAATGATGCCTCTTGAGTTCTTCTGTCTGTTGTGTAAGTAAAGTGGATATGAAGAGACTTTTGATTCTGCTTGAGTCTCTTTGAGTATTGAAAACAAGATTGGTGGTGTTGTATTGTGTTACCTTGTTAAGGTTTAGATTGTCAGTCCCATGAGTTTAATTGCTCATGCTGTTGGGACTTTGTCTCAGTATTGAAAAGATGAAATCCCAGTGCTGTTGTCCTTCATAGCACAGGTTCTCCTAGATGCTTCCTTTCAGCATTGCTTTGACTCCAGTAAGTTTGTCCCTTCCTAGCTCCAAGAGAGAGGGGGTTTACAGCAATTCCACCTTGGTGTATAGGAAAGGAGAAGGGACACAAACTAGTCCAGGCCTGAGAGATTGGAACTCCTTCAGTCAGCACTCTGATTCTGAATTTCCAGATATTTACCTCTTCCCAGAAGAGGATGGTTTTATACTTGTGTCTGCAAGAAGCCTGTTTTCATATTGTTTGCTGTGCTCTGACAGCAGTAGTCTGAAGTTGCCAGTCATTGCTAACCCCGTCTGTTGAGAGTTATGCTGTTTGAGCTTTTGATTGTCACTTGGGTTCTTATCAAAACTGATTCCAGCAGTTTTGGGCATCTTAGAGGTTTTCCCTTGCTGTTGAGCCAGTGCATAAGGCCTTGAAAGCTGCGAGCTCATTGTTTCTTTTGAATTGAGCTGGAAAACTACTTGTTTTGGCCTGCCAATTTATTGCAAGAAATTGTGTCTGATTTCAGTTTGTTTTTCATAATGTGTGAGATAAATATTCAAATCAGTACCAGTTGGGGATTTCTTACACAGCATCAGTTAGCTGTCTTGAAAAGCCACGGAGTCAGCTAAATGCTTCCTTTGTGGTTTGGGGGAGGGTGTGTTGGACCATCCCTGGACACGTGGCAGTTGTACTCTTTTTCAGGCCTTAGCCAGGCTTCAGCTATTGGCCTTTCCCTTTGTGTATTCTCCTACAGTATGTTTTCTTGAAAAATGAGTCTGAATTTCTTTTTGGTTGCTTCTACCCCTTGGCACATTAGTGCGTGTGTATGGATATGCTGTATTACTCCTGTATTGATCTGCGGGGACTTGTGCTTCCTGATTTGGCATGCTTGCTCAAGGCTTTGAAAACTAGGGGACGAATGTTGGAGGAAGGAAGCTTGTGCTGTCAGTGTGTGGTACTCAGAGCTGCTGAGAACCTATGAACCTTTCTTCTTTGTTTCAAAGTTGCCAGCGCTGTGTTTTGCATCTGAAAGGAAGGTGGTATCGGGGAGGGGGCTGTCAAAGCTCGTGGATAGATCTAGCACAGCTTCTAATAGGCTTACTGTTCCAGTCAAGAATGCCGAACATATGTTTGCTGGTGCTGGTTGCTTTAGAAAGAGAAGATTTGCAGCATGTTATCCAGGAGCTGGCTGAGAGCTCCAGTTCACCCACACTGGCTGTCAGTCAGGCTGAAATTTGGTCTCATTGTCAGGTATGGTTTTGTTTTCTTGATAAATCAGCATCTCTCTCCCAACAGGGAGTCTTTAGAATGCGAAATGGGATAGGTGCGGATGATACTGGGTCATGGTTCCGGGATGATGGTTCTTCTGGTGGAGAAGGTTCCTCTGTTTACCAGGTATGAAGCGGGGTACAGTCTTGCACCATAGAGTTAGTTGGCTCTTGTCACTGGGGCTCGTCTCACCCCAGTGGAGAGAGTTTCTGAACTGTGTTTACCAGAGGTGTTTGTCTGCATGGACTGGATCGTTAGCTTAATGTTGAGTCAGTACTCTGTCATTTTTATCAGCTTCCCTCTTGATCTTGAAGCATCCGGACAAGCCATAGGGCCCTTGCAGTCCTGATGGCAAAAGCGTTCTTCTGACTAGTCTCTTCTTGAGAGGATCTGGGAATTCCTGCCCTCGTTTTTGCTGCGCTTTGCAGGGAACTGGATACTGATTTTTGTCATTACCTGTACTTACTGATAGGCAGTTGCTGAGATATCTAAGAATAAACTATGTTTAATAGAACTATGTTGTTATATGTGGAAAGACTCTGAATGTTCCCCGCTCATGAACCTGATCAGGGCAGTGCTTGGGGTTACCTAAGTACGAAATATGCTGACTGTCAGACAAAGGAAGTGGCTTCCTTCCTGGGAGGCTTGTAACCAGTTAGAGATGTCCATGCTGTAAGTATCTCCCCTTTGTCTTCCTCTCCTCCACAGCCTTTGCTGCATGTGATTTGGTAATATATTGGGATGAACTAATGGCATAGCTGGAGGCACGTGGCATTGAGTGCTAGGCAGGGCCTTAGGCTGTGGTTGCAGTGTAAGTCTCTAGTGAGGCCTCTTTGTAGGTCTCTTGAGCAAGTCATGACTGGACGTGTCTTGGATCTGCTGAAGAATTTCAGTTGTAAGTAGCTTTTCATGTGTGTAGGATTGTAAAATGGTACTCTGTTGCATTTAAGTCTTAATTCTGACATATCTAGATTTTATTTTTAGCATCAGGCTTGATCCTTTTGAGATGCCATTTCTTTCTACCCCTTGTTCTATCTTTAAGTGTGATTTATCAGGTAAAGAACACTTGTGGGTTTGTTTGGGGTTTTTTCTTCAACCCTTTGTTCAAGAATTCAGTGGGGCCTTGCCTTTTTTCCAAATAACTGAAAACACTGACAAATGGAGATCTTTCTCCTGGCGCTATTATTCCGGAAGGGAAAACATGAATACTTGGGATGTTGTCTTCAGTTGGGATAGTGAAATATGCTAAGATTCTGAAATACTTACTGAAGTTACAAATTACCAATGCAATTAAAGAAATGCATAGTTTAGAAGGTCTTCCTGATTAGAAACAACTGGATTTTACTCTTCTCAGATTCTTGTACTTCTAATATACTGATTTTTTTTATTTAAAAGTCCTAAGACTTCGTAGATTAAATTTAACTTTGAGAATCTAAAACTTAAATTAGGTTTAGTGTGCCTGCTAGACTTTTGCTGTTACACTGGGAAGATGATTCATGATGCCTGTTGATGGATATCTGAGGAGTGTTTTGACCTCCAGGTGTTATTCTTGGTAAGAGGGAGCTGAAGCTGTCCGTCTTGTCTATACGTGAAATGTCTAGATGGTTTTTCTGACTTCTTGATCTCTAGTTACCTTTTTTTTTCCACCCTGGACTAAGATCTTCTTAGTTGTCTTTTTTTCCTTGCAGCCAGTGTTTGCCTTTGTTCAGTTTTGGGATTTGTGCTGAGCTCTTAGTCATTTTGTAGTGTCTTTATTGCTTATATAAGTGATACATCAATATTAAGATTATAGAAATTAAAAGTTGTTAGGTATAGTAACTTGGCTCCCCATCACACCTGATCGAGTAGATCTTCAGATATTTTGCTTTTGATCATGCAGAAGGCCCCATTTGTGTAATGTTTTGTACTGTAGTTAAGTGTTGAGTAAGTTAACGCTTAAGTGTAGTTAAGTAAGACAGCTTACTTTATTCTTAATTGAAATATTTTAATCTACCTTTTGACCAGGTATCCAGCTCACATTGAAGAAATTGATTATGAAGAAGGAAAAGTACTTATCCATTTCAAACGCTGGAACCATAGATATGACGAATGGTTTTGTTGGGACAGTCCTTATTTGCGTCCCTTAGAGAAAATACAGTTAAGAAAAGAAGGATTACATGAGGAAGAAGGTTGTGCAGTAAGTAGAAAATAGAGGACATTTGAGTATGTAATAGCTTATGTGCAGTTCTGTGAATTGTGACCACTAAAATGCTTCACTATTGCTGTGTTGCCTGCTGTATAAATTTTATGATTTATTTTAAATATTGGAAAACTAATCATTATGATGTTTTAATGAAGTTGTGTAATTCTCAGATGAAAACACTTCTGTCTTGTAGGGATTTCATATAAATGATCAGGTATTGGCATGCTGGTCTGACTGTCGCTTCTATCCGGCCAAAGTTACTGCTGTTAACAAAGATGGTAAGGAGTCATTTTGAGTTTTGTCATGCTTGTTGGTAATGCACTTCTAATTGTATTCTAACCTTTCTGCTTAGGTGGAGAGATAGTACAGCAGACGGAAGACAACTGTGAAAAGTGTTATTTTCAATTATATGTTTTAGTCTGCCATCAACTTTTTTTAACCTAGCCTCTTAGCCTTTTCATGAGAGAAAAAAACTTTCTGCTGGGATATCCAATCAGTAATTGCTTTAAGTATATGTTTGGGAAAAGTTGTTTCTTAAGTTTATTGTCAAGAGATGCATGTAACTGCAGTAAAACTAGTGTCAGAGCTGCAAAACCCCTTTACAAATAGAGGGTGGGGAGAAAGCATAGCCATGCTGCTGCTTCTTGAATTTCAGTAAGTCACCGTGAAAGACTTGTGCTGTGCTTTCTTTAGATTAACTGTGTGCTGTAAAGATCAAAGAGAAAATGTCTGCAATTATCTGTTGGAGTAGTCCACAAAAAAATATTTTGGGGTTTTGTGAAGAAAGTATCTAAGGAGCAACTCTAAGCTTAGACATGCACTTTTATGCTTACCGTTATTATTTTTGGTAACTTCACTGTTTCTTCTCTACATGGCCTGTGATAAGACCTCTGCTGTTGAAGATTCTAACAACACAGATAAGGCAGCTTTTATCTAGAGCAAAATATGCAGCTAGGGTATTGGAGCTGTCAGCAGATGCTCTGTTAAATAACTTTTGATCTTTACTTGACTCTTACACTTTATTTTCAAATTTTAGGTACATACACTGTGAAATTTTATGATGGTGTAGTTCAGACTGTCAAAAACATTCATGTCAAAGCTTTTTCCAACGATCAGGTGAGTAGAATATACTAGTAGCATGAACACAATAGAAATAACAGTTCAGGTGACTAGACTTGATGAATTATATGAAATGCATGAAACTTCTCTATTGCTAATATACAATACATCTGAAATAAAATCTGTTAAAATGAAAAGGTTATGCAAATCTTCATGGTATGATTTGCGAAGCTCTTAGGTTCATGTTTTTATGAATGCACTTATCGAACTGAAGAAGTCATCAGCATGTAAATAAAACAGTTTTCTAAAAATCATTGGAAGATTTGGAATGTACATACTAAAGCTAGTGGTAGGTTATTGAAACACACTTTGGTTGTTTCACCTGTTTGAGATTAGTCTAAACAGGTGCACCTTGAAAATTAAGGGATGGGAACTGTGGAGAGGACAGAAACTATTCTTTCCCAAAGTAACTACTTGATTGTCTTGAGACTTTTAAGGAAGCTGTCTATAATCTTTCACCTCCCAACTTTGAGAAGATAAGCTCTTTCACTAAACCACATTCTGCTTCTATGGTTTGGTTATTCTACCAACACTTCACCTGCTCAGTGCTGTGGGTCCAACCTTCGGAATAGAATAGACTGGACTGTTTTGGTTGGAAGGGACCTACAATGATCGCCTTGTCCGACTGCCTGACCGATTCAGGGCTGACCAAGCTACAGCCTGTTGTTAAGGGCATTGTCCAAATGCCTCAAACCCTGACAGGCTTGGGGCATTGACCACCTCTCAAGGAAGACTGCTCCAGGGTTTGACCACCGTCTCAGTAAAGAAATGCTTCCTCATGTCCAGTCTGAACTCCCTGGCGCAGCTTTGAACCATTCCCACGTAGTAGCAGTAGTAGTGAGCCATTCCTCCTGCTCAGGGTGAGAAGGAAGAGGTGCTGCTTTGTACTTCAGTTTTCATGTGCGGGCACTTTGTAGGAAAGGCTGACAAGTTCTAGTCCTGTGTAACTTGGTTAAAACGTCTGAAGTACCTGCTTCAGAATAATTTTCATTACAGAAATGGTTTTAAGTTTGAGATCTTGCCACACGTTCCTGTATGGTAGCTGTAGCCTGTGTTTTTAGTCATGCTTTCTGCTTTTAGTTTTCTGGAACTTTTAAGTCTGAGCAAAGAAATTGAATCCCTCCCCCAACACAAGTCTTACATATGGATTCCAGTAATGAATATTAATGGCTACAATTTGAATCTGTCACTGTTGTGAAGAGGCATGCCATTTCTTGGAGGTCTCCAGATTTGTGTATTTGCCAGGCTGGGAGGGAAAACTTTCAGATTTGCCACAAAGAGCTCTTAATAATTGTGCCTGGCTGCGGGTTGACTTAATACTCACAAGGAAACTACCTGATGAATCTTCGTTGCCATGAAAAATATTTCTACCATATTTAACCTTAAATACATGAAGTCGAACAATCCTAAGAAATATTCTGCATAAGAAAAGCAAAGTATTTTTGTCTCTCCTTTAGGAAGTTTCATGTTTCTGCATGGCTTTGGGTAGGTTTTGAAAGGAGTTTAAGTTTTCTTCTCCATTTAGCCACTGGCCAGGAAGATCTCTCTTAACCCAGGAGATAAGTTACGCTAGAACATTTCGTTCTGTCCTTTAGCATAAAAAAAGCATAGTGGGAGATTTTCCTGGTGAGGTCTGTTTACACAATCAGAAGTAAAGATTAAAAAAATATTTGAGCCACTGGAGAGCTCAGAATTCAGTTGTGAATGTAAGTTAGCTAAGGGGTGAATTCAGACACACGCACTAAAGTAGCAGTGTGCTGGCAGTGGAAGGAAAGCATCTTGTTTCTGCTCATCAGTAGGAGGGACTGTACCTGTGAAGACACACATGGCTCATATCTTAGCTGTTCAAAAAATATTTTGAAAAGCCCCCAAACCACCTGATTTCTAAGGGATCAGCATAAGCTCTGTCCCTGTGTAGAGGTCATAACATGCTATATTGAACAGTGATGGTAAAATGCTAATGACCTGCACAGTGTGAATGTACTTACGCAAGGACACACAGCTTTTAAGAGTTCAGTGACATCAAGAGGTAATTCAGATGTGCTGTGTTTATGGTTCAGTTTCTGGAGAATAATTTAAAATGGTTCGTGTGTGTTCCAGTACCACATACTTGATTCAAATCAGATGGTTCTATAAGCAGCACAACTGATGAAACCTGGTGTCTGAGGGCTGCTTTTGAGTTTTTTACTAATGTTCAAGTTTCCACTGAACCTTCTCCTATAACTGTGGCATTTGAGGAAGTTAGAGAAGATGGATTTTTATAATGTCTGATAAAAGTGGTGCTCAGACACTTAAGGTGAAAGACTTTCTTCCCCTTTGCCTAGCTGTTTTCATGAAATACACAGCAATTTGATCTCCTTTTTTTTTTTAAAGTGATTTATTTTTTTAATCACGTCTGTGCCAAGTATGGTTGAAATAATATTGAGGGTGGAGGAGATTGCACGTTCACCATTTTATTGCATCAAGATTATTTCTTAGGACTGTGGTCTGAAAATGGCAATCTTAGAAGGTATCAGTTCATGTAAGCCAAGTACCGATAGGAAGATTGGGGTGGGAAGAAGCAAGAGGTAGTGTAGCACGAGGAGCTAATAAGTCTTAAGTGTATTCTCAGAATTTTGTAAAACTCAAATCGGCTGTTCCGCTTTCTTTCCCCAAAGAGGTATCGAGGTATTTAGCCTTTCTCATCCTCTGATCCTTGTTCAGAGTTTAAGCTTGTTGTGCCTTGCAGAACTATTGGCTGGGAAGGAGTATGGTTGCTCTTTAATGCTTGAAATTATTAGGCAACAGGAAAAGGGAAGTTAGTTCAGCTAAAGGCAGTGTTGACACATGACCTAATATAAATTATTAATCCAGGTGCAAAGTTAGAAGGTTTCTGTTCATCGGAGCAGAGAAGTTCTGGGACAGCCTGTAGCAGGATCATTTGAAGGGGAAAAAAAAAATAAAATCTGTATCCTCCCCAGGCGGTGTGAATGTGAAACTGGATCACAAAGTGGAAAGGGCATTGAGTAGCAGCAACCTGGTGATGCAGGGGTGTTCTTCCTGGTTTGGTGGTGTTATAGAAGGACTATGGGGAAATGAGATTACAGTTGAGTATTGTATCACTAGCTTGCTTGTAAAGGATTTTAATTTCCTCTCATGCTGAGCACCAATTACAGAAAGAGAAAGCCAGCAGGTCAAGGGAGGGGGATTCTGCTCAGCTCTGCTGAGACACCACCCCCACTGCATCCAGCTCGGGGGTCCCCAGGACAAGAAGGACATGGAGCTGCTGGAGCGAGTCCAGAGGAGGCCACGGAGATGATCCGAGGGCTGGAGCACCTCTGCCATGGAGACAGGCTGAGAGAGTTGGGGTTGTTCAGCCTGGAGAAGAGAAGGCTCCGGGGAGACCTTAGAGCCCCTTCCAGTCCCTGCAGGGGCTCCAGGAAAGCTGGAGAGGGGCTGGTGACAAGGGCAGGGAGTGGCCAAGGGGAATGGCCTGAAGCTGCAGGAGGGGAGATGGAGATGAGATCTGAGGAAGGAATTCTTCCCTGTGAGGGTGGTGAGGCCCTGGCACAGGTTGCCCAGAGAAGCTGTGGCTGCCCCTGGCTCCCTGGCAGTGTTCAAGGCCAGGTTGGATGGGGCTTTGGGCAACCTGGGCTGCTGGAGGGTGTCCCTGCCCCTGGCAGGGGGTGGGACTGGATGGGCTTTGAGGTCCCTTCCCACCCAAACCAGTCCGGGATTCTATGATTGGTTTAAAGTTTTGTTTTTAAATTTTAATGTGTAAATTTTAACATCATGTGGTTCCTGAGGAAGTTGGTGATTGCAATTGCTTTATGTGACCACACATTTCAGTAGCAGTGATAATTACAAGCTAAATACTGGTCTATTTTGAGTGAGACACTTCTGTGAAAGGAAGACCAGTTTTGCATCAGAGTGACTGAGCTGATTGTCCTTTTCTGTGCTCCTGACTCCCACTCTTACTTCAGTGTCCCAAGTATGCTGTAAGTAGTGCTGTGCAAGCTAGTATGAACCGAACCCGCACGTGAGAAAGAAGAAACAAATGCCAGGGAGTTGTGAAAAGAGTGAACGTGTTGCACTGTCCTGTTGAAGCTGCACAGGTGCTTGTGCAGTTCAAATGCCTCTAACTTTTAATCTGTGGGTTGCAGTAGAGTATATGCTTTTATCCTTTGAAAAATTGGACAAAGATGCAAGTCTGCTAGATACAAAGGTGTGCGGGGGACACTTTCAGATTGCAATAAGTTAACTTTCATATGTTGCTCTCTTTTTATTCTAGAATATTGTGGGTAATGCTAAGCCTAAGGAAAGAGGTAATGAAATTCCGTCATCTCCTGAAAAGCGAGAGAAATTTAAAGAACAGAGGAAAGCAACAGGTAATGCAAAGAAAGACAAGGATGAAAAGACATTGAAGACTGAGAAAAGAGTTAAGCAACCTGATAAAGAAGGAAAATTGATAGTCATCTCAGAAAAAGGCAAGGTCTCAGAAAAGAATATATCTAAGAATGGAAAAGAAGATAAAGAGAATATATCAGAGAATGATATGGAATATTCAGTAGATAAACAAATTGAGAAGAAGCCTGAGAATGACAATGTAAAGAGTTCACAGGAAAACACAAAAGAAACCAAACGAAAACGTGGAAGACCACCGATTACACCTCCAACAGGTATGTAGCTAAGCTTAAATGTTTAGGCCATATATCAGAACCCATACAAGCTTACTAAAGGAATGAAAAGTATCTTGCTCTTTTGCAGCCTAAGGTTCTAGAAACTTTGAAAAAATTTTAAACCCATCTTTGTTCAGGCTTGTTTAGGACAGCTGAGAGCATGCTTGTTAGTCAGGCTTGGAGCTTCAGTGGTTTGGTCAGAGATTAGATTTAGGCAAGTAAACTTCATATATTATAAAACATTTCTGCAGTAGGATTAAATGCTAATATGTAGACTTTGGAAAGACTGGTGAAACTGTATTTATGCAAGTCCAGTATTTTAAGTTACGAGGCTTGGGAATTTGTGATTTAAAGAGTTTCGCAGATTCGTATCCAGTCAATTTTTGTTCTGTATCTAAATATGTAGAGCCAAGTTCTCAGACACTGCAGCCCATAACTTTGGAGTTAAGACGTCGGAAAATACCTAAGGGAGGTGAAGTTCCATCAAAGCGTCCCAGGATTGAAAAAAACTTGTGTGAGTATTTTTTGGAATTCAACTCTTATAGTATTTATACATAAGAGTTCTTGAAGCTTGAGTGGAAGGGGGGGGGGAAGTCTGTAGAATTAACCGTTAACTATGATACATGAAATGACTGAAGTGCAACACCTATTCTTCTTAAATTCGCCAGTCATATGTAGTCATATCTATCACATTGCTTAGTAAAGAAACTTTAATACTAGATAAATACTCATGTCACTGCTGTATGATAGCTTCTGCTTTATCTTGGTATACTGTATAGTGATGTTGAAGAACTTGAGTATGTTGATGAGGAAAGAAAATTATATTCGCTATAGTAGTATCATGAAGATGATGAAGGCGGCTGTCTTTCCCTTCCTTAGGATCACAAAGTCTTAAAACTTCAGTGCACGTACATTATCCAGCTTAGAGTCAAAGTTGTGTGTCTGAAGTCTCATCTAACTTTTGGTATTACTGTCTGTGATGGTTGCTGTTTAAAGCAATGTTTTACCAGTAAGATAGTGATCTGTATTCTTACTTCAAATCTGTTACTAAAAGAAGTTGAGACCACTGTAAGATAGGCTTTTGCTCTATTTTTATGCTTATTTATAACTGTTAATATGATTGTACCTTTTACAGAGAGCTCTAATCACCAGGGCTGTTTAGCTTTTGCTGTTAACATCAGTCCCTAAAAACACACTTTTGAACTGTCATTAGGAGGAGAGGTCTTTAAAGTTTGCTTGTGAGCTACGTAGTAATCCTGTAACTGCATGGTACCACTAAATTTGTCCATTCCAGCTCAGGAAAAATTGAAGAACTCTTCAGAGAACCCTGAAAGGGACCAGATCAGGAGACGATCTTCAAGACTCTCATCTAGTATTAGCCATGAGATTGTAAATACAGATCATGTCACAACTTCAACAGAAAGTCAGCCTTTGAAAGATGCAGTATCTAACCAAAAGGAACCTGAGCAGGGTAAGCAGCTTCCTGCTGTATTCTGGATTCATGGTGGCATGGCAGTCATCTAGTTGTTGCAAGCACTATACTTTCACTTGCAGGCTCTATATCTGCAATTAAAACCTGATTTCATCAGCACTGCAGAGAAAACTCAAGGAAAGTTTCTGTCTGTCTGCTGCCCTGATTGCCTTTTGCTTTTGAGTCCATCAGTAACTGTAGCGTTTCCCTGGCATGCTGGGAGCTTTTCCAGTGGAGGGATAACTGGTCTTGCAAAAGGAAAGCTCCATAGATTGTAAAATAACTTAAAGAAAATGCGGATTTCTTTTTTAAGAGATGAAGGTTGTGCTTGTGAAAGTGAGGTAATTACAAAGTTAAAACACTGTAAGATTGAAGAAGTAATCCAAATGCTAAATTTACAGTTTAATCCTCTTGTTGAACACTAAAAACAACAAACAGGATGCTTTTATTCTTGGACTGGGTGGAGATAATGCTCCCTCTTTTTCTGCCCTGTGCTTCCTGGCCTTTCCCTTTCTAGGGGGCTCTGACAATGGTTTGAGGAGACCTGTCCCATTTTAGGCAATAAAGAGTTCGCAGCCTGCGTGTTTCTAAGCAGCTATAAATTTAGAGGGTTGCTACAAGTAGCTGTGTTGTAAAAGCTTAATTTGTTGTTAATACAACAGCAAGCAGTCTGAGCATGGATGGATATTTTGTCTCCACTGTAATGTGCTGAACACACATACACATATCAGTGTTCTGGAATATACTTTTGTGTGCATTTTACTCAGTGATTTATTTTTTTTTTCCTCCATTCTAGTCCAGTTAGAAATTCCTGTTGAATCTGACCAAAGTTTCAGTGAAGAAGGATCTCCTGGAAACACATCACATAGCACAGCACTTGGTACGGATGCCAGTTTACAGGAAGAAAAAGTTGAAGACACTGAGTCGTCATCTGTTACTGTCAGGACTCAAGAACCTTCTACTGCTACAGGTTCAAATTTTTATTTCATATTTAATATTGATGCATTTCATAAAGCAGCTGATGCCAGGTATTTCATGCTTGCATGAGTGTCACTAACAAAAATTGTGTGTTCTTGCAGTGTTAACCACAGAGAAGAAAATGCATATTTTTATTCCTTATGGACTCTCAGTTTTGATCTTATGCTTTGGAGATTGACAGTAATCTTCCAAAAAGTAGAAATCATAATTTTTAAATGACCAGGTGTACTATTTTCAGCTTGCGAAGGGTGAAATTAACAAGTGCTTGTTTTCAGGTTATAATTCAATGTTTGCAATTCTGGATTAAATTGGACTAGCATCTTGAGAGATGAGGTTCTTTTGTGATTTCTGTGCTGGAGGGATGTGGTAGCATTGACGTTTGGGAATCCTGATTGTGCACTTCTATATCCTTATGTTTTGTCTTCTGTTATACTTAAGCCCCAGACTATTTAGAGGTTTTTGTGCAAATTTATGAAATAGTTCAAATATTTCAGTGTCTGCCTTAATGTATATGTTCTATTTGCTCTTAGCTGGGGAGTGTACTTACCTTTTTCAAATTAAAATTTCTTGTATAGATATTAGACTATGCCAAAACATAGTGCTGTCCTGTGATTATTTCTTGTGACTTTAATACTTGGATCTGCAGCTTACTGAGAAACTTGAACTACAAATTCCCTAGTTTATGCTCTATCAAAAAAGCTTAATTTTAAGTGGAACAGAGCATTTAGAGGGATTTACAGTTGCTCAGCATTGCTAGTGTAATCTGTATGTGCTGGCTTTCATCATGTTTGTTGATTCTTCCAAATTTACCCTCCTGCTTGCACATGTCCTCTTCCACCCACTCTGGTGTAACCGTACAAATGAAACATCCTGTCACTTTGCTGCTGATGTGTGCCTTCGGTGCAGGGAGGATTTTACCTCTTTTTCTTTTGCTCAGGTTTGATGTTCAAATGGTCTTTTACTATTGAAAAACTAGAGGGCTCTGATCTTGCTCTCCTTTGAACCAGCTGATGATATATCCACTTGTACTCTAATTACGCTCTACCCAGAGTCTTTTCTGTTGATGTGTTGGGGGCCGTGCCTTGCCTTCCCTGTATTCTGGCAGTGCTGTCAGAAGATACGGAGTGGCTGCAGATCATTTTTTGCTAGTTGAGCTGCTGTGTCCTTTTCAGTCTGTAAAGTACTTTTGGATTTAGCTTTTTTAACTGATGGATTGTAGCTTGTTTTGGCTCATGGAGGCAAACAGCACTGTTTGGCTGTTCTAACCGAACAGAATGTTAATCTCTCCAATACAAAGGAAATGCCGTTACTCTCTGTATTAGGTCTGAGTACATGAGCTATTGACATCCTGCCTGGAAATACCTGAAGCAAAGGAAGGAAGTAAAAGGCGTTGCTCCTCCAATGGCTATGAATTTGTTCCTCCCTCTCTTGTAGCAGGTAGAAACAATTTAATGTGTGCTTTAATGTTAAAGTCGAATACTTCCTCTGAGTAACTGCAGTGTAACATCACTGGTTTCCTTGAGTTCATGTGCTGACAGCTGGTGAGGCTCCTCACAAGTGCTTGTCAGGTACTGCTGTAATAGCCTGCCGTCCGGGTTAGCTAAACTGGTACCCTGTCAATTAGAAGTTTGCAGTGTCAGCAATGTTAGCAGCTAGTGCTGTGCTTTGTACTTCTTTCCTTTGGAATTTAAGTTCCTCTACTCCAAAGTGCCCTTGAAACTGAGAAGGCATCCTTGAATGTAATTTTGTTAAGATGAACAGTCATGTCTTGTTTGCAGATTTTCACCCTGGAGTGGATTTGTGGATCGCAGGAGGGGCTGTTTGCTATAGCGGCAAAGGAGCGTTAATTTTTTTTAGTCCTTCATTGGATCTCTGGAGGACATCCCTGGAGTTCTTAACAGGAAGACTGCAGACACTTGTGTCGCTGGGAGAACAAAGAAATGCTAAAAAGCAGTGATGCTGCCTGATCCTGTTGGAGTCTGGTGCTTCAGGCAAGCAGAAGGGGTGGCGGCTGTTGGGACTCCGATGTAAGGCATGTGAGAAAATGTGTAGGTACAGGCATGGCTCCGGACAGGTATGGTGACCTGGCTTGCTCCGAGGTGAAGTGTGCAGGACTTGCACCTTGGAGGCAGGTCTTCCAAGAGATACAGCAGGTCATAGCAGTTCAGAAAATTGAAAGAATTTTTAGTATGTCTGAAAATACTCACTTTTCAGCCTCTGATAAACTATTTAAGAGAAGGTGTGGCAAAGCTTTCCACTACAGTGGATACAATCATCTCTTGGACATGCTTTATGTAGGAAAACAGTGTGATAACACACTTTTTAACTTCAGTGATCTTGCATGATAAACTTACTGCGTTTCTTAAAGTGTGGGGGTTGGTTGGGTTTTTTTAACTGGCAACCATTTAGCCCTCTATTTTGTAAATTCCTGCAAATTTTCAGTTTGAAGTGTAGTGGTTTTTAAGATGGCACTCACCTTTTGTATAATCTTTTGGATGTACTCATTGCACTGTAGATTGACAAACCACAACTTTTGATAAGGTCTGAGAATTTGGAGAATGGTAATTCTTGGCTTTTTGAAAGAACATGCTGTATTAACAGTATGGAAAAACTGTGTCAATGGTTACAGATGTTCTTCCTAACAGTTAATGCAGTATTAAGAAGGCATCTGCTGCCATTGCCTTTGTAAAGAATCCAGAAGTAGTCATGGAATATTCTCAAAAATAAAGATGATTTTACTTGGTACTGTAACATGTAATCACAAAGCTTTGGGGTTAGTGGTCAAATACTATTTAAAAAAAAAAAAGCCACCTGCAAGGGCATCTGTTTTCTGACTTAGGTACTCATTTAGGATGCAAAGCTTTTCACGGTGTCTCACAGTGTCTTGTTTTAAAAATTTTCCCTGGTGTATGTGAACTGGGGTGTTGTCATAGCTGTATGGTCATCTTCAGAGAAGGCTGCTTTCTTTTAAAGAAAAGAAAAGTTTGCGTATCTGAGTTCGGGGCTATAATGTAGTGAGAGCTAGTATGTACTGAGCAGTATGCGTTAGGGGTTACAGCAAATGCGTCGCTTCCAGTGACTATGGAAGAACAGATAGACAAAACAGGCTTGGTTGTGTGAAAATGCTACTTCTCTGTGTATTTGTGGCTGATGGGGAAATCTCTTCTCCTTCCAGGAAAAAACTTCGGGAAACGATTGACAGATTTAAAGATTTAAGATAAACTAAAATACCAGCAGATTTTTTTCCTCTACTTGCATACTTGCATTCTGCCTGAGATTACAGATGCAGTTTACACCTGCCTTGAACTTGTATAATACTTGTTGGGGTGAGATGCTGTGTTTTGTAAAGGAGGAAGTAGGGAGAGGAATTCACTTGTCCGTTTGAAATCCACAAGCTAGTATTCCTCAATTCTGCTTTTTCAGCAGTTGGGGAGCATAATTTTGGCGGCAGGTAAATGAAGCAGGACACCAATACAATGCTGGTGTGCAACTGAACCCTCAGGAGTTCAAAAAACTGTGATCCCTTTGGATATCTTTTGCCACTATTACCGCTTCCCTCTGACTTCCTACTGTATGTATTGCTGAGCATTTGTAATTTGGGTTTGAAGCGGGAGAATTCCCACTGAACGTGTAACACTGCGTGTGTGGTGTCAGTCACACCGTGATGCACGGGACGTGGCTTCTCCTGAGCTTGCTTTATTGAATGCAGGCAGTAACGCTGTGGGGACACAACGTGGTTCACTCACCTGCCCAAAGCCTCTGGTATAGCTTGTGGTCACTGGCACTTCTGTCAGTACCTGAGTGAGCTGGATTTCAGTTAATTCAGGAATATGCAGTTGTTGAATTCTGACCTGAACTTCAGCACTGCGGTGCTGTCTGAAAATCCCCACTTCTGAGTGTGAATTTTGTCTTACTTTAAAGCCATCTCATTTAACACTAGAAATGCCAGACATGCACCTGGGTGGACATCCAGATGTGGCAAGCAGGTATTTTTATTGGAGAAAGCTCTTAAGGGGGAGAATAAGTACAGAGTTTTTTTGAGTAAATACTGTCACCTGAAATCCCAAGTACAAAAATCCTACATTTTCATACTTAACGAACACTAAAAATATGATTAACAAGTGGTTTTTCAATACAAGAGTTTTAAAATCCATAGTTCCCATCATGGATAAACGTTCCATAGTTCCTGCAGGTGCCTTGTGTCTGCATGCCCCAGTGCCCATGGGCTGCAGGACGGGGGACCAGCAAGGCTTTGGGCTTTCCCCGGAGGTAGTGTGTGCGCGGCAGCGTGCACAGGCAGCGTCTGGGATCTAAAATGTCTCAGAAAATCACCAGGGGCTTCCTGCTCTTGGTGGGGGTTGTTAGAGCATGCTGTCCTAAAAATACCTGGTGTTGGAGGCTGAAAGCTGAGTAACTTATTTCGTGGGCAGTGACAGACGTGTCTCCAAATACTAATGTCGGGCAGTTAGTCTCAGACTGCTGTATGTATTAAAGAGGTTTGGGATTTGGAAAGGGGAAGAAGTGTGTTGTCAGAATAGGTGGTGCGGGTGGGGAAAAAAGGAATATTTCTTCTGTACAAGATTCTGACAAAATGAAGCATGGAAGTTAAGATCAAAGATAACTTCTGGTACTTAGAATAAGTGCAACGTTGTAACCCAGTACTTTTTTATTTGTCTGCAGGCTTTCATTCTAGTGACTTGGTGGGAATTCATCCTCTTCCTGTAGGAAAATCCTACAAAACAATAAAATTAATAACCGCAGTTTTCTTCAGTGTGATGTGTTAGTGTTGTTTTGGCATGGGTGAGTGATGCGCCCTGGTAGGACTCGTTTTAACTTGCATGATGTATAGGAAGAACATGACTTCTATAGCATTTGATTATCAGGAATTTTTGAGGACAAAAGCACTCATTTTGAAGAATGTTTTCCCCATCACTGTTTGGTGGATGGTTCAAGATTTATAGTAGTTGCAGACATTTGTAACAGCAAATATGATTTGGAGTGTTTATGTGCTTATGTTTTCAAATGTGTATGTTTGTAATGTGTTCTGAAAGGGCAATATAGCATTGCTTGTCAAAACTTAAGTTTTTTTTTAATTTTCAGTAAAGTTATGATTAATTACATGTATTAGAGGATAAAAATCCTATTCTGCTGGTTTTTGGCTCCCCTAATGTTTAGGGACCAGAATTGGTCACTAGCATTCAGATAAATCAAGTCTTTTTCATAAAGCAGGTGACAGTCTGTTGGCAAATTTGTGCGGCCAGTTAAAGCTGTTTCATGTACGTGAAAACAGGCTTAGAAGCACTCTGCAGCTGTTCATGTGGCTTTACTCTTGCAAACTGGTATGACTTTAAAGGTGAGCTGCCTTTGCTTTGCACAGATCTGCTATCATGTTTGTAGTTGTAGTTCTCAGAACTTGTAAGATTATTTTTTTATTTGCATAGACATGCATCGGGGATTCCATTTGCCTTGTACTCACCACATGTTTCTTCTAATTTTGGTCACTTTTAGCTCTGGGTTTCAGTTAAGGAGAAGCATAATATCTTTGCATCCAGTTTGAGAGAGCAGCTGTGTATCCTGCAGCTTACCTAGGTAGGCTTTGATTCGTTCAAGGTAGTGTAAATGTTGTCATTTTAAACCTAAAAGTATAGTGCATAAAGAAATTCATCCTGCCTTGCTCACTTAGTTTCTTACAGCTGGACACCAGATTTGGACAGAACGTTTCAGTTACACCTCAAAGTACAGGTAAAGCCTTTACGTCCATCCAGTTGCTGACCCCCTCTAAAGGTACATCAAGGCTTGCAGCGTAGCGCGCTGCACACCTGCGAGCTTTTTGTGCATTACAAGACTTCCCTGTTTTTATTGTTACAGACTTAGTGCCAGCACAGGGAGAAAATGGTGAGTGGCAGGTCAGTTGAAATACTGTCTTGAGTATGTCAAGTAATGTTTCAGGTTCAAAAATCAACACTTTGTGAACATGTAATGATCTCATGATTATTGATGTTGTATGTATTTATTACAGCAACATCTCCTTTATGTAGTTGAGTGGATTCTGGATGCACTGGAAATGTTTCATGTTGTCCTTACCTAAAGTATTTTGAGAAGAGCAATTAGGCAATGTGTTCTTTGTTTCACAACTGAGATCTTAAAAGACAAAGGTTTTTGAAAATAAAGGAAGAAATACAGTTTTGGGTGCTAAAATGATAAACACTTCTGGTGCGCTCAGAAAAACCAACACAAGATTTCAGAAGAAATAAGACCACAGTAGTAGGTAATTAATGAGGAAGGTAGCTCAATAATGAGAAGTGATCCAAAGCTCTGTGTAAAAAGTGTCAGCTGGGCTAAGTAGAAGGCCACATTTAAAATGTGGACTATTATGGCAACAAATGTATTCCTAAGCAAGCACCAGCTCTAAAATGGTTCTTAGAATTTTGAGACTGACCACACTGAACCAGTAACATTAGACCCCACAGGTCAACTTTCACATTTGTGTGAATAGCGGGAAATGTGAGATGAGCTTTTGGGATCACTATCCGGAATTGCCTGTGCAGTTACCCCTGGGATACATAAAATTTATGTCTGCAAAGGTAACGGTAACAAACAAAATAATCTTGAAAATACTAACCGATGAAAGCAGCGGAGGATGTATGTTCTAGAGAGATTCAATGTGTTTAGTTTAACAGCAGGTGAAGAAATAATTTGATCTTCGCTTAGTATTTCTGTGGAGACCAGGAAATAGAGACTAGAAGTCTCATCAGTTTAACAGGCAATTGCGTGTGAAGATCTAATGGTTAGAAGCTGCAGCAAGGCCAGCTTTAACTGAGGGAAATGCTAAGTGTTATGTGTGCTGTTGGCTTTCTGGGATGGCTTACCACTGTGTTCAGAAGATGCCTCGGCATGGCAGACTTTCAGTCAAGATGCTGTGCTGCTGCCAAACATTTCTGTCCCAGCAGGAGCCAGTTTAGACAAGGAATTGGTGGTCGGGGAATAAATCTCTTGTGGACTCAGAAGCTTCACACAGTGACATTTTATTGTAAGGTTCCTGCTGAACTTTGTCGTAGCTTGAGCCTTGGATAATACAGCACATCGAGAAGTGGAGAGGTTGCTGACTTGAACGCTGAAGGGATGGGTTTTTTCTGTAGGGAAAGCTAAAGGAGACACTGTTGTTTGACCTTGAGCCTGTGCTTAAAATTGTAATGGCTAATGGAATGCCAGGTGAGGAGTTTTAATTTTGGTTATAAACATGGAAGAAACAGCAGGTGGTAGGTCTGTCATTAACTTTCCTCTGTATTTAGAAAACACCCACTGAGCTCCTCTGAAAAGGCAAGTGCCTGAAAATCTGAGGCTAATAACAGCAAAACTTTCTCTCAATAGAAACCAGTTTTAGTACCGTGCATTGTGAGCAAAACTTGTATACACGTGCAAGGATGGAAGTTCTCCCCTTTAGGTGTTGGTGCAACGAGTTGGCCTCGGAGCGTTTGGGGCTCTCCTGGGTGCTGGAGTTGGGCATTGGCTTCCTGCTGTACCCTGGCAGCAGGGAGTTCTGTTGTGTTACTTGTGAAGAAAATGCCCCCAAACATGGTGATGATAGTATTAATTTAAGCTTTGTTTCAAACTGTGTGGGATTGTCTGTGTTTTTATTACTCTGAATAGATTCCTTTTGCATGTTGCAGTAAGTTTTTGTTGTCTTTCCTTCCTGTTACCTCTATTTCTAAACTTTGGCTAACATGGTCCTGTGCTCCTCTTCTAACTTGTAGCTGATGAGTTAGCAGCCATTCCCTGTATCTTACCAAGTATTTGTCCATCTTGATGGAGGGGAAGTGCTCTGAGCTTGAATACAGGGCATCGTCACAACAGTTGTGTGATGGTATAATAGTTTCCCTTGTCTTTGTAATTTTTTTTGGCTAAATCTTTCGACCCCATTCTCCCCTTCTGCTGCAGTTAAATTTTCCCATCTTCATGTTGGTTATTAAATAGAAACAAGTTCTATTTCATTGTCCTGAATGCTGGCTTTTAGCCTTGCTGTCAAGAGAACCTCTCTGCACTTACTTTCACTTAACCCACTGACTGTTCCTGAAATATTTTTCATTCTTTGAGAATGTAACTTGTGATGGTATACAGTATATTTCAATTCTGGTGTTGGCAAACTTTGTCATTCTGCAAGTGTGATCCAATTGTCTGACTTTGTCACAATCTTATTACCAATAATTGCTTGAAACAGCATCCCTGTCAGCATGTTCTTAACATAGCTATGCCAAAATGTCTTTCTCTTTCTCCTTGTCATTAACTTTGTGAAACACCCAAAAGCAATGTCTTCATTTTTACTATTTTCTTCTCAAAATTAACTGAATATTTCTTATAACTAGTCTGATGTGCATATGATTTGTTAATTCTTCTCTGTACATCAGCCTCCATAGTACCATTACTTGTTTTTCTCCTATGTGAATGACTTCAAGTTTTGTGTCTTGGTCATAACACAGTACTTAAAAACTGAGTATGCTTCAGATACAGCTATCTAGGATGCTGTTCTTCACTATGACATAACCATTTAGTATGCAGCTCAGTAACACCATTTTTGTTGCTACATGCTAAAAATTTCTGAACAATCTGTCCCGTGTTCTTACCCCAAGATGGTGTTGACACTACCTTTAACGCTCCCTCTCAATGTGTTCCTGCGTATGTGCACTTGTGGAAAGTCTTATTCTTTCTGCACTTGTTCTTGTTTGTAACATTTCTGGGTCCTTTTGTGTTCTTGGTTTTCAACTACTTCTAATGTCTTAATTTTTGTTCATGTGCTGCATACCTCCAGTTTTCATCACAGTTTTGCTAGGTCTGGGACTTAGATTTAAACACTGCTTTCTTAATCTTCCAAGTTTGAAAATGCTTGTAAATAAGGAAATAATATTTTAGTACTGGCAAAACAAATGGAAAAAATTATATATGGAATCTATTTTGTAAAAGTGACACCTACTTTCCATTGTCCTGTAGTTGGTGAGGGATTTTTGTGATGCTGTGTGCATATTAGTGGTGGATAATTGCCTGGATCTCTTTATATCTGCATGTTTCCAAATTCCTACCTCTCCTCTGTTTTATTTGGTACAGATACTGGTGACAGTAATCAAATTCACTCCTAGTTCAAAATGTTTATTTTGTGTATTTCTTAGGAAAAACATAAAAGTTACTGAAGTGCTGGAAGAAGAAGTAGGGATTTACCAGGTCAAGTTGCACAGCAGTGTTCTGTAAAACAGATGCCTTAAAACGTTCTTCTGTTTGAGTCCGAAGACTTTCCTTGGTTTTTTTGAGAAACTAATTAAGTATAGCTCATAGGGGACATCTTGTAACAGATGCAAGCAATTTTCCTTTTGCTTAGTTTCATTCTTTCATTGCTGCTTGAAAATTGAAATTTATTTCAATTTTACTTGGAAAATGTGGTTCTGACTTACTGCTTCCATTGTAACCAGACTTTGGTGGTAGGACAAGGCATCCAGAAAGCAGGTAGCAAAATAGTGATATGCAAAGAAGCAGAACTGTTTTCCTTGGAAAGTGCTTTTGCCAAAGATGTGAATAGTTATAAACAAATAAGTACTTGATAGAACATAATCTTCAGTGTTCTGACTAAAATACACGGTCTGTAAGTCTTGTATCTATAGCAGCAGTCTATACGATGATATTAGCTGTTGGGCAAGGGATTCATGGAACCAAAATGCTGTTTTCTGACAGTATCTCATTCCTAAAAACACTGGTGTCATGACAACCAATTCTTAAGAGCACAGTTAGGGCAGACTTTTCCCTTAAGCTATTGATCTGAAAGGCAGATACAGCATTAAAATTTTATTTTAGCATGTCATAGCTAACATGTTTGAATGCATGCCCATTTCTAACTTTTTTTTGTTGTTTTAAGTTTAGGAAACCATTTGATAAATGTAGCAAATGCATGGGGGAATTTTATCTGTTTTGTTCTTACAGTAACAAAACCTTGTAGGAGAGCAGATTTTCTTGCATCAAAAAAAGCTGCAACTGTTGATCAACATCCCAAGTTTAGATGCAAGTTCTCGGACTGTTCAAAATCCTTCCGCAAAGCCAAGTTATTGCATTATCACATGAAATACTTTCATGGAGTGGAGAAGGCCGCAGAATCACAGCAGAACCCTGTAAAAAGAAATATTCAAACCAGAGCTTCTTTGGCTTCTGAAAAAGCTAATCAAGAAAGGTCAAAGAGAGGACGGACCACAGCTGGTTCACTGTGTAAGTATGTTGCTGATCTCTTCCTCTTTTTAAACAGCAGCAGGCAAGACGAGCAGGAAAGAGCAGAAATCGATTTTTCTTTTGGGCCAAAGGAGTCTCTTTAGGGCTCCATCTTAGTATATTTCTTCATAGAGAAGAAGCATAATGTGTAAACGTTATGTTTTAGAGAAGATAAAACTGAAGAAATTCCTTCATCTAGAAATACAGATCATGTTCCGTAATGAACCAACTATGCAGCTTCTCTTATTCCTTTGTAACAACTCACGTGAATATTCAACCTCTGTCCTTTTTTCAAAACTACAGTTCCCTGAGTTTCTGATTTATTTTTTTTCCCTAGCTTGGCAAATATTTAACAAGTATTGTTCAAAGTCCTTTGTCCTTTTCTATATTAAGGAAGCAGTCTGGGTAACTCCACTTCTCTCCTATTTGTTACTTGGTCTTTACATTTCATGGTCTGACTTCAAGAGCATACTTATCTAGAAATCCAGTACCAGTTTCTGCCGTATTTGCAGTTCTCATTGCTGGACCTGTAGGGAAGAAAAGTCCTAGTATTTAACAAATGTGGTTGCTACAGCTGTACATGAAGAAGATCCTCACACAATGGATGGGTAGTGGAAAGGGATAAAAATGGTTAGGAAAAAAATCAATTATTAAAACTGCTTTGCAGTCTTGAGAATCATGTTAACTTCTGCTTCACAGTCTCATTCTCTGAAGCACTTTCTTCCTAGTGTCTCACATAACATCAGGGCGGTGGTTAGGCCCAGTTGTGAGCTGCAGTGTTGATGGTAACCTAGCCAAACTTTGTTCTTGTGGACGGACTGTGCTTTGTACTGTAGGTCCATAAAACATTGTCATCTGTTGTCTCCTGATGGAGCCTGTTCTATAAAAATCCAGTTTTTCTTTGCTGAATTCCCTGGTGGTTTTTGTCTTTGCATTTGATCTTTCATTCTGTTTAACTAACAATTTCAAAGTCTCGTGAGTTGTTCACTGAGCTACAGCTCGCTACAGCAGAACATATCTAGCCTTACTTTGCTTCACGTCTGCTTTTCCTAATGTGTCCAGCAAACACTTTTTCACTTGAAATACTACTGCCTGTTCTAACAAAATGAGTGTAACTTAATATACTGCTACTGCATGTAAACTTCTATACCCCAAATACTTCTGTAATTTTAATGCAAAGGCATAAAATTTGGTTAAGTAGAGGAAGGTTGTTTTTTTTTCTTTGAATGCATTAGGATGTGCCAACTTGGGTGTGTTACGCTTTGCATACGGCTTAAATGAAACTGAAGTACTGCCTTGACAAACGCATCGGAGACAAGCGCTTTTATGAAGAATGGATGCTAACAACCGCACAGTGATCAAAACAGGCTTCTTGCATGTCATGTGCTTTTCCGTACACAGCTCCTATTCTGCTTTTTGTAACTGCATCGTTATTTCGGTTTGAGAAATTGTTTTCCTGTGATTGTCTTCAATGAACTGACTAGTGACTCAAGATCTTGACCCTTTCATTTATCCTTTCCCACAAGTGCACTCTGTTGGTTTGATGTCATCATTTTGGCTGCACTGGCAGGTGATTCTTTATGGAGTTGAGTTGTAGCTGTATTTGCTTATTTTAAGCCCTGGCCCCTTTCATTCCCCATTTGTGAATGGATACTTTTAACCTGGATGTTTCAATTATGTGCCTCTTAAAGTATCCCTGCAAATAGCCCCTGGGTTGTGCTGGCAGGTTGAGCACTGCCTCAAGGTGGAAGGCGGGCTGTAAAGTTTTCAAGTCACCTTCACTGTCAAAGCCTGCTGTTGTGGAGCTACAGTAACATTTTTCCTGATGAGGAAAAGTAATGTCAGTACATGCCAGTTACATCACAGGTCTGATACTAAGTACCGTTTGTTTTTTAACTCAGTGTGTTCTTAATTCTTCTAATTTTTGTTGTGAGGGTACCATACATTCTAAAGCAGGTTAATGGGGTTTATGAGCTCATACTGTTGCATTTTCTGTTCTGTCTTTTTGCAAGCATCTCTTTTGTTCTTAATGGCACGTATAGGAAGACAACCTGCTAAGCAAGACTTTCTCCATGTCTACTGAACACTTTGTCACCTTTTTAAAAGGCTTTTCAGGATGTACCGAGTGTAGTGAGAGTGAAGGCTTTTGAATACATAATTATGTATGGTACATGGTGGGTTTGCTTTCATGTCTACAATCCTTCTGTGAGCAAAAATTCTCCTGTTCAAAATGACTTTAATATATTCACTTTACCTTTTGGTACAAATGTCCTTTTCTTATACTTCACTGTATTAGATTTTACTGCTTAAGAAAAGGTGGCAATTTCTAACAGATAAGACTTTAGACTTTAAAAATCACCAGTCTTGTTATTCCAGGAGCTTGGAGATACTCTTGCTTTAGAAGCTTTATCACACTGAAATCCTTATCTCATAAGTTTTATTTGGAGTTCTGAGACTCCTTACAATTTCTACTACACATTAAACTATAAATAAATGGTAGGGGTGGACTGTTGGCTAGATTTAAAGTGAAAATACTATTGTTCCTAAAGTTCTAAGAAATTATACGATATTCAGAACAGTAGCAAAACCTTTTCGTTGTAGTGCTTAAAATTAGAGTTTTGACACATAGGAGATGGATGTAAGTAGTCTTCAATGACCATGTTGTGAGATACAGGAAGGAGTAATTTAAGTGTAATGATTTTCCACTAAAGTGGAGACTGAAATCTCAACATCTGACATATAAATTGTGCCACTTGGCATTGGCTTCAAAACTTGAGTGAGCTGGAAAGGTTAGTATGTCCTGTCTCTCCCTTTTCCTCAAGAAGGATCTTACCTTTGCAGCGGAAATTTGACAAACATCTCTGTAAATTCTGTAGTGGCTCTTCATTGAACAGAGGGAAAGGAACTAGCTTGTATTTTAGGTATGCCTACTGAACAGAATGACACACACTTAAATGGCTACCGGATGCATTCAGGCAATACCTCTTTATTTGGAAATTGTGGTGGGTTGACCCTGGCTGGAGGCCAGGTGCCCACCGGAGCTGTTCTCTCACTCCCCTCCTTCACTAGACAGGGGAGAAAAAGTACAACGAAAACCTTGTGGGTCGAGATAAGGACAGGGAGAGATCACTCCCTAATTATCGTCACGAGCAAAACAGACTGAACTGAGAGGGGGAATTCATCTAATTTATTACCAAGCAAAACAGAGTAGAGGAATGAGAAATAAAACTGAATCTTAAAACACCTCCCCCCACCCCTCCCATCTTCCCGGGCTCAACTTCATTCCTGGCTTCAACCTCCTCCCCCCCCCAGCAGCACAGGGGGATGGGGAATGGGGGTTGTGGTCAGTTCATCACACGTTGTTTCTGCTGCTTCTTCATCCTCAGGGGGAGGGCTCCTCTCATCGTTCCCCTGCTCCAGCATGGAGTCCCTCTCACTGGAGACGGTCCTTCACGAACTTCTCCAACGTGAGTCTCTCCCACAGGCTACAGTCTTTCACGAACTGCTCCAGCGTGGGCCTCTCCCACGGGGTGCAGACCTTCAGGAGCAGACTGCTCCAGCGTGGGTCCCCCACGGGGTCACAAGTCCTGCCAGCAAACCTGCTCTGGCGTGGGCTCCTCTCTCCACGGGGCCACAGGTCCTGCCAGGAGCTTGCTCCAGTGTGGGCTTCCCACAGGGCCACAGCCTCCTTCAGGTGCCTCCACCTGCTCCGGCGTGGGGTCCTCCACGGGCTGCAGGTGGAATCTCTACACCCCCTCATCCTTCCTCCATGGGCTGCAGGGGTACAGTCTGCCTCACCATGGTCTTCACCACGGGCTGCAGGGGGATCTCTGCTCCGGCACCTGGAGCACCTCCTGCCCCTCCATCTGCACTGACCTTGGTGTCTGCGGAGTTTCTTACTACTTCTTACTCCTCTCTCCAGCTGCAAAAGCTCTCTCTAACTTCTTTTTTTTCCTCTTAAATATGTTATCACAGAGGCGCTGATTGGCTTGGCCTTGGCCAGCGGTGGGTCCATCTTAGAGCCGGCTGGCATTGGCTCTGTCAGACACAGGGGAAGCTTCTAGCAGCTTCTCACAGAAGCCACCCCTGTAGCCCCCCCGCTACCAAAACCTTGCCATGCAAACCTAACACAGAAATACTATGAGATAAATTATGATGCAACAGCTCTTCCCCCAGGCCCATGTTATAATATTTACCTCCATGAGTATTGCTGCTGTTTGGTCTGCACTGAAGGAATTGTCCATATAGAGAATAATGCAGTCAATTTTTGTGTCCCCTGGACTATAGGAGATGCAGGCATTTCTGCCCTCAGCTCTTAGGTTGCGGTGCATCATGGAGCCGCCTGCAGCCCTTCTTCTGTTAAAGGAGAATCAAGACCTGCACAAATGCCTGTGGATGCCTAAGCTTGAAACAAGCTTTTTGAGCATAGGCTGCAGATGGCTTCTCAAAGTTTGTGTTGCAGGAAAGAGTCATTTAAGTTTTTGACAGTTCAAATTGAGATGGTAGATTGAATTTATCGCTTGGAAATCGAATGGTGTAGTATCTGTGAAAATTTTTGGCAGTTAATTGCTTGTTGTTTGCTGTAATAAAAAAAGGAATAAAACCACATTCTACATTCATATGCATTAACCTGAAGATAGGCTTTTTTCTTTGTGATCCCTTCTCTTTCTCTGCACAATCCCTTCATTTGCTGTTGAAGTATGTCATCCCATACTGTGACTTGTGCCATATAAACAGTGAGTGTAAACAACTCCCTCTGAAGGTGCCAGTTTTCTCCTTCTGATATGCCTGTCTGTCCATGTTACTTTATTTGAAGTTCCTGCAAAAGGTTATCTTTATTAAAGTTTGTTATTTCCTGACCTAGACCACTCCAAGGGCACAAAGCCTGGAATAGCTTCATTTCATTCTTTGTACCTGCAACTCAATTTGAACATCTTAAATATGTCTGTCTGAGTTTGAGTCTTTCCAAACTGGTGGCTTTCAATTTTTTTAGTAAAATCTTCTCATTTGAAGGTTCAACAAAATGTAGTTCATGCCCTGTGTTGAACAATTTTTCTGAAGTCTGAAAGTCAACTTGTGCCAAACTTCAGTACTTGCACAGCTGCTGCACCTCACCTTAGAGTCTCTCCCTGGTCTGTACTTGATGTGTACTGAAGGTTTGTCAGGAAGTTCTAGCCTCTTTAGTTGTGAACAATAATGTTCTTAACCACTGAGTAGTGCTGACAGAGTCAATGCTGCCCTCAGCACAACTCTCACATGGGCAGGGACTTCATCCTTTGATACCCTTATGCTCCCAGGACATAGTTCAGTTCCCCTAAGGAGTTTTGCTCCAGTGGAAGTTAAATGTGGTTTTGAGACTTTAAAAAGGCCATGCAGTATGAGGCTGCAGTTTAGTGTGTGGGTATACGATGGCAGCCTCAGTCCAGCAAGTTGCTGCCAGTCTTGGCTCTGGTGTTCTCCTTGTCATGAGGAAGAGGAGGAAAAAAAAAAAAAAGGCAACAGACCTGTGTTTTGTAGTTAGAGACTATGGAAGATCTGTCCCTACAGAGGAGGCCATAAGACGTACTTAAAGAAAAATACATGCATTTTATCGGTAAGTTTAAATTTTTGTATGTGAGGTCATTGTTAGAAAATTCTGCCTACTCAAAATTAGTTACAGTATGTCATGTTAATGCATCAGTGTCTTGATCCCAGGCATACATGTAAAGAAGAAAGGAGTCTCGGCTGTGCTTGTGTTACTGATGAGATCCTAACGGTGCCTGTGCAGGGAACAGGTTGGCAAACTTGCTTTGACAGCTTAAACGTCTATGGCATGCAGTTGTCAACTGCTGGCTGTTAACGTGTGAACCTCTGGCATGTGGCTCTGGTTTTCAGGGCAATACTTGGGGGTTTTCCTCTTTCCTCTGAATATTGGCTGACGGATGCCTCTTTGCTAGGTGGTAGAATGAGCATGGGTGACCTACAAACACAGGGGTTTTTTGCTGGAGTAGCTGAAGATCTGCATTAACACCCTCTGTGTTCTGCAGAATTGCCGATCGACTTTGTGGCTTATCTTAAGATTCTGCATTTAGTTTGTGGAGGATGGCTGTGTGAAATACTTCAGCTGTAAGTCAAGATGATATGTGCTCCTTTAGTTCTTGAAATTATCAGTGGATATTCTCAGCAAATGACCTCACAGCTGTGGATGGTGAATATTGTCTAATTCATAACACTTGGAAATTCAGTCACTTTCCTTCCTGTGAAGGCTGTATTATCTTCTTAACTGGGGTCTGACATCTTTTGTGTTCCACTGGACAGAAAGCTATTGTCTTATCTGTCACTGAGCCTTGACATGTTTAGGTATAAGTTCTCCTAAGGCTCTGTCCTTGTGGTTTCTGCATGGTTGGGGTGATTTCATATTTCAGGTCTGTGTCTGTTAGTTTCTAAGATACTTCACGGCTTCTGGATCAGCTCTTTATATGGAAGAGAGTGCTTCTCCCAGGCTTAGAGAGGAGAGGCCTGAAAGAACTCTATGGAAGAAGGCTATGGGCAGTTAATTAGCAAGCCTCTTCATCTCCAGTTTTTTGCGAACATATCTTCTGTTCCTGTTAGTGGCATTTAGTGTCATCTGACCCAGAAATTAATCTGCTGGTGTTTAATTACAACATCACTATTCAAGAGCAGTGAAACTGTCCACTGCCTTGGATGTCTGGAGGGCTTTGGTGGTCTATTTGCAGAGAACTGTATAATTCTAATGATGATTAATGATGTTCTGGATCATAGAGGTGTTAAAGGGTACTAGTATCTGTTTTGATTTTTTGAGTTGGTCATTATCAGGAATGCATGGAAGTTGTAGCTTAGATGCCACTTGTCTCACTTCAGGATATGTCTGCAAGATAAGTGCAGGTGTCTTCATGGGACCTGCAGAGACAGCTGTAGGACGTCTCTATAAGCACAGGCCTGCTGTTCACTACAGACCCACAATACAGTTGTCTTGTTGCCCACTGGTCTCAGTGGAGTGCTTACATGGCTTAAGTGACTTGTAAGAGAAGTTAGTTACAGCACTAACAAAAGTTGTAGGTGTTATCCATGTAGATACGGTGCATTGTGTGCTCTGTGTTGGCCTTTCTTGAAACTGCAGATTCACAGAACAACAGTTCCTGTGACTGGGAGGAGGCAGAGGAGTAGGAAGCCTTCTGGGGAGTGAAGGTTGGCTGGGGGGGGGGGGGGGAGGATGAAAGCACGTGGCACACTCTGGGCTGGTGCTGAGGCAGAAGGGCTGAGCTTGGGGAACATGCAAGTTAGGCACGTGCCTAAATACAAGTTCTTGCTTGTGGTTGTTATGGTAATTGCTCGTTGTTCTTTTGGGGGTGATTTCATAAATTGGCCTGTCTGAATTATACTTGAAAATGTTGTATTGAGAGGAAACAGGACACTACATGTGGAAGGCTTACAAGTTTGGGTCTTCATGGCACAACTTTTAACATTTACTTTCACGAAAGTTTAGGATAACTTTCCAGTTTTTTTAATCTCCTTAAATTTAGTCTCAACTCCTAAAATATATTTCAGAGTGCTCAAAGATCTCATAGACCCTCTAAACTTTTCTATCAATGGAACAAAAGGTGTTTCAAAATTTAACATATTTGTTGATAACTATTTTTTGTCAGTTATTGAAGAAAAATACATCTGGTGTACGATAGAGTACCCTTGAACTCCCCCAGGACAGTGTTACTAGTGGCTGAAAAACATCTTACAGAAGTGTATTAACCTTTATGTGTCATAACAGATATGACATATTCTTGGAAAAAATCTGCTTAAACTTCAGTTTGGCAAAGCTAAAAATACCTAATGGATGTGAAACAAGGTTTTGTTCCACCAAGAGTGGACAGGTCTCAGCCCACAGGAAGCCCAGATGTCATGTGCTCTTTGAAAGACTGGTGGGATCAAGGTGGCTGTGGGGTTCTTCAAATGTTAATTCATGAAACAGAGTTGATCTCTTGGAAGAGGGGAAAGTTAGGATGCCTAAATGAAGGTCGTCTAGTTTGTATAGATTTTTCTGTTGTAATTTTGGGGTTCCCTGAGATCGTGTTCTGTAAATATTTTTTGGAACTTAATGCAGACTGGAAGACAATCAGGAAAGCTCAAGAAAGGCTTGTTTACATGAATTCTCACCCTGTACTGCTACAAACAGCTTGCATTTCAGAAAGTTTGTTAGAACACTGCTGTTCCCAAACAGGTTATGAAGTACCGTAATGTTGTTTTTCAGCTACCTTGTACCATGGGAAAAAATTTTGTCTGTCTGAACTGATGATGTGATGTCTTGTTCAACCCACTAATCATGGAAGTCCTCAGATGAGGAAATTCTGTTAGCAAGAAGTCCTATGAAACAGACCTGTTTTTTTGAAAAAACAAACAAACAAACAAAACCCCCAAAAAACACAAAAACCACAACCAAAACCAAATACACACCTCTTTATACTTATTCCTGCAAGAGGAGAAGTTAGTCCTGTTGAAAATGGAAGGCCATACACATACTGCAGTGTCTTATCAAGGAGTATCTTCTGATTTTGATAATTCTTTGTAGATAAAACATGCTGATTTCTACAGTCTTGCAGCTCTTGAGGTAAATAAGCACCCAGGGAAAGGCAAAAGTGGGTTGCCTGACTGGACAAAAGGTACCTTTATTGGGACAGTCTTTTGTGGAAATTTGGGGGTTGGTCTAATTTCTGTCTTCTGTTGCGACTGCTGTAGGCACTATGGCAGGTGACCAGAAGGTAACCATTTGGTTACAGAAATAGTTGTGAATGGCTCCTTTCTTCTTCCCCCACCCTCCCAAGTTCTAAGGCAACTTCAGTGAGATGACCAGAGAAAAAAATCATCTGATGGCCTTCAGGTTTCTTGATCTTGGAGTTTCTTTTGCCTGAAGAGATCCACTTGATTCTGAAAGCTCTATAATGTCATGTCTTAATGTGCCCTGTTATAGCTTCAACTTGACAGGTTGGTCATGGCAAAGTACTTGATACCATTTTTTCCTCCCAAGTATGCTCTCTTGGACTCTTTTCCGTCTGTTTTCAGTCATTTTCAGGTACTGCTCACAATTACTTAGAGGTGTCCAAGTTGAAGTCTGGGTGGCATGTAAGTGTTCAGACAAGAGGGAAGCTGCCTTTCGTATCCACTGAAGTTTTGAGATGCTTATGATGATAAATGGGACGTTCTTGATGAAAGTCAGCAAGCTGTCACCTTGGCTACTGGGTCTTGCTGACCAAGTTACTTGATGTCATACTCCAAAATGGCAGTGTACTTGTCTCGTTCAGTCTGGCTGTCTTACGTGCTGGACAGCCTTAGCTTTTATCAGCTTCACCTCTTTTTCCATGTCCAGGAGTCTTTCAGTAGTGCTAGCTGTAGTTAGGAAGACAAGAACTATTTGACTTAAATAGTAAATGGAATCTCAGATGAAACCATGTCTGTATCTCATGATTTTTATGAATTTTAGATAGTACTCCTGAATTCTTGAATCTCGCTCTCAGCTGAAACACTGTTGTTTCAGTGGTACGTATTTTAAAAATGCTCTTCCTTAGATGTGCAGAGCTTCTCTATGCCACTTCTGTGTGCCTCATTACAAAGCACACTTTTGAGAACAGCCTTAAATCAACAGTGCCCCTTTTCTCTTAAAGAAACTAATAGTAAAAATTACCTGACCCATCTCTCTGTTTCTCTGAACTGTTTCTCTTTCCATCTTTCTTCAAAGCTGCAGTGTTTCTGGAAGAATAGAGCTTTAGGGAACACATTTGCATCCTCTGTTTCTTTTTGGAAAAACCAAACCAACAAAAGCATTGCAGATTTTAGCTTTTAAGTCAGCTTCTTTTGAAAAGCTTTTCATGGTCAAGCTACTAGGATTGTGAGTTGAGCAGTGAGTCTGATCAGAAACGCTCCGTGTGGACTACCAGAACTGCTGCTGGTGGAGTAGACTTAGATTTTGAAAGTATTTAAAGCTTGGACTTCATCTTTATTCTCTTTGTAGATGCTCCTCTACATATAGCCCTAAGGAGTACCCCATATAGAGATGAAAAAATAGAAAAGAGAAGAACTTCAACTCCTGTAAGTGCATTCAGTAGTCACCGGCATTCTGTTAGAGAACAAACCAAGAACCACATAGCGAGATCGCTGCGGAAGCCTCAAGAAAAAGAGAGAGTTGAAAATGGTACGCCTTTTTAGTTTAACATGGAAAAGTTAAACTTCAAAAAGTCTTGGAAAAGTTTTAAGCATTGTGAGGAACTGATAATGTTGATAAAAAGTATTCTGTATACCTTCTATTAGAGAGTTTAATTTTTTTTTGACCGTACAGTGTGTTTTCACTATTTCTTTGCAATAGTGTCAAATGAAGAATCAATATAGGGAATTCTATAAATTTTCTTGCTATATGCATTGGGGTTTATTCTTGCCAGTCAGTGTGAGTACTTTTTAAATCTTAAAAATATAAAAGTATTTAAGGGTATGAAAATATTCTTGCTTATTTTTTGCTTGTTTGATAGTGTGTATTAATTCTGTTGAACTCTTGGTTGTCCAAAGCATTAAATATTTTAAGTAATCCTGAACTTGTTGAGATAACTAAACTTAAACAAAAAAAAGCGGGGGGGGGGGGGGCAGGGTGACATAGTTTTTTCTTTTGTAGGGGTTTTTTAATTAGCATTTGACTACTTCTGGTAGTCAACACTCCTTGCTACTAAACATCTGTGAACAACTTTACTTCATGATTTTGTTCAGTGGTATAGTGCAAACCCTGTTTATACTGGAATCTACTGTAGTATTGGTGGGTAACAGCCATGGGGGGGGGTGTGTGTGTGTGTGTACGTACACACACATATAAAAAATTTAAATATTTTTTTATATTTATTTATATAAAGAATACATAAATAATTTCCAGCATACTTGCAGATTTACTACATCACCACTTTCCTTCAGATATATGGTGAGAATTTAAGTCACAGTGATGAGGAAAACACAGAAAAACCCTGTGCTTGGACTAGTCTGTCTGTGACAGGTGATCTTTGTTCTGGAGATGATCTTGAAGATCCCTGTCCTTGCCGGTCACTGTTGTTCTGTTCCCCTGTTCATCCTTGGGCGTCCTTTGCTGCCCTCCCTTGTAGAAAGGGCGAGTGAGATCCGTTAGTGTCTCTTCATTGAGCTGACTCAGTGGGATGTTCCTTTTTTGAGAGTGTGGCATATAGAGATTAACAAACTTCCACAGTGGTGGTGGAGGATGTGACTGCGTACTCACCCTGGCCCTCATCAGTCTCTCTGCTATTCAAGGAAATTGAGAGCGCTTAGGTCTTGGCTGAGTCAGGATAACTTACTTAAGGAACTGTGTAAGTATCTAGAAATTCTGCTGCAGAGACCTAAATCTGAAAGGCAGGAGTTGTAAACAAGTGCTAGGACATGGAAGGCAAGGGTTTGTGCACATTACCTTGTAGTGAGGTTATACTTCATGGCAAGCAGCATGCTTAGAGGATGAACTTGATTGAAGGATATCACCCAATCATTCAACATGGTGGTTTTTTTATTTCCATAAAAATAGGGTGAGAGTATAGCAGTTAAAGCCAGCTGAACCAGTTGTTACTCCATCTTCAGTGAAAACAAAATACCTGACTGAGGAACTGTAGTAGAGCTTGGGGGGGTTGGAATTTTGTTCTTGTCAGGTTTCTGTTGCAATGCTACTGAAATGGTCGGTCATACATAATAATTTAGGAAATGTATACAACAAATCCCCCAGTATTTTCTTTTTTAGTACTCTGAAAGTACTAAATGGGCATTGGTGTACAGTTGATTTCTCCCACATGCTATTGTAACTTTGTTATGGAACAATCAAATTAAGACTTAAACCAGACCATTCCAATTATGAGAGTTGGGGATTCTTACAAATAAGTTGGTTTTGGTTTTGCAGTGAACTGGCCCTGATTATCCAAAGAAACCGTGGAGGTCTTTAAGAAAATTAATAAGTAGAATAGATGTGCATATCTCTTAAATTGAGTTGGAATGTTTTCTAATTTCAGCTGTTAAAGAAAATGAGAAGAACAAAGAAAGAAAATCCAAAGACTATGGAAGGTCCAAGTCAAAGAAAAAGAAAAAAAAGAAAAAGAGAACTAAGCCTGGTAAAGCTCTTTTTTCTTCTGTAGGAGAAAATGGCTTCATTATTTTGTTTTGCTTGTTACCCGGTTCCACATTCTTAAGAGTGGGCATTGCAGATAAGTGCTTTTTTTGTTCTGATTTTATTAGGTGGTTAATATTAAATTGCGATGGGCAAGATAATTTATTTCCTGGCTGAAGGGCATCATGAATGGTGGATGACTGCTATAGTAGTGCTTGTAACGGCACAGAATAAATCTAACTCCAAAACAGCTATGCCAGTCTTTAAGTCTGGCTTTCCATTAGCAAGTGTACTTATATGCAAGTTTTACCCAGTTAAGGAGGGTGCAGATTCCACCGATTTATTACCAAGTACCCCGTGTACCAGATGTTCTCAGTTATGTGAGTTAGTTTTGGGGCTCCTGCATGAACGATGGAGTTTGGAAATGTTGATGAGTCCTCTTTTTCAGCCATTAGCCTTGTTATTTCTTCATTTATATGGGATTTCAGAAGCTGTGACAATAAGCTCTGTTAAACCTGTCACATCCTAAATATTTTTCCTGAAGGATAGATCTGTCTTCTCCTGGAGAGATGAAGTAAAAGCCTGAATTAAAGTCTCTACTCATGCTGTGTCCCTCTGTTGTGTCTTGTAACGTGCTGTTCCACCTACGTTGATAGGGTTGTAGTAGGAACATGTCTTCTCTGCTATTTTCATCTACAGAAGTTGGCAGTGCTTTCCTCAGGCCACTTTACACTTTGAACTTCATGTGCAGGCCGAGGTGTTATAGTGATTGGATTCTTCACTTCTGAAAATTGCAATTGATTCTGAAAGATTTCTGTAGTGAAATGTTTACAGATCAAGTGTGGCAACTTTCTCTGCCATTGATGGATGTCTAGGATCATTAATGCAGCACATTTCATTCTGGCATGCATAATGTGTTAAACTAGAGCTCCCTACGGAGGAGTTTCTGAGATGGGAAAGAAAAATACCTTAACTTTTTTTCTGCCATGAAGAAATAGGGCAGGCTGTCATGAGAGAGTAGAGGGGAAGAAAGAACCACAGGCAGACTGATGCAGAATTGTACTGAAACGGATCATTTTAGTGACTTTCTGATGTGCCCTGAAATACGATGATAATATGCAAAGTATAATTTGTAAACTTACACAGTAATTGCACAAATGGTACCTGCAAACTGCTTGTTCACAGTTTTAAAATGTTGCTTGCCTTTTTGTGATGTTTCCCTTGTTCTTCAGTCCTGGAACTTTGAGGGTTTTCTCCAGATAGGTGATTGGAGGGTATTGTACAGTCCAGGATGTGACAAATGGGTACTTCAGAGGAACTGGTCCAGGTGTCTTCTCCACGTGTTCCTAATTGGGGCTTTTATTTTCCACCTGTGCATCCTGTTCCATACATGCACTAAGAAAATAATAGAAGAGATGCTTTTTGTCCATTTTGTAGTCTGTGAGACAGGGAATGTGTGCAGCCCATGTGAATAACAGTGGGATATGAGAGAGAGGTCTCCAGCTAACACTACTTGTGTAGAAGTGCCTGTAAAGCAAAAGCATTTGTAGACGTACTTATTCTGAAGAATAGTGAGGTTTAAGTAACCAGTCTTTTCAGCCTTCCTGACCCATCTCAGCAGTGAAGGATGACTGAGCTGCAGAAGATTTTTTCTGGTTCAGACAGTAACTTTCTTGTCTCTAGAAAGCTTGTAAATCTTTCAGCAGCATAGTGAAGTCCTAGAGTCCTAGCATATCGAAGTGGAAACTGTCTCAGTGAATTATACATGCCTGGTGCTGTTTGTTTCTTCTTCTGTCAACTTTTCTTGACCACAGATTTCTAATAATAACACTTCTTACAATTTTACAGAATACTCTGGCAGTGAAGAAAACACAGATATTTCACAGGAGCTTTCTCCTGAAAAATCAGTTGTCACAAAATGTATTTCTTCAAATAAATCCTCTGCCCACCCAAGCACACTGCTACACTGCTCTGATTCTGGACAGCACCGAGGAAAACCAAAAACAAATGGTAAGATGACTCTCCTATATGGTTTGTTGGTTCTGTCTTTCATTACCAGTAAATGAGTGAGCTGCACTAATATACCCGAAAGCTGGTACTCGTGATGTAAACTTGGCTGTTCTTAATGCAGGACTGTGTGTGTTTCCTTTCCCCTGCCTGAAGAAGTTGAACCCAGTTCATTTGCCAGAGCTTGATGTTGCTGCTTTGTGCTTTGATTTTTACCTTCACAGAAGCTTTAAGATTGTTCCCCTCATTTCAGAACTGAAGCTCGTTTTTGCGCCTTTTTGCAACACCTTATTAGCTCTATAATAACAATGTTCAGACTTCAGTAATTAAATTCTTCATATTTCCTAAGGTTTCTTCAAAGTAATAACTCATTCAGAGTTAAAAATAGATGCTATGCAAGTTTTATACAGCATGTGTACTGTGTTTGAGACCACTGGATGTGGTTAGGTGTAGTTGTATAGATATATATCATACATGGTTGTAATGACTTTCTGAGCTTCATAACGAGAAGCTCTTGAGTAGTTGTTTATTAGTGTCTTCATAGTACTTCATAAACAGAGCTCATAAAAATGTGGCTGCTGTGTTCCAGCTTTCATAATTTTTAATATCTTGGTCCATGTTGATATTTACTGTCACAAGCCAGTACAATAAAAAAGGAAGACAAACATTTTGTTCTTTCTGTTATTCTTAAAGATCACAAATTTGAAGGAAATGGGAATTGGATGGCAGCTTCATTACGTACAGGAACCTTAAATTCCTTACTGTAAATACACTGATGGTGACCATTTGATTTTTTTATTATTTTTTTGACACAACTGTTTTATTATTTGTTATTAGGCAAAATATAAAAATTAACATTAGTTAATTCCCTTACACAGGGAAAAGAGGAAACATTAAAAACTACCAAAGTGCAGCTGGTGATAATGTCTTAAAACATGTTCTGCAAATCTGATCAGTTGTGTTTTTGGAGGGTATCAAGCATAGAATGTACTCGCAGTTTAATAACTTGGCCATCAGTTGCTCAGACTTCTTTTGATCAGTTCATAGACATTGAAAGAGGTGAAAAATATTGGAAATGGTTTTATTTCATCCTTTTCACAGTTGCTTTGCTGCTTTTACATCTGCAGAACTTGTAGGCACTGTTTTTATTGTTAGTACAAATAAGATCTGGTAAGAGTAAAACTCGTGTGTAGAATGAAAGTGCAGTGTGCTCAACTTGTCGCTTCCAGAGTACTTCAGGAAAGAGTGCTGTATCTCAGAGGTGGAATAAAACTTTGTTAAACATGAAAATTAACTAATGCATAGGGTTCTCAGCCCCTTACATTTGAGAACAGATGTTTCCCCAAAGGATCTAGTTTATACCACAGAGTGGTGGTTCTATTTCTGCAGTCTTGTTTGAGGAGCCAAGTGATCAAAATAGTTCTGCCCAATATAGGTGAGAGACCACAATCTACTTAAGAGTGACTAATTTTTTTTACCTTCCACTCTCCTCCAGCTCATTAGAGTATGTATGTCCCACATAATTAAAATCCTTATCTTCTCCCTCTGACCCCCTCCCCCATTGTTATCGCCAAGGAAGGTGTAGATGTATTAATAATACTGAGGTAAGCATCTCAATTTAGCACGTTGTTCAATAAAGACTTTCCTTGGCAGTTTTGTTCAATCCAGAGAGATGCATAAATGCTTGAAGTAGCGTGGGAGCATTCTTAAGGAATACCTTGGGCAGTGCACTGCCTGTAAATTGATAAATGTGTCCTCAACAGGAGGCTAAATGAAAATAATAATTTCTGAAGCAGGATTAAATTCTGTGTTGGACTCTGAATGTTTCTGTAATGGAGACATGACTTTGAGATCGAATGGTTCGTAAGACAGAACCCTCTTATCTCTTTGGGAGGTCTACACTTAAAGTACTGAGTCACAATTCTATACAACTTGCAGAAACGAGTATGAATCCTATTTGAATTTATAAATCTGGTTTTGTTTATTATACTTGTTTAAAGAGACTTTGTGCCTTTGGTTTGAGGCACTGTCCATTGTGAGTACAATTTTAATGACAGAAGCTATTAAGTTGGAATATTTTGAAAGAACCATTAATGAGAATATAAAACTTCAGTATGTAGTAACCTTCAATAAATTTACTGTTTATGCATAATGATCTATACATTATGATCTTCCTTAAATTACACAGTGAACTCATGCTTTTACAAACATGTCTGCATACTTGGGATGAAATCTTGAGTTATTTGACCTTTTTGTAATTACTCAGGATTTTATCTAACTACTTTTTGTACAGAGGATGACACCCTGAGTGAGTCATCTATGGATAGCTTGCTTTGGAGCGATGATGACTGCAGTCAGGATGTTGATGTAACCACGAACCCTGACGAAGAAGTTGAAGAAAGTGATTTTGAGATTGTTCGGTGTGTTTGTGAAGTAAAAGAAGAAAATGACTTCATGATTCAGGTATGAAGTGGAGGGTGAATGCAGTGGAAGACGTCAGTTAGAAAGCCGTTGTAGAAATATGCACAGCTACGATCTGTACATGAAATAAACTGTTGTCCTCTGAAACCGTAACATTTTTTAAGGTCAGGGTGAGCAGCTGCTATGATAGGTAGAAAACTTTACTTTTTGATACAGCTTGTGAAAAATCTTGTGGTTTTTTTTTTTTTATCAAAGGAAAGTGAGGGAAGAGGGGCAATTCTATACAAGCCATTAACGGCTGGCTTTTCGCTTGTGGATTTGCATTTTTCTAAAAATTAGCATACTTCCTAGGTTTAGAGAATACGTATTTAAAACCAGTGGCTCTTTTTCTGGCTTTTTTGCTTCCCTCTGTTTCTGAGCATGTTCAGAACATTGCCATGAGATGGTGGTACCTGTCTAGTTCTCTGCCCTGGGAAGAAGCTTGACTTAAACATACAATCCCCTAGATAGGATGAACAAAAGAATCATTACTTGAGCCTTTAGTTTTGAAGCAGAGCTGCATTCATCCATTCTGCAGCTTCTTCTGTAGTTTGTAAGTTCAAAGTTCCTAATCTGTAGAAGGCAATCTGTCTGTCCTCCATATACGTATGCTTTTTTAAACCAGCTTTACAGAACGCTGTTTCCAGCCAGAGCAGTGTCTATTATCTCTCCTGCTTAAAACTGTTGATAAAAACCTCTTTGGAACTGCCTTGGCTGTTTACTTTCACTTTTAGAGGCATTTGTAAATTATCAGTAAACCATTCTCCACCTACTGTTCCACCCAGTTACTATTCATTTTAAACTGTGAAGTCAAATGTATCAAATAAAAAAACTTCTTCAGCATTTTTTCCTCTAGGTCATTTTGCCACTGCTTCTTACGTGAGCTGCATGGTCCCCTTTGGTAATTCCTGTAAAGTCTTAGAGGAAGCATATGCAGGGGCTTGAGTGTGTGATGCTCTTGAACTGAGATCAGGAGCTTTTCAGAAGAAATGAGGGATTTTTAATTTTTTTTTTTTTCCTAGGAGGCTCCCACCATTCCTATCTAGATAACCTTTTGCTTGTTGTGGGACCTTAGATCAAAGTGACAGTTGTGTAGCTTGGCAGCTGTGCTCACTGCAAATTTTAAAGTAATTATTGCATTCTTTTGAGGAGGTTTTATTTGTGGAATGAGATGGCATGACACTGACTTCAGAAGTACTTTTCTGGCACAGAAAGCTCACCCCCATCTGCAGCTTTTGAATTCACTTTCCCAGGCATTCTGTTGCTAATTTTTGTGAGATTTGAATCCCACTTTGTGGGACCCCTTACTGGCATAGTTTCTGGCATGTTACTCTGAACTGCATTTCTTTCTTGCTGTTTGGAACTAGGAGGAAAGATAGAAGCTGATCTTTACCGATCTCACAGCTGCAGCTGACTTTTTGGTGGATTTTATTGCTTGAATGGAGCAGAAACTTGCTAAGGAGGAGGGGGGCAGGAGTGCACTGTTTAAATTGTAGTGTGAAGAATACTTGGCTCTGCACCTTTTTTGCTCTGCATACTAACAATCTAATTTAAAAAAAAAACTTTTAAGAGGGCTAGCTAACACAGCTAAGTTGTTGGTTTTTGTTTTTGTTTTGGGGGTTTTTTTTATTTTTGTCCTCAAGGCTAAAGTTTAACAGCTAACTTCACTGGGTAGTTTTCTTTGGCCTTCCATGCTATTTTATGTCAATTTGCTCTGGAAGGTATGATGCTTTTTCTCTTAGAGCTGAGTTCATTTTGATGCGCACCTTTATATTAGTGTTGGATCCTGACTGTGCAGGACAAAAGATACCTTCTGTATTATTAGGAAAGGGTGCAGTGATGGGCAGTGGTCAAAATTAGATAAATAGCATCTGAGTGTATAGGAGGAAAAGGAGGCTGACAGTTGGGAATAAAGGGAGCTGGCTGCCTTCTGAGGAGATGGCTCAATAAAACCCACAAAGATAGAGTTTGGAGTATAGTTTTCTGGCAAAAATAGGCTCAGCACTAGTCTATGATTGCAGAATGCAGAGAACCGTCAGCTAGCTCAGGACACAGTCTGTGGATAGCTTTCGTGTCAGGTTTTGTGGGCTGCTTCTGGGATCAGCTTTCTAGGTTGAACTAGTTTGGGATTTTGAGTACATTGGAAAGTTTTAAAGACTTCAGCTGCGTTATAAAAGAATTGTCCAGGAGAGCGGGTTATTCTCTCTGGAAAAAGATGGGGATTGAAGCAATAGGAATTGGGTAGTAGGGAACTGGTGTAACAAGATTTTGGGGGTAGGCTAGGCAGGTGGTTTGCTTAAGGTACCAAATGCTGTGCTCCCCACACCATTTCGCCACCCAGTAGTTTTTGGGAAAATGTTTTGACCAGTCTGGTCTTCTGTTGTTGATGCAGAAATGCCTGAGTCAGCTCTGTAAGTGCAGAGCATTAATACAAAGCAAAGATGCTATGTTATACAACTGTGGAATTATGACGAGGGGAACCTATTTTCAGCTTTTCAGAGGTGTAGTGCCAAGATTGACGCTTCCCTTTATAGAATGAGAATCCTGTGTAGCTGTCACAACTTTATAAGAAGGAAAGATTTCTTCCCTGTTTCCTACTCAGACTTTGACACTTGGAAACTCAAATTTGGAAGTGTCTGCTGTAAAGAACTTGAATTTAGACTTGTCCTCTCTTCCTGAAGATATGTAATTTTGCTCAGTGTATGGTTTTTTAGAAGAATATTGTCATTCTTTCCACTTGTCTCCATTGGGGTGTTTATGCTGCCCCTGGTTATTACTCAGAGATCTGACTGAATACGCTGACCCTTGGGGTACGTGCTTGAGCACACGCCTGTGTGCCAACCTGCTTTCACTGGGTATCAAAGTGAGGAGCCGGGGCAGTTTCTCTGTGCACGTGACTGGAGGTTCATTCCCCCCAGGATACGGGTATCTTGTAAGTGGGAGAATGGTAAGTCATTTTCTCTCTGAACTGAGCTCACTTCCATGAATGTACCCAATTTAGAAATAATGAGGAAGAAAATGTTAAACACAAGCAGCACCTTTATTTTTCCTGAAAGATCAGGGACCGTTACGGTTTAATGAAACTCTGTTTACAAAGTTAAACCGAGTCTTTGTTCCATTTAGGTTTTTAAACCTATAGTAAAACCCACCAAAAAATTCAGCTTTGAGACATTGCAAAAAACTCTTCCTTTATCTTGAACTTGCCTTAAATTAATTGTCTCCAAGCAATTTGTGCATAAAGAATAGCATTCATTACACTGGGATACAGAAATATCATTTTGTATTTAACTAAGTACCTGCCTCAGTTAGTAGAAGTTAAAACTGGGAAAAAATAAAAAAAAAAATCATTGGTCAATGTTGTTTCATTCCGCTCTCTCTAACTTTGCAAGGAGGTTACTAGATTTCATTTATGGACCCTGTGTAAAGTAGCTTAGCATTGCCATGTGTTACTTCTGAAGGCACAGTGCTCCCTTTGTAGAGTAAGGCTTGGGCCCGGAAAAGTCCAGACAAAACGTTGTTGTCCCTTCCTTCTGGTTTTTGTACCTAAACACTGGTGAATTTGTGTGTGATGTAGAGAATTCTGGGGCTGGATTTGGTGGCCTCCGAGGTGATGGATGTAAATGGACTTGGGATATTTTTGTTCTGGCAGATGAAAAGCTGCTTTAAATACATGTCTGTTGGGTTTGGTTATTTCCTTTGCACTTGGACTTCAATTTAAATATTATTGCACAACTCCACATTTTTTTCTCTTCAAAATCTATTATTTGGCTTGCTTTGAATCTCCCTGCTACTGCCTGGGCAGGGGGTAGCTTCTATGTAGCGTGTGTCCAGGGCAATAGCCTGTAGCCTGACCAAGCTGAGAAGTAGAACATGCAGGTAAAAGGAAGGACCTGTGCCCAGGTGGGGTGAATATTAAATATCAGTTGAGTAAAGTTAAAAAAAAATTGGGATACTTCATTAGAGTTCTGGGCAAATTTGCCTTGAAAAACACTGGGAGTAGCTCTGTGCCATATGGCATGATTTATAAGATGCAAGTGTAACTAGGTCCAGGAGCTCCCTTCTTATTTTTAGCACACAGTCTATTTTTCTTAATCTGTTTTCTTCCTTTTAGGACACCTTTTTCTGGCTCCTCCTAATCATCTTTGTGATGGATGGTCTCTCGGCCTTTTTCAGAAACATCTCCTTATTGCTTTAGGACTGTTCACCCATTTTGTAAGGCAAAACATTTAGTCCCATCTTTCAGAAACCTGTTTTTCTCTAAGGTTTTACATTCTCTGCTCCTAGTGCTTCTATTTCCTCCACACCTAGGCCACTGATTTAATACAATGATGTATTCAAAAACCGGTAGTCCCCTTCTGTCCCTCCTAGCTTGACAAAAGGCAGCAGCAAAGAGTGCCATTAATAAAAGTGCTGTAAGTGGTGCTCAACACAGATGAGATGTTTATCAAGTTGGCATCTTTGTAGGTTGGTGAAGAGCAGCATCTAAGATTGCTTGCAGTTGCTGTTTGCGTTTGTTTTAGCTCATTTTGAAAAGTTTTGCTAATATTGACAAGATCTCTGCATTAAACTTTTTGGCTTGTGCTCCAAGAGAGGTTGTGGATGTCCCATCCCTGGCAGTGTTCAAGGCCAGGTTGGATGGGGCTTTGGGCAACGTGCTCTAGTGGAGGGTGTCCCTGCCCATGGCAGGGGGTTGGGACTAGATGGGCTTTGAGGTCCCTTCCCACCCAAACCATTCTATGATTCTATAAGAAAGAAAGGCTATGATTTGTTGTCTCACTACTTGTAAAAATAGGAGTTCTGAACTGACAGCAGAGTTTCGAATCAAAATTGACTGAATATTCTTTTGTGGGGGTTGTCCTATGTTTCCGTGGTCTTTAGGCTGCAGTTGAAGTTTTGTCTGCTTGTTAAACTGGCGGGGGGGATACGACAGTGACTGGCACAGAACATGTGGATATAGTTTCTCCTGCTCTAAAACTGTGTGGCTCTAAGTACAGTGATTGCATTTTAAATAGTATAACTGCACTAAAAACGTAGGGCCCAGTTACGTTCAGTCTTTGCCAATACAATTGCTCACACTTGGAAGGATGTTGGAAGTTTAAGTTAGTACAACTGCATCTGCACTTGAGTTTTATGTTAGCAATAGATAAAATGTTAGCGATATAAGTATCAGTAAAGCATAATATTGGCTGGTCCTATGTGACATAAATATCCCTTGGATTTTATAATTGAATGTGATTTGTTGTTTGAGGAGGAAACCTTTTAATTCAGAAAACTTGATATATTTTGCTAAGGAAAGCTTGGTTGCATATTGTTTTCTGTCCTGATTATGTGTGCATGCATCTTGTGAAAGACTTTCATCTCTAAGGGGAACATTTTTGCACCTTTCAAGGATCTCTGCTTCCACTTTGTAATTGTTGTCATTCTCCGGAAATCCGTGAAAAATGTGTGGGAAGGGTTGAAATTTTATTGTAGTCTGATTCTTTAATGTATTTGCTTGTAGCTGGAAGAGGGGGGGTGGATATTAATACCCCTTTTTGTCTTAAAATGCGTAGATGGTGTGTCTCTTAATTGAGGTAATCTTACTGAGCTCCTGTAGGCTTCATTTCTGTTGATGTGCACTTCTTGACTTTAAACAGTGTGAAGAGTGTCTGTGCTGGCAGCATGGAGTCTGTATGGGTTTACTGGAAGATAATGTACCTGAGAAATATACCTGCTATATTTGCCAAGATCCTCCAGGTACAGAAATTTAAGGTTACGGAGCCTTCTTATGTATGTAGTAACTTTATTAGTTTATATATATATATATATATTGCAAAGATTAAACTTTTTTTTTTGCTCTCCTAGCTGTGTCTATCATTATAGGTAATTGCATTCAATTCTAGATAGAGAAAGTTTAATTTATGTGAATGTACATGAGTCAATATTGTGGAATTACAGCTGGACAGGAATGAAAATGAATGTTTTGATGACCATCTGTCACATATTTGCCAGTAATACGGATTGTACTATCTGGCTATGGAAAATTAATTTAGAAGCACTCAGGAAACTTGAGCAAAGACTCCTCACAGGCACATCTTACGGGATGTGACTGCAGCTTTCCTCCAGCTGGACCAGCCTTACGTGTTCTTTAACATAAGTCAGCAAGAGGCTCGCTGGTTCTCGAGCTGTGATGTGCTAGTGCTCGTTACGGAAGAGCGCTTGCAATCCACGTATATAAATACAAATGTAAACTGTCTTGGGTCAGAGCTGATTAAGCAATGCATTCTCTACTCCTAACTATATTCTAAAATGTCTTAGTCTGTCTTATGCAGCAGATAAAATCCACGTAAGTGTAATTTTTTCTGACTTCATACTCTATGAATTTTATAAAGCCTCACTGAATGTGGAAACGAATGAGGTTTGGGCTTGAGTCTGTGTTCATAAATTATAAGAAAATAGGATCTCCATTTGCCTAATCACAAGACCTTTTTGGTTTATATACCTATTTGGATTGTGATCTCCACTTTTTTTTTTTGGTGTTTAAAACTACCAACTCTTTTGTAGCTTAACTCATTGATTTGTGTAGTTTGTATACTAATGTTTGTACTCGTAGCAAGGAAGACATGCTATGCTTACATTGTTATCTAAGCAGTAAAATATTTTAACATTTATTTAGGGGTTTGGTTTTTTTTACAGTATTTTGCATCCAGGATTTTAACCCCTTATTTTCAAGATCTTTTGCTTTGATTTGTGTCAATTTGAGTTAGTTTTAAACTTAAGTGCAGATGGAAACTGAAGTCATGCCATCATACTTGAACTATTTGTATTTAGTAAGAAACTTTATCAGAATGCTTTTTGGTAAAAACTGATTACAACTTCATTTGCTTAATAAGTTTAATCAATTTTATTAACTATTGCTTTGAAGATCCTGAAACTTGCATTTTTTTAATTTGGGCTTAATTTTTACCTCTGTCTTGGAAAAGGAAAACATATCCAACTTTTTGACTGCAAAAGTGGCTTCTCCATTTCAGTGAATCTGCTGTCGGCTTGAAGGAGCTAAGTAGGCTTTACGACTCTGCAAAGAAGTTGCTTTTAAAACTGGCCATAGCCGTTCAGCAAATTCCTGTTTAGGAGCTTTCCGCAGTTTAGTGCTGGGACTTATAACAGCACCATTTATGTTATTGGAAAGAAAAGCAAGGTTAGTGTAATTATACTTAAAAACTACCAACTGTCACTTTAGACAATTTTTTTGAGTCAAGTGGGATTTTTAAGACATTTATTAACACTTACCCTTGCTTAAACATTATGAAGGTGCTTATGATGTGACAGGTTCATTCAAGCCTTAGAAAGCATACGTTGTTGGATATAGTCTTGTGTCTTCTCTTAAGCTTATACACCTAGAGAGAAAGCACTTTTTGTCTCCTGAGTACACCGCTGAGTAAACAGTGCCATGGATGGGCTTCAGCTGGATCATCTCAGTGTTGTTCAGATGACCACGGAGTCCTAAAATTCACAATTTTATTCTTGTGGGCTGAACTTCCTTTTCTGTCACAGATGGTAGCTTCTCTAACACAAAAATAAAAGTGTGAGGTTCATACAGGTATGTCAGGAATGTCTCCAAAGTGGTTCTGACCATACCTAGAGGATCTCCTCCTTGATACAGCGTATCTGCCTGAAAAGTTGAGCTATTATAGCCTTGAAAATTCGTTCTTCCCTGTGTGGGTGGTTTTGGAGATCTTGCCTCAGAACATTGAGTAATGTCCTGTACAGCCTCGTGGCTGAACGTGCTTACAAGCACACTCGTTTGCTTTTACTCCTTTACTGTGGCAGAGTGTTTAGTATTGAATTTAATTTTATGTCCACAAATGTTCATATAGGGCACGATACAGAAACCATTTTGCTGGCATTCTGTATGTAGCCATCCAAAAGCATATAAACTCCTGTGACCAAGCTCTGCTCATTTCTCCGTACGGCTTCCAAAGAGTTGTTTTGCTTCGTTGTGCTGAAGTTAATTGCATGGGCAGTGACACTATCTAATATGCTTGTAGTGCAATCCCTTGGTCTTACTCTGCTTCCTAGAAACTCTTTATTTTTATTTTATTATTTTTTTAGCTTCTCCTTAACTGCTGAAACTTCTAGTCAATGATAACCTGGTTATATTGGAGTCTTTTTTTTGTGACTATCATTCTGAGTCTGTGCTCCAATATCATCTCTGATTTTGTAGGTTTGCTGGCTGGGCTGTATGTAGGCCAGTGAATGACGTGATGTTTCTCAGGGTGCTGAGCTGTCTTCTGAGAACATCTGTTGTAACAATACTTTTTACAGGGTGTGCGTGGACTTTTGTTGGCTTTTTGGCTTGGATTTTTTTGTTTGTGTGTTTGCAATTTAGCCAGCATCTCAAGTTCCACTCTTTCCTGCTAATACCACTTTGCTTGGCTGCTTGAGTTACTTTTACTGATGCATTTATCCCATTTAACATCATTTCATTTCAGCTGTTGATATTCTAACCTCTTAAGCTAGAATTAGCATTAATAGTCTGACTTGGGCAAGTTCTCCATCAGAACCTCACCATTGATTCCTCTAAAATTTACTTTTGACTGTCTGTACTAATACACATATGATGCATAAACCGAAGACCACTGGGGAGCGGAAGTTCACTGCCTTTTGCTGTATTTTTCTGTTTGCAGAGCTGTATTCAAACTGTAGCTTTAGTTACAGCCATGGTTACTAGGCACTGTGATACCCTGCTAAAAATACACTTTCCTCTGCGTAATTACCTGTTGTGGATGTCCTTGGATGGAATTTGGGGTCTGAATGCTTTTGTAGTTGGGCAGAGGTTTTTGACTGAGGTTATCATCTTGCTTCCCACTTTACAAGTTCTTCATGTCTCCAGGGTTTTGTCTGCTATTACAAGATCTTTATTGGTACTATTGTTAAGAACAAATAAGCTGTTGCAAGACTTTGAGATAATCAGAATAACTACCGGTAATGTTAATATACCATAGTTAATGCTTCATTTTAACACGCTCATTACTGTTGCTTTAGGTCAGAGGTCCAGCTTAAAGTACTGGTATGAGAAGGAGTGGTTAAGTAATGGTCACATGCATGGCTTAGCATTTTTGGAAGAAAATTATTCCCACCAGAATGCCAAGAAGATAGTAGCCACTCACCAACTTCTTGGCGATGTACAGAGAGTGATAGAAGTACTGCATGGACTGCAGCTGAAGATGAGCATATTACAGTAAGCAGTATTTAAGTATCAGTTGGCATGTTCTCAACATGAATTAGATTTCAAATGGTAGAAAAATAATCAGAAATTCAGACTTATTTTTGTGCTTCTTTGTGGATATATAACAACATAGTTTGAATTGCAACTGTGATCTTTGAAAAGGACTTGGCTGCTTAAAAACTATTGAAGTGTGTTGAGTGTAACCTGACTGTGTGTATAGAAGGGTTGGGGAAGTACGAAAGAAAGAGGGAGAAAACTAATAACAGCAGCTTCTCTTAAAGCACCTAAACAGATTTAAGTAGCAAGAAGAGGATAGGCGTACAACCTATGGCAGCATTCTTAAAACACTTGCCTTCTCCATTCCAGTAACTCTACATCATCGCTTTTCCAGTAGAAATCAGATCTTTTTGTTCAGTGTAATGTGTTGCTCTGTTGTAGTGGGAGAGCAGTTGCACCTTCAGCAACCTGTAGCAATTCATTTCTATGCAAAGATACATTATGATATATATGAAAAAATAACATATTCTCTAGTCGCTGTAGAAGTCAAGTTTTCTGCATCTTTTCCTGTTTAAAGTCATCCTTGGGTTCTGATGACTGGAAAAAAAAATTTCTAACTCAAATCCAGCAGGTTTAAATTGATTGAATCCCATATTTATAATGCACAGCAGCAGCTATTTGGAAAGCAAAGCTTTTAGTGTTTCCAGCATTCTTTAGAACTTTTTCCCTTAAATTTAATCTGTGGTGATAAAGTAGGGCCACTGGCAGTACTTGAAATGCTTAAACAGTGGAATAATGTTTAAAATAAGTTTGTTTTTCCACTATGGTATCCTTTAGTCAGATCTGTAAGTAATCCCTTCCCTCTTTGGAGAGGGTGGAACATAAATATTCTAAGACCACTCCTTAGGCCTTTTCTTAAATAGCAAGACTTTCCAGTTGTAGAGCAAATTGAGATTTGTATAGCACTAAGGTGTAGAGCACTGGGCAATTAATGTGATGCTTTTTACAGACTTGGTTCTTTTTCTATCCCATCCTGAAGTTGGTGTAATGACCTGGTTTAATTAAAGATGAGGTGTAGTCCTGTTAGGACCATCTTGTTAAAAGCTATAGCCCCTGTTTTCTTTATATAAATCAAAAAGGATTTGAAGAATTGCTGAATTAGAAGAATGATCATATCGTTGATGCAGATCTACCATCTAGGGGAGAGGAGATGATTTCGCAGCTGCCTGAAATTCTTAGGAGAGTGTTGCTCAGTATTTCGAGGAGGTGGCAAAGGATCAGAGGTGACATTGACAGCTTTGGTGCAACGGGAGGAGAGCCAGCCTTCAGGAGGCAATAGTTAAAAGGATACTCAAGTATTAAACATTTGAATTTTCATCCTTATGTAGCTGATGCATCATCTTTCAGTTTTCTGTCTTCTGTAGAGTTATCCCTTGCTCTTTGCTGAGCAAAATAGTGCCGTTAGGTGTAGAGTAGCAATGGAGCTGGAGTAGAAAGCTTTGGTAAATGAAAACTTGGCTTTCACTTTTCTAGGTGTGCCTTAAGGATTGCTCACAAGGACATTGTAGTCGTGCAGTCCCTGGGGGTAGAGGCGCTCGTATAAAGCGGTCTGAGCAAGTCCTTGGCGTTCGTAGTTAATTGTGCTTTCCTCTGGAAGACACTGAAGAAACCTTAGCTACTGTAGAATGGATTAGAAACTTTGGAAGTAAAATGGTTGTGTTCTGTTGAGTGGTTTGGCTAACAGCTGGAACAGCTGGATTGGCTTAATGGAGTAATTCCATCTGCTTCTGTTTGCAAGGAAGCAGAGAGTGGGGTTTTGGGGCAGCCCTCCCTTTCTGTGCAGCTGAATGCAGGTGCTTTAGGGTCAGGATTTGCCTCTGCTGCATTCTCGCAGCCTGTAGCAGATAAGCTGCCTCTTACCCTTTGAAGATAAGCAGATTGATTCTGCTTTGCTCTCCTTTTTACTGCTGTTTTGATGCCTGACAGACATGTGGAAGAACAGTATCAGTTACAATGCTCACTCTAAATTTCTTGTTTGTTTGTTATATCTGTGTAGGAATCTGTTACCTATAGTTGCCCATGCTGCTGGAATAAATATGTCAATTTGAAAACAATTAAAATACGAATTTTTATAAAAAGCAGGTGGGGGGACTATGGCATGTTGGTGTACCAGGCAATAGAGTTTGCTCAGCATCCTGGGATTTAAAGGAAAGTTAAAGTTTTAAAGGAAATAATAAAGAAGTTCTACACCACCACCACCGCAAGTCCCCACTTGTTGTTGTTGTTGTTAGAGGGTAATAAAAGATCAATGGATTGAATTTTAAAGTTTATTTTGAGGAACTTCTGGCTAAAGTTTGATACCGAGGGGGTCTTTCACTGGTGTTTAAAATTGTTAAAATCTTAGTTTAGCTTCAGTGTATTTAACTTACCTGTTTAATATACTACTAAAAATATCCCAGTGAAAATGAGTTTATGCTGTTAATAAATTGCAAATATTAAAGCAAAATGCTCCTTCAAGGGTAACAATTGTGAAAAGTTGTATGTATCTATTTCAAACTTACTTTTCAGTTTTTTTCTTAATGCCAGCGCTTGGCTTATATACCATGCTATAGAAATGAAAATAGTGAACCTAACAGAACATTGTAGGAAGATACACAACTGACCTCAGTGAAATTATATTCTTTCAGAATATTTGGGTATTTTTTATTGATCATGGTCACTAAAGCATGTAGTAGTTCAAATATATGTGCTTAATTTCCTCATGTAATAGGATAGTTTGCTCGGTCACTTTGAAGTTTAAAGTTGGTGGGTGTTTTACTTTTTTTATGTTTGGACAGAAATAAAGAACATCCTGACCTAAAGCTTTGGTGCCATCCATGGAAGCACATCACGGTGGATGAAGAAATTCATACCAAGCACATCATTCATATTGAGGAAAACTGTTGCAAAGAGGAGACAGCAAGTTATAGAACTTGGAATGGGACAGTTGAGAAACCCTCAGCCATTCCTTCTGTGGAGGAGTCTTACATTACGAGTGAACACTGCTACCAGAAACCTCGGGCTTACTACCCCGCCATAGAGCAGAGGCTGGTCGTGGAGACAAGGGGCTCGGCCGTGGATGACGGAGTGAACAGAATAAGGGAGAACGGGGACGATGCCCTCTCAGAAAGGTTTGGCTGGAATCTGGACCGAGAAATATGCAAGATGGAAAATGAATCCAAACACAGTTACTCGAAGGTATTTCTGTTAAAATAACCGTCTCTGTGTAGATGATGTGTTTGCCTGGCAAAGTGCAAAACTGAACCCCTTTAATAGTATTTAGTTTATGTGTGTTGAGTTTTGTCCTACACTGTTAAATTTAAGTTGCCAATGTGAATTAAAATGATAGACATGATCAGCTCCTCCATTTCAAACAATAATTAAAAAAAAAATCCGGGTCGGAGCAGACTTCTGGACCTTAAATCATCTGCACAGTCTGTGGAACATGCGTTATGGTCCACTGGCAGTTCATTGCTGCTTACGTTTATGTGTGTTAAATGCAAAAATAAACACTAGCAAGGGGATGGAGAGACAACAGGGCAAGCAGGTGTGGTACTACCAAATGCACTGATGTCCCAACTTTTATTTAGTTCCATCTTTTTACCATGTTTCTTTTAATAGTTACATTAAAACAGTTATATTAACTAAACTTGATGGCAGGTTCTTCAGGCAGCGCTTCATGGTGCGGGGGGGGGGGGGGGGGAATAAAGGAGCCTGAACAGATTTTTAAAAATGGTCGCCATTGAATAGTCCTGTATCTTCTTCCTAGTGGAGCACTCTAGTTCTGTCTTTTCAACTCTAGGTTCTCATTTTCAGATCTATCAGAGACAATTCTTTCTACGCCCCAATGCAAAAGTTTTGTTTTGATTAGTTAGTGCCAAGCCATGTGAAATACAGCCTGACAAATGTTAAAAAGCCTCTGGGAAATGCTTAGATATGTTTAGATTTTTTAGATTAGGTTCTTTAGCTTTTATTTCATGGCTATGTAAGCTGTAATTTATGTTCTTTTTAACTTCTCTATCAAATCAATTGAGATTGCTTTATGTTTCCCAGAAAGGCTTATATTTCAGGTCTCCAAACTTTTAGGAGCCTTTTTCTAAATCCTGTCATATTTTACCATAATGATGAAAAAAGTGGGGAAGTAGAATCAACACTGCTGACAGCGTAGTCAGGTTTTGTAAGTGGTGGTGGTAATGTTGGTTTTTTTTCTAGACGCTTCAATGAAAGTTTTAGTAGAATTGAGATTAGATTCCTTCAGGAGTCCCTTCTCACTGCAAAATCATTTGCTCTTTACCTGGAAGACAGGGATGAGGAGCAGAGTGAAGCCCCATAATGAAAGGGGAAGTGGTTAGTGACCTGCTACACCATTTAGACACGTGCTCTGGGGCTGGACTGGATCCACCCAAGAATGCTGAAGGAGCTGGTGAAGAGCTCACCAAGCCACTCTCCATCACGTATCAGCAGTCCTGGCTGGCCGGGGAGGTCCCAGCTGACTGGAAGTTAGCCAGTGTTGACACCCATCTAGGAGAAGGGCCAGGAGGAGGACCTGGGGAACTACAGGCCTGTCAGTCTGACCTCGGTGCTGGGGAATGTTACGGAGCAGATCATCTTGAGTGCCATCATGAGGCATGTACAGGACAAGCAGGTGATCAGGCCCAGTCAGCATAGGTTTGACAGACAGGTCCTGCTTGACCAACCTGATTTTCTATGACAAGGTGACCCACTTAGTGGATGAGGGAAAGGCTATTGATGTTGTCTACCTGGACTTTAGTATAGCCTTTGACACTGTTTCCCACAGGAGAAACTGGCTGCTCATGGCTTGGGCGAGTGTACTCTTCACTAGGTAAAAAACTGGGCCCCTCACTCCAAGAGGGACATTGAGGTGCTGGAGCGTGTCCAGAGAAGGGCAACGAAGTGGTGAAGGGTCTGGAGCACAAGTCTGATGGGGAGCGGCTGAGGGAACTGGGGTTGTTGAGCCTGGAGAAAAGGAGGCTGAGGGGAGACCTGATCACTCTCTACAACTCCCCTGAAAGGAGGGTGTAGCCAGATGGGGGGTCGGTCTCTTCTCCCAAGGAACAAGTGATAGGACAAGAGGAAACAGCCTCAAGTTGTGCCAGGGGAGGTTTAGATTGGGTATTGGGAAGAATTTCTTCCCCGAAAGGGTTGTCCCTCCCTGGCACAGGCTGCCCAGGGCAGTGGTGGAGTCCCCATGCCTGGAGGTATTTAGAAAACGTGTAGATGTGGTGCTTGGGGACGTGGTTTAGCGGTGGGCTTTGGCAGTGCTGGGTTAACGGTTGGACTTGATGATCTTAAAGGTCTTTTCCAACCAAAACAATTCTATGTTAAAAATAGCTTTAATAATCCCAAGGATGCACAGATTAAGTGCAATATCTTCCAGCTGGAAGTTGGCAAGGAGCTCGCTACACGTGTATGTGTTACCTTGAAAATCAGATGCTTGTGAAGTGCGAAGAATAGATTTTGGCAAAATACCTATAAAAGCATGTCTGTGCTTAGATCCTCTTGCCCAAACTGCCTTAATATTTGTTCACGATCTCTTCTCTGTGTCTCGATCAGTTGAGCAATTAGCTTGGGTAACTGTAAGGACCTACAGTCTGGCTCACTGATTCTACTTCACCGTAATAAGCATTAACGTGTGCGTTTCTGCTAGGTAAGAGAATCTGTCTCTAAGAAAGTCTCTCCAGAGGAAGCGATTGAAATGAAACTGCTGGAAAAAGACAAAGAAGGAGCTGTGAACTCGCAGCTGCAGTGGCAGCTTAATCTTTTAGCTCATGTGGAATCTCTGCAAGATGAAGTCATACACAGAATGGATTTCATTGAGAAGGAGCTAGATGGTAGGTAACGCTTTTCTATTTCAAAAATTAACTGTATTTAACTGAACTACCTGTTCAGAACATGTTAACTTGAATTTTACTTCTGCAGACCTACACAGATGAGCGTTGCTTTGTCAGATTTGCTGTGTTGACTAATGGAAAATAGACGTGCTGTTGATGTTGGGGGGGGGGGTGGATTTTAAAACAAAGATCAAATTTAAACTGAGCAGAATTTTATAGAAAAAGTTCTGGTTAAATCACCTCTAAATACTTGCATCAAATGAGGTAGTGGAATATCTTCTGTGTCTTTTTGCTTTCACGTTTTTGTCATTTTTCATAGCACTTCTGTGTGTCAGAACTTCCCTGGTCTTCAGAGGCTTGCTGGCTGGTTCAGCCTATTCTAGGTGGCCTTTTTGGTGCACAAAGCTCTTGTTTCCTGTGTCTTCCAAATTTTTTACTTAAGTGTCTCTTGAAATTTGTTTTGCTAGTGATGTAACACTTAAAGGGTTTAGAAATTTGCTATTAAACAATCCAATCCAGGATAGTTCTTTTTCTTAACATCTTTGTCTGGCCATTGGTTGTGCAGTGGTTAAATTCCAGCTTTTCTTGCCAGGAAAAAGTGCTTGGGAATCTAACCTTTGCTGAAGTAAGAGTCCTCTCTAGTTCAGTAAGGTACTGAAAAGTTGAACAACTAAAGGAATATTTCAGGTAATGAAGACCGATCAGGCCTGTAATCATAATGCCTGTTTCATACATGATGACGCTCTAGTTCACAAAAGTCAGGCTTTTTGTATCTGCCGCTGAGCTGGAGGGCTGCTCAGAGCATTGCTGCTCTCATCAGGAATTTTCTTATTTCCAGGCTGGCTGTGTCAGTAGTTGGGTAATGCCCACTAGTTCTGCCCATGGGTTAAACTAGCCGGTAAGCTGGTTAGTGGCAATGGCCGCTGCTGCTTCTCTTGGCAGGTGTATTCCGTCTTGAAGGTTTCAGCCTCCTTCTGCGATACTGTCCCGTCCCCCGAACTCACCGTAGTTCGAGCTGACCACCTTTCTCGTGGTCGTGTTACATTATCGCCCGAGTTGTTTTGATCAGTGGTTTGTTTGGTTCTTGTTTCCTGCTGGGAAACTTTAGAGCAGGAATTCATTCTCTTTGTGCAGTGGTCTGCTGTTTGTGCTTTCTGATTTCCTCCCCATTTTCTGTTACCCATTTCTTTCTGTCTTGGCCAATTGTATTCTGTATTGACAACAAACTTCTCTCATTAGCATAGTCCTATTCTTTTAGGATCTTCAGTGAAAATACTGTGTAGCCGCATCTAATGCTGATCTTAAAGGTATTCTGATGGTTTAAACTCCCTGTACCGCAGTGTCCTTGCTCTGGAGTTGGTACAGATCAGTGGAAGTACGGCACCAGATTTCACAATATCTAGGCCTGAGTATTCCTTCCCTGCTTCCCTCCTAGGAACATCTGCTTTTTTTTTTTTTCCTGCAAAGATTGGTGTGAGGAGCCTGGTTTTCTCATTTCTTAAATACCACGTGTTAAAAATACTGCCCACTGCGCTCTCAAGATTCACAAAAGATTTCAAGAATTCCTGTTTTGTGACTTAGGTGGTCTGTTTGCTGAGAAGTGGAATAGTGAGAGTTTTGTTTTTTCTTTGCAGTTTTGGAGAGTTGGCTGGATTATACAGGAGAGCTGGAACCACCAGAACCACTAGCTCGACTCCCACAACTCAAACATTGTATAAAGCAGCTTATAACGGACCTAGGCAAAGTGCAACAGATTGCACTGTGCTGCTCAACATGAGACTAGAAAATGTTGGAGACTGTTACCGAGTGTGAAGTTGGAGCATCTGATGTGAACAGCTCTGTATATTTAAATGAAATGAGCATGCTGGTTGCATGTGGTGCAGATTGACTTCAGGGATTTGCGAAGAAGTGCTGTTCAAAGAACAGCAAAAAGGTTATTTTATCTCATCATAATTTTGGGTTTATTAGGCAATTATAACGATGTGGAAGAGGTCATACTGTTGTCTTCAGAGGTTGGGTGTTGGCTGATCAGTTGTACTTAAATTTTCACTCCTTACAAGTTGCTGATTGAAACGGTAAACTTTTCGTAATTAAATTAACTAAAAATTGTGCCACTGAAGAACAGAGTTCTAAGAGCCAAAAATGTTTAGTTGACAGAGGTTGTAAATAACTTTGCATCATTTAAGTGACTTGTGTCATGTTTTATTCCTTCTGGTTTATGCATAATAGCACACAGTATTTAATCATTAGGAAACGTTATAACAGTTTTCAGACTTAGTAAGTATGAATGTCCAGCTCTTAACTATAAACCGTTATGTGGAGGTTTGCAAGTAACAGTGGCCTAAACCCCACTTCTGTTGTGTTAAATAATGTAGCAGAAGGTCACAGGTGGATTGCACTTATTTTCAGAATAAATGATTGTTTTTCCATATTTATCCTGTCACTATCACATGACTTGGTACGGGGGAAGCCCATTAACGTTGTGTTGATGTACGTTGTTGAGCTCTTAAACGTGGCCACGCCGTGCCTCCTGAAGCAGCGCTCGCGGGACGCCCTTGTTGTGGCAGTGGGAAACGCTGCCCCGAGAAGGCTGGAGATGCGCTTGGAGTTCCAGACTTCACCAGGGTCTGTCACGGATGTTATGTAGTTTTCTACCCATTTGTTGATAATTGCCATTCCGGTTATATTTTGAAATGTAGACTTTTTTCAATACTCTGAACGTGTTCATTGTAAAGACTTACTCTATGAATGTGTGGTTTTGGGAATCAGTTTATTTTATATTTGTGTAAATAAAGCCTCAAGATCTATGCATGAGGTACTGTCCTCGCAGACAGTGAGTGGGTTATTATCTTAAACGGTGTATGTTCAGAGTCCTTTTTTATACCTTACGTTTTCATTCTCCGGTTTGTATTACTTTGTGAGAGCAAGGTGAAAATGCTGCTGATGTTCCGAGTCCCGTTTTACAGTACCTTTTGAAACGTTGGTGTATTGTAAGTTTTTGAGACGTTAAAAGTCTTTCAGCTGCCGATCGTAGCTCCATAATACCAGCTGTGGCTTTAGTTTTCCTTCCCAAATGTTCCTGAGTTAAGTTCGCTGTGGGAAATGGTACGCTGTTTCTGCAGTGAGAGGGTGTCCTTAAGGTGCTGGATTTGTTACCTTGATTTTATTGTGTGTGATGGTACCGCCAAAGGGTAAAATTTAAGCACAGTTGTAATTGAAAGGCCCATAACTTGTACAAATTATTAATTTTGGATATGAATCTCTAATGTTTGTATACTGCAAAGAGTAATGTAAACTTGAAATATCCAATATTGTTGTAGGAGTTAACAGTACCTACACAGTGAATATTTTATTTCCTTCAGAAAACAGAATAATTAGGCTACTCTAGGTTGTAACTAAGGCTTCTGTGCCAAGACTCATTTCAGGGAATAATTTCTCACAGTTTTATAGAACTAGTTGGTGTATAGCAAATACAACATATGTACAGCAGAAAAATAAACTTATTTTTCTGTAACAGAATTGGAATAAAGCTTACATGATATTTAAGAATCGCTTTGCACTCTGAAGATGAGCGCAGTGCTTATCCCTTCTCTCATTGCTGTTACTGACTCCAGGACACTACGCTGCGTAGTTCTAGAACAGGCGGCGGTAACCAGACAACCAGGACAGCCTCAGAAGGAGCGCCCCAGGCAACTGGGAAGGTTTTGGGGTTTTTTCAGGTGAGATCAGCCAGAAAGGTGTTCCCAGATTGAAATCTGTAAAGCAAACACTCCGACCGGGTGTCTCGAAGAACGTATCTGCATTGTTAGCAAGTCAGATGTGCTTAACTGTTGGAGGGCATGAAAGCAGATAAGTTCCCGAGCAGAATTTTCACTCCAGAGTGGAACTTCTTCCCAAGCAATTGCTTTTTCTGTGTTCGTTGTATATTTTTACTTTGCCGGTTTATTTTTGCTCAGGGCAGTACTTAAGATTTGGAAGAACAGGAGGTTCTGATGGGTGAATCAAACGGCAAATACTGGAGACTTGTTTTCCTTTAATAGAGCTAGGGAAGCCCTTGCAGATGAAGACCGAAAATATTTATTTAAAATAGAGTAGCATTTCTCATGTTCAGGAAAGATTCTTTTGTGCTCTGCCTGGATTCATTTTTGTCCCTGTTTTTGCAAGTTTCCACATTGTTATTTCTTAGTCTGGACCAACTGTTCGGTCTGGCAGGTCACTTTTTTGTTTCTTTAAATCACTGGTAAGTGAATGCAACGTGGAGCCTTGATGAAATGAGCAAACATTGCACTGTGGATACATAAGTATATTTGTCTTTGTTTATGCACTATTAGAACCGAGGGCGCTGTACATAGAATTTTGCTTTGGAGCAATATTTGCAAAACTTGAAAACTTCTGTATCTTGGTGTTTGGAATAAATAAATAGGTTTTTGTTGGTTAAGTCTTAGTAAAGTCTTTGTTTCAATTAATGATTATTCAATAAAACAATTTTGGACTTTTTTAATCACATGGCATTGAAATGCAGGTACTGTAGTTTGACAGGAATATAGATCTTAACTATTCTTAAAGTATGGAAATTATTGTTTTCCAGATCTGTCTCATAAGTATTCTTAATAGATAAACTGTTATGTATTGGTTTATACTGCATATTGTTTTAGTGAGGAGCTTGTACATTTTATTCCCAGTTCCTAATACCTGTAATACATTAGGACCTAGTATATGTAATCTGACTCTAATTTTTGTTCCTGTTTCAACAAATAACCGACCAAGGCTGCTCCATGCACTTGGCAGTGGCTGCTGGCTCATCCCTCTGGTGATTTGTTTCACAAGACTTGAACGTCGCAGGTAGGAAGCTGCTCTATCCAGAACAGGCAGCGTCTGAAGTGTGTGTATGAGACCTCCCTGCCAGGAGACAAACGTGAAGCCAGGGTGCTTGTCCGGGAGCGCAGAGCCCTGAAGGCGTAGCTTCCCTGAAGGCGTAGCTTCCCGGAACAGTTCCCGAGTGAATTGGGTCAAGTGCTGCCAGCTGTACAGTGCAAACTGCATAGAGAAAAACCAGTTTTCAGGTGGAAATGTGTTTTGTCCATGTAGCAGCAGTTGAGTTTCAGGTAGGTTTGGGAGGGTTGAGCTGGAAGGGAACAGCACGTGGGTGCTGCTGTGGCACCTTCCTGAAAGCTGCTGCTGTGTCCTGGGCAGCAGCAGCGAGCCTGGTGTAGAAGCTGCATGTTTGCTGTGTGAGGCAGTGCTGCTTTAGCGTTCATGCAAAGGAAGGCGCTTCTGATGTATGTGCACAATCTGTACGGAGAAAACGCAGAGGTGCGGGAAGGGCAGAAGCTAGGGGGAAGTGCTGGAGGGGAAAGTACCTGGTCAGGGTCTGGCCGAAGGCAGCGCAGGCATCCGGTGCGGTTCTGGTTCCATCTCTTTCCCTCTCAGTTTCCCCAGTAGGAGGAGAACAAGTTTATTCCCTCGTCCTGACAAATTGCCCTTCCTAATTTCATTCTCAAAACAAGATTCCTGTAAGACTCCTGGATTTTAAAGCCAGAGAGTGCACCACTGCTACAGCCTGGCTTGTGAAGCCTGGAGAAACTTCTGCCACCAGTGGTGGATCCAGGCATGTTTCATGGTTCAGTCAAATAGTGTAGGTTTTGCTCATCACTTTCATGTCAAAATCAAGTTTTGAAGATGTGGTCTGAATTTGAAATAACTTACTGAAATGTGTTTCCAAGAATGAGTGCCCTGCAATTTGAGCTTGTCCAAGCTCCCTATTTTACTTGGTTGATCTGAAGGTTCTTGTAGGGGCAGGCTCACAGCAGGAAGCAGCTGCGAAGTCATCTGTCAGCCTTCATGTGAGTATATTCACCCTGAAGTTCCTCAGCCTAACAAATCTTGACAGAACCATTTTCATATTCTTACTGTTGTTTGACCAAAAAAAAAAAAATCTAATTATGTGATCTGCTGTCAATCATTGTCCAGACCATGGGTCCCATTTGTGCTCATTTTGATGCTGGAGTCGCATCCCTGCTGCCGCACTGGTGTTTCGTCTGGTCACGAAAGCATTGGTGCCTGGTAACTTGGTCTGGTTTTTCCAATGGGGTTGTTGAGCATGTCAAGCTGTTAGCTGTTCAGAAAGAGTATTTTGTATCTTCGTGCTAATCCTTCAGTATTTGCATAGCAACTCTCTGGTGAAGGGAAGAAAACTACATACAGCTCTTGTCTGCCTAACCAAAAAAAGTCCATGTTCAAACAGGCAGGTAGTTAAAAACAGAAAATACCACTTTTTTCCTAGTAGAACATACATGCAGACGGCAAAACTGAGAACAACCAAAAAGCTGGAATTCATCATGCTCTGCCTGCAGGGTGTTCCTGCTGGTGGTGCTCGCGTGCCGTCACCATCTTTGGTCAGTAAAGGCTGAATGATGCCACAGAGTCTTGTTGGTTAACCCTCCACACCAAGGTTTTAAGGACGGCATGGGCCCTGTTCCCCGTCCTTTGGGGACGCTGGGTGCCTTGGGCTCAGGAGGAGAGGAGGAGTTGTGTGCACCTCCCCTGGTTTTAAGTTCTGCAGATTGAGCATGTGCACTGTTGCAAGGGACACCAAAGGAAGGATCTGCTCCTAAAGTGGTGGGTGTCCGTACCCTCCGTATCAGTTGGAGTACTGGTCTGCTGAACGCTATGCTGAATCTGGGCTCCAGAAATGGCTCTGAATAGGGGTCCAAAGCCACTGGAGATATTTGGAGGAGCTGCAAAATAGCCAAAGTACCTTCAGAAGTCCCTTTGACCCCACAAATCCTTGGTGACTGCTCTTGTGAAAGATGCTCAATTTGGTTCTGGGTGGGTGAGGGGGCAGAGCATGGGCCTGCACAGCAAGGTGGCACATCTGCGTGTCACTACGAACTTGTGACCTCAGAGGAAGTTGGTGACAAAGCTCTTTGGAGGTCGGTGCTGTCCACAGCATGGCTGATCTGGTCAAAGCGGCCACAGCTCTGCAAGCTCCGTGTGGCCCAGCACAGAGCGGAGGCACCTGAGAAGCTCCTCTTCCATGAGCGGGCACCTCTGGTGAGCATGGGTGACAGCCCCTGTCCCTCTGGGGTCTCCACGGCTGCCCACCCCTGGGTGGCTGAGGCAGCTGGCGGGTCCTCTGCTGCCCTGGCACCCATGGGTCCCCTCAGGGCTTGTTCTGTCCCTTCCAGCCCTGGGTGTCCTGGGACAGCAGCCCTGCTGCTTGCCTCTGCCCTCCCCGCTGCAGGGAGGAGCTGTTGGGCCCAGCTCTCAAACCTGCGCTGGCATCTGGCTTTGTGCCTGGGGGCTTCCTGGGGCTGTGGTGGGGAGCCCCCCCCCCCGGGCCTGTGGGCCACTTCCCAGCAGCAGTGCGGTGTGCCTGGGCCCCTCAGCTGCTGGGGGCTGGGAGGGAGGAGGGCTCCAGGCTCCCGGTGTTGGGGAAGGTGTTTCCCATCAGAGCAGTCACCAGGAGATTGGAGTTTCTCGCCGTGGCTGCCTCCAGCCTGGGGTAGAACCATCGCTGTGGTGTAAAAGCATCTAACAACCTGGATCCAGGTTGGAGGTGGAGGGAGGAGGCCCAAGAGCCAGCCTTTGTTCAGACAACATGGGTTAATGGCAACAATAAAGGAAGCAAACCCCTCCATGCTTGCCTCTGGGCCCCAAGGGTGACGGAGCAAGCTCGGCTGGCTGCGGGGCAAGATCAAGGCTGAGGGACAAACCCTGACCTGCGTCCTGTGCTGAGAAGACACCTGGGGCCCATGGCTCAGCAGGCGTGTGAAGCTGCGGCTGCTGCGTGGAAGGAAATGAGAAAGCGACCGTGGGTTTGCAGGGGCAGGTTTGTCAGACATTAAAATGAAGAGGAGATTCGAGCATGTCAGAGGCAGGAAACTGCAGCTAAGGGGGGTCCTGCTGCTCCTGCAGCCTGTGAGCGCAGAGGAAAGGGAGGGAGGGATGTCAGCAACCAGCACTGTTGCTCCTGCCCTGGTTCTCGCAGCAGAGGAAGCTTCGGCCGCTTTCCCCAGGCCGCGCTTTGCTGGTAAGGGGCAGGTGAAACCGAAGGTTCAGGCGTGTTGCTGTTCTGCAGCATGTGTGCTGCTTTTAAGGCCCCGTCTAGCCCAGGGGTGTAGCTTAGATGGCAGTTGGACGTGAGCCATTCTGCCTTTTTGGATCATCCAGCCCTGGCATGGACCTGTTTCTTTTCCCCTTGCTCCTAGAACAGCTGTTGTGATGTTAAATGTTTTTAAACCTCTAGGGCTCATTAACTTGCCCTAAGCAAGTTGGCTGAGGACCAGACCCGATCCATGGCCGTCCACTCACCCCAGGCTGGGGGAAGCTGGCAGCAGGGTTGGGGGCGACGCACAGCAGGAGCAAAACCCCCTGGGCTGTGGCGGGTGGAAACCTGCAGTGCAGCTGGCAGTTCACAATTTATTCACAAACCCTCAAGTGTGAACGAGATGCCTTTTAATTAAAATATTGTAAATGGTTATTGCTGCGTGTCCAGCAGGATCCTCTTTTATGCACCTTAAACCCAGTACAATCCATGTGTTAAAAGGCTTGAAAATCAGCTACTTCGGGTGCAGTAAGAGACTGGTTTCTTCCTGGCTGCTGCCCTGCTGCTCCCACCAAGCAGAGGGGTGAGTTACGGGTGGGTGATAGCACGAGCAGCTGCTGCTCACAGGCCCAGTCCCGCACAGACACCTCACCCAAAAAATGTTTGTGCAAGAACTTGAGGGGCCTTATGGTTTCAGGCTGTTCCCCCACCTGGGCTGGGCTTTGGCTTGTTGGGCATTTGCATCCCCTTTCCCTGTGCTGTGGAAGCGCAGATGTGGCAGGACCCTGTTGCAGCCCGTGGGGCAGGCAGGGCTCCTGTGCACAGCCTCTGCCTTCTCCCGGGGGTGCTGGGTGCTGCTCAAGGTGCTCAAACATCGCATCCCAAAGCACCTGGCTTTAGAGAGGATGGACCATCGGGCAGCATCGGTGTCTGCCTAACCCCACCTGTCCTGTGTCCAGACCACCACCCCCCTGGTGCCCGGCTCCCTTGGCGTCAAGGAGCGACCGTGGCTGAAACCAGGGAAAGGCTGTAAGGAGGGCTGGGTATCCACTGTGGGCTCTGGCTGTGTGGGGCCCTGCCCTCAGCTGCTCTTCGCCCCCTTCGCCTTGGTGTCCTGCTCGGAGGGGTCTGTCTCTGTCAGGAGGAGGTAGGAGCTGATGGCTTCCCGCAGGCCCAGGCTGATGGGAGAGTCCTCCTCCGGTGGGGATGTGGCCTCAGAGAACAGGAGGGAGCTGCCAGGGGCAGACAGGGCAGTCAGTGGGCAGCCCCCAGGCCCCCAAGTGTCTGGCAGGGGTGGAGGGGGAGCCCCAGCCCCTTCCCCTGCCCTCCCTACCTGTCAATCTTGTCCCAGTTGAGCGATGGTGTCTTCACAACAGCGGGCATGGCAGGGACTGGGGCTACCCTCACCCCTTCCATGGCACAGGGCTCTCTGAGGGGGCAGCACAGCCCCTCTCCCACCTCTGGGCAGGGAGCACACAGCATCAGCAGGCTGCCCGCCCCCACCACCACCACCTGCACCCCAACCCCAGGGGCACCAGGGCTGGTGGGGTACCAGGGGCTCCCTTTTCCCCCTCCCTCCCTGCAGGGCATCCCCCTCACACAGATTGGGGGTGCGGGGGGGCTGGCAGGGCATTACCAGAGTAGTGGTCCACCAGGTCATGCAGGCTGGGAAAGGTGAGCCGGGGCGAGATGTAGAGCCAGCCGTTCTCCAGGCGGTGGATGCGGTAGTGTGTCACCGAGTCCCAGGAGGCACGCTCACTGCGGCGCACCGACAGCGAGTAGCAGCCTGCTGGTGTGAGGGGCGCGTGGCCAGGCTGCTGTCAGCTCCCTCGCCCCCACTGCCCTGTGCTCTCCCACATCAGGGCCTCTATCACCCCGGGGGAGCTGGCAGCACCCTTCTCCCCATGGGGCCGTGCAGCCCTGAGCATCCCTTGTGCCCTGAGCACCTCCAAACCAGGGGTGTGGGAATGTCGGGACACGGGATGACCTCAGGCAGCTGCCTGCCATATCCCATGCACCCTCAGCTTTGAGTATCGTGGGTCTGTGCCCAAGTCTCCACTTCTGGGTGCTGTGCAGGGATGGGCCAGCGCCACGGCCCCCTTGGTGCCCAGGTAGCTGCAGGGCCATGGACCACCGTGTCAGCGCATCAGCCATGTGCCCTGGGGCACCTGGCAGGATTTCCTCACAGGTTCCCCTTGGCACCTCATCGTGATGGGGGCCCCGTTTCATTTCAGAGGCTGAGCCTTTCACTTCTCTGCTTAATCAAAAGCTGCAGGAAGCGTGCTGGTGGTTTTTCCTTTTGAGGCCCAATGGCAGAGGCTCAGCACGAAGCAGGGAGCAGCAGTGCCAGGAAACCGCTGTGCAGGCAGGCTGCCAGGTGCAAGTGATGGAGGATCGGCCCCACTGAGGCCCCACTTGTGCCCTCAGCTCCCTGGTGGGGATGGCTGGGCGGGGGTACAGGACACGGGGCCTGAGGGCTCTCACCTCGCCTAGTCTGGCTCTCCCGTATCAGGAAGGACCCGCTGTGGTTGCCCGGCTGGAGTAGCAGCTCCTCCGCCTTCTGCCGACTGACGCCCTCGTACAGCCACCTGCACAGGGAGCGGGTGCTGGCAGAGCCTCTCCTGGCTGCGCAGGGACACTCAGTGCCCCACGGCCTGTCCCCTCCAGGCTGGAGGGGACAGCTCGGGGTGCAGCAGTGCGTGTCCTGGGGGCACCCTGGCACGCCATGCCACCTTCCTGAGCCCCAGCGCTGTTCCATAGGCCATGGAACCAGGGCAGGACATCCCAGCGTAGTGGCCGGGATTTGGCCTTGGGGTTGGCCAGGCTCTCTGCCGTGGGGCTGTGCCCACCCTGGGACAGATCCTTCCCAGCATTTACCTGTGCCTGACCTTGGCCACACAGCTGCTGGGGACATGGCACTCCTTGCCAGACACCTCAGATGCCACCAGCCACCACTCCCCGTCCCTGTGGGGAAGGTGGATGAACCCGTCCTGAGGGGCTGAGGCTGCTGGGCGCAGGGAGGAGACTGACCTCCCCCCAGGACGGGTGCCACCATCATAGCCCTGTGGGCTCCACGCTAGGTGGGAGTGCCTGCTTGGCGCAGGGACTTACTCGGAGAGGACACGGAGCTGCTCCCCCATCCTCAGGACAGCAGGTGCCCCTCCGCCAGACGGGAAGTCGCAGAGGGCCAGGAAGCTGCTGGGAGCTGTGGGGAAGGTGAGGGGGCTCAGAGCTCCCCCTGCACCAACTCCAGCTGGGGGCGGGAGGACCATGCACGCTGGAGGATGCTGGCCAAGCTGGCAGCTGCCAGGTGCTTACCTGGCTGTGTGGGCAGCGGGGGCTGCATGGTGTTGGCAATCGCTGGCAGGATGCTGATCGGCTTCTCCCGACTGGGGAGACTCCCCATCCCTCAGAGTCAGCACGTGCCCCTGGTCCGCAGCCACTGGCGGCTGCGAGGGAAGGAGCGGCTCAGGCCCAGTGGCAGCAGTACCGTGGGCCCTGGGCACAGCCCGGTGCGATGCCACAAGCTCCACAGCACAGCCGTGTCAGGACGCAGCCTCATGTGTCCAGGGCGCGGTGGCTCCCAAGAAAGGCAGGGCTGGGGCAGGGCTCTGGGCTGGGGCTGAGCCCAGCAGGCAGCTCCCTGGGGAGCCCTTCGAGGAAACCACCTCCTGCTCCCCGCTCGGAGGGTGTCTGGGGACTTGTGGCCACAGCTGGGGTGAGTAGGGGGCCCTCCCCATCCGCATCCCCAGGGTGGGCAGCAACTGGCCATGCTCACCGTCTGGGTGCTGCCATCCCAGCCCAGTGTCCCCTGGAGTGTGAGACACCCTGTCCCAACACCCCAAGCTGCACCCACCCACACCTGCTGCTGCCCTTGGCAGGGGCAAAACCCCACTTACCTGCCTCTCCCTGCTGTCACCATTGCACAGGAGCCATCAGGGCCAGGCAGCTGCCAGCTGGGCTCTTCCCCGTGGGGTGCTGCTCCAGCGTGGTTGGTCCCTGGGACACCCAGGGTGCAGGGGGGTCCTCTGGCACGGTGGGTGTTCTGCATGGAGGGTGCCACCCCCCCCCCCAACCCCCACCCCCCCCTTTGCAGGACCTGCCTGGGTCACCCTTGTCCCTCTGCTCTAGGGCTGTTTTCGGGTGCTGGAGCCAGGGCTGTGCACTGCAGGCTGCTGCTGCTTCCTGTGACATGCGCACACCCGAGCGGGGTTTTCTCTTTTTCACTCAGCCAACAGATTGCTCAGCCATGGCCTGGCGGGACCTCGGTATGGGGCACAAGGCCCAGGAAAAGCCCCTGAGGGCAGTCCAGGCACTATGGCATCACACAGGGGTTGGGGAGGGATGGTGGCACATGAGAGCGGGAGCAGCACCAACCCCAGGACTCGGGGGCTGAGGCCGGACAAGCCGGGCCAAACCCCAGGGGAGGGTACCTGGGCCGTGCTGCCCTGGGGACGGTGTGCAGTGCTGGCTCTGGCACAGTGGGTGAGGTGCTGCCCAGCTGTGTGCTGGCGTGACATGGCACTGCTCCGCGCCCAGCGCCGCTGAGCCTGGCTGTGCTCACCTCAGGCTGGGTTACGTGTGGGAGCAGCCCCAGCATCATCTCTGCCCCTTCCCCAAATGCGTGTGGATGTTTCACTTTTCAAAGCAACCTGTTTGGCTCACAGCACGTGTGTTGTCGTGTCGTTCCCCCCCCCCCCCCCACCGGCCCGGTCAGGACCCCCGATGCCCCCCGCCCCCAACCTTGGGGTTTGCTCTGGGCAGGTTCTTCACTGCCGTCCTGGGACCAGCCATGTCTTGCCGGTGCTCACGGTGTGCCACCGTGTGTCGTCCCCCCCCGCCCCCCCCCCCCCCCCCCCCCCCCCCCGAGCTTCCTGCAGTGCCCCCACCGCAGGGGTGGCTGCTCGGCGGGCTCTTGGCCACGCTGCTGCGGCTGAACATCCTGCTCTATTTATGCTGTAGCCTGCAAAGTTTCTGGTCAATCGTAAACCACCGTGACGGTGTGAAATGCACAGAGACAAGAGCTTTTACGAAAGCAGGCACCCGCAGGGGCCTCATGCAGCTGTTGGGGTGCAGGGCCACCCCACCCCCCCCCCCCGGAGCCTGTGCAGAGCTTGGACACTGCTGGCTTGCAAGGGGTTGAGTGTGTCTGGGAGAAGATTCATTTGCTCCTGGAGGTGGTGATGAAGCCCCACTGGCATCCCTGGGGACACCCCTTGGTGTGCTGTGACCCCTCCCAAATGCGGCTCCTGCTGCCCAGCTCTTCTTGCGTTAGTGCTGGTGCATAAATGGGGGCCCCAGGTCACCCCACACCCCAACCTGGGGCTGGGCAAAAGGGCTTTAGCTTAATGCACGGTGGGAATGTGGCACGTGGGGCTGTCAAAGGTGTTACCAGGGGTTTCTCTCGCTGCAGGAGCTGCTGCCATCTGCTCCCCGCCCCAAAATGCAAACCACAGCAACTGTCCCTGCAGGTTAGTTCAGGATTCAAGGTCAAATAATGGATGTTTTGAGGGGGATAGAGTCCCTGAGAGTCCCCCATCCTGGTTCCTCCTCAATGTGTGCCTGACACCAGTGGCTCCAGCTTGGCTGTGGCTCCACCTTGAACACCGCTGAGGACAGCCATCCCTCCCTGTTGCTCATCTCACAGCTGCACTGCCCTCCTGGCTTAAATCAAGGGAAAAAAACCCCACCAGTATTGGTTCTGAGCCTCCCAAACCAAAATTTTCAGCTGGGACTCCTTGCAGCATCATCTGGCACTGCCAAGAAGAGTTTGACTCCATCCCCTTTCACCAAGGGACACGGCCAGTTGTGGGCGCACAGCGTGCTCCAGCTGGGGCTGCCCGTGGCACAGCTGGGACAACGGTGTTCTGGGCAATGCGCAGCACCTTCCAGCACCAGCAGCACTGCAGCTGAGCAGCTGGCTGGCAGAAACCTCAGCCCATGGCTGTGAGACGTGGTTTTTCTGCCAGTGACCCCCCCCAAAAACCCTTCAGCAGAGCTGGGCTCAGCAAGGCTCACCCTGTGCTGGTCCAGAAAAGGAAGCACACTTCTACCGATACAACTGGGGAGCTTGGGCTGGGAGTGCCTCTGAACGAGCTTGTCCCAAGGTTTTGAGCCATCAGGAATTCAGTCCTAAGGGTGTGGGAGAGTCGGAACGTGCTGGATCCATCTGCCTGCCCACCCCCAGCTGAGCCCCCTCCCTGGGCACGCCAAACCCAGCCAGAAGAAAGAGGTCTGGGAACCACTCCAGTATTTTACAGGGTATCTTACACCAATCTCTGTGCTGCCCTCGAGGTGTGGAAATGCCCAGCTGTGCCCCCCCAGATGGTGGGGGTCCAGCTTGCACCCCTGCAGTTCCCAGACCAGCGCCGCTGTGCTTTGGGATTCCCACCCAGGGAAGCCCACCCCGAGCTCCAGCTCTGCTCCTAGATGTGGCTGGCATTACTCTTGCCACCCAAAGAAACATTTTGTCCTTTATTAAACTAATTTCTCAACTTGTATTTAGCTTTGATTTTTCATATTTTTAGCATGAAAAGCACTTGCTTATTTGAAAACAAGTTTACTTTTTCCAGTTACCCTTGGGGCAATAAAATACAACAACCCTCACTACCAATCTTGCCTTGTTTCTGCCTATGAACCACCACGGCAACAAAACTCTCTTCTTAATCATCCCCCTTCCAAATTGGTAAAAAAATCTAATCTATTTTCTCTCTTGGGTTCCTTGTCCATGGGCAGCCTGTAGCTCTGAGCTCTCCTGCTCCCACCATCACGAACAGCACTCAGCGAGCTCGCACCAGCCCCTGCTGTGGTGTTATTTCCTCTAACTCATTTCATTGTCATTTTAATATTGCGTTTGCCTTTCTTTTGGTCTGTTGCTGTATTTTCATAAAGGGAACTCAAGGAAGAACTGTTTCTGGCAATAAAATGACAGTGCTGCACGTACATCAACTCTTCTCTTGCGTATGTTGCTTTGCATCCAGCACTTGCATTTAGCAGCAACGAACTTCAAGTGGATTCTTTGACAGTCTCCTGTCTTCTATAGACTCAAACTTCTATTTTTGTGGATTTAATTACTTTGTCACTTCACTGCTCGCTCATTAATACAACTGGTCAATTTTTCCCATTTCTCACATTTCAGTCAGTGATTCACGAGAACACTGTGCCTCACTTCCTGCAATAACCTCTCCTGCACAGACCTTCCCCCAGCACAGGCTGCAGGATTCCCCCCGCGGGCACCAACAGCCAGACTGGGGCTGATCTGTGACCAACAGTTTAACCCCTCTTCGGTCCCAGCTAGCTTTCTGTGAAAGAATGGCGACAGACATCTGAAACTTGAGAGCAAGAGCTGGATCTGAAAAGCAGAAGATGAAGAAACGGTTGTGTTAAACGACCGGCTGCTGCGCATTGCTCCACCTGCACCTGGCCACGGCACAGCGGGCAGACGTGCGAACAGACCTCACACTGCCTTCCAACCTGCCCTCTGCTGCTTCGTGTCACGACAATCACCTCGTCGCAGGGTTTACAGGTTAACTTTGTGCTGTGCCCATAAAGCACGCCGGCGCAGAGCACTGTTCACCAGGGAAGGCAGCTCCTCGCCTTTGTTTGGAGGCAATTCTTGGCAATGTGCCTTTTTTGCAGCGAACCCGTCATTTAGTCTCTGCTCCATCAAAGCTGGAAGTTTCTTTCTGCGTTTTCACAGAAGCCAGCTCTCCAGCGCCTTCAGATAGCCTCTTCAGGGCACCCGACGAAGATGTGGCCGATGCTACCCCTTCCATGGGAAGAGTTTGCCTCTCATGGTAGGAGACACCAAAACTGACAAAACCGGCACAGGTGTCAGGTCATGCCAAGAGAAACACCACGAGCACACAGGGGAACAATGAAACTCAGTTATCGCTTTATTTAATACCTGGTACAAAGTTCCCCTCAGGCAGAGCCTCCCAGTCCCATTCCCTACCTGAAATGGAGCAGAACATGAGCGTGACTCTCGGAGGAGCTAGCTCCCAGCGAGTCAGGACTGCTCAGCAGTTAAGAAAGGGTGTTTTGCTCACCTATCAAGACCTGTAGTAGCCTGACCACTCATCCCTTTTCTCCTGTGAACAGCCAGAACCTGGCATGCAGCAGGCATTTGCCTCCTGCCCTCTGTGACCGGCCAGATGTAAAAAGGCAGCAGAATTGTGAATTCCACGAAGACAGTAAATAGTACCTGCACAGAGGCACTCACTGCTCACACTTCTGACCTGACTCATGCGAAATCCACCTGCTGGCAGTCATTTACATTCACCGGTATTTCCTGAGCCTCAGCTAATGCCCAGTGCAGACACCCTGCCCAGGGCTGGCAGCAGCGGGAAGCAGAGCTGGCAGTGCAGATTGCTGGAGTTCCAGCTGGCACCGGGCACTGCTGCCTGTTTCACAACCTACTCCATGTTAACGATTTGCCTGCGCCAGAGCAGAAGAGTGACTAGGTGTTAACTGCATCTGGCCCTTCTGCAGGAGAGGCAGAGGGTCAGCAGAGGCGGTCTGGAAGCCAGGGCTGCTGTAGTTTAATCCCTTGTACTCGATTAATAGTGCACCTCGGTTAGTTTAAGTTTACTTGTTAATTGCTTTGCCCTTTCAGGAGGCTCAGGTAAGAAATCACTCTGCTCCTTCTTAACACACATACACAGATGAGACCAAGACAGTATTTCTGACCGTTTGTTTTCCCCACGGCTGCCTGGCATACCGAGAGTCCTGGGAACACAAAGACCTTCTGGTGGGTCCTGCAATCCAGGCACAGCTCTGCCAAGAGCATCGCCTGCTCCAGTGCCTGGAGTTTCACACCATCGTGGTCTTGCTTTCCCATGTCCCACAGATGCCGTACCAACTGCACCACAAGGGTCCTTTAGCAGAAGCACAACTAGAAAGCAATTCTAAACCTCACAAAGCCACAGAAATTATACTTAAATGAACAGGGGCGACAACGGCTGTCATCTGGATTGATATACAGCACAGACAGGAAATGTACAGTAACGTGACTTACTAAGACTGCGAAATGTTAACGAGTTTCAAAGAGGCTCTGATGCCAAGGGCATACAGAAAGGACCAAAGTAATGCCAAGTACAGACTACCAAGGAGGTGGCAGCTCAGATGGGCATGCACAAGTTAGAGAGAACAGTTAATGCCATGTTGCATGAAATGCTAGATTTTGAGAGGGTTCAGTGGGGGCGAGTGGAGTTGTCTGAATCCAGAAGAGGGGCTCCTGCCTAACAGGATACTTCCATGGTTTGAGGTGCATCCTGGAGGTCAATTCCTTCTGGGGTTCCAGCGCTTCCTTCACCATGGTTGCTGGTATGAGACCGGCTGCGGACACTCTCCCCAGAGCCCACGCTAGAGGAGGAGTGAGTACGGGAGCGCATCAGCCTGGTCATACTAGCTGCTGGCACTGCAAGAAAGAACAAGCATGGGACTTAGAAAAGGAGGAAGTTCCTAGAACAAGTATCACAGTCGCTCAGATGTGTGTCACTGGGTAAGCACAAAAAGAGCTATACCCTCAGGAAGAAAACTCACTCTTCACTGCCAAAATTAAGTCTTTGCACGTCTAAAGCAAGATGTTTAAGGCCCAATTTCAAAAGGTCCAAGGTGAGCAAATGCCAGAAGCGTAACTGACCATTTGCAAGTGCAGTCATGGTGAGCGTCTGTGCAAACCAAGGCAGCTGTTGTACAGGTGACCTTTTGAAAGTTAGTCTCATCACTCTAGAAAACCACAGAGCTGAAGTCATGCAACAATCAACAAAATACAAATGAAAGGTGAAAAACCATAGCATACACGTCATACAATGGATCAGCCCAGCTCGCAGCAGGCCAGCAGGACATGCCGAGACAGAGCAATGCACCCGAAGAATCATTCAACTCAGTACACAGACTTGGGCCGAGGCAGATGCGCAGTTGAAGGTACCTGACTCAGTGCTTAGGTGGCTGAGCTGCACATAAGGGACTGGAAACAACATGAGACAAGGAAAGGGATGAATACAGGAAAGAGCCAATTAGTTGCGGTGTGTGACCAGCAGCTATGCTGCTCCTGGGATCCCCAGCTACCTTGCCTTCCACTCCCAGCTCACACACTGCGCTCAAAGCTCCCAGTATTTCTGCAAACAGCTGCTAATGAGCATCTTAGGGAGATGCCAAGCTGACTCAAAAATCCATCAGGGCCAGATCTCTTCAATGCCTTTAGCTGGAAATTGCACTGTACCTGGTGACACTACCCCCCCACCCTACACAACCACAGCCACTCAACAGAGATGTCATCTTCCTGTGGTGGGGAAACGGGGGTATACTGTAACTCCAGATATGAAACAGAAATTTGTGTCTCTCCTTGAGCTGACAGCATCAGATTTCTGCTACAAGCCTCCTGCAAGGTATTACCTTCCACCTGCAGTATCAGCACAGGCAGGTCCAACTCTTTTGGCCAATGTGCAGAAGGAACAAGAATAGCTGTTGAGGAACTGGCTCGTGCATTTCTAGAGATGGCAAGCTGCTCATTTGCTTCTCTCTTGTTCTCCCCGAGAGAGGAGGCCTTGCTGGCCAAGCTCAGCAGTGCCAACACAGTCTTGCCCACCAAACTTGGGAAGACCATTCTGGGACTAGCTACTAATTCTGGAAGTAGAAAATTACCCCCTGTCCTTCCCCAGTGCTGCACATCCTGTTTGCAAGAGATTTGACCCCCAAAGTGCTGCTGAAGTCCTTGCTCTGATGACAGCACTTCCTGACTTTACTAACACTGGGAACACAAGAGATGTGAATGCTGAAATGCTCTCAGACTGTGAGGCTGAGGGAGCCTTCTCACATGGCACCCTCCTTCGCAGGACCAGGCTCTTCTGGCCAGCCTTAGAGAACACAATTGTCCCACTATGTTCATGTCAGCTACACATAGCTCTAAGGAAAGGGACAGCTTCTTCTGAGCCCTGATGCCCATGAGTTGGCAAAGAACTTCCGGCCATGTGGAGACCACTGGGACTGTCACAGCTGACATGGTGGCCATGCTGGTGGTTAACCAGTCATGTGAACCGCTCCCTCCTGTAACTCCAGCTTTTGAAGGTTCATCATCCACAGAAGGGAACTCCTAGCCCTGGCCCCTGGCAGTCAAGACAGAGCTGTGCCAAGGTGCCTGCAATGGAGAAGAGTTGCTTTAGTGCAGCGAGAAGCCCTTCTCCTGAAGCCCCGTCTCTGGAGTACGGAAGGCCGGGGAGCTGAACAGCTGCCAGCCTGACACTCAGGACACAATGTCTTCTGCTGACACTCCAGACACAATGTCTTCTGCCTCCAAGCACGAGGAGGAAGCCACAGGGCAGGGCATGCACTGGATCAAAGCACAGCTCCCTCTGGGCACCCCGGGTGCCTCAGAAGTCACCCAGCTCCCTGTTCTGCCATTAGAGGGTTTCACTCTGAGATATCGCTTACCCCTGGTGAGAGCCTGAAAGAAGCAGGCATGTCTGAGGAGAAAGGAAAGAGCTCTCATGTACCCATCACAACTGCAAGGCTGTACTGCTAACTCCTTCCTCTCCAGAGAAGGTATGCGCAGAAGATTTCAGAGGATTTACCGTTCTTGGGAGCATGCTTTTCTGGACTGGCACAAAGACAGACTTACAAGGTTTTACCAACACCAGCAACCAAAGAGGGGTCACCACTCTAACTGCAGTGCAGATTAAACACAGGTCAGGGAACAACATCAGTTTGCTAAGGCTTGTCAGCACACTAGTTGATTTTCCAGCGTGGATGGATCTCCTGGCAACCACACTAACTCACGGGTGGGGACACAGATGCCAATGGGCTCAGATGGACCAGAAAGGCTGAATTCCCTTCACAACAATCCCGCTCCAAACCAGAAAATTTTGTTTGCCACTTACTGTAGCCCATTCCCTGGACAAAGTACTTGAAGGCTTCAGTGAGCTTGCCAGGCTGTGGAAACAGAACGTGCAGCTTTAGTGCAAGCAGAGCAAGGGGCTCTGTACAACTCAAATGCTGTGAGGCAGTCAAGAGGCGTTTCTCACCTGAACCACCTGTGGCAGGCCCCCGCAGTCGGCCATCTGCAACAGGAAACAAGAGGGAGGTTGAAACATCCTTCGCACCCGGGACAGCCCCAGAACCGTGCCAGCACTGCCCACCCCACCGGGGCTGCGCTGCTACAGGAGGCACGCTTCTACCGTCTTGTCTCTAAAGCCGAAGCAAGGCCTGGTGACACGTCTTCTGGGAGTCTGTTGCTGAAGGAACCCAGCACCTTGGAGGCCGCATGACCAAGTAAGCTCAGGCCATACTCTAGAAGCCAGGAGTGACTCTCCACCATCCTGGCTCCCCCCGTCACTCTTCCCAAACCTGTCACTGAACACTTCTACACAGCAGCTCCCTGGCACACTGCGGAGACGTAGGTGAGGATGGGAAGGACTGGTATAAAGCTAGAAAAAGTGATGTTGTTGCTGGCAGAGAGCCGGGTGGAGGCATGGCACCTCTGGTAACTCTCAGCAAGTCTTCCCTGCCAGTTGAAGATAACAGAGATGTGGCCATAAAGCAGGGATTCAGGGACCCCCTGACAAACTCCCCAGTCTGGCTCCACACAGGAGACAGCAAAGCCCTGAATGACTGTCCACAAAGTTCTTAAAGCTAAATGTATGGAAGGCAAAAACCTAACTGGAGCTGGCCTCAGCAAAAATAATGTCTTTGTGCAGGCTGGAATGATTCTGGAGTGGTACTCACCTTCAGAAGGGTAGTTTTGGTTGGGTCAAGACGTGAATTGCATTCAACCTAAAATAAAAGGAGGAAAGAGGGACATGATATCATACAGAAAACTTGAAGAGTCAGCTGTAAAATGTGGGGCAGCTGCACCAGAGGCAGCAGCTGTGTTCAGCAATGGGAGCTTCTCCAGGGCCAAGAAGGACTGAGCAGGAAAGCAGAGAGCAGGTAGGAAGAGAACAATGAATGAAAGATGCAGAGAGGAAAGGCAGGTGTTCCCATCAGAGGGGACCATGTGGTGGCAGAATGTCACTGTTCTGAGAGACGGGGCCATGCCTTCAAGGGAAATCTTCCCCTGGTTTTGGGGATGCACCATGAAACCCTGGGGCTCCTTCTGGGCTCTGACAGCAAGCCTGGGAGGGAAGGAGCCTTCTGTGCAGTGCAGACAGGAAGGAGATCACTCAATCCCCTGGCCAGACAAGGAGACCACAGCCACCTCTTCTCTGTAAGGTGGCAGCGAATAGGCAGAGCCCTGTAGGAAAGGCCACCCCAGCAGGGGAGATTATTATGAGCTGGGAACCTGGGCAACCAGATAGGCAAGCCAAGACCCAGAAGACCCTATCCCGTCCCCCAGCTGTGGCTGGGAAGCATTGAGACTCCTCAGGAATATTATCCTAGCCAAGTCAAAGCTTGGAGAATGTCTTGGACTTCCAGACCAAACAGACTGATGAAAAGGTAACAGGCCATGACCAGAAAAAGCCCTGCAGCAGTTCTCCCTGCACAGCTCCTAGGTCCAAGCTACTGCTTTAGGAGACTCCTTCACTCTTCCACAGTTTCTTAAGACAAGTTCTTTAGTTCACAAACGCCTGGTCTTCCCACAATCACCAGCTGACAGGGAGGAGCAACATCCACCACAACTACACTGCACTGTGCCATGCCCCATTTAAAGCTGTGCTGGGAGGGAAGTGGGTTATAGATGTCTGCAGAGAACAACAGGAAAGAGGTGCTTCTAAGTGTTGCCTTCCCTATGATACAGTGCTTTTGCAGAGCTCTATGTGACTCCCCACCACAGGAACTGGAGTCACAGTGCTTATTTTTGAAACCCAGGTAGCCTCAGTTCAACAGCAAGAGAACCATAATTCATGACTTGAACTGACTCAGCAGCCTGGCAGAGCTCAGGGAAAGAAAAGTTCCTGAAATGGCTCCTCTGCATCAGTTGTTGAGCAAGATGCTTTCTCTTACTCAGATCCTGCCATCCTCACCTTAGAGCTGCCCTGCAAGGCCACAAAGCCTCCCAAGCCTCAGCTCTCCCACTAGACAGGTCTCAATAGCTGGGGAACAAGAAAAGAGCTTGGGACAAAGCCACTTTCTGTGACTAGCTCTGGGCAAGGAGAAAGCACTGCTGGGTGAGGTGTGTTTGCCAAGCAATTTGTGGGGCTAAGGTCATGAGAGGAAAGAGTTCACGTGTACGTACCACTGCTTCCACAGCAGGTGAGTTGTCACCAACCACTAGCAAGGCAGGGCACCTGGTCAAAACCCAAAACAGAGAGATATTACTCACAGTGCATCTAAGGGATTTCTGAGAAGGTTGAGCTCTGTGGCCTCATGAAAGGTTTACAAGGCTCAGCAAAATCCCTACCTGCCACCACATCACAGCATTTTGTTGCACCAAAACATCTTCCTGGCCTTGCACACACACCCATATTGTCCCCTCCATGCACACCAACTACCACTACTGTTGCACACATGTTAAAAGATATACCTAGGGCTGGGAGAAACCCCATCTCAGGCTGCAAAAGGGGAGCGTGCTCTCTGAAATGAATGTCTGTTAGGAATTTAAGAATAACCACATCCACCAGAGTTTAATGCTTCTGAGGCTGGCTATTGCTCAGCACTGTATTTTGGTTTGGATTTTAGAAAGAAACGCAAAAGATGATGGGGAATATATTGAAAAATGTCATGATATCAAAGCCTCTGTTGGTAAACCTGCGCCTTCATATCCATTTTTATATTGTAATTCTAGAAGAACAATTAACATTCAATGTGTAAAACATATACAGGAGGTCACTGACCAAGTGGCTGTGAATTTACACCAGTCATTTACAGATCAAGGTAGGAAAGGGGTGGCTAGAGGCCCCACTTTTGTGTGTTGACTAGACGACAAAAATCAGACTGGAGAGGCTGTGAGTTATAGACCTCAGAGCCAGTGGAGCCCCACCTCTAAGGAGACAGAGGATCTATATGCAAGTCTACTGGCACAGAGATTCACACTTCCACAAGAAATATTTTAAGGGTCTGCAGATCCCTGTGAATCACCTGAATGGACAGACAGTGCTCTGTGACTTACAGCTGCCTGCATGACAGAGCGCAGCACAATTGGCTTTGCCTGGAGACTAAGCAGGGAAATCCACCTCTTTTAGGTTAGCCAAGATCTAGAGGGTTTGGCTGTGGATGCCTAAAACATTTCTGGGACTGACAGGAGCAGAAGTCTGTACAATTTCCAAGGAGCAAAAAGTGAAGAGCAGAGCAAAGGCATCCTGCCTCAGCACTGCAACTGGCAGTTATCATGTGCTCCACACATTTTGCCCCTTTTGCTTTCTGGCTTGGAGTATGAAAATTTACTTCTACTTCCCCTGTGCTGATTATCATGAGTTCTCATTGTCTGTCCCTTCTCAGCTGTACCCTGCACAGACTATGCCCTCCCAGATGAAAGAGTCACTGCCAAGGTGGGAAAACACCACTGCATTCTCTGCGTTCAGAACCCACTGCCATCTCTGGGAGAATTGTGTCGGTAACGGCTTTTGGCAAGGTGGGGGGAGACAGACAGTGGCAACAAACAAAAAACCTGCCTCCCTGATTTTTCATGCAAAACAACCAAACTAACAGCTCGGCAAGTACAGAGACTGCTGGGTGGACACACTTATTCTTCCGACCCTGCCTTCTGGAGAGACTCAGTGTGTTCTTAATGAAAGGGCTTCCTGACGCCTCTCTGCTCCGCTCTAGCTGACAGGACTGCACCAAAGCCTGGGACAGTCTGAACAGTCTTCCCAGCACTTGGGCTTGTGGGCTTCTTGCTGAGAAGCAGCAACAGCTTTTCTGCTGAAGGGACTGCACGGAAAGTAACTGATACAGGCTGATTCAGAGCAACTTACTTGAGTGTTTTTGCAGTATTTTCATTGATGCCAAGAACTGGTCTCTCAATTTCCAGGTCTCTACGACTGAAAGACAAACCAGAAGAATTCTCCATCAAATCAGCAGAGGGAACTGGTTATCGAGGGAGCACACAAAATTCAACCAGGAGTGCTGGCTCCAGCACCCAGGTGACAGGTTGTCACTCCCTGTGTCATGCCATGAGCAGGAGCCCCAGCAGTAATTGCAGACAACAGGATCCACGGCCTCATGGCAAGCTGAGAGATGACCTACTGATGTGAAAGGGTCATCCAGGCACGAGGCTGAGCTTGGCTCAGGATAATGGCTGAAGACCAGGCTTAGGACAAAGGTTCCTATGGCATAATATCCAATGGAGTAATACATACGGCACCAAATCTACTGATCTATGGGAGCAACCTAGCAGGCAAAAAGGTGTCCTGTACCTGTTGTATGAGGTGAGGAACAGCTGAAGGTTATCTTGGTTAATGTCCTGTGCGATATGAAGCCTGTATGTTTGGATCAAATCTAGATTTGCCTGCAGTTCCTCCTATACAAAAGCAGAAGAATTGAAAGACAGGGAACATCATTTTTTTCACAAGTAAAGAAATGATACTCGTAAAAATACTGAAGCACTAAACTGCCTCCATACATACCGTTCCCCTGTGAACAATAACACAGAGGGCAGCAACTCCAGACCACATTAGTACCCAGGCTACACTCAGTGTTTCTGTGACATGACTGTTAAGTGTCATACTTTGATAATGCAACTACACTTTCACAAATGCAGTGTACATGCTGCTGCAGGAGTACAAAGGTATCCTGAGATGGGAGAATTTAGCGTCTGAGTCTCAGTAATGCTTACACAGATACAAATCACTCTGGTTTAGGAAGGTCTTCCTGCTTATGCTTAAAGGAGCAAAGCTTTATAGGTAAGCCCCAAGACTGGAACCAAAGAAAAATTTAATCCCAAGACCCAGTTCTACAAAGAAAATGCATTCTAATGAGAGCTAGAGAGAGACAGAGGGGAAAAGGGAATGCAAGGAAGCACTACATATAACGACAGGGCTTGAAAGCGGGGTGAGAACAGCACATGCTCTAAGCAGGAGGAAGCTACGTGTCTCCTTCCCGTGCTGATGTGTGTTGTTGCAGGAGGGCTTCAGGCCAGGGACTGATCAGCTCTATGTCATACACAGTGTACATGAGGCACAGACCCTTTCAGTCGCCCAGTTGGGTTGCTGGTTGGGAGCCAGCAAATCCCAACCAGAAGGCATTGCTGCATCCAAAGTTTTCAGGAGGGACTGGTTTGCCTCTGCTGAAACTGAAGGGGAAGATGAAGAGCAGGATGCAGCAGTTCAACATCTGGACACATACAATATCCCACTGTCAACTCCCAGCTGATATCTGCTCTACCCACAGCCCACATGCTTCCATGCTGGCTACAGAGCACCAGCTGCCACTGGTTTCTGCAGACAGTTGCCTGGGCACCACAAAGACAGGACTAGTGTGTGGGACACTACTTCCTTAACGTGTCTGGAGTCTGGGGACCGTTAGAGCGAGCATGAGGATGCATGTCCTCCCTGCAGTGTGCAAAGCCCTGATGCGAGCTCACCACACAGAGAAAATAGTACTATCTGTAGCAAGCCTTATTTGATGGACCAGTGCTGTTTTAGTGCAGGTACATACAGAAGTTATAGCTCCGTGGGAAACATTAACACCTGCTGGGTACTTACGTGGCCAAAATGATGCGCCAAGACAATATCCACTATATTGGTTGTCCAGCCTGAAAACTGAAGAGCAACCATGAATGAAGAGGAGGGAGAGTAACTGGAAAATGCAGTTTCATTACAAATTTCAAAGCAGCTCCTCAGAGTAAAGAAAATAACAAAGAAACTATTCAAGCAATATAAGGAACAAATGCCTGAAGCTTGGGAAGCAAGACTCCAAAGAAGCCTGTGCACACACAACACACAGCTCTCCAGAAACCTGGAACGTGAATAACTGCAAGTAGCCAGAATAACAGAATAATTAAAAGATGCATTCAACCTCAGCCAAATGAAGGCTGCAAAGCATGAGTACTAAATCAGAGGAAAGTTGGGTGCTCAAAAGCCACTCATCTCCAAGCAGTTTACAAGGATTTCTCATTCACATATGATCATACCCACCCCTGCTCCTACGGAGGAGGCTGTACTACACCCAGACTGAGAGCGCAGCAGGGACAGAAATGAGATTGTACAGTTTTTGCCATAAACTGACAAATTCCTGTACTCTGTCCTTTTTCTTCTTAATCTACACACTGTTCATAAAGCACTGTGAAGAGGAGATGTGCAGGGGAAGGAGAATCTCACCTTGGACGCTGCCCAGTCAATCCAGCCCTTTGCACATGGATCAACATTGATAAGAACGAGTCCCTCCACCAGGTCGGGGTGGCTGAGCTGTGGGGACAGAGCACAGGCATACTCAGAAGGATGATTCAGCCCACGTGTTGGTCACCGGCAGGCGCTGCAACTGGAAAGCTTCTTGCAAAAGGAAGACAGAGTAAAATGAAGACTAGGTGGGGAGCTCCTTCTGTGCCAGGCAGCCAGTGGCCTTTTCAGAGGCTGGCCCAAAGCCAGACTCCAGCCAGACCCTATGCGATTCAGTTGTTGGCACTGAGGGGCTGACCCAGCACCTGCAGCCTGAGCAGGGGCCTGGGCAGCTCCAGCGGCAGGGCACCCGGCTCACAAGAGGGCACCCCTGCTGCCCCCCCCAGCTCACAGACACCCTGTTCCCTGCTCCAGCCTGGCATCTCCAGCACCCTGCAGTTTACCTTGGGAGTTAGGGGGGAGCATGGGTACAAGATACTTTGAGAACTGCTTGCAAACACGAACCCAGCAATCTTATACAACCAGAGAACTTCAGGTTCTAGGCTCACTCCACAGCTGAAGTTTTACAGCAGCTCTTCTGCTCCATTGTACAGATTAGCATTGGTTAAGCAGAAGGAAACAACTCTGTCCTCAGCAGGAAACTGTCTGCAATCCAGGTAGCATGGCAAGGGCTTTCTGGCACTTCACTGAGCTGAGGCCAAGGCTTATTTTCAGGACTGAAAACTACACAAGATAGACAAGGCAAGGAACAGAGCAAACCCCAGTACCTCACACTGCCCCAGGCTCAATCCTGACTGCTGGAAATGGGAAGCAGAGAACTTTTTGTAGGAGGGGCAGCTTGCATGGTGAAGTGGCTTTAAGAAGCAATAAGTGGCTTAAATCATCGGCAACTCTGCACTCAACAACTTGAAGCAAACTTTACTGAGAATGTCAGATTTCCATTTTGTTTTGCTTTGGGTTTGGTTTTTTTTTTTGTTTTAACACTACCTCTGAATGACTCAGGCAAATTCCTGGGCTGCTAAACTATGTCCACTGATTTCACATGCTTATAAACAGTCCACTAGAGAGAAATGCAGAAGTACATACCAAGATAAAGCTAGCACTCTCTTGTTAAAGGGGGGAGTGCAAAATCTACCTCCTTCCAGTAAAAAAGCACAGTCCTCATCAGCACTGGTTCACAGCACATCACCAAATCAATTATTTGGTGTCACAAACACTGGAAACAGCATACAGTAATGCAGCCAGTCTTTGTGACGACACGAGGCTGGATATTCCTAGCAGCCAGGATGGGCTCTCCTGATCCAAAGACATTGCATTACAATCTTTCCACGTCTGGCATAGCTTCAGAGTAGCCTTGGCTGCTCCAATTTAACCATCTGGATGTGAAGTAGCTCTCACATGGCTCCCTGCAGGCCTACTGTAATTACTGCTACTTTGCTGGTGCCCCACAAATGGTCTGTTTGATCAGTGGAAGACCACGGCTCATATAAGTCACAAGGAAATTAAGAGGTACTTACAGCACACCTGCTGAGGACATAAGCGCCAGCTCCCAGTCCAATCCCAATGAAGCTTTTCAGGCTGAAATATAGGTATTTCATAATCAGCAAGGATAACTTAAACTCACAGCTGAAGCAGCCCTAGAGGCGAAGCCTTTTCCCTCTCTGCATCCAGCTGTTCATTTATGGTTCATTTTCAAAATCCAGCAATAATGCAGCAGCCACAAATTGTCTCGTGTGGCAGACAAGGTTCCCAGCATGAGAACCAGACAAGGTTACACAGTCAGGTTAGGAGGTGCTCAGGCCTCTTGGGACAACTCAGTGAGTATGTCAGATGTTGGAAGCAGAGACAGAGGCAGGTGCTGGAATGGCTGCATTCAGCTGGCTCACCCCGTTTCCTTTCAGAGACTTACTTCAGGTGCGTCAGAACGGCGGGCAGCATTTCAGCCAGTTCATCCATACTGGGATACTGGTACCTGAAAACCAAGGAAGGCTGAAATCAAAGCACCTCCAAATACAGCTCGACAGAGGTTACCTTCCAGTTCTACCCAAGGTAGGAGAGACAGGGCCGTGCATGTGCATAGGTGATTATTTTGCAACAATACTGTATATTCCAGCCAGCTGCATGGATCCCATCCCTCAGAGCAAGACTAACACAGAGCTGTGGTTTTTTGGGCAGACTTCCGTGGGAGGACGGACAGAGAGAGCAGGGAATGCCGGTTAGACTGCAGTGTGCTGGGCTCATGCTCAAGTCAGCAAGCTGGTACCAGCGCTCACCACTAGTGAGGGCTTTACCCAGCCTCAGTAATAGGAGAGTTCCCCGAATGCCCCTGGGAAGCCTCCTCGTCTTCCCATTTCCTCTGCTCCTGAAAGCTGCCTCCCACTCCACTCAGCCTGGCAGTCCCTGTTGGCTTAAACAGGGTGCTATCTCAGTCCGACTGCAGTCCAAGACCACATCTGGGACAACAAGGGTCTCCGCAGAGCTCTTACCCAGATGGGAACGGGGGAGCTCCTTCCTGCTGGCCTGGTGCATCCACATGGCACACGGCAAAATGCTGAGTGATCTCTTGCATGTCTTCAAAGTTAAAGAATGCATTAAAACAGGATTTGTCTACAACAACAACAAAAAAGAAATGAGACACTTCCTGAAATTTTATTGCGATTCACCCTCCAAATACCATGGCACGCACCTGCATGAGCGCACCCCCCCTGCTGAGCCCGCAGGGCAGTCGATGCCAGGGGACGCACACCGCTGTGCCCCACTGACTGCAACAGAGCAGCAAGCCCTAGCAAAGCAACTGCTGCGACTTGCAGGGCAGGCAGACAAACGACACCCCTGCACGCATGCCTGGGAAAACAGGGCCTTGCAGCACTTGGGTACCCACAGTACGTACTACAGAGCACCTGTGTGAACATAACAGTACATGTTGGGTGGGAAGACGTGGAAAGAGCAACTGAGCCCGCTACAAACATTACACTACTTCTGCAGCCTTGTGGAAGGGACTTGCTCACCTGCCCAGCATCCAGGGAACAGATGTCTTGTGGCAGCTCTATCACATAGTGCAATGAGTCAGCCAGAGCACTACAGTGTGGTGGGTGGACCTATTTTCACCTTTCCACCTTGGCCTGACCTTTCAAGGGCTGTTGGAATAGACAGGGGCATGCCTCATGCTCTCTCTCCTGCAGACCTTTCTTTTTACCCTGAAATGACCTGTCCCATCTCAGCTCCAGGCCAGTCCCGCTGGTCCCCACCCTCAAAAGCAAATACCACAAACAACTTTTTCAGGGTCCTGAGAATGCAAGGGCTTACGGTTGAGGCCAATGTCATGGTATGTGAGAATGACAGGTCTGTTCCCCTTGGGTGTGCCCCGCATGGTGACATGGACCACTCCGAAAGCTGTCTCAATGTCATGTTCCTGCAGAGAGAGAAGAAGGAGCCTCAGTGTTACATGTGCTGCCTGCGCTACAGGGAATCCTAGCTGAGGGCCAGCAGCAAGGGCTTCATCCACACTTTGACATTGCTCTCCTCTCCACAGCTATGGCCCAGTACAGCTCTTGCAATCTGCAACCCTGTCAAATCTCTCCAACCACTGCCAAAAGCAGCTTGCTTTTGTACAAATGTGCAAAGGGTTTGGGGCTGTGTTTTCCTGTGACCAAGATCTCATTTCAGTGGCCTTTAGTGACATTGCTGCACCATAGCAGAAGTTGGGTGTCACGTATCCATCTGTCTCCAGGGGTTCATGGCACCACGAATGCAGCTCCACTCCCACAGCCAAGCCCTTGCTCCCCAGCTGGCATCCCCCTCCCTCCAGCCCGCAAGTCTCTGTTCAGTGTGCCTCCAACCCACGCCCCTGGGGATGTCCTGTCTGTGGGCAAGCTGATGTGAGGGGACACAGCAATGCCCGAGAGGCTGGCAGCAGCCCCAGCCCCTGGGGACCATGTACCAGAGCGGTTTGTAAGCAGCACGACAACGCAGAGCAGGCAGATGGCCAGGACAGCGAAGAGACCCAAGCTCTGCAGATCCAGCCGCCGGCTGCCTGGGAGGTTGTACCCACCCACAGGGAGCAGGTGGCAGCTTTTCCCTTCAACAGCATTAAAAATGAAAGACACAGATCCAGATGTACCTGCTCTCCCAGGCAGCCTGTCTACTGCAGACCCACCCCAGCCGTTTGGCCACGAGCCCATCAGGTCTTGACCATGTTGCTGCATTAATGTTCGCTGCAGCTCAGCCCGCAAGCCCTGACCTGTCACCCCAGGGAAGGTCGAGCGCTGTGCCTTAACTGAATGCTTTTTGCCCTGCTACCAGGTTTGGTAATGTGTCAGGAAAACACCCTTGGGCTCTCCCAGCAGCTGGCACAGATACAGATTATGCAAGTTTCCAGCTGGGTATCAGCAGAGCAGTTTTATGACCTGTTTCATGACTATTTACCAGCAAAACTGTGCCTTTTCCCAAGCAAAATATTGAGGGCTTTTTGCACTGCAAAGAGAGCAAGAGGGCCACGAGGCCTCTGGGTACCTCTCCGATACTTGTCCAGTGCAGAAACAGAAGCCACAACCTCACGATGACAAATACAGATGTGCACACGAAGTTGTCTGAGTTTAACTAAAACAGCTGCGAACACATTTAAACAAACACTGATCTGGGATAACTACAGACTTTGGAAAAGCTGCGGAGATATGGCTGGGTACACAATGTCATCTGAAAGTCCTTCCTCTCATCTACAGAAATCAAAGGAGAGACATGCTCTGACTTACAGACACTGTAAAAAGCACCAATTATTGTCTTGATATTAAAAAAAAAATCTGCTTAGGGAACAGCGTCACGGTTCAGCCGGAAGACAGGACATTACAACCTCAAAAATATTTTCTACTAGTTTACACAAAGTATGTGAATTTTTTTTTAAACAGTAATTTCCAATAACCTGAAAGTGATTAGACTAAACATAGGACAGGTGAGAGTACCTGGCGTGCAGCACACCAGAAATGCATCTCAGCTCTCCTTTCTGGGTACTCCCAAGGGCTGGCTGTGGGCCAGACCAATTTACTTCTTGCAGTGAAAGATCCTCCTCCCCCCAGCTGTACTTCTTTTTGGGGGCCCCAAAGTTTCTCCCCTTCTCCCAGAAGTGTGGCAACAGGAGCAAGCTGCCACAGCCAAATCACCCAAGGTAGCCTGAAGCCTTCCCCAGTTTGGCTTTGAAGGACAAAAAGACACCTCTGACTGCCCTCGTCCTCAGAAAGGGTTGGGTTTTACTTGCACACAGCTGTTGCATTGTGCACATGGAGAAGCTGGAATACCTACAACAGCAGCAGTGACCTGCCTGCACTAGAGGCAGGCAAGAGAATAAGGCAGGTGAGGTTATCCAGCCTGACGCCCACCGGGATCCCTTGTCCTTAGGAGGGGGCTGTGGGCCAAGGGATCCTGCGCGGATAGGGAACGACTAGTCCACGTGTGCAAAGTGAGCCTGGGTCCAGGCAGCAGGGCTGCCTGCCCTTGCAGCAAGGATGCACAAGGAAGCCCAGGGCGCAGCTGCCTCCTCCTGAGCCCCTGGGAAAGCGCCAGGCTCTGCCCCTTGCCCATCTTCTTGGCACTCTGGGCTGCTCTGCTAAGCTGGGCAAAGTCCTGATTTGTACTCCAGTGGGACATGATGTGCAGCCATAGCAGTGGCCTGCATTTTAGTGTTCTCCAAATTCGCAGGTGTTAACAAGTCCTTTAACAAAACTGGCAGCTTTTGGAGGAAGCTGAGGGTGGTGATTGGCAGTGCACGTGGCTGAAACAGGAAAGCACAGCAAACTCATGGAAAAGTCCAGCGAGTACCAAAGCAGCCGGAGCTTGGAACCCCAGCTGCACGTCCCCACGCATCTGAGCTAACAAGTGGCTGACTGCCATTAAAAGCAGGTCTCTCTGCCAGCTCTGGCAGTTGTCGGTCTCTTCCATAAGCAGCTTTAACTCACTGACCTGGCAGGAAACTATCCGGCTGCCTTTTATTTTTTTAAACCTTTCTTTGTTATATTTCTGCCAGATCAATGAGTTAAGAAGCTCACAGAGGTCTGGCAAATGCTGGCTGTGGCTCAGAGCCTGAGGGGAGTGCATGGGGTGGTAGAGGAAATAACGCTGCCCTGAGCATGGGGCCGGTTACACTGACTCACGTCTCGTGAAACTGCACCTCAGAGGACTAGGGAGGGTTTTACACGTAGCAGCAGGAGGTCGACTATCAAACAGAAGCACAAACCCCAAACTGAGCCAACAGTGAGAAAAGCACAGAAATCAACAAAAGAGCTGATGATATTAAAATAAGTCAGCAATACAGCATCTTTTCTGGAATTACAGTCAAACTTAGTGCTCAGGTCACAGGTACTTCTGCTAGGTAGAATACTGGAAGGTACTGGAAACACAAACACCCACCTCTCTTCAGGGTTCAAGCACCTCAATGTGCTTCATATTGCAACACCCTGCGGTTTTGTTTTCTGAAGTTGAGCTTGGGTCTTAGCTCTCTAGTAGGAAAGGAAAAGAGTTTCCTTGAGCTAAAAAAAATCAATCCTTGCTCTTCCACTTACTTTGACTTTGCAGATTGTGTAAACTGTGATTTGGGAAAATGAGAGAGTTTATCAAGAAGAGGTTTTTCATGTCACCACTGGGCACCAGCCCAATCTGAAGGGTACTCACCTTGTACTCTACTCCTTCAATCACATTAGAGATTCAAATACAGGGAACATCCACTGAAGATAGAAGCAGCTTGAGAAATCGCATCTTTAGCAAATCTCAGCGAGCAGCACTTCAAAAAATTTAAGATGCTAAATCTGCAAACTTCTTACTCTGCCCTCTACAGTGACAAAGCCTTAGACTGGGAGTGCTCAAGAGTATTTCTTTTTTCTCTTGCTAGTGCCCAGGCAAGATGGAAATCCTCCTCCTGGGAAGCAGCTTCCTTCCTCTGCTTCCTCTGGTTAAAGCCTTTTACCTTTTAAAGGCTTTTTCCAAGCTCTACAAAGCAAGCAGCAGACACTACATTCAAGATAAGGGCTTCTGCATTCACTTTTTTAGTTACACGTTGCACCATTGTGCTGATCTCCTTTTCAAGATTACCCAGAGAGAAAAGACTTTTACCCCCATCTTCCCCTGCAGGTACTTCTATGTCCGTTTTTCCACTGAACTTTATTTTCTCTGAAACTTTGCCCTGTAGCTTTAGGGCTTTTGTCTTGACCTATGATTGCAAAGGACAAAACCATTTTTGGACATCACACAATTACAGTACACGTGACTTCCCTGTCACCTACTTTTGTCTAGAACAGCTCTCCCACATATCAAAGCCAAAGGACAGCATGAGGCAGATGCTTAATACAGAGCTTAGGTATCGTGCTTAAGATAACAACAACAGTCTCTACACCTATCAGATACAACTGCTACCTTGAATTGGCCAAAAAAAAGTTATCGTTTCATTACATCATTACTGGTTTAGTGCTCTTCCAAACATGGAGCAGAATAACCTAGTTACAAGGGGTACCAGAGTACTCAGTGAGAAAAGCAGCTTCGCCAGCTGCACCCCCTGCCCTCACCCAACACGCCTGCCCTGCCAGCCACCCAGTGAGATGTTCTGCCTGTGTCACTGCCTCCGTAACAGCTGCCCGCCCACAATTCTGCATAGTCTCTCCTGGTATGTCCTCATTGCTCATGTAGAAATGCAGTGTTGGAAAGTATCAGACACTCGTCATCTTGACTTCTGGTCTCTGCTCAGGCCTGCTTTGACACATTGCAGGAGTGTAGCTTGAAAGGAAATTCAAGGATCTTTCCCTTGGAGCTGTCTAACTCCAGCTACAGTCTGACCACTGACCTAGTCCATAGTGCAGGGATGCAGTGATAGAAGGCAAGTGGAAAAGATGTGGCCAGGAGACAGCCAGATTTTAACAAACATGCGGTCTGCAAAATAAGGGGGACGAATGCAAGAGAACATGATGATCTGTGGTTGTGTTTTCAAAACCTTGATAAAATTTAATTTTCACTTAAGGACTGGAAACTTTATCAGAGGTTTCTCTGAAGAGATTTTATCTTCTGCCCTTATTTGTACAGTAGGTAAAAAATAAACACCAGCTGCAGACAACCTGCTGTAAACGGGAACTCAACAGCAGAAGTAGCTTTGCTCTTGGCAGCCTGCTCTCGCTGACCATCGGCACAAAGCCTGTGACACACATGTGCTGAACAGCAGCGTGCTGCTGGGGAGACAGAGCAGAGACACGAGTCCTGTGCAGGCAGCTACTATTGATCAACTCAAATAAGCTGGGAACCATCGCTTCAAAAACTAGCAATCCCCTCAGGGCATGGATGAGAAGAGCAATGACAGAGGAGGACCAGGAGGTATGGAGACCAGCTGTAGCTGGTCAGACCAAAGGTCCATCCAGCCTTCTAGTCTGACTTTGAGAGTGTGTGCTTGTGGAAAAATAAAATAGGGCAAGCATGTAGTGATACTTCTCAAACAATTGCATCTTGTAGCAGTTTCCCTTAATTTTCCCAATCTCCAGCAATCTGTAGGGCAACAGAGACTTCTTGAACTGGAGGTGCGGTCTCCACTTTGACTTCCTCTGCTGAAAACTGGGCAGTCAGCCCTGCGACCTATGCCTTGGCACCCACCTCACCCTGTGACCAGAAAAGCCAAAGCTTAACAACATGCAGGGTGAACCACCACTTTGTTCCCCACCTTGTATCTGCTGGTTTTGCATGAGATCCAAACCCAGTCCCTGGTCTGGAAGGTGGAGAACAGCTGATCCCATTTCCACAAGCCACAGCAGCAACGCCCCAACAGCTTGCTGCCATTCCCCTTCGCGTGCCCCCTTCTGGGCTGATGTGCTCTGGGCTCTCTGGCCAGTCCTGCCACAGCAGCTTTTTTCTGACCATACGCTTCTCTGCCCTTCTCAGTTCTCCAAAACTGTCCCATCATGCCCTGTCCTTTCTGAGACAAGGCAGCTGGCAGTATGTCAAACACTCGTGGGCGTGCTGTGGATTTACGCACTAGCACAATGAGGTTGCTTTGTTCTCTGTTCCTGATAAACAAGAATTGATTTGCTTTGTCGAAAGCCCTGAGCTGACATTTTCGCTCATCTCTTGCAACGTTAAGGTCTTATGCCTCTGGGTTATCATCAGCCTTGAGCCTGCCCTTTCATATTCCACTGTAGGATGGTTTTACTCAACGTGCATCACACTTTATTTTTAGCCAAAGGCAGATAAAGTTTGCCATTGCACCTTCCATCACTTTTTCCAGATCATTTAAGAGTAGATTTAAGCAGCAGATGTCCCAATACAGATCTCTACAGTGCTCCGCTAGTGATCTCAAACTACTGTGAAAATAATTTTTTTTTTTTCTCTTTTTAATCAATATTTCATCCATGAAATGACCTTTCCTCTGATGGCACAGCCACCTAAGTCCCTTAAGGTCTTAGGACCCCTTTTGGTAAGGGGTCTTGTCTTTTGGAAATCCAAGTAGGCTGCATCTATTGAATTGCCTTTATTTATACGGTTACTGACCCCTTCAAAGAATTCCAACAGCTCTGCAGAGCAGGACTTCTTCCCTTTACAAAAACCACATTGACACTTTCCCAATATTTATCCATGTAATTCATCCACTATACTCCTTGCTAGTTTTATCGGTCTGTCTGGTACAGCAGGTCAGGGAATTCCCAGAACTCCTCTGGCATCTGTTTTAAACGCTGTGCTACAGGTGATGCACTGCAGTCCTTGGGCACCACAGCAGCTTCCACAGAGGAGCATAACCTCTTGCTTAACAACTCAACTATTTCATCCTTCAACTCCTTTAAAACTCCTGGGTTGATACGTCCAGTCCTGGCAGCTTGCTATAAAGGCATATATTTTAGCTTTTTTACAGTCTCTGCAATAGGCACTGCGGTCTAAGGCAGGGTCTCTGCTGACTCCCCACAAAGAGCATTCCAGCACGGTAACTCTGTGAGCTGCTCTGTGGCAAACTTGCATGCAGAAAAAATTAAATTTATTTTTTTTGCTGTGGCTAGATCTTCTCCAAGTCCTCCTTTCAGAGCCTCAGCAGCCTTAGCACTCTCCAAACTCTCTCACATGGTTCCATTTCTGACAGGTTTGAAACAGGACTATTATTTTTTTTTCCCCCCTTTGCAAGTCATCTCTCAAAATCCCCTTTTGCCTGCTTTGTTCCATTCATATATTTAATCTGCTAGACTTTATACCTTTTCCATTTTCTCCAGCTTTTTGAAAAATGCTTTTTTGTTTTCAATAGCCTCCATGCCCTTCTGTTAAGTCATGCTGGCTTCCCTGCACCATTTCTCATGTCTGCTGTGATAGATGGTGGGCATTTGCTCTTTGCTTCACTTACTTTCAATAAGCTTCTCCATTTCTGTGCAGTTCTTATTCTGAGCTTTGAGTGCAAAACCAGTGAAGTTTTCTATGGCTTGGTTTTTTGTTTTTTTCCCCAGGATGTTGACCTGGAGCACATAATAACCAGGATGGTTCCCATCACAGAGCAGCACTTTGAAGACACTGCTTTGAACATGCTTCTCTGCCCTTCTCAGAATCACATCAGTGATGGCTTCTCCTCCCTAGGGCTCCCTAGCTTGTTGTTCCATAGAAGTTTGCAGCTAAAATGGAGTATTGGTGTCGTGTCCCACAGCCACATCTGTCTAATGGACACAGGGCAGCTGAAGCTTCCTACCCTCGTCCTGTCTCCTAGCCTTGTAGCTTCTCTGATCACCATCTTGGCACTCACACAACTAGAGACAACACATAAATTTCGTATTTAGGCCTGGGATTTCAGTCTAAGGGGAATCTAAGTTATTCACTGATATTTGTTAGAACCAAATCAGATCAACAAGCTTCCTTTAACACCCACCTGCATCCTCTACCACCACCTGCATCTATCCTCTCCTTCCTGTACACTGTATCCAGCTTAGTGCCCACCAAGAGGGACCACAACTCTCTTCTGTGATCTCAGTCAAGAATACAATAACCACCAGCAGAAACAAAACTAAGATTTTGGGTGCAACATCGTGTTACAAGTGCTATCGAAAAGAGTGCTTCTCTCATCCCTCTGCCCTGCCCCATGTCCAGTGAGCTGATGGTCTCATGGAAACCCATACGTGGGAGATCAGGGCTGGGTTCACTGTCTCACTACATCAGGAAACCAGAGCAACTGACCCTGCAGCAACAGGGTCTCTCATTCGGGTGGAAGGTAAGCACTGCAAGCACACACACGGTGCCAGAGGCACTGACTTGCCTTAGCTATACTGTTAAGGTATACTCTCAGGTAGAGGTTGGGCAGAAGAACAGCTAGAACAGAAGACAGTAGCCAGAGAAAGGCCACCAGTGCCACTGACCTTCTCTGAAAGTCCTGTGATTTCTGCTACATGCCTTATGGTCCCAGCTCCTGAGAATCACTGCTTTTTTTTTTTTTCCTACACTTTAGAAAGCGAGATGTGTGTGAACCATAAAGGGGCAGACACTGGAAGACACAACCCAACAGGAGCTTTACAACATTTGAGATTAAACACAAGCAGGACCTACTGGGAGGTATTCCTTGCTGGAGATGTGCAGAAGGTCAGACTAGACTAGGACATTATCCAATTTGGCCTCAACATCTTTGAATGATTCTTAAACTAAGGAGGAAAACATCCACCCAACCTATGACTGCTGAAGTCTAAATTCACTGTGGGTCTGATTATGGGAAGAGGTGGGTGCGGGTCCAGGTCCAAAAGATTCATATGGGGGAACCATCTCCTACTGCCACCCTCTGCCTTTGGCCAGAACAGGAGGCAATGACAGTGCCACTGACAAGTGCCACAGAATATTTCCCATATTAAGAAAAAATATTTCTGAATGAGGCATCTAACAGCAGCTCTAGAGGTGTGAATGCCTTGAGCGCCAGGGACTCCCAGGCAACAAGAGGAGTTCCTGGGTGCCGGACCGCCGCAGTCCAAACTCCAGCCATGTTCCCTCAGCTCCAGTCAGAGTGTGATCCACAGATTAAGTTTTGAAAGTCTAAAGTAAACCATTTGTTTCACAGTGGGAATGATTAACGATGAGAATTCACACTACCAGTGCTTTTCACGACTAAATTATTAACCTTCTTTTTTGGCAGATCAGATGAGTTTTACTCCCAATGTGAAGCTGCTCAAAGTTCAAAATGAATTCCCTGGAAAAACTGAGAATTTATTTAATTTGGACACCCACAATAAAAAACACATCTGTGAAACCCCTTCGATTTATTTTTTTTTAAATTCAAAACTGGCAGAACACAGAGCATCAAGGGGTCTGTTGCCCACATTCTGCTCAAGCTTGTCAAATGTCTGTACTAGGAGAGGGCTAGAAATATCCCCAAAAATCCATTCGGCTTAAGGACACTCAGGTTCACCTAAGACAAAGAAAACTGCCACTGCTGCTTTGCTGTGAGGTGGAGGAGACGCAGATGACTCAGGCCAGGTTTTCCCCTTTTTCAGTGATACTGTAGCTACAGCTATTATTTACTTTATGTCCCCTTTGCCAGTCTTGGCAAAGGTGGAAAACAACTGCAGCACGCTCCTCAGGCAACCTATCACTGCTATTAACCATGGAGAGATTAAAGTAGAGATTCCATTGTCTTGCTCTTTACAACAGCTGCCCTCAAATTTCTACACATTACTAAAACAACAGCACTATGCCTATAAGCTAAGAAAAAAATATTGTAAGACTGTAAAACATCACCATCTGGTAACTCTTACCATTATAGTACCACAGACCTTAATGCAGTTGGTAGGTAAGTACTTACCACGTCCTCTCTGTGCAAAATTATTTTGGAAATAGTAGAGCTGAAGGAGATGGCTGCGTGGGAAGCAAGTCTAAATCAGATTTAAAGCAACATCTTGAACTAAATTATTCATTTCCATACAGAGCAGAAATTTATTAATAGAAAACACAATATGATCTATGCAAGCAGGCTCGTACTTTGTGTAATCGGATTAAGTCTTAAATTAGAGAAATGCTGGGTGAGAATCAAGAGCAGCAGCAAAAGCAGGTGTGTAATCTGGTTACACAAAAGCATCAGGAGACAAAGGTGCTGCTGGGCTATCCCCAACCTGTTGTTGTATAAACAAACAAGTGTTAGTGTGTTCCTGTTCCAAAGGCACGTGATGCTGAAGGGTAGACCCAGCGCATACCTGTAACCCTTTCTGATGCTCTGCGTCAGCCAGAGGGAAATGGCAAGTCACTTCAAAGCACAGATCCTGCTAAAGAACAGATACTGGCTCTGCAGCCAGAGGAGCTGAAGACAAGTGACCTACAACAAGAGTACGGCTGACAGGTTGGGTTTGTGCTCCCAAATCAGAGATCATGAACTCCTACAACCACACAATATTGACACTGATAAGGAATTAATGACAACACCTACATGTCGGAGACAGAGCAAGATGTACTTCTCCATCTCCTGCCCTGCCTATGTGTTTGTTACAAGAGCAGTTAAAGCCAGAACTTTCTTGCACGCCAGTCAAATATCCAACATTATGAGCAAGGTACCCAAGCACGGACAGGAATACATGGTGCTTTTCACTCCTGCTCTGAGGGCAAATCTCCCCTTCCCCAGCTAATGCAGGAAATTGGACTTGCCTAGATCTATTCTAGCTCAGGGTGAATTAAACCTCTTTGCAGATCGGTTCTCATCTGCACAAGTCTGGCAGTGGGTGGCTTTTTCCAGCACTCTGCACCAGTATTTTGAGTCAGTAGAGTATCTGGCTGCAGCCTTCCCCATGGGCTGCAAACAGCAGGCTGATACCTCTAGCGCTCTTCCATCCCCGGGACAGTGGGCTCGAGGAGCCACAACCTGCAGACACACAGCTTTGTAAATCTGAATCCTACACAAGGAAGATCTGAATGTGCTAATACACAGCCAAGTCTAAAATTGTTTCTGTGACTGCTAGACCCCAGATCATCTGAACCCCTAAAGGCAACCTGGAAGAAAGGCCAGGGGCCATGTTTCCAGCCAAGGACAGTCCATCTGCTGACACGATGCGCTGAACTACATTTCGGTATCTTGCTGAAGACCATGAATGTCTTAAAATCTCCTGAAGGAGAGAAAGCAGGGTCATGTTCTGTGTCTCTGAACCTTCAATGTCCCTGGGAACTAGAACTGAGTGTAACTGCATTGAGTTATAACTAGTATTGCAATTACTCATTAGCTGCTCTGAAATACCATTAACGGGGGTTGCACAATGGATGGAAACAGATCAGTCACTGGTAGGGGAAAGGCACCATTCATTCTTCTGACGGCAGGAAGGAGGCAAATCCCTTTCGCAACCTAAAACACGTACATTTGCTTTGCTATAGGAACTAACTGACAAGAACAAAAAAAGCACAGGAACTTCAAATACCACATCTGCATAATCAGCTTCTAGCACACTGTTGTCACAAGCATATAGAAAGCAAAAGTAACATTTAAGTCAACCCCATGGAAGGATTGTGCTTGTACGTTTAAAAATAAAAATGTTTCAATCCAATTCCAGCTAGCAAAAGCTTTCCAGAACTCATCACTGCAGTTTTACAGAAAACGGAGTCTTTAGATGGAAAGCTAGTGATGGAAGTAATCAGAGGAAGAGCTTACCAAGAAATAAGCCTAATGAAAAAAAAAATTCCAAAATAAAATTCCATTTTAATCATTTTTAGCTTTACAGTATTTGTTGCTGTAGTGTCAGAAGTCAAGACCAGCACTTCAGTGGTGACACTAGTTTGAATAAGATTGGAGACAGCTCCTAATTTAGTAGGCAGTAGAAAAACTTGCTTTCTAGAGCAAAACTTCTTCCGTTTTGTAATTAATTTCACTCTAGCACTTTGAACAAGACAACAAAAGAACTCATTGTACAAATCAAAAGAACAATGCTCCTCAACATCCTAGACAAAACATTTCACTACTGGCGAGAACAGCTCCCCTGTTATTCATACAGAGAAAGCAAACCTTTCCTCAAAGTGCTAATTTCATGTTATTTCATTACAATAAACAGAAGATGCTTTAAAACATCTTGTATTCAATGCCATCTTGTAGCAATCACAAACTGGCTTTAATGATTGTATTAAAAATGAACACAGTTTTGATTCAATGTCTATGACATCAGCAAATGCACATGATGGGATATTTCAATAACCTCTCAATAGCAGAATACTATCTCTTACTGCACAGCACACAAAAATAAAGCAGAGATTGGGCAAGGATAAGCAAACTTTTAAAAATGTAGATTAAAAAGCTTCAAACAAATGTACTTGTGGAAGAACTTCTCCAAAATTGAATCAGTAAAAATGTGGGCTTATTGAAAAGTTATACTTTCAGTAGAAAAAAGTGGCAAAAAATTCCCCGTTGAGGCCTGTTGTTAACTCCTCAAACATTTTGCTGTGTTTTACTCTGGGCACAGGCAACACCGAGTAACTCTACATTTTCAATTAATCCCAGCAATGCATAGCAAGATGTTGTACAGGGATACTTTAATTTCTTTCCTCCGTGGGTTTATGCATGTCTTGTCTCTTCTGTTTCAGCTGAACTCTGCATGTCCTGGACTGACTTACTCGACCTCTTCCATACCTTGTGAGCTTTCTGCAAATACTCTGCCAAATCCCAGACCCATCTCCACACCCCCGATGCTCTTCTGCATGGCGTGTGCTGGAGAGCAAAGCTCTTCTCTCCCTTCATGGGGGTGGGAGGCAGCAGAGGGGAAGTACTAGCTACAGATCAGATGCTACCTTATGACAGACTGAAACATAACGCACATTTATTTGGATAGTTTTACAAATATATCAGCATATTCCTTCATGGGTATTTAAAGGAAATCACCTGGAAAAGGGGAGAGATTTAGGCTAACACAGAACACCTACTTCTCAAAGCAGCTGAAGAGGGTCTGCAGATCATAATAAAAGCACAAGCACAGCTCGATTAACTGTATAGGTCACCACACCATCTGTCCATCAGCAACCCAGACCATTTAATCCACCATCTGCAAACGTTAGAAGAAGCCAAGCCTAGATTTCATTAGGGTTCATATAACTTTCAAGTAAAATTTAGGTCTCAGATTTAGGTTAATACATTTTATTTCTGCGAATAACCTAGATTCATATTGATAAAGACCCCTAAGCCACCATGCTAGCTCTCCTTTTTATCTCCATTGCAAACGGTTATCAGATTATGTGGGGGTTGTTTCAGCTTATGCCCAGGCAATCTGTTATTTGTCAGGGTTAACTGCGGTTGCTTGTAGATGAGCAGTTTAAAGAAAACCAGGGCACCTGTATCTGAAAGCTAGCTGTATCAGAAAAGCTAAAAGCTTCTTCATACCACGTTAACCCAGAGTAACAAATTTCAGAAGCAAGAGGATGCTTGCTCTGTTGACTTTGCCCAGATCTGATCCTGGCAAGTTACTCAAAACTAAAAAAAACCCCCAAAGCCAAAACCCACAAAACAAAACAAGAAACAAACAAACCAACCAAACAAACAAAAAAAAACCCCACCACAGGGGGAATTAATAGAAATTCACAACGGCATCACCCATTTTCCCCAAAGGAAAGATCTTACAAACCTTAAACATACATGTTACCTTGAAAAGTAACACATGCCAAAGCTTTCCAGAAAACAGCATACCTAACCTGTGTGCCTGACACTGCTCGACTCAGAGAGGCAGTGACAGTGCTAAAAACATGCTTGTGAGCTGGGATTAAACTAAACACTTCTCCCAGTCATAAACATGGATCAACTGCAGAAAATATTTTGCAACTCCAGCTTCCAGCCAGAAGGAGGTCTAGAGGCACTGCAGGATGAACAAACACTGAGGCTGCAATACTGCAACAAACACTGAGGCTGCAAACACTGAGCCTGCAACAAATACTGCTCTGGCTGCATCCAAGGGAGAGCTCTGCAGGGGCACAGAATCACAGAATGGTTTTGGTTGGAAAAGACCTTTAAGATCATCAAAGTCCAACCGTTAACCCAGCACTGCCAAGCCCACCATTAAACCATGTCCCCAAGCACCACATCTACACATCTTCTAAATACCTCCAGGCATGGGGACTCCACCACTGCCCTGGGCAGCCTGTGCCAGGGAGGGACAACCCTTTCGGGGAAGAAATTCTTCCCAATACCCAATCTAAACCTCCCCTGGCACAACTTGAGGCTGTTTCCTCTTGTCCTATCACTTGTTCCTTGGGAGAAGAGACCGACCCCCCATCTGGCTACACCCTCCTTTCAGGGGAGTTGTAGAGAGCGATCAGGTCTCCCCCTCAGCCTCCTCTTCTCCAGGCTCAACAACCCCAGCTGCTCCTCACCAGACTTGTGCTCCAGACTTGTGCCCTCATCACTTCGTTGTCCTTCTCTGGACACGCTCCAGCACCTCAATGTTCTTCTTGTAGCAAGGAGCCCAAAACTGAACCCAGCACTCGAGGTGCAGCCTCACCAGTGCCAAGTACAGGGGGACGGTCACTGCCCTGGTCCTGCTGGCCACACTATTTCTGACACAAGCCAGGATGCCATTGGCCTTCTTGGCCACCTGGGCACACTGCTGGCTCATATTCAGCTGTCAGTTCCAGAAGGAGCTGGGATGGACTTACAGCAAATCACCTCATGGCCAAGGGCACGGAATAACCCAGGCTGAAATAATAAAGGACTTAATCTAGTATGTCAATGTCTTGTACTGGGGAGCTCAAACTGGACTTGCCCTGTCAACAGGGTTGCCACCAGTGCTAACAGCAGGCACCCCCTTCCCTCACCCTGCTGCCCACAGCCTTGCAAGCACAGCCCAGGATGTGGTTGGCCCCATACAAACCCAAGCTTTATCTCCATTTAAAACAGCTTTTTTTTGGACTACTATAAAAATAAAAATATCTGAAATGCAGGTCTTGCATCACTGATGCCATGCTCTCACACTGCAAACACTACACTGCATAAGATAATATAACCCATCCCACAACCCCTCTAAATTCCGTCTTAAAACCCACTAGGTCCCTTGCAGATGTTACTGTATCAAGAGCTGATCAGAACTTCAGTGCACTGTAACAGGAAACCATGTTCCACTTACCAGCCTTCATGAATCTGTGGCCAGCTTGTGCCTGTCCTTGTAAAACTGGGATCCTCCCCAAGGCTATCCCTCCCTGTGAAATTCTGGACAAATTAAACCCCCACCTCAGCCTAAGTGCTTTTAAGTCTCTCCTTACACAACAGGATCCCCCTTCCTCTGAAAGCCCTAGCAAACTTCTTCACTTCGAATTCCCCCTTCTCAAACACTGGTAAGTAAAGACACACCAATTTTGCAGAGGCCTGAACGTGGCAGATGGATGTGCTTTGCCAGGTTAAAAAGCAGCAGTACTTTCTCAGACAACAGAAGAGCTCAACCTCCAAGTTTAGGTACTGTTCCTGGTGTTAGCAATGAGGCAGAAAATCCAAGGACCCAACGCACCATCTGTGCTCTCTGACAGATTTCAGACAGAGACTTATCCCAGCCCTCGGGGGTACTTTCCAGGTAGAATGGGGAGCCAAGCCCAGTGTGCCCTGGGAGAGATGCTGGAGGAAGGTGAGGCTGGGACCACATTTACAGTCACAAGAGACACTGTGTTAACTTCTTGCTAAAAAAAATTATATTCTAAACGAATTACCAAGAGGGCTCCTGGAAGGAACATCTTGTCTCCTGCCCAACTGTTGCCATGGCCACCAGCTTGCTGCTGATCTAAATCAAAGCACAGAGAGGCAACAAGCACATCCTTCCCCGACCCAGTGCTCCCGAGAGTCCCTCTCCCAGCCTGCAGGGCAGCTCGGCAGCTCTTCCCACAGCTCAGCCCCAGGACGGACAGGGAGCCAAGACGATGGCACCGGGACATGCCAAGCATACGTGAGTCGGTGGTTGCAGCACCATGTTTATTTGGGGCGTACACAGCTTCAGATTTGGGGTCTTCTTTAAAGAAGGTCTCAAAGAGGCTTTGCTTGTAGACGGAAAGCGTAGAGCGAAAAGGCAGCAGTGATGCACAGCTCCGTTACAGGAGCTTCCTACCTTCCCACTCTGCTCCGTCTCTGAAGACCATACCTGCTCACAGACAGGCAGGGCACAGGCAAACTCAGAGCTCTGCTGGGTCACTGGAGAATTTGCAGTGAAGGCTAATGCGCTCAGGCGCTGTATTTATATTCTTCCCAATCATGGCAGACAGGCCCCAATAGGCAGTACCTGTGATCCCTAACACTCTTACTCAAAAGCATTGCACCTATTTTTACCCATTCTCCTCCATCCAACACGGGAGCACGCTGTACCTCCGGCAGAGATGGAGAAGATGCAGACAGAGACAAAATGGTACACGAAAGTGTTTTAAACACATTATCCACCTTTGTTAAAACAGAAAAATCACTGCCTAGTACTGTTGCCGCTTCTAAGGCTAAACACTAAAGTTACAATGTAATAAGATTAGTAATTTTTATACTTATAGGCTTTAAGATAACACTAAAACTCACCATGAATCAAGCTAAAGCAGTACAGTGACATGTGCCTGCCCAGATGGGGTGTACTTTCAGTGTCTGTTATCAAGAGATGGAAAAAATACAAACTATCTTCTTAGGAATGTATTTATTACATTCCTGTTCTGCACAGGCTTGCAGGAGGTTTTCTGGAATCATCTACATCAACAGACTTTTATTAAAAGCTATCACGTGATATTGACAGCGCTACCCCCTAGCCGCACCACTGCTGTAATACAGCAGTGAGAGCCTGTCCTGTGCTAAGCAGACACTACCCACACAGCAGCCTCCTGCAGCTGAAGAGAAAGAAAAGCCGCTGGCTGCATATGAGCATGCTGAGTGGGAAGTCAGCAAGGTAATCCAGCACGGTAAATGAGCCTGTGCTCTACAAAATGCACCATGTCTCCTGCACTCTGCCTAACAGAGAATGTGTCCTCCATCTTGGATGCTTGTGGTCCTCCTCTAAAAGGATTACTCCTATAGCAACCAGAGTGACCAGGCTCATCTCCGCTCCTCCCAGCAAAGCGACCACGGCTTTGTCATGACCCAGGCCCAGCAAAGCAGGAGTGCTGTATCTGGAGCAGCTTGGTGACTTCCATCTCCTCTCAACACAAATGGACAGAGCACGCAGGCTCCTGCTTTCCTAGCCAGTGAACCAGATGGGATGTGATAGAGCTGCAGCCCTTCAGCATATTGCATGTCTCAAAGAAACTGCTTTTCAAGAGACCAGCCATCCTGTGAGATGTTGTGGAGCTTCAGCAGAGCAGCCCAGGTCTGCACCTCAGAGCTCAGAACAACGTGCTCTGCATGAGAGGGTGAAGGGCAATTCCTGCCAACTGGACATATTCACGTTCTTATTGATTAAACCTTAACAGGAGTTAAAATTAAGATACAGAGGTTTTTCATCTCTCTCTCTCAGCGTTACTGATGGACCATGGGGAGTCTGCCCACAGATCCTTGTCCCCTGCATATATCTTACCTGACAGTCGAAGTCCTGGAAGTTGCGAGCCGCATTCTGTTAACAAAAAACAGAAGAAGAAAAAAAAAAGAAAAAAAAAAGAAAGAATTCAGCACAGTACCCCAGAACACCCCCAACAACATCATGACAGTTCCCCTCAGAGACCTCTGCTTCAGCTGCAGTCAGGACAGCAGTGAAATGTGAGAGCTTTACAAGAAAACTCCACACAAGTTCTGCCCGTTACTATATGGCAAGTTTTCTGGGTGCTGTCCCAAGGCTGTCAACTAAGGAAAGTACCTGTGGACAGAGCTGAGAGCATTCCAGCAGGGACAGATGCACACAGGAAGGACCCTGACCAAAGTCAGGCTCATTATAAGGTTTGGTTTTGTCCGGTCCTGGTGCCCATTATCAATTTGAATGCAAAACTGTTGAAAGGACTATCACTGGGATCTCACGTAGTGAGTGCAAGAAAACAAGCTACTGCAGAGTACCTGACTGCATAACTGCTGCGTGCGTGGTACCCTTCCACAGCAATCGCAGTGACCTGTAAGCTACTGAAACCAGAGCGTGTGGGAACTGGGCTCAGCAAGTCACAACTGACTTTTCCCAGAGGGTGACACCACAAATACAGGTGAGCACAGTAAGTACAGCATGTTTGGTGTATTGCAAGTTCAAAGGTCTGCAGTAACTCGTCTGTATGCTCATGTGCTTTGTAAGACTCCGGCTCTGACCACAGAGTAGGTTATGCTACTGCCTGCTGACAAATGCTGCAGAAGGCTGTGCAAATCATTTGAGACAGCATTTGAGCTGACGTGTTTTAGGTATAGCACCTTAGTGCTAAAATTACAACTAGGACTATATATGCACAACAGAAACATCACAAACATTTCTTCTGGCTGAGCACTGTAATTCCTCTCCACGTGTAAACAAATGGCCCTGTTTGCCTCCCCACAAAGCTGTGCCACATTACCAAGAACACAGGTTGCCACCTACGTTCTTTAGTCTGAGACGTTTACATTGAAGTATCTGCAAATCTGTTTTAAGAAACCCCCCGGTGTTACGTATTGAACTGTGTCAATGTTTTGAACGTGGCATGGCACAAAGCACCAAATCCTCAGGATGGGGGAAAAGGAAATAAAAAGCAGCCCTCTCTTATTTCAGTTTGAGATCCTGAAGTTAGTTGAGGTTCCTGACAACTCTGTCCATGCCTCTTTCCCTGCTCTGTTAAATACAGGCAGTAGAGCCTTCTCACCTACAAGGTTGTAAAGAAGGTCAATTCGGTCATCCAATGCCACAGTGATTAAGGATTGTAAAAAAACCTATGAACTAATGAAACTTCTGTACTCAGGACTGGACTTGGATGGTGCACGAAAAGGCTGATCTGAATTTGTACTGAGAAAAGCAAGATTCCCCATGTGGGGAGCGGGGAGGAAATGACACAAAGCAAAGAATGAAGGTCTGCAGCTGCATGGCTTGTTATCAGGGTATACCACCATGCACAAGCAGCATTACTGTGGCCATGTCCTGACTCCTGGATTCTTGATTTTAACAGGCCCAAATCTGACTTTAAAACATTAATCTATTCATTGTCTTAGCTTGAGAAAGCGTAAGATCAAGACATGTTTTTCAGTCCTCTGAAGGTGTGACGGCTGCACCTCAGAGGCAAAGAGCTAGCTGGAATGACGCAATCCAGCCTAAGGGCTGTCCATTCAATCCCCGGAATTAAGCTGCTGCATTTCAGTACCTTGTCACTGAGGCTATATTACTAGGAGTCAAAGCTGCCAGAATATGAACCAGCCAGAATAATAAAGTGTCACTGGGATAAGTTTTCTATTGGGTTACAGGCAGTACTCTCTTTCTCTCTCTCTCAACTAAATGGGAACATTTGAAGTTTATTTGCTTTCTCATTTCCATTTCCCAGGCGATTCCACTGCTTTTAGAGTTTGAGATACCAGAGCTCCTTTTCTCTGTACAGCAGCCTTTGTATCTGAAGAGTTCACAAGCACTCATCCATTAGCACCTTAAGAGTTTTACTGTACTATTTCTGGCTGTTAATCCATGCTGGCTCAAACTCCTACATCTAAAGTGGGTTGGTCAGTAAAAACCTCAGTGAACTGCCATCTCAATACTTTTTGGACTCTGACACGCTGCACAGAACAGCACGTTATGGCACCACACCCATATGCTCCATAAACCGTCTAAAAAGCACAGGTGTATTATTTCAAGCTTGAAAGCATTAGTAAGGGCCAGACCTCAGACATGGTAGCTCCCTGAGGCATTTTTTTTTGTTAAAAAAAGGGTAAAAAGGAGAGTCACTGCACACTTCTCTTCCCACGCAGTGCTGAGGATGCTTCTGGAGCCATTCGTATGTATTTTTTCCTACTGAGATAGCATATACTTCCCTGTAACTTCACAACTAAGTCAAGGAAACCAAGTATCACTTTGTGTGTGCCCTTCTGTATGCTGGTTAATGCCACTGGGCTCTTTAGGCAAGCACTCTGCACTTAAACCAGAGCTGTCCCAGCTATGAGTCAAGTGGCTGTGCAGATGACACCATGGCAGGGATCTCATGAGACTGATCAGGCAAAACTTGACAGAGAGACTGAAAACTTATGAAGTGAAAAACACTGTTTTGGCATGCTTCAATACCTCCTACTTAGGTCAGCTCACTGAAGCAAGGGAAATCTACCCTCTTGAACTCAAACATGGAAAATCCTAGAAGAGTCACGAGCAAGAGCTGAGGCACTGCATTTAGGAAGCTTCTCTTCTGTAAAGGTTTCTCTCTTATTTTGAAGTCACAAACTGTTTTCAAGGCCTTTCTGTATTTTTATCTGCTGGTCTACACTGATTTTGAACTTCCAAGGCTCACCCTCCCTGGCAACATTTTAAAAAGTTATGTTTAAGCTATGATGGCAGCCTAGTAGTCAAGACTAGACTATAAGAATAGGCAGCTGGACTGCAGATGTCAGCTGAATTTTTAGATTTTACAGAGAGTAAACATACGCTAGCACACTGCAGAGGTGAGCAAAAACTAAGGAGCATAGCCTAAAACATAGCAGAATTTTAGAGATTTCACCCATTTTGCACAATCTTCCAGAAGCACACAGTGAGTGTACAAAGTACCATATCCTTCTGGCAGCACAAGCTACTTCTTGATCACAGACTGGTTTGGGTTGGAAGGGACCTCAAAGCCCATCTAGCCATGGACAGGGACACCCTCCACCAGCCCAGGTTGCCCAAAGCCCCATCCAACCTGGCCTTGAACACTGCCAGGGAGCCAGGGGCAGCCACAGCTTCTCTGGGCACCCTGTGCCAGGGCCTCAGCACCCTCACAGGGAAGAATTTCTTCCTAATATCTCATCTCCATCTCCCCTCTTTTAGTTTAAGGCCACTCCCCCTTGGCCTGTCACTCCCTGCCCTTGTCACCAGCCCCTCTCCAGCTTTCCTGGAGCCCCTGCAGGGACTGGAAGGGGCTCTAAGGTCTCCCCGGAGCCTTCTCTTCTCCAGGCTGAACAACCCCAACTCTCTCAGCCTGTCTCCACGGCAGAGGTGCTCCAGCCCTCGGATCATCTCCGTGGCCTCCTCTGGACTCACTCCAACAGCTCCATGTCCTTCTTGCCCTGGGGACCCCCAAGCTGGACGCAGTATTGCAGGGGGGTCTCACCAGAGTGGAGCAGAGGGGCAGAATCCCCTCCCTTGACCACACTGCTGGGGATGCAGCACAGGACACAGTTGGCTTTCTGGGCTGCCAGTGCACATTGCTGGGTCATGTTGAGCTTCTCCTTCCCCAACACCCCCAAGTCCTCCTCAGGGCTGCTTTCAATCCCTTCTCCACCCAGCCTGTAGTTGTGCTTGGGATTGCCCCGACCCATGTGCAGGACCTTGCCCTTGACCTTATTGAACTTCATGTGTTGCATGGGCCCACCTCTCTAGCCTGTCCAGGTCCCTCTGGATGGCATCCCTTCCCTCCAGCGTGTCAACCGCATCACACAGCTTGGTGTCATTGGCAAACTTGATGTCAGCCATTAAACAGGAAAGCATTTCATTGGGAACTGCTTCACATACCATCACTGTGGCTGTTAGGTATGGTAAGTGACCAAACCACATCGCTCATAATCACAATTTGCAGACGCAAGATTCTGGATCTTGTTGGGATGGCCCAGAGTGACATAGGCATTCAGAGCAACAGTTCGTGGCAGAATCCAGTGAGGCTAGGGCTTTCCCAAAGCTCAGATGGCTCTCCTCCAGCCCACAGAAGACAGAGTGAAAGCCTTAAACAGCTGCTGCAATACAATGAATTTCCAAAGTTTCAGTATTGCATGAATCTGGACTGCTCTAGCCAGGCTCTGCAGATATTAAAAGGAAATGGCTCTCCATTACTAAACCCAGGGAGACGGTTGTTTTGGGGGTCAAAACACAAAAAGAATAATTTGAGACAAAAAATTTCAAACTAAAAAGTAAAATCAAGAAAATGGGATACAATACAAGGTCTCTCTAACAAGCATGAACTTCTTAGACGTTCTACAGGTCCAACAGGTTGGAATGGTATGACATACTGTTTGGCCAGGACTCCAAACTTACCTGAACAGTGGTGGTCTGTCTTTCCCTGAGACTTGGGAAGAGTATGTGGTGGTAGAAGTATTTACTACTACTTAAGGTACTTCAAGCTGTAAACAGATTCTGGCAATCAGGGCTCCTGGCCAGACATAGTCAGACAGAGAACATATGTGGGAGCAAAGGAGCAGCTAGCATTACCTTATCATTCAGGAGTGGTTTGATCTCTGTCAACTGAACATCCTGCAATTCGTCCATGGCGCTGTAAGTGGAGCCAATTAACCCTCAGAGCAGCAAATGGGTGATTCTGAAACAAAGGCATATTGTTAGAAACAGTATTACAAGAGATTCTAGCCAAAGAAAGCTTTACAATCTTTCATTAGAGTTGTATATGCTCAAACTGAAGCCTGAAAGAAGCTGGTTGTCGGTGCCACACAAAGCACCTGTAACTGTAGAAGGCAAACAGCCCGTGCTTGAACCAAGTGTGTCAGTTGTGTAACTCCCTACCCTGCATGCTGCCTTGCCCACTGAAAGCTGTCCCGGAAAGCTCAGGCCCTTCTACTCAGTCTGGATCCACTTCCATGCATTGCTGGTACTTCAGCCAGTCTGCCTGGAAATGATTGGATCAGCAGAGTGAAAAACCGTGTTCAATGTGTGGGAACGCTGACATCCTGCTGCCATGCCTGGCACACCTCAACCACAGCATCCAGCCCCTACAGACAGGGCTGTGCCTGTAACCTGCAGCCAACACTACATTTGCACATGGGAGCAGAGGTGTGGAGACCCCGGTACCTTGTAGGCAGAACATAAGACAGCCCAGAACCCAAGGCAGCCCTTGTTTTATGAGGTAGGATATAGAATGGCCCCCAGCTAGTCCTGGTCCAGTTGAACATGTGCAGGGTAAAACTGTTAACTGTGCAGCCTAAACAATCATTCTCCATCAGGTGGGGCAGAGTCATCAAAGGAAAGAAAAAAATGTAATCAACAGTATGTGAGGTTGCCATATGTCTATCGGAAATCACTGCTGCCACAGAGTCAGGGAAGAAAACTTCTAGTATAAATACAACAGTGAGGATGGAGGAAAAATACAGCAGAGTTTACCAGGGATTTATTTTTTTTTCTAGAGGCTCTACCTGTGTTTCTAGACAGAACAATTTCTAGAGCAGGCAGTTGCAGCAATATGAAGAGGACTCTTGCAATACGAGATGATCATTTCTGATGGTGCAGATTATTCGGTTGTTCAGGAAAACTATACATATTACTGTAGATGAAATAAAAGAAGTCATGGACATAAGTAGGGACAGGAATAAGCGTGTGGTGGGCTTCCTGGGCGTTCGCTGAATGTGCTAGAAAAAGACTCTCAAATACTGTCACACATCAAATCTTTGTCCAAGATAATATTCTGCTGCTAACCACGGGGGAAAAAAACGTGGAAAAAGAGTACTGCAACTGTGCTTCTCCAGCCACCTTAATTTCAACATACACGGGTTCCCCTCACCCCAAACGCTGTGCAAAACTGCGTGTTCCTGTCACCCCCCTTTGTGCCAGGACTAACGTTGGTGTGGCTGAAGCCAGTCTGGCACAAAATGCCTTATTCCTCTGGAAATCAGCCATAGCAACTCCCCTCTCTTTTAGCTCCTTTGCTTTGGGAAACTTGAAATTATTTTTCTTTTTTAGATTGTTTTGCTGTAAAACACATCAGTTGTGAGAGTTCCAAGAAAGCAGTTAATTTACAGGTAACATCCCCCTTACCCCATGATGAATATTTATTCAGAAGAGCAGTAAGAGTCATCATATAATGCACTGTATGCCCCAGAGGAAGAGCTAGTTACTGTAATTCTGGTGAGGCGTTATGGAGACCAAAAAATATTTTCTACTAAGGAATTAAAACTTCGTATACACTGGGACTGATTAAGAGCTCACCATCTACCAGGTTCTCTCCAAAACAGCATTCCACAAGGTTACAGCCACCAAAGGAGTTTCAAACAAGCCTCACAAATCTGCAGCAGGTGACAGTACCAGAACAACCACCTAATTATCTGGAGAGCTTATTCCTCTCTCATGCTCCTTTGAAAAGACACCCGCTGGACCTGATGGCAGGCAGCAAGGTGATGCTTATTCTTGGAGTCACCCAAGAGACCAAGAAGTTGTCTGTTCTGCCCAAAGGGATTAAAAAACTGTGCACACACCAGCCACCTTTCACTGTGGGTTTTTATACACAAGGGAGTGGGAAGTTATGCTTGGTTTGTGGTTCATGAGTCTTAGGCTCACACCTAGCATTTTTGCCTAAACCAGAGTCTGCAGTGAAGCAGGGCATCTAATAAATCATTTTCTACTTTGGTCTACTGACCAAAGAACAACTCAGAGCACCAATTGCTCTGCGTTAGATTGCTCAAAGAAACTTGTTAAAGCTTTGCAAATATTCCTCCTAGTTTCCCCTGAGCTATACAAAGAGCAAGAACTCCCAGAGAGCCCTTCGATGTGTCCTGCATAAACCTGCCCAGCGACATCGGTTGCTGCTGGTACGAGCATGCCAGTTCATGAAGTGTGTAAAGTCAAGAGAGAGGGAAGACAGACACATTTTGTAAATCCCATGCACTACTTTGTTAATCATTTGTTATATGAGAATAATAAAAACCTAAGTAGGTGTTCAAAGCAAGGATTATCAAATGCTTTTATCTCATCAGCCTTGATTTCATACTTGGTATCTAGATGTAACTACAGTGTACACAAACAACATCACTCTGAAATTAATCTGATGCTTATCTTCCCGGTCCACTATTGCTCCAAATACTGTGTCAGGGGAAGAGGGGGTCTCAGGGCTAAGGCAACAAACCGCTGTCTTATACCTGCACTGCGCCTTGCTCCTTTGTTAAAGCAAGCTGGGCAGCAACAAGAAAGGCTGCTGGTTTGGAAGTTGGACTCAGAATTAGGTGAAACTTCCTTGAGAGAGAAGAGACCACCTTCCTGCTCCCATGCAGCTGGGAAAGCTTCTGTAGGGAAGCACACAGGAACAGTAAGACACATGCTCTGCAATGAGTCTGCAGCACAGTCAGCCTGGGAGAGTCTTCGGCTTGGAGCAGACTCACATAGGCTGCAGGAGCAAGAGCAGGACCTCCGAAGGGGCTGGAGGGGACCGAATGCTGAGGCAAGCTAGGCAGCCACTGAAAATTGCTGAACTGAGAGCAAAATCAGACAGAAAAATTAAACCTGCACAGCCACAAATGGCCAGATGGTGGATTTCTTTTCCGAACCTTTTGATTCTAATCTGCTTATCCAGCAAATCTGAGGTTTTTCTGCTTTCCTAGAAACTCAAAGCTTTTTGAAGGAAAAGGTACAGAGGGTCCCCATCACCACTTGCAAGCAGCTTTTTTTAGATTGCTGAACCAGCTCTTCCCAATCCACTTACTTGTGAACCCTCTGGAAAACAGCTGTCACAGCCTCAGGACTTCATCTGAATCTGTTCCAAGGAGATTCTGTAGGCAGATGCACATACTTTTGTCTTCCCAAGGTCTTAGCAATCTGAATGTGATTGCCCTGGACCAAACCTGGGTAGCTTGTTATTACAGCACGAGATCTGACTCGCTCTGCGTGATTATTCCCTGCAACTTCACCTGAGCACCTTGCCATGCTAACAGCAATGTGGCTTTTGGTTTGAAACATGGCAAAGGGGCACATTTGTCCAAAAAAGGCCACAAGAATTTCTCAAAAGAGAACACTTGTAGCAGAGAGACCTGGTAAAGCACATCTCCAAATGCAGAGGCAAAGGGAAGGGTGGGCTATTGGTGCCCTGGGCTATCCTCAGCTCCAACCATGTTAAAGGCTCCTTGTAAAAGACCTGCAGATGCATCTGCCCAGGAAACAATCAATTCTCTCCCTCCACTCCTCCTGTTATTTAAAGAAACAAACATGTCATTTCATAAGCTCAAAGCAAGTTTAAAATACCACAACAAAGCAGCATAAATATTCATAGCACACAGAAGAGCTCTGTAGAAGACAGGCTACAGGCAAAGCAAAAGGTTTGCCTGGAATGATCTGTGTATAAATCAGACATTTTTCTATAAATGTCCCAGTACCACCTGCTTTGCAAATATTCCTCTTGCCTTCATTTATATATGACTACAAATACACTTGAATACCCCAATTTAAACCATCCATCCCTTTCCAAAGGCTTCCCGAAGGCTGGAGTTGACTTTATGCTTTTTGAAACCAGTAAGACAAGAATCAAGGAAAGATGTTTGGTGAATCATTAGCACAGAGACTAGAAATCAGGGTAGGACACAGAACACTGCAAAAAGCCAAGGCAGGTGAACCCCAGCAAGAAACCATCTACCTATAAATAAAATCTGAAATATGTGCTCGCATGCTTACTCCAAGATAAGGGTGCTTTCAATTTACATAATTTCAAGATACAAAAAAAGAAGTTGTGTTCAAGTAAGTTCAAGAGCATGAGTCCTACAGGCCTGCGCTCACAGAGCCAGCAGCATAAACTGCACTGCCTGTGGGTACTCAGGCTCCTGTTTCTCTTTGGCAAAGTTCTAGCAGTACGGCTCCCCACAGGGTTACAAGCTGCAAGAGTTGGATCTTGAATCCAAGTCTCTGGGCACCTCCTTGAATATTCTGTTTTATTATGGAGGTGCAATCTCTCCACATTTAGGAACTCAGTGCAACAAAATCTTGTATTCAGAGGCTGAAAATTCTTGTTCGTTCATCTCAACTCATACATGAACTTGACTACAGCTTCTAATTTGTTAACACCATAGCCCGTTATACTCCTGCTTTGTATGTTAATTGCGTTGAGGCAAAATTACACAAGACGGTTACCCAGCTATGCTACAAAACATGGCATTAAATGTACCTAAATATACGCTCTCTTGTTTGGCAGCCCAGCAGAGGCCGGCTGAAGGACCCTCCTCTTTAGGCACTGACTACACTTACAGTGATGACACTCTGGGTTAGGTTTCCAAGAACTGCTCTCTGACACAGCTACCCACTTCTTACAAGCTGGAAGGAAGAAATGCTGCTCCAGGGAGTGCAAAGGAAGATGGGAACAAACCCAGAATTTGCAGCCAGTGCAAGAACCTCGCTGCCTGACGAGGCTCCTCAGCCTGGTCAAGTAGACCACAGTCTTGGCATATAGATCTTAAGTAAAAGAAGTTTCATTTATGGCCTTTGAGACCCTTGGGCATTCCTGTTATGGTGCTGCTCAGTCCTTTGAAAGCCTCTTGACAGCAGTGTGCTTCCTAACCACCTGCACAGGCTACTCTGTTTTCTATCCTGAAATGCTGGCTGACACAGTAAACTTCCAGCAAAACAGGCAAAGAGTCCAAATTCACTTTCAAAATATTTTTCTAGGTTACTCACTTTGTGTTCCGGCTCATATATTTTTGGGAATGCACCACATGGCGCTCCACCTCCAAGACAAACTGCGAGCCTGCAGAGAGAAATTACGTTCCACTTAACCAGCACAGTGCCAGCTACCGCACACGAGCGACAGCAGCTTTGTAACACGGCATGCTTTTACCTCCTTTAAATCTGGGCTACACCCAGGACAGAAATGCCAGCTGCTAAATATACTAAGGAGTTGAAACGAGACCTACATTTAACAATGGTTTTGGAAGGAAAAGGTCTGTGTCCAGCCTTCCATTAATTTTGGAGAAACAGTCCAATTCTAATCACAAGAAGCGTCACACTGCCAAACGTGCAATTGAGCTTAGCTAGCAGGACATCATCCTTAGTCACCATTTGAATTGACAGGCATCAACTATAGGGCTGAAATGCAAGAAAAATGTAAAAGTCTTCAAATTGTTTTAGGTTACCTGGACCAATGCCCTTGAAAACACTGAACCTTGCTGAGCTCCCCTGCGCAGTACAGTCCAAGCAGTTTTAGAGTGGGGATATCCAGGATATAAACTGGAATGAGAAATTTCTCCTATGACAAAGATGCAAATTATTGTCTCTGAAAGAACCTTTTCTGATCACGGTATCTCTTTCAAATAGCTTTGCAGCACTGCCCTTAATGTGCTGTTCTCCCCACTGCAAATGAAATAAGCAGTGGCTATTATTATCAATTACGTTATTCACATCATTTGTCCATGTCCCTTTCTTGCCTAGTGGCACCACTCTAAAGCAATACCTCCATGATCCAGCGTCAGCAGCTCACACAGCCCAAACTAAACTACAGAGCCATTTTAACCAGTTTTATAGTGAAGGACATGGTCAAATGGATCTGTTCAAAGATGCTTTCCCCTCTACTGAGCCACCTGCTTTCACAACCCCCGTAGTTCAGGAGGTCCCACCTAGGTAAGGGTGAGGGCTCTCACAGGCTTCAGATGGACATTTGCCCCAACCAAAACATTCGTGGCTTCTCCAGCAGCACCATCTACCCTTGCTGCATTCACCGCAGCTTCTCCCCATGCCAACTCCTCTATCTGTCCCCTGCCAATGCCTTCAAGCTCTCACCCACCGTGGCAGAGCGTGTAGCTGAACTCAATTGCTCTCCACACACACCCCCTCCGATCTGGCACACAGCGAGCAGGGAAATCGGTCTCTTCGGCAGCAGCTTACTCTTAAGCAGCTTATGATTAAGTCTGGCTGCTTTCCACCAGATCCTTTGGTTCCCTTTGCAGTTTTATTTTCAAGGTTGTTTCTGCTTTGTTTCAACTATGCCTCCTACTAATTGACTGTGCGTTTTTACATTTTAAGTGAAAAAAAATTAATCAAATGTGAATATGTATCTCATTGAGCAAAATAAAGTGTTCCAGAGCAAGATGGATTGGAAATCTGTTTAAATGAGATTTTAACAATGATCTTTATCATCAAGCAGCACATTTCAATTTACTGGAATTTAACGCTGATTTTGCGTTTTATTTATCTTATTGAAAAAGTTGCATTTTCACCAGCTACCAACCATTAAATTGCATTGATAAATATAGACTTTACACCCAAGTGAGCCTTCTTGCTGTGTGGGGGGAACCACCATTTAAGTTATGGTATAGCTAAACAAGCAGTTAGTCAGACCTCAGTTTTCCTATTTTGCAATGCAGTTGTGACATCTTTTTTAACTCATTTGTGTGAAGTGCTGTTGGGATGGAAGAAAAATATTCAGATCAAATGCATAAGAAAAGTTTGTAGAGTCACTTTCATTTTAAAAATAAAACCACCTTAAACTTGTAGACATCTAAATCACTTCTACTCTTGTCTTCACAGAGCAAATCCAAACTTGTCTTCTTACTTCATTTAAACTTGAATATATGGATTTTGGCCAACAGAAAACAGTATACTTGCAGCCAAAAGCTGATCAAACATTTCAACACCTCCAATTCCAAGTTATGCACCAGACATGAGAGAGACCTTTTAAGTTTTATCACAGCAAAACATATTGTTTAGTATTAAATAATTATGTCTATTGAATATAAGAATACAGATGTACACAAAAGACAGATTTTACTCTCAGGATGCACTTTCACTATTTTAATCTGCTCTGACTGCAGACCACTTGCAAAAGGGACGTTCACAGGATTGATGTGAATGTTGAGAATGCACATAGATTGTATGAAAAACAAATTGCTAAAATTAGATTTTTACTATATGCTTTCTCCCCTTCTTCCTCATTAATTAAATGCATCTTTCCCTTACCTACATAGCACTGCTCCTTGGAGCTTCCCAGAACAAGCTCTTTCAGTTTGGCTTATTGCCCATCCTGCATCATCTGAAGGACAATCTCTTCTCAAGTATCAGTGTTATTACTCCAAAACCATCACAACTGCAGTACTGCTGTCACTTCCATCATTTCCAGACTGTGAATTAATTTCCAAGCAGAAAGCATCCTTGTGCATGTCAGGCTGAATTCTCTGCCCCTTCTCAGGCCAGCACAGGAGAGTCAACTCAAATTAACACAGTTAAAACCAGTAACGGATATGGGGCAACTCAGAATCAATTCAGGATGTAATTTCATTATTCATTTAATATAATTGTGGGTTGCTGCCAAAAGGGAGCTCCTGTCCTCCGTCCCTCCACCAGCCAGAAATTCCTTCCTCTCCTTTCCTTGCACCAGGTTGATGATTACACAGTAACGCGGCAAGTCAGATCTGCTTACTGCCTCCTCAACTGTTTTTTCCAGGACTAGTTTTCACTTGGATCAGTGAACTAAGGCAAAGGCTCCTTCAGCACCACCTTTTTTCTAAATCTGTCAAGTATAAAGACCTTGCTTTGAGATTTGATTGTAACAAACTGGGTTTTTTGGCAGTGTTAGCTCTTCAGTTGAATCATGGAGCAGATAAAGTACGCGTTCATGACACTGCCAGATGATATGCAGGGGCCTGCACTTAGATTCAAGATAGGCTAAATCTAATCAATTTAGATAAAGCGTATACAGAATATAAGACAGAACTCAGTTTGCTAATCTGAGTTGCCTTGTTGTAGAGTATGGTTTCAGGACACAGAGAAAGTCAAGTTTCACCTCACAGCCCCCGCAAAGGAACATCAGATCCTCCAGCTCTCTCCTCTGCCCTGCTCCTCCGTCCTCTTGCAGCCATGACCCAAACCCTGCCCTAAGTGGTGCCTGGCATGCCCAACCGTGAGCAGACTTAGCACTGACTTTTTGCCAGGCCAGCTTCCTGCTGTTTTAGTGAACTGAGTGAGCCTATCGGACAATCAAATGAACATCAGGACTGGCTCATGTAATCAGGACCAGACACATAATGAGCTCTGGAGTCAGCTCCAAATCCTGCAGTCTAAGTTGAAGATCATGTACAACATACAGAGTAGGCAAAAAAACAGATAAAGTAGTTAACTCGCTGCAGTCTTCATGGTGTTCCATGGGTCCAAGTAACCAGGGTTATAAATTAACATATAGTACGCATCAGCACGGGCATTCATGTTATAAGTTTCTGAAATGGATAGAAGTCCTTTAATAAAACAGGTAATAATGTCTTATTTCAGAGAGGGCAGAAACAGATGCGGGATACAGCAACTGACCACGTCTTCTTCCAGCCACTGTGAGCATCCTCCCTTATGAGCAACGGGAGCAGCTCGTAAACACCTGCATGAATACAACAGAGACATAGGATGGAAAATGCCTACTGCTTCAGCAGTAGATCAAGACTGCTCAGTGTGCCCGAAGCTATTGCCTCCCTGCAAGGTACATCTGCCCAGGCACAGAGACGTTAACTCCAGAGAGTTCACTGGGATGGACTTGTGTCAGACCCTGCCCTTCCCTCAAGTGACACTGGGCACACAAGGGCTCCCAGTGACCTGTTTCTCAGGAGCAAACTGAAGCAGGACCCATTACAGTTGCTCTTTTAGGAACCCTTATCCTGTGGAATAGGTTACACTGGAATGATCCTTTGAAGGATACAAGTGGAAGATCTGCTTTTCAACAGAAAACACAGTACAATTAGGCTAAATGCTGTAATGTGACAGAAAGCCAGCAAATCTGGCTCATAGACACTCAATTTCAAGAAAAGAAACTATACAAAAAATGAGGCAACTTGCGATACAAAATTGAAAAAAAAAAATAGAAAAAGCAACAAAAAGAAGGAATCCTACAAGGAGCCTGGAGCCTGTTAAAAATGCTGCATGGGAAGCCCAGGTAATCTGTGTGTCACTATGAAGCATAAAGACAGAGCCACCTTAACTACAAACCCTGCATGACTCAATAGGAAGTTTAAGGAGGCTATCCTGGGAACGGCTGGAATTCAAAAGAACTGGGAACTTCGTCCAGATGAGCCAAAACAGAAAATCCCATAAAGCACGGCCAAGCACACGTCAGTGGCAAGCCAAGATCCCTTGGCAAAGGATGCTCAAACTGATAGTTTGTGTTACTTGTTTACTTGCTATGTTACTCAAACATGTCACAACCAGGAAGCCAGGGACAGAGCAGATGAGATCACCCAACCACCACCACGACCAAGGGGCACTGTGGAGCGGCACAGCCATCGCAGGCACCCAGCGAATCCTTGGCATCAGCCATCACTTCCAAAGCTGCCAGGGAAGTCCCACACCAGTGTGCTTCCTGGTGCAGACAGAGCACAGGAGTTGGGTGATCCACAGAAACATCAGGTGGTTCAGCACTTGTGAAAATGTTTGAAAGATAAAACTCAGTGAAAAGTTTCGTTCAAAACCACATTTTTATTTTTGCTGTATTTGTAAAACTTGGGGGTGGTGGATGTTTTTCCTAAAGCACAGGTTTGCTTTCTGCTGTTTTAGTGAGTTGAAGCAGCTCACCTCGTGATCACAGGAGCAATAGAGCCAATGCGATGATGGGAGTGAGGAGAAATGAGAGGGGGATACAACCCACCATTCAGGAGAACTATTAATAGAGCTCAAATATTCAAGGTTTTGGAGGTAAATTATTTCAGGAGATTCAAAAAAATGCTTTGATACATTCAGGAGAACAGGTCCACAAACAGACACTAGATGGGGGAAAAAAAAAAATAAAACAGATATATCCCCCAGTATCCATAGCCCAGCCTTTGTGGATCCTAGGAGAGCAATGGTGAAAAGCAGCAGAAAGCTGCCCAGTGCCCAGCCTCTCCCTGAACAGCTTCCCCCACTGCCGCTGTTGGAGACCTGGATGACCAGATGCACCGCTGGGCAGGCCAAACAGCATCCCTCTTAATCTAACACACCTTACATGAAGCCCTTACCACACATTGTTCTACATGCTGAAACAAGCAAGTAGCAGAGAAGCACCTCGGCACAGCCCAGGGCCCTCAGCCTGCAAGGAAACTACAGAATTACACCAAAGTCTAACGCTAATTCCTCGAGTAAGAAGTACTACATAGAAGTTTCTCAGTAGTCTGTTCACAGCTTCTTCTGCAGGTGAAGCTGGCACGGCAGAGACATTGCAAGGCTTCCATTTATGGAATCTGAATGCAATCGCAGAACAGTGTAGGCTGGAAGGGATCTCTGCAGGTCATCTAGCACAGCCTCCTACTCCAAGCAGGAGTAATTTCAAAGCTGGATCCAGTTGCTCAGGGCCTCACAGATTTGAAAATCTCTAAGGATGTAGATTCCAGCATTACACACTGCTCTCTTCGCAAAAATTGCTTCCTTTTATCCAATGGGAATTTGCCTTGCTGCAAGTGGAAGGTAGATGTACAAACAATGAGATTTTTAACCTGAAAATATCGCAGACCAGAATAAAAAGAAAAATGGAAACCCAAAAGTAGTGACTATGACAGCCACGCATCAGCACTATTTAAAAATTCCCTTTCTAAAACTGTTCAATAATGAATAAGGAATCAAGTCAGATATTTCACATTAAAGGCGTAGATGGAGCAGAAATTCATCTCCTGGTAGATTTTTCAGGGCAGATGTTAATATGTCAAAATAACAGGTTTAATAATAAATTGATCCCCATCCCTGAAAAATATTCAACACTTTCCAGAATAACACATGATCTGTGTACTGCAAGATCCAGTCTGATACAGTTCAGGAGCAAATGCCTAGGAAACAGCAAAAGGATAGCACCCAGTGATACTTCCCCTTTGCTCGTACATCCACACGTACTTCAGACGAGCGTCAGTCTCTCTCGGATGCTGTAGAAGCTTCTTCCCCAGTGCTCTGAAACACTGTTGTTTTTTCCAAACACAAAGGTTACTTATTCTCAGGCTTTGTGCTGCAGAAAAACTGGTAAGGCAGCCTTACCCATGAAATCTATAGCTTGGTGCCTCTCTCCTTCCCTGATAGTCACAAAAATTATGAACATTTTTACCTATTATACACAGAATACTCTTTCATCCCAACATGACAAAACAAGCATTCAATATAAAGTAACACACTCTGAAGGCTAAATCTAAGACTCTTTCTGACTGCCCATTTCAACAGCTCTGAGCAGCCACAGCTTTCCAGAAGTCAGCATGTGTTGTGCAGAGAAGGACCTTCCCAATACAAGGCCTTAGCAAATGGCAAGCATTAGAACACCAGCCCTGGCCCTACAAAAGCCTGCTGATAATACCTTCTATAAAGACAGGCTAGCCTGTGAACGCTCACCTGGAGAAAAATTATCAAATATTTTTACCTGGTTTTAGTATTTCCTTTCTGTAATGTTACATGAATATTTCTCCCCTATTAACCTTTAAGCAGAATTTAGTTTAAAGACACTGCTGATGCAGTCATCTCAGAAATAAAATGAGAGCCCTAGTTAGTTCTGGATTGAATTTATTCACTCCAACATCACTTTTTCCCCTCCCTCTCCAAGCTTCATTGCCTTATCCTTTTGGAAAATGGCAGATACATATACCTACCCCATGTCCAGTATTGCAATGTTACAGCCATGAATTCTAAAGAAACCCTCAAAAGAGATTTAAAATGTTCTGAAGAAGGGTAGTCATACCATAAGATGTAATTAAGACAGTATTAGTCAGGTGAACTCTGGTACTAACAGGTGCCAAACCCAATTGTAAAGAATATCATATTAGTTTAAGCCACCATCATGGAGCCGAAGTGTAGATTCCCTTTTGAGCCTCCTCCACAGCAATTTACGCTGAGTTTTAGCTGACTGGTAGAGAGGTCTAAGAGCACTCACAGAGCATAACACAACTGGTTATCTGTTAAGCCCCAGTAATCCAATTACTCCGGATCATACCTAATACTTTAAAAGTAAACTGGTACCAACCCACCTTGCCACTGAATATTCCCTCAGCATCTCCAGAGCCTGATTCAGTCTCGGGCAGAGCCGTACCCCACCCAGAAGCAAGGGGTCCCCAGGCCAATGTCAGCCTCTCCGAGGGAGCCAGGTCCCACGCTCCCACTGCGGCTTAGGACATGGTACAGTGGTTACAGTGGAGGGTTATCTGGACAACACCAACAGACCCCACCACTCCTCTCCCTCCTCTTTCAACCTCCGAATACCTCAAAAGATTTGCAGATTGAGGTAGTAGCTTTTATTTAGCTAGCTGGAAATAATGACCAGTTTTTGTGACCAGAAGCCCTTCTCCAGGTCAGGAGCAGATGTTAAACTGAAATACAGCTTAAACTTATAGACTGTTCAGGCGAATTGTGCTTTAAGTAAGTGATAGCTCTTTTTACAATTAAGTAAAGAAATGTTTAGCAAGGTGCTCTGAATCAGCCTAAAATTGCAAGAAATTAATTCTGTCAATGAGTATGTGAACACAACAAACCACAGGTAATAAACCACAACTAAACAGCACTTGTACATTGAAACCCCGTCCATGAATCCAAAACCTTCTCCTTCAGTCTGTCCTTTTCGAAATCCTAAGGAGCAATCCCAAAATGACACTACTGCCACTGGCTGGTACTTTATTGTTGTATTATCTGTGTAGCAGCTAAAGCTGGAACTACCTACCACAACTGTAAGAACACACCACCATCCCAACTCACTGTCAGACAAGGAGGAAACATTAGCTCTTGTTGTCACAGAAGCTTTAATACTCAAACAACCACCCCAAAATACCAGCCAGGAGGCTAGGCTGCATGTTTTGACTGTATTTGATTTTACTGGGTGTTGCCACCAAAACACTTTGTCGAGAGGTTGCACTGACTTTGCCCAATGAAAAATGATCAGAGGGGCTGTTTCAGCCTGCCAGGCTTTATTCAAAGCCTACTCCAACACTGGAAAGGATTTCTCTTATGAACAGAGCTCTAGAGCTAAGCTTTCAAAGCCCTATGAAGGGCGTTCTGATGAAGTGGTAACTGCAGAATAAATCAGCCTAAATCCAGGGAACTGTTCCAAGAGATTAAAACCTCAACACCAAAGAGAAAGGAAGAGGTCCTGCTCCCACTTTATAAATATCTCACTTTGTTTTGAGCCCACTACTTTCATTTGGTGGTCTTAAGTCTTTTTATCGACGAGACAGTGAATAATCAGTTTGTATAACGCTCCATGCTGTTAAGACTTTATATGCTTCCACCATATCCTCTTCAAAGATGAAAAGATATCTCAAAAAGATGAGACTGAGTGTTTTGACCTATTTATCATTCTTTACAAGGAACTAATTTCCCACCTTTGATCATTCTTGTCAACCTTTTCAGCATCTCTCCCCGCTTCACTGATGAGACCCGTACTCATGCAGCATTCACAACATGGGTGCACTATGGGTTTACACAGCAGTATGTTTCCTAGTTTGATCACTATTATTTTTCCACAAGCATCTAACCTTCAATTTGATTTTCCAACCACTGAGATAACATTTTGATAGTACTGCCTATTATAACCCCCAAGTTTCATCTATGCCAGTTCAGAACTCATCACTGCATACATACAGTGGGGGCTGTTCTCTGGGTGCGTTACTTCACTACACTGAATTTAAAATGCTATTTTATCACTCAGTGCCATAGGATTTTTCCATGTTTCCTCATAATTAACTCTTCTATCTACTATCATAAATGTATTTTTTAATCAACAAACATTGTCACCTCTCTTCCACTTATTTTTCTAACTTTGACTTCTCTGTGCTTTTGGCCTCCGCATCATACTCTGTCAAGGGCTAACACTGTGAAAACACTGTATAAAATAAATCTTTCTTGTGTCCGATTTACAGGTAAATTTTTATTGGATGTCCCAACAGTCCTCACACTCTCAGAAATGCCGGTTATTCTTTACTCACCTTCTGTACCAGGTATGCTTTCATAAAGTTTTATTACTTTCTTTTGTCCTCCAAGTGGCTCCTTTCCAAGGTGCAAAATCCTAAACTGTTTAATGTCTCCTCCTCTTTCTTCTCATTCCATGCTTTTGCTCTCTCTTGTCACCTTTGCTCTCTCTTGCCTGGTTCTCTTCTACTCGAAGAATTTGCCAGAATAATTATGCTGTCAATGAGCTCCTGAGTAGATTATGTCTAAGATTTTACTCTATAGGACCACTTTTCACGCTTCCTCAGGGAGATATAACAGTTTCTCTTTAGAAATGTGCCTTAATACTGCCACATACCTTCATAAACGTGCAGGCAGCCTTCTACTTAATGCCCTGCTTCTCCTACCACTCCCAGAATTGGGAATTTTGTTAAAACCAATTTTTTATTACATCATTTTAAATCTAAGCTGCACATATTCTTCCCCCTTGACCTCGAATTGACTCCAATTTTTAATTTTTTTTTTTTTTTTTTTTAAATTTAGCCCTTTTCTGTACGTTTTCTGAATCTGTGTATGAGCGACACTAGGTTAGTGCCTGGTAGCTGCAAACAAAGAGAAAAGTGTCCATCCACCACAGCAGTGGAGAAGTCATATGCTCTACTCGCTCAAGAGCTTCAATCAGAAGAGGGATGCAGTGGGAATCACTACAGGCTCAGGTGTTCATTTCTTTTCAAAACAACATGTTGATCTGATTTAGCTTCAGTAGTTCATCCTAATCTATTTTTTGGCTGTACTCTTGGTTTTCTTGGACCCTTCAGGTAATGCTTATGTTGATATCATTTGATACCGCAAAGTCAGAAGAGATCAGTTACACTCTCCTGCCTAGCACAGGATAATCAATTTCCCTATATAATTCCTTCACCAAGCCACGCATGCTGGGATTGAGCCTTGCCATTCCTCCTGGGATCTTTTGAGTCAGCACTGAATAACTTTCTGTTTAATGAAGGGAATAACACTTTCTATTGCAGCCTGATACACTGGCACCTGATACACTCCTCCTGTTAAATATTCACCTCAGGTAACGTTTAAATGGTTTGGTTTTCCTTCAAATGAAGCTGTAATCAGGAGAAACAGGAAAAGAGATTAGAACTCCAAGGCCACCTTCCCTGGAATAACTCCGCAGCCACTCTGGAGTAAAACAGACTTTCCCCTCACCACCTGCCCTAACAGATTGAGAGCTGTTTTCTACCTTTTATTACCCATTCACCAGCAATAAAACTCGTTGCTCTTTATCTAGCCACCGCACGAGAGAGAAAGACAGCACAGTTGCTCAACAAGCTCCTTACTAGGTCAGTGGTGATGGTGATCACCAAACTGTGTTAATACAGGTGCTCACAGGAAGAGGCAGCAGCTGTCATTTTTGAGATGTGACTGCTCATCTCTTAAAAGTGATGAGTACACAGGTATGCCAGTAAAAAAAGGATGGAAATTTCTAACAGCTGCACAGAATCACTGCAGTCCTTGTCTGTTTGGCCAGATAAGAGAAAGAGATCCCTCTCCTGCTGCAGCTGCGCTCAGGAGCCTGGAGACAGCAGAGCTCAGACCAGCCTCTGGGAGCACAGCACCTCCGCTCCCCGCACCCTGCCCTTCCCTTCCCTGTAGCTTTTATTGACAAGGCCAAGAGTGCAGAACAAGCCCCTTGATTTACAGAAGGGTGAGTGCCAGTCTTGAAAGCTAAGGCCCCAGACTACAAAAAGCAATTTGGAGTCACTGCTGCTAGGAAGACCTGGGGTTCTCTTAAAAATGCAAAAGAAAATTTGAGTCTAGTGATTTATGACAGGATAAAAATACTTCAGACTTCACTAAAGGAAATGTTTCAAGATCAGGATTTAAACTGCGAGCCTTTCCTTATTGAAAGCTTTGACAATACCTAGACTGTATTTGCTTAAATCATTTTTGGGCCAGCAAGGTGACTGATGATGGCTTCTATATAAGCAGTTCATTTTAACATGGAGACATGATAAAAATAGCAGCATAAATGCCATGTTTACCATGAATCCACAGCCCAGAATGACATTTGAAGGCTAGCGATCTCAGAAAACATTAATACACCACATCAAAGAAATCAAACTACAGAAAAGCAAGATACCCACATTACAACACTTATCAGTTCAGGCAATTAAAGCTTATTAAGCTTTCTGGTGCATATGTTTCAAGCCATTTCAATCTTTTTCCCCAACAACTACTACCTACCAATCAGAGAAAATACAGGGATTTATATTCTGGAGACCTCCATAAAAGGCTGAATAACATTTCTGCCTAAACAGTTCTTATTTTATGAAAATGAAGTACTGACAGTATCTCTCCTGCCTTTACATAAAGTCTTAAATTCATACTCCTACTATGCATTTCTTCAAAGGTTACTTTATCACACAATGAACTATATTCTATTTCTTAATTTTTCCTTTTTTCTTATTTTTTTTAAAGAGAACACAAGCTTCTCTGGCTGTTTTATTGCTTTCATTATTAAGAAACTGCTGTCTTTAATAAAGAAGAATGAAGTAATTAAAGTCAAGGCAGGGGGGAGGGAAGCAGTTATCTTGTGAAATGCCAAAGGAAAAACCTCCACTATCCTTCTACTACTGACCAAAGAAAAAAGTCTAATGCTCATTGAATGCCTCCTTCATCTGTCTGAAAAATCCACAATTTTAGAAGCTGGCATTTGAAGGCTGTCTTGTGCTTGTTTTGCAACCTCAATAAAACATTTTTTAAATGAGGAAAAAAAAAGATGAAGTTTGGTTTTTTTTTCCCAGAGCAAAACAGCTTCTCAGAATAGACGGGAAGAGCAGCTCAGGCTCCGTGCCGCAGCACCAATGCGCACACTGTTTCTGCTGGGAGCACGGCAGAACAGCTCTGCCTGACAGCAGAGCTGAGGATGCTGTTTGCAGCTCGGCCCCAAGCAACGCAAGCTGTCACACAGCTCACTGTCCCCTCCAAAGGCATCTTCTGCTCTGCCTCACAGTGTTACAGATAGACATCTGACCTTCCTGATCAAGGTTTAAGTGTGCTCCAAGAATTCTGCTCCCTTTGGGATATCATGGTTAATAAAAAAAAGCAGGATGACAGATTTCTAAGAAGTCTTTAGGGGTCACTGCACTGCCAAGAAACTGATCAGTGAGGAAATATCATTTTCTAACACCTAAAAACACCACCAAAAATGGAATGCATTCATGTGGAACAGCACAGGACCCCCCTCCTGAGTAACCAACTGGTGAGCTCTGCAAATTGTTTTAAAGACATTTTTATACTGGTGAGAATGACAGCATATATATAATTACAGTGGCCTAGAATTACCCTTGAAAACACTTCATTTAGGCAATTACTACCAGGCATAACAATAAAAGCCATTTCTCACAGTGTAAGCTGAATCACTATCAGAAGGGCTTGATGGTCTCATTATACCAGTGAAGCTTCTGTGGTACACACATGACCAGACAGCCCTGGCACTGAAGGTGTTGCTTCCCAGATTTCAAAGTACTGCTGAAATACCTGGATACAGGAGTGATGAAGCCAATAATCCTCGATAAGAGCAACTGTCAGGCTACACAAAATTTGGGAATCATTGCCAACATTCCTATGCATTTGCAAAGAATTCATGAAGACAACATGGGAGTACACATCACACAAAATGTACCAATTTGTATTCAACATGCATAAACAGGAACGAAAACCAAAAAACCCAGCAAAAAGCATTTGGTGAGAAGGGTGCAAGAAGTCTCCATCACTATCTTGGTATGGCTGTTGCAGACTGGCCAGAGAGGGGCCAGAAAGGCTGCGTACATCCATATCAGTCAGGTCATCTTTATTTGAAAACATAAAAATAAGAAAAATCTTCCATTTACCACCCAAAGTATAGTTATTTCAGAAAGGAAGATATTGGGGATGATGCAGGAATGGTGTTTCTTATCACTGCACTCTCCACATGCCACCACAGAAGTTCAGAACCAGGACACTCCTCAAGGAAATCATATCAGCAAAGGTCTCTGACTTCCTTGCAGGTTTGAGGTGGAAGCCTGGAACGCTGGCTGAGTGGCAGGGAGAGCTGCAGTTAAGGCAATCACTCTTAAGTAACACCTCTGAGCTAGAATCACACATCCGAGACAGTTCCCTCTGTCAGAGCACGGCCACAGAAAAATTATTCAGCAATTACTTGCACAAAGCAGTCTGGATACATATCCTCTTATCACGTGCAATACATCCAGACAACCACATATTCAAATACAATGAATAACCTGAGCTAAAGGACAACAAAATCAACTGGGCTTTAAGCCTCAGTAGCTCCTTTTTTAAGGAACATTCTCCAACTGCAAGCCTCTCACTCAGCAACTGCACATAAATAACCCTTTTGGGTGTATAAACCAGGAGAAATGCTGACGGTTTATATTTTCCAAGATTTGGAACGCTGGTGAAGAGATCAGACAGACAGCTTTTGTGAGCAAGAGAGAGCACACAAGCACTGGGCTTCTCCTGAAGCTTGCTGGCTGCCGGACTTAGACTGTGTGCTGTTTGTGGCATTTTAGTAGAAGTTTAGAAAAACTTTTGTGATCCCCTGGAGTCACAGTCAACTTGCACCAGCTCCTGCTTCAGGTGGTCAGCCCCCTGCCTGAGTCCAGAGGCAGAACAGCCATGAGCTCCAAGACCATTTAAAACAGTTACAAATGCACAAATCAAGCATCCAAAAGATAACAAACATTTGGGTACCACCCAGCTGGTGCAGTGGTTCTGCTCAGTGCAGTCAAAAGAATTTTTTAAACCTTCACTCTCTTATGGCCAGACCCCATGTACTGCAAAGTTCCCAGGCCAGGGTACAATTGGGTTGCTGCAGCACACAGACCGTATCTCCACTCCTCCCTGGGGATGGAGGCCGCACTTTCTTTCTTTCTTTCAATATGACACACACACACACAAAAAAAAAAAAAAAAAAAAAGAAAACAACACTTAGCTCTCCAAAAACCTAAACTGCTTTAACTTTTTCTTGGAGGCAGAGACGATCTGAACTTCTTCATTAAATCTCTTGTACAGACGAAGTTACAACCTCCTGTCTGCTATTGTATTCACTCTGCTGGAAAATTCCAGGCCTTTTTGCAATTTAGACGTTTGTGTTGAAATCTTCATGATAACTGAAAAATTGCAGTTGACAGTCCTGGATTACTCTATGCTGACTCCTCAGTCATAATCATTCAATTATATGACACAGCAGTATGAATGAGTGTGTTACCAAACACGGCAAAATGACAAATGCGGCGGCTGCAGCCAGGGAAACAACGTTACAACCCGGCATTCCCAGACTGACACAGGCAAGTGCCAGGTCTCACCAAGGAGACATCTTGACGGACAATCTTCTAAACAACCTCTCATTCCTTTTGTTTCTTCCAACACCATAGCAGCACCTATAGCATTTGCTTTATATAGGTATTATACTGTGTAAAATGCTGAAAAATAATACATCTCCTTTTAAAGCCATGTCCTTGCTGCAAACCAGAAGCCAGCAGACCTGGTTGTCCCACAGCGCAGCTCCCAACTCCAAGGCGTTCCCGGACTCCCCACACACTGAGATCTCAAAGCAGCACAACCACGCTCACCTCTGCGGGGACAGAACCAAGAGGCCACTCGCTGCCAGGTGATCCAGCAAATGATTCAATTCATTAGCCAAACATGAACTGGATGGAATCCCTGCTGGGTGTTCCATCCATTTACTGCTAGAAGTAACCAAAACCATTTAGGGCATACAAGCTCTCTCACTGACTTTTTTTTTTTAATAAGGAAAGTTTCCAATTAATTATTTATCTTAAAAATGTCAGGAAAGTATAATTTTGTTCTGTGGCTGAGCTAATCCATGTTCAGACTTTCACAAGCCCTGTGCCTTTCCCTCTGTCAGCCCATGGATAAAGCTGAATTGCACTGTAAAACGAGAAAAAAATCTTCCCTGGCATTCCTGAGGACCATGAGAAATGTATTCGGTAACCTTTTCATCCAAGCTGAAGGAAAAAAGAAGTTGAATCTGTAACAAGGACCATTTCTTTAATGAAAACCATGCAAAAATGAACCACATAAGCAACACAGCAAAGGTAAGAGTACTCTACAACGGTTAAAAACGACTCTCTATCAACTGATGAGCATGCGCTTGCTCAAAACTCCCAACACTGTTCTATTAATTCTCCAGCCATGGCAGAGACAAACCATGCAGCACCTGAACTGGCAGCACAGAAAAACAGACTTAAACCGCTGCCAAACCCCCATCTTTTACCATCTGGAAAATAAAGCACAAAACCATGTACAAGCCCTCCTTTTCTGGAAGAAAATACACCAATCTGAGTCATACAACCATGTATTTACACAAATCAAGTTTTTCTTTTTGCCTATGCAAAGGTAGAAGCACCTACACAAACTGAAAAATACCCAGACCTTACTGGCTAAGCAATACATTTCAAATCTACCACAGCCAAGAGAAATTGTTAAAAACAGAAGCACCTAACTTCAGTTCTCCACACAAAGACAACCCAATAAACGCCTTGGCAGAAAACTGTTATGATGTATGACAACAGAACTGGTGAATCTGGATATGAATTTCCAAGAGCACACCTGAAAAACCCATTTAGTGAATAAAAATTTCATTAAAGACCTGTATCATTTATATTTAGGCAACTTAAATGTATAGAAATCCCAAATAACTCTAGCATTTACAAAACACTACAAGGGCATCAGTAGCAAAATTTGTGAATTTCCAGTTACATGCTTTTGAAATTTTTATGATGCAACTGTTCTTAACAAATTAGAATAAAGTCCATATATAGTATAAAAAGTAATACTAGATCCCTATTAATTTACAGATATGCACTAAAAATCCCTCCTCGTTCACTGTCTTTGTTTAAGAAATTCCAGATATCAACCCACGGTCAGATTGTTTTTCTGCCTCAGCACAGTGAAAACACCCAAGCAGCAGTCATAAAATTGTTCGAATTAGGACCTAGGCGCAATTCATACACCAAGTCATACTAATCTAACTACAGCATCAAATTCATGCCAATTTGAAATAAAAAGTGCGAGTCGTGCACAGACACTTACACTGCCTTCAGTCTAGACTACAGTTGAGCCTGTAAGGTCACAATTTCAATTGCAGCAGCAGCAAGCATAGAAATATGCACTTATCCAACTGAATTGATTCTAATTAAATCCACACATTTGTATACTATCAGTACAGCAACACTAAATCAGCATTAATTTATAATTTGTTTGGTTCATTTCCAGCCAGATCTGTTTCCAGACTGAATTCATCACACAGCAGCAGGAGTGCTGGAGGGGAGCATCAGACAGGGCTGCAAGGATGGGCAGAACCTCTCCATTATAGCAGTGACCAAACTGCAATACAGGATAACGATCAGGTAGCTACTGAACTTGGCAGCACTGCAGTTAAAGGGTAAATGGGAAAGCCCTCACCTGGACTAGTAACTACCTAAAAACAGACAGCAGAGGTAGGCATAAATGGTCAATTTTCACAGGGAGACTGCCAGGAGTCTTTTGCAGTGGTCTGCTATTGCTGTATTCATAAACGATCCGGAAAAGGGGGCAAGGAGTGGAACAAAAATCTCCTGAGGATATAAGCTATTCTGACAGTAAAGAGAAGGGCTGACTGAAGACCTGCCAAAAAAACCATGAGCCTGAATAATTGGGAAATAAAATAACAGATGAAATTCAGTGCAAATAAAGTAGCGGTCCGAAGAAAAATGATCCTAATTTCACACAGAGTGATGTGCTCCAAACTGATCATTAACATTCAGAAGGTCTTGCTGGAGTCATGACAGACTGATAAAAGCATCAGCTCACAGCCATTCAACATATAAAAAACCCAAATCCTCACATTAGGAAATTATTAGTAATTAAACCACCATATAAAGCTATAGAATGTCTGCAGGTCAAATCCTGGATGCAGCCCCTGTTCGTTCATTTCAAGAGGACATAATGGAAGTGGAAAATATTTTTTAAAAGGAAACAAGGTTTGAAAAGATGAATAATGAGGAATAATCAATTAGGCTAGGGTTCTTCTGCCTGGAAACAGAGATTACTGCAGTGACATATGACAGAAGCCTCTAAAATCATCAGTTGCATGGAGAAGGTAAACAGATCAGTTGTTAACTGATTTCAAACAATACAAAAGCTAAGAGATATGAAATGAAGCTAGCAGCTGTCAAGTTCAAAAGAAAACAAGCAGAGGTAGTTAGCACCTACAACATTATTCTGTGCTCTGGAAGGTCTCCCCTGGGAGGCATCAGTGCTAGACATTTAAGGGGACTGGAGACACGGGCAAGTTCACAGAAGAAAAATACGTTAACCATTAACAAAATAAATGCAAACAGCATCTACCTCTTGACATGGCACAGCTGACAAGAGGGCTATCAGACAAAGGTTTCTATAATTTGCCCTCACCTTATGCTCTTCTCTTTTTCAGTCACTGTCGGGAAAGAACAGCAGACTAGATGGTTCCACCTCATCCTATGGCTGTTCTTGAACTGCAAAAATCAATTACATCTCTGGTACTCCTCAGCCCTTCTTTGAACTCATTCAACTTGCTTACCTGGCAAAAGTTGATCTTCTGGGGAGATGGGGGCTGGATTAGTGTCCTGCTTATTTATGGAACTGAACTGGTTCAAGAAAACATCCAGTAAATGCTGGAGGTGCTATAAGACAAGGCAAGAACAGGACCAGCCCTTCTGCATGCCAGCCGGTCATTAGGTCAGTTTAAGATGTAATATGCAGCTTCACCACCAAAACACAGATGAAAAGGAAGCAGCAGATTGCCTACATCCTCTGTTTGAACACACAGAGAAAAGCCACAATCCCAGCTCTTATGGAAAAAAAAATAATAAAGGGGGCTAGCTTCACATTTTTAATCCATCTGGTAATTACAAATAGAGTCTGGTTATGCATGACTGAACAGTAAAGGTTACTTTAAAATTAAACATCACATTTATAGCCTCTACTGTATTTATACCATGTAAAGTAAGGAACACCCCTTCGGCGAACTAAAACCCGTTGTAAATACAGAACTGCGTCCAAGACTGGTAAGGACGACAGCCAAATGAAAACAAAGCTACTCCTCCCTTTGCTTCCCACAGCATCAATTTGATTATTACATTAAATGGTGCTACATCAGTCACAGAAGCCAAGGGGATATGACCAGATAGAAAAAGGTGAATGATCAATAAGAATATATCATTAAAATTCCAGCAAGTCTCATTTACAATTCAGAATTTACGAGAACAGAACTGAAGACCAAGTGAGATTATTAAAATCTCTCATCAACTCTGATTTGCACAGTAGAGGGCACAGTCACCCAGTCATTCCCACATCAGGACTGAATTACAACTGCTTTGCTTAATAACTGACCTGATCTGGCCAGAATATTGAGAATTCCTGGGGAAAACCAATACAGAATTTTATTATTCCTCCCAAACCACATTCATATGAAAACGAGACCACTGAGATGCATCAAGACACATATCAGGAACATTTTCTTCAACATTACCCATAGAAACAGTAGCAAAACACTCCTCTATTCTCCTTTACCGCAGATTAAGCCAGGCTATAATAATTACGGGCACAAATAGTCTTAACCAGTACTGCACAACTGTCCAACACGAGGCTTAAGAGTGGTAAGCAGCAGAGACATATTTACTTATATCCAAGATACAGCTGACAGACGATGAGCACAAGATAAACCCTGATAATGGAGGGTTATGGTATCAGCACTGCCTACAGAAATAGAACTCACTGAGTGTTTGGCTTTACCTTTTTCCAGGAAGCAACAGTGGTGGCAATCCAGCTGAGCTATTTGTGAGAATGAAAATTAAATAATTAAAAATTAAAATCCCTATTCTGTTGCACATGAAAACCAACCAAAAAATTAATTAAAGCTGATTTGCTTTCTCCTAATTTTTTTTCAATTTTTGAGCTTAGACTATATTATGACCATAATTTTTTGAGCTTCCTACTGAAAATACCATACCTATACATTAATACTTTGCTATAATGTTTACCTTGAACATGCAACAGAGGAATGCTTAAGAAAACTGTCCTAGAAGCGTATTTCAGAAAGTTTCCTAGTATGTCTTCAAAGGACCAAAATATATATGTTGTACGTAATAAAGCCTCCAAAACCTGAACGTACTACTACACTTATGCTTTCCAATGAAAAGCACTAAAGATCCTGTCATGTACGACCAATGTGAAATATGAGCTGCAAACAGAAGGACTGGAGGATTTCTGAAGGTGATCTGCAATTAGGAAAATGCAAATTAAACAAGTCTGTTAATTTCAATTAGTTTTTAACCTTACATACAAAATGAGTAGCTAAGAATATAATTACAGCCTCCAATAATGCTGCTTCCAGCAGTTGTTTAGTTTTCATTTTACAACATTTCCAGCTTCTACATTTGCAAACATCTCAATACAAGCCAAGTATAGCCCACACTAAATTTCTGCCCTCAAGACAGCCAGTTTCAGTGTCTCATGTGCCACACACAAGCTAAGTTTCAAAATCTCAAACTAATAAATGAAATTGGAACAATCATGGCCAATCCTGAGCCACAATCCCAGTTCAATGGTCAACAATCCAAATGAATCCTAGTGATTGCCTTGGATCTTCAGGAGTCTAGCCCCAATTTAGTAAGACATGCATTTGGTAAGCTCCGCTCCCCTAGCCCAAGTAAATTATTGTGCCAGATAACCTCCAAGCTGATTTTAAACTCAGCTCTTAGACTTTACATGACCTTTTGACTTTTCACCATAGACCGATACACTAGGGCTAACCAAGGTCTGACAGGCCTCAGGATTTGGAATACTGTTGTCCTCTTGTTTCTATAGAAAAAGACAGGCAGAAGCTAAAGTAACGTGCCCCCAAGTCCTCCTGTCTGAACAGGGGAGGTTTGTGAGCGCACCTGATGTAGGAAGCAGAAGTGGATTCTTCTCCACTTGCATGCCCATCTTCTCATCGCCTCAGTATTCAAGCACAAAAACTCTCCTGGGTTTCCCAGATGCAACCCCTTGACACTTATCGGACCCTTCCTATTCTCTGGAGCACGCATATGACCAAGTCGCCCCAGTTCTGCTACAAACTTTGGCCATGATTCAGGTGCTGTGACCGCATGGTATCACAACCTGATCACACACTGGTTCCAGACTCCTCGAACTTGAGAGGAATCAAAAAACAGATCAGACACCAGGCTCTCAATTGGCACCACAACACCCCAAGGCTCTGCCGCAGGGCCAGCTGACGGCATTCCAACATCACCTGGGAAGCCGGCAACAGTGCTACACAACAGCATTTGTTCTGTAACACTGCATTTTCTGCACCAGACTTCATAATGATGATTTTTAAGGCAGTAGAAGCACCTGACTTTGCTACAATGTTTTGATTTACTCCCCATGACTTACATTAAATATAAAAAAAGAAATGGCCATTGATCTAAAGTGACGATGCAAGTCAACAAAGAAATTTTTACAAGCTATTCCTTTCCCATTCACATACTGACAAGACTGTGCTGAATTAAAGAAAAACACCCCGTTTTTCATTGTCCAAAATAAATAATACAACTGAGAATTTTGAGATCTGAATACCAGAAAGGAAAGCTACAGAGGACAGCAAGCAGAAAGCCCAGACCACTCCAGTCCGCTATTTACATGGGGGGGGGAAATCAGCTTCGCAATAAAACCAGGGGCAGTTTCAAGGCGTTTCTCTTTTTCCCCAACGAAGCCCAGTATGACGAGGGATTATTTCCTCAACCCAGCTCTGCGAGGGAGCGGTACTTTCCTCCGGCGGCTCATAACGGCAGAGGAGCGGAACCCTCCCTCAGCGGCGGCCTCTCGGCGGGGGACGCCGGCGGCAGCGACCGCCCGGGCCCCTGCGGGCTGCGGCCGCCTCCGCGGGACCCGCCCGGGGAACACCCCCGCCCAGGTAACCCTCGCGGCGTAACCATTCACCGGCGGCGCCCCGGCCTCGGGGAGCAGCAGCCGCAGGGCTCAGCGGGACAGACGGTGCCCGCGGGCGCGGCCGCCGCAAGCCGCTGACCCCGGCCCGCCCGCCGCCGCCGCACCGGCTCCCGTGGAGCCGCCGCGCGGCACCTGCTGCCGAGGGGCAGCTAAGCGCCTCAATGCCGCTGCCCCGGCGCCCGGTAGCCGCGGTGGACGCGCGGGGTCAGCCCCAGGGGTGCCGGCGCCGCCGGCGGGGCTCACCTGGACGGCAGGTACCTCAGCAGCTCCGGCCGCCGCGGCATGTGGGGCGCTCTGCGCCTGCGCGCCGCGCCGCGGGGACTCCGCATGCGCGGGGGCCGTTCCGGAGGGTCGGGACTACAAACAAGATGGCGGCCGCGCGGCAAGCACCATCTTGGGGTGGTTCCTCTCGCACCGCCCGGAGGGCTGGGCCCCGCCCCCGTCAGCTGCAGCCGCCTGCTCGGGCGGGAGATGGCGCTGACGCCGGTCCCTCGTCACCCCGTCCGGCCGCGTCCCCTTAGCCGCGCCGGCATCGCCACACCGCTGGTGCGCCACCCGTCCGGGCCCAGGCCTTCCTTGCATCTTCTCCGCCTCGGCCTCACAGCGATCCCCTGACAACTCAGGGCAGAAGAGGCCGCCGAAGCCCTGGCCGCCACCCACCAACAGGGAGCTGGGACCCAGCGACAGGCGAATCGCAAGCTAAGGGAGCATGTCCGCAGCATTCCTTGGCCCGAAACACCTCTTGTGTTGGTTTTGGTTTGTTTGGCTTTTTTTTTTTTTAACTTCCAGAGGTAAGAGAAAATTCTTGGCCAAATAAATTCGCTTGTTCCTTCCGCCACTGGAAGTTCTGGCAGTGAGTGTGGATGTTGGGAGCCCTCCCCCAGGTCACGGTTGTCCCTCTGCCCCTGCTCCTTCCGTGAGCCGTCCCAGACGGACCCCAGCTCTGTGCAACACCCGGCACTTCAGCCGTGCCCCTGAGCAGTGCGCGTTCTGCCCTCTGCCTCCGACTGCATCTCCCAGTGGAAATACTTGGTGTCCAGGATAGCCTGGCATCCCCAGCGCCTCTCACCTTACCCTTGGTAGGGCCCCGCCCCAAATATTTAAAAACCAATTACTGCCCAAACTTAATCCATATTCTGGTTTGTGATGCCCCCCAGTGGTCCTACGTACTGCTGCTAACAGCGCTTAAATAGAGGTGATGAATAGCAGCAGAGGAGGGGCCGGTGTGTCGGCAAACCCTCCCTGGGCCGGTTCCCAGCAGAAGACAGCGAGCCCATAGTCCCCGCCGTGGTGCCACTGGGGCCGTCCCAGCCCCACACAGCACCACCGAGCGCCCAGTGCTCCCCCCCCCTTGTCCGTGAGCCTCAGCGCTCCCCTGAACCGCCTGTGAAATCCCGACACCTCCCTCAGCGCCAGCCGCTGCTTTATCACCTTTTCCCACTCACCTGTTATCTCTAGCAATCTGTCACCAGCTTCTCCCACCCTGTCCAGCTAGCTGAACATCAGGCCAGGGCCTTGTCACTTGCCAGCAGTACTCCCTTTGAGGTGACAGCAGAAGCAGCTGCTTTACTGGGGAAACCTCCGCTCATGCAGCTGCAAGTAGCTGCAGTCAGACCTCCCACCAGGGAGACCCAGCAAGGGCAGCACAGGGAACACACAGGGAGGCATTTTAGGTAGTTAGCACCCCTCTAGGCAGGCAGACAAGTCCAGCTCTTTGGCCCTGTTAGCCACAGGATGCTTCCCAGGTGTTGGCAGCAAGGTGGAGTACCTTGGTTGTGCCTCAGGCTCCTGGTGATGGAGTGAACCCAGTTCTTGCCTGAGTCTGAGGTCTTTGCAGACCACCCTGCAGATCTGGGTGATCCACCTCAAAGGTCCACTTCACTGTTGGTCACAGCACTGACTGCCAAGTCAAGTCTGCTTGCTGAGTGCCAGATTCAGTTCAGCACCAGAGTTGGGCAGTGTTACACACTCACTCAAGCCTAGAGGCAAGCAGTGCTCCATTTTGCCAACCAAGATCAGTGCAACCCTCCTAACACACCCTTTCATTTGTAGTGCACCATTGCCTGCCTTTGCCAGGGCTATACATTGAAATTCAGGGGGCTATGGTGACTATCTCACCTGTAAGTTTCCTAGTTCCTTTTCTTTTAAGGAACTGCCAGAAGAAAACAGGATCCAAGGTGAATGTGTACCTACCAGAGAACAGTGTGGGGCTAGCTGCTCCCCCTGAAGGATGGGGGAGCTGGCCAGAGGCCCGACCAGCCAGAGTACCATCCCATCATACCCAAGCAAGTTGGGCAGAGCAGACCTAAAGATGGTAGCCAGGTTCAGTTGAGAGCCCAGATCATCAGGCGAGTTCATGGAGATAAGGCAGGTTCAAGTCAGCCTGCAAGTTGGGGTCAGCTCTGGTGAGGATAACCAGGTCAGATGCAGCCCAGCAGTTGCTGGGCAGGTCCATGGGAATGAGGCAGGTACAAGATCAAGCTGGAAGGTCACTCTGTGGGCCAGGCATAGCTGAGACAAAGCTAGAGAACAGTTCTCTTATAACATAGCTCAGGCAGGGACTAAAGGCCCAGGTCTGAGCTTAAATGGACTCCTGGGCCCATGGGTAGGACACGTGTGGGTGGAAGCCCCAGGTGAGGCTGGTCAGGGCCACTAAGGCCTATTAGTGCACTGAGGGCTTTGGCAGTACCTCCCAAAAATCTATGTATGGGATCACCCAATGCACTGTGTGTGTGTCTGATATCCACTCCCTGCTCCTCACACCCAGCACTGGCAGAGTCCCCTCCTGCAGCTTCCCTCCTGGGGAACCCAAGTGCCCCCTGAGGCTTGGAGCCCTTCAAGTAGGCAGTACTGGCTGTACTCACTGTACCTTGCCTACAAGGACAGTGATTTTTCTTTTTGATCCCTCCTCTTAAGATGTGAAAAGCATGCAGTAAGTGATCGCTGGGTACCAGCCAGCCACTAAGTGTGTGGGCTAAGACCTGGGACCCCCCACCCATGGGCCCAGGAGCCCCATTCCAGCTTAGCCTGGGTTCTCCCTCCCTCCCTGCCCGAGCTGGGGGGGGTGCCTGTCTCTAGCTCTCTCTCACCTTGATTTCTGGCTGGACCTTGGCTGTTAAGTAGCTTGGCTCTTGGGCAGACTCCTTCAGCGTATATTACAGCCCACCGTTATCTTGAGTGATTAATTTTTTTCTTTTTTTACTTTTCTTTCATATAGGTACTTTTTCTTACAAAAGCATTTAAAGAGTAACATGCTGTCTGCTTCTTCCTGCACAGGCTCAAGCATAACTCCAGCTCTCCATGATGCCTTTGTGCTTGCCTGGGCTACCAAGAACAAGAGTGGAAGGAAGAGGTGTAAGTGCAGACCTGTGCAGGCATTATATGCAGAAACAGTTAGTACGACTGCTTAAATGTTTAGGTATGATGTAAACTAGACTAGCTGTTGAACAGAGGTGGAAGGAGGGGGATGTCCTGCCACAAGACTGTACAATCATTGCAATAGTCCACCAGCCCAGGAAGTTGTGTTTAGGCTCTCTGGTGGGGCTGGTTCCCATGCTGTGCTTGCTGTTGTCAGTATGGATTATTTCATCTGTGCATGTGCATAGCAGTCCAGGACCCTGCAACAGGCAGCAGCATTTGCCTTAACTAGGCTAACACCACCTCCTCCCCATGTGTTTTCAACTGACCTGTGTCTTTTTTTCTGCAATCCTCACAGAAGAAAGTGTTACTTCCTATTTTTTTTCTGAGAAGACACTAAGACGACACTCCTGCTGGAAATAACTTACAGAACTGTATGCTGTTGTGTTGGGGATCCAATGTAGTAATAACCATGTTGTAGGCATAAGTGAGGGCTGGGAAGCAGAGGGCTCTCTGGCTGTAAAGGCAGCCAGGGCTGGGGTTCCTCGATGCTTTTGCAGTCACTCAGGCACGTGTGAGCATGGGTTGCCCTGTGCCCTGGCACAGCGTGCCTCTGGGCCAAGGCGCCCAGGGGGATGGGGCTGCTGAGGCAGCTCTCGAACCCTGGATGGCCCAGCTGACTTCACACCAGGAGAATGTGGGTCGTTTATTTCTGAACAAGTAGGGTATAACTGCATACCTTCTCATGTCAGCCTAAATCCCTCACGAGGTTTTGACTGTTTTCTTGCCAAAATCTACAGCTTACATGAGTCAACCTAGGAGATCAGTGGCAATGAAGTAACTATTCTACCCCTCCAGGTCTGTAGGTCAAAATACTAAGACAGTCTTGAAATGATATTGTATTTTAATTAAATTAATTATTTTTCAAGCTTTATAGAAAAAGGAATTGTTCACTGCAAAGTGATAAAATGTCTTAAGCCAACTTAACCTTCATCCATCACTTGTGCAATGTGCACATTTAGTGCAGCTAAATGCTTGGAGTGTTTGCATTCAGAGGAAGGTTGCATTTGGAAAATAACAGCTAGAATTCAGGCTGTCTCTGTCACAGAACCACAGAATCCCAGAACAGCTGGGGTTGGAGGGGACCTCTGGAGATCCTCTAGTCCAGCCTCCCTGCTAGAGCAGGATCACCGAGAGTAGGTTGCACAGGATTGCGTCCAGCAGGTTTGGAATCTCTCCAGAGAAGGAGACTCCACAACCTCTCTTCTGCCTAATCCAAGTCAGATTTTCCCAAATACGGTTGGTTGTTGTTATAGTCAGGGATGTTAGAGCATCTTCTCTGCATATTTGCATTCAGCTCTCTCCAAGGAGAGGGTGTCTGCCAGAGATACTAGCATCTAATTGAGCTTGAGGGCTGGTGTGAGTGGTCTGATTCTGCAAGTAGTTCAAAATACCACATTTCTCCCTCTGTGCTTTTGTGACAGCACAGAAAGAAGCATGCAACATATGCAGCTGCAGTGCAAGGTAAAGGGAGTCTATTCCGTTATTTTTTCCACTGGAGAGTCATTTGAATCGTTGAGAGCTGTCCTGAGTGATGGATGGCTTGTTTCCACCAAACACCAGGACAGGACAGCAGGGATCAGGCAACAGCCTGTGAAGAGCCTGGGGCTGGCCCTTAGCAGTGGGCTACAAACGTAACTATGCCAGCTATACATACATGTGCCTCATCCAGTTCATTCAAATCTACTGGGCCAGTGTGATTTCCTGTGCCTTCCCAGTTTTATGCAGAGAGCAAAGCTGTCCGGATCCAGAGGGCAGGGCTGTTCCAGCAGCTGGAGCCTGCTCTCCTGCAGAACAGCCTGCAGCTCTGCTGCACCCGGATGGGGCTGTCCTAGAGAACAGGTCTGATGGGGAGCAGCTGAGGGAACTGGGGGTGTTGAGCCTGGAGAAAAGGAGGCTGAAAGGATGTTATAGCCAGGTGGGGGTCGGTCTCTTCTCCCAAGTAACAAGCGATAGGACAAGAGGAAATGGCCTCAAGTTGTGCCAGAGGAGGTTTAGATTGGGTATTGGGAAGAATTTCTTCCCCGAAAGGGTTGTCCCTCCCTGGCACAGGCTGCCCAGGGCAGTGGTGGAGTCCCCATGCCTGGAGGTATTTAGAAGATGTGTAGATGTGGTGCTTGGGGACATGGTTTAGTGGTGGGCTTGGCAGTGCTGGGTTAACAATTGGACTTGATGATCTTAAAGGTCTTTTCCAACCTGAATGATTCTGTGATTCTATGATTCCTGCTGGGTGCACTTTCCAAGCATCTTCCCAGGCTACAGAAGTCATGATTGCTCACCATCAGTCACAGATGGGAAATGAAAAAGGGTGCTACACTGAGGCCAGAGGTACAGGGAGAATGGCAAGCCTGTAAGGTAAGTTGTGCAAGAGGACCTGATGTAAGGGCATGTGTTTCCAAAGTAGTGGACTCCTCGAGTCTGGAGAGCTCACAGCACAGTGTGCTGGCATCAGAAGGAGCCCTTGGCTGCTCAGAGAACTCCTGCAAAAGGCTGCTCATTCCCTGTGAGACAGAGCACTGTAATGCAAGGCTCTGATGGCTGGGCTGCAGAGTCGCTCTCCACAAACCTCACTTCTTTGTATCAAAGCCAATGAGTCACTTGTCTCTTTCTGTGGCTTTCATGAAACTGAGAGAGTTGACCACTCTTCTTATTTCATTGGCATGCTGAAAAACACTTTCCACATCATCACTGCACACCTATTGCATTGACAATTTCCTGAGCAGTGTAAGCAGGGCAGCGCAGATTACTGTGCAAAAAAGGGCAACGCTGGGGCTGGCTGCTCTGTTTTCTCAAGGCAGAAAGCTGCCTTCTGTAGGCTGGGTGGTTAATGGCTGAGGAGCACAGACCAGGAGTGAGAGAACCACAGCTCCATCTACCTGCCCATTTTCAGCACAAACCCCCATTTCTGCCCAAGCTGTGCCCTGCACTGGCTCTGTGTCTGCAAAGAGGGGTGGCACTGCATCTTCCAGCCCAGAAAATAGACTGCATCAAATTCCTTTTTCTTTCATAAAACCATGCCTTTTCTTCAGTAAACGTTTACTTGATAATATTTACTTTCTCTGTTCACTTCCTAGTAATTATTAACAAAACCTAAAGCAGTGAACGCTAAGCATGCCTGAAAGTATAGCTATTTATTAGAGGTGTGCAGTGAAAATAATGGGAAATGTGAGAATGTAACTCATGGGCAGCATTTTTCTCACTTCCTCCCCCCCCCGAAAAAGCTCTAAGTGGGACAACAACACTGGGGTTGCAATAAGGGACGGAAGAAAATCTTCACAGGACACCTGGGGTATTGTCTTGATGCAAAAGAGCCGGCCAAGGAAGTAGCCAAAATATCCAGATTAAAACTATACATATATATGTATATGTACATAAATGAATGTTTATGATTATAGGTATGTTGTGATAAATATTAATGATATATTACTTAGATACATTATATATATATATGATATATAGTGAACTAATGTAATATGGATATAGAGTTAACTGAATGCACGGTCCTGGAGTCCGAGTAGTTTGGGCTGGAGCTTTGGACTGGAAATATGCTCAATGTGTATAAAATAATTGGTGAATTAAAACATGAATGATAGAATACAGCCTATAAGAAAATGCATGGTGCAGTGCAGTAAGGAACTGATGAAATGCTTATAAAACAGAGGTCCTGAAGCTCAGACATCAGCATCCTGCTCAGTCACAGCACAACATTGCTTGTCTACAGGACACCTGCGGGACAAATCCAGTGCCCACTCACGCTGGGCAGAAGAGGTCCTGTTCCCTGCAGGGTTCGGAGCCGCCTGAGGCAGGCGGTTGTGGGCAGCAGTTGCTGTCTGGGCACACCGGGTGGGACGGTGCTCACGGCTTTCTGCCCAGCTGGCTGCCAGGAGCGGGCAGGGGAGAGTCAGACCCTGGAAGCAGCAGCAGGACGCAGGTCTGATGATAAACTTTTCCATTAGGCCCAAGGTCAAGATGACCCCTGTCTCTGTCTGTTTGCTCTCCAAATGCACAGAGGTTCACCCCGAGAGAGAATCTGAAAGGCTTTCAAGAAGCCCGCTGAAGCCTTTGTACCACTGTTTACTACAGAACAGCTTCAGGCTATTCCCTGGCTGAAATTTCTCTTTATGGTGAATGAGTCAGCCAGAAAATCTGTTTCAAGCTGAAGTAAGGAGAAGAAATCTGAAGACAAATTGCTCATAAGAAGAAATTGCTAGCACTAGATCGTACTCGCTCTTGTGTTGTAGACTAAACAAGAAATTAGTCATCTACCTGCTTATGTAACCATAAAACGAATGCCCTTGATATGAGAGGAATGGGACATGGCAATCACCGTTCCACTTTTTAAAAGGGATTTGAGGAACTACAGACCATTGAGTTTAGTGTCTCTATCAGACAAATGTATGGAAGCTATACCAAAGAAGGTAATTGATAGAAATACAGAAAAAATAGAGTAAAACCATGCTGAGTGATGATGACTTTACAGAGGGGAAAATGCTTCAGTGGTGAAGCAGAGAGGCTGGAGGTCCCCAACGGGTGAGGGCAGGGGTCCAGATGGGTCCCAGGAGACAGAGCAGTGGGCTGGGGGGCGGCAAGGGCTGAGCCCCGTCCCCTCTTCCCTGGCAGCTGTGCTCACTGCCTACCTCGTCACATGGTGGGTGGTAGCACCCCGAGGTGCCCCGGCTGCCCTGCCGGTGAGGGGCACAAGGCGGCTGAGACAGGGTGTTAGGACAATGCCTCCCTGCCTGCAGCTCCCAGCACCGAGTCACTGGATGAGGAGAAACCAGCGACTCCAGACCAAACTGTCTCAGATGAGACCTGAAAAGGAGCCATGAATTTTGAAAAGCGCTTTTCAGAGAAAGAGTTGAAAACTGCATTTTTACTTCCCCATTCTCAGTTGAGTTTAAGTAATATCTCATCCCAGTTACTGCTGCATGCAATGTAAACCACAACAGGGCTTCTCAGAGAATGTAACTAGTAGACCAGAGTTAATAGCCCAATTAGTGGATGGATGGCATTCTGGAGCGTGCCAAAAGGCCTTAAATTTCACACAAGCCTTTTCTCTTTGTTCTTGGAATGCCAATGGCCTTTCTCTGATGGGTTCCTTCCTTTGAGAGCTGTGTTTTCAACTGTCTTCTACCTGATCAGCCAGGCTTGTGTTTTGAAAGCACACCATGAAATCCTCATTTCCAAAGGACAAGAAAACACAGCTAGCACGAGCTGGTACTGCAAAACGGTGACTACAGGCGGTTTTAAGCTCAACTGGCAGCTGTGGGCAAAGGGACCCCCCTGCCTGATACCAATCTCACTTTTCTGTTTCTAACCCCCTGGCCCAGCCCTCTTTTCTCCCAGCACACGCGCTCTTTTCCCAGAACCCCTTTAGGGTTATTGTCCCCGCACACACTCTCCTGGGAATTCGGCGTTTAGTTCCAGCTGTCCATTTCTGTGGGCAGCGTGCCCGTGTTGTGTGCAGCACAAACGCCAAGGGCTGCCCCGGTGACAGTGGCTGGTCACCCGGCTCGGAGCCACACGTGGGACCCTCTTGGCCAGACACAGGGGGGTTGGTGGGTGCCTCCTGGTCAGCCCACAGGCCTGACCCCAAGCCCCAAGCCCGTGTGGGTGGTTTGCACCCCATGGGGTCGGGGCTGCCAGCAGACCTGCAAACCGCGGTCCCTGCGCTTGCCTTCTTGTTTAATTTTCTTTCTGTTTGCATTTAAACTTTAATTATTAAGTTCACCTCTTATTAAACAACCTTTTCATGCATACACTTTTATATATATTTACATTCTGCAAATAAAAGAAATTACAAAAGTGCATCTGTATCTGTATAATATATTTATACATATTTGTACAGCTTTGCACATGTAGAGACAGGTTTGTATATATGAATATCTCCATATAGCAGGTCACGTAACTGCCCTGATGGAGCCTACCACAGCATAGCCTGCATCGCCACCATCCTCTACCACCCGCCCTGGGCTTGTGCTCCCTGTCCCAGTGCAGGTGCTCAGTACAGCCCCTGGAAGAAAGGTTCTCCGGCTCTGTGAGGAATCGAGATGCCCTTTACTAGAGGAAAGATGAGAAGGAAAAAGAGGAGAGCAGAGACAGCCTTGTGCCCCACCATTGTGGTCTTTAGATTTTTATAGGGTTTTGCTGAAGTAAACAACTCCATTCATCATTTCTGCAGTTGAGCAAAAGGACGTTTAATGAAAACATGGTGCTTAATGAAAACATGCTGCTTCACTTCAAGATAAAGACAAGGACAGGCCGGTGGCATCATTGCCAGGTGCTGAGTGGGAGCTGCCTGCAGGCTTCTCCGGTGCTGTCAGCTGGTGAAGCCCATCCGCGGGCAGGGGTGCGTGCTGCCCGGCGCAGGCCTGCTCCCACGCAGGTCAGCTGTTGCGTGGGTCACTGACTCCTCGATGTACAATGGTCTTCCGGTTAGGACCACTCCACCCCGCCCCTTGATCCACATCTGGCTGACCTTTTCTAAGGATACTGTAATCTGCAGTTTACATCAGTAAGCTTTTTGGCTACTAGAAAATTCCTTATATACACAGTCATTGCTACAATTAGCAATACAAGAGTAGCAACAAGTGGAAAAGTTGTTGGGTGCAAGAACAGGTGTACAACAGCGGTGGCGCTGGAGCTAAACCCACAAAAGATGTCCCACCATCTGGCAGCAGCAGCACCAGCTACTTGCCTTGTGGTGTGGATGAGGTGTTGATTCTGATGTAACACTCGTACTTCTACAACATTGCATTGTAGACATCTCCACCAAAACCAGAACGTCGCTGTTCAGTGTCTATCAATGACTGTATGTTATCTTCTAAATTTCTTGTAGACCACAGTGTGCTGTTAAGGAAACCACCTCTTCTCGGTCCAGGGAGGGCCCATGTAAGGGGCAACGTAGGGACTGCACAACGTAGGGACTGCACGATGTACGCTGGGTCAGGTGTGATATGCACAATTACTAGCTGCTCTCACACTAACATTATCGTGACACTCATGAACTGGAGGTGTACCACAAAAAACAGTGTGGTCTACAGGAACAACACAAAGTCAGCCACCCCAGGTGGTGAGAACTGTGACCTTACCTTACAAAGCTGCTGAGCTGAGACTGCCAGACAATTGTGAGAAGGGATGTGAGCCCTAAGGAGAAGATGGACCTGAAGTTCTACGGATGTAGGGTTATTAAAGTCAGCTAATCCAGCACAGATAGAAACAAAGGGAGGCAAACCTCCCTCCTTAAAACAATATCCATTATCTCAGGAGCCAAGGGAAGGTATAAGACTAATAATTGAAGATTTTCTGCAAAAAGGGATTTTAATTCCTTGTGGGTAGCCTTCTATCTTGCCAGTTAAAAACCTAAACTAGGCCTGGATTGAAAACCAGTTTATAGATTTGTCCAAGACTTACGAGCAGTGAATAAATGGGTAACTACCACATCCCACAGTCCCTGATCCTTCAACAATTATAACCATGATGTTGGATAATGCAAAGTGTTTTACAGCAATTGATTTGTGTACAGCTTTCGTCATACCCAGTGCATCTGCAGTCTCAGTATATTTTTGGCTTTGCCTGGGAGGGGAAACCGTTAACATGGACTAGATTCCAACGTACCTGGTGGCTGTGTTATAAAATGTGTGGTCCGCACAAAAGACATTTAGAGCTATGATTACAGAGGTTTAGCTGTGCCTAATATACACTTGTGCTTGGTTATCATCCCACATTAAAGGGATTTTTCTATGCACAGTCCAGTCACCGATTACCCCCTTTCCCGCTCGGTGCAGCCTGAGATTATTGCCCTGTGCCCTAGTGAGCCATCAAGCTCTGCTGCTACTCGCATGCTCCACAACTGGGTGGTGATGCAAACTCCACCAGCAGTCCTCGGTGGCGCCGCAGCCAAGGAGGAACTTTGGAGTGGCTGGAGGACAAGGACATCTGGCACTTGGCATCTGCTGACACACAGCACACAGCAAGCGAAAGCAGTCTGTGACACCACAGTGAGGCTCCACACAGCAGTTCTGCATGAGATAAAACAAAGGAATTATTTTACATACCGCATACGCTGAGGGACATGGTGAGGGGGTCTGCTTGTTCTTCCAAGATGGAGTACGTTGCTCCTGGCCTCTGTGCCACAGTTTCTGCAGGGGTGGGTTTTCCCTGCAAGGGGCCAGGAGACTGGAGATGGGCGGGCGGTTGGGAGAGGACACAGCCAGGACAGCTGACCCCAACTGACCAAAGGGATATTCCGTACCATATGATGTTATGCTCAGTAATAAAAGCTGAAGGAAAGGAGGGGAGGAGCCCAACAGTTGTCTGTATTGGACACTGAAGTGAACTTAGCAGGGGACAAGTGGCAAAAGCAACCTATGGTGCCCAGTCCAGAGGCCCCATGCCTCCTTGGCATAGGCTACCTCAAGGGAGGTTACTTCAAGGACCCAGAAGGGTTCTGGTGGGCCTCTGGTGTATCTGCCATGGATACAGAGAAGATTAATCAGCTGTCTACCTTGCCTGGCCTCTGGGAAGACGCCTCCATTGTAGGGTTGCTGCAGGTTGAAGAACAGCCAGTTCCGATTGCTACCATGACAGTGGACCGGTGGCAATATCACACCGACTGAGACTCCCTGGTTCCCATCCATGAGCTGATCCATCAACTGGAGACCCAAGGAGTGATCAGTAAGACTTGCTTGCCCTTTCATAGTCCTATATAGCCAGCGTGAAAGTCCGATGGAGGGTGGAGGGTAGCGGTGGACTACTGTGACCTGAATGAAGTTACGCCACCACCGAGCGTTGCCGTATCAGAACTCCTGTATGAACTGGAGTCCAAGGCAGCCAAGTGGTGTGCTACAACTGAAATGCCAACGCATTTTTCTCAGTCTCTGTGGCAGCAGAGTGTAGGCCCCAGTTTGTTTCCATGTGGAGGAGCGTCCAATACACCTGGAACCAACCGTCCCAAGGGTGGAAGCTCAGTCCCACCATTTGTCATGGACTTATCCAGACTGCACTGGAACAGGGTGATGCCCCTGAACGTCTGCAGTACATCGATGACATCATCATTACGGATGCAGAAGAAGGGCAGAGACCAACTGTCCTCCATATCTTGGTGAAGGGATGTGGTGGGTTGACCCTGGCTGGAGGCCAAGTGCCCACCAGAGCCACTCTATCACTCCCCCTTCTTCACTGGACAGGGGACAAAAGGTATAATGAGAGGCTCATGGGTTGAGATAAGGACAGGGAGAGATCACTCACTAGTTGTCGTCACAAGCAAAACAGAGTAGAGGAATGAGAAATAAAATCAAATCTTAAAACACCTCCCCCCACCTCTCCCATCTTCCTGGGCTTAACTTCACTCCCGGTTTCAACCTCCTCCCCCCTCAGTGGCACAGGGGGACGGGGAATGGGGGTTGTGGTCAGTTCATCACATGTTTCTGCTGCTTCTTCCTCCTCAGGGGAGGACTCCTCACACTCTGCCCCTGCTCCAGCGTGGGTTCCCTCCCACGGGAAACAGTCCTTCACCAACTGCTCCAGCGTGGGTCCCCCACGGGGTCACAAGTCCTGCCAGCAAACCTGCTGTGGCGTGGACTCCTCTTTCCACGGGGCTACAGGTCCGGCCAGGAGCTTGCTCCAGCGTGGGCTTCCCATGGGCCACAGCCTCCTTCAGGTGCCTCCACCTGCTCCGGCGTGGGGTCCTCCATGGGCTGCAGGTGGAATCTCTACACCCCCTCATCCTTCCTCCATGGGCTGCAGGGGGACAGCCTGCTTCACCATGGTCTTCACCACAGGCTGCAGGGGGATCTCTGCTCCGGCGCCTGGAGCACCTCCTGCCCCTCCATCTGCACTGCCCTTGGTGTCTGCAGAGTTTCTCACATCTTCTCACTCCTCCCTCTGGCTGCAAAAGCTCCCTCTAACTTGTTTTTTCCCTTCTTAAATATGTTATCACAGAGGCGCTGATTGGCTCGGCCTTGGCCAGCGGCGGGTCCATCTTGGAGCTGGCTGGCATTGGCTCTATCAGACACAGGGGAAGCTTCTAGCAGCTTCTCACAGAAGCCACCCCTGTAGTCCCCCCACTACCAAAACCTTGCCACACAAACCCAATACAAGGGACTTCTGGTCTGAAACCACAGGAGTCCAACAGTGAATTCACTGACCAGGAGCAGAAGGTCCCTGACCCTGGCTGGGTGGGGGAAAGGGATGACCAGAGTTACTGCGCTGTGTGGGTTCAATGGCCAAGCACATCGGATCCATGGAGTACAGGGCTGTGGGGGACACAGGTGCAGAGCGTACCCTAATGCCATCAGAGTACAAGGGGACATGTATGGTTGTGGTGTTCATCTCCACAAGGACTCATGACATGCTCTGGTCCCTGCTTTCCAGGAAGCGGCTGGACGTCCACTGGCCGATGGGAAGTGGTGAAAAAATCCCTTCTTTGCTTTGCTTGTGCGCACAGCTCTCGCTTTATCTCCCTTCACAGGGGAGGAGAAGGCCCAATATGCTGACCAGACCCGCCTCTTCATCTGCTGCCTTGGATTATTATCCATTATTCCTTTTTCATGTAGGCAGTGATGAAGTTGCAATAAGAAGTCTAAATAAAGCGGATGTTCTTCTGGGGGTCTACTATCCACTGCTACACTTTCATGTGGGCAGGAATGACACCACAAGCTGGAACCTAGGCAGAATCAAGGACGACTATAAAGCCCTGGGGGTGCAAGTGAAAAACATTGGTGCCCAAGTGATCTTTTCCTCCATTCTACCAGTTGGAGGAAAGGGTGCAGCCAGACATAGACATATAATGCATATCAACTCCTGGCTACGTGGCTGGTGCCAAGGGTTTTGGCTTTTATGACAACAGGACATTATTTGATGACTATAACCTGTTAGGGAGGGATGGGATCCACCTGTCTAGAAAAAGCAAGGGAATCCTTGGCAGCAGGCTGAACAATTGGTGAAGCGGGCTTTAAACTGAAGGACTCAGAGGCTGGGGTCCAACGTGGCAATGCTCATGCCATTGCATCCAACTGGGGAATAAGCCAGGCCAACCAGAGCAGTGACAAATGTTCCTTAGCTGCCTCCCAAGAGGAGAAGCAGAAAGCCAACCACCTCAAGGGTGTGTATGGCCATGGTGGACCCTCTTGCACTCCTCCAGGGAGACCTGCATGCTCGATTACTTCTCTGAAATGCCTGCACACCAATGCACGCAGCATGGGGAACAAACAGGAAGAACTAGAGGTCTGTGTGCGGTCACAGGGCCACGATCTCATTGCAGTTACAGAGACATGGTGGGGTAGCTCGCATGACTGGAATGCTGTCATGGATAGTTACATAATTTTTAGGAAAGACAGGCCAGCAAGGTGAGGTGGTGGAGTTGCTCTTTATGTGAGAGAGCAACTGGACTGTATCGAGTTCCACACAGGGGTGGATGAAGAACAAATTGAGAGCTTGTGGGTAAGGATTAAGGGGCAGGCTAATATGGGTGACACCGTTGTGGGTGTTTACTACAGGCCACCTGATCAGGATGAGGAAGTTGATGAGGCCTGCTACAGACAGCTGGAAGTAGCCTCACGATCACAGGCCCTGGTCCTCACTGGGGACATCAACCACCCTGATATTTGCTGGAAAGGCAGCATGGCCAGGCACGCACAGTCCAGGAGGTTCCTGCAGAGCACTGATGACAACTTTTTGATGCAGGTGGTGGAGGAGCCCACGAGGAGAGGGGTGCTGCTGGACCTCGTACTAACGAACAAAGAAAGATTGGTTGAGGAGGTTGGGGGCAGTCTTGGCTGCAGTGACTATGAGATGGTGGAATTCAGGATCCTGCGTAGAAGGAGCAAGGCAGTAAGTAGGATTACAACTCACTCACTTTGGCCTCTTCAAAGACCTGCTTGGCAGAATCCCATGGGTTAGGGCTCTAGAAGGTAAGGGGGCTGAGACCTGGTCAATATTCAAGCACCACTTCCTCCTAGCTCAAGATCAGTGCATCCCGAAGAATAGGAAATCAAGCAAAGGAGGCAGGAGTCCTGCATGGATGAGCAAGGAGCTCCTGAAGAAACTCCAAAGGAAGAAGGAAGTTTACAGGATGTGGGAAAAGGGACTGGCCACTTGGGAGGGATATAGGAATGTAGTCAGAGAATGTCGGGATGCAAGAAGGAAGGCTAAAGGCCACTCGGAATTAAAACTGGCAAGGGATGTCAAGGACAACATGAAGGGCCTTTTCAAATACATCAGCAGCAAAAGGAAGACTAGGGAAGTTGTGGGCCCACTGCTGAATGAGGTGGGTGCCCTGGTGACAGAGGATACAGAGAAGGTGGAGTTACTGAATGCTGCCTTTGCTTCAGTCTTTACTGCTAAGGCCGGCCCTCAGGAATCCCAGACCCTGGAGGTAGGAGAGAAAGTCTTGTGAAAGGAAGACCTTCCCTTGGTTGAGGAGGATCAGGTTAGAGAACATCTAGGCAAACTTGACACCCACAAATCCATGGGCCCTGATGGGATGCACCCACAAGTGCTCAGGGAGCTGGCAGATGTTATTGCTAAGCCACTGTCCATCATCTGTGAAAGGTCCTGGAGAACAGGAGAGGTGCCTGAGGATGGAGGAAAGCCAATGTCTTCAAAAAGGGCGAGAAGGAGGATTCGGAAAACTACAGGCCAGCCAGCCTTGCCACCTGGAAAGGTAATGGAACAGCTCATTCTGGGGGTCATCAATAAGTATGTGGAGGAAAAGAAGGTTATTGGGAGTGGTCAACAGGGATTCACCAAGGGGAAATCATGCCTGACTAATCTGATAGCCTTCTATGATGGCAGGACTGGCTGGGTGGATGAGGGGAGAGCAGTAGATGTTGTCTACCTCAACTTCAGCAAGGCTTTTGACACCGCCTCCCATAACATCCTCATAAGCAAGCTTAGGCAGTGTGGGTCAGGTGCGTGGACAGTGAGGTGGGTTGAGAACGGGCTGAATGGCAGAGCCCAGAGGGTTGTGATCAGCGGTGCAGAGTCTCATTGGAGGCCTGTAGCTACTGGTGTGCCCCAAGGGTCAGTGCTGGGTCCGGTCTTGTTCAGCATATTCATCACTGACCTGGACAGGGGACAGAGCGTGCCCTCAGCAAGTTCACTGACGATACAGAACTGGGAGGAGTGGCTGACACACCGGAAGGCTGCACTGACATTCAGCGAGATCTGGACAGGCTGGAGAATTGGGTGGAGAGGAACCAACTGAAGTTCAACAAGGGCAAGTGTAGGGTCCTGCACCCAGGGAGGAATAACCCCAGGCACCAGTACAGGGTGGGGGTGACCTGCTGGGAAGCAGCGCTGCAGAGAAGGACCTGGCAGTCCTGGTGGACAAGCAGCTCTCCATGACCAGCAGTGTGCCCTCATGGCCAAGAAGGCCAATGGTGTCCTGGGGTGCATTGAGAAGAGCGTGGCCAGCAGGTAGAGGGAGGTTCTCCTCCCCCTCTGTTCTGCCCTGGTGAGGCCACATCTGGAGTTGTGTGTCCAGTGCTGGGCTCCCCAGTTCAAGACAGACAGGGAACTACTGGAGAGAGTCCATCAGAGGGCTGCAAGGATGGTGAGGGGCCTAGAGCATCTCTCGTATGAGGAAAGGCTGAGAGAGCTGGGGCTGGTTAGTCTGGAGAAGCCTGAGAGGGGATCTGATCAACGCTTATAAATATCTGAAGGGTGGGTGTCTAGAGGAAGAGGCCAGACTCTTCTCAGTGGTGCCCAGTGACAGGACAAGGGGCAACGGGCACAAACTGGAACATGGGAAGTTCCATCTGAACATGAGGAAAAACTTCTTCCCTCTGAGGGTGACCGAGCACTGGGACAGGCTGCCCAGAGAGGTTGTGGAGTCTCCTTCTCTGGAGAGATTCCAAACCTGCCTGGACATGATCCTGTGCGACCTGCTCTGGGTGACCCTGCTTTGGCAGGGGGCTGGACTAGATGATCTCCAGAGGTCCCTTCCAACTCCTACCATTCTGTGATTCTGTGACTTCAGGAGAGTCAAGTTTGGCCTCTTTGGGGACCTGCTAGGTACAGTGCCATGGGACAAAGCCCTACAAGGAAGAGGGGCCCAAGAAAGTTGGTTAGTATTCAAGGATCACCTCCTCCAAGCTCAGGAGTGATGCATCCCAACAAAGAGGAAGTCAGGCAAAAACGCCAGGGTGCCTGCATGGATGAACAAGGAGCTCCTGGACAAACTCAACCACAAAAAGGAAGCCTACATAGGCTGGAAGCAAGGGCAGGTAGGAATACAGAGAAACTGTCTGAGCAGCCAGGGATCAGGTTAGGAAAGCCAAAGCCCTGATAGAATTAAATCTGGCCAGGGATGTCAAGGACAACAAGAAAAGCTTCTATAGGTATCTCAGTGATAAAAGGAAGACTAGGAAAAATGTGGGCCCTCTTCAGAATGAAATGGGAGACCTGGTTACCCAGGATATGGAGAAGGCTGAGGTGCTCAATGACATTTTTCCTCAGTCTTCACCAGCAAGTGCTCAAGCCACACCACCCAAGTGGCAGAAGGCAAAGGCAGGGACTGGGAGAATAAAGAACCGTCCATTGTAGAAGATCAAGTTTGAGACCGTCTAAGGAACCTGAAGGTGCACAAGTCCATGGGACCTGATGAGATGCCTCCATGGGTCCTAAGGGAACTGGCGGATGAAGTTGCTAAGCCACTCTCCATCATATCTGAGAAGTCGTGGCAGTCCGGTGAAGTTCCCACTGATTGGAAAAGGGGAAACATAACCCCCATTTTTAAGAAGGGAAAAAAGGGAGACCTGGGGAACTACAGGCCAGTCAATCTCACCTCTGTGCCCAGCAAGATCATGGAGCAGATCCTCCTAGAAACTGTGCTCAGGCACTTGGAAAATGAGGAGGTGATTGGTGACAGCCAACATGGCTTCAGTAAGGGAAAATTATGCCTGACAAATTTGGTGGCCTTCTGTGGGGGTTACAGTGTTGGTGGATAAAGGAAGAGCAACTGATGTCATCTACCTGGACTTGTGCAAAGCATACACTGTCCCGCACAACATCCTTGTCTCTAAATTGGGCAGACATGGATTTGACAGATGGGCCACTCGGTGGATAAGGAATTGGCTGGATGGTTGCACTCAAAGAGTTGTGGTCAATGGCTCGATGTCCAAGTGGAGAACAGTGACGGGTGGTGTTCCTCAGGGGTCAGTACTGGGACCGGTGCTGTTTAACATCTTTGTTGGCGACATGGACAGTGGGATTGAGTGCACCCTCAGCAAGTTTGCCAATGACACCAAGCTGTGTGATGCGGTTGACACGCTGGAGGGAAGGGATGCCATCCAGAGGGACCTGGACAGGCTAGAGAGGTGGGCCCATGCGAACCGCATGAAGTTCAACAAGGCCAGGGGCAAGGTCCTGCACATGGGTCGGGGCAATTCCAAGCACAACCACAGGCTGGGTGGAGAAGGGATTGAAAGCAGCCCTGAGGAGAAGGACTTGGGGGTGTTGAGGGATGAGAAGCTCAACATGACCCAGCAATGTGCGCTGGCAGCCCAGAAAGCCAACCGTGTCCTGTGCTGCATCCCCAGCAGCGTGAGCAGCAGGTTGAGGGAGGGATTCTGCCCCTCTGCTCCGCTCTGGTGAGACCCCCCTGCAGTGCTGCATCCAGCTTGGGGGTCCCCAGGGCAAGAAGGACATGGAGCTGTTGGAGTGAGTCCAGAGGAGGCCACAGAGATGATCCGAGGGCTGGAGCACCTCTGCTATGGAGACAGGCTGAGAGAGTTGGGGTTGTTCAGCCTGGAGAAGAGAAGGCTGCGGGGAGACCCTAGAGCCTCTTCCAGTCCCTGAAAGGGCCTACAAGAAAGCTGGAGAGGGACTGGAGAGGTCCTGGTGGACAAGAAGCTCAGTATGAGTGAACAGTGTGCTGCAGCGGCAAAGAAAGCTAGCAGGATGCTGGGTTGCATCAACAAGGGCATCACCAGCAGAGATAAAGAAGTCATTATCCCACTCTACTCAGCGCTTGTCAGGCCACACCTGGAATATTGTGTTCAGGTTTGGTCCCCACTATAGAAAATAGATATGGAGAGGCTGGAGAGGGTCCAGAGTAGGGTCACCAGGATGATCAAAGAACTGGGAAGCCTGCCATGTGAGGAATTGGGTTTGTTCAGCCTTGAGAAAAGAAGGCTTAGGGGAGACCTCATCACCATGTTCCAGTACTTAAAGGGTGGCTACAAAGAAGATGGAGACTCCCTTTTTACAAGGAGTCACATGGAAAAGATGAGGGGTAATGGGTGCAACTTACTCCTGGGGAGATTCCAATTGGGCACAAGAAGAAAATTTTTCACAATGAGAACAATCAGCCATTGGAATAATCTCCCCAGGGAAGTGGTGGATTCCCCAACATTGGACACTTTTAAGATTTGGCTGGGTGGGGTGCTGGGCCATCTTGTTTAGATAGAGCTTTTGCCAAGAAAGGTTGGACCAGATGATGATTGAGGTCCTTTCCAACCTGGGATTCTATGATTCTATGACTTTTTACAAGGGCGTGTAGTGATAGGACAAGGGACAATGGCTTTAAACTAAAAGAGGGGAGATGGAGATGAGATCTGAGGCAGAAATTCTTCCCTGTGAGGGTGGTGAGGCCCTGGCACAGGTTGCCCAGAGAAGCTGTGGCTGCCCCTGGCTCCCTGGCAGTGTTCAAGGCCAGGTTGGATGGGGCTTTGGGCAACCTGGGCTGGTGGAGGGTGTCCCTGTCCATGGCAGGGGGGTGGGACTGGATGGGCTGTGAGGTCCCTCCCAACCCAAACCAGTCTGGGATTCTGGGATTCTATAAGAGTGTGGAACCCATCTGGATTTTTGGGGTGACAGGAGGAGCCCAACAGTTGTCTGTATTGGACGCTGAAGTGAACTTAACAGGGGACAAGTGGCAAAAGCAACCTATGGTGCCCAGTCCAGAGGCCCCATGCCTCCTTGGCATAGGCTACCTCAAGGGAGGTTACTTCAAGGACCCAGAAGGGTTCTGGTGGGCCTCTGGTGTATCTGCCATGGATACAGAGAAGATTAATCAGCTGTCTACCTTGCCTGGCCTGTCAGTTTTCTAGTTGCAAAGGTTAGAAAAGTTTCTTGAGATGCTTCCCCGGCTCGAGTGTGTTAATATTCATCAGTTGATTCTTGGGACAACACAGATTTCTGTGAATTAGGGTTACCTCAGCTCTGGCATCTATAAGATCCATACCCATCACTCACTCTGCCAGCCCCGGGGGTTACAGGCAGAGCAGAGGGGTGACAGCCCCAGGCCCCCGGCTGCCGGCCCCTATTCTTGTTTCCGGTGGGGTGGGACACAGACACCCCCACCAGTCAGAGCAGGCAGGACCCGTGCCCCAGCGCCCCTCCTCTGCCCCTTCCCCTTTGCCTGTTCAGAGAAGCCCCACAGGTGAGGCACTGGTTTGCCGTCCACCTGCTGCCCGTGCGTCCCTGCCTGCACTACTGCCAGGAACGTCAGTCACCGTCCTCTGCTGCTTTGGCACCTGTAACACCCTACAGCTCCTTCCCTTCCCCTCAGCCGGGCAGCCGCCATGCTGCCGCAGTGATAGGAGAACGTCCCGCACCGCCTTCCCCGGCATGGGGGCTAGCTGTGCCCTCAAAGTGAACGGGGCAGCCGCTAAAACCTGCTTTTTCATGCTGAGGGGCAAAGGTTCCCCGAGGGGGCTTACCGAGCCGCACTGGTACCCGCCTTGCCATGCGGTGAGTTCTCCTCCTCCGTTCTGGCGAGCCTCACCTGTATTTTCCCAAAGCACTACTTTGTCACCCCCCTTCCAGGGCCAGGGTCCCCGCAGACACTGGGAGAGCGGCAGGTTTGGCGAGGGGGCTCTCGAGCACGTTGAGGGTTTGGATGGTCGCTGCCTGCCCCGAGGTCCCAGGCGCGCGGCAGCTGCGGTGCCAGCCTTTCTCCCGGCGTCTCTGCCAAATTTTGCAACTCGGTTTGTCTGAAAATGGGGGTGTGCTGGGCTGTCCGCGGGGATCCCTTTGCTTCATTAATCAGTGATGGCTGGGCAGCGATGCTGCTGCCGTACTCATCCTCCAAGCCCTCTGACCACTCCTCAGCACCCAAGTCCTGGAGTCGCCCATCCTACTGCTCATTCCTGTGGTGAGTGGCTCGGGCCTCAGCGGCTCTGCTCACGGGGGGCTCCACGCACCCCCCCCCAGCCCCACTACCCGCTGCCGCAGGGCCCCCCTGCAGCGCTGTGCCTGCGCTTGCCTTCGCATGAGGTGGAAACGCTCCGACATTTGCTGCAAGCACGCCCATAACCACCGCACACAACACAACTCCGGCTGAGCCTTTCCTTTCCCTGCCCCTTCTTTTTGGAGACAAGGGAATATTTCAGTAGGGGTAGGACACGCAGATAACTCCTTCTCCTTCTCCCAGCTCCCTGGGGGGGTCAGCCGGGCCAAAAACCATGCGGCGGCCTCCCACGGCTGCGTGTGGGGCCAGCCGTGCACACCAGTGCTCCTTTCCCCACTGCCCTTTTTCCAGAAAGGCATTTCTGACCAGGATCTTGCCACCAATACTACATAAAAAGCACAGGGGCTGCTGCTTGTTAAGGATACCAGCAAGAAGGGCAGTCAGACTCTGTAAAATATTGATTAAAATACCATTAAATTTGAAAACCTGGAGATAACAGGAGAAAGAATAAATGTATAATCTTACATCCCTTTGGATGCTGGGAAGCCCGGGTCATGGAGCATCACATGGATCTCCAGCCAAGGCACGGCACGGGGCGCAGGGGAGAGGTTCACCGGCATCATGGTCTGTAGGGTTTTTATAGGCTTTTCCCTGAAGTAAACAACATAGTTTCTGCAGTTGAGCAAAAGGACGTTTAATGAAAACACGCTGCTTCACTTCAAGATAAAGACAAGGACAGGCCGGTGGCATCATCGCCAGGTGCCGAGTGGGAGCTGCCTGCAGGCTTCTCCGGTGCCGTCAGCTGGTGAAGCCCATCCGCAGGCAGGGGTGCGTGCCGCCCGGCGCAGGCCCGATGACCGAGCCCCCCCACGGCACGCATAGCTCGGCTAAGCCTGGGCTCCTCGGGCCAGCGCTTGCCTGGGTTGCTGGCCCCTCGGTGCCCAGCAGTCTCCCTCCCAGACCAGTGCGGGTACCGGGGTGGGGACCCTCCAGCATGCTCCAGGAGCAGTCCCACTGTGGCTCAGCTTTGGAGAGGGAACCCTGTGTGGACAGGGAAAGAAGAGACAGCAATCTTAACTTTTTTTTATAGATAGAGGTAACATGACAATGGTAAGGTGCCTGAACTCTGTGATGTGACATGGAGAATTCAAGCAGGGCAAACTGCTGGGGAGGCAGCGCGCAGGCAGCAGCAGGCAGCCCTGCGGCCGTTCTCGGTGGTTTTGAAAACCACACGTAGTGAGCGCAAATGAAAAGAGCAGAAAGGCGGCTCGCCACAGGCTGCTGCAGATAAACTCCGAGCTCCCTTCCTCTGCCGCTGTCAAGCTTAACGCAGGAGACTGGAAGGAGCATTTGCACCTCTGATACAGCAGGCAAGGGGCTGCCAGGAAGACGGGCTCAGCAACAGACTGTGGTTTGGGGATGGGGGATCCATGAGCCAGCTCTGTGCGGTTTGTTTTAGTTGCATCATGTCTCTGCCCGTGTGGTTGTGGGCTCTCTGAGCCACCGCTCGTGCACTGAGGTCCCTTTTCATGCAGCATTCTCAGTCCTTGCTGCACGTACCACCCCAGCACCTCACTAACACCTCTCCAGAGAACTTTTTATCAGGCACCAGAGATCCGTGGTACTACGAGGGTTGTGTCCTGCAAGGGCTCCCCTCTCCCCTCAGGGGCAGAACAGACGGAACAGATTTACAGTAAAAGCACTCAGCAAATCTTTACAGCAAAACTCTGCCTCGCAGCCTCCCGTGCACAGGGCGCGTAGGACGGACGTCTTGCTGCAGGACAGCCGTGCAGTTTGCACTGTGATACGTGCTGTTCCTTCAACGGATGGCAACAGAAGGGGTTAAAAATCTCTTTGCAGGCTGCTGTTTCTTTGGGCTGAGGTTTTCCTGCTGCAACGAACAAGGAGTAGAGCAGAGGAATGCCACAGGAGGGGCCTGGAGACCCGGCCCCTGTGCAGGAGCCGGTAAGGGGTCTGTAAGACTGGGCCGACCTCCACAGCAGTGGTTTGCGGAGGTCAGAGCGCATCGCAGACGAGGTGACCTACACCGGCCACGCTGCCCTCCGGCGCCGGGGCGTGCAGGACCCCGTGCCCCGGCACCCCCTCCACGGTCTCGGTTGCCATCTCACACCGAACGGTGCCCGGCCGTGGGCGCCGCTCCTCGCGGGGTGCCCCGTGCTGCCTCCTCTGCCGGCTGCGTTTGCGCACGGGCAGCTCGGGACGCGGCGGTCAGCGCTTCCCGAGCCTGAGAGAACTTGAGCCACGCCAAGGGACGGGGGAGACAGCAAACGGGAGCAGGATGGGAATAAGGCAGGGTGGGGGGGAGAGGCACGGCCCGCAGCAAGGGGAAACAGCCGGTGGTACCCACCCTTCCCTCCCCAGCTACGGCTGGCCTCGGCTGCAGCCGCGGGGGTGGCGGCCGGCAGCGGTGCCCGCCGAGAGGGCGAGGGCCAGCCTGGAGGCCAGCGCACCGCAGCGTCCCCCCGGCACCGGCAGTCGGAACGGCAGGAGGGGCACGGCGCGGCGCCCGCCCCCGGCCCGCCAGGGCTCAGGCCGGACGAGTGCCGGCTCCATCCCGCGGAGCCTCAGCCCGCGGCCCCGTGCGGGGCGGCGGTGAGCCCTGACGGGCCCCGGCCCCCGGCGCCGCGCCCGGGGAGGCGGGGGGAGGGGAGGCCTCGGCGGGGCTGAGGGCAGCGAGCAGCCGCGGGCGGGGCGGGCAGGGCGCGCGCGGCCCCTTTAAGAGGGAGAGCCGGGCCGCGCACGCGCGCAGCCTTCTTCCGCGACTTATTCGGCGCCGGCGGCGGAGGGGGCCGCGCGCCTGGGTGGGGAGCCATGCTGCAGCGCGGACGCGCGCATGCGCAGGGCGCCGCGGGGCCCGGCCGCCCGCCGTGCGCTTTGTGGCGCTGCCGGAAGCGGCCGCGGGGAAGTGGGGCCGAGCGGAGCGGGGCAGCGCGTAGCGGCGTCTCCCCTGTGTCGCCTCGGCCGCCGCGGGCATCATGGAGCCGGCGGCCTGAGGGCGGAGCGGCCGGCCCTGCCCCGACATGCCCGCCGGGCCCTTCGGCGCAGGTAAGGCGGCCAGGGCCCTCTCGCCGCGGCGCTGTCCGCGCCCGGCCCGCTCCTGCCGCCGGCGGGGCCTGTGGCGACGGGGCGCCGCCCGGGAGCCTCCGCTGCGCTGACCTCTGCGCTGCCCGCCGCGGGGCCGGGCCTGCGGGCGCGGCGGGGCCGGGCTGGAGCGGGCGGAGGGGAGCTGCTTGTCCCCGGGGGTTTCCGCGGTCGCCTCGGGCGGCTGCCGGGGGTCCGGCCGGTGCCGCGGAGTCGCCGCAGGGCGGGGGGAGCTGGCCTGGGGGAAGCCCCTCGCACCGGCCCGCGGCCCTGGGGTCCGTCTCGGCCTGTGCCCTGGTCCCGGCCCCGGGGACCCGTTCTGAGCTGCGTTTCGAGTCCCTGACGAGAGCGTCCTGCGGCCGCTGAGCTCCCTTCCCCCGTCTGCGCCGGTCCCGCGGGCAGGAGTGCGGTCGTGAGGGAGGGAAAAGTTCTCGTCGCTGTTTCCCTGCAGACTTTCTTACAAATAATCTGGTGGTGCCTTGTGTTCCTGGCTGCAGGCCTCATGGCCTTTGCCGTGATTTTGCTTTCCCTTGCTTATTTTTCCTCTCATTTGATCTTCAGGGCTTGCGGGCAGTCGATCAGGTTTCTTTTGGAAAGTGGTGAAGAGCAGCAAAATCACGACAAGGCTTGCTCCTGCGGTAAGGGGACCATTGGCTTCAGGAGACCCCTTTCTGGTTGTGCAGTTTGTAGAGTTGCACAAGGAACTGGACTGAGGAAGGAGTGTGAATGTAAAATAAACGTTGAGTTAAAAATTATTCTCAGTCTGGGTCAGGGAAGCGCACTGTTTTGTGGTGGAGTTCATTATGTGGTTTTTAGCACAAGCGAGGGCTGTGAAAAATTCTTAAATTCTCACATGACCTGCCTGGATGATAATTTTCTCAACCCCGTGTTTAAAGATGAGAACGATAGTGAGAAGGGAAGTGGTACTGATGTCTGAGTAATGAAGCGTGAAAGCAGAGTAATAGCAAAACATACAAAATCGACTGATGTTTTTGCTTTCTTAGGGCTTCAGATATTAGAGTATATTTCAGGCAGCCTAGAGCAATTTTTAGGCAGCCTTCTTCTCTCTGGCAGGTGCCCTGCTTTGGGAAGGTTGGTGCCCAGTGGTGGTCTCAGGAACCAGGATGGTGATGGGGTCTCTGAAGTCAGCGTGTAGAGAGTGCTGGGGAGAGTGAGACCCAAGCCCTGTGGTGTAAATGGCACCTTACGTTTGAGACCCAGCACTCCTATGTCAGATTAATGTGTTAACTTCTGGTACAGTTAGGTGACAAAATCAAACAAGTTCATCCTCCCTGGATACGGGGAGCTGTGATTCTCTTGCACTCAGTAGCACTGTGGCTGAATGGCCTGGGAAAGGATAACACAAGTTCCTGTTTTTTCTGTGCCTGATCTCTTCCTGCCTTGAATCTAGGCTTCTTTTTTTTTTTTTTTATAAATTTGATAGTAATCCTGACATGCATCTCCATTTATTCTTTTACAAAATACTGACTTGACAAAATACTGATTTCTGCTAGTGTTTCTCTCAGATGGATCTTCTGTTTGGCTCTTGCCTTTTTTATTTTTTGCTTGCCGTCTGCTCTGCGTGTTGTCCTTTACACGTGGTATGTGCCGAGGGCAGAGCCTACCCCTTGGATGGGCTCCAAAGGTGAGCTGCCTGGAGGGGTCTGTGCTGCTTCAGTCCTAGTGAGCTTAATGTGAGAGGTGCTGAGTTAGTCTTGGCAAGATCGAAGTCTCTCTCTCCAGCAGAAACTTGGAGGGCAGAGGGGCAGCAGCATTGAGGTGGGGCAAGTGGGCACATGGTAGTTGTCTGTGCTCAGGACGTTGTAGGCCTCAGCTGGCTTGAGAAATGGCTCATAAACCTCTCTGGTACGTGATCCAGGGAAGACAGGTTGTAGCAAGATGGCTTTCTGACAGTGATTGTTGCCTCTAGAGAACAGATGTCAGTACTATTGGTGTAGTAGGGGTCGTGTTAGAGAGACGGATTACTTGTTTTCTGTTTAATAATTACAAAGTATATCTAATATCCCAGAACTTGATGGTGTAGGTCCTTTATGTTGATGCTTCTTTGGCTTAGGCTCTATTAGGTCTTCAGCCTTCCTTGGGCATCTCTCTGCTGATGGTCTTTGCATCTACTGTATTAAAAACAATTGCCTCCACTCTGCTTTTTTGGTTCTGATAAAACCTAAGCAGCACCCATTTTTGGGACACCTTGTGCTTGAAATAATTTTGCATTAGAGGCAAATGTTTCATTTTACATAGCCCTTCATACTCAGCAGCTTCATAAGCATTCACATTTGCCCCCAACTCTCTCCTCCCTCAGCGTGCGCTTTCTGAGGAACTGCTTTGTACACCCATATTGGTTCCCTGACCTCTCCCATGCACGTGCTCCAAAGCCCCCACCTCTGCTTTAGGCTCTGAGCTCCTGCATGTTCCTTCAGAGTACTTGTAGAATGTGGGTCTGTTAGTTAGGTAATTCTCACTGTCTAACTTCACTGATCCAGGAGTTTAAATATTTTGGCTGCAGCTGTTCATACAGGTTTTGCGGACTGGAAATGGAACTTAAATATCTTTAGTTTTGGAGTTTTATTGGCTCATCAGTAAGTTCTTTCATGTTTACCAACTTCTACAGTGTTTGTGAACATGAGGATCTTTGGTCTTAAATGCTGAAACATCCATTTTCAGTGGTTTATATGGGGATAGCTACTAAAATTACTAAGATGAAATGGATCTGGAGGTAACATACTGAAACCCAAATTATTTACCACAGTAAGGAATATTGGCATTATGCTCAGTTTCATAGTAGATGGTAAATATTTTAACTTCATATCTCCCAATTGTTCTGCCAGTGTTAATGCTGACAGTTTCTTTCTGGATCTGTCTGTCTGGGAATCTGGGGATGTTTTATTTAGTTGAGCCTCCAGGAACATAAACATGACCCCTTTCCAAACTTGAGAGTGTGTAAAACTGCTTGGTAAACTTCAGGGGTTTGTTTATTCTTCTTCCCACCTCTTCTCTTAATTAGGTTACCTGTCATTCTGAGAGTCCTTATTGAGGTTCAAATCACTAAGACATATGTTTATGTAAAATATGAATATTCAGCTGCATGAGATGTTATTTGGGCCAGCAAGAGTGCTTTTTTGAAGCTGAAATGCAGAAGCATTGCAAAAACAGAAGTAAAAATCAGGGTGTGCTGTTTGCATGGTGTGGCAGTCGCATTTTTTTCCCAATTTGCTCTTTAAGTAATTTGTGATAACTACAGCCTCTTCTGAGGCAGCGAGTCCTACTTCTACCAAGCATTAGGTGCCTTTTGTCTAAAGCAAGTTATAGAACTGTCAGTATGTTGAATCTGTCGAAACAGAACATCATCACAGATACAACTGTGTGGGGAGACGTACCAGCCTCTTTCAACTTATGTCCAGTTATAAGAAGCTGCATAGTAGATGGGTTTAGCTACACCCCAATCTTAACAGACAGCAGCAATTTCCCATTCAAATGGCAGTAAATGAAAAAGTAACTTCTAATCCTTGCAAATAAAAACTTCTTACTGCTAAATGTAGGGTGCGAATAAACCAATACTGTAGGAAAACCCACCTCAAAAAGATTTTAAATCTGAAGCAATTACTTTTTTCAGTATTCCTTGTATATTGATAAGACTAACAGAAGAGTTCTTTTATGGCAAGACCAAAGGAAGTCTTGAATGTTAGTAAGATACAAATTTGATCATGAAATTTATGTATGAAGGTCAGGCAGCAGGCTGTGGCACCAGAGGTTTTGGTTACCCTGTCCTGCTGCTAAACCTCTCTGAAACGTGGCATATTGCATCCATCCTGTATCTGTTGCAAATGCTGCTTCTCTCAGAAGTGTGGAAGGGTCACGCAAAAGAGCTTTGCATCTTTGCTCCAGCACGGCTGGGAGGTGCATGAAGGCAGGTGGTTGTGTCCTGCCATTGCCTTGCCCTAGTGCAATGAGGGTTTTTCAAAACGCAGCAGGATTTGGAAATTCTGTCCTTTCTGATGACTTTTGTCTCTAGATGAAAGCTCCTCATTTGTAGGCACTGCCTACAATTTGCTTGTGCTGTGCAACACTTCTGTGCTTCTGGGAACCCTGTTCTGGTGTAAGGGCAGCCACAGCAAGCGTGCTTGCAGTTATCGGCATGCTGATAAGTTCCTGCCGTGAGCTGTTAGCTACCAGTCCTTCAGCTGGAGTGTGGCTATGGAAAGTACATGCTGCTTATCAGTTGAAATCAGTTTATTTAAACCAACGCTCTTCAAATGGTGTTATGTGCTTCTGTAATGAACTGGAGCGTCAAGAGGGAGGGAAGGCGAGTGCCTTCGCCTTTCCCTCGTGGTGGGCAGCACGGGGGGCAGGGGAAGGGGCATGCTGTGCTGGGAGCAGAGGCAGTGCTGTGGGCTGGAGGGAGGGGAAGTCCTGTAAAGTGGATGGTATTTCACTTCTGTCCCTCCTTCTTCCACTCCAAATGCAAGCTGGAGACTAAGGCAGCATTCAGGTGGGACAGAAAGGGGAAGATGAAAAGGCCCTGTGGGTATAGGGTATGAAAGGAAAAGACAGCAGTAGGGAAACCTGTATAATGAAGTTAAGCAGTGACTGAAGCCGTCGCTAAGGATTGTGGGTCATGTTCATTTTGGGGTTTGTTTTTTTGTTGTGGGGTTTTCTGGTTGTTGTTGTTTTGTTGTGAATTCTCTGTGTCCCAAGAGCTAGTGTCTTGGAACTGTTGTTTTCCTCTAAGCCTAAGAGTTTTGACCACAGGGGTATGCGTGTTCCCCCGCCACAGCCCCCAGAGGAGAGCGAATGCCTAAAGGATGGAGAGGATATTGCTTCCTGCAGGCCGTGGCTGCTCCGATTAATTTGCTATCAGATGAGCACATGTGACTGCTGCCTCAAACCAGGAAAGACATAGTTTGGAAAACCACGATCTTGCTGCCTTGCCTTCTCCCCTCCCTTGAAGGGATTCATCAGGCTTTTTATGGAGGTTTTGGGTGTAAATAAACACTTGGAGTCAGCTAAATAGCAGTCTTGTTTAAATGGTGGCTTGTCCCTAGAAAGGTGTATTTCCAGGCCTGGCTTCTTGTTTGGTTTTGGGCCAAGGAATGTCTAAGGGAGGCATTCAAAACATTCCCTGTATAACTAACCGGCTTCCAAAATGTGCCAGCTAAGCGCGGTTGGCAAATGGTCCTCTGGGTGCCATTTGTGACAGCTTGAGCTGATCTAAGCTGTGGCTGTTGAACATGCCTGGCTTTTTTCCTGTGCCAACTCTGTTTGCCTTGTTTTATTGTTGACGTGGTCGGCTGGCTCAGATAACTGATAAAGGACTGCCAGTGTTGGTGGGAGAGGAGGAAAGCAGGAGATAGCGCAGTCCCGATTCTGATGGCTTAGGCTGCCGTGGCACCACCTGCTTAAGGAGCAGTTTTACCGTTGCTGTGAGCGGGTACAAAAGCCTGCTACCTGCCAGGAGGGATGCTCCTGCCGTGTGTCCTTGCTGCTCCTTTGTGTTGGCACAGGTGTTCATCTCACCTGAGTTAGATTCAGCTAAATCTGTCTCAGCAGACAAACCTTTGTGCTGGCTTAGCTTTCTGAATGTTTTGATGTGTAGGTCATACCTGGCAGCGCATGGCAGATCTCCTTGAGCTGCCCGCTGAGACTGGACAGCAGTCCCGTGACTAGCTGCTGGCCCTGTCACGCTGTGCCTCCCCGCTGCCCGGGGCTGCTTGCTCTGGCCGGGCTCCCAAGCTGGTTTCCGTACAGCAGGTAGGAGTTGTGTCTGCGCTGGTGGTGCAGCGTGAGCTCTCTGGGGCAGAACGGCATGCCCTGCTGTGCTTCTGGGCAAATGCTGGCTGAGAGTGACTACAGAAGAATAGCTTAACTTTTGCTGCTTCTAATCTACCTCTCTGTCGTGGTTTCACAATGATGCCAAAAAAAAAAAAACCCCCAAACCCCACTACTGCAAAATCCTGGTTAGTTCACTGTCGGCTTGGCTCCCTGGGATAGCTCAGCCTGTGGTAAGGGGAAATGCACAACTGCAGTTGTGCTGGGAGTGTTGTCAAAAGGGGAACTCTGAGCTTCTCCTGTCTAGTTCTGAGAGTTACCTGGGAAACTTTCCAGTGGCTTTTCTATCCTGAATCTTTGGGACAAATCTAGTTAGGGAGTGACTGCATGTATATATTGACTTTACAAGGATTTGGAATGCATTAGAGCATGCTTAATTAAGTTTAAGTGTCTCAAATGGGCTGCTAGTCCCTTACTGAAACTTACTGTATTCTTTTTTAAAAAAACAAGCTCACAGCTATATTAAACCAAACATATTAAGGTTGAAAACCAGCTGTTAGAATCTCTTCTAGGTCTTCAAATGTATGACATGGACACATGCATCTTGAATTTACAAGGGTCTGTATCATGGCAAACAGCCTCAGTTTTAGTAACTCATGTCATAGACATCTCTACTAATTATGTCTTTTTTTTTTTTTTCCTTGCCCCCCAGGTGTTGTTTGGATTGTAGCATAGAGGCACTATGTACTCAGAGTGGAGATCCTTGCATCTTGTAATTCAAAATGATCAGGGTAATACCAGTGTACTTCACAGCTATCCTGAAAACGTGGGGAGAGAAGTGGCAAATGCAGTGGTGCGTCCTCTTGGACAAGCTTTAATTACGTCATCCGTTGGAAGTGAGAGTTTACTTAAAACAGACAAAGAAGTAAGTGCATTTTCTTAGAGATCATAGTTTCCTTATGCTAGAGTGCCAACTTAATGATTTTTCTATAGCTGCTTTTATTTTTCTCTCTTTAATAGTCCAAGTTTTATGAAGTGTGCTGTATTTTTAGATTAGTAATATACATTATGCTTCTATTAACAGCTAGTTCACAGCAACAGTGTACTTCACGACCCAGTAGTAAGTCTTTATCTGAGCTACTCTACCAGGAAGTCAAATGAAACAACCCCCAAAAAACAACCAAAGAATTTAGCAGTTAACACATAAAGCCTTTCTAATTACCTTCATTTTTGAAACTACAGTATGTGACTTTAAAAAAAAAAAAAAGAAAAAGAAAAAAGTCTTTGTATAGTAGAAGTATTTACTGGAATTTGAAAATCTTCTATTACATTGGCTCTTGTATGTTCTGAAGAGCTCTCCCTACAGGTTAGACTAAAGGGATTCAGGATTTAGAGTGATTGGCCATTTATTCATAATCTTCATGATGTCATGATATACAAATTAATGACTTGGTGTTTTAATGCAATATATGTTAAATAGAATTGCCTGTACCATGTAACTACTGTTATTTTGAGTTAGAAGCAATGTGCACAGACCATTGTTTACTTGCTAATGTTTATTTTTAATAACTTTTGCTTTGTGTTTGGTTAGGTAAAATGGACTATGGAGGTGGTTTGTTATGGACTGACCCTCCCTCTGGATGGCGATACTGTGAAGTACTGTGTCGATGTATACACAGATTGGATTATGGCTCTTGTGTTACCTAAGGACTCCATTCCTTTACCAGTTATTAAGGAACCAAACCTTTATGTTCAAAGCATTCTCAAACATCTCCAAAATCTCTTTGTACCGAGGTGAGTGAGACACTCGGGAGGCTCAGGAATTCGAAGCTGTAGTCAGCAGGTAACCTGTCAGAGAGGCCTGATGAGCCATGGAGGCTCTTGATTAAACTAAGACTGCTGTCGTTGCAAAGTTAGGAAGAAAGTGCCTCTCCAAACCTGTCTTGTAATTCTCAGTAGCAAATTGAGTTGTTGCTGCTGTGTTTAGGTAATTAGAATTTCATAGACTTGTTTACTGTTCTAAGAACTTCAAGAACTATCTCTAGTAGATGACTGGAGGGTGGAGGGAAAGGTTAAATAGCATCACTGTGTGACTGCATGCTTGGTATTGTGTAAAACAGATAACTAAGAGCACATCATGGCAATCCCATACTTTGTTTGCTCAAGACTTGACCACATTTCTGATGTGCTGGAGGATCTTGCAGTAAGTCACTGCTTTGTGCCTGCATCTTGCTGCCTGTTAAATGGGCATAATTATGCTGACCATCTTTCACTGGTAGTTTTGAAAGAATCATGCAGAAGGGCACTTGCTATCTGACAACTTGGTGTTACACAAGGCATCCTTGGGTGATAATGTTGAGATACACATGCTTCGAGGTCTTAGACATCCAAATTATATTGGCAGACTGCTCAAACATCATACTTCATTTATAGTTTATGATTTTACCTGCTACTGTTGAACACACTGTTGGATAAGTAAGAGGAGATAATTTAATGGTGCCCTGTGAAACAGTACTTAGATATTAGCTACCTGAAATTACTTCAGATCAATGTTTAATGTATGTCTGTAAGTACCAGATCATCTGCTTTTATCAGTATTAATAATGTATCACTGCAAGTGGCCTTCAAAGTGCTCTGCTGCGCTTGGATCACTTAACTTTACCTGAAGGCTTTGTTTATAAATGGCTTTGAATAACTCATATAAATTCAGACAAGGAGTTCATTGCTACTTATTGATTGTTTCAAAGTCTACCACCTAACCTTAGCTGCCATTGCTCTTAACTTGTAATGAAAAAGGCATTTTAATACCCATTAAAGGATGGTCAGGGCAATGGCACAAATCTGAGGAAATCATGCTTCTGGATTAGACTTCTGCAGATGATCTTCTCTAAGCTTTAATACATGCAGAATAGAGGCTACTGTCTGGGAACCTTTATTCCCTTGGCACACTAGGGAATGAATTCTTCACTAGTCCATGAAATAGTTCTTGCTATGATCCCTTGACTGCTTTTGCAGCAGAGGCCCTGGTAGCAGGCAGTTCAGTAGTCCTGTTTCTTGGATGCTGCCATTCCACCCTTTTCTCCCCACTTCACTGATGGAGCTCAGGGTGATAGACTGCACGTGATGCCTTTTGAATGAAATAATTAACATCCAGAGACAGGGAGGGCTGGAAAATAATTATTTTAAACACTTCTCCCCTCCAGTACAACTATTCTATTGTTTTTCTTTCAAAAGCCTCTGAGATGTATCTGAAACACTCATGGCTGTTGCTGTCAACACTTGATGTTCAAGCCCTTACTCTGTTTTCAAGGAAAAAAACCTTAAAGTTCAAGTTTTGAAATCCAGGGAGCTGTGTTCAGAATACTTTCCAGCAACAGGAAGACATTCTAAATGTAAATTAAATGCAGAACTGAGTTGTGCACACCTTGTTTGAGTGAAAGCAAAGGCTCACGTTCTTATGTGCCTGTGGAGAGGAAGATGAGGATAATTTCTGGTTTTACCCAACTGATGCACGTTGCTGGTGCTGATGGACACCTGTAGAATACTTACTTACCCAGGAGCTCTTGTAGCAACCCACATTAAACTAGCTCCTGGAAAAATCTCCTGTTCTTGTGTTGAAAATACTAAGCCTTTATTATAAGCCTATATCATATGGAGGGTTGTGATTAAAATAGCTTCCTTCCTCATCCTGGTTTCCTGGAAACAAGGTAGCTGTTGGTTTGACTGCCTTAAAAGTGGTGGCCCAGAGTTGTGGGGAGGGTTTCAGACTCTGAGGAGGATGTATAGTTGAGGTGCAAAATGCAGCAGCCTTAAGTAAGCAGTTCAACTTAAATAGCACCTCAGGAACATGTATACACCAAATACAAAGCAGATGTGTGTAAATCATTCTAGTTTGAGCACTCAGCGGAATGTCAAATGTTTACATGCACAGTCCTTGAAATAGTGTGGTGTGGAAAAGTGAGAACAGTGAAAGATGGGTGAGTCAGTTGCCTTTCCTCTGTCTGCTGGACTGACTAGAGAGAGGGAGCTTGTGCCCTTTCCTCCAGCCCTGACCATCCACACTGATGAAACGAGCACTTCTTTTCTTGATATATTTGAGCAGTCTGCACGCAATCCCCAGGCTTTCCATCTCTAGCAACCCTATCACGTTCAGGAAGCCTTGCAGATTACTTTAGCAGCGGTAGTTGCTGCTGTCAGATAAAGTTTGTGCTGCAAACTCTTGTTGGAGGCACAGAAACAAAATATGAGAACTCTTTCCCCAGCCTCCCCAGGAGATTGAGGTAGAGATACCAGGGTCTTCCATGCAACTAAAATGTCTAGAATTGTTTGAGAGACCATGGAACATGTGACTGTCCAAGTGTAATAGACATTGTTTTGTAATAACTTCTCATGAGAACAACTCTTGTTGCAAAGGAGTGTGGGAACCAAAAGGCCAGGTTCTGTAGAAATCTAGACATGAGCCTGCAAAATGCTGCAACCAAAGTTTGCCATTCAGTTGACTTTGGACAAGAGGAACTGATAGAGGGATGGGGACTTTAACAGTGCCTTTACCAGATTAGCTCCGAGGTATCCCATCCATCATCTTGCATATGGAGCTCCTACATGTAAGCCCCTTGTTACAGATTCCCTAAATCATTAGGGGAGCAAGTTTTGAAACAGGCTCAAAGCCTATCAAGATTAAGGATATCTTTTGATTAAAGTATCTGTTTTGTTGTTGCTCAGGGAAAAAATAGTGCTATAACCAAGACAGGGCTTACTTGTCCCAAGTTTTGTTGTTCTGCGGAGATTACATGTCAGGATCTAGCACTAGCATCGAGCAACCCACTGCAGTCCTGAACTGTGACTAGTAGTCTGCAGTTTTGTGTTAGATATTATCTTGTCTCTTTGTAATGTTGTTACCAGTACTGTAATACAACATTTACTCTATCAAGATAAGAGTCGATAGTATTTTTAAAGCGTGTCTATCAATGTGAGCTACTATTCTCTTAAGAAAAGCAAATCTCTCTAGCGCATCAGCATGTCCTTGGGATGTTTACCACACAACATGACTTGTGGGTTATACCACGTTGAAAGTGTTTGGTAGGAATCTGGTGATACTACTTAGTAGTCCAGTGGAAGGTAATGTTTTTATGATTTTTTTTTTTGTCATCCCTTCAGTAAGTGGTAGGAGGGATGAGGAGACGGCGTACCACTTGAAATACGGCTCGCATGTATTGCACACTTGAATTTGTAATCTCCTTTTTTCACCCTTTAAACTCATAGGCTTCCTCAGCTATGTGTCTCAGGTATATCTGAGTGTCCTCAGATACTGTACAGAATGTTTCATGTTCCTATTTTGTACTGGTTCTGCCTTGCCCAAACTAATTGATGGGGGGAGAGCACGCTGCTTTGTGCTGCTTCTGCAACACTTCATGTCAAGTGACTTGGCAGTGACAGTGTGGAACTGATTGCTACTGTAGGGAAAACCTTGATAATATCAACTTGTTCCCTGTCTTCCTTACTTAACCCCTCTTCCTTTAGTCTGATTTTCCTATTTAATGACGCTCTTCTAGTTTGTTTTTTTTTGTTTGTTTGTTTTCCCTAAATCCAAGGAATTGGGGGTAAGAGTTGGATCTACATTTGGAAGCAACAGGAGAACTAGGAAGAATTCAAATTAGTTTGCTAACAGTATTTTCTCCTAATTTTGCTACTTTCCTCCTGAATTATGTATATAACAATTACTGATGTCTCAACTACATTATCATGGGCTAAGATAAATTCCTTTGGGATAATGGGTTGTGCTTGTTCCAGTTAGTGTTTGCCCTGTGGTGGCGAGTTCTGTGTCATGTAGGGGAGAATGTTATGGTACATCTTGTACTTATTAAGGCAGAGCGAGGATGCTTAGAGACAGAGTTAGGGTGCACAAAAGCGTATTAGCTCATGTTCTTGGCTCTCATTCAATAATATTGATGTTTCATCTTGTACTTACTCAAAGTTCAGATTATTGTGCACATCGCTTTATAGTTCTTGTTTAGAAACTGAAGTACTGCTTTCTTCTCTTGCAGGCCAGACCCAGGATCTAGTCAGATTAGATTGTGCTTGCAGGTTTTGAAAGCTGTCCAGAAACTGGCTCGCGAATCGACAATTATGGCAAGAGAAACCTGGGAGGTTTTGTTATTATTTCTTCTTCAGATCAATGACACTCTTCTAGCAGCTCCAACTGTGCAAGGTTCATGTTCAACTTCCATTTGGTTCAATTACTGGAAAAACCTTTGTCTCTACTTGATGTTGAGCTGCCAGGGGGATGGGGTGCAACCTGTTAAAAGCTCTTACTAGCCACTCAAGCACAATAGCTAGCTCCTAATTCCACTACTCTACTCTGAAATAAAGCATTGTCAGAAAAGACCAAATGATTTGGAGCTGAGATCTCCAGAACGTATTTTTGCAGAAGAGTGACTCTGTACAGGGTCAGCTCATGGTGAAGGGTTTCAGATAATGTTCTTCCTTATTTGTTTCACTGAAACCCCTGTGTGTCTTGCTGTTTGGCCTACCTCCTGGAAAATAATATTGTCAGTTTATACCTATTTAAAAAAAAAAAGGCATTAGTATAGATAGAGTGCAATAGAAGACAGCCGAAGGTCAGTGAATTCCCAGTGTCCCTTAGTGACACACCTACATTGCTAGGCTTTATAGATTATGTTTGGTCTTGTAAAAAGTCTAATTTGCTGGAGGAAGCAATCGGGAATCAGTCTTTAACCAAAAATGGTGGGGGGAAAAAAATGAACTTAAAAATTATTATGCACTTAAACTGAAATCTCCTTGGGGAGATACTTGAAGTTATTTAGATTGAATACTTACTGAAGGCATGCTTTGTTTCTCTTATAAGGTGGCATTGCTGAGAATCTGGCTGAAAAATTAATTGGTGTGCTGTTTGAGGTGTGGTTACTAGCTTGTACGCGGTGCTTTCCAACACCACCTTACTGGAAAACTGCCAAAGAGATGGTGGCCAACTGGCGACATCACCCTGCAGTAGTTGAGCAGTGGAGCAAGGTCATCTGCGCCCTTACCTCCAGGTAGGAGAAATGCCATGGAAATAAACAGGCACATACGGGGGTGGTCACGGTTATGCATGTTTTTCTCTGGAGTTGCTTATTTGGGGAATGCACAGCAATCCAAAAGTGAATGAGCAAAACAAAGTGAGAGATCTTGCTGGTATCCTTGTTTTTTACTGCATGTGTGTGTGTCTTCGTTCTGCAAGTGAAGATCTGAACTGGAACGTCTCTGTTATTGTGCAATCTCAGCATCTCTCTGATGTTTAGCACTTTACAGTGCGTATATTAGTCTCCCTCACTGTGACTCTTCATGTTCTGTGAAGAATGAGACATGAATATCAGTGTAGCATTATAGTCTGTATGTTTAATGACAGTCACCACCAAAACTGAGGTGATTGCAGCTCCTGTGTGTTGCTGTGTTTGAGGTGACTCTTGGACGCTGCCTCTCCTGCCCTGTGGTGCTGAAGCTGCGCAGTGGCTGCGCTGCAGCAGGGAGGTGATGGGCCGGGGCAGGCTGCGGGCTCTCCTCTCAGCAGCAGCACTCGCCACCGGAGAGTGTCGGAGAAGAACTGCATCAGTCCTCACTGGGCATGGGAACAGTGAGGATCTGTGGGCTGCAGGAGAGGTTGGGCTGTAGCAGAAGGCTCTGAGCAGTGAGGGGAGTCTTGGTACCCTTATTACGGGGGTCTTCGTGGTGTGAAGTCTTTGTGGAACAAAGCTCAGGCTCTCGGAGGAAAGAACTAGATTAAATGGGGAGGAGCAGGGGTCTGGGTCTCCTCCTCTGAGCTCTCCTGAGATGTCAACAGCCATTTCTATGAAAGTTCAAAGATATATTAAAATTGCTGCACTGTGAAAAATTCAATAGTATGCTTTTCTGCAAGGGTTTGTTTTAACTCTGAAAACTTTTGCTTTTGAATTACCTGTCCAAATTCCAAGTGTGGATAGATATTTTTTTTTTTCCAGGTTATGCAGCTACTTGTTAAACCTGTGGGAAATAAAGCTGTAATACGAGTTCTGTGTATTTCCCACACTATTTCTTTAGCTATTTTTAGCTTGTTAGATGTAGCGTTGCATAACAGAGAATATTTCGTGATTTACTGATGTGAAAAGAACAGCTCTGTCTCAAAACATGCGTTGGTGTTCTGCTCCGTGCACTATGCCCACACTATCTTCCACTGTTGACTAACAGTCTTAGTTCTGTTGATGCATAGTAATCTGCAGGTTTTCTGTAATGTTTTAGTCTCCTGTTCAGTAATGTTGGTTTATGCTTAATGCATAGAAAGCTGAACTCCTCTGATGCTAACTCTAAGTTCAGTGGTATTTTAAGCTGCACTTCTAATACTTCAGTGAAGCTCCAGCTTCAAACAGTTAAAGTGTTGTGTTAGTAAACAGTTTTCTGAATCGGGTTATTAGCAATAAGCTGAGAGTAAATGTCTCAACTTTAAACCATATGGAAAATTATATTTGGAAATTTGTAAACGTATGCAGTGTTAATCTGTATCCATGGCTATGACTTCATAGCAGGATGAAACTAGGGTCTTATTTGTGTTGCCATACCAATAGATACTTCTTTTGCCCATCTAGGGTGCCTTAAGTCTATTTTAACTGTCTTGGATGCGTGGGTTACAATTTACTTCTGGTTTCAGTCATTCTTGAAAATGTGCCAAATTTCAGTTAAGATTCAGCCACGTTCCTTGAAAACCCGATTTCTTGCAGCTCTTAAGGGGAGAATTGTGAAGCAGTGCAGCGTGGTGTGGGACATGGCTTTGCATGGCACGTGCCCAGACTCTTCTGGGTTTGTCAGAGCTAGGATGTTCCTCGGCAAAAACCGACTGTGGGGCGATGCTTCTGTGGCACTGAAAGTAAATGGTGCTGGGGTATCGGTGTGGAGAGAGTCACTGCTGGGTACAGGTATTTCTGTATTTCTGGTTTGGACTTGAAGAAGGCCCCATGTCCTAAAGCTCACTTGCTTTTCTATCCAAGTTAGTTACTGTGATAGCCTCTGATTCCAAACACAGCAGAGTTAGTTGGCTTCAAGTTACTGTAGTGCCCAGTGCTGGGGGATGTGAAAGATGGTAATTCAGCCTGTTTAACTCTTGGTTTAGGGGTCAGCCATAGACTTTTGCTCTCCTCCCTTTTCTCCTAGCTGTAATTATTTTATCTCTGTAAAACTATATGGCTTTATAAGTGGGCAATGATGAATGGTCTTGTCCATTACAGACAACTCTTAACTTAGAAGGCTAAAGTGCCATAACTGAAGCAAGAAATGATGCTAAAAGTGAGTTTAGCTTAGGGAAAGACAAAAACTGACTTCTGGGAGTGCTAGGATATTGAGAAGGTGCAACTCTGATCTCTTCCATCCTTTTAGAGAACTCCAAGGTTATGTTGACCAGGGAAATTGATCTATAAATTTGCAAAGCTGGGGGTGAAGCAGGGATCAAACTAGACAGCAGTGGCTCAGCAAAGCTTATTTGTGACTGGTCAAGTAGTTACAGCCCTTCTAGAGAAAGGTCTCCATTTATCTAAGCCATCATCCTCATGATACTGCATTGCTATGAAGCCCTCTGCGGGTTTGCTCTTCACTGTTCCGCAGTTCCCAGCTTCTGCAAAATGTAGTGTATCTCCTTTGAAGTGCTTGCTACTCTGTGGAGTGCCAATCCTGTGCTGCTTGTAGGATGGCATCGAGTGTTGCTCACTGTGATGGTGTGAATTGTAAGTCATCGGTAACTCGGGATTTAGACCTGTAACCTAATGTGACTTGCTGGTGTCATTGGACACTTCAGCTAAAGAGCCTTGAGGATAATGGCTTTAAATTCCTTCTTTTTTTCTTCTTTTTTTTCCCTTCTCCTTTCTTATGTAGCATCTTGCCAGTTGTGTACTGCCTATGTTGTTTGCTAAGCAGACGGGAGAGCTGCTGTGGGGTGTTACAGCCCTTTGATTTGGGCGGGCCTTGGGGCAGGCTCCAAGGTGTGTACCCCTCAAAGCTTTAAGAGGGCTAAGCGGTTGTATGAAGTGGGGATCTCTAGGAAAACTTGGGATGTTGTGTTGTTGCTTGTGGGCTCCCCTGTGGCCTGCTGATACCTTTGGGGCTCAAATGCACTGTTATGTTTTGGAGGAGTATTAACTGAATGACAGATCTATCTGACTTGCTTTCTAGATTGCTGCGTTTTACCTATGGACCTTCATTTCCTCCATTTAAAATTCCCGATGAAGATGCTGGTCTGATTCCTCCTGAAATGGATAATGAGTGCGTTGCACAAACTTGGTTTCGCTTTTTACATATGCTGAGGTATTGTAATAACAGCCATCCATTGTTCATATTCTTGCATCATTCTTATAGATTTGCATAACAAATGAAAAACTTCTCTGGACGTTGCCAAGATTAAGCACCTAACTAGAATAAAGTGCAAGAGACTTGTACCGATGCCCTGCAGCAATCCAGGGCCAGGTTGTGAGTGAGTTGTTCAACTTTGAACTCTGACTTTTTCAGACTGTAAACTGGTTCATTTAATTAAAAAGCTTTTAGCTATTTGGCATTTTGGAGGATCTGAAAATAAAAGACTTCAATACATTTTTGTTTCTCTGAGATAGCAAAGAGGAAGAGCAGAACAATAGCTCAGAGATGTATACTGCTTCCGTTTATTCTCTGGGGTGTTAAATTTAACCTAGAAAAGATTATTTTTAAAATGGGTATACCTCTTTGTTTCTGTGAAGAAAGCTATACAGTTTATTTCAACATCCACGTTACTCTTCCTTAAATACACAACAGAACCAAGTGGCATGCTTGGTTCTAAAGATTCTTGGGAATGGCGTGGCATTAATGTTCTGAATGGCTAGAATAATAACCTTTTTATATAAATTTTATATGCTAATTAAAGCTAGACTGTTCAAAATCTACTTCTTAACTAACTAAAAAAAAATCTGTTCTTCATTTGTGATAGTAATGTCACAAGTATGATACTCTTCAAGTCTGGAATTGCTGTTACAGGAATTGTATCAGTCAGGAAAAATTGCTCAAGCTTTTAGAACCTGCTCCTTTTCTTGTCACTGGTTGCTGGCAATATTTAATTCACTACTTACCTTTTGAGAATAATTCTAACAGCGTAAGGACCTCGTAAACTGAGTTCAAAAGACCTCATGAGTAACTAATACTACTGCAATGGTGGGATTGTTTTATCAGGTGTACGCTCTAGTTCATTGGATCTTAATAAAATTATTCAGTGTAGTTGGGTACCATTTGAAATGAAGACAACCAGGAAGTGAAAACTGACTTCCTCTGATGAAGTAATAGCTAAAAATATATTGGTATTGAATGCTGGTTTGCATTGTTATTTCAATGCCTTAAACTATTGCGTCTTTAAGTATTTGTAAAATCCTAACAGCTGTTCTTAAACTGACTAAAATATATTTTGTTCTTTCTGTGTGCAGTAATCCTGTGGATTTGAGTAACCCAGCCATTATTAGCTCTACCCCCAAATTTCAGGAGCAGTTTCTGAATGTGAGTGGGATGACTCAAGAACTGAATCAGTACCCCTGCCTTAAACATCTGCCTCAAATATTCTTTCGTGCCATGCGTGGGATCAGCTGTTTAGTGGATGCATTCCTAGGTAATGCTTTTATCTTACCTGTGGATAGCTAGGAATAGTAACTTAATTGTTATTTTATTCTCTTTAAATCTGTCTTCTCCATAAATACAGCCATATCAATTTATAATTTACGAGTATGTCCTGGAATTGATAGGGAAGGGACCTCAGGTCACTTCTAAATGACCATCTGTATACACAATAATAATACTAGAATGCATGAAGTTGTAGATGGCCTTAGTTTCAAACAAAAAGCGAATAAGTAAATCTGAAGTTTAAAATAAAAATAGCTATCTCTTCCCCAAACAAGGCTTCTTTCTGTCTTTGGCTAATCAGCAATGCAAGTGCTATGCTTTTAATATGTTGTGAGCACTGACCACTTTGTTCATAAACTTTGTGGCGTGAGCTGTATGCAGTGCCTGCTTTTATAAGGATCTTCAGATCTTTATCCTACAAGTGCCAGTTCCACTTAGGTTACGATTAGTGGGTGACTAGTACTGCTGAGAAGAAAAGCTCTATTTCTTTGTGTCTGCTGGTAACTGAGTAGCTCGGATTTGACTGAAAGGTAAAGTGGATGTAAGCACTGACTGGTAAGTTTTACGTAACGCTGCATAGCACCTAAAATCTAAGGCGTTATTCTTAGTATGCTTCAGGCTTATTAAAAATTCTTCAGAGAGAGCATGCTATTGTAAACTTTAAGGGCTGCCTGTCTCCTACTGCTTTTTAGCTTAAATGTATGCAAACAGATGTTGTCATCTGTCAGAAGTGTGAGCTGAGGGGACACTACAGAAGACTTGAGCAGATACATAAACCGTGTTCAGAAAAAAAATTGGCTGTGGAATTAGACTGTCAGCTTTTACATGTTGTTTCTTTTGTAAAAAAAACCTGAATGGTTTAGTCCTAAGCAAAGCACCTCAAGATCCTCCTGTCTCACTGAGTTATCTTTTTACTAGAAATGCATTCTGTGTCTCTGTAACCTTATTGCAAGAAAAAGGTTTGTCAGTACTGTGTTCCCCACTACAAACGAAGTCTTTGTCACTATAGATTTCACTTTTGTAGAAAGCGAAACTTTAAACTTTGTTTAAAAAGTGATGTAAAAGAGCAAATGGTCACTTTTATTGTTGTGTCCACCATGTTCTTCCAGATGTCTTGCCACCAATTTTAAGGAGTTGTAATGAATGCTTTTTACTAATACCAGATGTTAGATTTAAAATATTCGTCTGTCAAATAGTATGATAATTTGTTAAAGGAGGATTGTGTATGGCCTAACCTTATGAAAACAACCTCCTTCTGTTACTCTGTTAAACTCTATCTTCCTCCATATAATAGGATTTGGCAGTCTGCACTGAAACAATAATTTAAAAAAAAAAGGTCTGACTGACCACTGGTAGAAAGTTTTCCTCTGAAGTGTCTCTTACGGGCTGTGTAAGCTGAATTAAACCCCCTGTTAAATATAGTATGTATTGAAGAAAAACGTACTATATCCAAAGCTTTTATGAAAGTGTGGTTAGTAATTAATTTTCAATGAAGAAAATAGTTTGTAATGTAAGACTTGAGGGGGGCATCTTGCAGTGGACACAGAGGAGGAAGCTGAGCAGCGGTTAGCTTTGCACACTGCATGCGCCTCTGCTGGGATGGCTGCTGGAGTGAGCTCCTCTTGGGCCTTAGAAATAGTCTGGGGTTCTTATCGGAGACTTTCAACCCACTGATGGTGCGGTAGTCCTTTCTGTGGTCTGCATCTGGCTGCCTGAGACTCTGCTCCCACGGGGGTGACAGTGATCACATACACAAGTCTGGATGCAGTGGGGGTGTGTGATGGTATCTGGGGTTGAGTCTTCTGTGCGGGCCAGCTGTGGAGCGCTCCTGTGGGCCCCTGGCAGCCCAGGCTCACCTGTAGGCGTGCCAGGAGCTCTGCTGTCCACATGAGTTTTTGGCAGGGTGTTGGATCGGAGACTTCAGACTTCTGAAGATCCCATGTAGCAAGGTGAAACACCCAGGGTGATGACAGCCCATCTGGAGTTCAAAGAGGAAGACTGCAGACTATGATGCACCAGGCACAGGAGAGCTCTTGGTGAAATTAAATTCAGGCCATAGGTGTGGAGGCGTGAGTGTGCTCAGGCAGACATCAGAGCTAAGGCTAATGGGAGATCTCATTGCCTTCTACCCCAAGTGCCAAAGCACATGGTTTTTATCTCGTCCTCTGTGATACGTACCTATGTGATGTGTCAAAATACTGCATCGTCTTTTCCAAAAATACCCAACCAATACATTTCATAGTGCATACTCTGCCCTCTGCATGGGGTGTAACGCTAATAGGTTAGCAGGAGTTAGTTGTTTTGTAATGTGTTATGAAAAGTACTTGTGTGCCTTAATTAACATGGTCAAAACTGTGTCAAATCTGCAAGGCCACTGTGATTCCATGCTTAATTTTTCAAATGGAGTTTGAGGGTGGTGGTATTCATTAAAATGGGAAGAAGTGGTGTTTGTTACTTCAGACTTTGCAGAGGGCTTGTTGCTTCTGATTCTGACTGGGAAGAGTAGCTTTATACACCACAAGTATTTCCCTGGAGCTGGGCAAAGACTGATCTGATGTCCTGCTGCTGCCAGAAAAATTACAGCTTGCTCTGCTTTCTTACCCCATCTCTTGTACCAACTTGGTGTTTGACTGTTCAGCAAGCTGATTCAGCTCACAAAACCAGCAGAAAACTATGGTGGATGGGTTTCATCTTAATTTAGTGAGCTAAGTTGGTTTTGAAGGGTCAGACATCTTAGAGCTGTCTCAGAATGGAGCATTGGGAAAGAAAGGCGAAGGTGAGAGGCATCTGAATTCTGGCAGGAGTGAGCTGTTAAATTGGCTGTGGCAAACGAACCTTGCGCTTTCCCTGTGCCTGCTCCTGGAACTGGTCCTTCCGTTTGCCATTTCCCATGTTCTTAAGGTGTGTGGTTCTCTGGTGGTTTTTAATCACTTGCTTATCTATTGCAAGCAGGGTTTTCTTTTGCTTGTGCATTTTTCTGCTAATAGTGAAAGGGGAAAGAAGTTTTTCTCACTGCTGCTGTTCTGGGGGGAGGAGGGAAGTTAGCCTGTTTACAGAAGGCACAAATGCTTACCAACTGGGCTGCTGTGTATGAGCCTGTGAAGTCTTGCTGAAAGCTTGCTTTATTTCTTGATCTACAGGCATTTCACGACCCCGGTCAGATAGCGCACCACCCACGCCAGTGAACAGGCTGAGCATGCCCCAGAACACTGCTATCAACACCACTCCACCCCATAACCGAAGGCATCGGGCAGTGACTGTGAATAAAGCAACGATGAAAACCAGCACTGTAAGATTTCCTATTCTGTATTTAAGTAGCTGACCCTTCTGATAGTTTCCTCAGTTAGAGGAAGTAATTTCCTTGTTTCTAGGAGCTGATCTGTTCTTCTGTTCAAATAGGTAACTACTGCACATACTTCAAAAGTGCAGCACCAACCCTCCTCTACTTCTCCACTCTCTAGTCCGAACCAGACAAGTTCTGAGCCACGGCCACTGCCAGCTCCTCGCAGGCCAAAGGTTAACAGCATCTTGAACCTCTTTGGATCATGGTTATTTGATGCAGCATTTGTTCACTGTAAACTTCATAATGGAATAAACAGAGACAGCAGCATGACTGGTAAATATTACTTAAAAATATACATACCCTTTTTTCCTTGTTTTATTGACATTTCCTACCTGCAAGATTAACATATGCATAATGAAAAAAAAAATCTGAAGTTCTGTATTGTGGTTAACCCCTCCCAGCTGAGCCAGCACCTGTTACTAGCTGAACAGGTGTTTGGAGGCTTTAACACTTAAAAAAACCCACTGCTTTTCACTACTAAACACTCCCTTGCTGTAACAAACATGGCAGTCCCAATTATGCTAGCGGGGAAAATTTTATTAAGCGAAGGAAATAATGTGATGAGTCCACTTCCTAATTTGAAATCTGCTTGGGTATCTCTGAGTAATAGCAACTTTTTATAGTGACTCTTTAATGTTTGAAAAATTGTTAAACGTTGCTCCAGATACTGCACAAAGTGGTACTTCTCCTTGTTTTTGGAGTGTTATGAAAACAGAAGTCCTTAAAATAGCAAGTGAAGTTGCTGCCTTTCAGTGACGGTTGCTATGTGTTTCCATATTCGGTTTGATACCATGGTTCTCTTCAGTCCTTAGCTGCTGGATTTATTTTGTCTCCTCTGCTTTGCTCAGCTTTAGAGCTTAGGAGTTTCGAGATGTTAGCAGAATTTGTGCCCTGCTCAGAGAGGCTTTTTAGCACTCTTCTGGTGATAAATATTCAGAAGAGAATAAACTTTCTCACTCCTTGCATTTTTCCTGTTCCTCAGGTAGTATTTTGAATGTCTGCTAAACTCTTCCAAGAGATGTAGCTCTTGGGAGCTCACTGGCCTAAGTAAGAAAAATAGGAGCAAGAGGTTTGTTGTAGCAGGTTGTGTTCATAGTGGGACTTGACAGCAGCAGTTAAACTGATGATCTCCCTTTGTTGTGTCACAGATCCCTGTGTGGAGGCGATGGGTTTAGGATTTGGTATCTGCTAAAGGTATTTTTAGGTATGCAGCACATGGTTTTTGAAAGCGTTCAGTTGTGGATTTCTGTGGTAGGAGATTCAAGCCCTCTGTAAAAGGTGCATAGCACATTGCTAGAGAAATAGCTGAGCTTAGGAAGGAGTAAAGTATAATTTGAGGGTGTGTTCTGTTGCATATGCAGCTAATGTATTTCTGTATTTAATGCTTTTTAGATTGATTGGATCATTTTAATTTTGACATAACCTGTATCTTGAGCAATTTTAATGAAATACTTAACCTGAAAAGGATGTCAGCTGAGATGCTGCTTATGCAACAGCGTCAGCTGTAAACATAGGTGTTGTGATTCTAGCAGAAGTACAATCATTCAAAATCAAAATGATTGACTTCCTTGAAGGGGTTCCAAGGCCTTCTACTCATATATGCAATGTCTTAAGTTGCCTAAGAGCAGTCAGAAAACTGTCATATTGCTAGCCTTGCAGAGGGGCTCGCTACCTTCCTGAAAAATAAAAACAACTATTTGAAAATCGCTTGATCATGTTCCTCCTCCATGCTCATCAGAGCTGTCCATAGTGAGACCAGCATGTCACACGTTCTACCATTTACTAGCAGCAGTGCATCTGAGAGAATATGGTGGAGACCCAGAAAACTGGCTGTGTTATGTCCCGCTTTTCTAGTGATTTGGAAGATGGAATTAACTTACGGAATTTTAGTCAAGTGTCTGCTGCCCTTCCAGGATGCCATGAGTGGTGTTACCACTGCGTGAAGTGCTGGTCACAGCAATGCCATGACAGGCTGTCAGAAGGAGAGCGAACTGAAGATGGACCCATACTGCTGAAACCACGGAGGGGCACCGCAGTCCAATTGCCCAATTTCACCTTTTGCTCAGCCCCTGCTTTCAGCAGGAGGACTTGTAAAGGGCTAGGCTCCTGCAGTTTCTGTTGACTTGAAGCTTTGATGTCTTCTAAATCAGGTTTTAGTCCAAATTGAAAAGGTTCTGTTCTGGGGAATCTGATCTGCAAAGCAGATGCCTCCGGGTGAAGTCTTTTCCTCCTTGAGCAGTGTGAGGCAGGAGGCGCTGTGCTGGACTGTGGTGGGCCAGGAGACTCGTGGCGTGGCCCCTCTCTATCACACGAGTGGGGCCCAGCTATAACAACCAGATTGGCACGTTGTGCCCATCCCCCTGCCTCTGCTCATGTTACCCAATATAGACCTGGCCTGAAGAAAGAGAGCAGCAGAGAAGGGACAGTTACCTGCCACAATCCCTACCCTTAGAGGACAAAAAATCTGTCGCTTTTCAGCTGTGGGTTGGCTATACCTGTGTATCACGGTCCATCTGCTATCCTCCATAGCTTGGTACAGTAATGCTTTTGCCGCTAGCTTGAGTATTCTTACCGTGTTTGACTCTGCTGTTGATAATCTTTGCATTAGCTTCAGGAAGTGCTTTTTTTTTGTGGATGCTTTAAATATTTTATGACTGGGAAGCGTCTGCACTTAAAATCAGCTTTGCTATGTAGCATTGTCTCCCACTGGCCCACATGCGTTGTTCTTCTTTTAGGTGTAGGACTGCAGCTGTGTAAGATCTCAACAGCTTTAAACCCTTCTACTGTTCAGTTTGTTTCAATGCCATGCAGTTAAGAATTTCTTCTCTCATAGCTCTCTGATAGCGTTTCTCTGTTTCATTGCTGGCTGGAGGATTTGAAAGAGGTGAAATATCTTGGTACAGGTTGCTCCTTGGTCCTGCAGAGAGATCCCCTGCCCTGGGACACTGCATTTTCTAGTGCCTATGACTTATTCCTCTTCTGTCACGTGATGCATTCTCAGTGAGAACCCATACGACCTGATTTCTAAAGAGATATTCATGAGATAAATGCGAGTGCCTAACAAGTTAGCCTGCAGATGAGCTGCAGTCTCAAGTTCTGGTTCAGAATTTAGTTCAGTTCTAAACGAACCCTGCTGATTCACATGGACTAGCACATTGTCCTTCTCCCATCTTGCAACACAAGTCTTTTTGAGCTTTAGGAAGTAAAGAGCAGTTGATCAAGGTCAATGTGAATGAGTACTTATCTCCCCTTGCTTTCTTCCTTGTTCAAGAAGATATGTGAGGCTCCAGGACTCTTTAACCTCCAGAAAAGAAGTCAAGAAAAATGACTGTGGTGGAAAAAACATGCAACTTTTTGTAGGTTCTCAACTGAAAAATGCCTGGATGGGTGGAAGGGTAACCGAGCTTGCTCTCCTTGCCCAGCTTTGGGGGTGCACTGACTATATCATCTCTAGAGGTCCCCTCCAGCCTCAACTCTTCTTTGGTTCTGTGAATATAGCTGCTGCCTCACTGTTGTTCAATTTTTGTCACCTTCATTGGTAAACTTCTTGTGCCAACCCTTGCACGATTCAGGATAATTGTACATATTTCATATTTGTGGTTACTGTGGTTTTGTCTGGGTCTCTTTGGGAAGAGAGAATTGTTCTCTCCCACAAGATTAGCTGGAGGTTATCTGTGTATGAGTGAGTACTGATGGAGTTACCACCTGGAAAGCAGTCTTCCTGTTTGCTCTTTCGGCCCTGTCCTTCAAGATAGTCTAGTGGTGGTGGTTGGATTCTGAAGCAAAACAGCAATCTTGCCATCATTGGTGTAACGCTTTTGTGCCTCAAGTGTCCTATATCAGGTTTTAGTTTTCTGCACTGAGACCTTGATGGTGAAGCTTTGTGGCTCTATAGCAGGCAGCTAATGAACATTACTCTGTACTGTGGAGAGAGAGGAGAAATGATCTGTTTGAAAATGCGTAGTTGGTTTGAAAGGAGCTGGATCCTGCTGGTGTAGTTTTTAGAATTACATGGCTGCATTGTATTTATTTAGCTGTTAGCGTAGTATAAATAACTCCTGGTGGTTCTTAAGAAAATGCCTTTGTAGGAAATTTGCTATGAAGCCTTTGTGAAGTTAACCCTGACTGTGTCAGCTCTGGGTTGTGTGTACGTGTGCCGAGCGTAGTTTCGTTGGCAGGATGTGTTTCAGTCAGACAAGCTTGGCCGTACAGTGTGTGCTGCTGCTAGTTGCTGTCTTCAACAACTTGTGAGAATTGGGAGAAACTCATGAATACCTTGTGCCGGCATTGCAGCAGCTGAATCTTCCAATCTGATGGGCTCATTCTTAATCCTTGTACCTAAAGATGTCAGTCACAAGCCTGCCAGCTGTGTGTTTAGAGCAGCTGGAGGAGCCTTACCTAGGAGGGTTGCTGGTATCACGCAGGTGCTGTTGGCAGTGGGGGAGTCTTGGGGTACAGTTCTGCCCTCATCTCTTCTGGCCCTACTGTCATTAATATTAATGTCCCAAAGAATGGTTCTGGGGATTTAGGAGCAAGCTGTAAGGAGCCCTGATTAGGGACATCTTGAGCGTTGCCGAGAGGCTTGGCCGCAGGTCTTCATCTGTCTCAGCACATTCAAAGCAGCAGCTCTACGAGGTGGTGGCTTTCTCTCCTGGTACCTGGCTACTGGAGTCTTTCCTCTCTTCTGTCTCTGGAGATTGATTTTGAGATGCAGATATTTCTGGTAGTGTTCTGCCTTTTATTTCTGCTTCGGAAGATCACTGATGGAGCCGGTGGTCAGGGAAGGCATGCCCGGGTATACTGGCTGCTGCTAAGGGGTGTTAGCAACGTGGCTTAGGGAAGATGGAGCTGTAATACTGTCAAAACTCGTGGTTTGGAAGCAGGAGTGTTGTTGTGAGGAGACTGCAGGTAAGTAACCTTCCCCTACAAGCCATACCCCAAGTCAGAGGAGCCTTAGGGCAGCGTAGTGTGTCATACAGGGAGATGTACTTGAGCTGGGAAGGGTTAATACATCCATTTAAAGAACAGATGTACACCGATACCAACAGCTCTAAATCTTACTAGTACTTTGTAACTTTTTGTTCATTGTTTTGCATGGTACTTTCCAAACCACAATTTTGGACCCGAATGCCAATCTCCTATGTGTTTAACGAGCTTGCTGTATCATAAAGCTTTTAATCTATTTTTTAAAAAAAGCTAAAAGCTTCTTAACTTATATTACGATTTCACCATCTTAAAAGTATTTTATAACTACTGCTGTCCTTTGATTTGTTTCCATTTTATTTCTATTATCTTGCAGCATCTTTTATCCAAATTCTTCTTTCTTATAAATCTTGTAAGTAGGAACCAGTAGCTTTTCCTTAATTGCGGTCATGCTTTTCTTTTTCCGTAATCCCATATTTTATTTGTAAATTCATTCTCATTGTCTCTTGTAGCTTTTGCACTTTTACTTGAAAAAGACAAGTAATTTTTTTTGTGTGTGTTTTTGAATGGGGAGGATTGTTGGCAAAAGCAAATTTATCTGCCTGAATCAGTCCCATCTTTTCTGTACTTTAGTCTGTGATCATGTCATGAGTTTCAGGACTTTGCACTAACCATGTTTTTTTTACTTAAAGCTTATTTTACAGACCTAGTGTTTGATTTGTATGCATTGTGCATGTAGTGTTTTTTTCCAAATACAATATATGGCTGGATAGCTTATTTAGGACAAAAAATGGCTCATGGGAAGATGCATAAAGATTTGTGCTTATTTGCTACTTATGTCATGAAAATTTGTAAGGTAACAGTAGGTGAAACCCCAAATTTAAAGACAAAAAAATGAAGAGAAGACACTCGTCATTAGGACATTTCCTTTAAGAAAAAAACCCAACAACAAACAAAACAACCAAAAAAACCCTATCCATAAATTAACAAGTATTCCAACTGTGGAAGTTTTAATGGGCCTGTGTTTGCACGACTGATAGTGAACCTGGGGTTCCCCAGGGTCCCAGGCCCTGGGACAGAGGAAATTCTCTGGTACTGGTGGAACCCCATTGGCATGATCCTATTAGGAGCACAATTTATCTGTTGTTTGGTTTTGTAGCTTATGAAAGTTTTGAAAATCAATATAGTCTTAGCTAAAAATAAGAAGGAATGTACTCTTTCTGCCATTAGTAATCCAAGAGTGAAGTTGTCCGGGGGAAGGGGGGGGGGGGGGGAGGAGAAAAAAGCTGATGTTGAGAGCAACATATTGTTTTTTGGTTGCCATCCTGGAAGAAGGGATGAAGCCAGCAAAGCGAGTAGCCTCCTGCATCATACACGTGTGATACTGATGTGTGGAAGGGGGACCAGAAATCTCTCTAGAATGTGAACCCAACTGGCTTGGACCGGCAGAACCATCCTGCGGGGAGGGAGCACAAAGCTGGGCAGAGCCATGTCCCATGTAGGTAACGGCAGGCTCCCGAGAGGGTTTTGTGGAGCGTGTTGTGGGACAGGGCGTAGGAGGGGGCCAACTTCCAGGTAGCTGTCTAACCTCAAATTTTTTGGCAATTTCAGTAGTCATGTGAGGAGAGAGGGACCATATCAGGAGACTGGGTTTCAGCAAATTTCTCTTTCTGATATGGGTCCTTGGGTCCTATGGGTCCTATTATTTTTGGATTTTTTTTTAGTAAGTCTGTTTTATACAACAAAATTGGCTCAAAGCAACTTGGTGTTCAGAGCAGCGTAAGAGATTAGTCAGTCAGTGGAAAACTAAGCACTTGCTTGGGGGTCACAGTAATGGCACCATCTAAATTTTTTTTTTTTTTGTATTTTAAGGTGGCAAGGCAAGGTGGTACTTCACTTTTCTGGAGGTGAGAACTAGGTGAGGGTAGATCCTTGTCCTCCAGAGAGGGTAGGAAGCAAGTACTGGATATAAGCATACTTTTCCCAGCAGACAGCTGGGACAGGCTCTAGAATACAAAGGTCAGTTGTTGTCATCCTTATAAAGAAAAAAAGTTAGTTACACCCACAAATACTTTCTAAACAGAGGCACTGACTCAAATATAGTGAACTAACAGCTTCATGATAACTACTAAATTTGACTTGATCTTTGTGTCCAGGATCCCATGAGCCTATTATATACGTTAACACGCGCAGTGAAACGCTGTTTTTTCTCTTCCCAGCTATAGCAACTCAAGCTAGCGTGGAGTTTCGCCGGAAAGGATCACAAATGTCCACAGACACAATGGCCTCCAACCCTATGTTTGACACCAGTGAATTCCCAGACAACTATGAAGCGGGAAGGGCAGAGGCGTGCGGGACACTGTGTAGGATATTTTGTAGCAAGAAGACTGGGGAGGAAATATTACCAGCTTACCTATCCCGGTACTAACCTATCTTCCAGTTGCTTTATTGGTGTAACTTTATGGTGCAAATTAATTCACAGTGAATAGGATTCCGTTACTGAACTGTGTTGCCAGTTCAAAAAACCTGGTTAGGCTTCAGGTGGTGTGGGTGGGGATCCCCAGCTGGGTTTATCAGGTCGTCTTCAAGTTCCAGATGAAGGGAAGTCCCTTAAAGTGCCTCCCAGCTGGAAGGAGCATTGTCTTTTTGATAATTTCTTGCCTCTTGTATTCTTGAGGGGTTTTTTGGGGGTTGGTGGTTTTTTAATTTGTCACTGAACATTGTTCAGATGGAAAAAAATAAGTGTGCAGACATGAGACTTTGTGCACTTTATTAGACCATGAAGGGTCTTACGTTGTCAAACACTGCAACACTGGGATTGAATGTGTTTGTGGTTGGTATTTTTCTTCCTTTAAATATAGAAATGCACTAATATTCCATTATTTAAAACAGTTGTGTTCTGAACTACCTCTGTTTTCACTTCTGTTTCTGATGAAATAAGGCAATCTTGCCTGTTATAGTGTACCTTTTTCCAAATTTTTGTTAAAAAGTGAAGTAGCCAAGGCTAGAGGCAGAGAATCCACTTTAAATCATGATTGTCTCAAACTGCTCAGGTACATTTGTCCCAGATGGCATCAAAACTTCAAGGAAGACTGAACTATTTTATTTCTTGCATGTTGTAGTGTTTTGTGGATAGATAGTTTGTGTTTCTCTTACCCACTCAGTGAGATTCCTCTGTGTTTGCAAGCCTTTGAAAAAAATAAAGGGGATATAACTATTCTCTAACAAGAAACTGCAGAAGAAACTAGGTGCTTTAGGATGATGGCCAGCTAGGGTCCTGCCCCCCTGCTTTTTCATTTGACGTGGTTGTGATGGATATGTTTGGTCTCATTTTCCAGATTGCTGATCAGTGTGTCCTGTCCTGTGCTTCTCCCACTCACCCCCCCCCCCCCCCCCCCCCCCCCAAAAAAATAAAAAATCACAGTATTTTTCTTGTGTTGGGGAAATAAAATCAACGTCTCCCTCCCATCCTTCCATGGGAAAGGGCGTAGTGGGAGAGCACAGGATCCAAGCACTGCTCGTAACCATCTGGCTGTATTTGCATTGCTCCCAGTCCATGTGCTGCAACAAGGCAGGGGTTTCAGTAAAACCGTGCTGCACTGGCTTTTCACGTGAAATACATGTGATTTTTGAGAATTTTTTCTTAAGCTGGTTAGGTGCACTTGCCTGTGCTAAAGTATCTTGGGGGGATGCCCTTAAACACTTCCTAGCTCTGATTTTGAAACTTACTCTATATAGAAAAGATCAAATAGTGGCTGCACATTCTTGTTCATGTGGGATACTGATGCTTTTTATGTGCAAATAATTTAATCTTATCTTTCTTTGTCAGATTTTACATGCTTTTAATTCAGGGTTTGCAGATAGCAGATTTCGTTTGCCACCCCGTTCTTGCCAGTGTTATTCTAAATTCCCCTCCTTTGTTCTGCTGTGACCTGAAAGGGATTGATGTCGTGGTTCCGTATTTCATTTCGGCTCTTGAAACTATTTTACCTGACAGGTAAATTGCTATTTCCATATAAACTTCATCAGAAATGTGGGGAGGAGTTTATCTTCTGGGATTTCTGTCATTCCTGAGTAGTTTTCACTGAAGGAATTCTGTAATGTGGGCCCCATAGTGTCTGTATATTCAATAGTGATAATAGTGACACTTCATAAGCTCTAATTTAATTTTATTTAATGCAATTTTCTTTAAAGCAATAATAGTGATTATTTTAAATGAAATATGTGAGTTGTGTTATCTACATATTCATTGATGGAAAGCAGTATCTGCAAGAATAGGGAAAAGGAGTGATTTAGCTCAAATATATTGAAAGCCTACTGACTTTTGAGTAAAATTTCACAGGATAGTCATTAGTGGCTGTTGCTGCAGTGAATTCATTAAGAGTAATATTACACATCGTTAAATAGAAAAATTGATAATTTAGACAAGCTGATGAAATTGGAGTAGATTCTTAAACCAGGAGATATAACCTCACTTGTCAGAGCTTTATAGATTTCTGGATGTTTTGCTAATTAATTAAAGGCAGTTAACACTACCTTGTGCGTGCCTTCTTCAACATATGTTTTATGTCTTGGTACTGCGTTTCATTATGAAGTTAAGCATAAAATATTATTTATCTTCTGGGCTTAAATCAGAGCCACTGCTTCTTTTGGATAGGTCATATAAGTAGAAGAATTTGCTGGTGGCTACTGAAAAAAGTTTATCTGCTCACTAAGCAGCTTGTGTTTTATGCAATACGTGCATGAATGTCTTCTGCGGATCTCTGATAAAATAAGCCGATAGAGGCTCATGACTGAAACTTCCTGCTTGGAAGATACAGTATATGAATAATACTTTCACTGCTTTTATATGGGGTACAGAATGCTGAGCAAGTGATGGTTCCTGCGTGAATTCATTGTTATTGATGCTGTTTAAAAAAAAAAAAAATAAATCCTGAGCCCAGAAAGAAACAGCTACGTCATATACTGCAGATTAAGACCACTGGGTGGCTGTATATTTTTAACTTAATTAAATTTGGCTCCAAATTGCTGTGAAAGGTTAATTAACTGTATGATGCTTTGATTTGCAGAGAACTCTCAAAGTTTAAAATCTATGTAAACCCCACAGAGCTAAGAAGAGCTTCGATTAACATCTTGCTGTCTCTGTTGCCTCTCCCTCATCATTTTGGAACCATTAAGTCTGAGGTAGTAAACTTACTGCTTTGTTTTGCATTTGCATTTGCATTTTTGTTTTCCTGGTCTTGGAGTGGGGCTTGGATGACGTGTGGGTTTTTGAAACCAATAGCATGCTGGCGTGATCTCTAATTGATACTGAAATAAATGTATTTTTCCTTCAGGTTGTCCTGGAAGGGAAATTCAGCAATGATGACAGTTCAACGTATGACAAGCCAGTAACCTTCCTTTCCTTGAGGCTGAGGCTTGTGAATATACTTATAGGAGCTTTGCAGACGGAAACAGATCCCAACAACACTCAGATGATACTAGGTTATTTCAATTTTTTTTTTGTTTATTAACTGTGTTATATAAGTGTCTGTCTTAATCTGCCTTGGAATAATATGGGTTATTAGTAATGTGTTGCTCTGCAAGAAAAAAGATGAAATCTCCCTCATGCTATGAAAACATCTTGAAAAGCCTCACGTTTTTGTTAAAGTAATATCTCTCTTTTTACAAATGTGGGATAGTACTTGAAAAGTAGAGGTGCAGTTTAAGCACAGTCTAGCAGGAAAAGTCCATCATAACTAGGAATGGAAATAGGAAAAAATGTTGGTTTAATATTGGGAAGGATTTTTGACTAATGCGTTACAGGAAACACTTTAGTTTTGGCATGATTAAGCCTAGAAACAAATTGAAATGCTGGGTGAGTGGTGGTCCAGCAGCGACAGAGCACATATGACACTCTAGCACTGTGTAAATACTCAGACAGAAGCTTTGGAATAGAGTCTGGAGGTGTATTGTAGTTTGGCAACGAGCTGTTCTTGGCGGTAATGACTGTATTAACATTATTCCGAATACTCAGAAAGTAAGTAGAAGCTGAAAACTCAAATAGTGCATAATCTGTCAAGTTAAAGGTATTTTTCAGACAAGTGAAAAAACATACTTGTCTTTTATTTGCCCCCCTTACTCTGCTCTTTAGAAGTGCCTTTTTCCACATTGTGGTGTTTTCGTCCATCCATAATTACAATACCACTTTCCTTTTGCTTGTTTAGAAAGGAAACAGACTTGCACTGTGGTGAGAGGTGTCTGCCTTGTTTTGGGGGAGAGAGCTGACCTCACTGATAGGGGAGGGAAAGAAAATGCATGAGCAGTGAAGTGAAAGGAAACAAATCCAGTCTGCAAAGACTTCAGGAAAGTTTCCTTGCAGTGGTTGAAAATATTTCCTTTACTAGTGAAAGGGTAGAGGAGAATAATTTGAAAGAATGATTTGCAGTCTATGCTGGTGAAGGGATGAGGCTATTTACGGATTCAAAGCGAGACCCACGGAGTGCCGGTGCCCAGAGGGGTGCACCACCAGAACCACAGGGGGATGCTCTGTTAAATCCTGCCCGTGTGTCCTGTACCCTTCCACTGTGAGCTGGTGCTGGCATCCGGCTGGGCAGATGCCTTGAATGTTTTGGGATTTTTACCATCGCTATTTCCATGATAGTCCATACCAGTCCATTTCCTCTGTGTTCCTGTTGTTAAACTCCTCCTTCCTTATAAGAAGTTATTTTGGGCTGGCTTTGGTTGGAAAGGATTCATGAGTCTCCAGTTCAACCAGAGATTCTCGTATGTGCCACCAGCTTCTCAACAAAATCAGTATTTCTTTCCAGCTGCTCGCTAAATGTTTGACAGCGATTGGTGCGTTTCCCGTCATACAGCAAATGGTGTTTTCCTAAACATTCGTTGCTGGGGGAAGCAGGGGGCAGAAAATTAAAATTGATGCCACTGAGTGTGTTGGCGTCGGCCTCTTACAGTCTGTGTCTTTACTGCTGCGTTCCTCGTCGCCTGGGGGTGATGCTGCCCGGCAGGTACCAGCTGTTCATGCTAGTTCACCTAAGGCACCCGGAATGTATCGGCAATTTTCATTTAACAGTGTCTTATGCTTGTGTGTAGTCATCTCTCCCGAGATGGAAGAGATAACTACATGCTGGCTAGTTTGGATGCGGTAGGTTGGCTGCCCCTGTGCTTAGAGCTTCAGCTTCTCAGTACAGTATTTTGGGCATGGATGGAAAACAAAGCACAGAAAGTGAGAGGCTGGGGATGACTCCCAGGTAGAGAGAATTTCAGTGTATTCCACCTTGGATTATGAACTGGCCTCCTGATTTAGGAAACTGTTTTATGCTTTAGCCAAATAGAAATGTAAGCAATTTTTAATTTGCTCTGCAAACCCACAGATTCTCTATCAATTATGCAAATATTAGTCTTGATATTTGGGGGGGTGGGGGGCAGGGGCAGAAATGTCTTTACAAAAACAAATCTCCTTGTGTTACAGTGGTTTGGGGGTTCATTTCACTGGTCACTGATCAGTATGAGAACAAGCGTGGTCCCTTGTGCTGCTGTCTCAGGGGTTGCTGAATGGACCAGCGTTACTCACTTCCATCTTCCAGCAGGTTGCTGCATGTAACGGTAGTTCATTAAGGCTTGAAAACACGTTTTTGTTTACTGGTCCCAAGCTGCCTCTTGGCTCCTGTGGCCAAGGTGGGAAGGCAGCCTCTTTGTGCCAGGCAAGAATGTAGCCGGGGCCAGCACGGGATGATTCTTGAAGTGGCTTTGGACCACGCAGCTCTGTTTAGCTCTGTTATCTAACAAATACTGTTGGTTTATTCACGGAATCAGTAGATGTCTTTAAATGTAACCTGAGTTTTTAAGTGAGCACAATCTGATGGGAGACAAGGAACGATTTCAGCCCTTCTGTGAAACCAAAATCCTTCTGAACTGAGGAGTTTGAAAAACATATGTTCAAAGCACTTTTAAAATAGCTGAAAGCACTCTCTGTCTCAGCTCTCATCTACTTCAAATGGCTGAGCCTGAACCAAATCCTGTGCTCTATAAAACTCTTTATAGAGTTTTATAATAAAAGACAATGGCAATCCTGTATGTTAGACCTTCAGTGCTTCTTTGTAAATTTTAGCCGTGAATGTTCTACTGTGGTCTTTAGTTACCTTCTTATATCTGATTCTTCAGGTGCAATGTTAAATATTGTTCAAGATTCAGCACTGTTAGAAGCCATTGGCTGTCAGATGGAAACGGTAAGTATTTTTTGTTTGTGAAGTTACCACTTCAGAAAAAATGCATTACTCCTTTTATCTGCTGTTGTAAGGCCTCAGTTAGTGTCTTCAGGTTTGATCATCTTTTTTTCTCCATTGTATCTGAGAACATCCTCTGGCATAGGGAACTCAGAAAAATCTTCTCATTGCTCAAAACTGACTTTCAATTTGCAGAACGGTGGTGAAAATAACCTCTTCAAAAGCCACAGTCGTACTAACAGTGGCGTTAGCACTGCAAGCGGAGGCAGTACAGAGCCCACCACACCAGACAGCGAGAGACCAGCACAAGCCCTTCTGAGGGATTATGGTAAGGATAGCTCTTCTGGAAAAGCCCTGTCATTATATGCCAGGGTGATGTGTTTGGGGTTTTTTCTGTTCCTAGCTCTGGCTAATAACATTAATGTGCATGGGTGTTTGGAACCCAGGGTGGATAGCCCCTCTGTTTATTGCCAGTTTGTGCTCCTGTGTGCCCTTTAGCTGGTTGTTTTTTAATCCTACTAAAGGACTCTGTTAATGTTTTAAAAATAAGAATGTAAAAGTTTATGAAAAAGGTGTTTGCAAACTGCTTTAGCTTATGTTTTCAAGACACTTACTTTTCACGAACAATGATGGGATAAATGTACACCAAGTGTAACTTAATTGCGTCATTCATTTTGGTAGCATTCCAAATGCTTACCTGACTTTTGCAGCACCTTTTCTTAAACTGTATTTAAAGAGTGTTTGAAGGACTTCTGGTTTTATAGAGTAAGTAGAATGCTTGTGATGTGTCATTTGTTACAAGAGAATTTAGTAATTAACTTTAGTTTGTGTCTTTGTACTGTGCATTTTTGAATCTTTGTAATAAAATCCATGTTCTTCTTAATCCATGTGTGGTAAGCTGGCAGGATGTCGAGATCCTGGAATTTCATTTGCTCATTTGTTCTTCATCAATTTAACTGATGTTGACCAAGTAAATGTGAGAACAGATCACCTTTATTATATTGTAGCCTAGGCTGACAGCTCTGTTCTTGCCAACCAAAAATGTGGTGTGTAGTTTTTTGGGTTTTTTTTTTCTCTAGTCCTATAACTAAGGAGAGAAGGGAGTTTAGCAGGGAAGACTTCAGTATATTCTCAGGGTTCATGTAAACATGTAGGTGCTTTCCCTACAGGATTTGTTTGTTTGAAATTATTAAAGTGCCAGTTTTCAGCACACCATTTGAATTCTGTGTTTAATTTGTATAGGTTTTCATTGACAGGTGCTTGTAAATATATCCATTTATAAGGTTAAAAAAAAGCGCTTTTAAATATTTCACTCATCGAGTCTTTAATCCATGATGTAATTTGAAAGATATTTTTGTAATATATTCATTTTATTTGATTTTTTAAATTTCCTGTGCACAGCAGGTAAGATCGTAAGAAACTTGTGAAAAGAATTTCTGTGTTTCTGCTGGATGCTTCAAACAAGAGAAAATTTTACTGTTTAACTGTAGCAGACACTTGAATCTGCTACTAGTGTAACATTGTACTTAGCTCTTGCGTGGTAAATATGATTATTTAAGTTTTTGGGAAAGATATACTTTAGGTCTCATAGCCAGAGGTTCAGGGAAATTAAAGGTCTAGAAATAATTGCATCTTTTTTTTCTCCAGGACTGATTCTTTCATTATCTACATTTATCTAAATCATACAACTTCTGATAAACACTAGGTATAGAAAAAATGGGTAACTTCTGGCATAGATACGTCAAGTTACGTATACTCTATTAGTTCGTTGCTGATGCCTAAATATACAAGTACTAATGTCTAATATAAGTTACCAATGCCTAAATTTTTTCTGAAACTACAAGACATCACAACAATTTAAGTACAATAGCAAAACCTGGAGCTAACTGTTCTGCTGCTGAAATGCAGCAGAGTGCTGGAATTATCCAAAAACGTCTTTTTAAAGAAAATAATAATAATAAAAAAGAGATAAGCTAGTCTGAATGTATTTATATAACGTCTGCTGGTGTATTTAAGGGAGTTAACCTGTGCAAAAGTGACCAACCTGATTTCTAGATTCTGGGTTGTATATAATTTTATTTTGTATGTGTATTGTGGCTGCTTTGGCTTGTGCCTGTGCTTTGCTTATTGTCACTAATGCTTAGTTATTTTCCCTCCCTGTGCTGTGTGGTATTGGGGTTATATCCTAGCTCTTAATACAGATACAGCTGCTGGACTACTGATACGCAGCATTTACCTGGTAACCCAAAGACTCAACTCGCAGTGGAGGCAGGACATGAGTATCTCTCTGGCTGCCCTGGAGCTTCTGTCTGGACTGGCAAAGGTGAGAGGTGAAGTTTTGTGTGCTCTGGTCCCTTCCCAAAGGGTGATTGTAGTCCTGTTTAGGTGGAAGTCATGCTGCCAAGCGGATGTCTGTGTCCAAGTTTGTCGGCAAACGTTCCATGGGGACATGAGATAAAAAACACTACTCCTCTTGTACTTGATCCTCTCCGAAGTAAATGCTCTGTGGCTCGAATGATGTGTGCCATGTAAGTGCCCGTTGGCTGGAAGTGAAGCTCAGGGTGGCTTGTTCAGATGCATGTGACTCTGCTGTACGATTCTGGCTGGTTCTGTTGAGCCAGCTGGATGGCTCTTGACCTTCTCTTGCATTCCCATGTGTCTGGTTTGTTTTTCACACTACAGGGGATGCATCTGCCGTGTTGGGTAGCACAGTTGAGGAAGAACTTACAACTAAGCTTCCAGTGGCAGTGTAGAGGCTTGTGCCATTAGTTTTCAACCCCATGGTGACCCATTTGTCATAGCTTTGCTTCATTGGGTGGCCCGTCTGTCTGTTCACAGTGTAACCAGACTTAGAAACAAGAGGTTTTGTGGCTGTTAGCTGGCAGATGGCAAGTGTGCCAGAGTATTACACAACTTAATTGCCCTTTTTGTAAGTGTTGTACTTGTTTTTCCCCTTCCATCTCATCTTGGAAATAGTTTTCTGAGCTTAGAAAATGGTAGTGTATTTCTAATATAAAGATGTCACCTTCTTCTGAGTTCTGTTTCTTTGATTCAACAGGAAATAACTGAGCTAAAGCTTTTGGTGGGGGCAGGGGGGCTCTTTTTGTTGAGAAGTAAAATGTCCTTTTCTGCTTGAGGGCTCTTGTCCCCAAGCTGGACTTCATGATGTTTGTTAAGCAAAAGTCCAGTGTATTTACAGCAGCTACGATGACCTGGTGTGGCAGTTCAGCATTTCCTGTCATGTTCCCCTGGGAACTCGACAGATCTTTTTGAAATACGCATGTGTCAGGCTTTTTTTAGAGCGTGGAGTCAGCATTGAGCCATGTTGGACTAGGTGCTTATTTTATTACTGCAGCAGCATGAGCCGAAAGATGCATTTGAAAGTGTTCTGCAATGAATTAATGTATGGTTGTTGGGTCTTACAGACGGTCATACAGAACCAGGGGTTCCTGCAGCTTATGTGTGTGGTTCAGCCAGGTTGTTTTGGGTTTGGTTTTGTGTTTGTTTTTTTTCCTTGGCTTGCAATGAGATGGGAGTGTGGGGGGAAAAAAAAAATCTCTTCAAATGCCTACCCAGGTTAACATTAAATATTGTAATCTTTGTATAATTCTCATGCAACTGAAGTAACTCTTCCTCCGGAGTATCTTGGATATCTTTCCTCTTTGTAACAAAGAGGGTGGAAAGAGATCACCTCTTACTGCAGAGTGGGAACCAGTTCTGGTCATGCCTTTGGAGGTGCCAATTCCCAAAGCCCTTCTCAGCTTAGGGGCTGCCCTGTCTTGTGTCTGTTCAGCACCAGGTTGTTAATGGGACTTGGTAAATTCAAAAATCCTGTTTCCGCAAGAGCGCTGGTTCACCAACCCGCTCATCATAAGCTCATCTTGAGGGTAATCTATTTGCCATAGATCTTCGCTTCTGAAGGAAATGCTGCCTTCGTCCTAGGGCTCTGAATTGTCCCCTGCTTCCTGGAGTTCGGCTGCCTGGTGTCACCAGCAAGACCTTTCTGCTTGGATAAGGGTGCACCTTATGAGTAAAGCTTTTATACGGCATGGTCAAATGCTACAGAGTAGGAAAATCCAGCTTTAACTGTTCCTGTGTCAAGTAACAGGTTGGGAAGAAAGGAGCAGAGAAATTCAGGTCTTTAGTTTTACAGTGTAGATCCTCATGCCTCAGTGTACAAGGCTCTTCGCTAACCCTCCGGCTGGAGCGTTGCTCCCTGAAGCCTGGAGTTGGGAGAGAAGCAGAGAGGTTTCTGCAATGAGTTTTGGAGGGGGTATGGGGGCTTTGTCAGTCTGCTTGTCTGAGGGTGGATTTTCTGCTGCTTTTTCACCGGTAAAAGTTACTGTGCTCACAAAATGTGCCTGGTGGAAAGTTATGTGAGCAGAATGAAGCCCTGTGGAAGGGAGACTTGGCAGTGAGTGCATTCTCAGAGATACAGAATGGGTTCCTGTAGCTGAAGGAGAGAGGTATTTGCTGAAAACGTGTTTCAAATACTAATTCAGTTTGCAATTAGTTTTTTATTAAACCGTATTGGTACCACTCTTGCTCTTGGAAACCAAGCCATGCAATGTGGTGATGCCTCAGTGCAGCATTTCCTTCCTCTAAGTTTCAATATCCATTGCTATTATGTCTGTTTACCCACAGCTTTTAAGCTATAATCATAAGAGAGTGACAGTTATTCCTATTTCTTAAAACTGCATTTAAAACACTTTTAAAATCTGTTTCTTCTCTGAAAGACTTTTGTGGAGGAATTCTCATCCTCTCCTGCTTGGGTTCCACAGGTGAAAGTGGCGGTCGATTCCTCTGATCGGAAGAGAGCTATTAGTTCAGTGTGCAGCTACATAGTGTACCAGTGCAGCCGCCCGGCCCCGCTCCACTCCCGCGACCTGCACTCCATGATAGTCGCTGCTTTCCAGTGCCTCTGCATCTGGCTCACGGAGCACCCTGACATGCTGGATGAGAAGGTAAGAGTCTCTGAGCACTCCACATTGTAATGCCTTTCGTGCCTGAGCTGCCTGGTTTTGATACGTTAAAATAATGTGGGTTTCTTTGTTTTCAAAAGTATATTAGGAATTTCAAAATTAGTTTCTGTGCAAAATAATTTTGAATTTTGATTTCTGCTCTTTATTCACTAAGAATGATTTTGGCTTTAAAATTACCTTTTGTATTTCTGATAACATCTTGATCTTTCTTGCTTTGCGAAACTGGAAAAAAAAGAGAAGAAAAGAAAACCTGAAAAAAAACAGAAACTGAAAAGAGAAATATGGGAATTAATGGTATATACATATGTAGCATAGCTACCTCCTGCAGATAAATGTCACTAAAAGCTATGGCTCTTCTCATTTCTCAGCTCTTACCTGTTGAAAGCATCTTCTAGAGTTAATGGAATTCCTTTGCTAATATTTTGATCATCATAGTTTGTTTCACCAAGAAGCCAGTTTTCCAGAAAGTGAACGAGGCAGAGCTCAATCCAAGATGGAATTTGCTTGGGAAGCCTGAAAAAGAGCAGGAAATGTGTTTCCAACAGCCTTCTGGCCTGCTGTTAAAAAGAAAAAAAAATTAAAAATGCTTATTTTCATTGTTTGTCTCCTTGCAGGGACAGCTTGGTGATCTTTCTATATTTTTATATATCATGTATATTAATATGTATTATATAATATTTTAATATAGTTTTCTATAGAACATAAGTCTTATCCTATAGCATATACAATATGTATATCTTTAAAAAACGAGAACTGAAAACACACAAGCAGGACTCTAAATAGAGATGTGTTCTGCATGCACCTTGGGATGCTGGGATGGCAGTAGGTGGCTAGGACAGGATGGTTTCCCTGGATGTGGCACAGTGTTGCATAATGCTTTATTTCCTTTCACTAGGTTCTTTTTTTATTTTAATTATCACCGCATATTGAGATAGTGTTATGTACAGTGTGTAGTATGTACTGGACACTTAATAGCTCATCCTAGAGTCCTGATAGCTGGTTGGAACCTTTTGTTGCATTTGCAAGTATTAGAATTGCAATTTTCCAGGTGCCTTGCCTTATTTGCTCTGAATTTCACCTGCTATTTTACTAGCCAACACTGTAAACTCCTTCTGTAATTCTTCATGGCATTTGCATCTTGACGTTGGTTTATTTTGCTCTGTCAGAAAACTTGAACCTTCCTCTTCACCTCTTTTTCTACATCAATTCCGAATATACGGAAGGGCAGAGGCCAAGGCATAGAACCTGCCTGGTCTCTGGTGGTAAAAACTGACCATTGCTTGTGTTCAGATTTTGGCTGTATTCTTAGAATATTGTTATTGTTCTCCTAGTGAGTTAGATACCATGATACATTTTACTTACGAAAGCTGTTGGCAGTTGAATGATTTGGAGAAGGATTTCTCGCAATTTTCCAGATGAGTTCATTCTTAATGTGCTTAGAACTTAATTAAAAGTTCTGCAGGGAGTCTCAGAAATGCATTTATTATCTCTTTAAATATGTTACCATTTTTCAATTGCACTCTTAATAATCCTCTTGGCAATTTTGTACATACATAATGGAATATATTGTGTGTATATATTCATTTAGAGCACTTTCTGCCATTAGAATAAAAACATAAGTAGACATCTATAGATGGAGAAAATTTCATACCTATAGCAAATGTGATCTTATTCCAACACTGTTAGAATAAGCTTCTGCCTTTATTTCTGAGTTCATATTACCACCATTAAGTTATTTTAATTGATGGTATATCACTGTTTCACTGATGTCTTGGAGAGATTTATGGGATCGCTTCTGTTTTAAGGTGATTCCGCTTGTGTTTTAGGATTGTTTAAAAGAGGTACTGGAGATTGTGGAGCTGGGCATTTCGGGGAGTAAATCCAAAAACAGCGAACAAGAGGTCAAGTACAAAGGAGATAAGGAGCCAAACCCTGCATCCATGAGAGTGAAGGACGCTGCTGAAGCCACACTAACGTGGTATGTCATTTGTCAGGGCGTGTGTACTACAAAGCATTGCCTTGTCTGAGAGTGTGTTATTTGGGAGCTCCCAGCTGGTGAGATCTCTGATGTAGCAAGAGCAGTTGAAAAGTCAGCCAGAAGCTCTGTCCATTTTGCCCTTTAGGCAGGGTTGTCCTGCACTCTGCCTTAGCTGTCTTCCCCCTCCTGTTACAGGTGTCCAACAGAAAAAAGATCCCCGTGATTGCTGTCTTCCCCTCCTGCCTGCTCTCTTCCCTGGAGAGCAAAAGCCAAGTCCTCCTGCAGCCCCTGGTGTTCTGTTTTCAGCCAGTCCTCTCTGCGGACAGCAGTTCCCTCTCTCCCACTTGACCTAGTGATCCTGTCTTTCCATTCCCCCTTCTCCTTATCCTGACAAGATATGCCATCCCCACACTGATTGGGAAACTGGTAGATGCTGTCCCCTGTGTAACGCAGCAGGGAATGGCATATGCAGCGGATGTAAGCTGGTGCAGGGTGGGATGTCATTCTGCCCACAGCACTGGGCTCGCTTAATATATTTGAGAGGTTCCGCTGGAAATGCAGTAACAGATAATGTGTGGGTGGGAGAAGGGAAGCACAGAGAGGAAACTGGAGATTTGCTCCAGAGAAGTTGAACAGCACTGTTTTACTGCATGAACAGCATGATGGTAGACAGGACAGATTGAGGATGGGCAGGATAAATATGTTTTGCAAAAGGCAGTAGCTGCTTGCTTTTTTTGCTCTGCTTTGCAATAAAATTGTTATAAACTTTACCATTAGTAAAAACAGCAGTGTAATTTCCAAGGCAAAAACTACTACTCGTTGGAACTTGTGGACAAACCTTTATTGCTGTCTAAAAGTGCCTCTTTTCATTTCGAGAGATGAAACTGTCTGTTCTCAGAGTAAAGTGGAAAAGTGTTTGGGGAGGACTTCAATTAACTTATTTTTGATCTGGGTGGTGGTGGTAAAGTCCTGAGTTTGATCGTATGATCTTCAGTCTGACACTGGACAACTCTCATTATTGGTTGCTGCCATAGAAATCCTCAATCTCTATAGCATTAGGTGGATCCCGTACAACTTCAGAGGATTTATGTTGGTACTTGTAGGAGCCTCCCGAGGCTGTGGCTTGAAGGAGGTAGGCACTGCTGGACCACACCTGGAGGCTTGTGTGATCCTGGGCCTTTATCTTAAAGGGGTTTAAGTTAATGTAATGTCTACTTGAAAGCCAAGACAATCACAGCTGTTGCATCTACTGTGGCTGCCTCGTTTCTTGATAAATGAGTAGGCTAAAGTATGGATGATTATCTCTGATTGTCCACAATCTTCTTAGAAGTATGTACATAGAAAAAGCTGTGGAAGGCTACAGATTTTTGTGCTTTAAAGCACATCTTAATATCTTTATAACCTAGGTTATAAAGGAACTCATTCTGTAGGCAGAGTACCCTTCTTTGTAGGTTTTCATGTATGTTTTTCTGAAGTTACTGTTTCTGTTTTAAAATACGCTGATGGGAGAGGGCAGGCTTGCCCTGACAGGGTGACTGCTATGTCAAGATTACAAATGAAGATAGGAGTGAAGATCTGTGCTTGGGAGAAACAGTTTGTTGTCTTAATCTGTTTTAACTTTTTTCTCACTTGCAGTATTATGCAGTTACTTGGAGCATTTCCTTCTCCCAGTGGCCCTGCTTCTCCTTGCAGCTTGGTGAATGAAACCACATTAATTAAATATTCTCGTCTACCTACCATAAACAAGCATAGCTTCCGTTACTTCGTTTTGGATAATAGTGTCATCCTGGCGATGTTGGAGCAGCCTCTAGGGAATGAACAGAGTAAGTTCATACTTCCCATTTCCTCCTTCCTCTGGTTAAAACTCTGGAGGGAGCTGCAAAACAAAGGTGCTTCATCAAGTGCACGTTTCACGTTTCAGAGGCTTACCTGTCCTGCAGGTGTGTGACTGAGCAGTGTTGTTCTGGGGTGAAGTGATGGGAACAACTTTAATGTCACTGATAGTCAAACATGAACAATTGTTCATGTAGTTGTCTTTCACCCAGTTGGATCAGACACTTGCAGCTGACTGCCATCTAAAGTATTGCTGATGGACAACAGCAATAGCATTACACTTTGAAAACATCCTTGTTCATAAAAGAATGAAAATACAAAGAGTATAGCAGGCTTGATAAAGATAAGTGCTCAACAAAAGGTTGATGTGACACTTTTATTTTGCACAGTTGCTTTTGCTTGCTTTAGATCTCCTGTTACTAAACGTTTCTGTGGGTGCATTCAGCTCAAATGGTTTTAGTTGCTGAGGAGCTGTTAGAACTTTCCCATGTACCATCCTGTTCTATCAATGACACCTACTGTAGAGGAGATCTGTCACAGGGTATTGGCTTTCACAGCCAAATCTAACTCTCTCTCAGCCTCATGTGCTTTGATTGACAAGAATTTACCGATCAAAAAATAATCGGGTATTAAATTACTTGATGCTTTGAACTGAATAACTGATCTCCTGTAAGGCTTCATGTATCATGGCATTACCTAACAGAATAGATGAAAATTCTTCTTTATGCTGCCTCAGATTAAGACTAATGTGTATTAGATCTGCTGCTCTGCCACAGATACATTTTCCTCCTCTATGGACAGGATGGAGTCCGGATATTAGTCTTGAAAACAGAGATTGCACGGAACTTCATGAACTGGCTAAGAGAAATTTGGGTTTTTTGAGCTGTGATCCAGAGCGCTCCAGCCTCATTCAGAATCACTAAATGGATCTTGCAGAAAGTGCTGATGCTGGGAGCCATTGCTGCACGTCCACCCACAGCCTGGGTTTGAGCGAGCATGTTCCTGACTAGAATGGATTAGAGCACACTAGAACGGCTGAGCAATTCTCAGCCTTACTCTCTCTGCTACATGCATTACTGAGGAATCCTGTAAAGCTATTAGAATCTCAAATTAGATTATCTTTTTCTTGCTGTGCATAACTTGCTTACAAATCCCCTTTGACTTCTAAGGTTAATTGCAGTAATGCACAAGTATGTCAGATCACTCCTGAGACAGATTGCTGCAGTGGGTGGCTGTGGGGAGCTGGTTTGGTTTGTCTGTGTGGGTGCTTCTCTAGCCGTGCTGCACCCTGTACTCCCCAGGAAGTACTGGGGAAGGAATGTGTATCTGCTAGTTACCTGATGGTGTCAATCGGTGCTTTACGTGCACAAAAGATAAATATAAATAATTTTCAAAAGAAAAGCTGTAAATGAATGATGATCCCTCTTCTAAGGTGGCTAATGTCAGTGGCCTTTTAAGTCTTGAAGGAAGGCTGGAATCTCTGCAGTGTTCAAACTGTCGTTGTGCAAGTTGAAAGGCACCTCGGGAATCTGCAGGCTAACCTCCTTCTCTAAACAAGGTCAACACTGACCTCAGACCAGGACAATGTGACCTGACACTGTCCAAGTAGGTCTTGAAAACCTATGAGAACAACTTGTCTGTATCCCCGTTCCTTGTGGTGAAAAATCTTCCATGATGTGAAGTCAGAATCTTTCCCGTCTTAGTTTGACCATTAGCTCTTGTCCTCCCACTGTTCTCATTGCTGCTGTTTGTGTGGGACCTTTGGAAACTCTGTCTTACCTGAACCAGCAGTGGCTGAACAATGTTTTATCATTTCCTGGAGATAATTTGGAGAGAAACAGTGATGTGCATGAATTTGGGTGAAAGTTACTTTTAATGATGAGACTGAGCTGGCTACTGCTGAACAGACCACGAAGTAGACTAGGAGTTCCCTGCTGCAGAGAGGAGGATTGCTTGTTCCTCACCAGGAATTGTCTTCTGGGTCGGGGAGGAGTGAACCTTGAAAACAAAACCTCTGTCATCATGCCTGCATTTCTTTTTGGTTAAATTATTGCACAGTGAACTGTTTGAAACTTATAATGATATGTTCTCTTACCCCGTGTGCTTTGCAGATGACTCTTTCCCCTCTGTCACGGTTTTGATCCGTGGGACATCTGGAAGATTTGCATGGGCCCAGCAACTCTGTCTTTTACCAAGAGGAGCTAAAGCAAATCAAAAGGTCTCTATCAAAGCCCGTAAAGAAATCTTTAACTTAGAGATGTTCAGCAGAAATTCCACTAATGTGAGACAGCCCCACAGAGCTGGTGATTATACATTAAGGCTGAGCCACGGGGCCTTTAGCTGTAGGTAATGTGACACATCTCTGGTGACTCTTTACGACTTGTGATTAATATTAAATACAGGCTGTGAAAGTGCTGTTGCCTTCTAGACTTCTTTAAGGGGAGGGGGCATTCTCCTTTGTGTGGGGTTTTTTGGGGGGTTGGGGTTGGTTTTTATTTTTTTGGTGAAAACATCTTCTGAGGTGATGGGGCAATGGACAGTGTATTTAGTGTGTAGGCACAAGTGTTGGTGCTGATTTTAAGATGTTGGGCAAAGCCGTCACAGCAGAGGGAGTGAAGTCTGGAGGTATAGAATGAGATGCTGCAGAAAGAACAGCTATTCAAGCTACAAAGCCCAATGTTGCAAAGGTGGCTGTAAACCTAAAAAAATAAAAATCTAGATTAACTCTGGAACGGCTCTGGAGAAGAATAGTGGAGGAGAAACACTCCAATCTCATTTTACAGTAAAATCTCTTATTGCAGTTGTCTAGTGAAGCATGTCCTTCCGCTATCAAAATTTGTCTGAACTTCTTCAAATCTTTGAACTCTTCACATGCCCCTCAGTAAAATAAAGGAAATAATAACGTAGCTGAAACAAGGGCCTGTCAAGTCAGCTGTCATGTTCACATTTTGATGACTCTGGTCTCAGAAGACCCTCCACGTGCTGCCTTCGAGCTGCACTGGCATGGAAGCTGGGCTGTTTTGCTAAATAGTGTTGTCCAGGTGTGTTACCTCCCACACCAAAGGAGAAGTCAGGTCCTGGCTGCTACCTGCATTACCAGTTTTAAAGGAACTTTTCTAAATTAAAGACATTCTATAACTTTAATGTTTAAGTTTTTGAAGCATAATTGATAGTAAACAAATTTATAAAGCAGCACTCAAGATGTAGTTAAAGGGCTTGCTTGGACACTATGCACCTGCAAACCTGCACCTAGATCTTCTTTTGCTTTCATGGTAACTTCAAGTTTTGAACTGCATACTAAGAGTTTGGAACATAATGTGGTAACGATGTCAAAATTGCATTATGATACATTATGCAAGGTCTTTTGATATTCCTGCAGCATCTCCTGACCCACAGCCTTGCTGCTGTTCTCCTCCAGGACTTCTCAGCTTGACTTGTTGTGATGGCCATAGTCAGCAGGGTTGAAATGAGTCTTCTCAAACAGCTTTCGCTCCATGCAGTTAAATGGGCTGAAAGGAAGATGTTGCCATGCAAGCTTGCCATTTTTATTGGGATTTGCAACTGCTTAGAGGTTAGATGGTAAGCAGAGTTCATAGGTTCCAGGAGTGCAGACACCAAAATGGGCAGAACTGTGTCTCTTTAAATTTACAGCCACATTTTTAATACAAGTCCATTAAAGTACCTACTGAATGTTTTCTAATGACACCTCTCACTAATGGATTGGTGTACTTCTGGTGGTGGTGGCGGCGGGAATGTTTTTCGTCTGTTATAATAAAGTCCTGTCTAGTGGCATGATGCCACTAGATGTAAAATTTATCCCCCTTTTTTTGTCAGACTTTTGTACCAGAACCTCGACCAGCTCCTAAAAATGATGTTGGGTTGAAATACAGTGTGAAGCACCGCCCTTTTCCCGAAGAAGTGGACAAGATCCCATTTGTGAAAGCTGACTTGAGCATTCCTGATTTACATGAAATTGTGAATGAGGAAGTAAGTAACTCCTAGTCTCTAACTTAATTTTGTTCTTGGGTTTTTTTTTTTCTGTTCGTGAATCATACACTAATGTCTTACTGTAAATAATTTTACTCTTTAGCTTGACTAATTTCATATTAATGGAATAATAACCTCTGCAAACTAATGAAATCTGTGTACTTCTCCAGAAATGCCTTGGATGTATTTTTGGGAGGCACCACTCCACGTGTTTCACTACAGATCCTAATATCCTGGTATTGCTAGGAAGCAATGACTTGCATTTTGTTACTGCTTCTGGGGAAACAGAAGGGGCTTTTTTGAGACCTCCCAGGAGAGGAGGGGGGTGTGGGTCTCAAAAGTATTTTAAAGTTTCATGGTGCCAAAAGTGTTTTAGTTTCTGCTCACTTAAAAGGGAGAAGCTGGTAGCTGATACTGGATACATAAATTTGCAACAGCTCTCCGATGAAACACTGTGTTTAGGCGTTCCCTTATAACTTTGCAAGGGCTTGTTGATAGTGCTTTAGTAAACGTCCTGGTGGTGGAGTTGCAGCTGCTGCTCCACCTGTGACTGACAGCTTTCCTAACCAACATAGCTGTTTTCTTAGTGGATCTTAGGATCTTGGTGGAATCAGCATTTCATGTGATGTTTTTCAGCTCGAAGAGCGACATGAGAAGCTGAGGAATGGCATGGCCCAGCAGATTATTTTTGAGACTTCCATAGATCAGAAGAGTGAAGAGGAGTGGCGGAAGAAGAGCTTTCCTGATCCGATCACGGAGTGTAAGCCCCCGCCACCGGCACAGGAGTTCCAGACAGCACGCCTGTTCCTCTCTCACTTCGGGTTTCTCTCGCTAGAGGCATTGAAGGTGACCTGATACTTCTTGGTGTTGTGCAAACACCCTCAGTACCCATATGGTCTGGCTTGGCAAAAGAAGAAAACTAAGTTGTGTTAGCGGAAGGTCAGCTGTGCAATTCCGGCTACTGTTAAGCTGTAGTCTCATCAAATAAAGGGATGGGTTCCAGTCTTCCAGGATTGAGGGCAGGGCTGTGAAAGGCCATGCCTCGAGTTGAACATGCTCTAAATAGGTGGCTGTATCTTTATTTTTGCAGTGGTACATAAGCTATCACTTTCACATGTTTGTACTGGAAATCATTCCCTCCGCTTGAATTAGGTTTTTGTGTTGGTGCTTTAAGAGTTTCTGAAATATGACTCCTTAGAAGTTCTGCTCCAGAGATGGTTGTGCTGAGGTGGTTTAGTCACATATAAACACTTGGGAGTACATCTAGGTTGTAGAGCTTTCTTTTTAAAGTTAAAATAACAACAGTCTATAGAGATGATCCATATTCTTAATTTGAAAGTCTGGCTCTTACCTGCAGATTCTCCCTTTTGTTGCATTTCCTTCCAGAAAACTGTCAACAAAAGTAGACAATGGAGCTTTTGCAAAAATGATGCCTAAAAGTGCTTTGTATTTTGCGTATTAGTATATAAGTTAATAAACGTGAAACTGCACATGTGACTATGTATAGTGATATTTTGAAAGTATCTGCTGCTTTTGTTGTGGTAGCTAGCACTCTTTTTGAGAAAAAAATACCATTTTTATTTAATAAGGAGAGCAGAAAGCAACCAATTGCTGTTGCTTATTTACAGTAACAGGATTATATTGCATCAGAAATTTGTGTATGCTTTTTGCCCTTAGGAGAAAAGGGAAATTGTCTTTTTATATTTTAATGGATTATTGTTGAAGCCATAAAGACCTTTTCAGTTAGGAAAGATGTTTTTTAAGCTGTTGAACTCTGTCTGTTGGATAGGAACCTGCTAACAGTCGTCTACCTCCTCACCTGATTGCACTTGACTCTGCTCTTCCTGGGTTTTTTGATGACCTTGGCTACTTGGATTTACTACCATGTCGTCCTTTTGATACTGTTTTCATTTTCTACATGAAGGCAGGCCAGAAAACAAGCCAGGAGGTAAGTGAAAGTGTCTGATTATTGTCTTGTTTCTAGTAATCCTCAAGTGAATGAAGCATTGCTACTAATGACTGGAGTGGAGTGTCAGAACCAGGGGTTCTGGGCTTTGCATTTATTTACACAAATTGTTGTATCGGGTCTGGCTGAGATGGAGTTAACGTTGCCCAGAGCAGCGCCCGTAGTGCTGTGCTGTGCGTTGGTAGCAGCAAGGCGTTGGTAATGCACCCGTGTTTTGGCTACCGCCCAACAGCTCTGGCACTGCATCAGGGCTGCCTCACTGCTAGGCTGGGGGCGGGCGACACAGCCAGGACAGCTGACCCCACTGCCAAGGGGATGTTCCATACCGTATGGCGTCTGCTCAGCAATAAAAGCTGAGAGAAAGGAGGAGGAAGTGAGGACACTGGTTATTTACAACCTTTGTCTTCCGGAGCAACTGCTATGCGTACTGCTTCCTGGAAGGTGGCAGGACATGGTGTGCTGATGGGAAGTAGAGAATAAATCTCTTGGTTTTCCTTTGCTTCTGTGCATGGCCTTTTGCTTTATTAAACCGCCTTTATCTTGACCCTTGAGATTTTTCCATCTTATTTTTTCTCCCCTCCCTGTCCTGCTGAGTGGCTTGGTGAGCACCCGGCATCCAGCCAAGGTCAACCCACCACAGCAGTGTGAGCTATAACAGGTCACTGTGTATTCTTTTCATCTGCAGATTGAAGTACATTACCCACATTTAGGATTGTTTTAACATTTTTTTAACATAGTTTTTATATCTATATATATATAGTATTTTTATCTTTTCTGTCCCTATTGTCCTTATTTAAAGAGTTCAAAGATTCATATCAGAAATGCACTTCAGACTTACTGGCTCAGCTTGCAGGGAAGGTTGCAGTTTGTTCCAGCAGTGGCCAGGTAGTTTTGTTTGATTCTGATGTTAAATACATGTTAAAGGAATGAAAAATTCTCGGCAAGAAAGAAAGTATTATTGCTTTGTAAGTCTTTACATTATAGTATTGACATTCAAATGCGATTAGGTTAATCAGGTTAACTTGTGCAAATCTAAATCGTAACTTCTTTAGACTGTGACCTAGAAACTTACTAAGATGACTTACGAGCTCATTAGAAAAGGCTGTTACTATAGTACCTTCTCACTCATAATTCTCATAGTAAAGAGTAGAAGCTTAGCTTCCGCCATAAATTCTTGTGTCACCTCCTCGTGTTGCTGTGAATGTACAGTTGACAGAACACTGTACCACCTTCTGCTGCTGTGTAGAAGACACTAATTCTTAAAACCAGGATTGTGCTGTTTGTGAGTTTTCAAGTTGAAGTTCAGAGTAGCCAGTACACGGTCTTTCTGTCTCCAGAGTCAGCTACAAACAAGATAAACAAGGCTTGCCTTCCAGCTGATATGTGCTCTTGCTGAGCTAGCAGAATGCTTTTTTCCCCATCTGAGGCTTATATGCCCTTATGGATTTAGACAGATGAGATTATATAGTCCTGCAGAACTTACCGGCCTTTGGAAACCATGTTAGCATGGGTTTTGCCATGTAGATTTAAGAAAATCTTGTATTTCGGAGATTCTGGACATATTTAGGCACGGTATAAAGATGCCACTCTTGCTTCAAGATCCCCAGACGTCTTGCTGCGATTCCTAAGCCTTTCAGGTTGTGTAGAGTCGCAGTGGCAGTCAAGTTAATGTACTCGTCTCTATGGACCTGAGCCGAGTGAGATGCTGATTCTGCTCCCGTCTTCAAAAAGACCTGCGACTTATTTGTGTCCTGTTTTGTTCTCAACATTAACAATCAAGAGAGGAAGAGATCAAAGCCAAGTTGTGACAGTTTCCGCTTTGAGTGTGGCTGGTTGCCTCGTCCTACTCGGCCATCCCTGCGTGTAAGTCCGGTCCACTTCAGCTCAGGACCTCTTTCTGTTCTGAGCAGTGACCGCTGTCCTGTCACAGGGCGTGATGTCAGCTGTGTTTTACCTGATGCTGCACAGCCCAGAATAGAGGCATCCAGCCTGCTGGTTATTGCATTGGGCCCAAAGATTTTTCTGTGGTCGTAGGCCTTTACAGTTGAGAAGGGTCTCATGGCATTTATTGATATGGGGTAATGAAACCGCTCGCACACTTTTTACATCATTATACTTCACATCATTAAATGTCCTTTGAAAATGCCCCCTTGTCCTCGCTTTACTGTAAATTCTTTTTTTAATGGCTCAGATATAAACCCATATAGTTGTATAAAGCCTGAACTTGCCTGTTTTCTGAAATTGTCTTCAAAACTGTACTTATCTCGATTCATTGTGAAGCATAGCTATGACTTCAGTGTGCTCAGTAATGAGAATAATAGTAATATTTCAATGCAATGTGTCTAGTCACTGCTGAATATTTTACAAGGCATTAGGATGGGGTGCCAGGACCGTGTGGATACGAGGAGCCTCCTGTCTGGAGGCTTTCCTTCCAGCGCCTGTCCCCGTGGCTTCTGCTCTGCTGGAGCCTGTGTCCCAATGTACTGCCCCTGCACAAAACCAAATCAAAGACACTTTTGCCACAAACCAAATTCTCATGTGGCCCAGCAAGGAGGGATGTGGTGAACAGCGTTGTCTGTTCCGCAAATCCCAGTGGTTCTGGTAGACCAAATCACAAATCATCGATGTGTCCCTGCATGCCGTTTGGTGAAGGTCTCAACTTTCACTTGGTAACAATGGGATAAAAACTGCCTTTGGATGTAGAAACATCCCAGATCTTTATAAGAAGTAGGGTTAAGGTTTAAAGTGAACAGTACAGTGTGACATTTGATGAAAGTGCATGCTCAATCCTGCCAAAAATTGTTTTGCAAAATCTGTTTCATAATTTACTGTGCAGTGAGGCCTGCCTTGTAAGTCACTGTGTGTCATGTACAGGTGAGTAGTGCTAAAATACCTTTCTCCTAAAATTTCACCTCAGTTTAGTAGTGAAAACTCTCACGTTATATTTGGTGCTAATGCAGATTGTGTGCTGAACAGTTCAGTGCTTTATCCCTGATGAGTGGATAAATTTCAAAATTGCCATTTCTAGCTGTTTGACTAACTATTTTACAGGCTTTGGCAATGATGGCAGAGAGATGAGCAGATCGAATAGGACATTGCCAAGCAGGATGGGAGGATGTTGGGCAGCACAGAGTAGTGTCCATGTAGAGAGTCTGGAGTTCCAGGCTTGCTGAATAACTATATTTGGGCAAAACTGTGTTAGTGACACAAGATTTTAATTGGAAAAGTGGGGAGGAAGAGAGCTGCTTCCTAGAGTCTCCTGTACCTACCGTGGGGCTGCTGGTTGTTTCAGATCCTGAAGAACATGGAGTCTTCCAGAATTGTTCAGCCACATTTCCTGGAGTTCTTGCTGTCTCTTGGCTGGTCCGTTGACGTAGGGAAGCACCCTGGGTGGACTGGCCATGTCTCAACAAGCTGGTCAATCAATAGCTGCAGTGATGAAGAGGGACCGGAACAAGGTAAGACATAGTAAATGGTGTAATATTAAATTAAAATGCTTAGGCTCCTTTAGGAGACAATTTTAAAATTTTTTGCTCCTGGATACCTATCTGAGCACTTGCATATTTTTTTCAGCTGAATGCTGATGTTTACTAGAAAGGAATGTGTAAATATTAGATTAAGCTTCAATTCAAAATGAGCAAAACTGATACCTGTATGTTGTTGGGAGGCAGTAGCCTCAGCAAGAAACACCTCTGTGCTAGATTTTTAGCAGACTTGACGAGTCTCTAACATATTATCCAGCACCAGCATTTGGGTGAAATCAGATACAGATTGTGCTGCATATATTGTCCCTGCCTGTAGCAGGGGGTTGGAACCAGATGATCTTTGAGGTCCCTTCCAACCCAAACCATTCTATGATATTGGCAAACGGACTTGAAATACTGTGTGACCTTTAGTGTTCTGGAAGTAGACTAAAATGAGATGTTGACTAACAAGTTAGCCTTGTAACCTTGCTTGGTAGGAAGTAATGAAAACAAGCTGCTGTTTGTAGGTCACAGCAGTTGAGCCCACACATAGCTTTTCTCCTGTCCTGCTTAATTTACTCTGCTTTTTTCCATGAGAACAGCTCCTCCTCTGGGCTTGTCATCTCCCACCCTCTCCCCATTCTGTCAACCAAAATGATCCTCAGGGTAGTGAAGTGCTAACCCAGGGTGGTGAACTGGAGGTCGGGGTAGTTTCTGCCTTGAACAACGTAATTGGATTACCTGGGATTCTGATGGTGTCCTGCTTGGTTTCAGTTGGGTTCATGGTCATTACTCCAAGGGCCAGAGCTTTTCTTGGTGATCTACAGAGCCTTGTCCTTCAGCTGTGGGCCACATGAAGGCATTGAATAGGCTGATCCTGCTTGTTTGATGTCATTGATCTACGTTTGCATCAGGTGCAACACCATTACTGCTGCAGTTGCTTAAGCAGCACTCTTGCTCTGCTTTCCCTTCGCTGTGCCTTAGAAATGCTCTTCACTTGTAACTGCAGCCAACTAAAGGTTCTCTGTTCATTTCTAGAATAAAACTACAAATGATAGAAGGCTTGAAATGTTGGGGAGGGGTTAAGAGAACAGAGGTACAGGTCAAGAGAGGTTACAAAATGGCCAGGTCTTGGATTAATTTTCCCTTGAGGACAGGGTCAGGCTGTGCTTTACTTGGAGGCAGAGCCCTCTCCCTGCTCTTTGTGGTTGGCTTTGTCAGTATGGCTGGGCAGAAGGCAACACCCTGAATTAGGGAGGTAGCCTGTTTTGATCTGGGCTTTTTAACTTGGATTTTTTTTCAGCCATTTAGATTAGATCACAGACCGCCAAATAGTTGAATTAATTCAACAGCTTGGGAGAAGAAGGAACACAAAACACATTCAGGGATGGGGGGGGGGGGCGGGCGGGGCTACTTCTAATCTGGTTCTGCTGCTGGAAGAATCCATGAGTGGAATTGTACCTTTAGCAAGCAATGGCTAAAACACTGACATGGTAGATTTAAAGTACACTTGGACCAACTTGTGAAGATTGCTTGATTATTTTCTTTTCTCCTCCAATCTTTGCTGTGACTAAAGCTATTTATTATCTTAAATGGATTTTCTCTTTGTGGATGGCTCTGATGATTAAAAACTCGTTCAGGAGTCTAGCATCCTGGCTTGTATCAGACATAGCGTGGCCAGCAGGACCAGGGCAGTGACCGTCCCCCTGTACTTGGCACTGGTGAGACCACACCTCGAGTGCTGGGTTCAGTTTTGGGCCCCTCACTCCAAGAGGGACATTGAGGTGCTGGAGCGTGTCCAGAGAAGGGCAACGAAGTGGTGAAGGGTCTGGAGCACAAGTCTGATGGGGAGCGGCTGAGGGAACTGGGGGTGTTGAGCCTGGAGAAAAGGAGGCTGAGGGGAGACCTGATCGCTCTCTACAACTCCCCTGAAAGGAGGGTGTAGCCGGGGGGGTCGGTCTCTTCTCCCAAGGAACAAGTGATAGGACAAGAGGAAACAGCCTCAAGTTGTGCCAGGGGAGGTTTAGATTGGGTATTGGGAAGAATTTCTTCCCCGAAAGGGTTGTCCCTCCCTGGCACAGGCTGCCCAGGGCAGTGGTGGAGTCCTCATGCCTGGAGGTATTTAGAAAACGTGTAGATGTGGTGCTTGGGGACATGGTTTAATGGTGGGCTTTGGCAGTGCTGGGTTAACGGTTGGACTTGATGATCTTAAAGGTCTTTTCCAACCAAAATGCTTCTGTGATTCTGGAATAGCTTCCAGTGAGACATGATTAAAATAAATTCACAGGCATATGTTTGGTTTTGTTTCCCTGTGCACCCCCAAAAGCAAAGACGTTCTTAGGCAATTGGGTGACGGTTGAGGTGCTGCTCCCTGGGAGCTGTCGACCAGAGATGCAGGAACGCTTCCCTGATGGCGAGGCATGGCTCAGAGGCTCCTGCCTGCCTCTGGCACCTCTCTGTCAGCATGCTGAATTTCACTGCTCCATTGGTTTTGCTGAGGCAGCTCTTCAGGAACCCTTCTGTAAACTGGATCAGAGAAATAATTCAGCTTAAAGTCCTTGCTCGTCTGTCTAGAGGTGGTATGGGGAGGTGTTTGTAATTTATTTACAGCATGGCTCCACTAAAGAATGGTTTTCTCTCTATTGTAAAGGCCTGATGTACTGGCCAACTGTGATGAGGGAATAAACGGGAGCCGAGAACGAGGGATTTTCTTGTATTTGGTTTGATTCAAGAGAGCCTTTTTCTAACTCTCCTTGGCAGAAGATAAGACAGAGGAGAGTCTGTAGAAACTGGCTTGAATTCTAGAGTAGTATCAGACTGAAGTTATAAATGTTTGAATCCTTTGGAAATTTAATGACTGAATGATGTCTGTTAGAGGGAATGGTTAGAAATAGCTACTAGATGAATTCTTGTGGCAGATGTGCTTACTAGACTACTCAATCCAAGGGAAATAGAGTACAATGGAAATATGTTCAAAATAAATCCTCTCCCGACCCAAAATGCCATTTCCTTCAAGAGAACAGAAAAGTTTATCTGAGAATGGTCGTTAGCCATGAGATTTGACTGTGAAGCCTTCTCATTTTGAAATGAGATTTGCGTGATTTCTTCTCATTGATTGCACCATGTATGTGAAGGTCTTCTCCTGAGACAGTGTACAAAGAGGTAGAGCTTCCTTTTGACCAAACTTTCCTTTTATGTCCATTTCAGATGATCTAATTATTTCAGAAGATGTTGGGGCAAGTATCTTCAACGGGCAGAAGAAAGTGCTGTATTATGCGGATGCCTTGACAGAAATAGCTTTTGTTGTCCCATCACCAGTGGAGTCCCTAAGTAAGATCACTTTGTACAAGCTGTTTACAAAAACCAGAACTGTTTTTTTTTTCTCAAGAATGTTTTCAGAAGCAGAACCTCCCTAAGATAACTACTAGTGTGTCTAGCAAGATCCTTGTCAGAAAGCTACTGATGTCTTAATTACAACATTCTCATCCTTAGACTTCTTCCTAAGGTGGTATCTGTTCTGTGCCCCTTTTTTTCTCAACCTAAGCATCAATACATGTCCAGGTTTGCACAGCAGTATTGCTGTTACCCTGGGTGCATTAGGTTGGACATATGGTTCACCACCAACTGGTGATGCTTTTTATTTCTCTCCCGTCTTGATGACATGCTCCTGCAGCGCATGGACGAGCATGTGCACAACCATTGTGTAGATGAGCAACAGCTGTCATGGCATCTTTTTGCACACTAAAACCAGTGTGCAAAAGTTCCCTGGAATAAAAGGGCTGTGAGGAAATGATAGCCATAGGAAGGAGGAGATTGTATTCCATAGGAAGTAGATGGGACACTTCTAAATCCATAGGGAATGCTTTAATTGCCGTCTGTTTCTGGAATAACTGGCAGTTGTCCACTGCTGAATCTTCTTCCTGCTTTTGAGTGCTATATTGACTTGACCATAAATCTATGTATGTTTAGTTTCAAACACCTTACAAGTTTTTCTAGTTTCAAAACCTTACATATGATGACAGCTTAAATTTTTTGACAGAAGAAAAGACAAAACTCACCTTTCTTCTTCTGGCTTACAGCTGATTCACTGGAAAGCAACGTGTCTGACCAAGAAAGCGACTCCAACATGGATCTGCTGCCGGGAATATTGAAGCAGCCATCTCTGACACTTGAACTCTTCCCCAATCATACAGACAATCTTAATCCCTCCCAGCGGGTAAGGCAAAACTTGCATTGAAAAATGGCATTCTTGGGTTGGTTTTTTTTCTCCTCTTTTCAAGAAGCATACTGGCAATGCTACAGCATTTCTTAATAGTATGTGATTTGGTTTCCTAGCGTTTGGAGCTACTCGTTCCTAGCCACTGATCTTTAACATCTGCTGTGGTTCTGCCAGAATTTGCACCTGCAGTAGGAGATTGCAAGATTACGTTCATTAAATGTAAAACTTAAACATGCTAAGCAGTAATACTCTGCATACTGAAATCTTGAAATGCATGCAGGAACAAGTATATGCAGTATTTACAAAGCAATTCAGTCTTGAGTCCACGCTTGGAAATTCTGGGTGGATGGGCATGAACATTTTTTGTACCTACCTAGTCTGAAATAGTACGTGTCAGTTTTGTCTGGGGTATCAGCTGTGAAGTTGCTTTTGTATGGTAGCAAAGCAGAAAACCATGAACCGCTGTAACAGTTAGCAAAGGATTTACAACTGCTTGTTTCTCGTATAGAATTCACTTCCAAATGTATATTTAGTTGCTGATTCGAGATCTTTGAGAACGTTAAGAAAAACTCAAACCAGTTTAAGATTGAATATATTAATTTATGTTGAATGTAAATATTGTGGAGACCCAGATTACTGTTTCTCAGTGGGTAGTTCCACCAGCGGCCCCACCTTGATAGCTGGCAGAGGTTGTAACTGTCTGAGATCTGAAAGACCTAAGGAGCAACTGTGGAAATGCTCGCTGGATATGGTACTGGACTTATGATGTTTGCAAACACTACTCTTCCCTTGTGTTCAAAACAGCTCAGTCCTACTTCCAGATCCAAGAGGGTGCCTCAGGGCCGGACCATTCCACCGATGGGACCTGAAACCAAAGTGTATGTGGTCTGGGTGGAACGTTATGACGATATAGGTGTGTAGAAGTTTTTATTATTTGCTGAAGTAACAACAGGGCAGGAACCAGAGGAAAAACTCTGTTCCATTCCTCTTTAAAATGCTAAATCCTTCTAAGTGTCCTGTAACCAACACTTCTAAGATTCTACAACAGTTCTTTGATATGAGTGGTGGTCCATAGGGCGTACATGAATCAGTGGCATGTAGGTCTGGAGATTATTTTAGCTCTGGCAGTACGGGTAAAATGCTGTCATGCACTTTCTTCTTAAGCTTAACACACAAGGCAAGTGTGCACCCCTGTTTTTGAGTTTCCCTCAGGTACTGTCTCCTCAGAGTGGATCTGTTGTTCTTCCTTGAAAAAAAATTTACTTCTGTCACCTGCTGTTTCTGTGCTGAAGGGATCAGTGTCCTTCTTAGTTTGGTGGTACCTTTGACACTCTGTTGTGTTCTCTCTCGTGAGAGGACTCACTTATTCTGCACCCAGGGTGCACATTTCATGCTATGCAGTCCAGCTTCCTTCCTGCATCTCTGTTCAGGCAGGGTCCTGCTCCTCATGCAACTTAATGTTTCTTGGTTTGGTGTTTCCCCTCTGACTCTGGGTACTGGCTGACCTGAGAGACACCCATCCTGTTAGAGCCATGGCCTGAACAATGGTGGGCAGCTGGCTGCTAGGCTTGAGGAGTCCTTTGTCCCCAAGAGCTTCTTGTCTGCTGGTTCTAAGCCATGGCCTGGCTTTAGTGCTATGCGAGAGCCTCTCTGCACTGACCTAGCCCAGGAGAGCCTGTAACACTGGCTAGTAACTGATACTTTATCTTTGATTTCTAATCCCGGTCCCAGTGTGGCAGTGAAGGTGGACCTTAATCAAGCCCTTAGCTCTTCCCAGAGGAAAGTAACCAAGAGAATGGGAGTGATCAAGAGGAAGCTTCCTGTAAAGTATAGGTGTAAATTCTCAAGACTACCACCTTGTCCACAGCACATCCCTCAGAGCTTCACTGGGATCAGGAGGCGAACATCAAGTTCTGCAGTATCGCTTCCTTATCCAAACATTGGCCAGAGGGGTCCAGGAGTCCCTCAACCACTTCAGTTCCCAAACTGGTGTCCCCGACCCACTTGTTTCTTGGGTGGCAGCTAAAGCCAGCTCACTGCAGAGGCAGCAACTGTGGTACACATGCATGTTTCTGCTTGGCTGCTTCTTTCAGCAGCCATAGGAATCTCCCAAAGCTCTGGCCTGAAGCTGAAGAAATGAGTTTGTGAGCCTCAGTAAGCGTGGCAGTTGGGTTTAGAGGGAGGATGTGCTCTTGAAAGTACCTAGCCCAGAGGCTTGCTCCTTATGTTCTTGGCTTTTGCCTTATGCTTCTGGTACATCTTTGAATCTGGACAGTGGAAAAGCTGTCACTTTGTAGTCTAGGCTATGGCCCCTGTGCCAGCTGCCTGCCTCCCCTTCTGCTCCAAGTGCTTCCATGGCCCTCCATGCTCTGGCTCTGCTAGCTCCAGCTTTTGTGTACTCTTAGCATCCCAGCTCTGATGGCAAAAGGTGGGTTAGGGCCTTATACCCTTTCTGCTGGAAGAGGTGTCGGCACCATCCTGCTGTCTGAACTATGCTTTTGTGAATGGTTCTCAACATCTCAGTTCCTGCCCCTGAACGAGGTAATGGGAAGTGCCATTTCCCCTTCCAGGGATCCGAGTTCTTACTTCCTCCTCCTGCACTGTCATTTTTTACCAAGTGCATGACAGCAGAGTTGCGGTGAGGAACTGCAGAGCTTGATTTCAAGGAACGATACCACGTTTGTTGGAGCAGGGCTCAAGGGAATGAGATGTGAGTGGTGGTATTGTTTGAACTTCCCTGCGCTGTTCTTGAGGCTGGTTTCTTGTAGATAGGTGAAGATGCTGTTGAATAATAATAATTTGAAAGCTCTTTTTGTGATTGAAGTACTTCACCTCCTTCCTGCTTTCACTGTTCCTCTAGAGGTTTTGACCTTTGGGATTGAGAGAATTGAGGGTCTGGGACATGTGTTACTTCATCTGTTGAGTGCAGGATGGCTGAGGTGTGTCTGTACACTGTGAATGCTTAAGTTGAAAAACAAAGACTTTGCATCACTAGCAGTGCAGGAACATCCATGGTGTAAATGCTTGAGGACTGCATGGTTTTGACTGATGATAAATAATCTTTATTTGTACAAAAACAAAAAAAACCCACAAATGCCACCACCCCCCAGGAAAAAAAAAAAACCACCCTGGGGTAGATGAACTTTATTCAGTGTATCCTCTTCTTACAGAAAACTTCCCCCTCCCTGATCTGGTGTCTGAGACTAGCACTGGTGTGGAAACTACAGCCAATAGTAGTACTTCCCTAAGGTGAGACTGCTCCTATTTTCATTATTTTTCTTGATTCTTGCAAACAACAATTTAGGCTGCACTTTAGAAGTCATGACTGAGCATTCTTCAGCTTTCCCAGGCAATCTTGAAAACTCCAGACAGTCATGTTGAAAAAGACAGATGAGTTTCCTCAGTGGATTTTTTTTATGAAAAAATGAAAGAGCTTTTCATATCACTGCAGTTTAAACATAAATTAAGGAACAGAAAAAGTGTAGGTTTTATCTTGTCTGTGATTAGCCTCCCTCCTGATTTACTCCCTTGTGAGGCAGTTAATGCTGTATACATGTTGTGAGGCTTAAAGCCCTGTCTGCAGGACTCTCAAATTCTGTGGTGACAGAAGATTGCAGAAGCAGTGCGGTTGATACAACACTTCTAAAGTCCGGAGGGTGCGCACAGGAGTCCCGCTGGTTTAGCCACAAGACATTTTTTAACATTCTTTTAAAGTGGTCGCTTTTCATCTATAGATTCTTTGAAACAGTGCTATAAAACTGATTTAACAGTTGTGGTTTTTTTTCCTTAAGATCTACCATTCCTGAGAAGGAAGTTCCTGTGATCTTCATCCATCCTTTAAACACTGGCTTATTCAGGATAAAACTACAAGGAGCAACTGGGAAATTCAATATGGTTATCCCGTTGGTGGATGGAATGATAGTCAGTAGGAGAGCTCTTGGTAAGCTAAAGAGTCTCAGGAACACTCATGTTCTGATTTTTTTTTTTAAATAATAATATGTCTGCAAAATATGTGGTCTGGGATCTTTCATTGGAAAAGGTATTGGGCATGGCAGAACAAAATAAAAACATGCTTTTTGCAGCACCAGTGGTAGCAGGAACAGCAGAGGGAGCAGGTGGCCAGCACTTGGCTGGCAGCACAGCAGGGCTCTGCTGCAGTTGTGGTGGGAGAGGAGTGAAGGGGTGGAACTGTAATGGTGGAAGGAAAAGGTGAATGCCTGTTACTTAGATAAGGGAGATGAGAAATGTGACCCTGGTGTTCAGCATTGAGAGCCACGGTGCTGGTGCTTGCTGACTGCCAGAGGGTACTGCTGCATTTTTGGACTCTGGCATGCTGGGTCTGTTCCTTCTGTTTTAGAAGCTGGATAGAGATTAATAGCCATAGCAATTGAGGATTTTCTAATGTGTTCAATAAAAATACTTAACCTACTACGCAGGCATTTGTTAACAGGGGTTGATGTGCGTTACCTGCCTTCTCCTCTGCTCCTGGATGGATTAATGGATCTGTCCTGGTATCTGTGCTCGCTCCTGTGAGAGCAATTCACAAGACAGAGCAAAATGAGCAAACGGTCATTGGGGCACTTGTACATAACCATAACACTAATGTTGTAGGGGTCTGTTGGGGGTGACTTTAAGGTTCTGTTTTTTGCATGCTTAATTCAGTGATGGGGAAATGGAAGCCAGACCGAGCCTTTAAATAACACTTGTGAATTCAGTTGATGACAATGGCTTGTACTGAAAGAGTCAGGTGTGTTCCTAGAGTTGGGCTGTTTTTTCAGCTGCATCAGGACAGTGAAATTTGTCTCATCTCTAAGTTCAGCAGATGTGGTTTGTGTGCAGTCAGGAATCAAGTCCTCTAAACAAGGGAGATGCTGGTTTTGCCTGTAGGAAAGTGCTTGTGAAACGGTAAAGGGGTTAATAGACACTTACTTCATTAGACGTATATGAATGTCATTTCTGAATAAACCCGGATAAAGTCAACTGCCAGCTTTGACTAAGTGTTACTGCTTTGGTTCCCAACCTCCTCCTTCCTGCCGTGTAGGGCAGGATGAGTTAGGGAGAGGTAGTAACAGTGGCAAAGCAACGAGGGGAAGAGAAACCTGTTTCCAGCCACAACCCATCAAGTCTTTCCTCATCCCCTGTTCCAGGGGGAAGGCTCTGCAATTTCTCCTGGAGCAAAGTACTGATGGGTCCTTTTTTCATCCTGAAGGCTCCCCTGGCATTGTCTGGTGCGACCTCAAGCCCACCTGAGCTCCACATGTCCTCGTGCGTCATGGCCAGGGGCTGGAGCACTGCGATTCTTGTATTAGCTGCCCTGGATTCTTTCCCCTCTTGGTCCTGAGGGTTGTTGTGAGCAGTTGCTTGGCTCTGGTAAAGCAGAGAAATCTTTCTCCTCAGCCAGTTTAGGGTACTGCTGCCTTAGTGCCTTCCTTATTTGTTTTTCACAGTAAAATGTCCTTACAGGCCTGGGGACCAGTTACCTGTTGTCAGCTACTCATTGAGAAAAGTTCTTGACTTGGTGCTGAGGATCTCCCCTGGGTTTCTAGATGGGAGAGAACCCAAAATTGTCTTTAGCTGTGAAGCCAGCAAAGGGGCGCAGACTTGAATTTGTTTAAACTTGATTCAAATGTTGTTTCTTTTTCAGGTTTTTTGGTGAGGCAGACAGTAATAAATATTTGTCGGAGAAAGAGGCTGGAAAGTGATTCATACAACCCCCCACATGTCCGCCGAAAACAGAAAATAGCAGACATTGTCAATAAATACCGGAACAGGCAGCTGGAGCCAGAATTTTATACCTCGCTTTTCCAGGAGGTTGGGCTCAAGAACTGCAACCCCTAGGTCATTATCCTTCCAGGACAATTAGATCAGAGCTTGGTGGCTACAGTAATGAAAATGGTTAACTAACAACAACAAATTTCCTCAGCCCTCTGGAATTCAGGAAATCATACTCTAGCACAAGTCAGCAGATACCATGTGGGAGGAAAGAGAAATGAATCCAAAACATCGCAGTTGGGATATTGACTTAATTCACCTACCCTCAACAGATTACTTAATTTCACTCTTCGTGGATGCTAGCGACATAATCTCTTCACCCAGTCATCTATTCCAGACTAATTAGGAACTGTGTCTCATTCTGCGAGAGGAAAACAATCAAAACAAAGCCATCTCTGCATATAAGGATGGAAAACAAAATACAAACAAACCTGCCTTCAGACGTCTCGCTACACCCACGTGTTAAAGGAGAAGGGAGCAGGATCTCTCCTTTGAGGAGTCTCTTTCAGAGCATTAACTGTCCCTGCGAGAACTTAAAGGACATTTTCACCCCCCCTTCAGAGCTCCACAGAAGATCCAATTTGTGTACCAAAAGCAAGAGGAGGAAAATTGCTTGGAAACATCAGGGCGGGAAATTCCCAGCCAAGACGCTGTATTTTACAGTTCCCACTGTGCTTGGGAGCGAGGCCATCTTCATGCGAGATTTGTCACACTGACAGCTACCACCACCTGAAATTACCTGACTTTCCAGCATAAGTTGTTACTAGATAAGAGCTCTTGGTTATATAAAAACAAGGTTATGACTTTCAGGTCTGTTGCAAAATGTCACATTTAATTTTAGTAATGTGATTTATTTTTTTAAATTTTTTATGCAACTACTTTAACTTATTTTGAAGTGTATCACCTACTCACTGTTTCCATAAAAAGCATAAACATCACTTGCTTTCCTTCCATTGGATTGAAATCTGAGATTCTGGGGCTGCCTCCTGCCTGATATTTATAGCATAAGCAGCTTTCGCAGCTTCTACAACACTTTTCAGAGGCTCCTGTTAAACAGACTAAAACAACTTGAAAAGAAAATTCAAGAATTCTTCTTTTTCCCCATAAACTTGCCATTCCATGAGAGCCCCTTTGGAGTTACAACCTAAAATTGTTTTGAGTCTACTGTGCTTTCTCATGCTCAGCAGTGGTGGTTCCCTCTCACCTAGGTCAGAAGTTACTCATTTTCAGACAGTGGATTTCAGGCGTTCAGGACTTGGAGGATGTGCTGAGAAAAGATGTTTACAACTACAAATTTAATATTGGGCATATAAAAGCTGCAGTGGGCGCTGGCAGCCTTGGGAGTGATTTCAGGCTCCCAACGCAATCTCAATTTGTGTTGCAGTAATGAATCATCGCTGGCGCTCCCAAGTAGATGCAGTTTGTGATCGCTGGCAGCAGCATGTGTCCTTTTCCTTCCAGTAAGCAGGTAATGTAAGAGTATGAGTGCGAGCAGGAATTTGGGGAGCTCCTCACGTTACTCCAAAAGTGGTTTTATTAGCTTTTTAATATGCGCTGCAGTGATACCTGTCAGTCATGTAATTTTGCTATTTCAGAGTTACTTTATGCAACAGTTCTGACCTGAAACAGGCTTAATTGTTTCATTACAACCTGCCAAGGACATACCCGGCTCCTTCACAAAGACTTAATGGAAACACAGGCCCCTAAAAATACACGTGGAAGGGTGTCAACCAAGGGGGTTTCAGGTGACGTGTGCTTGCTGCAGGGGACGGGCACGCTGGCCTCTCAACTCAGGAGCTCTGGATCTTGATCCAGATGAATCACAAGTGGAAGAATGAAACCACATACAGAAAACTACGGTTGAAGTAAGCGGGACGGCTGGCCCGTACGTGCCAGGGTGGCAAATGGCAGGAGGAGCCGCAAGGCAGCGGTTGGGTGTCTTGGCAAAGCTGTGAAGGGAAACTGGGACGGCCTCACTCCTCTGCCAGGCTCTTCCCAGCATCAATTTAATGCACGGACACTAAATTTACCCACATCTCATGTGCACTTATTGGATCTAATTAATGGCCAAACACACTTTAGTCCACTGATTGAAAAGGCATGACCAATGCATGTGTAACAATAAACATACTGAGCAATCAACTGTCTGCACATCTTCAGTAGCGTACCACCACCACCCACACGCCATAGCTAAGTGTATGTTACAGGCAGAGTCATTGATTTATATTATCATGAGCTGCAAAAGGTGCTTCTTTCAGGCATTCGGGTACAGTTGGTAGCATAAAACGTGCATTTGGGGACACCCTGGATAGTTTTGGCAGAGTCCAAGAAAGCCAAATGGAGTGCCTGAAAAGTTACTTTTTATGAAGGCCTGTGCTTGCCTGAGAACTTCTCAGAAGCCTTGAAAGAAGATAACTTTTGTGCACATCCTTGCTGCTGATCCTGCCACTGGGGGAGTAGGCATTTCTGTCGTGCTCATTTTGATTTGTAGAACCAGCTGGTTAACGTCACACACTATTGGTATGACCTGGCCACGAGTGGTGGCTTTGAACCTTGAAGAAAGTTGCAGTTTAGTATAAACATGTTGGGATGACAAAAACGTGTTGCCATCCCACTTGGTTTGGATGCCAGTCGCGGCAGCGAGTGTCCCTGGCAGAGCTGTGCCGGTGGAAGATGTTTGCAAGGAGTGTGCACGGAGAGGTGTCCGACTTTGTAATAAAATGGAAAACCCCAATTTGGGAATGAAATCCTTGTCCTCTCCAAGTCAGTGGCCAAACTCCGATGGCCTCAGCCAGTCCAGGGTACAGCCTGGAGTGTTATTCCCCAAAAGGGTTAGAGCAAATGAGATTTATTTCGGTTGTGATTGCAAGAACATGTTAGTCAAGAATCCAGACTTTTTTAATCACAAACTGCTGTATTGAGTTTTCACCTTGACAGCTTGCGTGGCTTGGGTTTGTGTTCCTGTTTGGCGGAGCTGATGAGCATTGACCACTCACTTTGTGCGTAGCGTGACGTTAGTCTCGACTCCGCAGGTAACGTAGTGCTGCGAAAGCAGAGTTGCAAATGTTGCATCATAACTAAACTGAGACTTTCTCTTTTCATAAAACATTTCTGTTTGGGTTCATAATTCTGCTTTAAGTGATGGCATCCTTTTAGCCGTGCAGAAAGAGGGGGGACCATTGTCACCTTGTTAAACACAGCGTTGAAACGACAGATGTTTTAGTACCTTAATAAAGACTCTTTAAAGAAAAGCATTTTTCTTAAAGGTACTTTTAAAAAAAGGCATTACAACCTTCCAGCAAACAGGAGAGGGGAAGGACGGTGCCTGTGGAAATGAAGGTGCCGATGCAGATAGTGACGTTCGCACAAGGCTGCGGGGAAGAGCAGCCCCTCGCTGCTCGGCGGGCTATATGTGCTGGGTTCTCTATAGGCCACTGCATTTCTTTCCTTTTTGCATGCCCAGAAAGATGAGAGAACAAAATTTCAATCTAACAGTCAAATTTGATGTGATTTAATGATTGCGTAAGGGAGTGATGTCTTTGAAGGCAAACACAGACCTTGTCCACATGGATTTTAGCAGAAGCAATTAGAAATGAGAATGCCAGATACCATGTGCTTCAATCATATACAATTTGTATGAATTTCTGTATGTTGCCAAGACATGATCTTTTTGTTCTTATTGTATTTTTCTGTAAATATTCCTGGCGCTAAGTTGTAAAGTAAAGGCAAAATGTAAATATGAAGATGTGAACTATGTTCCCTTGTCTCTAGTACTTTATCTCTTCTTTGTTTAGGGAAGGCACACAAAGGCTTGTTTGTATTTATGCCAATTCTTTGTCCAGGAGAAACACATCAAATATTGAATGTAACACAATTAGTCCAATAAATTTTAAAGATTCTTATCTAGTAACTTTGCGGTTGTCAATTTTTAATATTTCTCCAATGCCTTTAGCTGAAATGATCAGCCGATAGAGCTGTTTCCCAGGGAAATAGCAGACGGATGCAGTAGAACCGTGCACCTTCTGCTGCGCAGCAGCTATGGTAACAGTGCACCAGCTTATATTTAAGGAAATCACGTTGCATCTCGACAGTGTGGGGAATGAAAACATGGAAACACAGCTTTTAAAGGGAGACCTGATGCTCCTGCAATGCAAACGTTCTCCGGTTGCTCCATGCGCTGTTTCCTACCTCCGGTGAGGTCCTTGCTGTGCAGCTGGCTCCGCTCACACCCTGCGAGCGGCACCGGGCAGTTGCTGCAATAAAGCCGCGCAGTGAAAACGCAGCGTTCTTGGAGTGCCAGAGGTTGTTTTGGTGCAACTTGAGGGTAAGGAATTTGATTTCTCCATTGTTTGGATGAGAAGAGCCGGGCAGCGGAGTCCTGCAGAGGCGATTGCACCCAGTGAGCTCTGGGGAATTGGGAAAGTTTGGGGAAACCCCTGGTAGGGGGTGGGGGCTGCCAGCACCCCTCGGCGTCGGGGCGATGAGCCAAACCACCCGCTGGCCACCCCTGAGCTCCCCAGGGAGGTGATGAGCTCTCGCTGATGCTTGCTGTGGGTTCCCTGGGTTGGGGTGTGGGGTGTGGGGTTTGGGCTGGCAGGACCCTGGCTGGCTGCTTGACTGCTGAGGTGGTGGTGACCGGGTGGTCACCCCGTGGTGTCCGTGGCTCTTCACCTTCACAGCAGCTTGTAGCAGGAGATCCTGCCTTCGGGATGTTCGCCTTTCCTCAGCTGTCCGCACCTCGACTTACCTGAGGGCTGGAACAAACCCACTGAACTGACCATTCCAGGAACCTCAACCTGGGTGACGCGAACGTTGGGTTTCCTGCCGGCTCCCTCTTGGATCGCTTCAGCAGGTGCCCCCTGCCCTGGGCTGCCCCTCACCACGTTGCTTCCAGGGAAGGTTAGGGCAGGTCCCACACTGATCTCTGAAGAATCACAGAAATAAGTGATAAATAGTTAAATATCTTCCTCTGCAGCCCCAAAGTGCAGGGCCAGTAGCAGAGAGGGCTTTCGGGGGTTGGGTCTGGAGGCCTGATGCTTTCTCCTTCCCCCACAAAGGAAGCAAAAGGCACCAAGCAGAGCGGTCCATCCTTGGCTGTCCTTGCCATGCGTCCTGCCACTGCTGCGGGCTTCTCGCTCACTGCAGGCATCTCCCCATTGCTCTCCTGGTGGCTTTTCCCCAGTTTTCATTTTGCAGAGTGCAATTTCTGGCAGTACTTCAGCCGCACAGGGAGCTGCTCTTCAGCTGACGTCCGCTGCTCCTCAAAAATCCTGTCCTTTGCTGCGGTTCCCATAACACGGGTTTTCAGCCCAAAGCGGACAAGCTCTTTGTCCCTGAATGAACGAACTTGCCCTCGGCTGTGCTGAAGTGCAGGCGGTCTGGTGGCAGGTCAGCCAAGGGCCCAAATCCCTCCTGCCACGAGCTGCTCCTGGGGGGCCACAGGCTCATCCTGCACCAGCGCTTGTCACCCCAAACTACTGCCAGCCCCATCTTTTCCCCCCATTTTATTGATAAATATGCTGACAGCCTTGGGTGCTAGATGTGTCTCCCCACCCTGAGCTGTGCTGGTGAGCGCGGGGACGCCCGTGGCTTCGGAGCCCAACCCTGAGCTACAGCAGCCTCCGAACCCCCCTGCTGGGAGCTGCCTGCGGGTCCCAAACAGCAGCCCCGAGGGCTCCTGGCAGGCACGGGGGCTGGTCAGGGGGCTGCGGGCACCCTCCCAGCCCAGGGCCCTTCAGAGGAGCGGTGCTGGGGGGGGACTGGCCGCTGCTGAGCTGTTTCAGGAGGCTGGGAAGCTCGATTAAGTGTCTCGGATTGAAAGTGCCTTTTCATCAGCAGAACCTATGGCAATGGAAGTGTTTTGGGGGGGGGGGGCTGTGTGGGTGTGCGGTGCCAACCAGACATCAGCTGCAGGCGGGCCCAGGAGCTCAAAGGCAACTCAAGGGGCTCTGCCGTCACCCGGCTTCCTCAGGGCACGAGAGCCCGACTGGGAGCAGCACCCAGCAGCTCTTTGGGTGACCATTTTTTTATTAAAGCTCCTCCTGTGCACCGAAGGTATTTGAGGCTGCGGCCGTAAACAGTCGTGAACCTGCTGTAGCGCCGGGGCTTCGTTTGGAAGCACCAGGCTGGCCATTGCTGTAAACACAGGAGTAGCAACTCCAGGGATGGAGGCAGGAGCGGCCGCAGTGCGGAGCAGCCCAGGGACAGTCGGTCTCACCCTCGGCCATGGCCAGAAATTAGAATTAATTTCTAATTCGCTGTTAATCGAGGGGAGTCGCTCCGTGGGGTGCCAGCAGCTGGCAGCACCCTGCAGCCATCCCGTGCCCCGTGTCCTGCCCAGGCTGGGCGAGCAGAGGGGCCTGGGAGCCCTGCCATGGGGGTGCAGAAGAGACGTCTCATCCCCAGCACCCTCCGCCATCCTCTTCCTCAGCTCAATTCCGATAAACTCGCCGAGCAGAGGCAGAAGCACCGCACGCTGATGCCCGATACACCCGCTTTTCTTGCCCCGGCATGGCTAATTCTGACCACAAATGGAGCCAAATTGCATTACAAATAATTTTCCAGGGTGAAATGTAATTTAGTTACTGCTTTAAGCTGAGAAAATATCATTTGGCTGCTGGCAGTGAACATGTCTCTGTCGGGGGGGGGTAAGAGGCTGAAGGTGGAGCTGGGCTGAGCCGTGGCTGTGGGCGTTCTCCAGCGCACCCGCTTCGGTGGTGGGTGCCAACGGGGTGTCCCCCTGGCAGTGCAGCTGTCGATGGGGTGTCCCCAGGCCAGGCAGATGCTGGTGGGGTGTCCCTGGGCTGTGCTGGTGCTGCCCGAGCATCCCTGGACCGTGTCGGTGCCGCCGGCGTGTCCCTGGGCCACATTGGTGCTGCTGGGAGGGATGTCCCTGGGCTGTGGGGTGGGTCATTGCCGTGACAACGGGCCCCATCACAGACAGCATCATGGAGGAGGGCAGCGCATTGCCATGGCAACCAGGAGCATCCCTGGGGTCTCAGCCCTGGCTTTTGGCCCCGGGGCGACCGCAGGGCTGTGTGCTGCTCTGGGGGAGGCCCTCACTCCCAGCGCTGCCCCAGAAGCTGCGGGCAGCACCCAGGGCACAGCGGCGGCCGAGGGGAGCTGGGCGGAGGCTCCCTTGGGTGCGCGTGAGGTTTAAACCTGCTTTCTGCTCCCTGCGAGAGCAGCGATATTTTCTGCTTTATTGTATGCGCCGCATCAGAGACGCCTGCCCCGCAGACGGGGGCCCAGCTTGGCCATGAACCCGGCCGGGGGTGCGATGGGAAGAGGTGACACACCGCGGCCCTGGGGCTCACGCCAGGTTTCCTTACAAAGGTTTTAACTGGGAAAGGCAGAGATGGGCCAATTCATCCTGGTACAGAGAAAAAGGCTCGCGGGGCTGCCCCGGAGCGCTGCTGGTGGGATGGGAGGGGCCGCGGTGCATCCGCACCACCACCTTCGCCAGCTCCGGGGGTTAGACTGCTTTTGGGTGGTAAAGCTGCTCCCCCCCCCGCAGGGCAGAGCCCCAGCAGCAGCAGGGGTGTCCGGGAGGGGCCGGGGGTACGGAGCCTGCACGTGGGTCGGACGGACACTGGCACAGGGGGCCCGTGCTCCCCCCCACCTTGCCTCAGCCCCGGACCCACACCGGGTTTGATCCACCCATGCCGCTGTGCCCTCGTCCCACATCCCCAGCAGCATCCCCGCCGAGAGACGTCATCCCTCGGCATGCGCCCTTCCTCCCCCCTCGCGCTGGGGCGTCCCACCGCCCCGGCCCCCCCGTGAGCCCCAGGGTGCTCTGCCACCAGCAAGGCAGAGGGGCCCAGGGCAGCGCCCACGGCCACCCCGGCGGGAGGGTGGGCCCCTGCGCCAGGCCCCGCAGGCACGGGCCGGGGGCCGGGGGGGCACAGAGCAGCCCCTCGGTGGTGATCCACCCCGCAGCCCCACAGAGGCTTCCCCAGCCGGCGCCGGGACACGTGGCAGGGACAAGGGCCGAGTGTCCCCATGCTCCCCCAACAGCCCGTGATGGAAGCACGTTTGATGACATTATTAAATGATTCAGTGCATTTTCTGCCTCTTAAAGTACTTAATATATGTGCCCATGTGATTCATTATTATTATTATCTAATAAAAGATTATCTGACTCACTTTCATGTTTCTTCCAATTACAAATTGAAATTGTTCCCACTATGACCTTGCAGCTGCTAGATTTTCTAAAATTAGTCATAATGATGCATTTTACTAAGATAATTAATTAGCTAAACTGAGAAAATTGAGTAGTAGAACTGCTTCACATGCTGCTAATTATCTTTTATTATGTCATCTTTACATGCAAATAAAGAAATATTGTGATTATTTTAAATACTGTTTTCATTAGCTAATATACTTGTTAGCATAGCGATGGCTCGATTCTTCCTCGGCAGCAAGAGCCCTTGGGGACTCTGCTGCTTATTGACTGCAGGACTCTTCCTTTCACATTAAGAAAATATAGTTACGGTCCAAATTAGGTTTATTTTGTCGATTTATTTTAACGGTGGCAACGGCCAGCAGGCGGGAGGGTGTCAGAGATGGCAGGAGAGCTGGGAGCACCGAGGGCTCCTGCTGAAGGTCGGGGGGCTCCCGGGCAGGGAGGGGGGGCAGGGGTGCTGCTCCCCCCAGCCCCTCTTCCCTGGGGGCCTGCCTTGCTCAGGATGTGCCCCCGTCATCCCAAGCTCCGGTCCGGCCATCCCGGAGCACCCAGAGCAGCTCCCGGCACCTTGCAGGAGTCTGAGAGTGGTTGGGTGGGCGCAGGGCGGGTGCTGCGCCAAAACCCTTCCTATCGGGCACCGGCACTTCGGGCGCCTTAATCCCTCCCGTGAAAACCCCTGCGGTGCAGCTGGTGAGTGCCGAGCCTCGCGGGCACAAGGGCACCACAGCCCCCGCTGCCACCGCCGCAGCCCCCGGCCGCTGCTGTCACCCACCACCGCCTTCATTTCTATGCTCAGCCTGAAAACTGTTCTGTTTGAAGCTCCCACTTGCTGCAGAAGCGACTTTTTGGGCAGGACCCCACGTGAGCTCTATCACCCGCCGCTCGCAGCAGGCAGAGCCCTGCTCCTGCTGCCTGCGTCTGGTGGCGTTGCCTGGGACAGCCAGAAGGATGGGTCTGGGTCCCTGCTCACCATGGTCACGGCTAACAAACCCCAGGTAGCTCCACCCCAAGGAGAGCTCCTCATCTTCCCCAGGCAGAAGCTGGGCAGGGATGGGCGCTGGGTACTTCTCCAGCTCCTGGCCTGACCCAGACCCAGAGCTTCCACGCTGGGGCTGGCCACATCCAAGGGGGGCCAGCCCGGCCCTGCAGCCCCACACGTCCCTCCAGTTTCGCCGGGTCCCCCCGACCGCTGGGCTGCCCATGTGGAGATGGGCCCTGCCTGGTCCCGCTGCCATGGGACACCTCCTTGGGACAGAGCAAAAGAAATAAGCTGGAATAATGACAAGGGAGGTTTAACAAGAAAAAAACCCACAAAATCAAACACAGGGAAAGCTCAGCACCTCGCTGGGAGAGGGAAATCAGAGACACAGAGCAGAATTTTCTCACCATGGTTGGAAAGTGGCCATCAGGAGTGCAGGGCTGCAGGTCCCGGGCAGGACGGGCTGGGTTTCGTCCCTTGGCTTCACTCTCCATGAGGGATGGGGAGGACGCAGCCCCCTCCCCCCCAGCCCCTGTTCCGTCCCTACCTACTGCCAGCACGTACAGAACCCCAGAATGACAGAGTGGTTTGGGGTGGAAGGCACCTTTAAAGGCCACCTAGTCCCACCCCCTGCCATGGGCAGGGACACCCTCCACCAGCCCAGGTTGCCCAAAGCCCCATCCAACCTGGCCTTGAACACTGCCAGGGAGCCAGGGGCAGCCACAGCTTCTCTGGGCACCCTGTGCCAGGGCCTCGCCACCCTCGTTGCAAAAAAATTCTTCCTTATATCTAGTCTGAATCTGCCCTTTTAGTTTAAAACCATTCCCCCTCGTCCTATTGCTGCCAGCCCTACTAAAAACTCTGTCCCCACCTTTCTCATAAGCCCAGTTAGGGACTGGAAGGGGCTCTAAGGTCTCCCCGCAGCCTTCTCTTCTCCAGGCTGAACAAGCCCAACTCTCTCAGCCTGTCTCCATGGCAGAGGTGCTCCAGCCCTCGGATCATCTCCGTGGCCTCCTCTGGACTCGCTCCAACAGCTCCATGTCCTCCTTGTCCTGGGGACCCCCGAGCTGGATGCAGCACTGCAGGGGGGTCTCACCAGAGCGGAGCAGAGGGGCAGAATCCCCTCCCTCGACCTGCTGGACACGCAGCCCAGGACACGGTTGGCTTTCTGGGCTGCCAGTGCACATTGCCCGCAGCAGCCTTTTTCCCTTGGGAACACCGGAGCTTTTCTGCCTTAAATTTCACATCCACCACGGCAATAGCTGCTGCTGCTGGTTCTGAAACACTGATGATAATTACAGGCTGTTTGCCCTGGGGATGGGATGAGTTATTTGGTCCAGAGCCACCATGCGCATCCGTCCCCTGTGTGTTCCTGGTGAGGCTGGGGACACCGGTGACACGGGGATCCCCCGGCACGGCTGTTTGCAGCCCACAGCCCCGTCGGCAGAAACCTGTCGCAGCAAACTGTGCTGATCTGTGTCCTGGTGCCGGCACAAGCCCTGGCACGGCAGCCGCTCCCCTTCCCAGGGAGAATAACGTCACGGTGTTAGGAATTTACATCAGACAAGACTCTGAAAATAAATTTCTTCATAATTTTGTGTAATTAAGTAGTAATTCACTTCCTGAGCAGTGCTTAGCCGTGCGGATGCTAAGCAGTATTTCTGGCCGCTGGCTGCTGCGAGGAGAGGCCGCGGCAGAGCTGCCGCGCTCGGGGGTCCCCCGCGGTGGGGACGGCAGCGGGGACCAGAGGGGACGGGGGGGTGGCGGGGGCCAGGCTGCCCCAGGACCCTGCGGATGATAACCGGGATAACCGGTGGGTGCCGGCTCTCCCAGGGCGCTGCTCCGTCCTGACCCCCCCCCCTCGCCGCAGGGTGGGCAGGGACCCCCCGAGCGCCTCTGCAGACGGGGTGGGGTGAAGCTGCGCCCCCCCCCCCCCCCCCAGCTCTGCAACGGGCGGGCAGTGCCCGGCCCCGGGCAGCACCGGCCTGTCCACGGGGGGAGGGGGGGCAGCCCCGGCGGGCGGGGCAGGACCCCCGGGGGATTATTCGGCTTTACCTGGCAGCTGGAGCAAAACCTCCCCGGGAGCGCTGGGGGCGGGCAGCCCCGGCAGCTCAGCACCACGAGCTGTGCCACGCTGGGCACCGCCGGCGGCACCGCGCTCCTGGGGGGGCGGAGTGAAACGGGGAGTCAAAGCGAGAGGCCGTGAGCTGCCTGCGCTGCCTGCGCTGCCTGCGAGCACCAGCCCCGGCTCCCAGCTTCCACAGCACGGGGCGGAGAGGAGCACCCTAATTACTGCCTCTAATTAGGAGAGGAGCAACTCTGCGGGGGCCGCGCAGCCACCTCTGCCCCGCACCGCCCCCCCCCGCCGGCCAGCGAGGCCCCGGGAGCGGGGACGCCCCGGCACAGCCCCGGCACAGGATGAAGCCCCACGCCGGGGGACGCGCCGGTGCTGTCCGGCACCCCTGGACACGGACGTGCTTTCTCCGAGGCGTTTTCAGGATGGCCAGCTTCAAGATTTCCAGCTGAGAACCCCCAAGTGCGGGTTTATGAGTGCGGGGAGGCGGCCCCGACCCGAGCGGCGTTTCGTGGCGGCGGGCAGGAGGGCACCAGGCCGGGGGCCATCCCGGGGGGGCCGGTCCAGGCGGGACCTTGGGCGGCCCCCGGGTCTCCCTGGGGGGCAGGGTGCAACGAGGGGTGCGGAAAGCCCCCCGTCCCCCCCTCCCCCCCCGTCCCAGGCCTAGCAAAGATTGACCCGCCGCCCGATGCAGAGATCTCTGCCCCCGAGTCGGGGCTTTCTCTCTGCACGTCTGCCCTCCAGGGAGGCGCACAGCGGTCACGGGTGGCGAGGAGCCCGTGGTGCCGATGGCCCAGCCCGGCCCGCTGGGTCACAAACCCAGGGCTGCCCGCAGCCCCGGGCCGGCAGAGCAGAGGTGCTGCCGCTCCGGCCACGCGCCGCCTCCTGCGTGGGGCTCCTCGTGGCCGCCCGGGTGGCACTAAAGCTGCCACAGCACGCGGCCACCTCTGAGCTGCCATCGACCGTGACCGCACAAGGACGGCGCGCTCAGGGCACGGGGCACACCGGGGACGGGGCGCACGACGACGGCGCGTCTGCAGGGATGGCGCAGGGGGAGCGGCGGCTGCGAGCTGCTGAGCTGCACCAGCACGGCTGCTCTCCCGGCAGCGCAAGCCCCAGCCCACAGCTGGATGCTGGCTGTAAAAGCCATCAGTGTTTGGAGGGGGGGCAGCAGCTGAGTAGCTAATTTTGGCTCACTGGGTGCCACACGCCAGCCCCCTCCTGCACAGCCACAGGAGCCAGGGTCACCCAGGATCGGGGGGACAGGGAACACCGGGTCACCTTTGGCGAGCGGTGGGGCAAGGTGACGGCTGGGGACACTGTGGAGTCGCAGGGGAGCATGGCCACCTCCTTGCACGGTGTTGCACGGTGTCCTCCTGCGTGTGCTGCAACCCTGGGCTGAGGCTGGGTCCTCCTTCAGGGTCCCTCAGCCTAGAAGGGCACCAGGGGCTCCCCAAAGCACCCTCGCATCCCCAGACCCCCCTCCTGCTCCCCTGGACTTTACCCTTGCCAGAAGCTTGCCGGAAGGTGGCTGCTCCTCGTGCCTCTATTCCTTCCCACCTGCCTGACCAGTCCTGCTGAAAATCTGCACTTTTGCCCCAGAAATACGTGTCTGAAGTTTTTCTTGTTTGCTTTTGCCTTGTCCCCTCCCTGTTTTCCTCCTCCCCCACAAGTGAACTGCTTTGGGCCCAAGTAAATCCTGTCCTTCCTCCTCCGCCACGGTGCTGCCAGTTAGCGCTCCGCGTCTCTGTCCCCCCGTGAGAAGCCCCCAGACAGGCACAAAACGGGGCAAGCGAGGCCCTTCCTTCGTGCCAGCGCTGGGCCCAGTAATGAACCAGTGCTAATTACACCCTCCTGGCTCTGGGTTTTGTTCCTCTTCAGCAGCTGGTGCTTAATGAGCCCTCGGCATGGCCGTGCCCACGTGCTCCCAGCACAGACCGTGGGGACGGGGATGGGGGGCTCGTTGTCCCAAGCCTGGCAGGGCAGGGAGGTGCTGCCAGCAGCCTCGGCCCCTCGACAGGCGCGTTGGGCAGGAGGTGACAGCCCGACCGCCCCCGACTCGGTTTCCCCACCAGTGACACGGCTGATGCCCCAGGCCACGCCACGCACCCGCCAGGGCTGCACGGTGCTGGGGAGCCGTGGGGTGCCTGAGGGGTCTTGGGGTGCCGTCCCAGGGCGCTGCCTGCAGCAGGACCCATGAGGTCCCCACTGGGCTGGGCAGAGGTGACCGCCGGCACAACCCGGCCCCTTGCCCAGTGCTGGGGACAGGCAGCTGCGCAAAAGGCAGTGTTTGGGCAACGGGGGATTTACAGTTCAACCCTCTGCCCACGTGGGGAACTGGAAACATTCAGTGCCATTAATTTCCGCTAAATAATCGTGCTGGTTCGCCAGGGTTTGTAAGACAACAATAAGGAATCAAATTGCTTTAATTCCCCAAGAATTGCTATGACGTCTTCAAAAGGAGTAAATTATTTCATTGCATCAAGAAAAATGAAAATTAGTTTTGCTTTTAGAGAGGAGACTTCCCCATCACATGGCATTTGGCTCCAGAACAGCATTGCCACCCTAAAATATGAGCCCTTAAAAAATTCCCTTATTATTTTCTTCCCTGTTTGTCTTCAGCAGGGACCCTGGCTCAGAGGAAAAGACCACGGGGTGACCCACGGGACCGCTGGAAGCCCAGCCTGAGCCTCTCGTCCCAGCATCCCCCCCCCGGGAAGAGCCCAGCTCCACTCCTGCAGCCCCGGATGCTGTTGGTCCCCTGCCGCCAGCCCGCCCTGCTGCCCCTCACCCCGCTCGTGTCCCCCAGGACCACGGGGACAAAAACTCCCGGGAAAGCTGTGGAAACAGCCCAGCCCGTGGTGGTGCTCGGGGGACTGGGCTCCTCTCCCAGTGGGCCATCATGTCCCAACGGCTTTTTGCTTCTCTGCCAGGTGCTGCGACAAAAGGGAGGTGTCGGCGGCGGGAGGGGGCTCCCTGCGGTGGGATGGGGCTGCCGGTGCCATGACCACGATGTCCCGGGCTTCGGGGGCCGGTTGGCACATCCCGCTCCTGCCGCCCGGCCCTGCTGCGCACACAGCCGAGCCCCGGCCCGAGCCCCGGCCTGCTCCAGCCCAGCAGCTCCCACAAGCTTCTCCGCCGTCCCACCACCAGCCCGGGGATGTCCAGGACCCACACGAGTGCCAGGCACACCAGGGAGTCCAGCGAACGTGTCCCCTGCTGCTGCCTGCCCAGCAGCTGCGTTTGTCTCCAGCCGGATCCAGCAAACAATCCTACGGATGCAGCGGGAGGATATGAGTGCTCCTCGCATTTGTGTTGATGGCTGTTTAATGAGGTAATTTTCCTTCACACTATTGATTTCCCTGGGTTCTGCAGCGAGATGGCTTGCCTCTGGGTAATGACGGCTCAGATGCTCGGAGCAGGGCCCTGCCTGAACTCCGCAGGACGCGCTGGCGCAGCGCAGACAGGAGCATCCCATCGCTCAGGGCTGCTCCGGGCAGGCGGGGGGGGTTGTTTTTCCAAGCCAGTGCTGATGACAAAGCCCGAAGCTCCGGGAGAGGGCTCACACCCTGGGGCAGCATGTCCCGAGCCTGGATGTACACCAGACAGAACGCCCAAGCATCGCCCTGCCGCTGGAATGACCCAAACCCGGCTTTTCCCAGCGCCAGTGCTGAGCCGGGAGTCTGCCGCAGACCGAGATGGGTGCTCCCGTCACACACGCAGGTATGCACACATGCACACATGCACACATGCACACGCATACACACACACGCATACACACACGCAGAGCCCTTTCTTGCACCACTGCCGACTCTGCAGCTGGCACGAAGGTGCCCAGGGGGTCCTGTCCCCCCGGCTGGCCCCGTGCCGTGGCACCTCGTGGGGACGGGCAGTCCCCAGGCAGCGTCACCCCTTCCGCCAGCTGCCTCCAGCAGCTCTGGGCGCTGCTGCATGGAGCCAGACGATGTCCAGAGCCCAGCCTGGGCGCTCGCCGCTCACCTTCCTTCTGCTCTCCTCCCCGGCCACCCTCACTCCAGTTCCTGGCACAACAATGGAAGGAGAAGGGGTGCCAGCCTCGCCAGCCCCAGTGCTGCCCGTGCCCCCCAGCACCGGCTCCGGCACATGGCTCAGCCCCACGTCCGCAGCCCCAAGGAGCCGCAGGTGACCTGGGAGGTGACATTTCCAGCGCAGGCCTTGGGCACAGAGGAGGACTGGGGGTCAGCTCGCCGCATGCTCGCACCCATTGGGGTGCTCAGGACGGATAAACAAAAGGAGCTGGAAGTCTCAGTGCGTGATCAAGATTATGATTTAATTGGCATAACAAAGGCTTGGTGGGCTCAGCCACATGACTGGAATATTAATATGGAAGGATGCAGCTTGTTCTGGAAAGACAGGCAGGGGATTAAGGAGGAATGTGTTGCTTTGTGTGTTAGGGCTGGATGCATCGGGTTTGCAATCCAGGGAGAACCCGGCTGCCATCCTGCCGCCACGGCTGCGCTGTGCACCGAGGGGCTTCGGTGAGCGACCGTCAGGCTTACCCAAAGCCCGGGACGTCGTGGTCATAGAGGGCATCTCTACCTGAGCGGCTGGTGAGGAATCAAGATGGCAGGGACAGGCTGTCCAGCAAATGCTCCCAAGGCGTTAAAAGTGACTTTTTTTTCAGGAAGAGGCGAGGAGAAGAGAAAGGCTCTGGCTTTGCTTCTAACCTCGAGGGCATGGGTGCAGAGGGCAGGGGGAAATAAGCGGGATGAATGCGGCTGAGACATAAAGGAGCTCCTTGTCTGGCAGAGGGAAAGAGCCAGAGCTTGGGACCGAGGAAAGGCACCTCCGGGGATGCCCGGTCCGACACGCTGCTCCGAGCAGGGCCAGTTGGAGTGGCATGCTCAGGGCTTTGTTCAGGTGTGGTTAAAACATCCTCACAGAGAGCCCAAACCTCTGGGAGCCCGGGGCGAGGGGCTGCCCACCCTCACAGGGAAAGGCTTATCCTTACACCAAGTTCCCTGAGCGTGCCGGGGCTCGTCCTGCCCCGGGGCACCCCAAGCGTCCCCCGCTCCTACCCCCCCCCCCATTATCGGCCATTTCTGCTGTCCACATCTCACCAGCCTGGCTGCAAGGAGGCTGCGGCAGGCCGCGCCAGAGGCCACGCCAGAGGCCATGGCAAGATGGAGAGCATCCCGTGTGCTCTCCAAACTACGAGCCTCGTAGCAGGCGGCTGGGGAGCAGCCGGGAAGCAGGCGGGCGGGTTTGTATGTAAATGCATCAGCTTGGAACACAAAATCAAAAAGGCCAAAGGGAAAAGAAAAAGGATTCAGCGAGCAAGGCAATGGGAGCGCGTGGGGAGGAAGGGGACAGGCAAAGCTGGGGCTGACGCTGCGGGGTGGGAAAGGGAAGCCCTCGATGGGGATACTGCGGTGCCGGGGGCACTCACTGCCGCGGTGCATCAGCCTGGAGCAGCGGGGGTGCGCAGTTGGCGCTGGTGAGAGGGACGCGGATCCGCTGGGAGCAGGGCCGGGGAGCTCGGCGAGCCCAGGCCGGCCAGGCCTGGCACCCTCTCTGCAGGGGCAGGCAGAGCCAGCAGCAGGACAGCGCGAAGCAGGAGGGGTGTAGCCGAAATCGGGGGGGCTGGGGCAGCGGAAGGACAACCTTGTGCTGCTCTTTAAAAAGAAAAGAAAACCACAGAGTGCTCAGCACAGCTCCGGTCCCCTGGGAGCACCAGGACACGCAGCGGAGCAGCCCCAGGACCCCGCAGGGCGGCACGCGGAGGAGCAGCCACAGACGCCGACTTCTCACGGGCAAACCGCGCGGCAAAGCCAACCCGACTGTGTCCTTTGACAGAGGAACAGGAATCAGCGTGTGTATATCTTGACGTTTGTGAGGCTTTTGACACAGGTTCCTAAAAGAAGCTCGGAAGCAAGGTGCAGAGCATCTTCAGTCCAACTCCGCTATAACACGAGCGCTTATCCCAGCTCGGATAACCGCCTCTGGGCTGCAGCTGCCAGCAGGTGAGACAACGGGATACAGGGCTTGCAGGCAAAATAGGAAGATAGGAAGAGCGGGAATTACGTGGGAAGGCAGCTTCCTAACCCCAAACTCTCCCTCCATGCCACCCTCACTGACAAATTAGATAAACGGGCTTGGGGAGCAGGACCCCACGCAGCACAGCCCGGCACCAGCAGCATCCCAGCACAACCAGGCCATTGTATAAACAAGAAATGGGAAGCAAGGGAGTAATTTAGGGAGGAAGGACCTGACGTTCTAATAAACCACAGCAGAGCAGGGGGCTAACAGCAGAAAAGGAGCAAACACAGCGCCGGGATGTGTAACCAGGAGAGCTTCAGAGGTGCTGGAGACTGCGCTGCCTTTCTCAGCGGCACGGGGAAGCAGCGGCTGGAGAAAGCAGCTACGTCTGGTCAGTGCCCTTTGGGCCGGCTGGAGAGGATCCAGGGAAGGATGTCAGAGACCTGGAAAACATGACTGGCAAGAAAAACTGGCAAGACATGGGACTGCTTAGTTGGTAAGAGAGAGCGGAGGGGCTGCAGCAACAGGCTGCAGGAATGGGAATGATTCCTGCAACGAGGAAAGGATTAATCTGCCCGTGCTGGATAACGCAAGGATAAGCAGTCTTAAATTAACACCGGGAAATTCAAGGTAGGCGCTGGGAAAAATCTGCCCAGTCATGAGTGGGGAGGGGCTGGAGTCTCCATTGCCGAGGTCTCTAGGAGAGCAGCGTGGTGTTAGCTGGCGTTACCATTAGCTGGTCCCAAAGGTGCCCTCGTTTCTAGGATTTTACCATTTCTGGTAAAATGGAGAACCCTTAATGCATGGGCCTGGCTGGCTTCATGGCCTGTGAGGGAGAAGTTGAACAACTGGGCAGGTCCTGAGAGTAACCCAGAGAGACCCAAAGGGATGAGAGGGTCTGGAGGGACCACGGGGGCAACACCAGTGTCATCCCACAGAGCCACGAGGGAGGTGCTGGGTGCTGGATATCAAACCAGCTTCCCCCAGGAACTGGCAGCGAAGCCAGCGCTGGAGAAGTCACAGGAATGAACCTCCGGGGTAAAGCAAAGCAGGTGAAGCTCATGTGGGCAGCAGCCCCCACGTCACGCTGGGTGCTCAGCAGGAGCCTGGAGAAAGAGGAGCCTGGCGAGAAAACCTGCCTGGAAGCAAAATCAGTTGGATCCAGAAGGAGGAAAATGTGCCGGGAGAGAAAGAGTGTTTAAAGAGCTGAGGCTTGTGTAATTTGAATTTGTGAAATTATTTCTGTCGTCTCCGTCCAGGGGCGGTCATGGCCAGTGGCTCTGCTTTGGTTGCACACACAGGATGAGCAGAGCTCACGGGGGGGGAGCAGGTGATGGATGTTCAGGGACCTGGCTAATGATGAGCAGCATGTTAAGCACCTTTCGCTCTCATTAATTGGAGGGGTGATTAGAAGCATCTATGAGCTGGCAGTGCTGAAGCAACAGGAGCCACAAAACTTGAGCAGAAAACAAGTCCTGGGGGTTTCATTGCAAGCGCTGGGGAACTCCTGCTGGCAAATCTTTCTCCTCCCAGCCAAAGCTGCTGCCCCCAGGCAGCCCTGCGGTTAGGTTTGACCAGGTGAAGACGACGGGTCCTGCCACCATTGTGGCAGTGCCGCTGCGGATGCTGACACAGGCAGAAGGATGCAGCACATCACAGCGACCTGCTCAGCACCTGTCTTCCCAGCCTGGGACCGCAGGTGCAGAATAGCAGCAGCAAAAGCAGATTAAGGCTAAACTCTCCATAGGCAAGAAGTTTCTTGTGTAATTTGTGCCCCATACGTGTCTGTGGGATAAGGTGGGCTGTGACACAGGAAATTCCCAATTCCTAGGAGCACCCCATCTCCACTGCCATCAATCACCTGTGGCAGCAAAGCCCACAAAACTGCTTAACAATCCCAAATAATCCCACAGGACAATTTACAACAGCAATCCTGTAATTTATCTGATAGAAGCTCCTGAGGGCAGGGGAATTTCCTCAAATAACCCCATCCAACCTCCATCCTTGAACAGGGACTTTCCAGCTGAAGGCTGCCTTACCGACTCCCTAGACCAAGGCTGAGGAAACACTGGTCCGCGGGGTCCCTGGGGTCCCCTGCATAGGCTGGAGGTCGACTGCTCCTGCGGCAGGCCGGCAGCGGGGAGCGCAGGCAGGACAACCCTGCAGGCAACGAGCAAAGCCGGGGCCGAGACGCATCTGGGCTGGGGCATCTCCGATCCCACGTGTGGTTCGGCCACCACCTCTGGTACTCACGGAGGAACCCACCACCTCCTTGCTGTCGGCTCCAGCGAACGGTGCCTGACGTACGGGAATTTCAACAAGGGTCATCCCAGGGTGAATCCTGGCGTCCGGGGGTCCTGCGGTGCCCACGGGTCTGAGCAGAGGCGTCCCAGCATCTCACCTGGGTTCAGAGCCACTCTTCAGACATCGCACTGGAAAGTCAGTGCTTTAACCTGACCTGCCACGCCGCTCTTCAAGATGCTGAATTCTGCCTTGATGCTGCCCTTGGTTAATTACTCATGCATGCTTATGGGCTCTGCAGGGTCGTTAAAAATCTGTTCCTTCCCCCTCCGGCTGCCTGCAGGCTCCGTATTTCGCAGGGGCACCGGTGTGCTTCCCAAGGACGTGTGCTGCTGCACCGCAGTGACTCCCTCTCCTTCCTGCTGCGCCGGGTCCGGCTGGGACCCGACCATGGCCACAGCCAGCGGAAAGGGGGTTCCCTGCCCGCTTGCCCTGCCCGCAGCCGGCAGCTTGCTGGGGCAGCCCCAGCCCCTTTCAGGTTTGCTGCCTCGCCAGAGGCACTCGGCTGTTGAGCTCTGCTTCTCCCCCTCTCTGCAGCACGGCAGGGGCTGGGCTGACACCCCCGTCCCAGCGGGACCTGGCGGCTGGACCCGCGTGTCCCCCTTGCCCAGGTCACTTGGGTGTCACTGTCCCCCATCGAGTGCTCCCAAACAAAATCCTCCCAAAAGCCCTTTGTAAACATAGCTGATGATTTCACTGCCGGTGTGACTCTACGGCCTCCATCTCCGCTTCCCGGCTCCTGTCTCTGACGTGGCCCCGGCTCCCCAGCTGCTGAAGAGGGCCTGTGGCTGCAGCCCACGGACTCGGGCACAGGGAGGGCACAAGCAGCAAGTATGTGTCTGCCTCGGGCACGTAACAGCACGGGCAAGGAGGGCTGGGAAATCTTCCTGCGGCCTGTCTGCAGAGCCCTGGTCAAGCCTCGCTGGGTGCTGGGTCCCAGCAGTTCTCCCTGCGCCTTGCACTGGGCTGCGGTCCCATGGATGTCACGCCCCATTTCTGGTGCCAGAGCACAATTTTCGAGCGCCCTTCCCACGGCTCCAGCCTTTGGATATTCAGCATTAGAGAATATCTCCTTCTAGGGCTGATGCAGACAGAGCTGGGTTTAGCCAAAGCGGTTCCCAAACACTGATCTTTGCTTCAGGCAGCGTAAATCTTTGCAAAATCAAAATCACATTTATGACATTCCCAAATCAGCTGTAGGGGGTTTGTTCTAGGGGAGAGACAGACACAGTAAGTTTTGCTCTGAAAGATGTGATTTTATATGACCTCTGGCAATTGCTCCTCAAACCCCACTCTGAACCCCAGGCCAGAGGCCAAGTGGGTCTCCAGCCCCCCAAGGTGGTTCTGCACGGTGTCTGGCTCGCAGACGGGCTCATGCACTGGAGTACAAACCCGACAGCTCACATTAAGCCTTCCGTCAACATCCGAACCACTGGAGGTGGGAGAAGAGCAGAGGCTGAGCAGCCCAACAGCCCCGTCATGCTCAAACTCTGGTCTGAAGTGACGGATTGGCACTCTCTGGTTGTGTTTGTGGTGTGTATGGGGAGAGAATGCTTGAGGATGCTCGAGCTGTCCTGACTGCCAGGCGCAGCGTGCCCGGGCTGGCCACAATCCCTCGCTGTGGCCAGAACACGGTCTGTTCACACCAACGACTCCAGTGCAAGAACCCTGGTGGTTTTGTCCAGGTTTGCATCTGCATGGGCAATCTGTCTTGAGATTTGGGTTCTAGAGAAAAAGGGTGCAGTAAAACCAGAACTGTCTGCTGATGTGCATCTGACAGGGGTTGGTTTATCTATCTTGGAGTCTAAGGTCCAGACTTGGAAACAATCTTGTGCGTCCACTATCAAATCTGCAGGACAGATTCTGGACATCTTCTAGACAAATGTACCCCTCTGCCTTGCTTTACAAATGGATTGTCAAAGAGGGACGGGAGAACTGAGGCTCCTGGTCCTCAGCTCCTGCCGACCTCCATCCAGAGAGCATGGCTGGAGGTCGGACAGAGCAACTTGGTGGTGAAGCTTCCCCTCCAGCCTGGGTCCGGCACTGTGTGGCCAAGCCCCTAGCACAGGAGGACGCATGGTAGAAAGGAGCTGAGGAATCCATCATGCACCTTGTGCTGGGACAACTGTCCACGACAGCCCAGGAAGACTGTTCTGTGAGTAAAAGCTCCAGGGCCCCAGCAAAGCCACCGGCTCGTAAGGAGGCCACAGATAACTGCCGGAGACACACCAACCTCCCAGAACCAACCAGGCAAGGGAAGGACCCCTCTGAGGTGTGCAAACGTACAGATGGCCACCACAAGCAAAGAACTGCTACGTCAGCACTTGAGATTAATTTTCTGAGGTGGACGAAGCCCTGTGTCCCTGTACCCCAAAATCCCCATGGCTAACAGCGGTTAATGGCCCCTCTCACTTTAACAGACCTCTTCGCGCTGCTTCCGGAACCTGCGGAGTGGCTGCCCTGTTCCTGGGTGAGGGCTGCCACCATGGAGAAGAGTCTTCGTCTCCCTGTGCTTGGTGGCACATCAGCTCAAGGGAAACCACGCTTGCTCTGCCTGCCCCTGCCCGCGAGACGGGCAGGAACCCCAGCACCCCAGGCTCAGCAGCGCCCATGCAGGCACCTTTCTTGCAGGCAGCACCAGAGCATCCCTCTGCAAGAGGACAAGTTTAGCTGGGAAACACTTGGCATTTCTTCAGCCTCAAGGGAGCCCTTCCTTTCCCTTGCTGGTGTCTGTCCCTGCGGCGGCAGCATGCCCGGCACGGTGTGCGTGGCTGCCCAAGGGCTGCACAGACCTGCGACACGCTGGCCTGGGCACGCACACCCGCCCGGCCGAATGCGCTGCGGCACTGAGGTGTGCCTGGGTAATCCGTACTGCCACTGAATATTAAGCAGGTATTGGAAATCTCCGGGGCTCCTGTCCAGGAGAAGCGGCACGGGCAGTACTAGCCTGCAGGCACGGCACAGCACTGCGCTGCTGCTCAGCCCGGGCGCTCCTGGGTGGGGAGGCTGCACCTTCTGCTGCAAAATCTGCATCTTGGATAAGTCAATGACGTTTGCAAGAGCGGCATGCACCGTGGGAGGCCTCAGTCCTCGGTGGCAAGCTCAGACCTCGCTGCTCTTTACCCACGTGGGTGCAGAGCTGCGCGCAGTGGCCTGCAGGCGGTCGTTGTGGCGGTGGGTGCTGGTATGCAGCAGCTGCGAGAGCAAAGTCACTACCCCAGTCGTACAGGGGACGTGGCTCAGGACACAGCCACCAACGGTGGGGCAGCCCAGGAGCCTGTGCCCAGCTCCCCGCAGACCTCGGGAGCCCTCAGGACATCTCTGTAGGCAGGAGCACGTCCTGGGTACCACCAGGCCCCAAATGATGCTGCTTCTCCCGGTTCAGGGACGCTGGCCAGGAGAAAGGCGCAGGCACCCAAAGAGCCGATGTCCCGGCAGCAGAGTCGGCTGATCAGCCCCTGCCCTTCCCACTGACGTTCTGTGAAAGACAATGACGTGTATTATGTCTTTAATTTTCTCACTGCTTCCGTTCGCGTTTCTCGCTGTTGCCTAGCTGAGCTGCTGAGAGTAACCCCCTGCATTTGCATTTTGCTTTTCCTGATTCCAGTGAGCATTGCTTTCAAGGTAAGTAGGTAACAGCAACGTGGTTCTCCTGTAAATCAGGGCCACGGTGGATGTGCGTGCCTGTGGTGGACAGCACAGTAGCCTCCACCCGGCACACGGCAGGTAACGATGCAGGTAACGATGCAGGTAACGCTGGCCCCTCCGTGCAGAGCTGGCCGTGCTCCCCAGGAGGAGGCAGGTCCCGCGCGGGCACTGAGGTGCAGGGGGTGTCCGCAGCCCAGAGGAGTTTGCCCAGGGAGACTGTCACAATCCCTCTTTATAGAGGCCAAAACTTGTTGGGTTTTTTTTTTTTATTGTTGTTGTTGTTTGGTGGTTGGTTTTTTCAGGGCAGATCAGGAGGTGGTGATCCCAAAGACTGGGCACAACGATGGTGCTGGCAGCAAGGTTGTGCTCCAGGTGATGCTTGACCCCAGCTCTGTTCAGCTGAGCATCCTGCACTCACGGGGGCTACATCCTGCGCCCAGCAGGATTTGGGAACAGCCAAGCTCGGGACTTATTCCTGCTTTCCAGAGAGGCTGAGGGGGGGTTTCAGTACTGATGTCAAAGGGTGCCAGGGCCACCCAACAACAGAGCTCGGGCTGGCCTCATGAGGCGACCAGGCGGGAGTCGTCCTAGTTTGGGTGCACCACCCAGCCCTGTTTGGGTGTCACTAGTGCAGTGAAATACCAACACTGGGACAGTTTGCTAAATCACCTTGTCCGAAACACAGCAATCCCACTCCGTGACTGATAAAACAGACGTGGCCTGGATTAAGACCGGATTGGTAGATGAGTTTCCATTATAAAAATCATACCTTCTGTCTTTACTGTGTCCAGTTTTGTGGCCCACAAAATTGAGAAGCCAGAGAGGCGCCAGTGACGGATGACCAAGATGGGCACAGGGCCCTTGAATGCAGGTGGAGGAGCTGGGCTGGTTTCTTCTGGTGAAGAGGTACGTAGGAGCTGATCTCCCAGCAGTCTACAAGTACCGGAAGGGTGGTTACAAGGATGGTGGAGTCAAATCCTTCTTGGCGGTGCGTGGCGATACATTGAGGAGCAATAACCACAACGTGACTCCTGGAAGGTTCAGGTGGCATGTTAGGGAAAACCCTGTCCTAGGGAGGATGGCACAGCCTTGGCACAGGTCACCAAGGGGTGGGGGAATCTCTGGCCGTGGAGGGCGTTAAGGGTCCAGCAGGCAGAGCCATGGCTGATCTCACCTTGTGTTGGTCGCCCACATGGTGCAGGGAAGGGACCTCTGGAAATCTCTAACACAACCTCCTGCGGTCCCTTCCCACCAATGCTTCTGCCATTCTATAAGAAAGGTGTTAAATCATCTGCCCAAATGATATTTGCCATGTGAATTCTCACCCGGGAGGGGATTTGTTTGTGTCTTGCTTTACTGTTTCCTAACAACTGGCCCACCTATTTTGCAGGTACAGCAATGAGGGGCTTAACCACCCTTAGGCGTTCTTTTGAGACCAACTGACCAGAAAGTGGTTAATCTGAAAATAAGCTGCTTTGGTTTCCTGGTCATAAAGTACCAGTTAATTCCGCCTTTACAGGCATTCTTCATACGGAGGCCAAGGTGCGGCTCTGCAGACACTTGGTTGGGGCAATCCCAAGCACAACCACAGGCTGGGCAGGGAATGGATTGAGAGCAGCCCTGAGGAGAAGGACTTGGGGGACAGGAAGCTCAACATGACCCAGCAATGTGCACTGGCAGCCCAGAAAGCCACCCGTGTCCTGGGCTGCGTGTCCAGCAGCGTGACCAGCAGGTCGAGGGAGGGGCTTCTGCCCCTCTGCTCTGCTCTGCTGAGACCCCCCTGCAGTGCTGCGTCCAGCTCGGGGGTCCCCAGGACAAGAAGGACATGGAGCTGCTGGAGCGAGTCCAGAGGAGGCCACGGAGATGATCCGAGGGCTGGAGCACCTCTGCCATGGAGACAGGCTGAGAGAGTTGGGGTTGTTCAGCCTGGAGAAGAGAAGGCTGCAGGGAGACCTTAGAGCCCCTTCCAGTCCCTGCAGGGGCTCCAGGAAAGCTGGAGAGGGGCTGGTGACAAGGGCAGGGAGTGACAGGACAAGGGGAATGGCCTGAAGCTGCAGGAGGGGAGATGGAGATGAGATCTGAGGCAGAAATCCTTCCCTGTGAGGGTGCTGAGGCCCTGGCACAGGTTGCCCAGAGAAGCTGTGGCTGCCCCTGGCTCCCTGGCAGTGTTCAAGGCCAGGTTGGATGGGCCTTTGGGCAACCTGGGCTAGTGGAGGGTGTCCCTGCCCATGGCAGGGGGTGGCACTGGATGGGCTGTGAAGTCCCTTCCACCCCAAACCAGTCTGGGATTCTGGGATTCCATACAGCAAAGGATGGCGTTGGTTGGCCAAAGGTTGACCAGAGCAGGATGAAAACAAAAAGATCAGCTACAGGCATGGCTGGTGGCTAAAGAAGGAGAGAAGTAGGCAGGACTAGAGAAAGGGGAAGGCAGTGGGGAGGAATACTTCACACATGTTCATAGAATCACAGAATTACGTTGACCTTCTATTAAGCAGAAAAAGAATCTGAACCTGGGAGGCAGGAGATGAGACTTACATGAGATCTCAGCAGCATCCACCAGTGCCATCTGTGAGCAAGGAGCCAGGCTGAGGGAGGAAACTGGGTGGAGGGGGAGGAGGTGGGTTGGAGCAAGTGTGTGGTGGGCTGACCCAGGCTGGAGGCCAGGTGTCCCCCAAAGCCGCTCTGTCACTGCCCTCCACAGCTGGGCACGGGAGAGAAAATACACCCAAAGGCTCCTGGGTCCAGATAAGGACGGGGAGATCACTCAGCAATTATGAGCAAAACAGACTCGACTTAGAAAAAAAATTCATCCCATTTATTACCAAGCAAAACAGAGTAGAGCAATGAGAAATAAACCCAAATCTTAAAACACCTCCCCCCACCTCTCCCTTCTTCCCAGGCTCAACTTTGCCCCCCCATTTCTCTCCCTCCTCCTCCCAGCGGCACAGCTGGACGGGGAATGGGGGTTGTGGTCAGTTCATCACACGGTGTCTCTGCCGCTCCTTCCTCCTCAGGGGAGGACTCCTCACACTCTGCCCCTGCTCCAGTGTGGGCTCCCTCCCATGGGAAACAGTCCTTCACCAACTGCTCCAGCGTGGGTCCCCCACGGGGTCACAAGTCCTGCCAACAAACCTGCCCTGGCGTGGGCTCCTCTCTCCACGGGGCCACAGGTCCTGCCAGGAGCTTGCTCCAGCGTGGGCTTCCCATGGGCCACAGCCTCCTTCAGGTGCCTCCACCTGCTCCGGCGTGGGGTCCTCCACGGGCTGCAGGTGGAATCTCTACACCCCCTCATCCTTCCTCCATGGGCTGCAGGGGGACAGCCTGCTTCACCATGGCCTTCACCACGGGCTGCAGGGGGATCTCTGCTCTGGTGCCTGGAGCACCTCCTGCCCCTCCTTCTGCACTGACCTGGGTGTCTGCAGAGTTTCTTACATCTTCTCACTCCTCTCTCCGGCTGCACAGGTTGGTTTTGGTTTTTTTTTTTTCCCCTTTCTTAAGTCTGTTATCCTGCCACCACCATCACTGATGGGCTCAGCCTTGGGCAGTGGAGGGTCCATCTTGGAGCTGGCTGGCATCGGCTTTATCAGGCATGGGGGAAGCTTCTAGCAGCTTCTCACAGAATCCACCCCTGTACCCCCCCCCCCCCCCACTACCAAAACCTTGCCAGGCAGACCCAAAACAAAGTGAGAAAAGATAAAGGGGAATGCTGCAGAGAAGGAAGTCCTGCCTCGGTGGGAAGAGCACAGTGGTATACTGGTCTGTGCAGGGGGCCTGAAGGAGGCACGGATGGGGTTGGCGTAGCTCGTGACAGACGTGTCCCTTGGCGGTGCCCTCTGGGTTGGACCTACAGGTGTCCAGTGACAGGTACCCCCAGAGCACACCAGCACTGCCCAGCGCTGCTGGCTGCTCCCTGCCCAGGAGCCCTCCCTGAGCAGCAGAAGAGCTTATAGCCAAGAGGACAGCAGCTGGGGAAAGCCGGGAGGCGTAAAGAGAATGTGCCAGCCGGACGGCACAGGGCATCAGCACCAGCTGGTGCTGAACAAGTCAGGATTTCAGGGGCAGGGCTGTGCCAGCATCCCCTGGGGCCCAGCCAGCGGGATGGCTGCACAAGGACCGTACCGCGTCGTCCCGAGTCTCAGCAGAGGCAAGTAGCTCTAGCAGAGTTTCCTTTCAGTGCCGGAGCATCTCTGCAGCAGCTGGGAGGATGGGGTGGCCCTGGCCCCGGCCCCCTCCCGAGCAGGCAGGCGGGCAGCTCACGGCCCCCAGCACAACAGGCACCACCGGCGGTGCTGGCCCCCGGGGCGAGGGTGCTGCTGGTCTGGCTGCCGCCGTGCCGAGCTGGCGGAAGGACTGTGGCTGCTGTGCCAAGCCCCCAAGCGCTGCGGGAGCAGGGCCAGCCGCCCCGAGGCCCGGCGGTGAGGTTCCCGACAGAAACCCCAGCTCGGCCCGCTGGTCCCTGCCCTGGCCGGACCCGGTCCCGGTCCTTGCCGAGCTTGTCCCCGCACAGGCGGCTCACGCCCCGAGCCTGCCCCCAACGAGCCTCCGGGGCTCCCCTCGGGGCCCGGCACTCCCCCTCCGCTCAGGCCGGCGGCCCGCCGGAGCCGCCCCCGCGCTCTCCCGGCCCTTTCTAAGCGGGGCCGCCCCCGGGCGCCTTCGCACCTCTCGAGGCCTACGGCGACGCGAGGCGCGGGCCCGGGGACACGCACAGCCGCCCGGCATGCCCCGCGTCAGGCGGCGCGGCGGGCGGTATCGGTGAGGGCCCGGCGGGCCCAGGGCCGTTCACATCCGGGGAACGAGCAGCGGGCGCGGGCGGGGCGGCGGCGGCGGCGGGGGGCGGGGGACGGCGCGCGGGGGCGGCGGCGCGGCCAATCGCCGCCGCGCTCTCATCGGTGCAAACAGGAGCACAATGGAGCGAGCGGCGGGCGCGCTGCAGCCAAGCTTGGCGCGAGCGCCGCGCGGCTGACGGGCCGGCCTGCCAATGGGCGCCGGCGCGCGGCGGCGGGCAGCCAATGGGCGCGGGGCGGGGGCGTGCCCGGGCGAGGTTAGGGTGTCCTTGCAGGGTGCTGGGCTAAACTTCACCAAATAATAGCTGTTTGTATTTGGGCGGCCGAGGAGCCATTTTAGGTAAGTTCTGCCCCGAACTTTTGGGTTCGCCCGCCCGGCGCGGCCGGGGGCGGCGGCGGGGCGGGGGGCGGCGGCGGGGCCGCGCCGGGGCGGCGCTATGAATGAACTCGGCGGCGCGGGCCGCGGGGCGGGCAGCGGGGCCGGGGCGGCCGCCGGCCCTGTCATGGCTCCGGCCGCGGGGCCGGGCCGGGCCGGCCGCGGGGGAGGGGCGGCGGCGCCCCCCCCCCCCGGGTCCCTCCATGGTGGCCCTTCCCCGTTCCGCGGGGCCGGCGGCGGCGGCCCGGGGGGGGCTGCGGCCCCTCTCGCCGGCCCTACCTGCCGCTCGCCCCCGGCCCGTCGGGCGCGGGGAAGGCCGGGCCGGGCCGGTAGCTCGGGGCCCGCCGTCCCCCGCAGCTGCGGCGGCCCCGGGGTGTGCGGGGGGCCGGGGGCGGAGGCGGGGCGGGCTCCCTCCCTCCCCCCCCCCCTCCCCGGCGCTGCGCGGAGGCTCCTCCCGGCCGGGAAGGGGGGAGCGAGGCCCCCCCCCGGCCCCGCACCGAGCTGCGCGACCGCAGCGGCGGGTGGGATGCGGGGTGCCGGGGGCCTGCCCGCGGGGCGCAGCTTTCCGCCGTCATTCCGGCCGCAGTGCTCAAGAAAATCGATAATTAAGTCTTTAAACTTCGCGGGCGGGGGCGAAGCGGGTCCCTTTGCGGGCGGGAGGCCCCGGGGCGCGGGTTTCCTGCTGCCCGGCCCCTGCCGAGCAAGGGCACCCGGGGCGGTGGGAAGGGGGGGTCGGTTAAAGGGCCGTTCGCTCCGCTCCGGGCGACGGGCTCGTCCCTGGCATCGGCGGATCCGTCCCGCTTCGCCCCCTGCCCGGCGCGGAGCAGACGTGGATCTGTTGTGACATTGCAGCCATGTCACAACAGAGAGGCATCACAGTCACGTTGGAGTCGCGTCTCGTTCACGCTGCAGTCATCTCGCCGTAGTCACCCCGCGCAGCCTTGCGTCCGTTGTGTGTTGGTGGCTGCGTTCTGGGATTCTCTCTGGTCTTACCAGTGACTTTTCCTGGCGATTGAGGTGGATTTCGGTCTTGATCAGTGAGGTTTGTAGGGTAAACGCTGTGAAAGAAACGCACAGAAAGATGAAGAGAAATCATCTCCTGGTGTTGCTGCCTAGTGTGCACACCCGTCTTGGAGCAGCTAACGTTTTCTCTGTGTATTGATTTGTCTTCCTGACAACTACGCTAAACTCCCGGTAAAGTCGGGGACCACGGAGGCCGGGCAGGCTGCCTCGGCACACCCAGAGCTGGGTCAGCCGCCGGCCTTTCATGTGGTAGAGCTTTTCAGTAATTTTGCTATGAAAAGTGCGTGGTTTATTTCTTCAGTGAGTTGGGATGCTTTTAGCCAAAAGCTCAGGCTTTTTCCTTGTTTACCTCCTGCTTGGGAAATGCAGCAAATGCTTTTGGGGTTGGAGAATGGGAGGAGAGGGGTGGAGATGGTTCACTGTGGTTGTGCAAAGCGTCCTGTCGGTCTGTGCAGAAGTCTCCAGCACCCCTCCTGGCAGAGGGCTCCTCGGGGGCAGGCACATGTGGTTGTATTTGTTAGATGTTTGTCCCTGACCCCTTCGCTTGTAGGGCTACAGATGCTTGGCAGCTTTTTGGCAGATAAAGGTGCTGCCTTTATCTTTTTAACTGGTGGGGGGTCAGTTGGATTAGGGTGTTGCCAGAAGAGAGGGAACCTGAGCTCGGTGAGTATTTTCCCGCCGTGAAGCGTTACTGTTGCTTTTGGGCCTTGTTCAGGTGACGGCGCAGGAATAGGTGCCGCCTTACCTCCCCTCGCCCTTTGTTTACCTCGCTCACGCGGGAGCTCGGCTGTGCTGCTTTGCAGAGAAATTGTTGTTTTGGTCCAGCTGTTGAAGTGTGAGGCAATAACAGCATATTTTTGCTCTGGGAGTAAATTCTTACTGGAGTAAATAGGTGGTTTCTCTCGACGCTTCTGGCCTCCAACTGGGTTGGTTTTGTTCAGGGCTGCCACTGGGTTCCTTTCCCACTTGTTTAGTGGAAAATCGATTCTTCTTCCACTACAAAGCTTAACGTTATTGTCTGTTTGCTTTTGGAAAGCTAATTCTGCCCATCGTTCCTGAGTCAGTACAGCTGCTGAAACTTTTGCAGGTCCTTCAGGAGCAGTTGGATGTACTGCTGAGTTTCCTTCACTGCAGAGATGGGAAGTGTGCAGCAGGGGTGGGGTGAAGATGATTCAATGTTGCCCCTCGAGTGCTTCAATCTGTAAAGCGTGATAACTAGTAGGGTCGCATCCTGTCAAAATGTCTGCGTGTACCTTGTGCAGCAGAACTGAAAAGCATGTATTATTATTCTTCGGATAAAAGCCAAAGTCAATGAGAGGACTTGAAGAAAGACTGATCTTGGTTTTTTTTCACTTTCATGAAGTTTGAAGCCTGTCCCGCAGCTGTGGCTGGTTATTTCTGCCTATCGTCTTGTTCCTCCAAGCAGAAACGTTGATTGCCCTGTGGCTGAGAAGGCGCTTGCAGCCCCTTGCCGGGGGCTAGTACAGATGTGTTAAACTAGCCTGTGTGAATCTGTGAAACTCAGGCAGCTCTTGTGCTGTTTGTTTCTCAACGCTCATAGTGTGTGAATAACGTGCAGCTCTTGCGGAAGGTGCTGTCAGGGTCCCTCATTACCTTGTTCCGAGCGCTGCTGTCTGGTTTGGCAACGTACGCCTTTTTAATGGCTTGAGGTTACCTCTCCCTCTGTTGTCCTGCATGTTGGCGTTAGGGGAGAGTGGCTCTGTCTAAGCTGCTGGTCTTCGAGCAGCTGGGCCTGGATATGCCGGTGTTAGCACCGGTGATCAGTGCTGTGGGAATTTTCAGGGTCTGTTGATTTCTAGTGGCTTGGTAGAGGAGGCTCTCAGGGGAATGTCTCGTTTTCCTGACTGGTTTTTACCATATTTCTTTAACAGGAAGCAATGCTCTACCTCCCCCCCCTCAAAAGTGTAATCTCAATAATTTTTAAGATTTAATCTTCCTTGAGAGATCTTTAATATTTTCTCAAGAGCTTCTCCAAAGATACAAACTTTTACAGGTGGATAATATAAAGTGTTTTACTTTAATGGTTTGTGTTATTTCAAGAGGGGTTTGCACAAGCCAGTGAGCTTGTTTTTGTGAGATGGCAAGCCTGAGAGCTCGGCCGCCAGAGCAGGCCTTTGTTTTTTGCATGAAGCCTGTCTCGGGTTCGCAGAGATAAGAGCTAAGTATCTTGCACATCGGTGTGCAGGAGAAGGTTGCCCGTGCGAAGGAGGGGAGAGGGTTGATCAGCCTTGCACTGCGAGTGAGCCCTCGGTGCAGGAATGCGGACTCGGTGTTTTGGGTCTGGAAAGCAGGCGCACGTAGGGAGGCTTCTCTGAAATTGTCTTAAAGAGACGCTGGCAAGCCCAGTGGCTGGATGTCTTACCGGGCTTCAGGGGAGCCGCGGGGGCTTGCTTCCATTGCTCCTGTAAGTAGCAGTGAAAGCATTTCTCCTCTCATCCCCAGTTTCCTGCTTGGGACAGCAGAGTCAGCCTCTGGTGTTGGTGACTTTGCCCTGGTCTGTGAAAGTGGAGACAGAGCTGTTGTTGGGAGCCAACAAGCTCTGTAATGGTCAGGGTTGAACGGTCTACGTGTAGTTGAGTAGCAACGTTTGCTATGGACAGCGTTGGTGACAGCATGCAGGGTTTGTTTCAGCACCCTAAAACCCCATGAAAACAGAGTTATACTTTGCCCTGGGAATGGTGGCAATGTTGGTGCCTGCACTGCCACCGTGGTGGTGGTGGGACCAAAATCCTCTAAGAAAGTGCAGGGCCCTGTGTCGCAGCGTGCTGCAGGCGCTGTGCTGGGCAGTGCCTGTCCCAGCCAGCCTCCAGTCATCTCAGGCACCAGCCCTGGTGGAAATAACAGAGCTGGGGAAAGCCGACCAAACCATCGGCAAAAGGGGGAAAACGTGGTGCTGTGGGTGTCAGCTTGCGACACGAGGAGACTCTGATTTTGCTTTCTAATATCTCAGGCTGGTGCAATATGTTTTGCGTGTGATAGGACAATGCCTTCAACTTTCCCTTATATGGGAAAATCTGGTATGCAGCCTAGCAATCTGCCAATATGTGGCTATTAATTTTTAGCATTGTTATGTTGGATGTGTCCAGTCAGCCTAAGAAGTAGGAAATACCTGGGACGCTGTGGCCAGGCTTTAATGTTTGAGGCAGATCCCTGACAGATATCTGGGGAAAGGTTGTGGCCGTGCTCTGGGGAATGCCTGAGCACGCTCGGCTCCTCGGGAAGTCAGCTAAAAGCTGGGAGAGTTTGGTGCCTGGGTGTAGGGCTCCTGCCCTTGGGCCCAGTGCTCAGAAGGGAGCCGGGGCCCTGGGTTGTGTTGGCACCGAGGAGGTCGGTGGAGCACCTGACCCGTCCTTTGTGCAAGGACCTTCCCTCTGTGGAGGAAGTGCTGCCTTGAGGATAAGGGGTGCATGCTGTTTCCATACCGCAGGCTGTTGCCTCTAGGGGATTCCCAGCCCAGTGAGTATAAATCCTGCTCTAACAGGAGCAAAACACTCAGTCCAGAAAAGAAAGTGAGAAGTGTGGGAACCGAGTCCCAGTCCCTCTTTGTTTTTCATGTGGGCGCTGGAAATGTGTTTGCAGAGGTGTGTTGGGTACAGATCAAGAAGTGCGGGTGTTATCGTGATGATGAGACGTTGGCTTGGCCGTGGGGTGCACATCACATTTTCTGGCCCTGTGAGGGACGCTGCTCAGCAGCAGTCTGACGGTGATATTATTAACATCATTCCTAGGAGGTCCAGCATATCTTCTGCAGTCCTGCCTTTCCCTAACTTCATGCAGCCCTAATGTTGTACTAGTATAAGTAGTGTTACCTCGTTGGTTGGGGGTGGTTTTGGGTGTGGGGTTTTTTGGTTTTGTTTTTTTAAATTGTGTTTTAACTGGTGAGATTAAATTTAGATCTCTTCTGGTGAAGCTTTCTGACGCTTGTCTGGCTCTTTCTGCCGTTTGGCTCTGTTGTTATGGGAGTTGGGGTTGAAATGCAGGTATCTCATTGCTTCCTTTTGGGGTGACTGTGCCGAAAGCAGAGAAATTTAAGCTTGTCAGTGTCAGTTTGCAGAGTATTTGTGTTTCCTAAATGTTTCCATAAAAGTGTGGGATCTATGGAGCCCTGCTTTGTGTTGGAGTAAAAGGAGGCAATATCTGGGGTGAGGCTGGTGTTAACCCAGCCGCCTGAACTGGGTTGGGGAGCTGCACGTCCCTCCTAACGTGCATGTTATTGCAAGGGAGGGACAGGTGGGCAGTGGAGGGGCAAAGTTGTGTTGTTCAGTGCCTTTATGTGGTCCTAAACCATGTGTCTAAATCGCGGCCTGGGAGCTGTTGCGCAGGAACATAGGTGGGATGAGGGTCCCCAGGGGCCTGTGGGGGAAGCGCAGCCGGCTGCGGTGCCGGTGCCGTGTCCCTGTGGCTGGCTTGCCGACCTGTGCCTAGGGAGAGGAGCTGGGCACTGAGGGATGCTAAAACTCCCTGGGATGCAAGACCCCCACCCCTTCCCCCAGGAGGTCTCTCATTTGCATTTCTTTGAAGGCGGAAACAGGACTTCAGCTAATTGAAGGACTTTAGCTAGCAGGCCTTCCACGTTAGCAGCCGCTGCTGAGAATTTGGGACCCTCTGTATTGCGCTAGAAATAAGATGTTTGTTATGTGGACATAGTTGAGTTTCCTTCAAAAAAAACTTCCAGTTGTTAAACTTCAATTCAGAATTCATAAAGGTAATTAGATAACTAAGTTGGTTTATGTACTTTCTGGTTTTCATTTTGCGCTTTAACTTATGCTCGTGGCTACCTTTGAAGGTGAATTCCAGCGTTAGCAACTTGCTAGCGTGCTACACACAGGAACAAGGGTGATGCAGTTACAGGGGACTTTCACTTTTTTGCCATATAGGTAGGTGAAGTATTGGTTCTTTAAGAAATATTAATGCCTTGTTATATATGTGCATCGAGGCAGAATTAAAGTTAGTCCTAGGTACAAGAATAAACATTAATGCTTTGCTATAGACATGCTGTGAAAGCTGCTATTTGTGTGAGCCACTGCCTTGAGTTCTCTAGTTCTTGTGCGCAGAGCACCTTTAACCCTGTTTCATCCGCTTTGGTTGAACTTAAAACATACTTCAGATAAAATGAAGCTTAAGTGTTAGGTGTCTGTTAATCGAGGATCAGAGATGAGAGTGCCATTCTTTCTTGATGACTTCCGTATATGTGCATGGTGCATCCTTGCTGTACCCTGTGCTGGCGTAGCCTGGGAAGGAGAGCAGTGGGGTGTGGGAATGCACAGCGTATTGCTCTTATTTGTATGCTTCTCTGCTTGTTGCTTTAGGGCAAGCAAAGCCCTGTTTCTCAGTGATCTTTCTCAGTCCCCGTAGGGTGCCCCTCACCAGGGTATCTGAGCTTTTCCCGGCATGCATTTTTGTGCATACATAAAGGCAGGTTTCTCTCCTCCACCGCAGACAGCAGAGACTGTGCTCTGTTTGTTCTCTGTGCGGTGATGTTGTGGGGAGGCTGACTGAAGCAAGGCTTGTGCTTACTGTGAAGGTGCTGAGGTTTGTGGTTACCCTGATTTCTTCAGAGAAGTGGTTACAGATTTGTGGGCCAGTCACAGTGACTGCTCCACCTCCTTGCTCCGGAGGGTGAGAATTTCTGTCTGAGAATAACATTGCTGTTTTGGAGTTGGGCCAGTCCCACATTGTGCTTTGAGAGTGAGGACCAGGGTCCTGATTCCGGAAAGCAAAGGAGGGAGTGGGTCACTATGGGCGCAGGCTCTTTGAAGCTTTAGTGGTTGTAATTTCAAGGAGAGTGGCCTCTCCAGGAGCCCTGTAGCGAGGTGTGGCTTTGCAGGCTGTGTGTGTTTGAGTAGGTACAGCTGTGCCCACATCTGACAGGGCATAGCACACTGTCTGTGGAGATGTGGTTATCTGCAGAAGCTGCTCTCTAGTTTTCAGACAGGCTCTCTGTTGGCAGAGCATGACGTTAGGGCTGAGGAGTTCGGGACAGAGCTCCTAAACCCTTTCTGGGATCTAGCTCTACCTCCTGCTCTTTCTTCCACCCTGAGCTGGGAGAGGGAGATGTTTGACACAAAGCAGAAGTGGATTTCTGGACCTTGTTGCATGCTGCTTCCTCCAGAGACATCTGCTGAAGGAGGGGGTTAGAAAATGAGTGGCTCGTCCAGGTATGGAGGAAGAGATGTGGAAACTGTGTTGGCATGGACTTCTGATGGGTACGTGCAGTAAGAGTGGGCTAGGACATGGGTCTGTGGGACCTGTGCTCTGCTTTTGTGTCTAGAGTTTGCTTGCATGGCCTTTGTGTTGCTACATGTCCAAGGAGACTGATGTCTGTAGGCTGGTCAGGCAAGCAGGGACAGGAGTCTCTTGGTAGTGTGGTGCAGTGGATTGCCACGTGCTTGCCTGCTGGCTAGCTGACCCTGTGAAGGTGGTGCTGGTTGGCCAGGGGAGTCCCGGACATGGTGGGTGTCTTCTGTGTCTGTGCCCTGAATGAGCGCAGCTTGACTCTGGGAGAGTCCCATAGCAGCTCTGCCTGTGTGCTGTTTGAAGGGTCTTGATCTGCTCTGAGGTCCCAGCTCTGCTTAGAAAAAGGGACTCTGCAAAGATGGTGCTCTGCGGTCAGTGTGGGTGATTGCAGCTTGGGTGTGTGCTGACAAGGAGGGGTGTGCTGTGCTCCCTCCCCGTGCAAGTGTTGACCTCCAGCCTGGCGAGGCTGATGCTCCCTCCACAGCTCCCTGAGGTGGCCTCTCACTGAAGGGCTTTGAGCTGGGACAAGAAGGGGCTACCTCTCCATATGTGCTTTCGGTCACATTTTATGTGCAGCATGTCTGGGCAGGACTCTGGGTACTCACTGTTTAAAAGGCTACCCAAGTGTATTAAAGAATTGCCTGTAGCTGGGGAGGAAACCAAACCTGGTGTTGCTGAACTCCAAGCATTTGCACATGAGGAATCGATGAATTTCTTTTCAGCACTTCTCTCTCCCTCCCGTGGTGGAGTGTTTCTTGGGATGGTGTAAAAGATAGAAATGCGAGGAAGCATTGAGATGATTGAGAGGAATGTCTCCTTACAGATGGAGACTGTTGTTCAAAGTAGCTTTAGCTGAGATTGTGGAGAACTTGTATCCCAGAGAGTTAACTTCAAAATAAACTGGAACCCCTTAGAGGTTAACGTCAGGGGGTTACAGTCCTTGCAGAGCAGAGCAGCTGAGATGTGTGTAAGGATGTGGACCTGAGGACTGTGGGGGAGCGGCACTGCTTGTGAAGGACATGCTTGCTTTGTGTTGCACCGGGAGAGTTTGCTACGTTTTGCTTTCTCTCTCTGTTCTTTAGACGCTTGGGAAATAGGTCTGATGCTTCAGTATGCAGGTTCTCAGGCCTGGAGAACAGCAGACTTCTGTCTGTTGCTATTTTGGGCCGAGGTTTGCTAGTTTCTCTTAGGATGTACAGGCAGAACAGATGCTGTGAGCTGTGGGACCTCACCACCTCATGCAGTAAACTCTCAGGCTGTGGTTGTTTGGGATGTTGTGTTCCTGGGTGCTGAGGAACAGCTTGGCTCCCCCAGTGCCTGGCACTGCCACAGGCAGGGGTCTTGCCAGCCAACCCTTCTGCCCCTGCCTGGACTGCAGCGCTGACAGGACAGGTGCAGCATTTGCGTGTGCAGGAGCTCCTCCCCAACAGGGCAGCATCCAGCAGGTGACCTCTGTAAGCTGGTGCTGGAGATGTCCTGTACCTGGGGACTGAGCAGCGTAGCAAAATCTCCTTTTTCTCCTGGAGTTCCCTTCTACTCCCCCTCCAACCTTCACTGCGTGAGAGCATGGGCCAAGCTGAGCTCCCTTTGTCACCCAGGTTTTGAGACCCTGAGAACCAGGATGGCAGTGCTGCCTAGCCCGAAGGAGGGCTGCTCACTCATCACGCACTGAGATGTAGCTTGGGATCAGCCTTCCAGTGCCTGTGCTCGGGAACTGTGGCGTGAGATGTGGCCATGGTGGGCAAAGCAAGGCTGGCCCTGAGCTTGCTTCGTGGGCTGTACACCCCTTCCCACTCCACCGCCTGTACACAGACAAGGCATTTGGCGGAGCAGCGGTGTCCATCCTGCTCGTGAGGCTTTGGAAATGCTTAAAATGCTGACTGTGCTCTTGTGGCCCAGCTGCTGGTGGCTTGGCCACGTTTTATTCAGCTCCTGGCTTGGATGTGTTTCTCAGGGCATGTTCCCATGGGCTGCTCACTAGATGAAGCAGGGGGAGGTTGGTAGGAGGGTGCTCTTCATATGTGTCTACAGGCAAGTCTGGAGGTGTGTCGCAAGTGCTTCTTCGTCCTCTCCATGGCCCTCCTGTGAAGGCTGATTTTTATCCCCATTCTACAGTTGGAAAATAGAGGCACAGAGGGCTCCGATTGCCTTTGAGGAGCGGTCTGCAGTGTGGCAAAAATGTTTTCTGACAGCTTGAGTTTGCTGTGCAGGATATTAGCAACAGCAAGAGGGGAAGATCTGTGCTTTCAGGAATGCCGTCTCATTTTTTGGCCGTCTGCCTTGGGATAGCTTGAGTTCAGTGCTCTTCGGTGTGTAGCTCTCAAGCAGTAACCTTATAAAAGGTTCTTTGAATTGGCCGGCTGTCAAGGTCTACTGGTTGAGCTGGCTTTTCTACACCTTTCGTACTAATAAAGGTGCTGTGGGCTAAGTGATGTGCCTGGTGGCATCTTTACAGGGCTGGTGACCTTGAGGATGGACTTGGGCAGCTAAGTGAAGTTCCAAGTGCTTGTGCATGAGAAATAAAAGGCAGCAGGAAAATGTGCAGAGTGTGCAGGGCGCTAGTTTCTGCTGAAACCTCTGTATCCCTCCTGATAGCTGGAGAGCGGCTGGGTGGCTTGCCCTGTTGCAAGAAGCCTCTGGAGCAGCTGGCAATAACCCCTGTGCTCCCATGGACCCAGTAATTTGGAAAAGGCTTTACTTACACTACTGGGAAGTCTGGCTCCTCATGACTGGTCCAGGAAGCTGATAGGAGCTGTGCCCACGATCTCCTTTCTGCCCAGGGGTAACAGCCAGGCACCTCAGAGAGGAGGGCCTGCTTCCGGCACCAAGAATGTGTCCTCAGAGCTACTTTGCCCATTTCCATATAAAAACGTAGCTAGGGTTGCACTGTGACTCTGACCTGAGGCTTTGCACAGTCTCTTTGGCAGCCTTAGCACATACTCCCCTTGGTACGCGAGGCTCCCTGCCTTGTGGAGGAGCAGATCAGGTGTACAGTCCCAGGCTGAGGAAGAGGAGTTGCTCACCAGGCACCTTCTTGGTTGCCAGCAAGCTGGTCCTGCAGCTGTATTGAGCTGCCATTTCGAGGAGCATGCTGCTGGTTCCCGGCAGGCGAGGAGAGAGGCTGCGAGCTGTCTGCCTCCTGCCCGCAGCGGGGTACCAGAGGGGTAGGAGAGCTGTGCGGGAAGCTGCGGAAGTTGCCGTCTGCCATAGGCTTTATTGGCCTGCACAGCTCGAGACTCTCCTGCAGCACGTGGATACAGATACTGCGTTTTCCCTTATTTAAAAGTAGGAAATTGATAGGAGAAGTGGGAAGGCTTTATGGCCACTGGTGCAGTCTGTTTCCTGGACCACCCATTCGTGTCCTTCCTTGTTGGCTTGCTGGTCAGCATGCTGGGGCTGGTGAATAAGTGGAACGAAAACTTGGCATTGATGATGGAGAAATGGCTTGTTAAGATTTGGCAGACAGAGCAGCTAAGGGTTAATTTGGCTTGTGTGGTGGCCTGGGTTGAATGCCACACCAGAGCGTGTTTGTGTTTAACATGGAGCAGAGGTCTGGAAAATGCCACATCAGTGTGATGGGCTTTGCTGAAGTGGCAGGAGCTTAAGCTGGTGATGCTCTTGACAGCGCATGCGAGTCGTGCTGGTGGGGTGCTGCCCCACAGGGAGCTGCTGCGGCCCCCTGCGTGTGCAGGAGTGGTGCGTGTGTTCACGCACGCACCAGCACACCCTCACCCGTGAAATCCTGGCCCTCAGCACTGCTGGGGGCGGGGGGGTCAGGGGCCTGCCACCCATGGGAGCCCAACCTGCTGGGTGCCAGCTACAAGGCTGGGCAGGTTTGGCCTGCCTCCCTTCTCTCTTCCTTGTCTGTGTACGTACTGAACTGTAGACATTTATTTTTCCTCTGGTTTTTGCCTTGCTGATGTTAAGGATTAAAATCCACTGTCTAGGGCTTATGAGCAACTGTTTGGAGTGAGACTCTTGGCCTGCTGATCAGAAGACAACAGACGTAGGCTTGAGAAACCTGTCTCGTTCCTGGCAACTCCTGCACACGAGGGCAGCAGGGTGATGGTGTGGGGAAGGGGGTGCAGCTAACGCTGGGTGCATCGCCACTCCGCAGACAGCTGCCTCTCAACCCCCAGTGCCAGTTGGGAGTGGTGTGTCCCCTCATTTTGACCTGTCCATGAAGGTGATGAGAGATACATTTTAGGGGGAGCTCAGACCTGTTTTCCCTCTCTTTAGCAAACAAGCTGGAGTGCTGTGTCTTCGCGTGCACGCTGGCTGGCCAGGCGTGGCTTTGCATTTTGTGATGTGCCTTCGCTGAACAAAACCGAAGCTGTTCCCAGCCGTTCTGTGGCTTTCTCTCAGCTTATGCTGTTGGTTTCTGCTTGTTGCTGTGCTCTCTGGAGTCTAAGCCAGCCCTCGGTTCTAAGCCCCGTGGCACTGTGCAGCTTTGAAATAACGGCTGAAGGTCATTGTGGTTATGGTGTTGGGTTAGGAGCTGCATTTGAAAACTCTCCAAAAAGGAGCTGTTGCCGTTTTTGCCACGTGATCTTATCGTGAGAGTCATGAAGCGTAGCTGACTGAAGCTGCATTACCAGGGGCTGCATCCAGCTTGCGTGTGCTCTCTTGCTTGTTGGGTGCCAACAGAGCATCCTCTGTGCACAGGCAGCGGCACTGTCCCAAGTGTCCCTGGGGGGTCTCTGACCTGGCTGTCGCTTCAGGGCTGAGAGCCTGCCTGGGAGAGCTGGGGAGCAGAAGTGTGGTGCTGCGCAGGCTTTTTGGAGGGGGAACGCTGTGCAGCATTGCTGTATTCCTTGTCCCATGGAGCAAGTGGCAAGGAGGTTGTGGCTATTTCTTGCCTGCCTGTCAAAATCTGGTTGCCTGTTTCCCTGTGGGGTGGTGGAGTTGGGTGTCCTGGGAAGGCTCTGCCTGGTTTGCCTGACAGGATTGGCACTTGCACTGGGTGTCCTTGTCAGCAGATCTTCAGGCTCCCCTTGCTCCACAGGGAACACAGTTAATTTCTCCCCCCCCCCCCCCTTTTTTTTTTTTCCTAAAGATTAAAATACTTTAAGGACAGAAAATTGCTTGGAGCACAGCTGTGACTCCCCTGGAGCTGGCCGTTGGCGCAATGCTCTGCCTGGCCTGCCCTGGACACATGCACTGGCCCGAGGGCTGCTTCCTCCCTGAGTTTGGATTATTCAGACCTCTTTGTATGCTCCTTTCTCCCTTTCTTCCTTTGTCCTGCCGTGCGTCCCGCTCAGGGGAGCAGGGCCTGTGCCGCCTTCCCATCGGGGCCAGGGAGCAGTGAGGGAGTGTTAGGGCAGCTCTGAAATGAAGAGCATTTGGCTGCTCAGCGAAGCCTCTACGTTTGGGATGCTGAAGGGATCTTGCATTCTGTAGCTGTGTGCGCAGCAGAGCTGGGAGGCTGCCTCTACTTGGGAAGGAAAAAATGTATGCCGTAGCTGTCTCTCAGCAAGCTCACAGGCTCCCCAGCCCCCTGCCTCGCTGCTGCTGCCTCTCTCTTCCTAAACTACTAGGTTATTTTTAACTTGGAAAAATTACAACCCAAGATTTGCATTCTCTACCCCCAGCGGAGGGCTGGAGGCAGGATGTGGGGGAGGCACTGCAGAGGGCTGGGAATGCGGCTCACCGCTCGGGCAGGCCTGTTTCCAGGGGCTCGTGCCCCCTGCAGCACTCTGCCTGCCGGGCTCCGCATGCTCGACGAGCTGCGAGGCTGCGCAGAGGGGAGGTGGAGAGGCCGCTTCTCTGCTCGACGCGGCTGGAGTTTCAGCTTGGATTCCCATGGCGAATGCACGGAGCAGCTGCAGACACATAAACAAATCCTGCTGCAGCAGGCTGTGGGGAGAGAGCTGGGCTGCCAGGCTGCTTGCATGACAGCCTGCAGACGGGTGGCTTCTGACGGGGGCTGGATACCTCCTTCAAAGAGTATCCCACAGAGAAGCTCTCGGGTGATTGAGCGTGTTGTGGAGGAGCAGCTGGCTGGGTTGCTGTTTTGCCCAGCAGAGGAGGCTTTGCTGGGCCACGCAGCCCTCCCAATTCAGCTTGCTGAGAGCTGGTTGGGAGGAGCCAGGGAGAGAAGTGTCACTCTTGTGCGGTATTTCTCCTTCCCCCTCCCCTAGCTCTGCCCCTTCAGTGTTTTGCAGGCAGTTGTCTTGTCAGTGCTCGTCTCCCCTGCCTGGATCTCCCTGAGTGAGCAGGAGCACCTCTCTAAATCCGGTGGCAGGGCGATGTTTCTGCAGAGCCCTTTCTCCGTGCAGCCCACAGGAATGTAGTTGCCTGGGTCCCTCTGGATTGCACCACAGATACTCAGGCTTCAAGCTCCGGTAGCTCTGCCGGCTGAGACGTGTCTGTGCAGCCCTGCCTGGAAACAGGAATTGATAAGGTAGCAAGAACCAAACAGCACCAGGGGACTGCGGATGTCTCTCTCTCTGCTGTTTGGTGCCTTGGAGAAGGGTGTTGGTCGAGCCAAGCGGATGAAGGACAGTGCAGGCTCTGAGTTCTGCTCTCAGTCTGTCCCAGCCGGACCTGCGGGTCCTCTTCTGCTGCTCACCTGCGGTGTGGATGCATCAGGTAGGGAGAGTGGCTGTCTGGTGCCTGGGCCATGCTCGGTTGTCCTCGGGCTTGCTGTCTGCCTTGCCAGCAGCAAAGCTACTGAGGGTGGAGAGTGCTCTGGAGGCCCCTCTGATGGGCAGGTGCTGCTGGGCCCTGGGGACCTCTGCTCCAGCTTGCCTGGGGGAGCCTGCCAGAGCCCATCAGTCCTGGGTTGTCCTCTGCTCCTCTGTAGTACTCCTAGTGATTAGGGCAGGAGTAGCAGGGCAATGCAGCAAACCTCTTGGCAAGCAATGACCAGTACTTATTTCCCCCAGATGTCTTCAGGCAGACGCAGGCAGCCTTGCTCCTTCAGGAATGATTTGTGTTTGCTTGCCAAGACTGGTCCCTTACCCCCAGCATACTGGTCCAGCTTGGCCCAACATACTTCTGGTCAGTGTGCTGATGCAAGAGGCTCTCCAGGCTGCAGGATGGGGAGCGCCATGCGATGCTGATGCTGTTCCTGTGCCTCTGACCAATGCCAAGTAGCAGGACTTTGGGAGTTTCTGCTGGAGCCGCAGTATTAATGCCTCGGCTCTGCAAAGGCCTGAAAGGTTTTGCACAATGCCTGACCATGATACAAAAATGATGTGGCTCAGTGTCATCTCTGCACATAGGGAGTGGCTACTGACTACTGTCCCCTTTCCTGAAGGCTGTAAGGTTTGTTGTCAGGCATGAGACGTGGCTCCTCCATGTTTGAGCCAAGGGCTGCTGCCACAGTGACAGCAGGCGGTGGGGAGCAGAGCAGCTCTCAGGCAGCTGGGGCTGGAGCAGCACCCGTTCCCCCCAAAGACCTGCTTCTGCAGCTTGTGTGAGGCAGTGGGGCTGTCCCCCCACCCCAAAATGGTGTGTACACACAAGGACAGCTGCCGACTCTGGCACAGGGGTTGGTGGTCTGGGGCAAAAGAAAGACCAGGACCCTTTAAGTGTGAGACAGTCTTCTGAAAGCTCTTGGTTGCCCCATTGCCTGATGCCCTTTGTTGCTGTCTTGTGTTTGGAGGGCTGAGCAGGGCCCTTGTGCTGTGGTTGTGGGAGCTGCTTGCAGCTCTGTGCTGCTGGGAGCACTGGCTCCTGCTCTAGAGAGATCTGAATCTTCTTGTCAGCCTGTATTTTGGCCTCTGCCAGCCTTTCTCAGGGAAGGTTAGCACATCTTCTGGTACCAGAGCAGCTGGGGTGTGCTGAGCCTCCCTGGCTCCACCTGGGCTAGCTGCAGTCCATGAGCCTGGCTTGCTGCTGGCCTGGAGGCCTGGGCAGCAGGTTTGGTCCTAGCACCCTTGACTAATCTCCTCTTTTCCTTCAAGCTATGCCCAAACACTGAGGAGATAACAGCACTTCCTGAGGTGCTTCAGCAGAGCAGACCTGCTTGTCTGAAAATCAGTAATTTCGTGGCATGGCTGTGCAATTCTCCTCTCAGAGAGGTATCTCTGCCTTCCTGCTTGTCCTTTGGGGCTGCATGTGCCTGTTGGGGATCTGTATTTTCAAGGGATCATTCCTGTAATCAAAACTATAGCAGGGAAGGAGAGAAAGGCCCCATATGTTGAGGAGGTGAGCAAGGCTTGCATCCCTCATCTGGAGATGAGTGTCACCAGAAGTCTGCTGACAGATGGAGGTCGGACACTTCTTGATGCCTCTATCTCAAAGGAGCTGCTTGCAGTGAGATCTTGTCCTTGGCATCTCCCCCAAGCCTGTTGTGCTGTGCCTGGTGCTGCTCCTGCGCCTGGGAAGGGGACCCTTGGGCTGTGGGGGGCACGGCTGGCAGACGAGGTCAGTCTGCAGAGTGGGGTCAGTGCCAGCTAGTTTGGGGGATGAGTGAGAATGTGTGGAGCTGGGTATACTGTTCTAGAGTACTTCTCTGGTTTCTAATAAGCAGTGGGGCCTCCAGCCTGAAGTGTGTGGGTCCTCTTCCCCTTGAATGTCTTTGAACAGCAGAATGAGTTCATCTTCCAGTCTGCCATGTAGGAGAAGTGGCTGGGAAAACTGCTAATCTCTAAATGCTGGCTTTTAGCACCTGGTGAGGGTGAGCAGCTGAGGCACGGACCCCAACGTGTATCTATGGTATAAGATCGTGTTGTGAGCCTGCAGTGTTGCTGCGCGCTCCCAGTTGGCAGTGTGCTGTTACCTTGGACCGAAAGCAGTTGCTGGAGAGGCTCCTTGCCTCGGCCACGGTGCAAGGCAGGCTGTGCTCCTGCCGGACCCGGCTTCCTTTGCAGGTGTCAGGGGCTCTCACTTCTGGCCTGGGACCCAAGTATCCCAGACACCTACTGAGAAGCAAATGCAATCTCTTCGCTGGATTTTTATCACTTCATTGAGATGTGGTGTGCATGTGCAGGGTGCTGAGTGGCTTGGTTGTATCAGGGAATGTTTGCCATGGCTGTGGTCTGAAAATCAGAATTGAAATGTATTGTGCACGTCAACTTACAAGTGACTGTTCGTGGTGCCTGTGGTGGCAGTCCAAGGCTGCTGCCCATTTCTGCTCTTTGCTGCTGCAGCAGCTTTGGAGGGGCTTTGGTGCAGAATTCCTACTCAGAAAGTGAAAAGAAAGAATGCAGGTTTTCTCAATGTATTATCACCAGTGTTTCTGGCACATAGGTGGACCTGCCCACATGCACCTGTGGGTGCTCCTTGTCCTTCAAGAAGTGGTTTGTGAGCACCCCTTGTCCTTTGAATCCCAGCTCCTGTTGTGCTTCATTCTTCCCTTGGAGAAAGCTACACGCGCCTTTTGTTCATCGAGGATCGGCAGTCTCTAAGGACCTGCTGGTTGGGTGTTGATTTTTGTTTTAACTGCACACATTGTTTCCTTGCTGCAGCTTATCTCTACAGATAAAATCTGTTCTTTTTCCCCTTTGAAGAAGGAAGCCACCTGCCTCTCGCAGGCAGCTGAACATGGCACTGTACTGCAGGGATGTGCTCTAATAAAGTAAAAAAATTCTCATCCGTGCTCCTGTGCTGAATAAGGAGCTTTCTTGGGCAAATGCCATCAGTTTCTGCAGATGCTGAGGCCGCTGCTTTGTCTGAGTTTGTAGCCCTTTTGACTGTTGGTGACAGGCCTGCGGACATGACCTGGGGGGGAACAGGCAGGGCTGTGCTCACGCGTGCCCCAAGGCAGCTCCAGTGCTCCCGCTGGCCTCAGGGGAGCTTCTGAGCCACAGCTGCCGCAGGCACAGCTGTGCCATGGCACGGGGGTCTGCGTGCACCCAGGCGGTCAGAGAAGAGAGGGGAGGGCAGGGCTTGGATATAGGAGCCAGGGGAATGGAGCTGGGAAGCGAAGGCAAAGCAAAAGCAGGACTGCGTTCAGAGCTGCTGACTCCCACCTTCCTTGCCGTGCTGCAGATGTGATTTCCCTGCAGGAAATGAAAGTTGCTCTTTGGATAAAGGCTATGAATAAAACTTTCTGAAGCGCCGTGGTATGTCTGTGACTGAGGGGCTGTTGGAGCATCTGTTCCTTTGGGACACAGAATGCTTGAAGGGGTATTGGTGAAAGTCTGCAATGGGAGAACGCCAGCCTGTGCTCAGAGATTGTACTTCCTATGTCTGAAGCCACCTGGGGGGCTTGTCCTTGGTGGTGGTTGTGTGGGTATCTGGGGAGCAGGTGCAAGAGTGGGGGAGAGAGAGGGGCTGAGGCAAGGCTGGATGCATCCCTAGGGGGAAGACGAGGCAGCCCCTGTCCGTGCCATGTGTCTTACAGGTTTTGGGGACTGTTCCCAGTTTTTGTGAACCATAGAATCATTTAGATTGGAAAAGACCTTTAAGATCATCAAGTCCAACCGTTAACCCAGCACTGCCAAAGCCTACCACTAAACCATGTCCCCAAGCACCACATCTACACATCTTCTAAATACCTCCAGGCATGGGGATTCCACCACTGCCCTGGGCAGCCTGTGCCAGTGATGGACAACCCTTTCGGGGAAGAAATTTTTCCTAATATCCAATCTAAACCTCCCCTGGCACAACTTGAGGCCGTTTCCTCTTGTCCTATCGCTTGTTCCTTGGGAGAAGAGACCGACCCCCACCTGGCTATAACCTCCTTTCAGCCTCCTTTTCTCCAGGCTCAACAGCCCCAGTTCCCTCAGCTGCTCCTCACCAGACTTGTGCTCCAGACCCTTCACCACTCAGTTGCGCTTCTCTGGACACGCTCCAGCACCTCAATGTCCTTCTTGTAGTGAGGAGCCCAAAACTGAACTAAAGCTTCATCCCCCTGCACCATTCCACCAAAGTGCTTGTCCTGCTGGGACCCTGAGAACTGGCCCTGTTTGGCTGATCCTCACCTGTGTATGTGTTATATTACATGGAGGACACCTTTTTGTCGGGTATCTTGGTGGCCAATGAACTTATATTTGCCCAGCCTGTTTTGGCGATGAACTGCAAAATCAAGTGGAGTTTCAGGTTTGAGAGCCTACCAGCAGAGTCTCCTGAAAAGCAAGTAGGACATCAACTGAGACCAACTTGGATGGTGCAGTCATCCCATTGAATAAGTAACCTGTGGGCACAGTCATCTTGTTAACACATGCTACGTTTTCAGCTTGTTGGCTGCAGAGACCATCAGACTTGTGGGCCAGTCTAATTACAGCTTGTTCCCGCAAGATACGTTTTAATGTAATTCAATCTTAGGTGGTGCTGGTGCTCTCTGTGATGAAGGTCCTCTGCGCAGTCGGAATAATCCTTGTCTAGCTCTCGCTGTTTTGCAGTGCAAATCTTTGCAGTGCCTCAGGCTGGCTTTTTTGTAAGGTTTCAACAAGAACGGATGTTGTTTTTGAGGACGAGGTTACAGAAAAAGGCAAAATTTGATCTTTTACCTGTCCTTGTAAAAATTCAGCCAGCCTCTGAAAACAAACATTTGATTTTAAAAAATGCTGTTTGTCACTGTGCTCTATTCCCTTTGCACCTGAATGAAGGAGGGCAGAAGCCTGTTACTGCGAACTGTCTTTGTGTTACCTTAAATGGGGGAGTTGTCTTTCTCTCACACTTAGTCCTCATTCTCCTGCTGAGCCTTAGACAAGGACCCCTAGGCATTGCATGGGTAAAAAATTTTTCCCATCCCAAGTGTCTTGGCAGCTGCCTTCCAGCCTCACTCCAACAGCAGCTCTCATCCCTCAGTCCTATCCCTGGCCTTCATTTTCTTGGGAATGGGTAGACACGGCCCTGAAGCCATGCTGCAGACCCAAACTTTTCCTAGCATGGGTCTGCTGATGGCGATTCCATTTGGCAGCCCCCTCCAGCCCTGCTCTCTGCAGCTCCTGGCTTTCTCTCACCCCTAACTCTCCCTTTTGGGGGAGCCGTAGAGTGGGCTGCTGAGCCGTTTTCCAGACCAAAAGTTTCTCTAAGCCCCAGTCTCTTTGCAGGCCTCCACTTTGCTTTGGCAGCCCATTTCCATCCCTGCTCTAATCTCTAGGCTTTCTCTTTCCATTGGTGTTACCCTAACCCTAGTTTTATAGCTGAACCTTTTGACAAGACCTACTGTACAAAAGATGATTCCCAGCCAAGGTCTCTTGGCACTTAAATAATCTTTGGTAGCCCATTTCTAACCCTGTTCCAACAGAAACCCTACGCTTTCACTTTCTGTCAGCCTTAACCCTAGTCCTTGTTTTCCATCTCAGCCTTTGACATGGAAACCCAGATGAAAGACTTCTCCCAGCCCAGCTCTCTTGGTAGCCCCTGCTTGGCTGTTGAAGCCCCAGCCCAGCCTCAGCTGTAAGCTCTCTCTTTCACTCAACCATAACTCATTTTTTGTGAAGAACTGTAGGGAAGACTGCTAACCCATTGCTTGCACCAAAGTTTTCTCTCAGCCCAGGACTCTTGACAGCCCTCACGTACCTTTGACAGCACCTTTCAAGCTTTGTTCCAGCAATAACACCAGGCTTTCTGCTTCTCAACCCAGACCTCCTTTGCTTGCTGGGCTGTAAGGAAGGGCCCCCCGGCCATTTCCCAGCGAAGGTGTCGTCTCCCACCCCAGCTGCGAGTGTAACCTTTCCTTTCAGCCCAGAGCCCGACCCAGGAGCTGTTTTCCAGCTGAGCTGCAGGGAAGGCCACTGAGCCATTTCCCAGCCCAGATCTCTTGGCAGCCCCTCTTCCTTTTGACAGTCCCTTTCCAGCCCCACGGGAGCTCTTGGCTTTCTCTTTCTCTGAACCCTAACCCTAGTTTTCCAGCCGAGCCTTAGCCAAGCCCCCCAGCCATTTCCCTGATGAAGGTGTTCTCCCAGGTGAGGCCTCTTGCAGCCCCCGCTCGAGCCCTCCCTTGCCCTGCTGCACCTCTGGGTTTTCTTTTTCTTAGCCATAACCATTATTTTCCTGGGAAGTCATCAAGAAGTCTCCTACTGATTTCCCGGACCAGTGATGTCTCCCAGTCCAGGTCTCTTGGCAGCTGCCAGGTACTTTTGCAGTCCCTTTCCAGCCCCACTCCAGCTGCAGCTCTGGACTTTATTTGTCTCAGCATTATCCCAACCCTAATCTTACGGCTGGACATTGGACAAGGTCACCCTTGGGAAAGGTTTCTGCAAGCCCAGGTCTTTTAGCAGCCCCCACTTTCTTCTAGTGAGCATTTTCCAGTCCCTCTCAAACTGCAGCTTTTGCCTTTCTCTCAACTGTAACCGTAAATCGTGCAGCTGAACCCCAGACAAGGGCTGCCAGATGAGTCTTCTCCCAGGCAGCTCCCACTTTGCTTTGGCAGTGCTTTTACAGCCCCGCTCCCCTGGCTGCCCTGTGCACCCAGAGGTCCCGTTCCCCAGGCTTGCCCGTAACGCAGAGCAGAGTTGAGGTCAGCTGGGGTTTCTTTCCTGGTACCGTAAAATTTTGTGAGCAAATTTCTGGATTTTTTTTTTTTTTAAGTCAGAAAACTGCTATTTCAAAGTTGAGTGGTCGGACGGGGATTGTGCAGCATTAAGTCACTTCCCTTTTTCCCCTTCCTTCTCATTCGCTTTCAGGGGGGTGGCACAGTGGCCGTGCCTCCTCCTGTCTGCAGGGCTGGCGAAGGATGCGGATGCTAGCACAGACAGGCTGCTCCTTCCCAGTTTTGGATCCAAGCTTTGGATTTGGATTCTGGCGTTGCTGCTAGCATGCAGCACTGGTGGGCAAGGCTTTTCCCGTGGAACAGCTGCCTACAGAAGTTCAATTAATAGTGCTTGTGCAACCTTCATTGTAGCATTTTCAGGCTTTTGAGCGCTTCCATTGGTGTCCTTTAAATATCCTGAGATGTGAGGTGGTGTGGTTGAAATGCATCCAAGGTCCCTGAGCAGCCCAGGCTCCTGGAGAGGAGGAGGAGAGGTGCTGGTCTGTGGGGTGGAGCATAGATGTTCCTGCTGCCGCCCAGGCGTGGAAGCTCCAGAGCTGGCATCACCCACTGCCGTAAAGAGCATCTTTATGGGCACAGCTAAGTTTGCAGCCTGTGAAGTAGTTTTAGAGCTCTCATGTGGCTTTTAAAGCTGACCTGCAAAGATTTCATGAAAAAGGAGCCAACAGCAGGTTGCTGAGTGCCTCTGATGAGGGGCACGAGTGCTGAGGCCAGCTCTGACCCCGACGGCCCCCTCGGAGCATGGCCAGCAGTGCTGCGTGCCCCTTGCACCAGGGCTGCCGGGCAGCGGCCTGGGAAGGAGCTGCTCTCTGGTGCTGCGGGAGGGCAGGTGGGAGATGTCAGGATTGTGCCTCTGGTGGAAAATCTGCTTATTTTATATTTTCCTGGTGTGAAACTGCAGCCTCTGAATCTGGGGAATTGTTTCAAAAAAGCAAGTCTGAGGTTTAAACCCTCTTTGAAACCCTTTCCTTTTCTTGGGAAAAACAAGACCTTGAAAGAACGTAACAAGCTGCAAGCTCTTCCTGCTGCCGGGCTGGGTGCCTGGCACTCTGCCTCCCCCTGAGTGCTGTCCCCTCGCCCAGCAATGCTCCCAGAAAGCTGAAAATAGTTGGTGCTTCCCATCCCTGGGGCAATTATTCGATCCTCCGCAGCTGATCCGAGCTATTCTCGGAGCTAACAGCTGGCCCGGGTTGGGGGCTGCGCACCCCCGGAACCCCGGCTGGGTTCTGGAAGGAGCACGCAGTATCTCGGACTGTGAGCTGTCTCCCGGCGAGCCCCGTTAGCAGCCCTCGGTGCTGGACTTCCCATGGTGGCGCCCGCTCCTGCCGTGCACGTTCCCACATGCGCGGGCTCGTTCGTGCTGCTGCCTGAAGACCTGCAGTGCCCAAAAGGAGCTGGATGTATGAGCGAACTTCACGCAGAGCTCACCGTCACACAAGGTGATGAGATGAGTATTAGAAATTATTTATTCTTCTGTGGTAATATCAAACGCCATCAGTTTTGGAAGTAGGGTTATGGGGGCTGACACATGGTTAGTATCTGTCCAGGAGCTTCGTGCACCCCTAGCTGCTGCATCAGGATTTCCCTCCTGGTTGCTCTTAGCCTGAAGGCTAGGAGGTGTGTGTTGCAGCAAGCGCCTCTGAGACAGACTGAAGCAGCAGAACAATGCTGCTTGCTGTGGTTACAAACCACTAGCTATGCAGTATGTAAATGAAATTAATATTAGAGAACATTGTTTGAGACACTGTTGTCTTTAAAGTTTCAAAACCTGGCCAAAAATATGCTTATCTCATTAAATTGGGGGACTTTGGGTTGTGACTTTGAGACTGCTATGGGATATGTCTGAGGTTGTTTGAGAACTGTTTGGTGGGCCAAGGGGGACCCTGAAGAGCTGCTTGTTTTCACGCTGTTTACCAGTTGCAGGCAAGCTAGCATTGTAACTATTTTTGCAAACCACATGCTAGGAATTCTTTGGTGTCCTGTGGCAGTTTGTCTTCTAGATTTCCTGCTTCCAGCACTGTGACTTGCAACATTTCTTACAGCCTTTGGTGTTGCAGGGTTTCTCTACAGGCCTCACATGCCGTCGCAGTGGCTGTGTGGGAGACGCCGCAGGCGGGTGCCTGTGGGGACGCTGGGCGTGCTTAGAGGGTTCTGCCACCCAGCCCTGCTGTTGGCCCAAGGACTTCTCAGATTGGATGGGGACAGGGATATTTAGGACATGTTCAGCTCTTTGGGTGGATGTTGGCCTGAGAACAAAGTCTGCCGGGTCAGCCTGACCTTGCAGTAACTCCTCCGGGTAGGTCAGACTCACAGAGGGGCTGTGAAATGCTCTCCTGGGCTGGCCCCTGCTCTGGGCCGGCAGCGTGGCCGGGGATGCGCTTCCGGAGGCTTAGTAAAAGAGCCAGGGATGCTGTCTCGCTGGGGGATGGTTCAGCGCGGTTGGAGGAAAAAGGCTGGAAGCTGTTCTTGGTGGGATTGGCTGCTGGGGACTGGCTGGGGACCTCCTCTGGGCAAGGCGCTCTGAAGCGAGGTGTGGTGACACGCTGGGCAGGGTCCCAGCGTCTCCTGCGCTGGACAGACAGAGCTGGAGAGGAGCTCTTCCTTGCCAACTGCACAGACATCTCCAAGCCTTCCCCAGCCTCCTGGGGAATAGGGAATTTGCCCTATTTGCTTGTCAGCTCTTGAAGGCATCAGATGTGCTGTGAAATTGCTGATCACCCCAAGCAGAGTTTTGTCTTGGATTTTCCTGGGGATGAGTGCAGAAAGGGGGAGTGCCGTATTATTTTCAGCTTCAGTCCTCTCTGACTTCATGCCGGCCTTCCTCAAAGCACAGCCCCAGGCATGCACAGCAGCGACAGAGAGCCGGGGTCCAGCCGCGTGCGGCACTCCTTCTGGGTTTGCAGTGTGGGGCTGCCTGCCTGCCTGCTCTTTTTAGCTCCCTACACAGGATATAAATATAACATAAAATAAAGGAAGAGAGAAGCAAGATAGGTGCAGAAAGCCAAGCTTCCTGTTCCAGCGCTGGCCCTCACAGGAGCTCGGGGGAGAGCTGCGAGAGGAGGCTCTCCAAAGCACAGAGGAGCAGGGACATGCTGTGTGACACATGGATGGCCCCAACAGGAGCCTTGATGTTGAACGGTGCCATAGCTTGGCTGTTGGAAGATGTCTGGGGACAAGGAACGCGCACCCAGGCTGGAGCATCAGCTGGGCAGCGAATTTCAAGGGAATGTGGTGGTTTAAAACAATGGAGGAAGGTGTGGAGAGAACTGCAGCCCATGTGAACTTGCCTCTCTGAGGTGGTTCGATCCCGTCCAGGTATAGTCTGAGCACCTACTGCTTCATTTCCATGCTTCAGAGCTTTTTACAAGCCAGGAAGGATGTGCTGCCTGTGTAGCTGTAAAATCCTTGCTGGGCACATGGGAGACTGTGCAGAGGGTCCCCTGAACACCCTCAGTTCGCCATTGAGTTTGCAGAAGTGCACTCTTACCATGGGATGTTGGGAGGGACCTGTGGGACACCTGGAGCAGTAATAGGAAGGTCCTGCAGGCAGCTGGGCAGGGTGGGACCCTGAGGAGCTGCTGTGGCCAGCTCCCTTGAGCAAGCTAGTCCTACCAGCCGTGAGTCCTGCTTGCCAGGATCCTGCGCTTGGGCTTTGCATTAGTTCCTTTTCTGCTGTTCTCAGGGATGAATCTAGCTACTACTTGGGTGCTGTGTGCTTGGTACCTGCTCCCACCACGTACAGAAGGGTGTACCTGCTGCTCCAGAACATCTCCTGGCTCTGCTTCGGCCAAGTGCTTCTCATTCTCCTCGGTGGGTCTCTGCAGGCTGGGTGCAGAAGTGTGTGTTTTGTAGTCTAATGATGGTGTGGCAGCTGCATGTATAAATGGAGTCCTCAGTGCTCTGCTTATGTGGCCTGGCTTGTGCATCAGTCACGGGTTGCACTTGAGAGTGAGTGCACAAGTGTGCATTTTGTTTGCTCAGAGCTATATTTTCAGCAGATGGTGTTGAGCAAGAAACTGGATGCTGTGGTGTGGAGACATGTTGTATGGTGGAAAGTTTGGAAAGGCGCTTTGGCTTTTATGCCAGGACCCTCCTCTCCTCCTGACATGCAACAGGACGTAGGCAATGGCCGTCTGTCTTTCCATCAGGTACGATCTTGAAAAGCATCCTCCGTGGCAGCCCATGGTGATGGCTCTGGCCTGGGCAGTGCCTGTGGCTGTCCGTGTTGGTGCTGACAGGCAGTCCTAGCACACAGCCACTCCTGAGCATGGTGCCCTCAAAATGTTGTTTTCCTTTGTCTCTGCTAACGTGAATGAGTTAATGTGCTACATGGGCGGCACAGCACGGCCAAGGCTCTGCGCTTCACAGGCTCCAGCATGGATGCCCTGCAAGTGCTGTGGCTAATCCAGGCCAAGACAGGCTAGCTCACACTTGCCTTTGGGTATATCCCTGTTACCACTGTAGAGCTTTATTCCTTTTCCTTCATAACTTGACCTCCTCTCCCAAACTTGGCTAGCAAGTTTGTGAAATGCATGTTAAAAGTTCTCTAGCCCTGGAGAAGATCTGTCTCTACAGGTTGACTATTCTGGGCCACTGCAGCTTCTCCTTGCCTTTGCTCTCAGTTCATTTTCAACACCCATTTTTTTCCTCCACCTGAAGATCATCTTGAGAAGATATTCTCCCATTTCTGAGGGAAAACCGAGGTGAACCACTCTGCGGGGACGTGCGCTGATGGAGCTGTGTGTACAAATGAGATAGGTGATCGCTCCCTGCAATGAGCTGTGGTTGCTTTCACAGAGGGCTTGTATGTATTTGTGCCTGCAGGACTGGTGTTGGGGGCTGCGTGGCAGGAGCGCTGCACATGTCCGCAGGATTCTGGGAGCACGTGAGCTGTATGTTAGCGAGCCTTGGCCTTGGAACTGGGAAAATCAATCCTCCAGCTGCAGAGGAGAGCCTGGCCACTCTGTGGGAAGGCTGGTAGAAGGGGAAGAGCACATGGCCACTGCTTGGTCTGGGGTTGGTGCTGGCTCACATGTGGAATTTCTGATAATGTTTTTGGCTTGTGCGCAGATGCTGCAACTCCTGGAGGAGCCCAAGCAGGAGCAACAGGAAATACTGGCATGATGTGGACTCTGGTATAGGGATGTCTTGCACTTTCAGAACAATAAATAATAAATCCAAGGGAGGAGGATAGTAACCTGATGTGCCCCAAATTGTGTAACTGAAAACGTCATTGCTAGCAGCAGATGCTTTGTAGAGGCCGTGCCACAGCGAGTTGGTCTGTTCCTGTAGAGGGACAAAACACAGCTTTCAGCACTGCTTTGCTTGTCTCTTGAAATGCAAACGAGACAGCTCCCGAGTGCATGGTCAGCCTGCCAGTGTGGCGTGCCATGTTGGTCTGCTCACTGCTTGTGTGCAGTGTCCAGTGCCGGGGGTTTCAGAGGAGGTAGTACCACAACCTCCCGAAGGAGGACTTGCCTTTGGCTGTGGCAGCCTTTGGCAGGTGACTGCCTGGTGCTGGGGGTGCTGCAGGCTGGCAGCACTGGTGTAGGACGTGCGTCAGTTATCTTGGGTTAAAAAGGCATAAAAACTTGAGCACGGAGAATTAAAACTCCCGACAGTGGCAGTAAAGCTGAATCTAGCAGCCTGGAGCACTTGCATGATGTGCTAGTGAGAACATGTTGATCTCCATATGAAAACCATAAGCTCATTTAGAAAATTGGGCTGTCTCATTTGAGATTAGAGTTTCTCTTTAATCTGCAAATACTTAATTAACATGGAAATGGCTAGTTAAATGGGGTTCTCGATGTATATATCCACATGCCAGTGTGGTGGTGCTCCCTAGCAGGTGGCGTGTTTCCCTTCAGGATGCTGGACAAGTTCCTGGCTCTGAGGCCAGGCAAGATGCTCTGGATGCAGCAGGCAAAAGCAGGCCACAGCACTGGACAGACATGAACGTGTCCCTTTCCTCCTCTCCAGCTCGTCCCCTAAGAGGTGATGGCAGGCCGTGCTTGCTCCACAGCATTGTGAACAGCACAATGTGCTATAAATGCCCCAGGTTCCCTGGTGTCTGGATTCACAACTGGCTGCAGCAGCTCTGCGCCCTGGCCGGCACAGAGTTTAAGGCAGCCTTCCACAAACCAGGATGGCACATCATGCCTGGAGCTGCAGCAGGGCCCCGTGAGGACCTGGGGTGCTGCCATCCTCACGGGGTGGCCTCTTGCTGTGGGTAGCTCTGTGTGCAGGCAGGACACCAAGTGCGCTCTCCTGAGACCTGCAGGGACTTGGTGAGGCCTCTCCTTGCACATGGTCAGAGCAGGTATCTCTTAAACTGTCTCCTCTGGGTCTAACTGTTATCCCAGCCTTGTTTTATCAAGGCAGACACACACGTTGGCTTCATTGCTATGCATATACATGGGTGTACGGTGGGGGTGATACTGTCATGTGCCTGTCGCCAGCCGGAACAAGATGATGCAGCATAGAGAAGACCTGTCTGCTGGTGATTTGGGACCACTGCTAAGCGTGGGACTGTCCTGCCGTGGGGCTGGCCGGGCCCTGGCACTGCTCGCTGTGCCAACCGTTGGGCTCTGCCAGCGGTGGGACGTGAACAGAGCAGGTGATGCCTGGGTGGAGCTTGGCACGTTCAAGCTGCTATATGTGGAGATAGAAGAAGGAAGAAAGACCTGTAGATGTTTCCTCCTGGCTCTTTGGGAGGGAGCTAGGTGAGAGGAGGGTCTGCCTACTCCTTTCCTGCCTGTCCTTGCCAGCTGTGGCCTGTGCGGAGTGCTTTCGGGGCAGGGTCTGTCCTGGGCTGTGGCCTGTGGTGAGGACTCCTGGGCAATTTCCCTGCCAAGGGCCAGAGCAGCTCCATTTGCAGCTGTGGGCAGCCTTTGCTGCCTAGAGGAGGGGGGACACGGCCCATTAGCTGCCTCCTGCGGGTGGCAGAGTGGGTGCTGTGCGAGGCACCTCCCCGGGTTCGGCTGTGGTCTCCCACAGTTCACCCACGGGTGTGAATCTGAGTAGAAACAAAGGTGTGTGCCGAGAAGTGACTGCACTGCTTCTGACACAGAGAAACCTCCTCCCGTGCTCTGCTCTCCCGTGTCCTTTCTTGAACCTGTGCCCTCATCCCCTCTCATCCTGGTGCTCATTCAGAGCGTGCCAGAGGGCTGGCCAAGAGCTCCCTCCCCATTGCTGTGTGCCAGTGCTGCCGGACGTGGCTTGGCTAGCCCAGCGGCTGGGCTTCTGCTGTGCCTCTTCCAAACCCCTAAAGCCAGGGGTGGTCTGCAGCCTGCCGCATGCAGGGAACTGCAAAACTTCCCTGATACTAACTTTAACCTGGTAAAAGTTGTCTGTGAGCCATGTGTGTGCGGGTGAGTCCTTGTGTGCTCCCTGGGAAAACCAGATATTAGGAATGGGCAGCCTACCCCACCCCAACCTGGTCCAGGTGCCCTGGAGAGAGCTGCTTTGGCAGCAGGATCCTGGCTCTCCTTTCTGCTGGGGAGCCCAGGAACATCCCTGCTCTGTACAGCCACCCCCAGGAACACTGGACCTGCAGCATACACCAGCTGCCTGCTCGCTGTCCCACTGAAGAGCCTGTGTCTGGCTTCCTGCTGTTAAGAGATGAGGCTTGTGAAGCAAGGCATGGCTGCTCTAAAGCTCATTCCCTTTGTGCGGCTTGCTCGGAGCACTGGCTGCCCTTCCCTGCCCCAGGAACCGTCCTGCTGGCCCAGCGTCCCGTGCTCTGAACCCTACCCGAGCCCGAGTGTTTGGTGCCTGTGAAGTAACAGGCGGAGTGGTGTCAAAACAGCAGCTGATGGGAGCAAAGGCCGGGGCTGTGGGACTGAGCCACCAAGGCTGATGGCAGCGGGGTCCGGCAGCCCTTGCCTGGGCTCTGGAGGGGCAGCAGGGTTGGGCTGCTTGCTCGCTGCGGCACCAGGCTTCCTTGGCATCCTTCGGCCCTCTTGTTCAGCTGCTGGCAGCTGCCTGTGCTGCCACCATACAGAAGGTGGTGAGCGTGCTGGGACCCAGGCCGCTAAATGTGCGTGATCCACAATGTACGATGTTTGGTTTATTTTAACAAAAAAAAAAAAAAAAAAAGCCCTGAAACCCCAGAGCTGCATGGTAGGAGCTAGGTGCCAGGGCTCAGATTGCAGGCCTGGAAGTTGTTTGCGTTGTGTGAGCTCTGTTCTGGGGCTAGCCTGCAAAACCCCTCGGTATCTGCCAAGTGACAAGTGGGGGACTTAGTTAAGTGTTAGGGAATGAGCCCTCAGGGAAAGGAGGTGACGGGGAGAGCTCTGTGAGCACAGAGGGGACCCTGGGGAAGGGGTGGCTTGAGGGAGCTCATGGACTTTTGATGATGGAAAGAAAACAGAGAGCTGGAAGAGAGTGCTACTGCCTGCAAGGGCTGGAGGGCCCAGGATCCATCTGCTGGGTTACTCCAGAAGAAAATCTGTGACTGAAACTCTGGGAAGCAGACCCAGCGTCTCCTGCCCTGGGAGCTGAGAGGGACTGGCTGGGCTCTGCAGGACCTGCTGGGTGCAGGCTGGGGCTGGCGGGTGAAGGCCAGCGTGCTCGGGTGCTGCTGGCACGGATGGGTAAGGTGAGCACCTTGGAGTGCTCAGCCCGGAGGCCTCTCTGAAAGCTGAACTGAACCCAGATCTCCAACACTTCTGGCTCCGAGCAAACCCTTGGGATGGGGCTGCTCTCTGCTGGAGCCCGGCAGGATTGTTCTGAACTGCTGCAGCCGCTCGGTCTGAAATTTCCACCTGGTCCTTCCTGGAGAGCACCACTGCTGCAGCTGCATGCATCTTCCAGCCTGGCTTAGCCCCTTGTCCTCCGGGCCCATCTGGGGCACCTTTGGAGGACTACAGGAAGGGCTGGCAGGCTTAGTCATGAGAAAGAAGTTCTGTGTCTTGTTCACAGATGCCATCAAACTTCTCCCTGCTCAGCTGGTGGCATGGGTGCCTTGCCTTACTGCCACCCAGCTTGACCCCACATCCATGTGGGACGTGCTGGCCTGGCCCGTGCCTTGTAGCCGGGATCAGAGTTAGAAGCCTTTGCCTCTTGTCCTTGGTGTGGTGGGCATGAGCCATGGACCAGCAGAATTGGTGCCCTCTTGCGCTGGCCTGAGCGCTGCCCACCTGTAGGACCCGCTGGGCTCTCCCCTTTGGGAAGAGAGGTGCTGGGTCAGGGGAGAAGTGGCTCTGGGTTTTGGTAAGGTCTGGGTCTAGAGGGGAGACATGATGGGGGGTCGCAGGGCCTCGCTTGCTGGCGGTGCGAGCTGCGCCCTTGTGCCAAGCGAGTCTGACAGCTGCAGCGGCAAGGGGGGCTCTCGTGTGGCTGTGGCTCGTGGAGTGGGGTTTGCACGGTGCAGGAGGGAAACAAGAGGTAGGTGTTTGTGGGGTTTGTGTTGGAAACACTTGTCAAATACTTCTGGGCTGTTTGGCGCCCGTTGCTGGCACTGTGGGAGCAGACAACTGCTGAGGGTTGGCTCCCCAAAAAGCATCTACTGCCTGGAACAGGGAGCTCTGGGCAAACCCCGACAGCTCTGTCAAATGTACTGCGGCTGCTGTGGGGAGGGCACGTGGCTGTAACCTCACCATGTCCCCGTGACTGTCACAGCTGGTGAGCGTGTTCGTCCTGCGGAGCTGCAGCAATGCCCCATCCACCCCGGATCGGTGCCGTTTCCCATGCTGACCTCACGTGTGGCAGGGCTGCTGCTGGCCTTTCTACCAACACAGCACTGGCGGGAGGGAAGCAGTGACCCGGCTTTCTCCTGTGTCTTGTGGTGTCCAACCTACGCCCAGTCCCCAGAGAGGCCAGGCCTGGGCAGGCGTGTGTCTGAGGCCCCGGTCCTGAGGGTGCGTGGCAGCCCGTGGGGTGTGCTGGGTGTCGTGTCTCTGCACTTGGGCGCAGCTGCTCAGGCAGTGCCTGCGGGGAGCTGTGACCAGCGAAAAGGTGCCACTGGCCAAGCCGCACCACAGCCACAGGGTGCAGGATGCTGAGCCGTGGTGCAGGGAGCCTGGGGGAACAGTCTTTTCCCCAGAAAGCTGTCGGGGTGCTGCATTGCCACAGATACCTCGTTGGTCCCCTCCATCAGTGGGGGACAATGTGGGGACCTGGTCGCACAGGCAGTTCTGCCTCTGGCGCTGTGGTGCTGCCAAGAGCTGGACTTGCAACTGCAGCCCCTCGGGCCAGGCCTGGTACAGGGGGCTGCTTGGGAATCACCTCTGCCTGCAGCCCCCCCTCCTCCTGTGGAGGCACAGGCCTGAGGAGGCAGCCAGCCTGCTGGCCCTGCCCCAGCGCTGCTCCGAGGGCTGCTGCGGTTTGCTGGGGAGATGGTGTCTGCCAGCATGGCTCTTCCCCTCCTTGCTTTCCCCTCATCCCCCTAGCAGCTCTTCCTTGACAGTCGGACTCACAGCCCACCTCAAGCTCCTGCATCCTCTCCACGGCTCTTACTGCTGTCATGGCTGCTTGGCAGAGGCTGGTTTGTTTACTGCTTCCCGCTGCTGCTGTGGGGTTGGCAGCATCCTACATATCTCTTGGGGTGCCCGGGGTGGGTTTGGGGCTCTGGGGAGGTGGAGTGTGTCTCCACTAGCCCTGGATGCGCCACTTCATGCTGGGACTGTGACTGCAAGGTTGGTCTTGCCCAGCAAGGTTCAGGTAGCACCGAGCTGCGGGGAGATGTGCGGTCGGGCTCCTTGCCGTGGCTCAGCAGAGTGGATGTCCCCAAGCTTGTCCCTGAGAGCGTTTCACTCTTGCAGCTCTGTTGCTCTGAGCAGCAGTGGGGTTGGCTCGGCCTCTTGGAGGGGTGATGTGGAAGGATGGAGTACCTCAGGTTCACCAGTCTCTTTATTGTGAAATTTTTTTTTGTGTTGTGTCTTGCAGAAATAACATTCATCCCAGATTTGATGATAATGAAAATACAGAAAAAAGAAAAGCAGGTTTGTGACCCTCTCTCCTTCTCCCAACTCAGCTGGCAAGGCCTGGGAACCATGTCCTGTGTGTGAATTGTCGGTGTGGTGGGAAGGGGACCGGGGCGGGGAGGGGGGGGCCCTTGCATTTCCAGACAGGGCTGCAGCTCAGTGCGCTGAAATTTGACCTGAGCTGCAGCCTAGAGCTGATGAGTCTGATGTGGGCAGTTGAACAAGGTGGGGTTTATCTTCAGCAATGGAAATGTGCTTGATTTGCTTCTGTTCCCTGTGGAGGAGCAATCCTTCTTTTCCCTCAAAGTCCCTGGTATTGGTTCTTGTTTGAATCTCATCACATATATATTACAAAACTGCATGTTTGCTGTGATTACTGCTCATAACATGATGCTCCAGGACTAACACGACTGGGCAGGTTGGGGAAGATGACATCTGCGGGGCTGTGAGAGCTTGGCCAGGGACTCTTCCCTTGCTCAGAAATAATCCCATCCCACCAAGCTGCCATTTCTGAATTGCCGCATCGGATCATAACTACCTGCTGCTCCCGGAGGAGATTTATGAGCCAGTGGTCTTTGTATTAACCGTGTGCAGAGGAAGAACCTGACCATCGGCGCTGTGATAAGGGGAGAGGACCTGTTACATGCATGGAGACTCGCTCTGCCTGCCGGGGTGAAATATGGCTGGAGGTATAAAACAAACCGGTCCACCCGGAGCTGATTTGTGTCTGTGCTGCTTTTAATGGGAAACCATTAAATTGAACACTGAGCTAAGGGATAAATCTGTTGGAGAGCATGAGCTGGTGCCATTTCCAGCCAGCTCTGAAGCAGCGTCTTCGTGCTGTTCAGGGCAGCTGCAGAACGTGCCGTCATGGCAGGTTAATGGGGAGGAGGAAGGGAGGGAAGGGTTTGGGAGAGGCGAGCGTGCTGTTAGAGCTTGCAGCAAGCCAAACGCTGCGGATATAGGAGCGAACACAGAGCACCGATACTGTAGGAAGTAGTGGGTTTATCTGTGTGTCCTAAAGATTCTGTGAAGAAGCAGAGCCAGCCTGAAGGTGAGGAGGAGGGGAGCACAGCAGGTCTTGCATGCCAGCACTGCTGGATCACTCCTGCCGGGGCAGGGGGAAGGCCTGGAGGAGAGCAGGGCGCTTTGGGGCACGGGTGAGTCATCTCCCTCCTCTGGTAGCGAAGCCCAGGTAAGAAATGCCCACCACTCCGTTGGACTAATGTAGCAGGTTTGGCTGCTCTGGAAATGGCATTACTGAAATGACGTGGGTTTTAAGCACAGCAAAACCATCCTCCCCCAGCGTTTGGAGATTTGAGAGGGCTCAGCTGCCAGTGTTTTGGGTAACTGCCCCTGCAGATAAAGTCTGGGAGATAAAGGCATGCCAGTGTGAGCGAGGGGGGGTAGGGATCGAGCTGCTCATCTCCTGAGCAGTGTAGGACGATCTGTGCAGCATGTCACGGAGTGGGCTTCAGCGTTCCGGCAGTCACCAGCTCTGCAAGGGCTGTGCTGGGGTGTCCCCAGGAGGGTCTGGGCAGCAGTCAGGAATGCTGCTGTGAGTTCAGTGTTTGGAAGAAAGCCTGGCCAAGCAGGGTCCTGGGGGTACTCTGGGTTCCTGGTTGATGTGGTAGAGGTGGGGGCCACTCCCCGAGGTGGGTGGCTCCCTGCCATGCTCTGCAGAGCCTGCTGAGCGGCGTTGGAGGCAAAACTAGCAAGAGGTGCCATTCCACATCCCCCTGGACACCTGCACCCAGGAGCTCTCAGACCTTGTAAACAGACTCCTCATGGCACCGAGGAGGGCTGTTGCCTTCAAAAGGCCGTTGAGCAGTCTCTCTGGAGAAGGTGAGATGCTCGCGTGGTTCCCAGGGCTCTCAAGGGCCACGCGCTTCCATATGTGTCTCCCTGCCAGCCTCTCACCTGCAGAAGCTCCATCTTGGTTGTCATGTGGGTGTAGGTTCAGGCCCGTGGATACAAAGGCTGGCAAAGTGCTGACACCCTTCATTTTGGTGAGGGATGGCAGGAGAGCTTTCAGCTTCCTTTGGGGAATGGGTTGTGGATGTGCTCTCTCCTTTCCCAAGTCCATGGCTGCCCTGAGCAAGCACCTTGTCCTGCCCACGTCCCGTGCCAGTGGATTACAAATCCTGGGCTGGAGAGCTGAAGTCTTGCAGCAGGCTGTCCTGGGAGGAGCTCCTCTTTATGCCCCCTTGGTGCCCCCCGCAGCGGTGCCACCCTTCCTGCACCGACTGGGATGGCTTGGCGTGCAGGGCACTGCCAACTGGTGCACCAGATGAGGGGCTGTTGTTAGCGCAGGCAGGGTCTGTGTTTGCACGACTCTTCTTCCTTAGTAATGCATGAAAATCTGGTGGATTTGTCACCAAGCTGTGACTAACTCGTGAAACCTGTCACTTCCCTCGTGACTTACAAGGCTTCATGCCAGGGCACCTTGTCTGCTGGTGGAGGTGGGACAGGGGTGCCTAGCTACCACAGGGAGCAATGACAAGCGATGGATTTTCTTTGAGGGCTTCAGCAGCACCGTCATTCCCTGGGCTGCCTCTGCTGTTTGTGTCCTGGGCACTGAAGGGTCTTCTACTCCTGCTTATTTCTGCCAAGTTCTGACTTGTTGAATAACCTGAGAAATATTGAACTTAAAATAAATGCAGTTACCCCACAGTGCCTGTAAATCTCTTTATTCTACAGCCGTGGAATTGCTCCCATCCCGCACAGACTGTAAGAGCAGAGCACCATTGCTTGCCTCTTGGAGAAGGAGAGGATGGGAAGCCCTGTGACCCCTTAGCTCCTGTCTTCTCCTGGAGGGCTCTTCTGACTTTACAGCCTGGGCTTGGAGGCAGTGGGAATGGTCTGATCCCCAGTGGTGTGTGGCCAGTGGCGTGGTGAGGCAGTGGGGAACAGCCCACATCACAGTGAGGATGCATCAGGGCATGCGGGCCCCGGGAGTATCTGAGGGAGCTCTGCTTGCCTTTGCTTCAAGCACTGACTGCATAAAATTAAGGTTTTTCCTGAATTTTATGGGTCTAAGTGAAACGTGAGCTTTGATGTCTCACCTACTGCAAATGCTGCCAAGGGCTGTTCCTAGAGTTCCCGGGGCTGGAGCGGAGTCCTGACAGTGGTGGGAGCTGGTGCAGGGGAACAGGGGCTCCCTGGCCTGAGGGCACTTGTGGCTCTCAGACTGTCAGGTACGATGACCCTCCGTGCTGGGTGCGTGGAGGAGTTTTGCTCTGCCGAGCAGCGTGTGGGCACCTGCTCCGGTAAGGAAGGGAAGGAGTGCGGGGAGCTGCCAGGGTGCCCTGCTCCTCCACCCGCAGCCAGGAGTGCTGGTCCTGGTCCTCCCCCGTGGTCCCGAGGGCTCCTCGCCATGCTGCCGCTCTGGCAGCGTGCTGCTGCGCAGGCTCTCCTCTTTCCATGCTCTTTCCCTGCCTTCCCGCCCTTGCAGGGAGGACTAAGCAGTGAGGACAGCCTGGCCAGCCCAGGGCAGCAGCGTTGCCCTCTGCCCCCGCCGTGCCCTGCGCCAGGGCGATGGGGACACACGTGCCCGCTGCCGGGGCTGGCTCAGTCGCAGGACTATAGCTCGGTCCTGGCTGTAGTTGTTGAGGGCTGTGTCTTGGCAGAGTGTCTCGGGAATGGAGCCAGGCCCCACCTCCGTCACGCACATCCCATGGCGACTGCAGAGCCTGCTCGGAGACATGACGGAGGGTGGCACTTGTGTATTTTTAGCTTCTGCTGCATTGCATTAAGAGCTGGAAATGAGGGGTGTGGACACCCAGTGACAAGAATACAACAGCCCATGCTGTGCACACCACCGGTGGGGATTGCAGCTGCTGGAGAGGGTGGCTCAACAGCCTGCTAAAACGCTGTGTGTGGAACAAGCTGCATTTTCTGCTCCTGTCGTGGGGCTCTGCAACCGGCAGCGCAGATTGGGCCGGTCGTGCCAGCGGGACCATCTCGGGGAGGCAGAGCTGTGTGGTGGTGCCCATCTTGGGCTGCTGGCGCGGGGCCAGCCTGGCTGGTGGCTTCGGTCAGTGCCGTGGGGGGGAACTGAGCAGCTGGGGTGCTGGGCAGCCCCTGGCCTCTGTCTAAAGAGCATGGAAACCTTTGATGACCCCTGCAGTCAGGGACACCCCACATATAGGATCTCTGCGGGGTTTGGGCCGTGCCCTAGACCTAAATGCAGGGCTTCCGCAGAGGTGTCCAGCTGCTCCTGGAGGTCTATAGGAAGGCCAGACCCAGCCTGCAGCAAATGGCAGTGGAGTGGTGCTGGCACTTGTGTGCAAGATGGCATGTGGCACAGCCGCTGCTGCTGGCTCTGGTCCCGCTGCCCGGCAAGATTGCGTTGTGTGGATGTCGCCTGAGGCTGCTAGCCAGGGGAGCGGGCTTTGCTCTGGTGATGACCATTAGAAGGGCTCAGCCATGGCCTCTTCGCAGGATGGAGCTGCCGTTCAGACCCTGAGGCTGGGAACGCTATGCTCTTGGCTGGGGGGAAAGCCTGCAGGGCTCGGGGCAGGGCCCTGAGGTGCAGAGTGGGCAGTGGGGTGGACATCAGGCTGTTGCTCCTTTCCCCTTCCCACCCCCAAACTCCTGTGGTGCCGCAGGGTTTGGGTATGGAGCAGGAGTGATCCGCTTCGTCCCCATCACACCTCCCAGCAGTGCTGGCCTGTGACTTCTGTCACTTGGCCCCAGGGCAGCCTCTCTCTGCTCCTGCCTTTCCGGGCATCGCGTGGCAAGCGCGTAAACTGTAATCGGCACCACCTTTACGGGCAGAAGGTGATTCCGGGCTGCCCGGCCATGGGGTGGGAGCCCCGGAGTGCTGGAGGCAGGGAAGGTGAGGTGGTCTCGCAGGCCGTGGAGGGAGCGGGCTCTGGGTGTGTGATGGTTCCCTCCTGGCTGGGCACTGGCTGCTGGATCTTCTGCCCCATCCAGCCAAGCCTGACCCTTCTGCTGTTCCTCTCCCGGGTGCTTGGGCCCAGTTTTCTCTCATCTTCACCCAGAGCTGCCTGCTCTTCTCCACTCTCACTTGCTCCGTAGGACTCTTATCCCATAATGTCCTAGTGTCATCCTGTCCTCGCTGCCCTTTCCCTGTCCCCACCTTCTCTTTGCAGTTGCTGTTCCTCCTCGTTCCTCCTCTCCGCTGTTCTCTTTGCAGGCACCTGGCACAGGCAGGGCGAGGGTTTTGGACCCGGCTCAAACCATGGGCAGTCCCACTGGCCCCGGGCTGGTCGTGGGGAAAATGCTGCTGAACTTCACTGCTCCTAAGCTCCCTGCACACGTGCTAAGTGGAGTTTGTGAACTGTTCCTTCAGGTCCCTGCAAACCCAGCTCCGGTCTTTGCTGGAGGGCTTGGAGAGGGCCGGGGCGGCTGGTGCGTCTCACAGGCTCAGCAGCGGGGAGAGGGCAGGGAGCACGTCGAGGACCAGGGGCAGGAGGCACTTTGCCTCGCATCTCCTGGTGGTGTTTTCCCCTAAGTCCTGAATAAAAACTGGGAAGTTGAGTCAAAATGGGACTGTAAATGAAATGAAAGAATTTTAAGTTAAGGAAGCACACCATTAAGGCCCACCCTAACCTTGGCTTTGCCCTCCAATGGGGTCATGCAATTATAAGTGCTCTCTGTTAGCCTTTACGGCTCTCTGGGGAGGTTTTAAACATTTTTTTTTTTTTCCCCTGACCTTCTCTTTGACAGTAGTTAGACGCATGGGACAAGACTTCATGCTCCAGCTCCTGCTGAGGGACTTGCTTTCCTGTATGAAATGTAATTTACAGAAGATTCCTCTGGGAATAAGAAAAATGTACAGACATTACATAAAAGTGTATTCTGAAAATATAAAATCATTCCAATCGTCACCAAAAACATGCCAGTTGAGAGGGAGTGTGCAAAGGCACAGCTCTAATGATGAAAAGTGTACGGGGCGTATGGAGGCTGCTTGGGTATGGTACCAGAAGTTCAGAGATGGGCATCACCCACCAGAACCTGGAAGTCATCGTCTTTACTTCCCCCCCCTCCAAAATACCCCAGAAAAAACAAAAACAGGCATGTAAGAGGACATGTAGAAGAGGCTGTTCCATGTAAAATGATGTTTTTCTTTAGCTAAAAAAAGTTGTAGTAAGAAAAAGGACACATATTCTGGGAATTTAAAAGTAAACTTGTAACAAGGCAGGACTAAAAAGATTTTTAGGAGCCACTTGCTAAGGACACAGAGTCTAATAATAATTTTTTTCCCCAAATATCTCAGGACTAAAAAGCTTTTAAGAGGAATCACAGGGTAAATAAGCAATTGAAGTGTCAAGTGAGTGTTCATGGAAATGGGGTGTTGACTCCCAACCCAGAGCCATCCCTGATGCCGGACACATCGGAGAGTTGCCCTTAAATTCTAGGGTTTGATAAAGACATTTTTGAGAAAAGTAACACAAGCCACCAGGCTTTGATGGTATTTACTCTAGAATTGTAAAGGAGCATGATGATATGGTGGGAATTGCTAATAAATAGCGTTAGGGTACATCACCCATCGGGGCCACGTCCATGGAAGGGGAGTTGTAGCAAATGTGAAATTAAAGGCCAATAGGTTTACTTGGGTATTGAGTAAACCATTGGGAACTATAATAGACACTTTATCTATGAAAATACTACACTGGTGAATAGTCAGTGTGGCTTTTGTAAAGCAAAGTTAGTCCTTGCAATCTGCTGGGGATTTTAAAGATAGACAGGTCGCAGTGGGGGGAGATTGGTCTGGGCTGGTACAGTGCTCATGGGCTCCCAAACAACTGCTGAGAAAGTTTCTCACCAAATGCTTTTAAAGAAGTTAAGTATTGTCCTGGTAAGAGGTCTTTCTGTGAATTAGTGACTGATTAAAGAATAGGAAGCAAAGTACAGGAAAAATGGCTCTGCTTTCACAGCATGGAGCAGGGGAGAAGGCGCCAGCTGATTCCTGCAATCGTCTGAGGTGCTGAAAAGGAAATGGAGTCTGAAAAGTTGAAGAAAAGTCTTAAGATGTTCCAGGTTAATGCATATGAGGGAACCAGCCACGCATGTATCTTCACTCGGGGCTGTCCCCTCTCCTGGAGGAGACTGTAGAACACTGGCAGAGGGTTTGGCATCTGCCTGCAGGCTGTCCCAGAGGCACATTCAGCCGTTCGGAAAGGGAGAAGGAACAGAGCAGAAACCCTCCTGCTGCTGTGTGGTATCTCTCCGATACTGCGTGCTTTCCCACTGCCACTCTAAAGCTGGTGGGGTTACAAGGGATGCAGAGAAGGATAAGGCAGATGGTCCAAGAGCTGGCCCAGCCTGCCTGCGAGGTGATGGTGACTTGTCACCTCTAGCTTAGTTGGGCCAGGAGAGCTCTGCAGGGGAAGGATGTGATGGAGAATGGCAAAACGGTGAATGGCACAGAGCGGGTGACAAGGAAATCATACTCCCACACCTTGAGAACTAGAAGCCACTTAGGAGGGCAGCACGATTTAAACAAAATTAATGGGTAATACCATACCAGTTTGTAGTACTGAAAGCCACCGGGCGCTTTGGTGCCCATGGTTACAGGTGGGTTCATGCAGCTGTTAGCTACCACGGTCTGGGTGCAGTCCTGCCGCTGGAGCTCCCGAGCCACAGTCAGCCTGGGCGGATGGGGAGGCAGAGCGCACCGCCTGCCCTGCCCCTCTCCTGACCCCCTCGGGGCCAGAGCACTGGTCTAGAGCAGCCCTTGGCTAGTCCAGAGCAGCCAAGGGTAGCCCACCTTGCCCACCTGCTGCAGCAAGTGTCCTGGAGCTGCAATTTGCCAGGTTTAGGCTCCTGAAGCTGGATGTGTTTCTCCCTTGCGAAGGGAGTCGGAACGTGGCAGTGTGTCACTGCTGGCTATTGCTGCAGACATGGTGGCCAGTAGCCCAGGCAAAGCCGTGGGCAGCCTGATGGCTCGTGGAGACGTGTGTCTCAGGCCACTCAGCCTGGAGGTTGCCGCTGCTGCAGTGCTCCCCACGGTGCTGTGTCCCCATCAGTGTGACACGAGTCCTTCAGCTCCTCGCCATTTGGAAGCAGAGGTGGTGGTTCCCTGCAGCACAGGGGCAGCAGCTGATGCTCCAGCGCCAGTTGCACGGGGATGGTGGGCTCCTGCCTGCTGCAAGGGACTGGCCGAGCTGCCGCAGGCAAGCTGCGAGTGTGCTTTGAAGCCACACAGGAGCACAGATAATGCTGGCACTGCTTTCTCAGGCTTTTCCTGTTGACAAGAAGCCAGGATAAACTGAACCTCATCAAGGGGAAGTAGGAAAAGCCCATTCCCTGGCTCACAGCAGTGCGCCAAGCTCTGACTGCAAATTTGTACTCGGCAGCAGCTTGCCATGGACTTGTAGCAGCATGTCATGGAACCTTTTCCCCTCAAGACAAACCAAGCAGCCATAGGTTCAGAAGGGTTTCTGGGGCTGGCAGTACCTTGCCCACAAGGTGTGGAGGACCCCGGTTTCCCTGCACCTCTGTGCTTCTGCTGCCCGTGCAAGCCCTGGCCATGAGCTGCTCGGTCCCACAGGCTGGGGTTTGATGGCCCTTTCATGGCCTGACCTGTGCCAGAAGCTTCTGGCTGCTCCAGCTGGAGGCAAGTGCTGCTGCCTGGTACCAACACTGCTTCCCAGACACAGCAGGCTGTCACGTCTGATGCCCGCAGGGTGCCCCATGGCAAAGTGCTGGCACTGCTGGACCTGGGGGCTGGTGTGCTGGGGTGGACACGTCTGTGCTCCCACCGTGATGGGCTTGCCTAGAGACTGGAGGGGCTGTTGGCATCCGAGAGGTGATGCAGGAGGAGCAGAGGGATTGCTTGCATTTTCACAGACCTTCTGACAGCTCGTGGTTGTTTCTATAAAGATTCAACTTTGTGTTACAACGGGGCTTGTGGCAGGCTGGGATATCTTCATCAGCAATCACCGAAATGCCCTTTCGAATTTGCCTAAGCAGCACAACGCAAGCACGAGGCAGACCCCACAAAGTAGGTCACGATTTGAGGCCTGCTCTCCTGACAGCTTTATCAGCACATCTCATGCGGGGAGGCCTGAGGCTCCTGCGGGCAGCGGCCGTGCCAGTGGCGAGCGGGACCTGCCTGGGCTCCGTAGCCTGGGTTGGAGCTGCAGATGCAGACAGCAGATGGGGTAGGGGGGAGCTTTGGACCACTTGGCTGGAGTGCAGTGGTGGAAATCATGAGCCAGTTTCAGCACTCCCTACTCCAGCTAGTTTGCTGGGAATTGCTGATGCATGCAACGAGAGGGACCCACATCCCCATGCCTGGCCAGCGCCGCTCAGCTCCCCCAGGCACAGGCTGTCAGGGACAGAGCTGTGCCAGGTGCTCAGCGCTGCTCCCAGCCCATTTCTGGTCCAGGGCTGTGGTTGAGCCAGGGAATCCCTCTCCGGCAGGGCAGGTGACATCGCCTGCTCTTGGACCGCACCAGACTTGCGATCTCCAGACTTGTTGTTGCTGGTTGGGTGGTCTGCCTGGAGGCAGACAACCCCTTGCGAGACTCAGGGCTACAAGCTGTGGCTGGGAAGGAGTAGTTCACCCTCCTGCTGTGCAAGGATGCTGAAGATTTGCTTTCCGTCTGGTATCTGCACTTGGCTGCTGTTCAGCGCAGAAGCAAAAGGAGATCCAGGCTCTTGGGGGTCTGTGAGCTTTGTAGCTAATCCAGTAAATTGTTCCAGCTGATCCCCAGCTTGCAAGATCAGGAATGCAAAGGCTGGGACTGATCCTGTTGCTCAGTGGCAGCACCTACAGTGCTGCTTTTCTCCTGGCCCAGAATAGGTTCCCCTTAACTGCTTGGGTGCATCTTGATGGCTTGTCTGTGTGACGGGATGGCTGCTCTGCCCCGTCCCAAGCCGCTGGAGCAGACCGGCAGGAGGGGCCAGGGCAGAGTGCAGGAGGTGGCCGCATGCGGGCAGAGGTGCCGGTGCAGCCTGCCCAGCTGATGCCAGACATGCTGGCACCCCGCTCACAGGTGGCTGCAGGGGCATCAGGGTCTTTTCCACTTTGCAGCCTGTTTCATTTAATGCTGCCACCTAATCCAAATCAGAAATCCGAGTGTACAGAGTGCCCCGTGCCTAGAGCAGCCCGAACAGGCTCTAGTCTTTAGCCCACAGGATGTAAATGTTTACATTCTCCCACAGCTCTGGGGTATCTGCAGAGCCGGATGCGCTGGGGGTCTGCAGAGCCAGGGCATTGCTGCCAGAGGCACTGGCACCTCAGCACCAGGGAAGCAGCTTGTGAAGGAACCAGCACCCCTGGCCTGGGGCAGCCATAGGTGCAGGGTGCCGGGGCAAGCACTGTACCGTCCCCGCAGGCACGCCGCTGCGGAGCGCTTCCCAGGCCACTTGCCTGCCACCCCATGGCTTCCCTTGGAGGAGGTGCCACCTCCAGGCTGGTGGGATGGGCCTTGTCTCATGGGACAGCCACCAAACCCTGTCTGCAGGACAGTCACGCTGCTGGGCCTGGTCTGGTGCTGACCTGCCAGCCCCGCGGCAGTGAGCCAGGCCGGGGGTGGCCGCAGCTTCGCTCTGGTTGTGGCCGAGCTGTGCATTGAAAGGAGCAGTTAAGCAGGTGGCTGTGGGCGAAAAGTTTGCCATGTCCTGTGAGGGCTGTGGGGTTTGCTGTCCCACTCCAGGGCTGGAGGAGCCACTCAGACTGCCTGTCCTGCCAGGGCAGTGGGCAGAGACCTGCCTGGGCGCCCAGCGGGCTCTCAGCAGTACCAGGACGGATCGGTGCTGGCTGTGTTCCCAGCTGCTCTCCGGGGCCCCCCAAACACAGGGCAGAGAGAGGAGGGTGCAGTGTGCTGGCTGAGTGCGCAGGCAGGGCCAGGCGCTGCCCGTGCTGGGGTGCTGGGATGGGAACTAATGGGCAAAGCAGCTGAAGCGAAGCCCAACGTTACTTTCCCCATCCTTGCTGCACTCAGTTACGCTTCTACTGACCCTTTGTGCATCCCTTGCTCTCTCCCCCTCTGGCAGCTGCTGCAAGGGATGTTTCTGGTTCCCGTGGCAAATTGTCATCCACAGCTCCCTTCCTCAGGCTGTCACCTGCCAGCCATGCCGGCCCAGGCTGCTTTCAAGGAGCCGGGGTTGGTGCTCATGAGCCTGGGCTCCTTATCACAGATACTTCTTTTCATGCTGTTTTCTGGCTGGGCCTGCCGTGGTGGAGCGTGCTGGGGAGGCAGCTGAATTCCTTTCAGTGTCCAGTGCTGGAAAGTTCACAGGAAGTGAAGGAAGAGCCGGAGCAGGAAGAGCAGCTCCGCTCTGCTGGGCTGGAGGCAGCCCCGGTGCCCAGCAGTTCCCGGGAAAGGTGCCGGTCTAACCACCCCCTTCTGCCCGGAGCTCTGCCCCCAGTGACCTGGGGGCCTGCTTCTTGTAGCTGGAGGCTGCAAGGCATCCTTAATTCCCTCTCCCCGCCCTGCCGGGACAATGCCTGGCTCTGGGCAATGGACAGAGGTGGCCTGCAGAGTGGGGTGTGGAGTGTGTGACCAAAGGCAGGACTGTGCTTGGGGGCACAGCAGAGGGGCCAGCTGCCTCTGATCTGGACCTACGTGGGCTGGTGGGGAACCGAAAGGCCTCTCTAACCCGTCAGCTTCCATCGGGCAGGGAAGGGGGGGGGGGGGTCCTCACCTTTGAGCTGCATCTGCATGTGGTAGCCATTAGCCATAGTCCCCCATACACTGAGGGACGTTGCTCACGCTGCACCCGCGTGATGAGAGCGTCCCCCCTGCTATTTCTGTACGTGGCATTTGCTTCACACACTGTCTTTCTGTTCTCTCTGCAGCCGCCAAGCTTAAAAGCGCTGAGCTGCTCCCCAATGTCGGATGCCTGGGAGTGCAAGGCTCAGGACCCCTTTGCCAGCAGCGAGGAGCAGGACGAGGTGCCCCACCAGGTGACAGTGGCGGACACGGACACGGGCGGCCAGTGCCAGTGCCCAGAGGAGGAGCCCGACGGGGCTCCCCAGAAGCGGACGAGCACCCAGAATGGGATGCAGGACAGTGGGGGCGGGGGCACGGGGGTGAAGAAGAAACGGAAGAAAAAGGATCTGGGAGAGCAGGAAGGGGGAGAAAAAGCAGCTGTGGAGGTGAAACCAAAGAGGAGGAGAGAGCCTAAAGAACCAAAAGAGCCTAAAAAGGCTAAGGAGCCCAAGAAACCGAAGGAGCCCAAACAGAGGGAGGTGGCCAAGAAGCCCCGGAAACCTCGGGAACCCAAAGCCCCCAAGGAGCCTAAAGACAAGAAGAACAGCTCGGAGCCTGCCACCAGAGCAAGACCCAGGAAGAGCAGGTGGGTGGTGGTGTGACCTTGTCTCTGTGCCTGGTGTGGATGGGGCTGTGGGCTTGCAGGAGCTTCGGCAGAAAGAGCCGCTGGGCCACTACATTGCAGGGCGCGCAGGCTCCCCGTGCTGAAGGCTGGACGTGCCAGCCCGGGGCCAGGAGGAGCTCTCTGGCCACGCAGAGATAGGACGGGTGGATGCCCTTTTGGGGATGAGGCCTGTGAGACCCCAGATCCAGCAGAAGACCAAAGAGTCTTGGCCTCTCCTTGGCCTGGCCTTTGTGCCAAGTGTCCTTGGGGCAGAGGGACCGTAGGGAGGTGTCTCACCCGGACAGCGAGGTGCTGCATGGCAGAGGGCCTGCCGTACTTGTTTTGGGGTCCGGGCACAGGGTGGGTGATTGATACAAACCTGACCCTAGGCTGTCAGTGCAAGCGAGTGTCCCCGCACGCCTGGGGGCTGGCAGCCAGCCTCCCCTTGGCTCAGGTTTGGGAGGATGGTGGGGCACATGCCGTCTCCCCTCCCTCCCGGGAAGCAGGACCTGTCCCTCCCTCGCAGCTGCGGAGCTGTGCTGGCAGCCACGGCCGGCAGTGGGGGGAGGCCCGAGGATGCCCTTGTACTGCACGGCCCAACGCCACCGCCTCCGGTAATTCCTCATCCTTTTAATTAACAGGCTGATTGGCCAGAAGCTCTGATTTCTTAGCTCTGATTTCTTTTTAATTGGGAATGTGTGCGGATAGCAGAGCAGGTCTCAACAGCACCAGTGTCATTTGGTTTACTGTCATGGACTGGTGAGAATAAGTGTTTTTGGAGAGTCCTGTACAAAGCAGGCCAATTGATTGGAGCTGGGTCCTCCTTGTGTACTGAAAATAATCCATACGATGAATATATTTCTACTGTAAATGGGATTAATACAGGAGCCAGCTGGGAATTTTTCACCAAGCCCTTTCTTTGTTAGAAAACACCAGTTTAGCAGAGCTTCTCCAGGGCACTTTGGTGGAAACGGTCACCAGAATGGGGCATGGGATCTGCCCACTCCGTCCTGCCGTGGCTGACCACAGGACATGTGTGCAGGGCGAGGACTAAGTCCCGGCTCTTCCACAGCCCTGCTCCTTTGGAGCTCGCTGGCAGCCGGATCCCGGAGAGGCCAGGGCTGCGGAGCCAGTGCCAGGGTGGCCGTTAGTGCCATTGGCGTGGGCTGGTGGTGAACAGAAGAAGGTGTTGGGGCAGCAGAGCTGGCTGGCGGGGAGCTCAGCACGGCGAGAGCTCGGCGCCGTGTCCCCGGTGGGTCCCTGAGCTGTGCAGCGCTGTCACTTCTGGTCTTCCTTGAGCTGGGGCTCTGCAGGAGAGGAAGCCAAGCCCCTATGTCATTGTGGGCTGGTGAGCAGAGTAGATGGGGATGGACAGATCAAGCGGACAGAGCTGGGAGGGTGAGGGGAGGGCTCCTCAAGGCCCCGAGGAGGGCTGCAGCAGGGCGGCTGGAGGTGGAGAGGGAAGGAGAGGGGCTGCAGGCAAGGAAGGGAAGGATGAAGCCCGTGTAAAGGCAGCATTGGGCACCGAGGAGGATCCTGGGATGAGGGATGCAGCTAGCAGCTTTTCCTAATGACACCTCTGCTCCACCAGCAAGAAACTGCCGTGTGGGCAGTTCACAGAGGTCCACCCCTGCGGTGGGACCTTTGGTACCAGACCAAAGCAGGGGAAACCTGGGGAAGAGCAGACCGTGGAGGCTTGGGCTCCTGGAGGCACTCATGGCTCTTGTGCAGGAGCTTGTGCCCCCCTGGCAGGTCCCTTGGCTGCCAGCAGTGCCTTCACAGGGTGCTGAAGCAGCCCATGACAGTGTGACCTGCCATGGGTGGCTGGTGGGCAGGTCACGCTGCTAGACATGCGGATTGTGGTGGAGTAAGCCCAGCTGCAGAGCTGGAGACCCTGGTCCCTCCTGCAAAGGCACGGCAGGGGCTGGGGGTACCAGGAGGGGGGTGAAGGGGGATCTGCTTGCTGTGCTGGGGGCCAGCGTGCAGGGCCTTGGGGAAGAGGTCACTTCATGTAGAAAAGATCAGTTAATACAACTCCATAACATGTCATGCAGCCAGAAGAAACCATGTGTGGGAGCTTGGGAGTGCTACAAAGCTCTGTGCTTTCCTGATGCCCCATCCCAGTGGAGCCTGGGCCTGTGGTGCTTCCTCCTGCTCACCTGTACCTTCCAGGAGATCCTAGGTCCACCCCTGCTTCTTGGAAAGTCCAGCCCATGGGTTCTCCGTGCAGCTTCCCCCCTCTCCGCAGCCCCTCTTGGAGCCTCTTCTCAGACTGTTGCCTCGGCCTCTGGGTCAGCCACCAGCAAATCCACCTACGGGTGTCAAGGTGGAAGCTCTGCAGGGAGCAGGGCTGTGTGTCCCTCTGCCCACCGCCCGGGACAGAGACGGAGAGGTGGGCTGGGGGCCCCTGGCAGCGCAGGGAGGGAGAGGCGAGCGGCAGGCAGGGTAAGCACTCTGTGCGGGTGAAGTGATTGCTGGGAGTCCTCTAAGTGGCAGATAATGGTGGCGTAATTTCTTCTAAATTATTTCTAATCATAGCCAACTACTGTTTCATGAATGAAGCAGTTGTTAATTGTGACTTACAAATCAATATCTTGGGAGTTATTGCTCGGGTGGAAGCAGCGCTCGCAGTGCATTTTCAGTGCCTCTAATTGAAGCGCGGGTGCACGGCCAGGGCATTTTTGGCCTGAACAGTGGATTTTTAACTGCTTGGTTTTTGCCGGTCCCAGGCAAGCAGTGATTTTTCTCATGAAACGGGGGTAAAATCTCGACACGGCTTTGAAACTAACTGCTCCTCTGCCGCTGTGCAGGTCTGGGATGTGGAGGGGGTGGATGGTGGGGCTGTGGGTGAGGAAGGGGACGTTGCTCAGCCAGGGACAGGCACCAGCTCTTTCAAATCTTTCCCTTAACAGTGTTCCTTGCAGAGGGCAAGGATGGATGGGCATGTTGGGAGCAGTTGTTTCTTACCCTGGTGCTTCCTAGGCACTTTCCCTTGCGCAGGCAGGTTGTGGTGGGTGCGGGGTGCGGGAGGAGGCCAGTGGGACTGCCGGTGCTTCTCAGACTGGGCTAGAAGGTTTGTGTCCAGGGTGCCAGGACACAGGTTGCCTCTGGAGCTGCTGAACCGTATTCCTGACTTTTGTCAGTACAGGACGTGTTTGTGAGTGCTCTGCTCGGAGCGGGCACCTTGTTGTCCTGGCCTGCTGGGGTTGGTGATGGGGAGATGCTCCTTGCACCCGCAGTGGACACAGGTCCCTGTCTCGTTCTCTCAGCTGTGGTGCAGGACCTGCCTTCACTGTGGAGACTTCATGGTCACCCTGCCTGGAAGGAAGAGGTTGGTCTTGTTCCTCCCAGCTCATCACCATGCCTGAGCCACTATCCGGAGTATCCTGACCTCACGCATCTGGGCTCCCCATGCCGAAGGAGCAGTGAGGGCTGGCCATGAGCTGCACCCCACCTCCCACAGCCCCTGTAGGGCTGTTCCCTTGGCTGGTGGGAGCCCCCGGTCCCTTTCTGTCCCACACCAGGCTGGGGCAGGTGGACCCTTTCATCCCGGTGTGCTGGAATTGGATGGAGAAACACTTGATGGTGATTAATGAGCATCACCGACTGGGATCCCCAGTGCTGGGGGAGGCTCTGGGAGCCTGGAGCTGCCTCTGAGTGGTCCAGTGGGAGCAGAGCCCTGTGTGGGTGCCTGCTGGCTCTCCCCCGGGATCCCTAGGACAAGATCTAACTGTCGGTCTGTCTTGGCAGCAAGGACACCCCTGTGGAGAAGAAGAAGAAAGGGAAGAGGAAAAATGAAATACCAGTGGACAGTTTGGATTTGGATCAGGATCTCCTGAGCCCATCCGTGCAGAGCCCAGAGGAGTCTGCAGAGTCGGCTGACAGCCAGGTATGTGCAAAGCCCTCGGCTGGCTGTCGATGGGGAAAATCCCGACTGCCTCTGAGTGGGAAAAGAGCTGGGCCCTGGCGTGAGGCGATCAGAGAGCACTTTCAGCAGCGTGGCTGGCAGACCCTGGACCCACAGGGGAGCTATCAGCTATCAGCTCCCCTGCGGGTCCGGGGTCTGCCAGCCACACTGCTTAAAGTCAGCTGGTGGCACTGGGTTGGGCGCACGCTGCTGCCCTGGGCGCTGCACGTCCCTCAGCCTTGAGTTTCCCTCTCCTCCATGGCTCCTGGCAGCTCCCCTTTGCCGGCACAGTGCGGGGATGCAGGTTGGCCCCGCAGGGCTGGGGAGCTGCGCGTGTCTCCGCAGGGCTCCTCTGCTTCAGGTCTCGGGGCTGTGTGGGTCGTTGATGGAGACCCCGGCACTGCGGTGATGGGTTTACCTCCAAGGGCTGCCTGTTCTTCCCACCACCTCCACCCCACTGGGGCAGGGTTGGGCTGGGCATCAGGCAGCCCTAGAGCTTTCCCTCCTCTGTTCAAGCAAGGAGGAGGTCCTTGGTCTAGCTGGCTCCCCCATGACTGCATTTTTCATCCCATGCACAGAAACGCCGCTCAGGAAGGCAAGTGAAGAGGAGGAAGTACAACGAGGACCTGGATTTCAAGGTGGTGGATGATGATGGCGAGACAATAGCTGTGCTGGGAGCTGGGCGAACCTCTGCGCTCTCTGCCTCTACTCTGGCATGGCAGGCAGAGGTAGGGCTGGATGTGGGACTGGGGTAATGGGGCCTCCCACCTCCCACAGGGTGTCCCAAGGGTGTCAGTGCTGGGGTTCGAGGAAGTGGGGGATCCCAGCACAAGGATAGGGTGAGGGTGTGCCTGTCTGGGAGGGCACAGGCTGGCTTTCCAGGGACTGTGAGTGCACAGAGAGATGGGCAAGAGGCGTGCAGGTCCAACTGTCCCCCTCCTGCTTGGAGACTAAGGCCTCTGGAACATGTCATGTAGCCGGATGTGTCCGTGAAGGCATGACCCACCCATTGCCATGCCCACCTGTAGCTCCTGTCTCTGTAGCTCCTGTCCAGGAGGTTAGTCTATTATTTTGGCTCTGCTAGCTGAGGGCTTTCTAGCTGCTGGGTCATCGTTTTCTGCCCACATTGCTGCTCTCCACCAGTGCCTCAGAGCACAGACATGCCCAGCCTGACACCTGCCAGCCAAGCTGATCTGCTGGGCAGTGTGGCAGGGATCTGGGCAGCGTGGTGGGGACCAGCCAGTGTTGCTGCAGTTCGGGCCTCGCTGCCCTGCCTCCTCCTCTACCCACTGGTCAGTGCTGGCTCCTGGTGGGTGCTGACAGCTCCTTCCTGCTGGTCTGCGTGTTGGATCCCGCAGCTCATTCCCTCTCTCTGGCTGCTGACAGGTATTAATGATGATCACTGATTGTTTTCATAGTGTTCCCTAGTCCCTCTCTAGTCCCCTCTTCGCAAGCCTTTGGTGTAGGTGTTAGCTCTGTTGTTAAGCCAGTAAGTAAGACCTGGCCTGATGGTCCCTGCGCAGCCGCACCCCCACGGGAGGTGCTGCCGGTGCTGCTTCAGCTGCTGCCCGGGGCCGTGTCCCAGCTGGGCTCCTGGCAGCAATCTCTCCAAGTGAAATTTTCCTAACAGCAGGTGGGAATGGGTTGCCTTTGGCATGTGTCCGTGCTGCCACCCTGCTCTCCTCTTAGTCCTGGACTTCCACCTCAATTTGTCCTGCTCTAGATGAATTATTAAGGCTGGTGTCTGATGGCAGCAAGGCTCTCAGCTGAGTGGCTGCTCTGGGCTCCTGCCAACAGGCTTGGCCGGGCCTGGCCGTGGCTGCTCCCAGGGTCGGGACTGATTCGGCAGGGCAAGGTGGGAGTGCTGAGGCCTCAGGACTGCTCTCCCCATGGCCTCAACTTGCAGCTTTGGATCCTGGCCACATTCCTCAGCAGCTCTCTGGGGTGGTGCAGGGCTCCTCCAGTAGCCCACAGACTGCCAGCGATGAGCCACGGACCTGTGTTAGCCGGCTGGGCTGCAGGTCAGTGTGGGAGCTCCCAGCCACGGGGCACTGGAGGTGACTGCGATGGCAGCACTGTGCCCTTGGACGTCTTCACACAAACCCTTTGTGGCCAGGGTCAGGCTGGAGCGAGCAGTGCCAGGGTGGGTGGCTGGGCATGGGGAAACGGGTACTGCGCAGTGACCGCAGCGGGAGCATCTCTGCATGCTCCCCTCACCCGCATTACCCTGGCGTGGGGCAGAGCTCCCCAAATAGGGCAGAAATCCCCCTCTGGGCCACAGGACTGGAGCTGAGGGGCCCGGAGAGAGCTGCTGTTGCCCTGCTCGCTGTGTTGCAGTGCTGGGTCCAGCATCCTGCCCCCCACTGCAGGGGGGTGCCGAGGCAGGAGGTTGGCTGAGGGCTGGGACAGGGAGCGGTGCTGCAGCCCTGGGCACCGCCTTGGGTTTCCCAGACCCTTTTGGGTGCGTGGTGTGGGATGCCCTGGCTCTCTGTCCCTTCCCAGCCTGCCCCGTGCCTTTCTCGGAGGGGTCCTTCTAGTCTGCAAAGGGACATCACAGGGCTGCTTTGCCTTGGACCAGACTCTGCCTCTGTCTGAAGGAGATGAAGGGTCCTCCTCCTCCTTTCTGCTCTGCACTTTGCTCTTCCTCCTGCTTCTGTACCATCTCCCAGCCAGGGCGGAACTGATATTTCTAATGCTCAAGCAAGCTCCACATTTTTGCAGTCAGTCCTCTCCCCTTAATCTTTCTGTGCGTCTCCTGCTACAGCGCAGACAGGCACAAGCCCGGCTCTCTTGTCCCTTGGCATTTGGTGGGGCTGGTCCTGCCACAGCACGTGGCTGGGAGACCCTTGACGCTCTCCCCCTTGCCCTGTGCTTGCTGTCTCAGAGCTGGAAGCAGGACAGTGTTGGGCCACCTCCAGCAAAGTTCATGTGCTCAGCGTGAGGGAGTGGGGTGGGAGAGCCCATGGGTGGCAGCAGAAGGTCTCTACGGCCTCGTGGGGTGATTTCCTTATGGCAGAGTCGAAGCCTGCAGGGGGAAGGAGGTGGCACATTGAGCCTGCTGGGAAGAGTTGCATGGACAGCGGTGGGCTGAGGTGCTGTTGCCCGTGTCCTGTGGCCATGGGCAGGTGGTAGCCACGGAGGATGCCTGTGGCAGGGCCCGACAGCCCTGCTCTGCTGTGGCCCTTGGGGCCATCCAGCACTGTAGGGTTGTATAAATGCCAAGGCAAGTCAGAGATCTGGCATGGAGAGTGGCTAGGAGCAGGAGATGTGCACGTTCAGGTGCATTTCCTTCCTTGAGTTTTGGGGCAGAAGTGCCCATGCTGCCTCCTCTTTTCTGGGAGACTTGCCACCCTCTCTGGCTGCCCTCGTCTAGTTGGAAGGACCAGCACAGCTAAACACGACGGTGCTGTGGCCTTGCTGGCCCAGGGAGTGCAGGCGGAGGGCTGGTGTAGCTGGGCATGCAGCACCTGCACCCTCGCACCCAGCAAGGGTTCCCCAAGCACAGCTCTCCCGGCTCCCACTGTGCTGGCTCTGGCTGGTGGGCTGGGAGAGGAGCAAGCGGCCGCTGTGCTGGGAGGGTGCCAGAGGCTGAGCCGCACGATGAGCCGGGAAAACAGCGCTCTGCTCTCCTGTCCCCAGGAGCCTCCTGAGGATGATGCCAATATCATCGAGAAGATCCTTGCCTCCAGGATGGTGCAGAAGGAGGTGAGTGCAAAGATGTCAGTGGGGCTAGAGGTTCCTGGGCAGAGGAGACGGGACCTTGCTGCCTTGTGCAGCAGGGACAGGAGACGTAGCAGCAGTTGGTGCTGCTGTGCCATTCCTTGCACTCGCTCTTCGCAGGGTGCTGCTGGGGTATGCCTGGACTGGTACCTTTCTGGGTTGGGGATCAACATGGTGCCTCCCCTGCCCTGGGCACCAGAAAGCCTCTGGAGAGGAGTCAGGCCTGGGCTGATGCCCAGGAGGTGTTTGAGTCCCATGTGCTCACAGGGGGGTCTCACACCACGTTCCCCAGGGCCACTGAGCCTCTGGGGCAGGCAGCATGCCGAGTGCCTGGCCATCCTCGCTGTCCGTGGGGCTCAACCTGCCTGGAGCCTGTGGCCGGGCAGGGGTCGCCTGTCTGTGCCCAGGCCACAGAGGATGCCCCCCGGTTTCTGCACAGGCTCTGACTGTCACTAACTCTCCTTCCCTTGGTTTCAGGCTCATCCCGGAGGCCTGGCGTTTGAGATGGAGGAGTTCTACGTTAAGTACAGGAACTTGTACGTGCGCCATTGTGGTTCTCTGTGCCACGGCAGCGGGCCCTGTGCGTGTAGGAGCGAGGGCTGTGCACTCCCACCTCTGTCCCAGCCCCAGCTGCAGCCCCAGCATCGCTGTCTTGCTGCCCCTGTCCTGCTGAGTCAGCCCCGGCGGTGGGCAGCAGGAAAGCCGCTGCACTCAGACCTGGCCATGGCTTCCTCCGGTTCGGGGTTTCACAGGGCGAGGCGTAGGCTGGGTGTTCCTGGGTCGCTGGGAGATCCCTGCTGGTCTGCGTGGCGGATGGGGTTGGGCCCAAAGGCCTCTCTGGTCACCTTTTGTTGATTTTTTTTTTCCCTCTGCAGCTCCTACCTCCACTGTAAGTGGGCAACTCTGGAGGAGCTGGAGAAGGACCCCAGGATCTCCCAGAAGATAAAGCGCTTTCGGAACAAGCAGGCTCAGATGAAGCATATTTTCACAGAGGTGAGAGAGGAGCACAGCAAACAGCTGTGCCCGACCCTGGCACGCCTGGGCTTGGTGTGGTCCTGAGCAGACCAAGAGCCGAGTGCTGCCCTGGAGACTGGCTCCAGCGCCAAAATTCAGGGCTGGGGGTGAGGAGGCAGGGCTCACTGTGTGGCTGTGCCTGCCCTGCCTCAGCTCTGCTGTGGCTCAGTGATCCCAGGGTGCCGCCCAGGCCCTGCCCGTGCCCCCTCGCTGACACTATGGCCATGCCCAGGCAGCAGCGTGGCACCTCAAGCTTCCAGGCTGGTTTGAACCAGGGGCAGGACACGAGGGTGGGGGTGCTGGAGCCAAGGGGCCACGACAGGGCTCTGAACACCCATGGTGTCACTGGCAGAGGTACGGGCAGGGTGACAAATGGCACTTGCCAGGCACCACCAACCCTGAAAACGTTGCTCAAAGGGAGGGAGGGCAGCATGTGGTGCTGGAGGTGCTTTCATGTGGAGCAGAGATGCTGTGGGAGAGAGTGAGCTATAAATACTTGGGCTTAGGGCAGCTCCTGCCTGCTCTGCTCTATAAGCAGATTAATCTTGTTTAATATGAAAGGTGTTCTGTAATTTATCTTGCTGCTCTGGAGATAGTTGTTGGATCTCCTCAAACTGTCCCTTACAAGTGTAAATCAGGCCAGTAGGCTATGAACATTTCTCCATGGATGTAGTTGGAAAGCTGGGGGTGTGTGTCAAATTTCTCACTCCTGAGTCTGTTTGGGGTCTTTCCCAGGATGCAAAGAAAAAGCATGTGTTGGAACACACTGTACCACTAACAATCTAGCAAGGAGCAAAAGCTCTGTGACTAACTGGGGCTCAGGGAGCTGTGAACATAGAAGCCTGTTTTTTCTCCTTCCCAAGCCCTAGACGTGTCTCTCCGAGGACCATGGCTAGTCTAAAGCCTGCTCCTCCCCAGGTGTTCCTGGCAGGAGGACAAGCCCTGGCCCCATCAGTGGTTGCTGCTGGTGGCTGCTGAGCTGAAGGTGGGGAGAGAGAGAGGCAGAGACAGAACAAGGTGTCGTCCCTTGCACAGGAGTGGAATTCATCGGGTTTGATGTGTGGCTTTGTGCCGTGGCAGTCACAGCTCTGGGTGCTGCACGTGAGCTGGAGCATACAGCTCAGGGCTTTGTACCTTGGGGGCAGATGGGCTGGAGAGGCCATTCCTGCCTCCCAGCAAGGGCAGCGTAGAGCCTGTGGCCACTCTAAAGCAAGAGTTTTGCCTTCTGCAGGGCTCCTGTGTCCTCCCTGCCCAGAGACAGATGTCATGTACCTGCGTCCAGGGCACTTGGTGTGCTGTGCACAGCTAGCAGCATCCTGGGGACAGATGTCCCGCAGCTGTTTACTCGTGCCTGCCATCTGTTTAACCCTGGAATCACCTTGAACTTACCTCTCTTTTTACTCTTTGCCGTCGCAGCCTGATGAGGATTTGTTCAACCCGGACTACGTGGAGGTAGATCGAATTCTGGAGGTGGCTCACACGAAAGACCCTGACACCGGGGAGGTGAGTGGCTCCATTGCTCGCTTGCCCCGTGGAGGGAGGGAGGCTTGGCAAGAGGCTCAGGCCCATGACGTGCATTGCGTGTCATCTCTGAGCACCCCGAGGCCTTCCCAGCCTTGCACGGCCTCAGCCCCGTCCCTGGGGGTAAATGGAGGGCTGCTGACCATCCCTGTGACTCGCTCGCAGTCGCAGGCTGCACCCGCATACTGGGGCTGAGCGGCTGTGAGCCCTGCGCTGTCTCTGAGCCCATCTCTCCGCACTGCAGGAGGTGACTCATTACCTGGTGAAGTGGTGCTCGCTGCCCTACGAGGAGAGCACCTGGGAGCTGGAGGAGGATGTCGACCCAGGGAAGATTAAAGAGTTTGAAGCCCTCCAAATCCCCCCAGAAACCAAGCACATGGTAACGTACCCAGAGGTAACGTACCCGGCTGGCAGCTCACTGCCCTGGGCAGGTGGGGACTGTCTCTGTCTTGCCGAGGTCCAGCAGTGCTGACCTTCTTGTCCCTGCTGCTGCAGTGCAAACCCCATATCCTCCCCTCCAGATGGGTTAGTTAGCAGGATCTGAGGGTGGGATCTGGAGGCCAAGACCTTGCTGTAAATCAGCTGTCAATGACTGTTCTGAAGTGTTGTCCTGATGCGCAGCCCCAGAAGCAGGGTCTGGCCTCACTTGCGCGTTAGCCTCTTCCTCTCCATGGACCTTGCTCCTGCTCTCTCCTCTTAGGAGCGCCCGGCATCTGAGTCCTGGCAGAAACTGGAGAAGTCCCGGGAGTATAAGAACAGCAACCAGCTGCGGGAGTATCAGCTGGAGGGAATGAACTGGCTGCTCTTTAACTGGTATAACAGGTGAGGAGGGGCTGGAGCCCTGTGCTCCCAGGGGGAGTCCTGCTGGCCCCAGTGTGTGTGGTCATGGGAGCAGCAGAGCTGGGGGAGCAGAGCTGACAAACGGGCCTGACAGAGCAGCCGCTGAGACCTGCCAGTGCTCGAGCTGGCAGGCAGCTGCCTGAAAAATTGTGTTTGGTTTAGCTTTGCAACTGAGTCTTTAGGAATGTTTCTCCCTGGTAAATGCTGATGGGTCTTGGAGACAGTAGGGTTTAGATGTGGGTCCAAGATACACCTGATTTTTGTGTTGGCCAGGCTACTGGTGACCCATTCCTGTGGCAGGAGTGCAGGAATATGCATGTTCTCAGCTGCAGCAGCCCATCAGATGCATCTTTCACTGGCTAGCGTGCACCCAAAGGACAGCGTCTTTCACACAAACTTTGAGTCCATCATCTTGCAAGAAATTGGATGGTCTGGCTTACCCAGACTGGTTTGGCCACTGTGCCAGTGTCCCCCCACCCTCCACGCTGTAGGGTCAGAGAGGTGTGGGAGGAGGTGATGTGCCTGATGTCCCTTCGAGGAGATGGTGGCAGGGTGGTTCCTGTCCCTGAGAGCCACGTTCACCTGCCCCTGTCCATCCCTGCAGGAAGAACTGCATCCTGGCTGACGAGATGGGGCTGGGGAAGACAATCCAGTCAATCACCTTCCTCTCAGAAATATTCCTGATGGGGATCCATGGCCCCTTCCTCATCATCGCACCTCTCTCCACCATCACCAACTGGGAGAGGGAGTTCCGCACCTGGACAGAGATGAATGCCATCGTGTACCACGGCAGCCAGATCAGCCGGCAGATGATCCAGCAGTACGAGATGGTGTACAGGGACACCCAGGTGACTGACACGCACAACACTCCTAGGATGTGTCCCCCAGCCCTGGCTTCCTTTACTTGGGAAGGACTGAGCTGCATGTGGAGCTTGTGGTTCATCTGGAGAGGGAAGGGTGGTCTTTTAGGACCCCTTTGCTGGCATGGGCTCAGGGTGCACTGCGTGTGAGTGAAGAACAGGCCCAACTCATGCAGAAAGGGGAAAATGCAGCAGAGCCCCAGCCGCAATTCTTGTCCACGCCTGTTTGCCTGCCCTGAAGCAGTGTCTGGTTTGGACAGACGCAGCCTGCAGCCAGCGAGGAGGCTTGCAGGAACCTGACTGCTGCTTGAGAGAGATGAATCTGGGGAAATCCCAGCTAGGAGCCAGATGTTAACACTGATATGTTGACAGGATGTCTGACAGCGTCCTGCCACCCTGCAGGAGTCAAGCGCTGTGTATGGTTTATGTCTCCCTAGGGTAACCCTCTCCCTGGGATCTTCAAGTTCCAGGTGGTTATCACCACCTTTGAGATGATCCTTGCCGACTGCCCGGAGCTGAAGAAGATTCAGTGGCGCTGCGTGGTCATTGACGAGGCACATCGCCTGAAGAACAGGAACTGCAAACTCCTGGAGGGGCTGAAGCTCATGGCCCTGGTGAGCACGTTCTGTCCAGGTTCACGGGAGAGCAGGGTGGGCCAGAGATAGTCATGCCTAGCAGTCAGGGACCACTGCCAGCTGCTCAGGCCCAGCGCCAGGGCTGAGAGCTCCCCGTCAGAGGGAAAACCATCCAGGACTCATCGGGTCGTGGAAGCAGTGCCGGTGATGGGGGCCCTTCAATAGATGGGGCACTGGTGCCCCACAGCCATCACAAACTCCTTTTTGCTGAAGTGGAGTGTTAGTCCACAGCAGGCCAAGTCCCCCCGTGCCTTCCCATCCGTGTGCGCTCCCTGGCAGAGCACTGCCCGGCCTTGCAGCACAGCTTAGGCTGCTGCAGCACGTGGAGGCAGCTGCTGACCAGCCGTGCACAGCATCCTCTGGCCGTGGTGTGCTTGTACCCTGCGGTGCGCAGGGCTGCAGTATTCGAGCTGGTTTCTTACTGCTCTGCAAACATGGGACCAGTCCGGGCCAGGGAGGGAGGTGCAGGACTGTGCGTGGTGAAAAAGGGATCAATGAGCTGCTCTGAGAAATGAATTTGGATGTCGAGCTCCTTTCCAGCCCTGGGAAAGGCAGCGCTGTGGTTTGCTGGACCAAGAGCCATCAGGCCTATTGGATCTCCCAGCCCTACCCAGCTCCATCACACTCACCTGTAGCTGGGCCAGGCCTTCAAAAATTAGGTCTTGTGTCTCCAGTTCCCAAAGACCCTGCTGTTTCCCTGTGACCTTGTGTCTTGTGCAGGTCCCTGCTGGGTTGTGAGCAGCCTGGGGCAAAGCGGGATTGCTGCTGGCTCCCCTTCCTAACCATCACCTTCCTTTGTACAAGTCCTGTGGGAGCCTCCCACCTTACAATCGCCCTTCTTTCATAGCTGGTGACTCTTGAGGATGGTCCCTGCAGGGCAGGGGCTGGGCAGGAGGAATAGCCTGAGTGGTGAGTGAGCGCCCAGGTCTCTGGCACTGCTGGGACAGAGCAGCTGGTGTGCCCCAGGAGGCAGCACGTGGTGCATGAAGCCAGAGCCCGTGGTGTCGGCGCATGGAAGGGAGTGCCTTCTGCTTGAGGGGTCATCTGCCTCTCACACCCCCAGGACTCGGGGGGTTGTCTGGGCCCCTGTCTTATTTTATTGCGTGTGTTCCTATGTGGTGAACCTCTAATAAAAGCTCCTCCTTGTTCCCAGTACACACTTGACACAGTCATACATCCCCCTGCTGATTTTGGAGCACCCTGCTCATGCTGGCCCTAGCAACAGGTCCCTGATGCCCCTCAGTATCCCAGGGCTCTGGGCCATGTTCCCTCTTGTTCTACCCAGCCCTGAAGAGGGACATCCTGCCCCCAGGGGCACAGAGGCTTGGGCTCTGGCAGCGTCCCCGTCCGGTGCCGGCACAGCCCTGCCTGAGGGTCTTGTGCCAGGGAGGGCTGAAGCCTGGGCGCAGTGCAGGATTCTCGGTTTTGGCTCTTGTTGCTGGATTGGAACACGTCCAGGGGAGCATCCTGGGTGCCACAAGCCAGTGTTGTGGCAGTGGCTGGGTCAGGGCTGGCACCGTGGCCAGGGGAGCTTTTGAGGGAGTGTGTGCGCCCCCAGGCCACCTGGAGCCCTCCTGGGGCTGGAAGAGAAGGAGCACTGTGCTCTTGGGACCCCTTGGACCCAGCCAGTGGGTCTGAGCCCTCAACCTGTTTTCTGTGTGCACCCAGGAGCACAAGGTGCTGCTGACAGGGACGCCCCTGCAGAACTCGGTGGAGGAGCTCTTCAGCCTCCTGAATTTCCTGGAGCCACAGCAGTTCCCCTCAGAGACAGCCTTCCTGGAGGAGTTTGGAGACCTGAAGACAGAGGAGCAGGTACCTAGAAGAGTGCCGCTGGTGACTGTTAGCACAGGCCACTGGGACGCATGGTCACCAGGCCGGGCGCGCACTCAGACATGTACTTTGTGGAAGTGGATACAACTCCTCGTGCCAGGAGAAGCAAAGTTGTGACAGAGCCCCCAGTGCTGCTTTGGAGAGAGGAGACCAGCCTGTGCCAAGGCAGTGGTCTGCTCCCTGCCTGGCTCCCCTCTGCCCCTTGTGTGCCTGGGCAGCACAGCTCACCCTGCTTTCCCACCTGCTCTGTCCCTGAGACCGACAGGAGGGTGGGGGCAGTGAGGAGATCACTAAGTCCGTGTGTCAGTTGCCCTTTTCAGGTTCCCCTGGGGACTGTCCTCCAAAGTTCCCCTCGAGCGTGGGTCATGGAAAGCAGCTCAGTCCCCTGGGCTGTCTCGCTGCCATTTGAATGTCTGGCTTAAGTGGAAATTGCACAAAGATCGTCATTCTGAGGGAGCAGGCGTGGGCACATGGAGCAACCATCGTCTCAGCTGCTGTCAAAGCTCTCAGCTCTCCTCCTGCAGCAGACACATTTACCCCAGGCTGCTGGCAGCAGAATCGTGTGGAGTTCATGGCCCAGGGCTGGTCACTCACATGCCTGCCCCAAGGAAGGCAGACCCTGAAGTTGTCCTGGCTGTCAGCAGAGCAGCTGCTTCAGGGTCATTCGTAGTGGGTTTCCAGCCTGGGAAGCTCTAGCGTTGCAGGCCCCTCTGCTGTTGTCACCACACCGCGTGCTTGCCATGCAGGGAGGGCAGTGAGTCTCTGCGCTTGCTCTGGCAGGTGAAGAAGCTGCAGTCCATCCTGAAACCCATGATGCTGCGACGGCTGAAGGATGATGTAGAGAAGAATCTGGCACCCAAGCAGGAGACCATCATTGAGGTGGAGCTGACCAATATCCAGAAGAAATACTACCGGGCCATCCTGGAGAAGAACTTCTCCTTCCTCTCCAAAGGTGCCAACCAGCACAATATGCCCAACCTCATCAACACCATGATGGAGCTGCGGAAGTGCTGCAATCACCCATATCTCATCAACGGTGAGGACTGTGCACAGCAGGTGTGGGGGGGATGGATATCGCTGCAACATTTATTGGTCACTGCCTGCAGAGCTCACGCAGCTTGGGAGCCACCTCAGGCCCTCATGCCATCTGCTGCTGGTGTGGCCCAGCACAGGATGCAGTGATCTGCCTTGTTGCCCTCACAGGCAGCCCAGCTCCCTGCAAGTGCCGCTTGCTGGTGGGCACCTCAGGGTCTTTTGCCAGGCTTGCTATGTTTGGGGGTGTTCTGGTGCGGGACCCTCTCCAGCCTGGCTTGTTCTGGTGCAAGCCCTGAAGAAGGGGTAGTGTCACAGGAGTGGAGGGCCTTCTGGAGGTCTCTAGCTGACCTCCCTAGATCTGATTGACTGCACGGGTTCTCTTCCTCGCGTGGTGGCTTGCTGCTGCGCTGGATCGGAGGCTGGGGGCAGCTGCACTGCCAGCCTCACCAAGAGCTCACGTCCCTTCTCACCTGGCAGGGGCAGAGGAGAAGATCCTGGAAGACTTCCGTAAAACACACAGCCCGGAGGCGCCGGACTTCCAGCTGCAGGCGATGATCCAGGCGGCCGGGAAGCTGGTGCTCATTGATAAGCTGCTTCCCAAACTGATTGCCGGTGGACACAAGGTGCTCATCTTCTCCCAGATGGTGCGCTGCCTCGACATCCTGGAAGACTATCTCATTCAGAGGCGGTTAGTACAGGCTTCAGCGTTCACCGCACCTCCTCCACATCACCCCCATCCTGCACTGTAGATACAGAGTGGAAACAGCCCGGGGTGGGGATTTGGCCATTCTGTGCCCATGTATGAAAGGATCTGAGTTACTGCTGGTGGGCGCAGAGACCCCAAAGCTGGGCAGCTCTGACCATTCTGCATTGCCCAGGGCTAGTCCTAGGGGTGACCAAACGGAAACAGGCCCTTCCCTTGGTCCTGGTTCCTGTGAGCCCCGTATCCATGCACCGTGCTGGGGTCGTGATGGTTTTGCCATCGTAAGAGGAATGGCTTTTGGGAACAGTGGCAGTGCACACAGGCTGATGGGGCCTGAGCCTCCACCTGCGTCCTGCCACTAAGTCCTGCCTGCCTGCGTGCCCACACACCGCCCGGGGGAAGGAGCAAGAAGGGGTTGGTAAGCCGCAGCCAGTTCAGGCCCTGCTGTGACCCTGCTCTCGCCCCATCCCCTCTCCGAGCAGGTACACCTATGAGCGCATTGATGGACGGGTGCGTGGGAACCTGCGCCAAGCTGCCATCGACCGCTTCTGCAAGCCCGACTCAGATCGCTTCGTCTTTCTCCTGTGCACGCGGGCAGGCGGGCTGGGCATCAACCTGACCGCTGCTGACACCTGCATCATCTTTGATTCAGACTGGAACCCACAGAACGACCTCCAGGTAACGGGCTGGGCCAAGACAGGTTGGGAGGCCCTGCAGCACGGCTCCCGTCACTCGTGCCAGCCGGGGAGGGAAGGGCAGCCACACCCGGCTGTACTGGGCATGGGGTGCCGTGCTGGGAGACCGGCAGGAGTACAGGAAGAGGAGACATGTCATGGGGGAGACCATGGTGTGGCTCTAAAAGTGGGGGTGGACCACCGACCAGGCGACACTTTGTCCGTACGTGGTGTTGGAGGGGGTGAAGTGATGGGTGCCCCCCATCTGCAGAGAGCCAAGGCTCCAGCCTGAGCCCCATGTCCTTGCCCGGGGGTGCAGGGGTATCTGGTTCCCGCTCCACGATGGTGCAGGCCCGGCGCTGACCCTGCCAGGTCAGTCACAGGCACTAGGCGAGGGTGCTGTGGTGGGTGAGAGCTGATGGCTCGGGTGGGTGAGTGGTGGGTGCTGGTGCAGGGTGCCACAAGCCACACGGCCCCCATCCTGCTGGGCTCACTGTCCTTGACGCTGTGCCCTCTGCACTCCCAGGCTCAAGCTCGCTGCCACCGGATCGGGCAGAGCAAGGCAGTGAAAGTCTATCGCCTCATCACCAGGAACTCCTACGAGCGGGAGATGTTCGACAAGGCCAGCCTGAAGCTGGGCCTGGATAAGGCTGTGCTGCAGGACATCAACCGCAAGGGCAGCACCAACGGGGTAGGTCAGCTGTCCGAGTGGGACTAGGCAGGAGGCGCTGCGGGGGAGCTCTCCTCCTTCCCCTGCAAGTCACTGCCAGGTCAGAGCAGAGACCTGGGCAGGCTTCTGGGGAGGGACAGCCCGGTCCCACACACCGCGTCACTGATGTTTGGCCTGGCAGGCTGTCCCTGCACTGCCATGGGGTTGGGGGACATGTGTGGTGCTGTGTCTGGGTGACATGGACTGAAATTCCTCACAGTCCCTCAGGCATCTTTGCTGTAGCAGTGGGAGGTTCAGGCTGGCTTGGGGCATCTTGCCCTCCCTCCTGGGGCACACGGAGGAGCCTTCTGCTGTGCAGGGCCCAGGGCGGCTGGCCAGGTTGGTGATGCCCCCATGTTTGGGCAGGTTCAGCAGCTCTCAAAGATGGAGGTGGAGGACCTGTTGCGGAAGGGTGCCTACGGTGCTCTCATGGACGAGGAGGATGAAGGATCGAAGTTCTGTGAGGAAGACATTGATCAGATCCTCCAGCGCAGGACACAGACCATCACGATCCAGTCTGAGGGGAAAGGCTCCACCTTTGCCAAGGTGTGCTGTGCTCCATCGGGACGGAAGGGGGACTCCCCCAGGGTGGTGGGGGACATGCTGGAAGCACGCAGGGCAGTAATGGTGGGCTGACCTCTTACCTGTGTGTTGAGACATGTCTGCACGGAGAACAAGCTCTCTTGCCTGTCCCACTGTGCCCAGGAGTGAGACTTTGCTGGGGCACGGCAGCAGCATGGTCAGCTGTGTCTCACTGGTGGTCAGCAGAGCGCTGAGGAGGGGGCCACCAGCCTGGGCAGGTGATTAGAGGCCGCCCAGGAGGGTTCAGCTTGCCAGCTTCCACGTCCCCTTGGAAGGCGGCTCAGGCTGGTGAGACGGCAGAGCGGGCGCCGGCCTCCAGGTGCTGGGCAGTGCCAGGCCATGCTCTGTCACAGGGCCGGCGGTGTGGGTGGACGCAGAGCTGCTCCTGTGTCCCTGTCCGGACACTGCAGGGTGGAGGCCTTGCTCTTCTGATGGGCTGAGGACCCCTTGTCGTGGCAGCAGGCCATGCCCAGAGCTAGACCCTATGCCCAGGGCTGTTGTGGGCAGGGTCAGGCCTCTCCTTGGGGAGGATGGATGAGTTCAGAGCCTGGGGGAGATCCAGTCCTGCGCTGATCTACTCATGGGCTGAGCTTATTTGATCTGGAGTTTCTCACCTCCCCTGCCCTTCCGGACACCGGTGCTGTGTGGTGCTTTGCCGAGCAGAAATGCAGGTGGAGACCTGGACTGCCGGTGGCATGGGAAGGAGTTGTGGTATGTTCAGCACAGCCCTCCCACAGCACAGCCCCACTCTGTCCCCAGCCTCACCCTTCTGCTGCCGTGGGACCTGGCTCTGCAGGGAGACCCCAGGGTGGTGGCAGGACCTGGCTGCTGGCCTGCATGGTGCCCGACGCTGGGTGCTGCTGTGCCGTGGGAAGCTGTGTGCCGTGGGGCCCTGACAGCCCCACAGGAGAGAGCCCGAGGAGCCAGCTCTGTGCCGCACTCGTTGCTGGTGTCGGCTGGGGGCACCAAGGGCCGTCTGTCCCTCCTCCTCTTGCAGGTGGCACAGCCCAGGCTCCGTTTCCAACGGGTCAGGCAGGACTGCAGCAGCAGAGAGGAGGTCAGCTCCCTTCAGCAGACAAAGAGCCCTCTGGCCTGTGTCAGCATGTGGTGTAACACCCCATGGCAGCGAGACTGTGCTGCAGACAGATGTGTTAGGGATCTCTCTATGGGGGAAGGCACATCTGGGTGGTGGGTTGCACCCTGTTCACTCCTCTTCTTTCACTCCCAGGCCAGCTTCGTAGCATCCGGGAACAGAACTGACATTTCCTTGGATGACCCCAACTTCTGGCAAAAGTGGGCCAAGATAGCAGAGCTCGATACAGATGCCAAGAATGAAAAGGTAGGACCCAGCTCATGGCCCGTGCGCCCCACAACTGATCTGACACCGCGTGCCGTGATCTGCAGGCAGAAGCTGTGTGCTTCCGCTGGGCTTGTGAAGGCATCAGGAATTACTGCGAGGGAAGACTGACCCATGAGGGCTGGCTAAAGCCCCCGTTACTTTAGCCACGTGTTGGGCTGTGTCTGCCTGGTATTTCAGGGTGCTCAGTCTGTGCTCCTAGCTACTCCCAAGCCTGGTTAAGGGGAAGCAGTTGGGGCTGGCAGCATGTGAGGGGAGGAGAGGGTGCAACAGCCAGCACAATGGCCTGCCTGTGAACCCAGCAGACTGCTGTCACTGCCCATGCGTGGCTGGAGCTGTGCTGGAGTTCCCTGCAGCACAGGCAGGCATGAATGCCTTGCGCTGCCAGCCAGCTTGGGTGCTGGCGGCCTGGGCACCTGGGGTTGGGGCTCCAACATGGAGCAGTACCAGGACGGTGCCACGCTGCCCTCCGGGTGCCAGCTCTGATCTCTGGCTCCCTGGCTCTCTCACCAAGCCCAGAAACCTTTGCTAGCTCAAGACACACCAGGGCCAAGCTTCCAAGCGCCCTGGCAGGGCACAAAGGGGCCCAAGTGCCGGCTCTTGCCGTGCCTGGGGTGAGCAAGGCTGCGTAACCATTCCCCAGCCCAAACCCAAGTCCGCGTGAGCCCTGGCACCCTGGCACAGGGAGCCATTTGGCCTGGCAGCTCTGGAGGAGGCCTGGCAAGCTGACATGAGTTTGTATATTCTTGGAGCTCGCAGTGCCAGGCACATTCATTTCACCACAGCCCCCCCGGCTCCCACCACCCCAGGTCTCGATGGCTGAGGAGGTGGTGAAACTCGGCAGCGTGCCCTGGCTCTCCTGGCAGCAGGTGGAGAGGAAGCTGTGCTGCGTGTGACTGTGCTCACTGGGCTCCCTCTCCTCTCCCTGGGTGGCCCTCCAGGCCCTTTGCAGGGCCACAGCACCCATGGGCCTGGCAGGGAGCCTTCAGCCCAGCAGCAATCCAGCCACTTAGTGACCTAGAAGCAAAGTGGACTTGCAGTTAGTTGGGGAGCAGGTGACATCAGAGCAGGCAGATCCCTGGAATCGGTTATGCATCACATGGTCCTGTTTAATGCCAAGGTAATAACCATAATAGCCACAATAACCACGCTTCTCTGTTGTGATTTATTCATAATGCCTAATGTGTGGGTTCCAGCAGCAGCACAGGAAGATTTTGAGGAGCTGCAGTGGCATGACGGTGCTGAGCCACTGCTGGTCAAGAGCCTTGTGTCAGGCACACCAGCACGCTCAGGTCCCAGCCTCTCACCAGCTGGGTGGATATGAGGGACCCCTGGAAGTGGGGGCCATCGCTGAGCAAGCACTGGGCTGTGGCGCTGTAGTGGGAGCAGTGAACTGGCTGGGCTGGAGCAGGCGGTGGGTGCTGACTGGAAGGATATTTTCTATATCCAACTGAATACTAGCCACGTTCACCCAGCCCAGGGCTTCTCCTGCCCTGGTGGAGCAAGTGGGGACAGGTTTGGATTGTGCCACTCCTTCCTCCGTCAGCGTTTGCAGCCCGGCTCTCCTGCCTGCAGGGATGGGAACAAGGAGTAAAGCCAAGTGGATCTGGCAGGCTCGTCACCATGTCCGGGTGAGGGGGTCACGGGCTGTAAATGGATGCTCCTAGAGTCTCACCTCTTCCCCTCACTGGCAAATTGGCTCCTTCCCAGCAGTGGCCATGGGCAAACGCAGCAGCAAGAGCTCTGGCGAGCCGGTGCTTGGTTTCTCCTGGCCTGGTAGCAGAGCTGCTGGACATTCCCCACGCCCCTCTGGGGAGCATCTCCCGGGGGCAGCATCCTTGTTCTCTGCCCCTGCCTGCTCTGCCCACGAAAGGAGCTCTCTAGCTGAGCGCTGAGATGGAGCTGGGAGGGTTGGTGCCTCTGCCTGTCGGGAGGCAGGAGCGGACAGACGGGGTCCCATCTTTCTGCTGGCCCTGCTGAGCTCATGGGCTCCGCTGCAGCCCGGGCCTCTCCTCCCAGCTCCTCCATCGAGCACAGGGCACTGCAGCCGGCTTCAGTGGGGCCCGGGGCCTGCCGAAATTCCAGCTAAGGCAGCAGTGCCGTAGAGATGGTGCTAGACAGCAGCAAGAAGGAGGCCCTGCAGCTCTGCAGAGCTCACTGCTCTAGCAGGGAGAATGGGAGAGGGTGGAGGTGTGTGTGTCTGTCCCACGTGCGTGAAATCCAGGCAGATTTAGATGACGTGGATTCATTTGGCAGGGCGGGGAGAAGGAGAGGAGGCAGGTACATGCTATTTAATCTCATATCGCTCCCTCCTGCACCTCCTTGGAAGCTGCCTTTCCTCTTCCAGCCCACCCATCCGCCCCGACACAGAAATTACACCGCCTCCAGCGCAGTGGTGCTTGGTGCAGGCAGTGCTGGGAGGGCCAGGAATATGATTCAGAGCTGAGTCAGCTGCTGGTTGTCAGCAGTTTGAACCCAGAGGGCCTGATTTTCAGCCTGCCATTGTTCAGGCTGAATTTTTTGCTGGCCAGGAGTTGTCTCGTGTGTGCGGGCAGAGCCGCGTGCAGGTACTTTGGAACAGGTATCCCAAGGCGATGGCCAGCCACGGGGCTGGCGAGCCAGGAACCAGAGGCGCGAGCACAGCGGGGTGGCAGTGTGAAGGGGACTTACTGTGCCCTGATGGCAGGCGGGTGTTTCTGCCCATACCTGAGCGTGTTCTCCCCTCTGTCCCTCGTAGGAGAGCCTGGTCATCGACAGGCCCCGGGTGCGGAAGCAAACCAAACACTACAACTCCTTTGAAGACGATGAGCTGATGGAGTTCTCTGAGCTGGACAGTGACTCGGACGAGCGACCCACACGCTCGCGGCGCTTCAACGAGAAGACGCGGCGGTACCTGCGGGCTGAGTGCTTCCGCGTGGAGAAGAACCTGCTCATATTCGGGTGAGTCTCACTGCTCCCAGAGAGCACGGCCACAGCCTCCGGCTGCCCCAGCGTGCATGTGGGCTGCTGGCTGCCCCAGCCACTTTCTGTCCACCCTGCTTGCAGTGTCCCCTCCTTCCAGCAGTGACCTCTCTGGTGGGACCTGGGCTGTAAGCAAACAAATTTGGGATAGAGGGAGAGTTTGGGGGGGCAAAGCATGAGCTGGCAGTTGGCGCTTCCAGAGTCTACTCCTGCCTCTGCCCTGTTCAGTCCTGGGCAAACCTCTCCCCCTCTGCTCCCATAATTTGGGGGCAGAACAGCCCAACCCAGGGGAGCTGGCAGGGCTGTGCCCCTGGGCGAGCTCCTGGAGAGAGGTGCCAGCAGGGTCTGTAGTTGCACAGGAGTGTTTACTCTGTCTGTGTTCCTGCTGTTCCAGCTGGGGACGCTGGAAAGATATCCTGACCCACGGGCGGTTCAAGTGGCACCTGAACGAGAAGGACATGGAGATGATTTGTCGGGCCTTGCTGGTCTATTGCGTCAAACACTACAAGGGAGATGAGAAGATTAAGAGTTTTATCTGGGATCTCATCACGCCGACGAAGGATGGCCAGAACCAGGCTCTGCAGAATCACTCAGGTATTGCGTGTTCTCTCTGCCATTGCACCTCTACCTGTCGCTGCTGTGCCAGCCTACAGGACCAAGGCTGCAGAAGTCAAAGCAGAGCTGACTGAAACAGCCAGCGAGCAGTTGTGCTTGAGCACCGCGACTCTCTCTACACAGAGAAAGTGGCTGTCATGGGACTGACCTCCACAGTGACCCTCAGAGCCAGCAGCAGGGACTGGCTGGGTGGGGGAGGCTGTTTCCTGGCTCCCAGTGCCATGGCTGGTGCAGAGAGAGCCCTGTGGTGGGAGCAGAGATGCCATCCTACTCTCAAGTGGGCACTGCTAAGTTTTATCTGGCCTGTGAATACTGCCAGGGTTCCCCCGTGCGGGGAGACACCGGGCAGTGAGCTCGTGGGGCGCCAGTGACCGTATGAACACATTGGGTGTGAAAGGTGCGAGGGTGCTTATTCCACTCGGAGCATAGACGTGCCTGGCTGTTCCTCAGGGCATCGCAGGACGCGGCGTGGATCCTTGTGCAGGGACCCTGCCTGCGTCTGTTGGCAGCCCCGGCCCTAACGCCAGCAGCTGAGACCGCCAGGCACGGCACTCGTGGCTGCGCCGGGGAAGCTGGTGGTGCGATCTGCGCAGCCATCTCAGCCCAGGTCACCAGGTTGTGTCTGCTCTCATCATGGTTCTTGTCCCAGACACCGGTCTGCAGCGCCTGCCCTGATGGGTGGAGGTGCAGCGCTGGTTTGTCCCGAGACTTCTCAATGCAGAATCCTGCCCAGGTGACGCTGCCTTCTCTCACTCCGCCTGGCAGGACCCTTTGTCTCAGGTTTGGCTGTGCCCTCCCTCTTCAGAGGACTCGTACACTTATTTTCCAGTGTGTGTGAGGTCCACATAATCACACCACACGTCCAATTTGTAATTCCATCTGCTTTCTGTTGGGCGGAGGTTTCCAGGGTCTCATCAGCTTCAGACAGGGGCCACCCAGAGCCTTCCCCAGCCCTGCCCCCCCCTCTGTCTCTGGCTGCCGGGGCAGTGGGGCACTGCAGATTCGTCCCCCGCCTGCAGAGCAGCGTCTGCTCTCTGTCGGCGTCCCTTGGGGCTGGAGCGGCACAGCAAATAGAGCCCACCATGCACACAGCACCATGCAGCTGCAGTGGCTTTTGTTTTCAACGAGATGAAGACAGAGCCGGTGCTGGCTCCTTGGATCAGCTGGAGGGTTGTGGCCTGGGACACGTGGTCACATTCTGTCTCAGAGGGCTCTGCGCTGGCCTAGCAGCACAGTGCCGATGTCCTGCGGCTTTCAGGACGGGTGAGTCAGGCTGGGAGGGCCGGCTGGGGGAGGCCGCGGCGCTCCCTCGGGGTGCTCGGAGCCCCACAGCTGTGTGCTGCTTGTTGTGCACTTGTGATCTGTGGCGCAGGGTGAGTAGCAAGGGGGCTGAGACCCTCCAGCCTGCTTTTGGCATCGGGGAGCCAGGCTGAAACCTGGGGCTCCTGTTTCGTGGTGGTGGAGCACAAGGAAGGCTGTTGTGCAGCGGAGCTGTTGCTGAGCCCCGAGAGCATGCTGCATGCTGCTTGGTGCTTAAAACCTGACACCACCATTTCCTTCTGTCTGGAATTACCGACTGGCTTTACAATGTGAGGTCCGAGCACGTGGCCTTCAGTGTCTTCCTTAAGTTACTCCCATCACCTCCTACAACGTGAGCCACTCTGGCAGTGCTGCCTCCTGCCCTTGCTGCACAGCCCTGCCCAGGGCAGTGCTGGGACTGGACTCAAGAGCCCTGTGGGGAGCAGAGCAAGAGTAAGAAACAAACTGGCTGATATAAATGGGCTTGATTTAGATAATGCCAAGTAATGAATGTGCCATGGTTTCAGTGGAGGGTCAGGAATGCTTTAGAGCAAGAGCAGCACTAAAATTGAATATTAGCAGAGGGAAACAACCAGGAGCTTCTCCATCAGCTCTTCAGAGTGGCTTTTCCCACCTGTGAAACCTCCATGTGGTTTTGGCCAGAGGAACAACCGTCTACTCTAACCTCAGGAGCTGGAGGAGAGCAGAACCCTCCAGTGCGGAGCTGTGGCTCACCAGGGAGCCTGAGGTACCACTTGTGTTTGCGAGACACGCTCCAGGCCCCGCCGATGTGCAGAAAGCAACAGCAACCTCCAGCCCTTGCTAAGTGCGTTCCTTCTCAATCCCATATCTGCGTGACTGCGAGGGGCAAGCACAGCACGCGGGCAGCCCAGCTCAGAGCTCTGCTCTCATCCAGCCCCATCCTGCCTTACATCCTGGAAGAGGCCAAGCTGCTGAGGAAGCAGCGTTTGCCCAGAGTTCGTCAGGCCAAGTTGGTGCTGGGGACAAGAGCCCTGGTGCCACTGCAGGCCTCCAGCAGCCACCTGGGCTGGAGCCCTTGTCCTGTCGTGCACCTGCAAACTTTATGCAGGTGTTGAGCACATGACAAAGCTCTCTCTTCTTCTTTGGTGTTGCAAGACCAGACGGATGGGACAGGACTACTGGGGCACTTCTTTCCTCTTCGCACACATAGGCAGGAGAGCACATCTGCAGGACCCTGCCTCAGGAGCAGCTGCCCACGGAGGCAGCTCGTCCCTCTCGGAAGACTCCAAACAATAGTGACTCCACCAGGAGTTTTTTCCACGTTCTGCTGTGAATTCTCATCTTATTTCAAGGTTGAAAATGTGTTTAATTTTCAGCTCCAGCCACTGGATCTCATTTTATCTTTGTCAGCCAGATGGGACTGCGTTTCTTTTCCCTTTGGTTTCTTTGCCAAGTGTAAATGCCTCCTGCAGTGTCTGGTTCCCACGCAGCCCTCCTCCTGATGCACGGAACAGGAAACAACCCTTACAGATCAGATCGGTGGAATGGCCTTCTGGCCTTTGGTCATTTGGGAGCCTCTTGTCTGAACTCTTGTGCCAAATCACTGTGTTGTTCAGGAGGGTGAACTTCAGAGCTGGCTGTAGTGTCTAGGTAGGCTCTAAGAGCCGTGCCCAGGACCGAGGTCCCTTCTGTACCTCTGTGTGATATTTTTGTACATCAAGGGACCGTGTTATCCTTTGGGCTCAGCATCACATTGAGAACTCACAGCAATTCAGTTTCTGCGGTGATCCCCAAGTTTTTCTTGGAGATCGGGTCTCCCATGCATTTACCTCGTGTATTTTCCCCACCCTGGCTGCCTGACCTGCAGCCGGGAGCTTCGTACAGCCTCCTCCAGCTCCCTGGGTCTGCCGCCCTGCCTGGGCACCGCAGCACCAGAGCTGCCTTACGGCGGTACCTGGCCTGGCGCGCAGTGCCCATGGTGCTCACTGGCTGCCACTTGCTGTTACAGGCTTGTCAGCACCGGTGCCCAGAGGCAGGAAAGGGAAGAAGACAAAGAACCAGATGCTGCTTCCCGAGATAAAGAACGCGGACTGGCTGGCCACCTGCAACCCCGAGGTCGTCCTGCATGATGACAGCTACAAGAAGCACCTCAAACAGCACTGCAACAAGTGAGTGCAGGAGCCCGCGCCAGCTCGTGGAGACCGTGGGCTGAGGGTCTTTAGTGTGGGGAGCATGGGAGGGAGCTGCGAAGGGCTCACAGCCCACGCAGGATCACCATGCTCCGGCTGCTGGACTGCCCTCGGATGCTCCTCCAGCTAACGGGAGCCATGTCCTGAGCAGCAAACCTCCAGCCGTGGGGCCCCAGCAGGTCTCAGGGCTGGGCGCTGTGCCGCTTTGAGAAAGTGGGTCCTCCCATGTGGGGAAACATGGTGCCGAGCAGGTTTCCCTGGCCTTGCTAACCCTTGGAGCATCCCTCTGCAAATGCTCTGGCGAGGGCTGTTGGCCCAGGCCCTAGGCTGCATTTGAGCACCTGCGTGCTAGCGTGCGTTCCTCTCTGCTGCCCCGGGACAGGGTTCTGCTGCGGGTGCGAATGCTCTACTACCTGAAGGCTGAAGTGCTGGGGGAGGCCGCGGACAAAGCCTTCGAGGGGACCCCCGCCAGGTAGGGACCTTACGGCGAACCCTTGCGATGCTTCTCGGGAAGGTGGTGGCGGTGGTGCTCAAGCACTGCACAGCTCTCCGGCCCAGCCACGTCTGGGCTCCCCGCGGTTCCGGGCAAGTCAGACCCTGCGGTCAAATCCCCAGGTCTTGCTCAGGCAAAACTTAATCCTCAGCCGGCAGCTCTGCCTGCGCAGGGACCGTGGCTGTGGCAGCTCTGTTGAGGCAGCTCTGGGGCTGCAGCACCAGCCTGGGGGCGGTGAGGACACTCGGGGACACCCTGCAGCCTGCAGGAAAATGTCTCCACATGCTGCCTGACAAATTGACCTTCAGTCCAAAGTGGGAGCCCACAGAGACTGTGCCCGGTTCCCAGGGACCGTTGCTGTGGCCTGCAGTCCCTTCCCAGCACTGAGGACAAGGGGGCTGACACGCTCTGTTAAAGCCACTGAACCTGCCAGCTCCCGACCTTCCTGTGAAGACTCAGCTCTCGGTGCTTCAGAGAGAAGTCTGATATGCTGAGCTTCGTTTCCTAGAGCAGGGGCTGCTGCTTTCCCCAGCCCAGCTCCATCAGCATGAGTCTGTGCGGAGGGGATGTTGCAGCCCACCCACCAGACGTGCTGTTCTTTGGGGCTGGTAGGTTTGAAGTGGTTTCCCCCGAGAGATGCTGTTCAGACCAGATAGGATCTCCAGTCCTCTGGTGTGGTTGGGCGGGAGGGGAGAGGGGCTGTGCAGCCTCCCCATCTCTGGAGAATGAGGATGGGGAAGGTTGCGGCGCAGCCAAGGCTCCAGCTCTCTGACCCCAGGGAGATGTGCACGCCAGGCCAGCCTTTTGTTCATTAGCCGTCCCCCAGCCAGCGAGTGATGGCTCCTGTCTGCCCCTGCCCAGCAGTGCCCAGTGTGCTCCAGTGTCTGGTGAGGCTGGGAGAGGGGCATTCGTACCTTGTCTGCCACAGGGAGCTGGACGTGCTGCTGCCAGACATTGACTACGTGGAGATCCCAGTGGACTGGTGGAACGCTGAAGCTGATAAATCCCTGCTCATCGGCGTCTTCAAGCACGGTGTGTACCCAGCTTCTCTGGTGGGTGCCGGTGCGTCAGAGTACCCCTGGCCAGAGCTCTGGGTACCCCTGGCCGGAGGGGACATTCTGTCAGTGAGAAGGGGCAGACCCACGGCCATGCACCATGGCCACACAGGGCCAAGGCAGCTCTCCCCAAGCGCTGGCAGCTGCGGTGCTGCCGGCTCGTTGGGGTGGTGGGGCTGGCACACTGCACTGCCCAGGGTGGCCGTACCCAGTCTTGTGGCAGACTCCTGGTTTGCCAGGAGCAGCATGCTGTTGCCATGTGAGGGCAAGGAGGAAGGCACAGAGCCCCTTCTGGCATCCCCAGCCTTGTCCTGAAGTCCCACTGTGGCTTCCAGGAGCCACGGGGCTGTTTGCTCCCAGCTGCAGCCTGCTGCGGGTGCTGTGCACAGCTCTCTGGGCGCTGAGCTGCCTACTGGGCAGGGCTGCCTGGTGGGATGGAAAGGCTGACCTTTCTCTTTGCCTGCTGCTGAGGGGCTACAGAGCAATTAGCAGCTTTTGGGAAAGTATTCTGAATTTGGGGGGGCGAGAATTGCTCTCACAGCAGCTCAGACAGCAAGAGCTGGGTGGGGAGCTGTGTCCTACTGAGCAGGAGGTTCGCCTGAACCAGGCTCAGGCCTGACTTTGTGCCGTCTTTCTCCTTTTTGATGGCCCGTGGCGGTTGGCAGGTTACGAGAGGTACAATGCCATGCGGGCGGACCCGGCACTGTGCTTTCTGGAGAAGGTGGGCATGCCGGACGAGAAGCTGCTCTCCGCGGAGCAGGGCGTCAGCGATGGGGCCCAGGATGCTGCCGAAAGGTGGGCAGGGGATGGAGCCAAGCTCTCGGGGGCTGTCTGGCTCACTCCTGGGGGCCATGTTAGCAGTGGGGCAGCGCTGTGGGGTGCGCTGTGCACAGGGAGGAGGAAGGAAGCAGACTGTGCGACTGAGCACAGCGGGCAGGGGGGAAGGCAGGAGGGAAGGCAGAGGGGAGCTGGCTCCCCAGTACGAGGCAGAGGGATGGCATGAGCGCCAATTCTCCGCTCCTGCCTGCCGATGGCTGGAACAGCCGAGGGAGCTGTGCTGCCACTGCTGGGGATTAATTTGCTCTCTTACCCAGGGGCAGCATGGACAAGGAAGAGAGCGGTGGAGAAAAGCTGGAGGGGCTGCCAAAGCAGGAGGTGAGTGGGATTCATGGTGATCGATGCACTTCTGTTGCTGCCAGGCCTGCCCTCCCGCCCTGTGCTGCAGGTTTGGCTCCATCAGCTCTGCTGCAGGGCACCAGGGAACCAGCGCTGCCGGTGACCCTGCTCTGTGCCGGCTTTGCCATGCCATGCACCTGCCCCACACTGTCTGCATCGCCTCTGCTTGCTGGAGCACAGCTTCTGCTGCTGCCTCTGTGCGTTTCCTGCGGACATGGGCAGCATCCGCCTCATGGGGAGCTGACGGGGACTGAGGGCTGGGGACGGCCAGGGGTGCTGGCTCTCACACTTGGCTTCAGAAACCACGCGGGGCCCTGGCAAAGGAGTTGGGGGCATCCCAAAAGGAAAGGCTCTGGGGGAGAGGAAGAGCAGTGAATGAGGCAGCACGGGAGGGTGCAGGGTTTGTTTGAGCCGTGGAGGCTGTCGCTGCAGTGGACCCAAAATGGACAGCGCTGCCCCTCTGAGCTGTCCCCTCCCCTGTGCGTGCTGCTCCCTGTGTGGAGGGCAGCCAGTGACTGCAGCCCGAGGGCATGGGGCATGGGCCCTGTCTGCCCTGCCACCCGTACCCTGCCAGGGCGGGTGGGCTGCAGGTACCGGGGACTCTGTGCGGGGCTGGAGAGCCCTCCCTGATGGTTTCCTTCTGCAGGACGTCGTGGCTGCTGGGGCGGGCGAAGCCAGTGAGAAGCGGGACGAGGCAGCGGCAGGTGAGGCTGTATCTCCCGCAGCGCGGTATGTGGCTTCCCAGGGTCCGGCACGGCACAGCCAGAGCCGGAGCGCTGAGGCAGGCACTGCTGGGTGGAGGCACACGCTGCTGGGCTGGGGGGATGCGCTGCTCTGTGTTAGCGGGTGAGGTAGCTTAACCTGGGCAGGCTCCTGTCGGGGACCCTCCCGTGCAGTCACATGTGACCCAGCGACAGGCCCTGTGGCAGGGCGGACAGGGTCCCGAAAAAGAGTGTTTCCAGCCAAAGCCAGCCAGGGGTGACTAGAAGCTGTTAGCCTGCCCGTGTCCATGTGGTTGCCTGCATGAGATGAGCGTGCAGGGTCTCTGCAGTGGGCAGTGCTGGCAGATGCCATGGGCTGGCTGGCCCCGCTGCTGAGCAGGGAGCTGCAGTCCTCTCCCATGCATGGCCTGGCCCAGAGCCATCATTCCTACCCCAGTCTCTGCCTCTGGGCTCTCTCTGAGGGTAGCTCAGACATGGTGAGGCTGTGAACCAGCAGCTTTTGGGGTGCGGAGGCCCAGGGATGGTCACCACAGTCCCCCCTCATGACTGTGATCCCTGGTGTCCCCCGCGGGAGGGGGAAGGTGGGAGGGAGCTCTCTGAGCTGGATGGAGGGACGCGGGAACCTGTGGCTTTGAGCGTGCATTAAATACTAATGTCCTTGCTGATGTTTGAAGCCCAGGATGGCTCCGACTCAGACAGATCCTGCTGGCCTGTCTCATCTGCCCTCACAGCCAGACTGCGGAGGCTCGTCACCGTCTACCAGCGCTGCAACCGCAAAGAGCTGCCTCCCCGCGCCGAGATGCTGGTGCCTGGTAACCATGGATACTGGCTGCAGGACGAGATGTTCAGGAGAGCCTCTGAGATGGACTCGGTGAACAAAGAAATGCAGAAAAGGTAATGCAGCAGAGGGTCCTTTCCGAAGCTGATTTAGGCCAGTTGAAATCCTTGTCCCCCCGGGTTTACCCAGGTAAATGTCACCACGGCTGTTCGCGCAGGCAGCTGCCCACGTGACGGTGGCACGTGGGTCCTGGCTGGGCAGGGAACGCTGCTGCCAGCCATGAGGGAGCCTTGTGGTGCCCAGCCAGCCCGGCCAGGTGCAGCCTCCACTGAGGTTTGCGAGTAGCAGCTGGCAACACAGTGAAAGGAAGGAAGGGGACAGTTCTTCAGGGTCAAATCCAGCGTCTGCTGAGCCAGGGATCACCCCCAGCGCCAGCAGAGCGGGTGCTGCTGGGCAGTGGTGTGCACTTGGGACACCCCGTGGGTGAGGGGTGACGGATGAGCGCTGCGCAGCCCACACGTGTAGCCTTTCCCACCCTCGCAGCTCACACCGCTGCGTTGGCCTCCTGCTCTTGGCCTCTGGAGCGCAATGGTGGCATGTCCTGGGTGCGGTGTCCTCCCTTTTTGTTTGCATCCCAGTAAGCGGAAGGATGGCGGGACCATCCCGGCACCCTGAGTGGCTCTCTGCAGAAACCGAGGAGGGTGTGCAGCAGGGCGATGCTGCCTCCATCGCTGCCAGTCCCCACGCGCAGCACCGGGACTTCCTGAGTGGTCAACAGTCCTCGGCGGCTCTGTCTCCTGTGCTGCCCTGCCCTCTCTGGTCACGGCCTCCTTGTATGGAAGCCCACTGATCTTCCCTCCCCCCTTCCTCTGGACCTCTTCCAGTTGTACTGTCTCCTCTTCAAGGTGGGGGCATCAGTGGTTGTGCTGTGGCCACCACAGCAGCCTGGTATTTCCTTCTCTTTAATTCTGTGGGCTTTTTTTTGGGGAGGTCTCCTTACAGCAGTGTCCTAGGCAGTTTCCCACCAGCCTTCAGTTTGAGGCCTTTCACCAAACTGCCTGTTGGGCTCCTTGATTTGGATTACTGATTTTTTGGTCAGCTTTTTTCTTGTTATTCTTCTTTTTGGAATGAAATATCACTGCAGAGGGCTCACGCAGGGGTGCAGGAGTGGAAATGCTGGTCTAGGTGTACTTTGGTCAGTTGGGGAGTGCTGTGGGTGCTGTCACCCTGTCTGCTCTCCCTTGACTTGTCCCAGCTGCTTGCTGGTGCTGGCCCAGAGCTGCAGTTCAGAGGAGCTGAGATTTGACTTTAAGCTTTTTTCAGCCCACAGCACTCACCTTTCTCTGCCGTGACCTGCTCCTGCGCTTGCCCCGCAGTTTGCACCCTGCTCTGTTCTCCATGGCCTGTTTCTCTGCGCTCTGTTTGCCCAGGGCTGTATTTGCCCAGGACACTCTTTGCCGTCTCTGTCCTGGATTGTTCCTTGGAGCAATCCCCACGAGGTGAAAGCTCAGAGGGTCCAAGCCAGAGTGAAAGTTGTGCTCTGAGAGTGTTGTAACTGAAACCCCCCATCACCACGGCTGCTTTCCCTCAGTGGGAGGAGGTGACACCCACCCCTGGCACCCAGGAGTCCACAGGAGTCAGCAGGGTGGATGGTGTTTGTTACTGGGACCCTTACAGCAACAAACCCGAGTTCCGGTTTCCCTCTGGAAGAGGCTGGATGAGAGCTGTGTCTGCAGGACCTTCTTTTCTAATTCCTGGTACATAGAGTTGGGCTTTCCATGGAGGTGACGAGACAACTCGATGTGGCAGGAAGCGAGTCGGTGAGATAGGTTTGTGCCTCCAGAGAAGCTGTTGGAGCTTGCGCCCTGTCGGCAGCACAGCCAGGAGCTGCACTTAGTGCTTTTTCAAACAGCCAAGAGTGTTTTTTCAACAGTGAGCCAAGAGCCCGCGGCCCGTGGCCTTCACTCCTCCTCACTCTGCACCGTAAGGCAGAGGATCTTGGGATGTGGTGGTCTCCCCCGTGTGCTCCTCCTGGCAGTTACTGGTGGGCAGTAACTGGGTAGTCCTCTCTGCCTGGTGCCTTTCCCGTGCTGGGACCAGAACGTGTCTCAGTGGTGTTCGTGTCTCCTCCCTGCCCCACAGGTGGACCAGGAGGGAGCAGGCAGATTTCTACCGCACTGTCTCCTCCTTTGGGGTTATCTATGACCAGGAGAAAAAGATCTTTGACTGGGCCCAGTTCCGAGCCATCTCTCGACTGGAGAAGAAGACAGATGAGAGCCTGGAGAAGTACTTCTACAGCTTCGTGGCCATGTGCAAGAATGTCTGTGGTCTCCCACTGTGGAAAGAGGACGGTGAGTGGAAATTGCCTGGCCTATGGCAGGGGTAACAGTAGGTCCATGTAGCCATAGGTCAGAAATGTTCCCACTGCTCTCATGGAGCGGGAAAGCAAGGGAGGAGTTTCAGGGACAGCTGGAGGCAGCGAGACGCCAGGCAGGCTGTGGGCTGGCAGAAGCCACGTGCATTTCTGGCTGCCTTGTCACCACCATGTACCACCTCCCAGCACAACAGGAAGGTAGGGCAGCCCTGCGGGCTCCAGTCCCTGCCCTCACAGGTCTCATGGAGCCCTCCCATGAAATCACCACCAATTTTATCCAAGACAGCTACCTCTAGATGTGAGGGAGTAGAGAAGCAGCAGGTCACTCCTCCTCCACACTGGGGCTGGGGGTTGTTTGGGCAATCTGTATTGCTGCTTTCCATCCGAGCATCTCTGCTGGCACTGGACAGAGTCTGCACAGTGCCCGTGCCGTGGCGTAGCTGACTAGGGAGCTCTGGTGCCGGGTAAAGGGAGTCTGAACCCACCGCAGGAGGCTTGGGAAGCCTGGCCAACACACAGCGCATCCCAGAGTGCCCTGCAGAGCCCCAGTGCATTGACACCATGCAGGACATGGCAGATGAAAAGCTGCTTGGGGGCTGTTTAAGCACAAAGCGATTTGCTTCTAACAGCAGCAGAAAGGATTTTGTCTCAGACGTGTGAGGAGGTCTGGTCTCAGGCGCAGTTCCTTGGATGCGTGTGTTAATGCCTTAGGTAGGTGTTCCTCATCAGAAGAGCTGCACAAGTTGAGGGACTCCCTTCCCTGAGGACCTCTTGAAGGGCTACCAGAGGCTCAGACCCCAGGGAGCCGCTCCACCGGCAGCTCCCACACTGCTGGCGGTGATGGAGCAGAGCTCAGACAAGACTCCGAATTCCTCTGCAGCCAAGTGCTGCTCTTGGTCCAGACTTAAGACTTGCCTTGCTCATCACCGCCTCCAAGTGACTCTCATCAATCTGTATAACGAGCCCTTGGCTTTTCTGTCCCTGCTGTAGGTCCCCCAGACCCTGACATCTACGTGGAGCCCATCACGGAGGAACGTGCTGCCAGAACCCTCTACCGTATCGAGCTTCTGCGAAAGGTGCGCGAGCAGGTGCTCAAGTGTCCGCAGCTCCACGAGCGGCTCAAGCTGTGCCGGCCAAGCCTCTACCTGCCGGTGTGGTGGGAGTGTGGCAAACATGATCGGGACCTGCTGATCGGCACCGCCAAGCATGGCCTGAATCGCACTGACTACTACATCATGAATGACCCCCAGCTGTCTTTTTTAGATGCATACAGGAACTATGCCCAGCATAAAAGAACGGGGCTCCCAGGCCCAGAAACCCTGTGCTGCCTTTACCAGACTAACTCCAAACTCTACAGTTCCCCTCTCTACAGCCAGGTGGACCGGACCTGCGAATCCCTGGAGAACGAAGCCGAGAGTCAGATCAAGCTAGAAACCATAGACAGCACTATGTCCCAGGCTGGGGGCAGTCCGCCGGATGCAAACTGTGAAACATTCATGTCTAAAGTCCGGGACATCATTTCCAGTAACTACGATGAGAGCTCTCTGCCGGACTCGTTGGTGTGCATGATGTATGATGAGAAGGCCTGTAACAGTGAGCAAAGCTCCCTTGCCCGAGACAGCCCAAGTTGCACAGATGTTGGAAGCAGCGTTGCTAAACTCTCCGAGGGCAAACTAGAGGGAGATGAGGATCCGTCCAGCTGCGATGCAGATGCCATGAGAGAGACTCCCTTCCTAGAGGGTTTGCAGGTGGGCTGTGACCGAACGGACAGTCGGAACGAGGAAGCTGAGCCTTCGCCTTCTACCCCTGAAAGCGACCCTTCGCGGAGCGCCCCAGCAGAGCTCTGCGAAGCCTTGCAGCAGAAGGGAGACCTCACCAGACCTGCGCCAGTTCTGCCTGAGCACGGTGCCATGGAAGGGGTCTTAAGCGTGGGGCTCTACAGTCCCGCTCTTCATAACTATGAAATAAAGGTTCCTCCTGAGCAGAGGTTCATCAGTCTGCTGCAGGAGAAGGGGATGGAGGCAAAGTCAGGGCCAAGTCAGAGCCACAGCGAGGAAGATGAGGAGGAAGAAGAGGACGATGATAACTCTGAGGCAGCAGCAGATGTTGTGGAAGGCTTGAGTGGTCCCAGGACCAGGGCCGGTTGTGACCCCGAGGCCAGTGAACGGGGGGGCGAGGAGCAGAGCTCTGGCCTCCCCACACCCGAGGACACTTGCCCAGAAGATGTGAATGGCGAGAGAGAGTCCCTGGGGCTGGGGACACCCGAAGGGCTGGGGGAGCCCGGGCCAGAGGGCAGGGAGGACCGTGGCGTGGATGAGGAGAGCACCCTGCAGCACTCACCGGGCCAGGCTCAGAGCCAGGTTTTCAGCCTGCCTGCGCCTCTGCTGGGGGCCCCAGGGGCAGAGCCCCCCTGTGCCGGGGGGGAGGCCTGGGGCCGTGGGGCTGAGGGGCAGACAGGCTGCAGAGTCACCCTGCACCCTGAGCCCCAGGGGGTGAAGCAAGAAGAGTGTGAGAACAGAGAAGAGGAGAAAGCCAGCAGCAGCCAGAGTCAAGGTACGGTCCTGGGAGCTCCCGCTGGTCGACAGTCACCTCTGGCTGGGGTGGGAGGGACCTGCAGAGACAAAGCCTTGGGGCTGCCGAGCCCCCAGAGCGGCCTCCCCTCTGCAGGATTGGGGTCCCTCTAGCTGATGTGATTGGGGGACAAAGGGTTGGTGGCTGCATTTGCCAGCAGAGCTGGCCAGGACCCTGCACCCCAAGCCCCAGCAGCCCTTCTGTCATGAGCTGCCCATGGAACACAGGGCGTCCTTCCCTTCCTGGCACAGGGTGCTGCCCGGCGAGCAGCTCCTTTGGGAAAGGCATGTGCCCTCCTCCTCCCCACCCGGGCTATGGGCATGGTCAGGAATGGGGGCCACTGCAATACAAGCCCCCCAGACAGCCCAGGGGAGCGCAGGCCCTTCCTGAGCAGCGTGGGGCGCCTGCCGTGTCCCAGGGCTGCTGCGTTTCTTGGTGGCTGGCTGGGGAATGGGACCCTTGCGGAGCAGCTGGGTGCTGGGGTGGGAAGCTGTGAGGAGTTGCTCCCGCCTCGATAGGGCGAGAGAGGCAGGGCGGTGATGGGCTCCGTTCTCTGTCGCTTTCTCAGACGGTCCAGAGAAGTACCTGGAGGAAGAGAGCAAGAGTTCTGCTTCTGTCCTGCCCGGGGAGATCGATGACCTTCAGGATGCCCGGGCACCGACCATAGCCCAGCTGCTGCAGGAGAAGACACTTTACTCCTTCTCTGAGTGGCCTAAGGTGAGTTCAGAATGAACACTGTTTGCATTACAAATGTCACTGCGTAGTCCTGACCAGCAGTGGCTGACACAGCCCCAGCTCGGCCTCCTGGTCCTCCGCACACAGCTCCCCACGGATGCTCCAGTGGGGTTCTCTTCCCAAGCACCCGTGCCGAGGACACGCCTGCCCCAGAGCAGTCCTCCGCCGAGCTGAGGTCACCAGGGCTGGGTTTGTCTTTAATCCTGAGACGACAAACACGAGTCAGTCATTTGAGTCCCAGCCTGCAACTGTCCGATTCCGTTTGCAGGACCGTGTGATCATCAACCGCATTGACAACATCTGCCATGCCATCCTGAAGGGCAAGTGGCCTTCCTCCAGCCAGCAGTTTGAGACACAAAGCCTGCTGACGGCTCCAGTGGTAGCCAGCAATGCCGGCAGCAGGAACAGCTTTGCCGAATCAGAAGCCGCCGATCCCAGCTTCAATAACGGGGTGTTAATCTCACAGGTACAAAAGGTGAGGGGGGCCCCTGGGCAGGGACAGGCTCGGGACTCTGGGCTGAAGCATTGCCCAGAAGTGCTCAGGAGCTGCCCAAGCGGGGCATGGGTTTTCAGTGCCTCTTGGTGCCACTCGTGGTGTATAGCACACGGCTAAAGCCACTCGGTGCCCTGCACTGAGGGCTCCTGCTGAGCTCCCCGTGCCCTAAGCCCCCGCCAGCCCTGCTCCCCTCCTGGGAAGGTGGCTGTTCTGCCACCGCCGCACAGCTCCTGCGGCTGTAGTGGTGCTTCCAGAGTCAGTGCTGGAGCAGCTGGCGTGGTCAGGGGGAAAAGGGGACGTCGCCTTGGTGTCCCAAAGGGAAGGGTGCAGGAGAGGGCACTGTCCCATCAGTCACCAGCTCTCTCTCATCTCCTCTCGCTATTGGACACAGCGCAGAGACAGAAGCTGCTGGCCTGGGACCCCAGCCCGGCTGCACACCGGCTGGCAGAGCACCCAGGGTTATAGCACCTTGGGAGATCAAAGTGTGAGGATGCTCCTGCACCATCCCCACACAGGGAAAGAGAGGTGTGACGTTCCCAGGGAAAGGGCATCCTTCAGGGCTCCTGCGGAGAGGCAGAAGAGCCTGACCGTTAGCTGAGTGATCGTTTGAAGACCTGTGGTCCCTGGGCAGTGCGCGAGCAGCCGTAACCCTCTCCGTGGCTTTGATACACAGGAAGGTTTCCTGACCCCTGCCTTTGCAAAGGACGAGCGGAAGCACAGACGGCCCTATGAATTCGAGATGGAGAGAGACGCCAAACAGCGGAGCTTGGAGCAGCTAGCAGCAACCCATGTTCATCCCCCCATCATGCTGAATGGCTGGCGAGACGCGGCGGTGGACTTGTCCAGAGCCTCTGATGGGTCCCCGGGGAACTCCTCTCCTTTCCCCCTGAACACAAACATGCCCAAGCTGGGGACCGTGAACACCCTCCAGGGCTCCCTGGGCATGGACTTGTCTGGCATCCTCCAGGCAGGGTTAATCCATCCTGTCACGGGACAAATTGTAAACGGCAGCCTCCGAAGAGACGATGCTGCCATGAGGAGGAGACGGGGCAGGAGAAAAAATGTAGAAGGGATGGACCTCATCTTCTTGAAGGAGAGGCCTCTTCCAACCAGGCTGCAGGTGGGTTGATGCTCCCCTCTTTCACATGGCCCCAGTGGAGTCAGCACGAATTGTCTCAGGGTCCAGCTCTCCCCTACAAGCTCTACTGCCCCGACAAAGCAGGACCTCCTCCAGGACAGCTCAGCTTGTGCTGGAGCAGGCAGGAGCAGAGAGTACTCCAGGGAGGAAGGGAAGTTTTCCCTCTGGCTTGCAGCGCTCTGCCTGGAGCGTTTGAGTCCTGCTAAGCATTATCAAAAGCAGCTGTCCCACCTCAGGGGGTGTCTAGGGTTAGAGAACATGAGGAAAGGTCCTTGACTGCATCGGAGCTGTGGCCAAGAGCCTGCTGCACCCTTTCTCCTCCCCTGAGATCCACTCAAAGAGCGGGGCTCTGGGAGCAAGACCAGTCCCTGTAGACTACTTGTAGGAGTGATCTGGGGGAAGGTGGTCCTCCTGGTGATGAGGGTGTTTCCAGATGAGTTCAGAAGCATGTCCCAGCTCTCTGCCCTCCATGCCACCAGTGCTGGGGATGGAGGGGGAGCATAATGCAGTGGTGGGTGGTGATGTAAGGAACAGGCACTGCGAGTATGTGGATTCATCTGTGTGATGGGAACAGATGACCTGCTTTGGGAGCTCTGCTTATCTGGGTGCGCGTGCATCACCACGTGCTGCTGACAGGCTCTCCCTGCTCCTCCCTTCACGTCAGGATGTGCAGGAAGACCAGCCACAGCCCCCCCAGACCAGTCCCCTCCCTGATGGGCCGGTTGCTGCTACCTCAACTCCACAGCCAGTCCCAGCTGCGGGCAGCCAGGCAGAGAAGGCTGTCCCAAATAAGAGTCTCCTCGACTGGCTCCGTCAGCAGTCCGACTACACACTCGACGTTCCCGGCTTTGGCACAGTAAGGGTGGCCTTCGGTGGCGCGTGCGCACATGTGTGTGTGAGAATGTGTGTGTCTGCCTTGTGTGTTGCCCTGCATATCAGGTTTTCTGTGGTTGCTCTCGAGTTCAGGGCTTCCACGAAGTATCTGCAAATGCAGCTTTTCTCCCTGTACCGTGGCTTGTGGGGTTCATCAGGGCTGTTTGGGAGGTTCATCACACGTCTGGAGGTGGGCCACGGTACAGCAGCGAAAGGCACTTGCTGAGGTGCGTCCTCCTGCCCCAAGATCTGTTCTTCAGCTCCAGTGCCTCCGTCTGCCCCATGCAGAATTAGTCCAATGTCTTCCAGAAGCACCAGGGATGGGGAGAGAAATGGGAAAAGGGATTTGGGATGCTCAAGGTCCGTCTGTGTTGCTCCTTTTCACCTACAAGCTTTCCTTGGGGTCATTTTGGGCAGTGCTGTTTTATTAAATAAGGTTCCCAGGCAAGAGGAAACCTCCTCGCTTTAAAAACTGGATGGGAGCGGCTGTGTTGCAGGCTGCAAAGGCTGCGGTTGCGTGGCCGCGGGCGCTGTCAGAAAGCAGAGTGGCAGAGGGTGGGGTGCAGAGTCTGATTCTTCTTGCCGTCTCATAAGCACCCACCTCTCGGTTTCGCAGGTTGGTTTGCTCCCGGTTTCAGCTTATTTAGCCTATTAGCCCGTGTGGTAGGCAGAGCACAGGCTGTAAAACAGAGTAGGAAGAAATGTGGTGTTATACATAAAAGACTGTGCATCTTGGTCCTGGAGGTTTTGTGCCTGAGGCTGGGATTCCCTGGAGCCTGGAGTACAGGCAAGCCATTAGTGTTTTGGAGCTCGTTAGAGATGAGAGATGAGGAGCCCAGCGTTTGCTGGGGCAGGATGGCCCCTGCTTTCCAGAGTCCAGAGACACGTGCAGCTCTGTGCCCGAGGCCGGACTCCCAGGAGCGCTGCCAGGAGCAGTCACACGGTGGAGCAGGAGTGGAGGTGCCTTCCCACTCCTTTCCATCGCTCTTGCCTCCCATGGGGGCTAACTGGAACTCGTCCAGTCTGGCCGTGCCGCTGGTGAACCTCTTGCTCCTGGCAAGCCCGCAGTGCCCTGGGCCAGCCCAGCAGGACCTCCCATGGCAGGTGGCAGGGCGGGCGGCCTCTCTCTGGGTGGGATGGCACCTTGGGGTGCTGCAGCAGCGCAGCTTCTTGAAGGACAGACCAAGCGCAGGGTCTTCTCTTTGACTCTCAGGAATCAGAGCCTGCAGTAGTTGGTCGTCATGCTACATCCCTGCGGGCACACCGGTGCCGGGACTCGGTGCCCGCAGCGGGTGTGCGACAACTCAGCCGTAGCTCTGCAGGTTGCGATCCTGAAGGGCTCTGAGCCCCAAGCAGCATGGTGCAGCAGCTCTGCGGTGGGAACAGCTGAAACGGGAGCGAAAACACAGCCCAGATGAGCTGGCGAGAAGTGGGTAGCTGTGTCAGACTGACACGAGATGGCACACGCAGACCTGTTCTCTCCTTTTTTCCTACTTGTAGGTAGCGCCCCGTTTACAGACGCGCGTGTACGAATCGGCAGCGGGTTATAGCTTTAGGATTGGAGGGGAAGTAGAAAGGGCTGGAGCGGTCTAAGTGGGGTACACTGAAAACCCCTTTATACCTACAAAAATCAATCGTGCTCATTCGAGAGCCGGCCCTGTGGCAGAGACCAGCTTGTGCCACTCGCGCCGCTCCCGCCCAAGTCCGCAGGACCCTCTGTCCCTCAGGAGCTCATCTGTGCCGCTCTCCTGCAGGGCTTCTAGCCATCCAGGCTCATTAAGCCATCTAGTCTCATTAATGTTGTCTTGTTTGCACTCCAGAGTTTTTCAGACAAGCCCAAGCAGAGGAGGCAGCGCTGCAAGGACCCCAGCAAATTGGACATTAACTCACTCACGGGAGAGGAGCGGGTGCCTGTGGTACATAAGGGTACCGGACGGCGGGTAAGCGAAGGCCTGTTCTGTGCTCTGCCCTCGGTGTCTTGAAATGCTTGGCAGGCCCCGAGCTCACCTGGGGGAGATTTAATCCAGAGAAGCCTATGGCTGGGACAAAAGTCCGGAACACGGCACTGATCTGCACTATTCGTGTGTGCCCGAGGGGACACAGACCTGCGAAATGAGTGACTTTCTGTGTGAAGCAAGGGAAGTCTGAGTGTTCCCCCTTGCCAGGATACACAGACAATGGCAAAGGGATTCAGCCTTTGGCTTTAAAGCCACCGTCCGCACAGCCCTGGCTGGTGCTTCCCGTTCCAGATTTGATTGTTCCCCTTGAATTCACTGCAATATGCCACAAATTGTAATATTGCAGATAGCTTTGGTTTGTTCCTCCTTATGAGGCGCAGGCAGAGCATGCCGATACCCATCCAGGTGCAGGGCATGCGGGAAGCGGAGGGTTTGAAGGGCTTTGTCTTGTTACAGAGCAAGAAGCATGGATTTACTGGTCTGCGGTTTAATCTCCAGTGCACTGATGTTCACCTCTGTGAATGAGAAGGGACGTTCAGGGATACTTCCCACCCAAATTCAGCTCTTAAATGCACCCAGAACTGCACTGGGTCAGAAGGCGATGTGACATTTATCATGCCTAAAACCAAAACTAAAGAGCGAGGCAGAAAGAGGCTGTTCCGGCCACATCCGTGTTTCCCTCTGTTACACCCACGATGGCCGTTGGAGACCTGGGTGAATTGGTGGGTTTGTCCAGTTCTGAGCTTGGCTTTTACAGAAGCTCTATCCCCATCGCTTGTTCACGGGGAGGGCGATGGGACGGGCCACAGAGGCTGAATTTGCCTTTTCCTCCCTGAACCGTGTGTCTGGAGGCAGCAGGCGCATACCGAGTCCCACAAAGACGTGTAGCCAGGGAAGAGTCTCTGCCCCGGCCAAATTGCGGCCCAAAGCAAGGAGCTAGGGGAATCGTAATCGTGTTTCTTGTATTATTTTACATAACTCTTTCTGCAATAGAGGTCATCCTTCTGCTGTGTTTTATAGTTAGGGGGAGCCACGGCACCAGCATTGAAGGAATTGCCAAGGTGGCTTGATGCAAACTTGGAGTATGCTGTTGCAGCTGACTGGGCTGACATTGTTAAGCTTTCAGTAAGTTAGAGCTTTTGGAGAAATCTGTATCATGTCATTTTTTCTTTCCCCTCCCCATCCCACAACCTTTCTCCAGTGAGGATCCGGGAGCTGCGAGGCAGGAGCTTGGCTGCGCGCGCGGGAGGGGACGGCTGCCGGGACGGCAGCGCCGGGAGCGCTCGGTGGCAGAGAGGGAGGTTGGGCGCGCACCACAGCTCAGCGGCGAGGCCAGGGGAAGGAGAGAGGGGGGTCGGCGCCCTGGGAACGGGGCTCAGCAGCTCAGGGAGACTGTCCAGAAAGCCTCGGGATGCTTAGAAGTAGCGGGGGCAAGAGAAATGCCCCGGGAGCGGTAATCCACCTCAGGTGCTGGACGGCAGGGAGCGGACAAAACGCATTCTCACGGGTCAAATTTTCAAAAATACCCTCAGCCGAGGCTTTTCATCAGCTCCTGCAGACTCTGCCTGTGCAGCCCTGGGCCCGCTAAAGGCCCCGCAGGTCGCCATTCCTGAAGGCTCCGACACCGGCAGGGAGAGGGGCAGGACGGAGCCTCGCCTCGCCGCGTTCATCCACCCTGTCGCCACGCCAGCCCCTGCCCCGGCGCGTGGCACAGCCTGCGCAGGAGCAGCGCTCTCCCCTCCGGCACACGGGCGCTGCCAGATCAGCCCTGCGGCCTGGCCTTACCCAGACTTCTCCCTACGGTCCCTCTCGCCCGCGCCCAGTTTTTGTGGCTGTGGTGGTTTGTGTGACGCCTTTGCAGGGGCCTGCAGGGGGGAATCAATTGGCCTAGAGGTTTGTACTGCTCTCAAATTTGCTTTTAATTAGTGCTGGAGATTTGGCATGGTCTGTCCTGCTCCCCAGGAAAACAGCTCCCCGTCCGGGCTGGCGTCAGCGCCCCATCCGGGTGGCCAGCGCCCGTGCGAACTCGCAGCTCTTCCTTCCCTTCGTTTGCGGGGGAATGTCTCTGTGCCGGTAGGAATAGCTGTGAGCCTGGCCAGCGCCCCGGGCACCCGCTCACGCGCCCCGGTTCGGCGGCTGCATGCCCGTTAGCATTCGCACCCCCGAGCCCCATCAGCACTTTGCTTTTGGCGAGTGCGCATCCGTCCTGGCACGTGCATGCGGAGGGACGTCTGGCTGCTCCGGGCGCTTGGGCAGGCGGGAGCGTGGGGTCAGCTGCCCCGCGGAGCCCCGGCGCAGAGCCCCGTGTGCCAGCGGGAGCAGAGCAGGAGATCCTCCCTCTTGGGGCAGTAGCTGTGCTGTCCAGGCTGCCGGGTCGGTTGATGCAGGTTTCTGCACTGCAGGTGCCCATAGGAAATGCTTTTCCTACCTCAATCTATTGGAAACGGTTCAAAGAGCAGCGATATTGAGACTCAAGGGAGCCACAAAGGGAAATGTTTAAATGTCCGTGATGAGGATGCTGAAAAATGGAGTTTTAAGCTGCGCTATGGATGCCCCCCGCACTGCTCTGTGTAGCTGGACAGTCTCGCCCAGTCATGGCCGCTGGGTTCTGGTCCCATATCTCAATGCTCGGAAGAACCTTCCTGGCGTCTCGGCAAAGCTCTGACCGGGAGCTCCTCAGACAGCATGCCCACTCCTTGTGTGTCATCCCATGCAGCTTTGCTGTCCTGCAGAGCATTGAAAATTTGGCCCTTCCCATCTAAAAGACAGGATTTTTCACCCGTTGCTGGAGCCACCGTTGAAGCTGGGAAGGGAGCTGAGCTGGCGTCTGACACAGAGCTGCCTCGGTGCTTCTCGCGTTGCGAGCAGCCGACGCTGAGGGCTCAGGTGAAAATGCAGGGTGAAAACGTGCTTCCGCCTTTCCTCCCTGCGCACTTTGACGCTGCAGCATCACGCCAGGGCAGAGTGAGGGTGTTTTGCACTCAGCAGCATCCCTTGGGGAAAAGTTGTGCGTACCTCTCAAATTCCATATCATGTAGGCAAATAGTCCTGTGCTGACACCATCTGGGACGCAGATGCGAGCACAGAGCCCCCCGATTCCTTTGATGCAGTAATAACTGTCAGGTGTTTTCTGTTGTGTGTGTTTTGTTTTCAGGGCTACTTACCGGAGAGCAAATTCAATCGCATCCTAACCGAGCCTGTGCTCCGAGACGCGGGGCCGCGCCGGAGGGGGAGAAGGCCCCGAAGCGAACTCATTAAAGGCCCCGGCATTGTAGCAGATTCTTCTTCTGGAATGGGACCATTGTTCATGAACGGACTGATTGCTGGGATGGATCTAGTAGGACTTCAGAACATGAGAAACATGCAAGGGATCCCTCTGACCGGGCTGGTGGGGTTTCCTGCTGGGTTTGCAGCAGTGCCCGCCGGCGAGGACGTGAAAAGCACCCTGAGTATGTTGCCCATGATGCTGCCGGGCATGGCTACCGTACCGCAGATGTTTGGCGTTGGAGGACTTCTCAACCCCCCCATGACAACTACTTGTACTGCGACTGCTCCAACTTCGCTAACAAGCACAACGAAAAGTGGTACAGCCAGCGCAGAGAAAGCTGCTGAGGATAAACAGAGTAGCCAGGACGTGAAAAAAGAAACTCTCTCGGAAGATAAGCCCGGTCCTAGTTCGTTTTCTAATCAGACAGAATCTGCAATAACTACCAGTAGTCCTGTAGCTTTTAACCCGTTCCTTATCCCAGGGATGTCTCCTGGACTGATCTATCCCTCAATGTTCCTTTCCCCCGGCATCGGCATGGCGCTGCCCGGCATACAGCAAACCAGGCACTCGGAGGCAGCGAACCTGGAAAGCCAGAAGCGGAAGAGAAAGAAAGCGAAAGGGGAATCGGCAAACCCAGAGCCAGAAACTGTCTCGCTGCCAGAAAAAGAAGCTGCGAACAGTCAAAACTGTACAGAGCAAACACCGCCTTTGTCGGCAGAGAAAGAGCAGGACGGACCAGCAGCGGAGGAGCGCGAAGCGGCTCGCGATACCAATTAGAACTTTTGTTTCATTGAAAAAAAAAACACAAAACAATTGTGGCTTGTGAGTTTCTTATCCCATAAACTCTTTGTTACTTACCCTCCCGCCCCGCTCCGCCTTCATAAACCTGTGTTTCCATGAGTAATATTATCTACCTAATTCCCTGTCAGAAAAAACTCTGGTGACATACTACATGTTAATAGTTGCAGGGTCTTGCCACTTTATTAGATAAACAGTGTTGTCTAGCTAGTATGGGAGGCACCGAATTCTCGTTCTGTTTTTCCAGTCGTTCATCCCAGCCGACGATAGCAAATCCAGTACTCAGTCACCCCCCCAAATTGCTCACTCCTTTGAGAAGAAAAAGCAGCAAAAAAAAAAAAAAACAAACGAGCAAAAGAAAAGTCTTTACCTCTTGGTCTACACGCAGACAAGGGTATCTCTGTCTACAGCGACACTGAACGAAAAAGCCTGTATTTGGGGGTAAAAAGCACAGCTATAGTAAGTGCTAATGTGTATTTTTGATTTAAAATATTTCCCTATTTTATCATGGTTACTAGAATAGTAGTATAGACAGAAGTATATAACTAATGATTGAAAATGCATATATTCATTTCTTTGAAAGGAAAAAGCATAACTGGTAGTGATATAATTTCTTCACCACCCCCACCTCAAAGGTTTGCAGACAAACTGCAGCGAGTGAAAAATATGACGTAGACATTCTTTTATATTTTTTTAAAACCAAAGTTTGGTTTTATGTTACGTGGCGTTTAGTTGCCCTTTCCTCGATAGTTACAAGAACTTTTCAGCTTGAGCTGGAAAGGTTTTGCACATCTTGCATGCCTTTTGGGATTACTGTACCTGTAGCTACCAGTTTCTTCATCATTCTGCTAGTCTTCAGTTCTCTACGGCGTTAGTTCTCATCTATGGCATTACAAGTGCTGTAAAGGTATTTTTTTTCCAGCCGTGAACAGGCCACACTGATTTTACTGCTCTTATATGAACACTGAGGCTTTTTGAGTTTTTACGTTTTCCACTCCTCGCCCCAGACGCGACGTCCCTTTGGCAGAGCAGGCGACAGCCGCGGGCCAGCTTTCCTCTCGGGCGGTCCTCTGAGAAGGACCCGAGAGACTTGCAGAGCTCGAGTTTCTTCTTTTCTAGCGTTAGACTGTGAAGAGATGACCTTGGCTTCTTCTTTCCATTCCGTTTGCTGTTGAACAGTATTTCCGAGTCCCACCCCCTCGGCAAATGATTTCGACGTCCGCGGTTTAAACGGCCGGGTTTTAATGCCGTCAGCCCCCCGCAGCCCCGGGTACCGAGACTCCTCGCAGGCAACTCCTCCGAGTTCTCCTTCCCCTCACTCCTTGTTCGCTTTTTCTTTCACTTGGGCTTGTTCTTATTTGCAGCTCATGGTTTGAGACTTGAAATAAACCCAGGGTGGTGCAGCAGTGAGATACCAGGCAGGCTGGTGAGGGAGTTGGGAGCGTGCTAGTAATCGGTTTCACATCTGGTTGTCACAATTTACTGTATTTTTTACTTATTTTCTGTTACAGTTTTTGCTAATTTATCAGATGGTCCAAATGTTTTGACATAACTATTTCAGTTTGCATTATTTATTTATGATGCTTTTTGTCATTGTCTTTTATACATTTGGGATTATAAATTATGTACATGTTAAAATTAGCATCTCAAAGAAGTCTGTTACCCATGGTCTAAAAAGTATTTGGTTTCTACTTTCATGGAATTTATTCCCAGTTTACTGGATTGGATGATTTTTTTTTTTTTTTAAAGTATGTAACCAATCATAATGCAACCCCCCCTCCCCGATAATTAAATGTGTTCTATTTAATAACATCCTTGTAGCATAGATACTGTATCACTATCGACAGATTTCTTAGAAATGCTGCTATCTCTATTTAACTAACATTTTGTTCAGTTTTGCCTCCAGTGGAAGCAGAAAGGGTTTTTTCAGCTGTTAAATCCAAAATCAATATAATTTATTTATGTAAAAAAAAAAAATCACGATTGATATATTTTTGAACCTTTTAAGTACTAACTTTCTTTTTATTCAGTAGAAGAACATGTACTTGCCCTAAATCCTTAAAATACAAATGCTATAAAACTTCATATATCTTCAAAGCCTTACTGTGAATGGATACGGAAATCTCTTCAGAGTCCATTTCTTGTTACGGGATGGTTTTTCCAGGGTTACGTGCGTAAGGAACAGGGTTTAAAGTGAAATTTATTTAATTAGCCAGCATGCTCTATACCTTGTTCTTCCTTATCAGACATGTATGCTACGTCTCTGGGTGTTTAGGCTTCTCTTTGACTGCTACTTTGTGACCCTTTTGCAACCCGATATACTCTGTGGATTATTTAGACTGTAAGGCGTAAGTGGCTTCTTCTTTTCCATCATATCCACAACAAATGCCAAATTTTCACTGGTTTTCATGGCTACTCACACAAACATACATTCTTCACCAAATGTGCTAACAAAATAAACTGTCTGTGCTCTTGAACATGGATAAAAAGAAAAAGATTTAAAAGTCAGATTTTTATTTTTTTAATTTAGTGACTAGATGATGCTTATCTTTCAAACTTGGCAGAGCCTTGCTACAGATGTATATAATTTTTTTCAGCAAATATATGTGAATGTTTAATTCACCTGACTCAGTGATAAACGTTACTTGCCTTTTTGTCAGCTTGAATCCCTTGAGAAGCTGTCGAACCCAGCGGACTTCTCCCTTCTCTAGGGTCGGCTCTTCCTGCACCGTGAGATGTGCATTACCCTGGGGAAGGGCTGTGGCGGCTGGCTCAGCCTTTCTTGCCCCGGGAGGACGGTACCGGGCTGAACCCCGCTGCGGCCGGCAGCTCTTTCACCCCGCGCCGGGTGGGTTAACTCGCCGTGCCGGGTGGGTTAACCTGCCATCCTGCGTTGCAAGATGACCGGAGCAGCCCAGGCTCCATGGGCAGTTTAGGCCCCGTGGGCAGTTTAAGCTCCGCAGGCAGTTTAAGCTCTGCAGGCAGTTTAAGAAGCTCCGCAGGCAGTTTAAGCTCCACGGGCAGTTTAAGCTCTGACGGTTTGCAGGGGCTCTCTGCTGACTCCCTTCATCCGTAGGACGGTAGAAGCCGGGAGACCTGTTGTGACACCCCCCCGTACCAGTTACGGTCCTGTGCCCTCAGGCGGCACCTCCCCGCAGAAGAGGGGTTTGGTTCCTCTAAGCGAGACATTAAGCGCCTCCATCTAAGCCGTGTAAAATGCGAGTAGGGGCCAAATAAATGCTTGTCGTAAGTCACAATGTAAGGATCATGTGCTTTAGAAAAGTAGGTATTCAGTTTTTTCAGATGAATAAACAGATGCATAGGAAAAGCTAATTTCTTTAAGGTCCAGGAAAAAAAGAGTTTTTGCTTGTTCCCCCTGTGCTTCCATAAACACCTTGTCCTGGCTCGTTGTTGCTGCATTTATTTGGGGGGAGAAACAGGAAAGCACGGGGCAGGAGAGGCATCAGCTATCGCTTGGACAGGGGCAGAAGAGGCAAAGCGATGGTGTGAACTATGAATTTCCAGTTCCTGAGTCTCCCTTTAAATTCTGGCTCCGCACGGATGCTGCAGCCTTCCACCCCGGCAGTGTTACTGCAGCGTCTTTGCTGGAAGGGTCTGCAGAAGCCGGGCAGCCCTTGGTACCTGGAGAAGCTTCCGTGCTGGCATTTACGCTGTGAAGCTGGCCATGGGGTGCTCTGTCTCGTCAGCTGAGGTGTGTTTGTCACCTTCCGGTAAGAAGTGAGCGGACGTGGTCGTAGAGGACGGGGCACGGGTGGGCGCAGCTCCCGCTTTGGGTTTTGTTTGCGGGATACGGGTGTGAAACACCCTGGAGCTGCTCATCTCTGCTCTCCTGTCCCTGCCCGGTGGCCGCCTGGTGGGACACGGAGCAGAGCAGTGCCACCACACGTTTAGACAGGAGCTTTCATTCTCTGCATGGGCACGGAAGGGTGGTTAACCATTTCCCTCAGCACCGAACTACGGCTGGGTGAGCGTTACCTGTCCCACGGGTGGGCAAACGTCGTGGCTCTGGTGTCTTGACAGGGTTCCAAGCAGGGATTTCGGGTCCCAAATCTCAGCTACAGTGAGCAGAGGGCAACTCCTCCAATGGCATTTGCGTTGTATTGAATAAAACTTGAGCTTTTCAGTGCGTTTGTATTTTCCACCTCTTTGGGAGCCACTGCAGCTCCAGGGCTGTGGAGCACAGGCCGAGTCACAGGGCACCGCTACTTCTCATCACTTTACAACTTCAAAGCAATATCGAGCGCTTCACCGAACGGGTGAAGGCGCTGTTGGTGGTCCCCGAATGCTTCGCTCCACGCATGCCAGCACACAGCAGCCCACAGTCGCCGGCCGGCCAGGATGGCACGGTGCTTGGCCACGGGTGCTGGGCAACTGGGCAGCGCTGCCAGGCGAGGAGCTGGCGCAGCGGCCGGTGGGCAGCCGCTCTGGAAAGTTAGTGGAAAGAAATGCAGCTTCTCTCTCGTCCCCCCTCCCAGCTCTCTGCACAGCGTGCCCTTTGCAGCTTGGGTGCTGGGCCGGGAGCATCATCCCCGGCCTGCTGCGGCTTTTGGGGCGTGCGCGGTGTCACGGCTGTCGTGGTTTAACCCGGTAAAACACCCACGCACCCAGTGGGGTGGGGGAGAGAATTGAAAAGAAAAAGGTAAAACTTGTGGTCGAGATAAAGACAGTTTAATAGGACAAACAAAAAAAGGTAGATAATAATTACAATAATAATATATACAAACCAAGTGATGCACAGCACAATTCCTCACCACCCAGAGCTGATGCTCAGCTAATCCCTGAGCCACGCTGCCTCTCAGCCCACCCCCAGTTCTATACGGAGCATGACCCATATGGTATGGGATATCCCTGTGGGCAGTGGGGTCAGCTCTCCTGGCTGTGTCCCCTCCCAGCTCCCTGGGCACCCCCCGCCGTCCGTTGGCAGGGCAGGGTGAGAAGCTGAAAAGTCCCTGACTGCCGGGCAACAACTAAAAGTATCGGTGTGTTACCAACATTGTTCTCATCCCAAATCCAACAGCCGGCACTACACCTGCCGACAGGAATAGAATTAACTCTATCCCTGCCCAAACCAGGACAGCGGTGCACCCAGGGGTGGCTCGAGGCCATCGGTGCGGTGCTGAGGCAGCACCAATTCCTGGAGAATCCAGATTTCACCTCAAAAGGCATAAAACAATGCCAGACCTCCAGCCCAGTAGAAAATCAGTCCCACTGCCTTGCCTCGCCTCGTTAGCCCTCCAGTGCCATTTTAACTAGAGGACCGGCTGCGGTCGGCACCGTCACCGGGCTCCCGTTTGCCAGCGCTCCGGATGGGGATGTGATGTCACTGGTTTATTCAATCCCAGTCTCGCTGAGAGCATTGGCTCCTGCAAGCCCAGCACCAGCCCTCGCGGGGTTCAGGAGACAGCAGCGGGCGAGCAGCCGCGGGGAGCAGGAGCAGCAGCGGGTGCTCTGCAGCGGGGTCTGCTCATCAGCCTCGGCTCCTGCCACGCGTTTGGCTGTTACAGTTCTCAGCTGGATATGCTGTAGAGAAAGGAGACATTTTACAGCCTGTACCGTTTAGAAAGACAAAATAAATTTTTAAAGGAAAACCCCACAGTGACTGACTTTTTTTTTTTTTTTTCCCCCAGAGAAAGGGCAGAGATTTCTAATCGAGGAACAGATGCACAAAAAGCAAAGCTCAGGTGCCTCTGAGGAAGGCACATCTTGGTTCCGGAAGGAATAAATACGACTGTAGGACTCTGACTGCACAGCCTAATTATCAGCAATTAAACGCATTTCCTGGCTTTGCGCGGCAGTCAGCTTTCCTTGCTCTTACAGCAAAACTTTTCACAAACACATTTAGGCGTCGGATTAGAGCTGGCTTTTAGGGGAAGCACCACTTTGGAAAGCATGGAGCTGAGCTGATTCTCCGTGAGGGACGGGCTCCCCCAGCCCGTGGCTCCCCACCAAACGGTCCCTGGGCTTTGCAAAAGGACATTTTAACAGCAATTATCTGAGCACGTGTAGGACCGTAACTCAGGGCAGGTCAGAAGCTGCTGCATGAGCGGGGGCCACCGGGGCTGCGTTCCTGCAGCTGCTCATGGACACTGAGCATCACGTCGTTCAGGGTACCGATGAGCAGGGTGGGGGGTTCATCCCCCAGCCACAAAGCTGGGCTTGCTCCGGGCTTGCTCCGGGCTTGCTCCATGTTTTCTCAGTGCCACAACCTTCCAGCCGCACAGCCCAGGCAGAGCACCTGTAGCAGCAGCAGCCAACTCAAAACAACGAACCGTGCGATGGTGGTTCGCTGGCCTCCAGCATCTGTGGGTTTGCAGCCGCATCGCCCATCTCTACCCGCGCTGCAGGCTCCGGGTCACGCCAACCCCTCCCAGGGGCTCCAGGAGCTGCCCCTGCCCACGGGGACGGCCGGTGCCCACACCCACAGGTGCGTTAACACCAGTGGGCCCTGCCTAATCCAGTCAAGTCGGCCTCCGAATGTCCCCCGTGAACTAAATCGGAGTGGGCCCGTGCCCCGAGCGATGGGGAGCGATGGCCGGCACCCCGCGCAGCCAGCCGAGCGTTCGGACGCTTCGCGCCATCCCACCCAGGCAGCAGCTGCAGAAGCCTTTGCCCTTCCCGTGGGGTGGGGGTGAACAGGGAGCCCACGTGCAACCGGCCCGCGGCCAGAGGTGGCCGAGGAGATGCTCCACCCACGCGTGTTACACGGGGCTGCGGGATGCGGGGGGAGGAAAAGCCGCTCCCACCGCGGATCGCGGACCGGACTTGCCGAGGGCGAGCACGGGGAGGTGCCGCTCTCACCCCCAAGCCCCGTGGGCCACACCCCCGTGCCCCGCCTACACGCGTGTGTGCCATCGTGTGCCTGCGCGCGGCCACCCCGCGCGCGTGGGCGTGTGTGCAAACCCCCGGGGGCGCGCGCAGCCTGGAACACCCCGCGCATTCACGGGCACTGACACCCGTGTGCGGAGCGCCGGGCGCGCACCCCGCGCGCGAGACCCCACCGCGGCGCCTCCACCGCGTCCACGCGTGGAGAGAACGTGTGTCACGGCCCGCCCCTGCCCCGCCCCGCTCCCCATGCCCCCTCCCCGCTCCCCCGAGGCCCCGCCCCCGCCGCGCGCGGCGGAAGGTGCCGCTCCCTTCCGGCGGAGCCGTTTTGGCGCGCGGAGCGGCAGGGCCGGTCCGGTCCCGCCATGTCCCGCCCGGAGCCGCCGCCCGCCGAGCCCGGCGCCGCCATCGAGCGGCTCTGCCAGGAGCTCAACCTGGACGCGGCCAGCGCCGCCGAGGCGCTGCGGGACTTCACGGCGCTGCGGGGCACCTACAGCCTGGAGGTGAGGGGGGCCGGGCCGGGCGGGGCGGCGGCCGCTCGGCCCTGTCAGGGGCGGAGCGGGGCGAGCTCTCGCCGCGGGAGGTGCCCGGGAGGGCCGGGGCGAGGGTCCGCCCGCGGCTAAGGCTGCCCGCGTGTCCGTGCGTGTACATAAACACAAACACGCGTGTAACGCGCGGGGGGGGGTGGGCGGCCCCCCGGCTCCCGTGGCGGCCGGGCCCCCGCCGCCCCCCCCAGCTCGCGGCTTCCCGTGCCCCGGCAGGGCGAGGCGCTGCACTGGCTGGCCTGCGCCCTCTACGTCGCCTGCCGCAAGAGCCTGGTGCCCACCGTGGGGAGCGGCCTGATGGAGGGGAACGGCGTGTCGCTGACCAGGATCCTGCGCTCCGCCAGACTCAGGTGAACTTTCCCGGGCCGCTAATTACCGTGGTTAATTGCCGGCTGCACCGGCACGGCGCCTGCTAATTCACCGCTCCGCTCCGGCTGCTCATGCCCGCACCCGCTGCTTTTCTCACGGCTCCAGGCGCCGCGAAATGCGTGTCCCGAGGTAACGGTACAAAAGCAATAAATCCTCTTTTGTTAAAAATGGAAATAGGATGCAAATACGTAATTTTCGAGTTCAGGCCTTTGAAGAACCACCCGTGTCGGGCCAACAGTTGTTCCACCCACGCCAGTTATTTCTTTTTCCTTTTGTAGTTAATTGAAACACAAACAAGACCTCTGAGTGTTCTGTTAGCAGTCCAGATAAGACTCCTGTCTGGCTCGGGGTTTAGGCCAAATCGCTAGATCTGGCGTTGACAGTGACGTCGTACGGCGTTCTGGGAACGCGGAGCTGTGCGGTCACGTAAATATTCACGTACCGCAGGGGGTTTCTGGCAGGCAGCTCCCCTTGGTGCTGTAGCTCTGACCCAAGATGACAGAACTTGGAATGGTTTTTATTCTGCTTAAAGGCCCGTTCTCAGCTGAACTGCCGGAGAGGGGGTTGCCAATGTAATTACACCTACAGTTAATGGGGTTTTGTGCAGGTGACTCTGAAAGGCGTAGACTCTTGTTCGTGGTTTTGTCGGCACACACAGAGCTGTGCGTGCTCTTTCCTTTCTACACCTGCCCTAGCTGATGCAGCTATGCTGGCATTGCTTAAATAAAATCAGTGTTTCCATGCCTGTGCCTGAAAGAGTCAAGGAGAAAAACCAAAGTGATGAAAGGTGAAAAGATTCCGATATATTGTTTGGGAGTCTATCAAAATAAATGGTAAACCTATACATTAATCAAATTAGTTGTTTGAGAGGTAAATATGTTGCATTTTGGCTTTTTAAAAAAATCAGAATAAAGGAAGTTAGTTAAAGCTCAAAATAAAGCAGACTTTTCTTTTTGCTTTTAAGTTTAATTCAGTTTTTTAGCAAAATGAAGAAGTGGATGGACATGTCAAATCTACCGCAGGAATTCCGAGAGAGAGTGGAGAGGCTGGAGAGAAATTTTGAAGTGTCAACTGTGATTTTCAAAAAGTTTGAACCAATTTTTTTGGATGTATTTCAAAACCCTTACGAAGAAACTTCTAAACCACAGCGAAGCAGGAAACAGAGGTATTTTTGAGATTTGGCATAACTTTTCCTTGGAAAGGGCCGTACCTAGTATAGATTTATGAAAATTAAGGTCATTATTTGTGCTTTAAAAAGTTATGTAAAGTTCCAAAGTGGTAGGACCTCTTGTGGCCTGGATTCTGAAATGCAGTGAATACAGAAACATCGCTAATCTTGATGGGTTATGGCGCGTATCCGCAGAGCTTTGCGTCTGGTGGCTGTTTACGCAGGTCACTAACATGCAGAATGTCAGTGCGTTGTGGGGAGAGGTACAGTGAGATGGTTTAACTTGATTAACAGTGACTGACACTTCAAACATTTAGCAGAAATAACTGAGGTAGCACAGGGATATTTTGTCTTGGCAAAGTACTGGCTCAGGAAATGATACCGAGACGTAATCCCTCCGTACAAAGCAGCGTTACGTCCACAGTGACCGCTGCGTCACTGGATTTTTAACGGGATTGCTAGATGAGCGGTAACACGCCAATGGAAGAAAGTTACAGCTGATGCACCCGTTTTTATGACAAACTTAGTAACTGGTGGTGTCGTCTTCTGGACGCACACAGAACTTCTGCCTTAATTAAAGGAGCTTGTCCGTATTCCTGCCGACTGTGTGGCTGTCTCTGTGACAGCTTTGTAGCGAGAGCGTGACCCTAATGATGAGGGAGCCGAGCTGGGCCCGTGCGAGGTATTTTTGCCAGCTCACGTGTGTCCTCTGGATGTGAGGGGGGATAATTGTTCTGATAAAAGGCTCCAGCGTAGCTCCACATCTACAGGTAGAAGAGATGCTTCTGCTGGTACAGCTCTTTGCGTGCGGCTGGTAGCTTTGTGGGCATCGCCGCATACTGGGAGGAATTTTGTCGGTGTGCTCTGTTAACATTCCTTTGTTGGAGCAACGTTCATCAGTGTAACCGCAGCTTCAGCTTCTCTGTGGGCTGCCTTGTGTAATGTCTTTCAGCTCTGTGGGTTTGGATAATCTCCTCTCCAAACGCGATTCAGCAGATGAGCTGTAATACAAGCTGTAGTTGCATATTTTGAAGGGACAACTGATGCTTTAGTAAAATATTTAGGAAAAAACACCACTGGAATTTATACACCCTTGGCATCTCACCGCCTGGAGCTGCGGGAGGATTCTGTTAGATGTGTGACACCAGCAAAGTCGCGTGTCCAGGGTCGCAGGCCAAAGGCAGCCGTTGGCTCAGAAAAGGGCCGGAAGGTCGGGGATGCCATGCAAAACGCTCCGTGGAGCGAGGTAGGAGACTGTTGGTTAGTGAAAGCTGAAATAAGGACAGGTAGCTTAGATTGTGCCATAGTGTGGAATTAAGATAGACAACAGCTCTGACTTATTTTGAGTAAGGAAACAGAATGAAACGCTTACTGTAAAACAAGCTTCAGCTTCCTAGAACTGAAGACTGATTTCTCCCCTCTTTTCCTCACTGATAGGCGGGTGCCGTGCGGTGTTAAAGATCTCTTCAACTTCTGCTGGACTCTCTTTGTGTACACTAAGGGTAGGCTTGCTTTTTGTAGCTGCGTGATTTGTATGCGTTCTGAGTTATGAACTACTTTTGTGTTGCTTGACGTGATGTGCTGTCTCTTAAAGGTAATTTCCGTATGATCGGAGATGATTTAGTAAATTCCTATCATTTGCTTCTGTGCTGCTTGGACCTGATTTTTGCGAATGCCCTTTTGTGTCCAAATAGAAGAGATTTGCTAAATCCATCGTTTAAAGGTATGGTGGGGACGGATTATTTAAAATCAAATATGCTTTGTTCTCTTGTTTCTTTTTAAATGAAGTTGAAGGTTGGTTGTCTTTCCCCCCCCTCCCCCTTCTTGTTCCCAGGCTTACCACCGGACTTCCACATGAGAGAGCTCAAAGCCTCGGAAGATCCTCCTTGCATCATTGCCACACTGTGTGAGCTGCATGATGGGCTTTTAGTAGAAGCAAAAGGAATAAAGGAACACTACTTTAAACCATACATTTCAAAACTATTTGATAGGAAGGTACATCTTACTAGTTTTAATAGTGCGTGCTAGTGCTCAGATGAATGAGCTCAAGACCATTTAAATCCTGCAGGTGCTGCAGGCAAATGTACTAACAGGCAAATGAACTTGGGCTGGGTCAGGGTTTCTTTGTACGTATGTTAGCAGGAGCAGAATGTACTCTCACTTTTAATGATGCATGCTGTAAGGATCCCTGTGTTTTGGCTTTTTATGTCAGTGGAGAATCTTTGCTTTCCTTCCTTGGCAGTGTGAAACTGAATCATGGACAATAATGTTTTCTTCAGGCAAATAAGTAATCTCATTGTGAAATAATTTTATACAGTAGCATGGGTCCTACTGCTTGTCCTGGGCCTGAGCAAAATGCTTTGGAAGGAAGAGGTTGAGGTTGCAGGTGTATGAATTGTTCTGTCTGGTTTTGATCCTGGAATTTTCTTCCAAACTCTGTGGAAGTTTCTGTGTAGTCGTTCATCAGGTCAGTCCCTAACCTGCCAGTGGAAGAGATGTTAAATAGCAGGACTGTTTCTGAGGAGTGAGTTTATCTAGAGCTTGGATAGAATTGGGCTTTGTCCTCATCTGTTTGTCTTGCTAATGGCATTGCTAATGGACTTTTTTTTTTGCCTAGATCAAGTTATGCTCCTAAATCTCATTTCCTTTTTGGCTAAAACCATCATGTCCTCAGACTGTTAGAGTTGGAACAGTTTTGATTTTATTATGTAAGATGTTTTTGCTTTTTATTCTTAGATCTTAAAAGGAGACTGTCTGTTGGATCTTTGCAATTTTACAGAAAATAAGTAAGTTACAGCTTATGTTCTTAATCTTGGGCTTTGGTTTCATTTCTAAAATACAGGCCTTTGAATGCTACATCTCAGGTTTTCCTCTTGCTTTATTTTACCATAACCACATCTGAAATGCTTTTTGGTTCTGAGGTGTGTCAGACATCCGGGGGTCAGCTGCAGAGTTTCTTCCTTAATGTCAGGTATTACAGTGCTTGCCCTTATTTTCTGGCAACTGTAACCTTTGAGTAATCTAATGCAAATCAAATCCTTGACTCTGAAGTTCATGGATGTGTTTCTATACACATGTCAAATATTACACTGGAGCAGGGAAGTCTTTAGATTCGTTTATCAGTCTCCAATCTGTGAATGCAGCAGAAGTACTCAAAAGAAAAAGAAGCAACAATTGCAAAACCACAAAAAAGAGGTTGAGTGTTTGTGGGAGGCAAGTATAGCTGTTTCAGAAACTTTTAAAATTCACTTCTGAAAGCTAATTTAAGTGTGAAATATGAACAGTAGCTGCTTTGTTCTGGATCCCTTAAAGGAGTTTTTTTTGCCTTTTCCAAAAATACCTAATAATTTGGTTTTGCAAGGTGATTAAGTTGTTTGCTTTGAGAATTTTGAGCAAAGACTCAATTCAATGTAGATAATACTCAAATTTAGATATAAAACAGTGTTGCTGTGATCCATTTGAAGCAGTCAACTTCTCTTAGTATTTCTATTTAAAAATTAATAGTATTGCTTTAATAATGTGGAATGACACAGTAGTCCCTGTTCTTTTGTAAGTAGCTTGGCATGTAAAGGAAACTGGGAGCCTCTCTGTTTCTTCGTCCAAACTTTTCATAGACCTTTACTTTTTCTAAAAAAACATGGGGAATGTGAACCTGTGATACAGTCAAGTTTCCTGGGGGATCACAGAACCACTTGCATCATGCATACATTGTTATCTTCCATTAATATAAATGCTTAAGTGGTAGCTTGAATTGCAGAGATGCTTTGCAGGCAAAAGATGTTTCATATAGCGTTCGTGTATCATGAAAAACATGCAGGCAGGATTTATCAATGCGAACTGTTCCTAATTTTTATCCAAAAGTTTCATTCTGCTTCCCATGTTTAAGTTTAAAGCTTTGCAACCTTCATGAGACTAAACATTCCTGGTTTTGTTTATTCCAGCTAATCCAACTGTAAATGAGAGATCTGTTTGGTATCATATGTCACTGGTGATTTTTAAAAATTGAATCTAGGTGACTAGCTCTTAAACTTCCCTTCCTCTGTACCACTATGAAAATTATGGGCTACTTAGTGGCAAAAGTGGAAATCAAACACAACTGCCATTGATGTGCTTCATGTATGGAAAGATTTAACCTCTGATCGTTTGAGTACTTCCAAACTTTTGTTTGCAACTAGGGTGGAAGCAAAGGTGGTTTTCCTCCTCTTACTGAGAGCCAAATGGTGGTGGTAACGTAGGAGGAAGAGTGGTGCCTGCAGTGGATCGTCAAGGGAACAGGGGAGGGTTTAGGTATGGAGGGAGGCAGGGACAACAGCGGACACATTCCCTGGGACGGTGAAGTTTTGTTTACAGGCAGCACTGCTGCTGAAAGTGTTAAACACTTTGAACACGTGTTGGCTTTGGTTTTGTACCTTAACTCCACTGGCGCCTTTTTTGTTTCCTCAGCAGTTTAACCTTTGATATAAAACCTGGGCTTCTTTTTCAGCAAAGCACTGAATAAAGAGTACGAAGAGTACGTTCTGACGGTGGGTGACTTCGACGAGCGAGTTTTCCTAGGAGCAGATGCCGAAGAAGAAATCGGCACTCCTCGGAAATTTCCTGCAGACGTGCCAGTAGGGAAAACAGCAGCAAGAGCTCATGTGGAGTGTCATCTTCAGCAGCATTTTGAAAAGGTGATTTGTTTAACACGTTGACCTCACTTGAAGTACTCCATTGAGTTTTTCCATCCTTGTACGCTGTTCAAATCACTGAGGTGACTTTGAATTTCTTGAACTTCTTCCTGAGAGGAAGGTGATGAATTGTTTGCAGGCCTCAGTGGATGCTGTCTTGCTAAGGAGAAATGGTGATGTCTTTTCCTGTGGAATTTAGTAAATAACTATTCCTGAAACAGGATGAGAGCACTTTCATGTGTGTAGTTTGTCCAAGAAAAAATCAATAATTAGTTAAGACCCGAATATATAGGTCTTACAGTTTTGTTCAAACTTCATTTATACCCTGAAAGAATACCATGAAACCTTTATGCTGGATGAATTTGTTTTCCTGGTATTTCCTTTTTAGGACAGGAAAAGTCAACTTGCATACTCTTCTATGGAAAACAATGTTCAAGACATAAAACCCACCAAAGCCTAACTCTTCATTACAAAAAAAAAAAAAAGCCTGTAAATAGAGTTAATGTTTCACTATGTTTAAAAATGTAAAATGTATTTAATGAAGTTGGTGTGTGGGAAAACACTTTGTAAACTTGGATAAGGGGAGAAAACGGTGCTGGCTGTGTGGAAGAGCCACGTGCTGTTTGATGTACATAAAATAAGAATACTACTTTTAACGTGCTAGTGCTAGTGTAAATGAATCGTACGGCTTAGCTTTTTCTCCCAAATTTAAGTGTGCTTCATATTCAGGCAAATTAAAGACAGGGGTTTGTAATGAGTTTATCACTTTTGAAGTTCAGTTTCTGTAGTATAGTAATGACCTCATCGCTATTTATGCATACTGACTGCAGGCTTACTCTTTCCTCGTTATTTGCCTTGTATCTTCAAAATGTAGTCTGTTCTAATAATTCAAACCCCGATACCTGACTGCATCACTTCCAGAAAGCAGGATACAAATAGGTCAGTGCAGTCGAGGCAGCTCCATCTGCTTAGTGCTACATCGTTCTTTGGATACAGGGAGGCTCTAGGCTCCAGGACAGCATTTCCCGAAGAACGTTTTCCTGTCGCCATCTCCTAGGCCGCTCTGCCACATACTGCTTGTGTCACCCAGCTAACGCGGTCAGGGACTCTGAGTGGAAGCATATGCTTTCTCTGTCTTGCCCTGTGTTTTTCAATGTTCAAGCGAGCTTAAAAATTTACAGGTTTTAAGATTTAAAGTCTCACTTTCCTGTGTTTTATTAAAAAAAAAAAAAAAAAACAACAAAAAAACCCCCAAAAACCCCCAACCAAACTTCAAGTTAATTTTAGTCTGCCTGAAGATTTGTTATATTTTCTATTTATGGAGTCCTGGAAAAGCTTTAATTTTTAGTCAGTTCTGAGATCACAGATTTGATGGTTGCCTTCAGGTAGCATACTAGTGGTGTCATTTTAATCTTTGGAGTGATTTCACAGGAGATACTCGTTTGAAAGGTTTTTGAAACAGTTCTGTTGACTGATTTTTTTTTTATTATTTTTCTCCGTCTGACAGAAAAGGTCATTCGCACCTTCAACTCCACTGACTGGAAGAAGATACCTACGAGAAAAGGAAGCTGTCATCACTCCTGTTGCTTCAGCAACACAAAGCGTGAGCCGGTTGCAGAACATTGTGGCTGGATTGAAAAATGCACCAAGTGAACAACTCATAACTATTTTTGAGTAAGTACGCCCACTGCCACTGCTCTCGTTCAAATGGAATCTCATCTTTTTCATGCTTGTGACTGCTCTCTTGCTCAAATTTGACTTTTATTTGCAGAATATTTTTGTCTCTGTGTATTTCTAGTTGAAAGATCTGTTTTCTAGGTGATCTTCTGGAGGAGATTGTCACCATGGTTGTATTAATGTAGCTTTAGTTTTTGCTAATGTTAATTTAGCTCTTTGCTTGAAAACCACATGTTTGTTTAAATTTTAAGCAAGTATGACTCACTTACTTGATACTGGGAAATCATAATACTGACCATTGAACACAACCCCAGTCTTTCATGATCACCAGTTGTAGGACAGAGTCCCAGTTATATAAATCAACCTATATTTTTGGACACGCGACTGCATGATGGCTGTAGTGAAATGCACATGAAAGTGTTGGTGCATAAGCAGATGAGTATAAACAAAATAGTAGATCAGTGCTGCTTCATAGCTCATGAAAAGCAGTAATTTAATAGTAAATGCCTGTAAAGCTGTTGGGAGTTTGCCTAACGTCTGTGCAAATTAAGGCCTTGCTGTATTACAGTGTAAGGCCTCCAGATACTTTTTATTAATTAGAATGGACATTTTCTGTTGGCACTTAATTTTGAAGTGCAAAAGTAATGGTTTTTCTAAAGCAACCTTCATAAAAAGGTGAAAATTACTGCTTTATTTCTCATCTTTGGAGTTACGTATATTTTGAAAGTTTTCCTAGCACTTATTCTTAAAAGTTTACAAATACTCAGCAAGATGCATTTTTATTTTAAATGTTTCTCTGATTGTTTTTTTTAAGGACTGTTTAATATTATTTATATCACACAATTAATACATTAATGTGTCTGCAATCTCTAATGAAAAATGTGTGTGTCTGAGTAATAAACCAGTCTGTCAAGAGATGTAAATATTAACATTGGGAAAATAGTTGAGTAAGCCTCTGACAAGAAATGTGTTGAGTGCTTTACTCATCTGGAGATGAGCTCTGTCTGAGGGGAAATGGAAAGAGCTGTGTTTTGGACTATGTGTAATATTCTATGCTTTTGAATATTTTCTCTTTCAAACTAAAATTCCTTGGAAACAAAGGGGGTGCGTTTGGTTGCCTGTTGTAGCATCCTTCCCTACTACCTTGCTCCTAGCAAGTATAGTTTTCTCCTGAGTGTGCTGCTGTAGCTCTTGCTTTCTCCTGCGTTTGTTCCAAACCTACGTAGCCTCTCTTAACTCTGTTAGGAAAGGAAAAAAAGGAAACAATATTTCTGTATGGTTTATGTTTTCCTCTGTTCTCTATGGTAATACAGGTTATTGCCTGATGAGGAAAGCTCAGTATAACTAGCTTATCTTTTTACTTGGGTGGTATTTTTTGTTGGTTTTGAGGGGTTTTTGAAACTGGGTGCTTATTTATACAAACCAGGCTTTCTCTTTGTCTTTTGCTTCAGGTCTTGTGCACGCAGCCCTTTGGAAAGCATTATAAGCAGAGTGAAAGAAATAGGCGAGACATTCTGTCGCAGCTACACTCAGTCAACAGATGAACAGCCAGGATCTCACATAGGTATGGATGTGAAATGCATGGGATGTCTCAAAACATTAAATCAGGGCAAATGAAATGCGTACATACACTATCGTCTAAGTATGTGATACCCTGGAGCTGGTTTTAACGCAGAATGTAACCAAACAGAAAACTGTTGCTGTCAAACAGAAAACTGTAAGGAATAAAGCTTTATTACAGAGTAAAACCAAGGTTGCAGTTCAAAATGGGATAAGCAAGAAAGCGTTGAAACTATAGCAGCTCTTAAAAATATTGTAAATTGTATTCATCTTAGATTTAAAATTTAAAGGAAACTGAATACAAATAGGAAAATTATTATTGCAACTGTCTGCAAAATTACATCACTAGAAATATTAAAATACTTAATCCTCTAACACATTCTAGAATTTTGTGCTATTCTTGAGACTAGTGGATTTCTGAACGTACTTTTTTATTTGCAAAGTTCATACGTACACATGTACGCACACTATTTTCTTAGAGAAGGGCAAGTGCTGATCAATTTAGTCCTAAGGCCATTTGTGCAAACAGCATTGGGCTTCATCTCTGTTGCTTTTAAATTTCAGATTTTGCTGTAAACAGATTAAAACTGGCAGAGATACTGTACTATAAAATCTTGGAGACTATAATAGTGCAAGAAACACGAAGACTACATGGGAAGGATCTGACTGTGAGTAAAGAACTGGCAAAAGAGGAGAGCACTTTCTGTAATCCTCTCTAGGGGGCTGTCTTCAGACAGTTCCAGGACGGAGCAGTCTGTGTATATTATGAATATATATGTGTATATTAAAAAAGGGGAAATATATTGCAGGTCCCTAAATGTAGTTTTTACTGCTATTAAAACTGGTCTAATTCTGGCATAACTAACAGTCTTAATTTGTGTTGCCTTCTAGAATCACAACTTCATGGACAGATAATTTTTATTCTCTTTTTTATCCAATTAACAGTATCAATACCTGATGTTAGACAGCAATGCATTTACTCTGCTTTGTTATTTAGAATAAGGAGGCCAATTCATTTGGCCACAGTATGAAAAACGTGATGGTTTTGGCACTGTTAGTCTACTTCTAGTCTTTACCATTCTAAACTTTCCTGTAGGAAGAGGAGATTGTGGAAGGTAGAGAAAAGCAGTAGCTCTTCTCTCCAGCGATAAGCTATGTAGTATTAGTGCTGCAAAATTCAAACTTTCCTGGGAATTCCTGAACCTCAGATCACTGACACTTTCTGTAATCTCTTCAGGCGCTCTTGGAACAAGATGTCTTTCACCGCTCTCTCATGGCATGCTGCTTGGAGATCGTGCTTTTCGCATATAGCTCACCTCGTACTTTTCCCTGGATCATTGAAGTTCTTGACCTCAGGCCATTCTATTTCTATAAGGTAAGCAAATAATGTCTTCGGACTGGATCTGTATTAAACGTGGCATGTTACTGGATTGGCAGTCGGAGAGGATGATGCTCTTCCTTCATAGGTAATCAAGTAGGAGAGGGGCTGATGTTAATGTGTAATATGCCTATTCTAAATTCTGGCTGTCAAATGTGTAAGGCCAGAGTTGAAGCTGAAATTTAAAGCAAGAAAACCATTTTGTAAATGGTACTTAACTGTAATGTGCTGTTGATAAACTTTTAGTTATATGTGTTTTAGTTTTAGTAGACCAAAGCATTCAAGCATATATTTTGGTGATATTTGTATTATTGACTGCAAGCTATAGTTCTGCTTATTAGTGATAAAATAGCAATAATATTCTTTGTTGCCTTTGGCTACTGCTACTTATCATAGGCTTGCTTTGTTAAATTCTATTTTCTTCTGTTTTGTTTTATATAACAGAATGTAAAATCTCTTTTTGTGGGTGTTCTGTTTCTGCTCTTCTTTTAAACCTCATTCCCCTCTGCCTCCACTGTCATTTCTGTTCTTTGACTTGTTTGATCCTTTTATCATCTATCCGTCTGCCTCCTAGTTTTACTAGATACCTAACAGCTTACTGTGGTTAGTCCTGAATAAATCAGAAGCAGTTCTGTTTAGACAACAACAACCAAAAATTTGGCCTTCAGGAGAGCTGTTTTATATTCTGTTCTCCCTTCCTTCTTTAATCCTCAGATGTAGGGCAGCAGCACAACTGAAACAAATCTGTCAATATTGCTGTGGCTGTTGGTAGCCTCCATCAATGCCAGATGCACTGGTGCAGATCCAACTTTGTGGAACAGATTTATGTTTGATATGAATTTTCTTTGCTATTCAGTTTACATTCTTGTGGCACTCTTACTTGACAAAAAAATCACTGTCACACAGACTTCACACAAGAGAGCCAATATTTATTATTCCACTTATGCCATTTGTAACTTTGTTCTTTGGGTGCTTATATGTAGTTATAAATAAGTAAACACATCGTTAAGTCCTCCAGGGAAGTTTTATGGCATTTGCATCTCTGGAGCTTTAGAAAAACAGGCTGTTTGTTCCTCTCTCAGAAATAACATAAATAAAACGGATCTCGCATTGGAGCATAGGGCTGGGGTATGATATTTCAAGGGCCCTTTCAACTCTTTCAACCCCGATTTGTACGTGTTAATGATTCTAACCTTTTTCTTAAATGAAACTTTGAAACAGTTTCAACCCTTTTTGTTATGGGCCACTTTTTTGAAAGGAAGGAGACCTTAAATGCTGGGGTTCTCACATATCCAGCCTAAGCAGAAATAACCTGCTTTTATTTTCTTGGGCGTGTTGCACGAGCGCTACGTGTGCTTAGTGCTTTCGGTCTACGTGCTCAGCGATGGTGAGAGAGGGCCTTTAAAATTCTTTGGGAATGAGTTGTTCTGCATTGACGGGACATCTGCTGTGCCTTCCCAACTCCTGGATTTGCCTTTGGGAAAGGGGGTTAAAAAAAGAGGGATCAGAAGAGCATTGGGGAAGATTGAGACGCAAGGAGGAGCCTGGAGCATTCTACATTGAAGAGAAGTTTTGAACAGGATCCTGAAATGAATAACGATTTGATAGCGTTAAGCATGAGTGATATGACTTTGCTTTTTTGCGTGTGTCTTGTTGCCATTAGGTAATCGAAGTTCTGATTCGGTCTGAGGAAGGACTTTCCAGAGACATGGTGAAGCACCTCAACAGCATTGAGGAACAAATTCTTGAGAGTCTCGCCTGGACGCGGGACTCGGCACTCTGGAATGCCCTCCAGGCCTCGGAAAACAAGGTTCCAACCTGTGAAGAAGTATGTTACCTGTTTTCCTTTCATTAGGAAATGCACATTCTTTTTCTTACTGTTGTTTCATACAGAAAACTGTTCAAATGAGATAATTGCTACAGAAAAATGTCTATTAATAGATTGGCACAAAGAAGGGAGATCTATTTGTTGTCTTACAGTGACATTTCTTATTTCTCAGGTAATATTTCCCAGTAATTTCGAAGCAAGCAATGGAGGAAGTGGGCTTGGGCATTTGCCTATGATGCCAATATCTCCTATAATCCATCCTCGAGTAAAAGAGGTTCGGACAGATCTTGGTGGGACTTTAAGACGGGGTATGTTCAAGGTTTCTGATATGATTTAAATGTGTGAATTGGGGAAGAGGGGGTTTAGACTTCTTTATAATTGCAAAAAGCAGTCTTGAATCTGAATTAAGCATTCAGAATTGTGGAGTTTTGATCATGGGAAAGTGTAGATGCATCTGGTGAAACCATTGCTGTGTGTTACTGGCAGCAGACTTTGGTGGTGATGCTTCGCTTGTGAACTGGAGCTGGGTTTGCTGCTGTTTTGATGCAAGGGTTACTCTTGGGTGAGTTGTCATCTGACAGCTTATTGTCTTTTGCTATTCAGATTTTTTCAGGGTTTGGTTTTTTTTTGTGTTCTCAGTGAGATTGACTGGATTTTAGGTAACTTTTAAATGGAATGACAGAGCTGCATTTATTCCTTCTTCCTGCAGAACTTTTTTTGTAGGGGGAGAGGACAACACTTTGTCTGCAGTATTCTTTCCTCTGAAGAACTGCCTTGCTCTTTGCAGATTCCCAGGTATCACACAGAATTGCCTCTTGACAGTGAGGGTGAAGAGGCAGTGGCAGCACCGCTGTTGCTTTTTTGTACTCCCCTGGTTAGGAATTGCTGCTTTTGTTGTATCCCAAGCAATAGTCCATAGGTTCTTGTGGTGCTGTATGGACTGATCGGTGGTGTCATGTCGTCTCCTTTCGTGTTTGTCTGGCAAATTGTGTTACAAGACTGTTTGGTTTTTGTTGTTTTAAATGCTCATTAGGAAAGAGAGGTATAAGCAGTTGCTGTAGATGTTACGGTGAGTTGTTTGATGGAAGGGAAAGCAACTTGGAGATGGTGTCTTGTATATGGGTAGGACTGTGTGAGACTTTATTTTGTATATGAGAATCTGGTACCAAACGCTCCTCCTAACTTCAAATGGGAAATGGTGGGGATTGGAAATGTTTCTTTGCCCCCCCGGTACCAAGAAAACCATCCTGGCAGTTAGAAGTGAGGTCTCCAGTTAGTATTGCCTGGCCAGTTAGCCAGAAGGTTTCTGCTTCGAGGGAAATCAAAAACTGCTGTCACTGGTATCCTCGCAGGTGGCTAGCAGGCTTCAGAAATGCCAAAAGCCAGAGGAACAGAAGCCTATAAATTAGTATTATGTACTTTGGTCTTACACCTGGAGCAGAGTTTTGAAAGCAACAGAAAAGCCTGGGAGGAACTGGGGGTGGATGAGGGTGGAGGCTTCTGTCTGGCTTAAGTTAGAGAGTTTAAAAGCCAGAACACATAGAAGACAGCACATCCAGGGGATGTGGTCGGTGTTCCCGTAGAGGAATGTGTTTGGAGGAATAGCACATGCAAATATTGGTAATCTGCTAAGCAGACTGGAGTAAGTGTCTGTAGTCCTGCATGTTCCTCAGTCTCTGCAAATTAGCTTGGTTACTCTTGTCTTCCGTGTGGTGCCTGATTGTGAACCTGAGCTGTGTGGGATGACCACGAAATGAAAGGAGACAGGCTGTAGGTCTTGTTCATATCGCACAGGAACTATGAGATCAGTTCTTAACTAGAAGTGATTTCTTGTACTCCAGTTTTGTGGTTTGAGGATTAGCCTTTTCCCCTCTGCGGAAAAGTATTCCTGTTAACCTGCTCCTCTTAATGCTGATTTTGGGGTGGTTTTTTTTTTTTCCTCCTTTGCATACTAGACATGCAGCCGCTGTCACCAATCTCTGTTCATGAGCGCTACAGTTCTCCTACAGCTGGAAGTGCGAAGAGAAGGCTCTTTGGAGATGACAGCCCCAAAGAAATGCAGGTGGAAAAAATTTTAACAGAAGGAACTAAGTTGACAATTGCTCCAGCTGCTGAAAATGCCTCTGTTTCTCCTGGCCAAACAGTACTGACCATGACAACAGCTGCAGTACCGGGAAAAACGGCACAGAAGGTTACTATCCCGCTGCATGGTACGAATTCTTCCCATTTCTCTTCTTTACTAGATGTTTTGCTTGCTGTTAAGATCTGCTTAGACCGACCACGCATCTTGAACATGTATTGCTTTTTCTTTTTATAAGAACATGTATTGCTTTATTAAAAAAAAAAAGCTTAGGTTTACATCTCCTCCCGTGGAGACATCTGATACCTGACAAGCATCCCGAGATTCCTCCTTGTGAAGTTTTGAGTTCTTGCTTCTTCCAGTTACATCTCAGCACAGATGAAGCAATGCTTTGGTTCTCAGCTCCAGTAACGATTTACTACTGTTTGTCTTAACTTTGGTCTATTACAATCTTAAAAGGCTCTGGAATTTCTGGATAAGGACTACATAGTAACATTAGCACACTAGAGGGGGATTTTTGTTTTGTTGAAGTTGGGAGATGCTTGAATATTTCTGAAAATGATACATGAGAAATGAGTTTTATAGCCTTTTTTAATTTAAAAATTGGGTCTCTAGATAAAATTAAAAATCTCCACTTTTCATGTTTAAGGAGATTTTCAGCAAAAGAATTTGCTGAGGAAAGTAATGAGAACTGTATATGATGTGCTGTCAGGTTTGCACAGTAATAAAAAAAAAGGGTTGCCCACCTCCCCCAAAAGAGTGAACACTGACTACAACAATTGTGATTTCTTGTAAACTTTGTACTTTCAGAGAGTTTTAGAAATGATCGTTCACATTCATGGTCTTCCTTTAAGTGTTACCAGAAATGTAATTTTTCATCATTTCTGAAGACTCTGAGGGACAGAGAGTTTTTTTAGCAGAGATGTCTCTAGTATGAAATGTTTGTGAATGAATTTGATTTGCAATTTAACTCTGCAGCACGAGGGGAGCAAACAGTTTATTTCTGGCTGTGTATATCATCTCCAGGTATTGCAAATGAAATGGGTGGGATCACATTGATACCCATTTCGATGAATTTAGGTCAGCCATGTAAAATGGAGGCTCAGGCTCCCTGCCACCCTCAGGTCAATCAAGCACAAGAAGCACATCTTTCATCAGCCAGCAAACCAAAGAAAACGGGATCCTTGGCACTGTTTTACAGAAAGGTAGGTGTCTTAGGAAGTCGTGCTTGGCCTCTGCTCCTGGCCATGCTGAAACTTGCCTATTTGTGCGGGTTTCGTTACCGTTCAGTCTTTATGTAACATTCCTTTTGCGTGAGCAGTTCTTATGTACCTGGGAGGAGAAGGGAAGAGATGTTAAGTGTTGCAGAGAATCCAATTTTCCCCCTTCCCTTCCCCATGAGATGTTTCATCGTTTTTTTTTCTTTTAATTAGCAGCTTCTATAAATAACTACCCAAGAAATAGTGGTAGTTTTAATTTCTCTTGTCTTTTTACTGCCTCCCGCATTTGCAAGGGTTAGACATATCAGAAATGAGATTATCCTCCTGTGTCAAAACCGTACTGGTTTTTCTGAGGTCTACCCAGTCATGCTGGTCCTGCTGGTATGGGGCCTCAGAAAGCACACTATCTAAAAGTTTCTAGAAAGAGGGAAGGAACTTCTTGAAATAATGAAGGATTTAATGGATAAGTTAAGAACTGGATGTGCTTCAGAGAAACTTCAGATTACTTGTTTCTAGTTGCTCTCATTTCCAACAGGGAGCATGTGAGGGCTCTTTGGAGGAGGCAGGGGTAACTGGCCTAAATGCCTGCAAAGAATATATGGCTAAATTTCTAAAAAAACATTAGAAGATTTTTTTTTTTGCTGTTATTTTCTTACTAGAGAAGTTATTTTCAGAGGTTTTTCCCTTTTAGGGTATCTGTATTGTAAACCTAGAGAATTCTATGTTGAACAATCTTTGAGGTAAATCTTTATACAGAAACTGATTCCTGGAAACGCTTGTAAGCCACATCCTGTGTCTGAATTATTGGTTCTTTAATTTTGATAGTGACAGTCTATCTTTCTCTCTGAGAATGAATTAAGACTTGATTAGCCAGCTGCCAGGCGTGAACTCGGACTGCATTTTGGACGCTTTACTCTCAGTCGGGGAATACTTAGGCTGTAGCCCTGTATTTGACAAACCATGTGGTAGGCAACATATTCCTCTTAGTTATGAAGGAGACCTAAAATCTTCACTTAAATATGTCTTTAAATCTTGACCTATTTACAGTGATCATCATATTCAAAATTTTCCCTACTTTCCCTTCTTGTGAAAGGAAGTGAAAATGAAATGAACTCTTTCTGCTTTCCAACATAAAGAATGTGCCTAATTGCTATCCATGAAGTGCAAACTTCTGAAATCAGTGGAAGGAGTCTAATGTGTACTTGATGGTTATTTCAGGATTTAAGACAGATTTTTGGGAATCAAAAAGAAAAAAAGTCATCAGCTTGCTAATCTAAGATTATACTTAATCATAATTGAAGTATGTCCCTTCTTTGTGCTTTTGGAAGTGCTCCATTATAGTGAGTGATAGACTATAGAAGCTGTAATCATAATGTTTTTAACTGGATTTCCTATAAGCATTAGAGATCCAACATCTGAACAGTTGCCAACTTAGTCTTTGAAGATGTTGTCTTGGGCAGAGGGGGGGAAATTTTGCAGAAATGAACTATTCAAATATAGAACAGCTCTACTTTGAGGACTTCCGCTTTTGCGGACTAGGTCAAGCTCATTTGGCTTGACTGTTTATTGTGGGGCTTTTTCTTCCAGGTTTACCATCTGGCAAGTGTGCGCTTGCGTGATCTGTGCTTAAAACTGGATGTTTCCAATGACTTGCGCAGGAAAATATGGACATGCTTTGAATTCACATTGGTTCATTGTGCTGACCTAATGAAGGACAGACATTTGGACCAGCTCCTCCTCTGTGCCTTTTATATCATGGCAAAGGTAACATGTAGTTTTAAGAAATTAAGGGAATTCTATGTCAATTGAAAATGTAAATTGTGTTCACAGTTTACAATTTGATTGCTTTATTCATGTCATATTACTGGAGGGAAGGGAGAAGTCCTTTCAAGGAGTGGATGAAGTCCCAGTATATTTTTTCCTTGTTTTGCATAACTTTAAATGTTCCCATCAACCAGCCAGTTAGTTAAGAGAGGATTTTTCTTCTCTTCCTGAGCACGTTCACAATGAGCACTGGTCAGCATAGGCAAAGCGGTGTGTGGTTTCATTGCCCCATATTTGTGTTTCCTATCCTGTTCGTCATCTTCAGGGTCTGTGTAATCTGAACTAACGACACCAGAATATTATGCAGGTAAAAAATCTACAGGAGTTTCCAGCCTTTGGTGCGGATGGAAAGTTTCTATTCCACCAAAATCCTCTTAGCTTTTGAAGATTCAGGTTGAGGAATTGAGCTGGTTGCCTGTTACCCGTACTTCTTCATTTCTTATTCAATTTGCCAGTATTGATTTAAGATGTTATTGAGCTGGATTATGAAACTGGAATATTGGTTTGACTTAAACTTGAGAGTTGATGGTTACAACGGCCATCAGCTCTGATTCAGACACGAGTTCAGGAAAGTGAAACTAAGCCTAGACTCCTCTAAGACTGGGGATGGATTACCTTTTCTTCTTGAGACAAATGTAGAGGAGCACCATCTGTGGAGGGAAACTGATGTTCAAATTGTGACTAGTTGTGCTCTTAACTGTAGCATAGCTTTGGCTCATCTGACATCGATACTGACAGCTGCAGAAAAGCAAAACCATTGAATAGTCAGTGCTCTGTATTTTATCCTGTAGTTGGTCAGCTGGTTTCGTTTTGGTTTTTTTCTAATCATCTTCTGAGTGCTGTCTCCAGTGCAGTGTGAGACCTGACAATTTAGCCAGACTTTGATACATTCTCTCCTAGCTCCTACTGCAAAAAATGCTGCTCATCTGCTATTAAAATTAGAGATGCATGGCTGAAAAACAAAGTGCTTTAACAAACGAGCTATTTGAAGTACAAGAGAGCTCTGAAATTGCATGTGTGTATATCCCTGCCTAGTGTTTTGTTCAGGATTTCCTCACTTTCTGTTAAGAAAAGATAAGGGATCCAGTTTCAAAATTTACAAATATATTTCCTTCTTTAATTTTTAGTGTCACTAGAAGAAAAGTCAGAAAAGGAATAATTCCTAAGCATCGCAAGGAACAAAAGTCTTTAGTAGCTAAGAAACGAGGAATGCCTGAACAACAAAAAACGCTTGGTTTTTCATATTCTCACCACTAGAACTAAGTTTTAAAATAATGTATTCATAGTAATACTCACAAAAAAGCTGTGTAGAGGGGAGCTAATTGAATAGACTGGACCTGAGCAGCCCGACCTTGCTGCTTGCATTTGGTCTTCAACTGCCTTTTCTTTTCCAGGTAACCAAAGAGGAGAGAACTTTTCAGGAGATAATGAAAAGTTACAGAAATCAGCCACAAGCAAACAGCCATGTGAGTAAATAGTACTGCCTTTCCTTTGTAAACATCTGAGATCGAGGTGGCTTTTCAAATGTTTATTCTGAGAAGGGAAAAGTCAAATCCTCTTCAGTGTTATATTCATTCTTAGACAGATTTCATCTAGTCTTCTGACTTCCTTGTTTTCCTTGACAAGAGTGTTTTTCCCTGGTGTCCTGTAGGTTTATAGGAGTGTCTTGTTGAGAAATATTTCTGCCGATGTCCTATTGGACAAAAACGCAAACCAAGATGTGGAGATGGCAGAAGGTAGGTACAGCAGAGTAATCTACTGTTTCTAAAAATGTACTTGCGGGATTTTAAGGCTGAACTGTCAAGTCATAAGGAGAAGTGAAGCAAGTTTTAGTTTTAAATGTATTAAAGAAAAATAAATGTATTGGTGAAAAAGAAACCATCTTGTCAGTAGCCCTCACATGTGTTGGATATGGAAAATACTCTTCCTAGTTGGAAAAATTGTTTAATTTCGTTCTTAAATTTGGTTGCTTGAAGTTTCCTTAGTGTGTCAGTGATCCTGTAGTTCTTCTTGGACAGCAGCTCTGGTTAAGAAAGAAGAACAGTACCTGGAATAGTATGACAGGTGTTTGTTCTTAATATCGCCTATCCTGAAGGTTTAAATAGGGAGAACTTGTTTCAGAAAATAAAAATGGTGACACTAAGACCACCATTTTCTTATATTCAGGTTTCTTTTAAATAGCTGATATTTTCTTTGCTCTTGGTTAGAAGAGAAAAGGGATAAGAGTAGTGTTTGAGAAAAGCATGAAAATTGTGCCCTGCCCGTTTTTAGTGACGTGTCAGGAAACGGAGAGATCACAAGCCCACGTATGAACCCGTGAGCAGAGTAGATCTGCAGCTAGCATGCACGCAGAAATGTAGAGGACTCTTCTGGATGGTAAATTCCCACTGTGGGTAGGGTTCAACTGCTTGCATGAGTATTAGAGCCATTTTTAAATGCCTTTTGAGGATTCCACTGGGGTGCAGGAAAATGCTGCTCTCCTGTAGGGTCAGCATCGTCTCCTAGCAGCTCCACAGTTCTTGGATGTCCTAGAGCATCTGAAGTGGTGCTGGGCTCCACTGTTTTGCCAAACACGTGTACTTGGTTACAAAGTTCTTCAGTTACTTTTCCTGCCAGACTTTTTCTTCAGTTAATAGACTTGGGTCTCCTTTATCAAGTATTAACTCCCACTCTTTTGACACCAGCTTACAGGAACGTGTGCTTGAGTTGGCACACAAGGCAGACGCACTAAGGAGTCACACCTATGGGTGTCAGCTGGAGCTTTGATGTTTATCTTGTAGTGCGCTTATTGCAAGAGGCTTTATTCTGTGTTGCCCTGGTTTGCTTGGCAGCAAACAGTACAGAGGATGAAACAGAGAAGGTTGTATTCAGTGGCGGTCCAGCTTAATTAGGGAAGAGAGAACTTTAACAGAAATAGACTTGCTGTGTGGCTGCAGCTTTTTCCACTGAACAGCTGTTTCATAATATGCCTGAACAAGTGGTGTCACGGCTTCCTCGCAGCAGACACGAGTTGAGGACAAAGCTGCTATTTGCCAGCCGATCACTAGAAACTTTTACAGAAGCTAAAAGCTGGGAGTTGTCAGACTGCTTAAAACTTAGTTTTAGGATCAACAAATGGCTTTGTACCACTCCCCAAAATAAGCGTGGCAAAAGGGATCAGTTGTGTTGGAAATAGCTGTAGCAAAAGTTTCTAAGTTTGGAATAAAGATTTACTTTAGCCTTTGTAGCCATAACCTACTAGATTGCTAGCAGCGATTTGTAGCTCTTCCTAATGTTCACAACCACCTACAGCACGCCCTGCTCCTGTCTGAAGCACATTTCTTGAATTTGTCTCATTAACTGGTCGATTTATGGACAAGTTCTTGTTAGTTGGATATTGTAAGTTGGAATTGGAAGCGCGCAGTTTGCTGATACTGTGTTTCTGAAATCTGAAGCTGTCTCTTATTGTTAGACTTGTCTGTGAAAACTGGCAGTTCCTCAGGACGATCAGCAGCAGAGAACTCCAGGGAGCTGGGAACTGAGGAGAGAGGAGATCTTATTAAATTTTACAACGCAGTCTATGTAGGAAGAGTAAAATCATTTGCACTGAAGTACGATATCACAAACCAGGATCATGTAGTAAGTAAAGTATTTTGGAATTTTGCTCTATCTAATAATCAGACACAGAGTTGTTTTTCCTGACAGTTAAACATATGCCAATAATTTTGTTCTGTTGTTCATCTGGTGTGGTTACAGAAGTCAAACAGTTGTAGGTAATGGTATGAGGACTTGCTTTAACAGCTTTTTCAAGAGGGCAGGTGCAGTTCCATTTACAACCCCAGTTTCAGCTTCTTTATATCAATGCGACACCCATTTGCTCAGATGCCTGTGGAACATCTGTGTAACACATCTGGAAAATAAATTTGTTCTGTTTGGTGGATACTTGATCTATTGTTTAACCATTACATGATAAAAATCTTCTAATAGACGACCTGGGAGTGTATTAATCTTTCCTTCTGTGAAGTTACTGCTCTTCAATATCTTCTGATTCAGCTCCTGTCCAAACTTGTCCTCTCTTGCAGATGGAAGCCCCTCCCTTGTCCCCATTCCCCAACATCAAGCATCAGCCAGTGTCTCCTCGACGGATTTCACAACAGCACTCTGTTTACGTTTCACCTCACAAGAATGGCGCCTGCTTGACCCCTCGAACTGCACTACTGTATAAATTTAATGGGAGCCCTTCCAAGGTAGAAAGCCAGAAGGTTGAAAGGGGTCAGTTTGAGGGGGAGTTAATTAATCACCTAATTAGGATGTGTTCTATTACAGTGAGGTTTCATTGAACTAGTCTCAGTTTGTGGTGAAGGGTAGAATTCTTTATGTGGAATCAATCCATCACTTGGCAAGTTCTTGTTCTCAGATAATGAAAAACCAGAGCAAGTTTGAAATGGAGTTGTAGTAACTCATGATTTTTATCTTGATCACAGAGCTTGAAGGACATCAACAATATGATAAAACAAGGTGAACACAGGAGTAAGAAACGAGCAATAACAATTGACAGTGACACTGAATCCCCTACAAAGCGACTCTGCCAGGAAAACGATGACGTTCTACTTAAACGTCTCCAGGATGTTGTCAGCGAAAGAGCAAATCATTAAAACTCCCGGTTTTCTGCAGGATCTAAAAGCTATGAAGCTGGATACAGCTGTTGTGCTATTTATTTCTTGCTTTTGTATACAGATAACTGCCAAGTTTCTTTAACATTGAACTTTTACCTGACTTCCACAGGATGCAGCAAGCAAGGGTTAAGCAGTAAATGCCAGGGAATGAGAGGTGGTGACGATCTTCATTCCCAAGGGCCATGCTGTGCTATGTTTGAGCTGTGTTAGCAAAAGAGTGTTCTGTAGAAAGCCATATTGGATGTTCTCAAGCCTAATTTAGAGCATTGCGAGTTCTGAGTGTAACTCAGCTTCTAGTAATATTGGGTTTATTTTTGGAATAAGAATGATAAGGAAACGAGTGAAGCCAGTTAAGTTTCCTCAAACTTTTGGTGTTTGGGGAAGAAACTTTAAAAGTGCCTTATTTTAAAAGAATGTAGAATTTTATGCATTATTTTACTGTGGAGTAAGTGGAGTGGAGAAAAAAATCAATTGTTTAGCCTCGGGAAGAGCTGAGCAGTTTTGAACTGTAGGATTTGTGCTGTGCTCCATCTCCTGTGAGAACTTCAGTAAAAGCGTACGTTACGACGTGAATCAGAGAGCTTTTGCAATAACAAAGGCAATGATCAAAAAGTACAAATAGGAGTGACTTAAACTGGACACTGACATCTGAGAAAGCACTGAGAAGCGGTTCAGTGAGTCTGAATTACCTTCCTGTTGAGCCGGTGAACACTGCCACGAGAGCTGCTGCTCTCCCGTTGGGAGCCTGATAGCAGCCCTGCTGTAGAAGCTGTTCATACGTGTTGCGGCTTCCCCATGAAGAAGTAAGAGCTGGTTACAGTTGGAAAACAGCTGGGGCTTTGGCCATCTTCCAGCTGTTCAAATGCACAAATTCATTTAACAAATTGTATCTCTTCATTTTATTTTTTCCTGAAGATCTTAGCCTCTTGTGTAGTATCTACACTGAATGTAAGCCCATCAGATAAGGCGTGTTTGTATATATGGGGTTTTATAGCTATTAAATGCTTGGATTCATTGGAAATGTATACACTCCAGCATCCAATTCTTGTAACTAAGTTTTTAACACTGAGGGATTTGGTAGGGTTTATTTTACCAAAATGGAGAAAAGTCAAAGTTTGTTCATTACTGTAAATCAGTAGCTTGATCTTACTTCGTAATTGCATTTAAGATTAGAGCCATAGAGAAACTTCTCAGCACTGTATTTTTTCAGTTTATGTGTATATTGAACTGAAAAAAAATAATAATTACATAGGACTTGTTTAAGGAGCTCTGTTCACTTCATTGTTTGGTTTGTTTAGTATGTGCTGTGAGATCTGCAGTACCACAGTTCCAGGGAAGAACACTGCGGTGATTTCAAGCAGTCTCAGCTCAAGAATCTGGCTGGCAATGATGGAGGAATAATGTATTTAAAAGTGTACGTGTGCAGGGGCCCTACTCAGCAGTGAGTAGAAAGTTTACAAAGTCTGCGATTTGCTTTTGAGTTATTAACTACTTAAATATTTGATTTTTTTTTTTACTTTCGAAAAAAGATGCTTATTTCTGAAAGGTGTGACCATAGAGAGCTGCGGTATGAGGAAGTGGCCATGGAGTGGACTAGGTTTCGTGTAATTTTATTCAGATCTTGAGATAAAAAGTACAAGAGAAACAACCTTTCTGTCCCGATCTGCTCATCGGTGCTGTTACAACTGCAACCATTCAATGTATATGCTCCAGTCCCCTGTTGCGGGGAGAAATGGGGAATTCTGATTTAGCTTTCAGAGTCTGCTTTATTTCCATGGAAGATTGCAGCCTTTCGGATAGGAAACCTAGGATCAGGCTTAACAGCCAGTCTTTCAGCAGTATTGTGTGACAAGAGTTTAGTTGATTTGGTTTTAATTCAGCATCATATGCAGATCTCTCCTCACGTATCTAACCACACTGCTACTGTATTCTCTGAAACTGTAGAAGACTGATGGTGCTAAAATCCTTACTAGTTGTCATTAGGTGTAGTGGTTTTCATTAGAAAAATGAATGTACTACAACTGGATGCAGTTTGGATTTTTTTCACCTTTTTAGGTGATGATAGAAAAAATATTTTTGGGCTTGTTGAACAGCTAAAATAATAGCTTATATGAACATTTTGTAACGGTTTCAAAGTGCCTTCAGGTGTAAATATGTATTTTATAATAAACAATTAAAAAGTATTTTAACCTGCAGTCTTTCTGTGGTAATTCATTAAACAATGCTTTCTGTCTGCATTTTCTGTAATGTCGAAGACCTTAATTTTTATGCTCCCTCAGATTCCTTTGGGTTTTCTTTCAGTTTAAGTCCATTGTCTTTCAAGTGGTCTGTCTGCAGTGTCCTCCTGAGGTTCCTGTACTGTTTGCGTTTCGGTCAGATGCAATTTCTGGGAGGAGAAGGTGAGTAATATATTGCATGAAGCAAATAAAAAAACCCTGAAAAGGAGAAAATCCTGGAGCGGTAGGTGACGTGCCCGCAGAGGGAGGGTGGCTGTTAGACTCCCTGTTCTCGGCCTCCCAGTGCTGCGGCAGCGTGCTGCTGCTGCCTGCCCTCCTCCCAGGTGTGCACGTGTGTTCAAAACCAGCTTCGGGCAGGTTCAGATCTGTACCCGCAGGCTTCGTCGCTGCAGATAAACAGAAAGCTGGCATGAACTCAGATTTTTAAATGGCTTTTGTCATGCATCTGCTCTAAGGGGAGGAAAAGAGCCCAATTTGTGCAGATTCAGTTGTAATGACTTTTTTGAGACTGGAGCTTTAGTTTTAAAAGACCATAGTTACCAACCCAAAGGGATGCTGAGGGGCAAAGCTGTGAAAACGTGGCTGGCTTTTCTCTTTGTAACCTTCCTCTTGCAGGTAAGACTGCCAGCGAGGGAAAGCAGCACAGGCAGCGTGAAGTGAGAGATGAGGCGATTGTGTCCAAGTCTGGCAAACTGTGTGCTGTCTGCTAGGAGAGTGCTTTTCCCCAGCCAGATGGATTTTCACTAATTCTCCAACTGGAAATACCGCCTCCTTAACTCTGCTTGAAGTTGATTCAGAGCTTCCATGTTTACTACGGGTCAGTTTTCCAGAGAGTCAGAGGAAGAAAGGTTTAATAACCTTGCCTTTAACACCACCGGGAGAACCATAAATCTGCTGGCACTTTACATACAAGCAGTATGTTAATAATTAGGTTGCCACATCCCAAGAGGTGTTGTAAGATATGGCCTCAAGAAAATTTGTGGTTAGAGTGCAATTAAGCAGTGTGGGAAATTGAAACTGATTTTTATATTTAGTTTCCTGTTAGGAAATACTCTTATGTTCTTGTCCTGTGACTCAAGGAGGGTTTGGTTTTTATTTGATGTCTGAAGAGCAGTAAACAAGACTGGGGACACAAAAGGAGGTGCTATGAAGGAACTGAAAGTGTGTAAGTGCTGGGATCTCAGATGAGAGCAGCTGAGCATGTCTAAATCTGTCTCAAGGCCAAAGAAACTGAGTTTACTGTAATCTCCAAAGTTTACAATAAGCATATACCTCATCACCCATGTAGCAGTTCTTGAAAACAGGTGTCAGATGAACATGATGCCAAACTCTAAAACTTTTCAACTTCCTCAAATGACCAAAGTGCTGTGACAGCTGAGTCAGAGGTGGATTAGGCTTGCACTTCCCAACCTATGGGAGCTGGAGCTTGCAGCTGCCCCGCTCCACCTGAGCAGGAAAGCTGGGCAGAGCTGATGGGCACGGGGCTCACATGGTGCCTTGTCTCAAAGGTTAGTACACCTGAGTAACTGGGAACCGTTGGTGTAAGAGACAGTGACCTTCAGCTGCAGTAGCTTTACTGCAAGCACCCTTCCTGCCGTCTCCTACGTGTCAGCCATCATGGTTCCCAGTAACAGAAAAACAGCTTTGCAAGAGTTTAGTCGCAAGAACTGCAGCTAGTTAACGTGTAAATACAGGGCTTAAGCAGATGAGGTTGTGGAAGGAACTGGTGCCAAGTCACGGATGGCTTTGCTGTGAACTCTTCATCTCCAGCAGCGCTACCTTCTGCCAGTGAGTTTGTAGCGCTGCTTCACGCAGTCTAGCAAAACCAGGAAGGTGCTACTAGAAACATCCAGTGAAAAACAGAGCCCCTACAAAGGAATAATCCCTCTTCATCTTGGCTTTTAACATGTGCCTTTCTTTTTGCTTGTCATCACGTGGGCCCATTGGATTCATTTTGGGTTTCTGCACCAGCTAAACCAGGGTTTCCTGTGCGGCGGGAGGGGCTGGGAGGGTGCTCAGGCTGCCTCTGTTGCACACAGACACGTGCAAAGCTAAACACTTATTTCTCCCTTCCCCTTCTCATGTGCTTTGGTTACTTGGGACTTTGTGCTGCTCAGCAACGCACCCTGCCTAGCGTAGTATTTTCTTCCTACTCGTGAGGGTGAAACTGGTAACCTTCCATCTTGTTGCTATGCCACGTGTCCATCTGGTGTTGCATTATCTGCAGTTTTTGCGTTGATCCACAAAGGACGTCCTGCCGTTCCAGGGTATTCCTCTTGCTGTTTTCAGGCCACAAATGCAATGAGATACCTCTGGAATTTTTAAAAAAATTTTTTTTTGGATGAGCACTCCAGATGTATTGAGCCTGTGGGTGGGATGCATGTCCTTCAACTCCTTCCCCTCCCCAAAAAGCTCCATAGGTTATTGATATTGGATATTGAGCTATACTGGGCAGGTTTTGACACTGGTAGCGGTATGGAATGGACAAGTGGTGAATTATTCCTTAAAAGGACATTTGGGTGTCACCTCCCTCTGGGAGAGGGAAATGGAGAAGGACTGAGGCTATTTTATACGGTCGAGGTCCTTAATGGATCTTGGCTGCTCTTGTCTCCTAAGCTTCCTCTCAAGAGGAGCATTTCCTCTAAATGGGTGGGACTAGCTCTCAGCCAGACAGTTTTGTTTTGGATGGTGAGGACATGGTGCTGATGGAAATCTCGGAAAGCCCCAGAGGGGATGGAGAGGGACTCAGCCAAATGAAAAACAGGCAGCAAGCATTAAGTGCACTTTCCGAACAAGAGCTGAGAAGTGAGAAAGCAGAATATTCGCTTAGAAAAACAAATTACTGTAGCATGACAGTAGAACACGTAAGCTTTGCTACATACAGAGACCTCAAAAAAAGCCTAGAAAGGGTTTTTTGTTAAGATGATTTTTTTTTTTACATGTCTGAACTGTGGTGGGGGAGTTGTGAGGAGAATGCAGCAATTCCCAGCACTGTGCTGTGCTGGGTTGACCTTGAGTGGCTGCTAGGTGCCCACCCAGCCATGCTCTCACTCTCCCTCCTCAGCAGGACGGGGGCAGAAAATACAATGAAAAAGCTCATGGGTTGAGATAAGGACAGGAAGACTGCTCACCAATTACCATCATGGGCAAAAGATGCAACTTGGGGAAGATTAATATAATTTATTGCCAATTAAAAATAGAGTAGGATGAGACACAAAACCAAAATTAAAACCACCTTCTCCTCACCCTCCTCTTCTTCTCAGGCTCAACTCCACACTTCGCTCTTCCACCTCCTCCCTCCGCAAGCAGCTCAGGGGGATGGGGAATGGGGGTTGGGGTCAGTTTGTAACGCTTCATCTCTGCTGCTCCTTCCTCCTCATGCTCTGCTCCTGCTCTAGTGCGGGGTCCCCCATGGGCTGAAGCTCCTGCCAGGAGCCTGTTCCTGTGTGTGCTCTCCATGGCCCACAGCTCCCTTCAGGGTGTCTCTACCTGCTCTGGCGTGGGGTCCTCCACGGGCTGCAGGTGGGTATCTGCTCCTCCTTGGGGAGGAGGGGGACAGCCTGCTTCACCACGGTCTTCTCCATAGGCTGCAGGGGGATCTCTGCTCTGGCGCCTGGAGCACCTCCTCCCCCTCCTTCTGCACTGACCTTGGTGTCTGCAGGGCTGTTCCGCTCATGTTTTGTCACTCCTCTCTCTCCCAGCTGCTCCTGCGCAGTGTTTTTTACCCTTTGTTAAATATGTTATCCTAGAGGAACCGCTGGTGTTGCTGATGGGCTCAGCTTTCGCCCACGGTGGGTTCGTCTTGGAACTCGCTCCCCCCAACACGGGGGCAGCTTCTGGTGTCTTCTCAGAGAGGCCACCCCTGCAGCCCCTCTGCTACCACAGCCTTGCCATGTAAACCCAACACGCATGCCACTGAAGGATAACAGTCCTCAGACACGTATCCTTCCCCCCGGGGAGCCCATGCAGCGTCGCAGCTTGTGCCAGGCGTTGCAGAACTGACAGAGCGTGGAGGGAGCTCAGAGGTTGCGGGAGTTTGGACGTTCCTGTTGGCGCTGGTGACAGCGGTGGAGCCGAGGGCTGTCTGTGAGGAGGAGGTGCCCAGCACACCCGCAGTCTGTGGGGTTGCTGGGAGCAGCGACTGGGTGAGTGGGCTCCCCCAAAAGCAAATATACGGTCCCTTGGGGCACCGAGGTGTTAGCTTCATGTGTGGGGGGTGCGTCCCTGAGAAGGCTGGCAGGGATGGAGGGAGGCTGCGGGGATTTTGCCAGCTGCGCTCTGTGGGGTCTGTATTTGGGAGTCAAAGTCTCCGGCCCTTTCTGGGGCCTTTGTGGCACACAGAGGCCTTTTGTAGCAGAGCTGGTTTTGTGGATGTAGGGATGTTACTTGTGGACATGATGTCTGGAAACTAGCACATGCGTGTGTCTGTCTGTGACGGCTGTGGTGTCATCGTCATGGCCGTGAGCAACTGGGAGTCTGGCAGCTGGGGCACGTCTGGTTACATTGCCTGCCATGTCTTGGGAATGAGATCTTGAAAAAGTTGGGTTTGGGTGTCTTCAGCAGCATTGTTTGAGGGCAATAGCATTGTGGCATCGTGTCTTTTGGGAGCACCTTTGTGGAGGCTGAGGTCTGTGACCGTGCTGGGATTTGGGGTGATGAACGGGCCTTGCTGGTGCTGGTTTCCAGGTATTTACATCTGAATCCCGCACAGTAACCTGCCACTGCAGGGAGCATTGCTCATCTCGCCCCAGCAGCTCTGCCTGTTCCATGGCTCCATTGGCACCATCTGTGCTTTTATGTGAAAAACTGCTTGCCCCAGAAAGCAGCCTCCTATGTTGGACACAAGACACAATGGAAGATTGGTGAGAAGGACTGTAAATACACTCAAGTGACTTGCAGCTGGGGTGTTGAAAAACACATATATCATACTAATTGCTGTTTGGCCTTGTGTGTTGGACACGTAGGATATCTGTGTTTAGCTAACACAGGCCCGTGATAGACCCAGAGGCACCCTGTCGAACGTGCTTGAGATTCCTGCCCTGCTGTGGGAAGATCAAAGCACGGTGGTAACCTACACCTGTGAGAATCCCTGAAATACAGGTGAAAACAGCGGCTTCGGTGATCCTCTAGCAGGGACTGAGCTCTGCGCTGTGTCTCCGTTTCTGCTCGGGGATCCCCCGGTTGGCAAGGTAACAGAAATAAATTTACTCTTTGCATTTCATCCATTGTTCCAGAGATGGCCTCTGCATAACAGGTCACTGTGACCTGCTTCACATGTTCAGTGGTGGTTTGTGGGTGCTCTGGTGCCCCAGAGAACGGGGAAGGGCCGGGGCAGCGTGACGAGGCTGCCGGCATTGCCGGTACCGGCGTCTGTGGGACGGGGTGCCAGGGAGGCCTGGCGTGCTGCCCCGGCGTGCGGGCTGGAGGCTGCAGGTGTCTCGGGGAATTTTGCCTGTCGTCTGCTTTCCGCATCCCTCCGAGCCGCCGCCGCCTCTACCTGCGGGTCACGACCCAACGGCAGCGGCAAACGCACCCCTCGGCGGGGCCGTGCTCGGCGCCGGGGGCCCCAGCCAGCGCCGAGCCCTGGAGCCCACATCCGCCCCTGCCGCGGGAGGGGTGAGGCGGGCGCCGAGGGCTGGCGGAGGCTGGCCGGCCGGCTCCTCTCTGGGCCCGGCACAAGGTGGGGGGGCGCGGCTGCTGCCGGCCCTGGGGGACCCGTCAGGGGCCGCCCCCACACGGCCGTTCCCGCCCGCCGGCGCAGGGCGGGGGGCAGCGCTGGGCGCTGACGTCACCGCGGCGCCGGTCCCCCGCCGCGCCGAGCGGAGCCGAGCGGGCCCTGCGCTTGCGCGGCGGCGGTGGGATGGGGAGCCCGGCGGCGGGCTGGGGCACGGCTCCCGCCAAGCGGGCGAGGCGCGAGGGCTCCCCCGAGGGTCCCCGCGACCCCACGGCCAAGAGCGACCGCTGCGACCCGCGGCTGTGGGACACGGAGCGGCTCTGCCAGTACCTTGCGCGCTGCGGCTTGGGCGATCCCAGCCTGCTGCGCCGCTTCCGAGGTAACGGCGGGCCGGGGGCCGGGCAGCCCCTCGGGGCGGCCGGGCCCCGCCGCTGACGCTGCGCTTGCCCCCCCGCAGAGAGCAAAGTCACCGGGAGCATGCTGCTGGACCTGCCGGCCTGCGCCTTCGAGATCACCCGCGTGTGGTGAGAGCCGCCCCCGCGGGCCCGGGCTGCGGGAGGCCGCGGGGTGGGAGGGCGGTGGGAGGCAGCCCCGGCCCGCAGCGCCCTGAGGCGGCCCGCGCCCTGTCTGGGTGAGCCCCCGGTGCTGACCGGGCTCTGGCCGCTGTGACCGGCCCTTGGGGGGCCCCGCCGCCCGCGGGAACAGGAGGTTTCTCCTCTAAAACTGAGGAGGACGTTTAGCGAGGGGCTTCGCGGCGGGGAGGTCCCTGCGGGGTGTGTGACTGACCGGAGCTGCCGCGGGCGGATCTCTGCCTCGCAGGGCCCCGTCCGCAGTAGCCAGCTCCGGCAGAAAGTGGTTCCCTGACCGAACAGGACGGCTTTGTCCCGTTTCCACCCCAAATGCCCACGAGCTGGGATGTAAGGACGGTGGGCTGGCGATGGAGTGGGCTCTGTGCTGTGATCCGCATCCTCCAGAACACTGTACCGGTTCTGCTGATCCAAGCACAGCCAGCGCCATCCAGAGCAGAGCAGCTAGTTGCCCAGTTAACCACGAGAAGCAAACCAAGTCCATTTAAAAAGCTCTAATGAAAGTACCACCGGTAGCACAATAACCTTCTAAGCATTAATAGGAATGCCAGTGAAAACTCCAGGGTTTTGATGAGAACTTTCTTCTCAGTCTAAAGTTAATGCTGCTGACAGTAGTAGTAATGAATAGGCACTGCTCTGTGGAGGCTGGGTTTCACCCATCTCCCTGAGACAAATCCAGATGTTGAAATTTTAATCTTGCAACAGTTTCTGGGACTTTGCTCTTTGTTGTGCCTGCTACAATAGGGTGGACTGTTATGCACAAAGAGATTTTGTTGTGCGTCCTGACAGAATATAGGGCTGTGGGTGAGTGGCAGAGTTCAGTGGCTGCCGTGAGCTGCCCCGGCACTCGGCTGTGGGGAGTGAGCAGTCTGGCAAAGTCTTACTCCCAGCTCCGTAGCAGTCACCTGCCACAAGTACAGGAAAACTGAACGCTGTCATAAAGTACGCAAAGCGTTATTCCCAGCAGCGAGGGAAATTACTGGTCCCCAAACCCTTGTAATTTTTCTGGTGGTGAATATACTTTCTTGCTCTTCTGGACTGGAAGAGAGTATAAACGTATCCTGTTGTCCTGTGTGTCTGAAGGGCCCCCGCTGCCCTTCTCTGCCCTGCTGGGGTTGGTTTTGCTCACCTCTCCTGGGACGTGAGCCTGCTTGCTCACCACATACTTCCTGGCGCTTTTTAGTCTTTGAATGTCGTTTCTTTACTCCTTTGCTAACCTTGCTTATGCTGTTTCCTCCAAATTTCTCTCAAAACCCAACTGTTCCGCTCAAGCCACTTGCTAATGTTGTGGTTAGTGGACCTAAGGCAGTTTGGAGCGTGGTTACCTGGCGGGTGTATGCAAGTGCAGAGCTGTGTTTGTCTGCTGGGAGTTTTGAGTACTTTGGTGTGCAGGTTGGCCAAAAACGTGTCAGAGCTAATGCTGTGCTGAGGAGGAAGGGCCCCGTTTCTCATACACCGAGACATCCCAGCTGTGCTCACAACTTGCGCAAGGTGAGTTGAGAGAGCGGGCATCTGGGCATGGTCATCGGTAGAGAAAGAAAAGCTGGTGTGACTCAAGGTGACAAGGCAGAAGGGTTGCACTTTGGAAGAGGTAAGATGTTGGCAGGAGTCATTAAGGTATTTTTGAATTTTTTTTTTTTTTGGAAGAAGGGTTTTAACTGCAGCCGTTTGAGGTGTGCAGATAGAAACGGTGTGGTATCATGAGGAAGGCAGCTAAAGGCTTTATTTGTTTCTGAGGTATAAGGCGATTGTCTAATTGAAATAACAAGCAGGTGTATAGTTTCTGTTTAGAGACTACCAGGAAGCTGCTTGCTATTAGTACCTCGCTGGCTGTCTGAGCATCAAGTGCCCATACAGGCACTTGGACACACCGGACGTCTGCAGGCTGCTCCGTGGGTCGTCAGAAACTTGTAGGTCAGTCTCTGTTAGTGCTGAATGTGGGCAGGCAAGACAGGGGAGCGACCAAGTCCCTCCTAAGCGTGTGGTACAGGCAGTGGGGTCAAACGGCTGTGAAGAGAGTTCTAGGTGAAGAGGTACAGAGGGTGGATGGTGCTGGGGGTATGGAATGACATGCTTGTGGGTTTTCTTTTATAAGGTGTTTCCTTTGGTGAGATCTGACATCTTGTTCCTGTTAAGCTGAAGATGTTGTGAGTTGGATGAGAAATTGCTAGAGCCTTCTGCTTTTTTAAAACATCTCAACTTTGCGCTAAAGAATGATCCCTCTGCGTGTGTCTTTCCGCTGCGCACTGTGTCCTACAGTAGCTTCCATCATTCCTCTGTGACAGGCCGGTAATGAATGTGTATATTTAGTTCTCTGCCATTCCTGGACATTGAGTGGGAAGAGCTCGGGACGACAGGGGCCTGGAGAGAGTGCCATGGGTTTCCCATGGGTTCTCATGTTCCTGGAAGTGGATGTTGTGTGTGGCGTACAGCATGCCGCAAGTTAAATATGCGTGGTGAGTAGGGCTGTCTGGCTGACCTCTCTGGAGAAGTTACCTTCTTAATGGGTGCAGGAAAGGGTTTTTCTCATCCTTGTCACCTGTGGCAGGAAGGAGGGTGTGGACAAAGCAGGGAAGGGTGGTGGAGAGTGGATGGGGAAGTGTCAGTTTGTGAGTTCTCGCCCTTTCAAAGGCAGCTGGCAGTATTGCTGCTTTGGCTGTTGGAGGAACTATGCCTGCAAAGCCTTGGAAAACCACAGTACTAACAATGATTTGTGTGTAATCTCTTGGTTGAGGCGGTCTTACTGTGTAGACACCAGGTGAAAAATCCCCTGCTGTTGTTTTCCATCTGACGAAGGATGGAGAGCTCTCTGTGGTGCAGCCAGGACTGTATTGACAGCATGCTCTTGTCATCTGGAGGCCAAACCCAAAACAAGGGTTAGTGCTCCTGGAAGTAGGGCAAGAGGATGAGATGTGCAGGCCACCGACATGGTATGTCAGGCAGGGACTTCCCAGCCTCCATGGTCCAGCCTATTCCTTTTGCTGCTCTCACCCGTGCGTGGCACCAATGCGTCCCGGAGGTGAGTCCAGCAGACATACCATACAGTGCAGGGAGCTGTTAGCACCGTTCAATCCAGCCCTGCTGGAGGTGAGTTTCTGGAGCAAAGTAGGCTATGCTCTTTGCATAGGTTATTGTGTAATACACTGTGCTGTCGGTACAGAGCTGTCCTCTTTCTGTGTTCCTGTAGTTGCAGTCGTTGGTAATTTCTCAAGACAGTAGGTGCCCACACGCCTTCCTCCTTACGTACCCAACTATTTTCCAGTTAATTTTCTCATCACTCTTGAATTTTTGTTGCCTTTAGGAGTATAATCAAGTGCTTCAAACCAAGAGGCTGTGCCCTGTACTAGCAGTTCTGTTCCTTGCCTAGTGCTGGGTACTGCTTTGCACTGCCTCACCTTCTCAAAAATGTGATAAAGTCCTACCTCGTGTACTTGGCGTGATCCAGAGTATCTTTTTGGTCAATTGTTACCTGGGGTCTATTGCATGACTATATGGTGGTGGTGCTGTACCTCTTGCAGCATCGCAGCTCCTTCAAAGCCATGCTTGTGATGTTTGATCTCCAGTATTAGCATGCTTTGAAGTGACATCCACTGAAGACCTCACTTGTAATTAAGAACATGGGGATCATGTCTGTACATCAAGTTTGGGTGTTAATTTTTCAAGTCTGCTGGAGCGAAGATGCTCTAGTCCTGGTGTGGTTCTGTGTGGTAGGTAAGAGTCTTGTGAGACAACTTCTCAGAAGAAGAAAAACGAATGTCAGTGGCTGGAAGCAGACCGCTTCTGGCTTTGCTGTCGCTGGACTGTTTTTGAGCTGTGATGGAGACGTGTCATTTCTTATAAGCAGCAGTTGAATATTCTTGGTCTCATTTTCAGGACAGGCCTCAAAGAGCAGTTGCAGTTGCTTTTCCTGGGAGTGAAAGGATAGGTGTGTACAAACTTCTGGTTTGCTGGCCACAGAAGGGTTCCTTGGCTCTTCCACCGTGCCAAAGTCCATCTTCTCTTCTTAGCAAGGATGGGGAGATGCAGGTGGTCCTCTTGTCCTCCAGCGTTAGCTGCTTTCTGTTGCCCTGTAAATAGTCAGCCCTTTCAGGAACTGCCTTGTAAGTATCTGGGGGTTTGTGACTGTTCCAGCAGACTGAGCTGCTTGGGATATGAAGTGACACGCTGCTCTGGGCATCACCACCAGCGGTTTTCATCTTGCTTGCAAGTGGGGGCAGCTAAGGACTTGTGATCGTGTGAGCAGCAGAGGCTGCAGCCCAAGAGCTCCCCGGGAGGGAAGGGGATACTAAGTGGTTAAGACAAAAACTACTGAGACATCATATGCGTTTAATATTTTATGGGTTGTGAATTGTTAAATGATTCGGATGAAAATACATCGTGCATCAAGCAGACTTTTTTTCTAATAGTTGACATTTTATACTATTGCTTTCTGTTAAAGTTTGAATTGAAAGACCGTTGTAAAACTGATCTCAGGGTGGTTAACTGCTGAAGTGTGAGAGGTAGCGAATCATACTTTCTTGTGACAGTGTTTGCTGTCCTTGAGCAACATGGTTTCAGCCTCAGTATGACAAGGCCTGCAGACAGTTAATGGCAGCGGGTGTAACAGAGTGTATTATCTCTCCCTCCAGACTTGTCCTGCCTGTGCTCTTAGATGCCCATGGCTACAGCAGAGTACCTGCATCGAAAGTTTGTGTGTGCGTTGTGAAGGGGACCTTTAATAATGAATTAAAAACAACAGCAAAATATCTTTACAAAATAGAAGAATCGGTTCTCAGCAAAATTAGGGCATCTTTTAAACTCCGATGTTTCCGCTGTTGGAGTTGAAATTAATTTGTGTAAAATTCAAGTTAATTTGGCAAAAGTAAACTACTTCTAATACAGAGTTGATTAACTGAAAGAAATTTTTATAAAAATTGTTTATTGGGAATTTGATGTTTTAATTCAAGGAATTTTTCAACCTTAAAAAATGTCAGTTTTTCAGGCACTGATTGTTGTCTTTCCCATAAATTTAAAGGGCTTATTCCTAAATATGTGACTGTCCCTAAAAGAAATTGATGAAAAAAATGTGTATTTCCTGGTGTTTCCATTTCTCGGGAGAAGCACTTACACTGCTTTACAGACAACTTCTGTAGCAATTTGTTGTCTTCCTTGTACACTTGACTTCAGAAGGATAAGTGCTTTCAGCATTTTTCTGAAAATGCTGAAACCTGTATTTCCGTAAAAGAGTCAACAAATACCAGAGTAATATGAACTTGAACAAGTACTGCAAATTGTAGAGGGAAATGCATTGCAAACTTTGCTCTCGATGTCTTTTTTTCCTTTCTAGCCTCCCAGACGAGAGACTGAAAGTGCTGGAGTGCCTGAACAAGCTGAGACAGCAGCATGTGGACGTAATGAAGGTAGCCCCAGCGCCGAGTCGCGTCGACACCGCTCGCAGGGCTGGTGCTTCGCAGCGCTGCCTCTCTCCCTCTCTCTGCCCCCCCTCCTCTTGGCTCGGTGGTGCCAGCTGGGGCTGCGGTGGTGCCTTGCCTTTGCAGAGCAGCAAACTCAGAGCCCTTCTCCTTGATAGTGGGTGGTCTTTGAAAAACCACATTAACCAGAAAAATTGTTAAAATCATCAGCTAAGAGCTTTATGTGGGCACCTGGCGGTTGTGAGAGATTGAACAAGCAGATGAGCTGTTAGAAATGTGTTCAGAAGCTCCCCCCTTTCACATCTCTCTCTCTGGAGCCTCCCCTTGTTTTGTTGGGGCTTTTTTTTATTAGTTTAGCCCCAGGCCTGGGTTAACGGACTCCTTCGCACTTCCACTGTTTGCTGAGTCCAGCAGTTTCTCACAGTGGTGTATGTTGGTTTAACTTCAGGCCAGGGCTGCACGCACGCATTCCTTAGTCGTCTTGCACATCTGCTCGAGCCCTGTCAGCTCAGTGACCCAGAGTAGAGAGAACACAGGAAAACCTTATTTGCCTCAGTATTTTACCAAGATATGTGTGTGATGAAATGTTTTATCTGCTGTTTTGAGGCAAGGATTAAATGTGCATGTTTATCTTCTCTAGTAAGTCACTGTAGTTACTCATGTCTCTTAAAACATGTGCTTAGGGATGATCAGGGAGTACTTATTTCATGTTTCAGTTATCTTGGGTTTTGCATTTTGTTTTATGAAAAAGGTAAGAATCATAATATCCACACTGCAAAATTTCACTTGATTTTAAAAAACATGAACAATGGCAAGCCAAACACTTCTTATTGCGTATCTCAGACATGTATCGCAGTATCCTGCTTTAACTGGACTAGCACATTAATACACAGCAGTTTTCTTAAGTGTTAAGTTTTGGAATTACACAGGTGCAGATAACATTTTTAGAAATTTTTGCTTTAATTCCCTTGTCTTCTGAAATATGCAGCTTTGTCTTTTTTGATGTCGTGCTTAAGTAGTTCTCCCAGATAAATCTTGGAGTAGGGTAGGCAGGACATGACTTCTACAGGAGGAAACAGAACAATCGCCCTCTCCCACCGAATACCTGATCATTCTAGATATCCTTTACCTTGGTGCCTGTTTCCTTTCAAAGTCAAATTGTAAATGTCGATTCCACTATTGTTTGGCTTTTGTAGGTTTTTAACGATCCAATTCATGGACACATTGAAATACATCCCCTTCTTATTCGCATCATCGACACACCTCAGTTTCAGCGCCTGCGATACATTAAGCAGCTGGGTGGCACTTACTTTGTTTTTCCAGGAGCCTCTCACAACCGCTTTGAACACTCTATAGGGTAAGGTGGTGATGTCTTGCATGCACGTCTCTTGCATTTGGATTTCCCAGCCAAGGGGCATCGCTGTCTTTGAGCATTGGTGAAAACTGCTAGGGTGGCATTTTTGGTCTCACAGATGTTCCTGGATATCCTGTGTGATTATGGGCTGGTCCCTTGAACTTCATTTAATAAAGACAGATAAAGAAACCTACAAGATGGATCAACATTAGGCTTCCTCCCCTGCCCCTTCTTCTTCTAAGAATAATGTTAATTAAAAACTGTGGGTGCTTTATGTTCTTCCTGGTCAAAATTTGAATTTTAAAGCATAAACCTGGGAAGGGTACAGGGGCTGCTCTAAATGACTCGCCAGTCAGTTGTAATCCCCTTATATTGTCCAGCACAGCTAAACCCCATTTTATCTGTAATGTTTGCATTTGTTGCTATGTGTGCTTTATGCAGTCGATGGCAGATTGTCAGGCTGTTAGCTGTAATATAAGTTAAACAGAAACGGATCGTGGACACCAGGGTTCATAGAATGCGAGGTCGTTCACACTCCACAGTGAAGCTGATTAATGACAAATTTAAGCTTGTTTTAAAAGTATATCCCAAGGTGCAGAGAAATTAAATTAGTTTTTATTCAGGTGATCTGGCCAGCCTAAAGTTGGGTTTTTTTAGTGCTGAAATATTGTGGAGTAAGTCTGGCTTCTGTCCTGCTCTCTGACACTAACAAACTGCAAATAGCTATTGCAAAAGGGTCTAATCAGTGAGCCGGAATTGATCGTATGTGGTAAACCTGAAAAGACAAAAATGTGAGGGATGTAAACAAAGCTTTCACAACAGGAGAAAGAAAACTCCAGTGGTATCAACAACCTTTTCCTTTAAACAGTTCAATTAATCTATATAGTTAATCTTAGGAGAGTTGTTCTCAACTTGTATATCACTTTGAAGTGAAGTTTTAACACTACAGTGTTAAAATGGAAGTAGTGAGCTTTGTGTGCTCACTGGTCTATTAAAAACCCACCAAACGGTAAAATTTGGTCTAATGAAAGATACTGCCTCATCATATAAAACCTTGTCTTCTGGAAGGGAGGAGGACTATTGAGACAAGTGAAAAAGGAAGCTGGTGCAGAGCTTGTAAACAGTTTATAGGAGTATGTGCCGTGTGCTTGTTCCTGCTGTTTTCATATCAGGAGAACAGAGGGTCCCATTCAGTGAAATTCAATGTCAAGTCTAAAATGAAGGAAAGGAAGATAAACAATTGTCATAAGCTATTGTTAAAATAGCAATTTGAAAGAAGAACAAAACGCTTTGGTGGCTGTTGTAGACCTTTGCAGTTGCGCTGACTGGAGGTCAAAGGATGAGGTGTAAGCTGTGGCGCTTCAAGAGGCATGCTGTCAGTAATGCACGGCTGTTCGTTTACGCAGTTACTCCGTGGTTGTGACTATGAAATACTGCAGGATGCCATTGTCTCCATGTTTTGGGCGTGGTATCTCATGCTTTTTTGCTTTCAGATGTGTTACTGATGACTTCCTGTCTACTACAGGAAATAGTTTGTCTGTGATTCTCTTGCAGGTCAGGGTTTGAGTATTGGTTGTGTGCTACCTCTCAGACAAGGGCTGTGACTTAATGGAGCAAAACAGAACAGGTGAACTGCTCTGTTTCTGTTTAGCCTAAACCACTACTACTATATTCATGGTCTTTTTCTCTTTTCTTTCTTTCTTTCTTTCTTTCTTTCTTTCTTTCTTTCTTTCTTTCTTTCTTTCTTTCTTTCTTTCTTTCTTTCTTTCTTTCTTTCTTTCTTTCTTTCTTTCTTTCTTTCTTTCTTTCTTTCTTTCTTTTCTTTCTTTCTTTCTTTTCTTTCTTTCTTTCTTTTCTTTCTTTCTTTCTTTCTTTCTTTTCTTTCTTTTCTTTCCTTCCTTCTTTTCTTTCTTTCTTTCTTTTCTTTCTTTCTTTCTTTTCTTTCTTTCTTTCTTTCTTTTATTTCTTTCTTTTCTTTCTTTCTTTTCTTTCTTTCTTTTCTTTCTTTCTTTTCTTTCTTTCTTTTCTTTCTTTCTTTTCTTTCTTTCTTTTCTTTCTTTCTTTTCTTTATTTCTTTTGTTTCTTTAGTTTCTTTATTTCTTTTATTTATTTCTTTTGTTTCTTTCTTTTCTTTCTTTCTTTTCTTTCTTTCTTTTCTTTCTTTCTTTTCTTTCTTTCTTTTCTTTCTTTCTTTCTTTTCTTTTCTTTTCTTTTCTTTCTTTCTTTCTTTCTTTTCTTTTCTTTCTTTTCTTTTCTTTCTTTTCTTTCTTTCTTTTCTTTCTTTCTTTTCTTTCTTTCTTTCTTTTCTTTTCTTTTCTTTTCTTTCTTTCTTTCTTTCTTTTCTTTTCTTTCTTTTCTTTTCTTTTCTTTTCTTTTCTTTTCTTTTCTTTTCTTTTCTTTTCTTTTCTTTTCTTTTCTTTTCTTTTCTTTTCTTTTCTTTTCTTTTCTTTTCTTTTCTTTTCTTTTCTTTTCTTTTCTTTTCTTTTCTTTTCTTTTCTTTTCTTTTCTTTTCTTTTCTTTTCTTTTCTTTTCTTTTCTTTTCTTTTCTTTTCTTTTCTTTTCTTTTCTTTTCTTTTCTTTTCTTTTCTTTTCTTTTCTTTTCTTTTCTTTTCTTTTCTTTTCTTTTCTTTTCTTTTCTTTTCTTTTCTTTTCTTTTCTTTTCTTTTCTTTTCTTTTCTTTTCTTTTCTTTTCTTTTCTTTTCTTTTCTTTTCTTTTCTTTTCTTTTCTTTTCTTTTCTTTTCTTTTCTTTTCTTTTCTTTTCTTTTCTTTTCTTTTCTTTTCTTTTCTTTTCTTTTCTTTTCTTTTCTTTTCTTTTCTTTTCTTTTCTTTTCTTTCTTTCCCCTCTGCAACAGGGTGGGCTACCTAGCAGGATGTCTGGTTCGTGAACTGAAGGAGAGACAGCCAGAACTGGATATAACCCAGCGAGATATCCTCTGTGTAGAAATTGCTGGGCTTTGTCATGATTTGGGTAAGCAACACTTAGAATCCCAGACTGGTTTGGGTGGGAAGGGACCTCACAGCCCATCCAGTGCCACCCCTGCCATGGACAGGGACACCCTCCACCAGCCCAGGTCGCCCAAAGCCCCATCCAACCTGGCCTTGAACACTGCCAGGGAGCCAGGGGCAGCCACAGCTTCTCTGGGCAACCTGTGCCAGGGCCTCAGCACCCTCACAAGGAAGGATTTCTGCCTCAGATCTCATCTCCATCTCCCCTCCTGCAGCTTCAGGCCACTCCCCCTTGTCCTGTCACTCCCTGCCCTTGTCACCAGCCCCTCTCCAGCTTTCCTGGAGCCCCTGCAGGGACTGGAAGGGGCTCTAAGGTCTCCCCGGAGCCTTCTCTTCTCCAGGCTGAGATGGCTTGTTGCACTTTGAAAGCTAACCTGGATGAAAGCTGGCTGCAAGATCAGAGCATGAGAGCTGTTTTGAGCTGCTCAGTGTGTGGCCACATTCTGAGACAGGATTTATCTGTTCCCGTTTGGTCCGGAGTACAGTTGCAGAGGCAACTCCACTTGGCAAACTTATAGCCATGCTTAGCTAGTTTTTTGTCTTGTTTTCATATGATGTTTAGAGTTCTGCTCTCAGTGGCTGAAGTGTCCACTTCCTTCTGTGATGTCCTCGGATCTCTTAAAACACTTCAGCAAATAAGTGACCCTATCAAAAATTGTTATGATTATTTTATAACTACTTTCTTCAGAGCTGGGACAGAGTAATAAATGGTCTCAGTGTTACTGCAGTACTTGCCTGTGGTGTATAGGTAATGGAACTGGCTGTGCTAAGTGCAGTAGTACTTAAGGTGTCTTAGGAAAATGTACTCGCTGTAGTTGAATCTTCCTCATAGATGATATCAAGATAAAGTCAAATACAAGAGAATCCAGATCCTTAGGTTGCTGAAAATACTTTTACTGACAACCAAATTAAACCCGTGTAATCTTTATTTTTAAGGTCATGGGCCATTTTCACACATGTTTGATGGAAGATTTATTCCACATGTTCGTCCGGATTTGAAGTGGAAGGTAGGCTTTTCACTATTAAAGTCAAAATAGAAAACTCAAATTTTTAAAGGGAGAATAATTCATCTTTAAAGATTGCCAGTGCTTGTGAGAATATAGTGATCATCTAGCCTTTTCTTATTGCATCATTTTGATGGCATAATTAAAACTCAGAATGTTGTCTTCTAATCTTGTGATGATTTCCTTGTTGTTCTCTTTCACTGTTTGTTCGGGGAAGGTCAGCCCCCTCGGCGTGGCCGAGAGCAGATGCAGCCTTACTAGCAAAGCAGAAAGAGGTGTGGGGAGAAGTGAGGGCAGATGTTTGTCACCAGCATGTCTTCCCTGAGAGTGCAAATGCTCTTGAACTCCTGTGTACTCTTATGAGATCTGTTTGTGTACGCCTGTCCTTTTCCTGCAGATGTCACACCGGGTGACGCAGAGGAGAAATGAAATGTCTTGGTCTTGTCGCTGCCTGTAGTGTGACTCTGAAGAGGCAGAATTCGTTAGGAGTGCACCTGTTATTTTAAGCCAGCATTGTGCCTTAAAATGCATATTGCGAGCTTTCTTCAGAGTATGTTTTACAGATGCAAAATACCACCTGGGAGCTTCCTTTCCAGTTTAAGTTGCTTAGTTCAGGACCAGGATATTTAATACAATGTTTAGAATTCAAACTTTCAGAAACATTGAACAGTTTCAAGGGTGGTTCGCTGTGAATGAAATGTAACACAGTCCTTCAGGCCTCTGCTGCTCCTCAGTGTTGAGCAGAATCAGCTGAGTGAACTTGTTAACCTTAGGCACAGCAGAAATGGTTATTTTGTCTTTTAGCATTGTAACTGTCTTACAGCTGTTTGTTAAAATACAAAATTAACAGCTGTCTGCCAGAGAGTGTGTTTCTGGACTCTGTAAGGGGGTGATTTCCTCTTTGGTTAGACACAAATTGAATAGAAAATCACCCAAGTGCTGCACTTTCCCACCACCAGCACCGGTGCCCTCCAGGCAGTGCTGCTGAGTTAGGAGAAAGCTGTGACTGCAGGAAAAAGGCTTAAACTTTGTAATACAACATTTAGACCTTTTCTCCTCCCCCCCCCACAGCATGAAACTGCTTCTGTTGAAATGTTTGAGCACCTGATCGCTTCCAATAAACTGGAAGAAGTCATGAAGTCGTATGGTCTTGTCCTGGAAGAAGATATGAACTTCATCAAGGAACAAATAGGAGGGCCGATAGATGAAACTGCTTGTGAGAAATCAGTGAGTCAGTGGTTATCCCCATAAATGTCTTTAATTTTACTGACAGTAGATAATTTTTGCTTCTGCTATGTTTTATTATTTATTTTTAGCCCCATGAAATTCTGAAAATCCTGTCGTGAGAAGCTAGAGAAGTGTAGTGGTTTTTTCTTACAGTGCTGGCAGGAGAGGATAGCTTCACTGCGTTACATGCTTTCATCTCCCTGAGAAGTTCTTACCTTCAGATTAGAGGAAAGCTTAAGAATGTTATTTGTATTTAGTGAACCTAATTCACTTATAACTAGATTGGTAGAACTGAATTTTTAGTGGAAACCTTAAATGACCAGGTGAGGATAATAGCCTGTGTACTGGATGTCTGAAGGCGGTAGTGATGGGAGGTCGTGTTTTCAGGTAGCCGTTTGAAGAAAACATGGAGATAGTTTAGGGTAAGAAGCTGATAATGGATAACAAAACCGAGAACTGGCAGAGGTGAGGCAATGAGCAATACAAAGCGTGGCCTGAGTGCCAGAGCCACATCAACTTTGATGACAGTAGCAAAATGCTTGAATTTATTTCAGTAACAAACATAAAGGCAGGGATGAGACTTGAAGAAATGTGTTGCCTCAAGGGGCAAGGAAGAAGAGATGGTGATTATTAATCCTTGCAACTCTGGGAAAGAATTAAGTCCTCTCTCCTCACTTTACACTTTACAGCTCTTGTCATCTCTTCAAGGACACCCATTCAGTTGCTACCAGAATTAAGGACCTGTCAGTGGGAGATCTGTCATGACAATCTGGTCCTAATCAGAATTTGTATGTTGCCCCGAACAAATCATCCACAAATGTTAGCACTTACCCATTACTTTCTGCTGTAGGAGAGTGTAGTTCTGCCACGTGCGCTCCAGCACTCTGATGATAAACATGGGGAACTCAGCATAATAAAATTCAGTCTGAGATCTTCTGGGAGGGGGATATTAATTTACAAAGTCTGCAAGTGGATTTTTTACCCACTCGCACTCATTTGCACACCAGTCTTGTTTCTGTTGATCTCGTACAGTTTCTTGCCTGGTGTCTGTGTTTCCTTGTTTGGATTCTTTGCCTGTTTTCCAGCAGGATACCAGGAGAAGGAATGTCACGCATGATACATGGCAAGCTTGCCACCCTCCTGGTGCTAGGCTGCAGGATCTCCCGCTGACAGCCATTTGTACTGTGGTGGTCTTACGAGGGTACAGGCGCCTCTCCTGATGAGGCTTCTATGCTGCAATGCTATCGCGTCGCAGGCCTTCTGGTCCTGATGTCATCAATGGGGTGGTTTGTGCGTTGAACATCAACGGTGTCCTGAATGTTGTCCTGGTAGCTGAGCTCTCTGTGATCAGCACAGGATATTTTTATCCATGATGTGCTTTTTTCCTCCTACTTAGACGTGTGTCTTTTCTTATTCATATCAGTTTTAATGTTTCTGTAATGCAGATAACATAAAAGCCATTTATCTGTATACAATGTTTTTCGCCTTCAGAATTTCAAGGCCACTTCATGGCATTTCTTGTTTAGCTGAAGAATCATTAAATTTTCAAGAAAATAATGCAAGTTATATCTTATTATTTTGGTGTTGATTTCCTGTTTGCCTCATGGCTGAATTATCCTTTGTGTGTTAGGAGTTTAAGTACCTGGCTGTTTAAACATTTTTTGTTTAAAACATCTAAATAATTATTTTAAACCTCTGTTCTATAAAGTTGTATACTTGATTGCAGAAGACTGCAAGACAGTGACATGTTTGTGGGTTTAACTAATTCCCTGAGGATTAATTGATTCCAACCTTTTCCCCTCTTTGTTGCAATGCTTCCTTTTTTTTTTTTTTCTTTTTGGCATTTCAAAGCTGCAGGCTTTGCTTTAATATAATGGGAAAGAATGGTTTTTATTCTTCCTGATACTCTGGGAAGTCAGCTGCTTAAGCCCTAGTTCTGGATTTCTAATGCCCAACAGCTTCTGAAAACTCTTATTGTCTTTGTGTTCTTTGCCTCAGTGTTGGAAGCTTATTGCAGGCAAAATCAAAGTGTATTCGCACGGTCTTTAAAAAATTGTTTTGACATTGTTTGCATGCTTTAATTTCTTATTGTTTCTGATTTTTTTTTTTGTCTTCTCGGCTCCCCTCTTCTTAGTGGCCCTACCGTGGTCGACAAAAGGAGAAAAGTTTCCTATATGAGATAGTAGCTAACAAAAAAAATGGCATTGATGTTGACAAATGGGATTATTTTGCAAGGTACAAATCTTACGGTTTTGTTTTTATTATGAATTCCTACTGAAACAGTGCTACTCTATGTACAAGTATGATATCGTTGTTAAACACTCTCTGTGGAATATTTTTAGGGATTGCCATCACCTAGGAATCCAGAATAATTTTGATTATAAGCGATTACTTAAATTCACTCGGGTCTGTGAAGTAAATAACCAGAAGCATATCTGTACCCGTGACAAGGTAAGCGGCGTGTGTGAACCGAGGGAACGCTCAGCAGCGAAACGCGTGTGAGGTATAGCAGCACCCTGAGAACATGCGGGGCATGGCAAAGCCTGCCTCGGGCAGCGTGATACAGCTGCGCTCTGGATTGCAGGGGGATGCTGGGGTTCCCTGCCGGACGCTTGTTTTAGCCCAAGAGAGGAAGAAGTAGTTGTTGCCCTGAAAGCTGTTCTCAGAAGCAACTGGTTGAAGGCAGGGAAGGACAGAGCAAGGCTCTGTTGGGAAGGGCTTGTGGAGGATCCTTCCAGGGATCAGCATCAGCTGTGCATGGTCCTGCTCCAAGTCCTCTGAGAGGTGAACGCGGCTTTGGCGAGGGGCTGCTAAGGGAGCAAGAGGTCGTCTTCTCTGCCAGGGCTGCCTGGTGTCACTGTCAGGTCTCTGTTCTCCCACGGCAGCCTGAGTCTGTTTCAAAACTTGTAAATTGTGAAAAGTAACCATTCTGCTCTATGCTGCAAGTGGAAGGAGACAACTCACTTGATTCCTTGATTGTTTTAGTTTTCCAATTAAGACAATGTCAAAGTAAAAGATGATTTTTTTTTTTTTTAATTCAGGAAGTTGGAAATTTGTATGACATGTTCCACACACGGAATTGCCTGCACCGGCGAGCATACCAGCATAAGATTGGCAACATCATTGAAATAATGCAAGTATTATACTTATACTTTGAAAACTGGAGAGGGACTGGTGACAAGGACAGGGAGTGACAGGACAAGGGGAATGGCCTGAAGCTGCAGGAGGGGAGATGGAGATGAGATGTGAGGCAGAAATTCTTCCTTGTGAGGGTGCTGAGGCCCTGGCAGAGGTTGCCCAGAGAAGCTGTGGCTGCCCCTGGCTCCCTGGCAGTGTTCAAGGCCAGGTTGGATGGGGCTTTGGGCAAGCTGGGCTAGTGGAGGGTGTCCCTGCCCCTGGCAGGGGTGGGACTGGATGGGCTGTGAGGTCCCTTCCCACCCAAACCAGTCTGGGATTCTGGGATTCCTTTTCTTGCATTCAATTTATTTTTAGATCCTTGAAACTGTATATCTGTTCAGAATTTTCAGATAATCAATAAGGTGTGACTTAGAATGAAAGCCACTGGGTTATATAACCCAATTCTTGTGGCAAGGCTCGGTGCTTAAAGTATCACAGGGGCTGTGATTAACAAGAAAAAGGACAAAAACATCCTTCCATGTGAAATTAAATTAGAGGAAAATTACTAAAGCCTGACTTTGTGTTTATGTAATGCTACAGCAGGAATTGTTCAGGACCCACTCAGCTGGCTACCTGCATTTGTACGTCTCTTTCAATGTCTATAGAATTTTCCCTATAGCATTATTCTTTTTACTTTTCTTGAAAAGCAGAAATACTAGTATCCTCACATATTTTTTCATTAGGATCTTGGCTGCCAAGTAATCATCTACTGAGTTTGAAAAAAAGAAACACAGAGGATTATACAGTAAAGAGTGATTTGTCACTGTTTTCATTTCATAAACTTCAGCTCCTGGTTTAGTGATCCTTTAAAACTCAGACTAAAAATGCTAAGGTTTGACAGTACCTACACGTGAGGAGTAAAACAGCCAAGAAATTTAGTCCTTGACTTACCGTAATCATAGCAGCCTATCCAAAGGATAGGCGTATGAGCTGGAAATGACAAGAAGATACTGGGAACTCTGGAAGAACTTGATCTTTAGAACATCAGTTTCTGCCACCTGAAAATACCACGTGTTCATGATGTCTTACCTTTACAATGTTTTGTGTTTTCTTGGTTAACTCCTGGAGTAATGAGTCTGTAAAAGGATATGGTCATCTGTGAGGCAGCCTCATTGCAGCTGAGTGGCCATGTCACTGTCTTGCAGGGTTCTGCAATCATCCAAGCAATGTTAAGCTCATAGTCTGAAGCAGAACAAAGTGGACTTGCTTGTTCATTGAAGGAAGGTTAAGGTCTGCTCTGAACCTGTTTTCAGTAAATGGAAAGACTGTTGAAATGTGCAGTGGCAGCATGAAGACAGGACATACTGCAGTGCCATCAGGGTCCGCTGGGTGCTTGAGATGCAGTTTCATCTATTGTCTTCTGTTTATAACATACTAATGCATTTATTTTTTGACTGTTGAGTAATAAGGTGTTTCAAAGTGATGCTGTCCTTAAGTCTTGATTTTGTCTCAAACTAGGATTATGGAAGCCTTTCAAAAAGCAGACAATTTTTTTAAAATTGAAGGCTCTGGAGGAAAACTGTACCAGATTTCTACAGCAATGGAGGACATGGAAGCCTACACTAAGTTAACTGGTATGAGCTCTCAGAAATTTTTTTAAAGTAAGAGAACATGAGTACCTGTTAAAATGTTGTTTTTACCCCCACTGGCACAGTGGGCCCTTGCCCATGACTAGGACTCTCAAGTTCTGCTTTTGCGCCCAGATGGTGGGGCAGACCTGGACTGTCCAATCTCTGCTCTGGTGTCTTGCTGGGAGAGCAAGACCTTCTAGTTTACATTAGTTTTATCTTGAGACAGAGAAGCACCAGCTTCTGATGTTCTGCACGCATTCAGGTTATTGCAAGCAGTGCTCGCAGGAGGTCCTGCCTGTGCGCTGAGTTTGTTGCAGTTGTCACAAGTGGGATGTAAGTCAGCTCTGAGCAATACTATGTGTAGCTACATCAGGTAGAGAAGTACTGTATGTGTGTTGTAACTAACCCCAAGGCAGGTTTCAGAGGGCTCTGATGGGGTCTGATTTGATTTGCTTGAAGCATTGCTATCCTGCTTGCAAATACGACAGAAGAAAACAGAATATGTGAATGACTTGGTTTATTGCTGAAAGTTTCTGGTTGCTCGGATAAGAGCTTGTGAGAATGGTTCTCGCAGAGTAAGTACCCAGAGCAGCAACCTGCTTGAAGACATGCAGGGGAAGTCCAGCGTGATTATGGAATGAAGCAAATGAGCTGAGACTTGTGATGTTTTCCTGTTTCTGAAGGTCTGGCTCAGTGCTGTGAAGAGGAAACGTGGAGAAATTACTGAATTCATGGAAACTGGCTTGAGTTGTGTGTCCTCTGTTCCATAGTTCCGTGATTTCCCCACCACTGTTGTGTCTGCCTCTCCTGGTCTTCGCTGTGAGGCACACCAGCATTCCTCTGTTGGAGTTCAGTGCTGTGGCATGCCCTTGCCAGCTCTGTGCAGCATGGGGGATGGATGGGCAAGGCAGACCCTGCTGCACTGAGGGGTTTGTGGTTGGGTGACTGCAGGGCAGAGGATGCTGCGGACCCTGCTGAAGAGTGCTCCCAGGCACTGGCAGCTCTTGCAGCACCTGTGAGCTACAGCTCACAAGGATTCCCAAGGCATCTTTGTGAGAGGCAAGGCAACTTCCCTGAGTTTCCATTACCAAGCCTTGGCTGGCCAGCAGAGAGACTCAAGAACTTCTTTGGTCCATGGATGAAGTGACAGAGGCTGAGGGAACTGTTGCAGAAGATCCTGTATGCCTTAACCTGTGTCATGCTAAAGGCCTTCTGCTGACAATCCTTCATCTGTCACAGCCACGTTCAACGTCACCATAGGCATGCTGCATCAAGCAGGTGAAAGGGCTGCGTGGAGTGCTGAGATGAGATTGGATTGAAAGCAGCCCCAAGGAGAAGGACTTGGGGGTATTGATTGATGAGAAGCTCAACATGACCCAGCAATGTGCGCTGGCAGCCCAGAAAGCCAACCGTGTCCTGGGCTACATCTAGACAAGACGGCATGACCAGCAGGTCGAGGGAGGTGATCCTGCCCCTCTACTCCGCTCTGGTGAGACCCCACCTGCAGTGCTGCGTCCAGCTCTGGGGGCCCCAGTACAGGAGAGACATGGAGCTGTTGGAGTGAGTCCAGAGGAGGCCACGAAGCTGATCAGAGGGCTGGAGCACCTCTCCTATGAGGACAGGCTGAGAGAGTTGGGATTGTTCAGCCTGGAGAAAAGGCGGCTCCGGGGAGATCTAATTGCAGCCTTCCAGTACCTGAAGGGGCCTACAGGAAAGCTGGAGAGGGACTGTTTATCAGGGAGTGTAGTGACAGGACAAGGGGTAATGGGTTTAAGCTGAAGGAGGGTCGATTTAGATTAGATGTTAGAAAGAAATTCTTTACTGTTAGAGTGGTGAGGCCCTGGCACAGGTTGCCCAGAGAAGCTGTGGCTGCCCCTGGCTCCCTGGCAGTGTTCAAGGCCAGGTTGGATGGGGCTTTGGGCAACCTGGGGTAGTGGAGGGTGTCCCTGCCCGTAGTAGGGGGTTGGAACTAGATGATCTTTGAGGTCCCTTCCAACCCAAACCATTCTATGCTTCTGTGAGGAGCTGCCTGGCCCCTCTGACACCGTGTGCCTCTGCCCCAGGGCAGGAGAAGGGGCTGGCTTTGAGAGCCAGTAGCTATCGGAGAGCATGAATTGCAGTATTGGGCCGTGGAAGGCAGGGCAGAAAGGCAAGAGCTGAGATGAAGTTCTTAATGGGCTAGGATCTGTTCCCTGGGGGCTGTCTGGTCTGTAAGATCAGTGTGCTAGCAAGTTAGCACCAGGGTCCTGTTGTAGCTGCCTGCTGACCTGCAGTGCCTGGTGAGCTCAAGGCTAGGAGACCAGGACTGTCCCCTGCCTCTTAGCCTCCGGGACTGTCCTGTTCAACAAGGAGACTTGAACAGCAAGGAGAGGGATGTGAGGAATATGCTGACATCATATGTAACAGTGGACCACGAAGGACAAGTATGTTCTCCTCCTCTTAAAGGCACTTCCTTCCTTGCCTCCAGTGGTTGCAGCCCGGGGGCTTCTGAGAAGACAACAGGCTTGTTTTCAATAGTCCATGATGAGTAATGCTTCTGTGAAACTCTTCAGTTGCCTCTTGGATCCTTGCAAATGGTAAACCTCTGTGAGGTTCTGCAGCAGATAGTTCCCTAGCTTTCTTCCATGATGGGTGAAGAACCACTGTTAGTTTTTAATTTGTCGTCTCCTGATTTGACAGCAAATCCTAGTTTCAGTAAAGGCTGAGGCAGCAAACCGTTCCTTGTCACTACTGCTTTTGCACAATGGATGTGTTCATGGACTTGTTATTTTCCCTGCATTATCTCTTCTCTCAGTCTGAAGACACCTAGTCTGTTCCCTGTGGAACAACAAAAGTTCCTGACTTTGATCAACCTTGCCTGCAAAACCAACTCTCAGTTAAATGTGTGTTGGTACGTGGCCTGGAGCTCGCTTCTGAAGTGCCTTGGGAGCTGCTTAAGCCAATTGTGGTCCTAGGCGGGACTTTACAGAGCTATGGTTGGAGCACGTCAGAGCTGCCTAGGTATTTCTGGCCGGGGAATGTGAATAGACGGAGTGCAGCTGCGTTGGTTGTGAGAGGCGAGCAGCATCCTGGCAGCAGCAGTCTCTTCAGGACAGCCAAAAATAACCTTTCTGCTCTGTAGCCACATCAAAAGAAACCTGCGTCTTGCTGCTCGTATTGATGGTGGGAAACGTACTGTCATGTGGGAGACAGGAGGGGGGGCTTTGATGCTAGCATCAGAAGTCTAAGAAATTCTGAAGGTTTAATGGAAGTAGTTTATTCTTTTACAAGATAAAGCACCCTTGTCCCTGAGCCAGTTAGTGCTGGGCTTTAGGATATTCTGATGATCAAGATTGGCTAAATAAGAAGAGGAAGCAACTTCCAGTGATATAATAAAACTTGTTCCAGGGGTGACAATTGAGCTAGTTTTTCCATTAACGACTGTTACGACACTGATAACCAAGATGATATTGTAAGTGACTTCTCAGTTGCCAGACTCAGTATGTTCAGTCATTCTCTGCACGCAAGTGTCTTTCGTGAACCAGCGTTTTTTTTGTTGCTTTAACCTTTGTCCCTGTACATGCATTTTGTTGTGACACTGGCTTGTGACATACTTAACAAAAATCAATGCGACTTTGGCAGATAATATCTACCTGGAAATCCTGCACTCAAGTAGTCCAGAACTGAAGGAGGCACGAGAAATTTTGCGTAAAATAGAACGACGTGAATTGTACAAGTTTTTGGGAGAGACTCAACCTGAAACAATGAGGGAAATTGTAAAGGTAATGTCCATTGGTGGAAGATTCTGAATTCTGTCCCTGTAAAAATGTTCTTTATGTTGTTGGCTATCTTTTTTTTTCCTCTGTCTCTTATGAGACAGAACCATATTCTCTATATGGTTTTTGTTTGGTTTGGTTTTTTTTTTTTTTTGCTTAACTGCTATTCCAGAAATAGAGTCAAAAGTTATCATAGAATCCCAGAGTCCCAGACTGGTTTGGGTGGGAAGGGACCTCACAGCCCATCCAGTGCCACCCCCTGCCATGGGCAGGGACACCCTCCACCAGCCCAGGTTGCCCAAAGGCCCATCCAACCTGGCCTTGAACATACCTTATCCTCCTGTCTTTATGTAGCTGAGCCATGAAACATACTATAGGAAACTGGGAAGAATTCTAGCTACAAACAGCCAGAAGAATGGCAAGAGGTGGAAATCCAGAAGTTGATTATTTCAGAAATATTTTCAGAAAAAAAATGTTTTCTGAATAATACAAAATTGTATAAAAAGTTGTTATAGTCAGTTATTACTATCATCTTGTGTTCATTAAAATTTCAAAATAATAAGGGACACATTTGCTTTGAATCATAATTTGTGTGCTTTACTTTGAGAACAAATGTCAAACTGAATAATAACTTCTGAATTTCTTGGTATTAAATTCTGTACTTAGCATGAGATGAGCATGCATGTATTTTTTCCAGTGTTTGCTTTTCAAAGTACTCGTCAGACGTCTCTTTAACCGCTGTCACCTTATTTCAAAATAATGTTATATTAGTGGTGATGTTCCTTCGGATGGCTCAGTTTTTCTTGTAATGTGCTGTACCATGTTATCAAATCATCAGTTAATTATCTCTAAACCTCAGCCGTGATGCTTCAATTTTTCCATACCAAGTTTCCAGAAGTGGCTGACCGTATCTAGAAAGCCTTAATAAAAATAATTCAGCCCTTTTTAAGAACAAGGGTAGAGAAGGACTACTAGATGTCTTGCTGCTCTGTTCATCTTTTTGTTTGAAGAGAAGATTTGCTTATGTTCTTTGTCCAAGGAAAAGCAGTATTAAGAAATTCTGTACAAAAAAAAATTAGGAGGAAATAGGAGGAAGGAAAACATGAAATGCTTGTACGTTGTGAAGTTTCTGCCCTTGTGAGGAGGAGTTCAGGATAGATAGCCTAACAAATAGGGAGATGGGCAGGAGAGTGAATTGCATGAGTTCCACCTTTAAACAGTTCTTAGAAGCTTGGTTAATGGAAAGAAAAACTCTCACTTTGAAAATCCAGCCAGAAGTGTTGAGCCTTGGAGTGTGTTGTTTTGAAGGGAGACTGGATGGCTGTTGGTGCCGTAATTCTATCCAGCCAGTGCTTTCAGCTTCTGATGCTCAGCTGAGGGGTTGGGGGAGAATTCTTCCACCTGTGGTGCAGGAGTTGCCTGTTGCAGGCGTGTCGGAGGCTCAACCTCCTCTGAAGTGCTGGAGGTGAGCAGTGGCTAGGCAAGACACAGCTGGGTCTGTTCTGCTCCTTCAGAGACCGCAATGCCAGTATGTTTAGAATCGGAATGGTTTGGCTTGAAAGGGACTTTTAAAGGTCATCTAGTCCAACCCCTCTGCAAGGAGCAGGGACATCTTCAACTAGATCAGGTTGCTCAAAGCCCCATCCAGTTTTGTGATCCTCAAGCTGGCCAAAGCCAGGGGAACATCCCAAATAGCTACAGAGTTCTTAAATCCAAAGCTAAGTTTCCAGTTAATGCAAACTGGAAAAGGTAACAACAACAATAAAAAAAGCAAACAACAACAAAGGAGAAAGTTAGCATACGTACATTCTGATACAGAGTAGAAATGGAATAGCTTATAAACAGGCTGCCTCCTGGCAGTCCTTTCCTCTAGGTTTGCTCTCAGTCTAAACCTTTCCTTGGCTTCTTGAGTCACAACAAACCACCCATATGCCTCAGCCTGGCAATGATTCCCTGCTGCTCTTAGCAGTCTCCCTGTCTTTGCCGTGGACAAATAGCAGCAAAATAGCTGCTAGTTGAATTCCTTCCCTTCTGGACCTGTCTCCTGGATACTCTGTGCTGCACTTGAAGCTTTTCTCCTGTGAGTCTCAGTTGCTCCCAGGAAATCTTGCTTCATCAAATCTTGCATCTTCCCTAGAACGTGCAGCCCTGGACAAAGGTAAACAGGCAAGCGTCTCTCTCCTGCCCAGCCACAGCCTTTTAATGAGAACATACATATTTCCATGAGCAACTACTCTCCATCACACCATGCTCCTCTGCCTGGCATTAGCCTAGCTGTCAGCAGGGAATATTCTCTCAGGTCCAAAACCAGACAAAAAAAAACCTCCTTGAGGGTTTCAGCTTTTGGAGTAGGTCACCGTCCCCTCCGAAGTTTGCCAAGGAGCTTGCTGCGTCTGTTTTTTTTTTTAATAGTGAGCAATGACTTTACTGATCTTGTCTGTCTCTTGGGCTTTTTTAATATGTTTCAATGTATAGGTATAAAAGCTTTATTAGAGGGTGGGATCCTGCAGCCTTTCATTAAGAAAAAAAAAGTCCAGTAAAAACGTTTAGTATTCAGCTTTGGGGAACATAATTGCAAAACATTTGTATTAGTAAAAGACTTGCTTGAAGGTACTTATTTTCTGCTTTTGTGGAGACTTCAACATCCTGGATGGACCCTCTCCCTCTTTTCTTCCTGTCATCAAGTGTAAAACTCTTCCTCCATGGGCTGGCAGTATTTGGGTCTTCTCAGTTCTATAACCTTGCTTGGTTTCTAAAAATTGGTGGAGAACTTATGACTAAGGTGTACAAGGATTCAAACAAACAGATTGCTGCAACAAGAGTCTGTCAAGCTATGAAAAACCGAAAGCTTTGGTTTAATGACATGTTCTGTCATGCGTTTCATTGCCTTGATCTAGATCTGATAGTGCATAAATGTAATCTGAGTTACTGTCTTTTTTTCAGAATAACAGCCTGGCAGAAAGCATTGCTAATTGCAAGCCAGAAAAGGATCCTCCAGATGTGGAGCTAAAGGCTGAAGATTTCATAGTCGATGTAAATATCGCTCAGAGTGGGTTCAGAGTAAAAACTTCTCAATCACAGAGGACCTTGTATACCATAGTGGAAATTGGAAATACATGTCAATACATTTGCAAAGTGAAAAACCAAACCCACAGGGTTGCCTCCTCAGTGCTGTCCTAGCTGTTCAGCTCAGGGCTCCGAGAGCACCGAGCTTCCCCGCAGGATGTTTGCTGTGGTTGGGAGGGCCTGGGGGCAGAGGCTTCAGGCAGCTTCGCTGGGCTTCGTTTGGGCGCTTCTGCTCCCGGTGACAGATGCGTTCTCCCGTGGCTGTCCTTGCGCTGAAAAGGAGTGGCAGGGAAACCTTTGGGGTTTAGCGTGTGGGTGTCCAAGTCAGCAGTGTAGGAACCACTGCTGCGGGTTACGAAGGCAAGTAAGCTGCGGGCCCCAGTGGGCGGGTAACAGGCACGGTGACTGCCAGGCTTCTAGTGCTGCACGCCTGATGCGTGGCAGTCGCTCCTGGGTTTTGTCTTCTGCATAAAGCGCCTCTAGCAGCTTCAGCACATAAAGCTGCTGCCACAGCTCAGTCTCCAGCCAGCGCTGGTGGGAAGGAGAGAGCCTGAGACAGGAGAGAGTTTGAGCAGTCTGCAGGTATCGAATGCCTGAATTCCTGTTCTTGGTTAATTCTGGGAAGAGCTAACGAATGACTGCCCATAGAGCGCGTCACGAATCGCTTCTAAAGCTCCCTTGCATTGAAGATTCACTGCAGGCTGGGTAAAATTGTAGCAGTTTACTTAGCTTTAAAGGAGTTGACTGTGCTCTCCTTGTCCCACAAATTGAAGTCACGGGGAAGCGGGCTCCTCCCTGCTGACCACGAAACTGTTTGTGTACCAAGCAGGTGTAAATAATGTTGTCTAAACCTCACGTTTAAAATTGTAAGCTGTACTGGTGCCTCCATTGGTTGTGTGTTTCGGGGAGGCACAGGCTGGCAAGGGGCCGGCCTGCGTCCGCTGTTTGAAACTGGAGCCTTGCAGAGCACGACTGGGAGCTGGTTGGTGTAAATGCGAATATCCACCTGGCAGCTTCAGAGCGAAAGGTGGTGGAAGAAAAGATATAAGAGGCAAATACCAGATTGTTTTATTAAGTAATCTAATTGTTAATTACTGCTCTATTTGATTAGTGTCATCTACAGAAGTATAGTGTGTATTCTTTTGTATTTATTGTGAGAAAATTATAGACAAACACTAACAAATGCCTTTTTCTTTGGTTTACACACAAGGTGATCAATATGGATTATGGAATGAAAGAACAGAATCCCATTGATAATGTTCTCTTCTACTGCAAGGCTGATCCTTCCAAGGCAGTCAAGATCAGCAAAGAACAGGTAGTCTTTTATTTTCCTTAACTGGCTTCTGAAGGGCATCTTCTTCACAGCTTGCAATGGAAGTGATTACAGTCCTTCATGGTAGCAGTTCTTGCAGGAGTTGTGGAGAGGTTGTGGAATCCATGTCCTTGCAGGTCTTTGGTGTGTGTCGTACTACGACAATCTGCAATCCCGACAGCTCTTGCACGTGAACAGCGTTTAACTTGGGTACAGTGGGAGGCTTTGAAAAATACAGTTGATTTGGATAAAGCTCATGGATTGTAGTGGGATGTTTGTTACTGCTTTCCATTTGTATTCAGATGAAAAAATTGAAGTTCAGTGGACTCTCATTCCAAGAAATACTAAAGCTTATTTCTTTTTTATTCCAAAGGTTTCAAAGCTTTTACCCATGACGTTTGCGGAGCAGGTTATCCGGGTTTATTGCAAAAGTCAGGATCCAGATATTGTTTCAGCTGCAAAACAGTATTTTATTCAGTGGTGTATAGAGAAGGATTTCACCAAACCACAGGTAACAAATCCACATGTTACTTTTCTTGTTCTTGGAGCTCTTCACCTTTGTCCATAAGCTTGCTCTTTCTTTACAAAGCCTGGCATTCAGGCTGTGTCTTTGCGGCAGAGCCGCTCCTCACTACCCTAGCTTCTGGTTTTATTGTGGCTCGCATCTGGGTGTGCTTTGGTCTCACTGAAATAGCGATGGATTTGCACTGGATTAACTTAGGTCATTTGAAAAGTTGTGTTTTTATAACAAAGTTAGTATCCATACAGACACTCACTAGTTCATAGATGCAAGTTTCTTCATACAAAGGCTTAAAACAGCACTGAGAAATTAAAAGATCTAGGGAAGAGGTCAGATCGGTTCTTCTATTGCTTTCCCTCTTTTCCTTCCTTGTTCACCAGCTGTTAAACTCACTCCTCCCCCAGGAGATTCACGGTTGGCCCATTTACTCTGAGTTAGAGTGGAAAATATCTGCAGGAACTACAGCGCAAACCTCTGCTCTCTGAGCAACTAGTCTGTAGTCTGAGCTGCCTGCAAGGCTTTATCTGCTCTCTGTGGTTCCCTTTCCTGTCAGCTCTCGGAACATGCAACTTTCCAGCTGTGAGGAGGGAAGAGGGTATGTTACAGCTCATCTGACCTTTTGTTTTATGTTGGGAACTGTGTCAGAGCTGTCCTGGCAAGTAAAACAGAGACTCTAAAGCAGGCTCCGAGTCCATACATCTTGCTTTGCATTGCTCCTGCCAAAGGTGGTGGACAAGCCTGTAACAATCACGGCTGTAAACTGGTGATGTGTGACACAGCATCCCCGTCACGCCCTCCTTGCAGGAAGGTGCGCACCTTCATCTAAAAAAATTACTATGAGCTGATACTTCCAGTATATCTGTCGTTGTAGGGAAGCAGTTATGGTTGTATCAAGGAAGTTTTTCTCAGTAGAAAATGCTGATGGTGCCACTCCACTACACACATGAGCTGTGAAGTTTCTAGGCTGGAAGAGTTGGGAGGTTTGATTGATTTGCTGGCACATCTGAGCTGCATTTCTCCCCTAATGGTTAGCTTTCACTTTTGTTTGTCTGATAGCTATTCCTTTCCCTGGTATGACTTTCTTCAGTTCCATCCAGTTTTTCAGATATTTTCCACTGTCTAGGATCAAGCCTCAAAGTAAAGTAAATGCTTATATTAAAATCTCCATGTATTTTTTCTCCTTTTCATCAAGTATGTTAACATCCCTGACTTTGCATCTTATTTGCTAGAGACACCTCCAAGTCTCATTTGGGGAAAAAGCTACATCCTCTGAAATGAAAGACCACCCACCAGATGAATGTTGTTATGTGCTGGAGCTACAGCTCGTTCTTACATCATACTTCTTGAGGCTCATTCTTACGTCATACTTCTGGCATCCGTCTTTGGCGAGCAGTTAATTTCAGAAGGGCTTTTTACAAATGGATGAAGCAACAAGCTTTCTCTGCTTGTAGCTTGGAGAGTGTGGTTGTATCCTATAAACCTACTCTGCTAGTTCAGGCATATCCATCTGGCAGACCCCGGCATGCTGCAGGACACAGCAACGTGCGTCTCACCAGTTTATTTCTAAGCGCTTGGCTGGGTTTGCGGTGCCTGAGCACTAGGTTAACGTACATATCTGACGAGGATGAGCACCGCTCCCATAGACCATACCAGTTACTCTACCAACGTTCTGTACTTTAAGAGAGCGAAAGGGACGGCCAAGCACCTACATCTGGTAGATTGCAACACTTTTAAATGAGATTTAAATTTAAATTCAGAGGGAACGCTTACAATGTTTCTGGCTTGTATACCGATGCTCACAATACAAGCCTGCTGATCTTCCTAGATTTGCTGGTAATAATTTAGGAAGAGGTGAACTGCCGGTGGTGAAGCTTCTCAGATAAGGGGAGGATTTTTTTTTTTCTCCCCACCAGATGCTAACCGCTGACTACAGCAGTTTCCATCTCTTCAGTGTCTGTTGATTTACAATGCTTCTAGGACCTTGGATTTATTTTTTCTATTAAGTCTGATATGGAGCTTCTTTTCCCCTGTTTTAGGAGAGAGAGCAAAAGTGGGTGTACTATCATTAATGTTTTCTGACTTTTAATAACAGGATGGTGATGTGGTTGCCCCTCATCTCACTCCAATGAAGAAAAGCTGGAATAACACAAGAGATGATGAACACAGGACAGCTTCAGAACCCAGCTGCAAACAAAGGCTTCCTTTTGAGAAGTAACGCTTTTCATTTGGCACTATTCAGCCTGCTTTTTCAGCAGATGAGTAAACCTGAGCAGCAGCTCTTTCAAAAGCCAGTTGGATGGACCATAAGAATTTACGGAACAATGCAGAAATGCATTTTACAGTAGAGTATGTTTTAATGTAGGTACTTAAACAAAGTGCTTATTCCAAATGGACTTTTAAAAAATTAACACCCTATTACAGCAGAGCAAACTCATTTCTCATTTATTTTTGAATGTATTGGCACTGTGGAGCAAGAGAAACTTTAAAAATTGCAATTCATTGTTATTACAGGAAGTGCTGAAGACACGTTACTGTTCCTCTAGTCCTTAAGGTGATTGTGATATTGCATGAGCTAGCAGAAAAACGTCCAGCTCAGGTTTTCGGGCTTGGTTTTTAGTTTGGGGTTTGGTGGGTTTTTTCGTTTCAGTACCTGAGGAAGAGAGGAGTATGTGTGCTTCTGAAAATATGGTGAGGTAATAGAACTTTGAAATAACCATAGATGGCATCTTCAAGAATAGCAAAACGAATTTCTTTGAGGAAAAAAAAAAAAAAGGAGGGGAATCTTTTTAATAACCAAAGATTACTTTTCTGGTATTCAAAAAGATCTGATGAAGATGCAGGCCTCTTGCTATAAGCGTGACCACAATTTTTATTGAAGTAACAATGCATTGCAGTGACATGCAGCCTTTTATTGTTTTATAGTGTATTTTTGATACATTGAATGTTATATTTTTACTGTCACACTGAACTGCAAAAACTGCTCAAAACGTCCGTGGTTTGAGTGCGTGCAGGAAAGCAGAGCTCCTGAACGTCTGCCAGGGCAGGTGGACGTGCGCGGTTCGTGGCACGGTTGGTGCGTCCTGGCGGGATGCTGCACTGGCTCAGCTCTTCTTGCACCGAGTGCACCTTGTTTCCGCATTACACTGTACCAGGTAGACAGGCTCTTCAGGAATTCCTCCATCCTTATATCCCTTCCCTGTTTCTCCTGGATCTCTGATTGCTGTTCCTGTGTAATTTTTCTTTGCCTTGTGTGAACTGTAAGGGTTCTTACATTTTATTTTTTTTTCCCTTACAGGCAGTACTAATGTGAGTGTTGCTAAATGTCTGTCCAGTTGAAAAAGTGAACGAGGAAAACCTTTTTCCTCTCATATTTTACTCAGGTCCAAGAGAAAGGCTGCTTTCATTAAATAAAACCTAAAAGCTTGAAAAAGTCCGCCCTCAAAACTAAAAATGCAAAGCAGGAGGTTCAGTAATGCTCAGGAATTGGAACGAGCTTTGGATTTTTATATCGGAAATGGGGAAAGAAAAGTTCAGCATTCAGTTTTGACAGCCAAGCGTGGGTAACTCAGCTTCTGAAAACTAACACAGTGGGAAGTCACTGTGAGATCTGCCGAACTTCTTCAGAGCTGACTGTGTTTCCTTTGCCCTTTTCATCACGGGAACTGATAGCTGTTAGGCAGAGGGAAGGAGAACAAGTATTCATGTCCAGATTTCATTTGTTGAAATAATCAGAAGTCATTTTGCGCTCTGCTGCTTTCTTACGTGCCCGTGCTTGTGTGTCTAAAGGCGATGCGGTGCAGCCTCTGCTGTTCACGTCTTTAACAGCATTTCAGATCTGCAGGTGTGCCAGGTAACTGTTAGAAGAGGTTGTGACCTCTTTAAAAGCTTTTAAAGAACAACTTATGCTTCAAGAAACACCACCATAGACTGTAGGCATTTATCTCCCTTATCTGCATAAAATCGAGTATTGTTCAGAATAATGTAATTTTGTTATTGTTGCTTGGGTGTGTTTTGAGTCTATTATAAAAGGTGCACTTTATACTTGGGAAATATCTTTTGCTTATGTTTAAGCAAAAATTCTTAATGTTAAGTTCTGAGACAAAGCATTTCTTTTTCTCAAACATGTTAATCTGAGCGTCTCTGGACTAAGAATAAATTTATAAGCAATGATTTTACTATTCTTTTAAGGAATTGCAGCGCATGAACTTTATTAAAAACAATCTTACTGCACAGGTATAAACAACCAAACATATTTCTAAAGGGGAACCCTAACCCTCTCCTCGTGCCTTGCGGTGAAACTGTGGCCAGGTTGGCTTTAGGCGCTGCTCCGACGACTGCGTAGAGGGGGAAAAAGGAAAAGCAAGGTCACACTTGACCACCCTGATCGCTTCTATGGGGAAAGGACTGGCCCCCGGTAGCCGAGGGAGGAGCAGTGGCCCCTCCACAAGCTGCTGAGGCTGGTCTGGATGAGCAGGCACTGGGATGGGCTGAAAACCGGCTGAAGGGCTGGGCGCAGAGAGAGGGAGGTTGGTCAGTGCACAAGGCCTGGCTGGAGGCCGGTAACTAGTGGTGTAGCCCAGGGGCCCAGGCCCAGCAGACAGGGCCCACCCCCAGCAAGTTTGTAGGTGACACCAAAGCAGGAGTGGCTGATAAACCAGAGGGTCGGGCTGGAGAAATGGGCCAACGGGAACCTCATGAAGTTCAATGAGGAGAAGTGCAAAGTTCTGCCCCTGGGGAGGGTCGGCCTCATTCACCACGATGTGCTGGGGCCACCCAGCTGGGAAGCTAAAGCTCGGTGAGAAAGGTCCCGGGGGTCCTGGGTGGGCACACGAGTTGACCGTGAGCCAACCATCTGCTCTTGCAGCAAAGAGTGCCGGTGGTCCTGGGCTGCCTTAGGCCAAGCATGGCCAGCAGGAGAGAGTCCTTCCCCTCAGCACCGGTGGGGCCACCCCTGGAGTGCTGGGGCCAGCACTGGGCTCCCCAGTACAAGAGACAGGGACGTACTGGAGAGAGCCCAGCGAAGGGCCGTGGAGGTGATGAAGGGACTGGAGCATCTCTGCCAAGAGGAGAGGCTGAGGGAGCTGGGACTGTTCAGCCTGGAGCAGAGCGGGCTCAGGGGATCTCATCAGTGCGTGTAAATACCTGGAGGGAGGGTGCGGAGAGGATGGAGCCAGGTTCTTAGTGGTGCCCAGGGACAGGGCCAGCAGGAACACAGGAGGGTCTTCTGAACATCAGGAAACATCTTTCCACTGTCGGGGTGACCAAGCACTGTCACAGGTTGGCCAGGGAGGTGGTGGAGTCTCTCTACGTGGAGATACTCGCATATCCCCAGTATCCACGCCTTTCTCCAGTCTGTCTCGTGACGGCTTCCACCTTCAGTGCTTTCTCTGCTATCACCACCATTTGCCACCGCAACAGCTTCTATGGGGCGGGGAAGATGTTCCTCATCTTCTCCCTGAGCCAAAGGTGGGGGCCACCAGCTGCCAGCCTCGGGCTGTGGGGGGGTTAGTTTGGTGGTTATGCTTGCAGGCTGTGCCGACAGCAGTGGGTATCACACCTCAACAAGCACCCTCGGTGGGGAGGACACGTGGGCACCATGTTGTGCGTCAAGGTCCCCGGGGCCGGTGCTGCCCAGCCGGTTTCAGTGGGGAGTGTTGGGTGGCACCAGGGAGGTCGGGCGCCCTGACCAGCCATGGTGGGCTCCTGGCACGTGCTGCTGGGGGTGTCCAGGAGCCTCCCGGGAGGGTTTGGGGATGGAGGCGTCTGCTCCCCTAAGGGCACCAGGTCAGAGGAGCTGTCAATGCCACCACAGCGAGCCAACCCTTGTGGTCACGGGATAAGGGAGGTGATGGGGACAGACATGGTCAGTGACACTGCTTGGGAAGGGTGTGGGGAGCAGAGAACTTTCTTTTTTTTCAGCTGGGAAGATCTGGAAGGGGAGGGAGACAAACCTCAGTCCTGCTAACTGATGGGCTCCCAAGAGGTGACAGGCAACTGGGACCGGTCGGGGTGTAACCCTGCAGGTCTGGGACATTGGATGGGGTTGGTGGGACCCTGCAAGCGGAGGAGGAGGGAGGGATGAAGAGGGGGTAGGCAGAAAAGGGGTATAAAAAAGTTGCATGTAAAACGGGGCCGGTCAGTGTGTGGTCTACCTGAGCCCTGCACCTGACCTGTCTTGCCTTCTGTCTGTCCTGTCGTCTTAATCCCTTCTTAACTATTTCGCTGTGAATCTCGCCTTGCCTGGGTGGATGCGTGCTGCAAGGACCGGGTGCCGACTGCTGGAGGGTGGGTTTGGGGCCGGCAGCCAGAGTGAGCCCGGGGCTGTAGGCACCCCTGGCCCGTGGTGTCGGCCACCGCAGCGGGTGGGAGTCCCCGCGCCAGCTGCTGGGGGGCGAGTGGCTGCATCGTCCCCAGCCGGGTGTCCGTGGGGGAGGCGTGTGTCATCCGCAGGCGAACTTTAAGCTGGACCATTTGGCGCGTATGGGGCTGTGGTGGGGGCAAGAGGGCTGGAATGGCCGGGCAGATTGAGGCAGCGTGTCCCCTGGGTAGATGCTGGGCAGGAGGGTCCTGGGCTGGAGCGGCTGGAGGAGGCGGCATCTCCTGCCACCCTTCAGCCCCTGTCAGACGCTCCCCTGGCCCAGCTGCCAGCGGGGCCATGCTGGGTGCCAGGCCCAGGGTGATCGCTGCCGTGGAGAGGGGAGCAGGGAGGGAGGCTGGGGCAGGAGGGAGCATCTTCTGGGGGGCGAGTGGGAAGCAGGAGGACGGGGTCAGCCCTTGCAATAGAGGGTCATCGCTGGGGCCGCTCACCAGCTCAGGAAATGACTTTGGAGAGGGAACGAGTAGTCTAATAGCATGAGGAGAGAGAAGCCAGCCATGGAGCATCTCCAAAGCACCATGGGAGATGTAATGAGCAGGGAAGTGGCTGGTGAGGTTCCACACAGGTATGTGTAAGGTGGGGTGGGTGGGTGTGAAGTAATGGAGCCTGGGGCTCAATGGGTCCAGGCTTCACAGAACTGCAAGTTTAGGGTAGGAGTTGACAACGAGTGAGGTTGTGGGGTGATGCTTCAGCTCAGTGCCCAGCCACGCTCCTAAAATGAATAAATCAAATTTGGCCAAACCAGGCAGGGCCTCGTCCTCCCGTGGAACCCCCTGGGCCACCCCTGCCTTGAATCCCACCTGTGGGGCTTGTCCTGCTGCTCGGACAGGGGTGGTGGGATGGTGGAGGAGAAGGAGGAGGAGGAGAGCCGGCCCAGTGCCCAGGAACGAGAGGCCAGGCCGCATCAGCCAGGCAAGAGGCAGCAGGTCATGGCGCTGCAGGCAGGAAGGGGCCCGGGGAGGGCTCTTGTCATCCCCTCCATGTTGGGAGCAGGTCAGGGTGAGATGCCCAGCGTAGCCTGGACACCCCCGAGGAGAAAGCCCTGGTGCTCAGGAGGTGGCAGGGTGGACAGAGAGTGCGGACTCTGCCAGAGGGGGGTCGGGTCCCCTGCAGCCCCTGAGGCAGCACCCCAGGCCCACCCCCCCAGCTTGCTGCAGGCACACAGCCCCTGGCTGGGACGGGGTACACCCGGCGCTCCACGGCTCCTGGCCTGCTCGCCGCCACTTGCTTTGCACGACTTCACAGCGCCATTTGTTGTTTCCACAAGGAGGACGAGGCTGGGAGCGCAGCTCTGCCTTTTTATTGAGGAGTGGTGGCTGTATTGCCTGCCAGCCCGGGCAGCACCAGCCCAGGGGGCCACAGCCGGTGGGGCAGAGGCTGCCTGGGCTTGCTCGGTCCTGCTGGCATCACGCTGCTCTCGGAGCTTGCTCCTCCAGCTGATGACCCTGCGGTGCTTGGCCCCGCCGCACGCCCTCCTCCCAGGGCGGCTCTGCATCGTCCCAGCCAGGCAGAAACTCGGTGCCATGGGGGGGGGGGCTGGTCCTGGTCCTGCAGCCACCCCGGGGACCCCAGCACAGTGGCAGCAGCACTGTGTGTGGGGGGTGTGTGTGTGTGTGAGAGATCCCACTGCAGCCTGTCCCCCTCACGCTGTCCCCACCAGCTGTTGGCACATGAAATGGGGACGTTGGTGGGGACAGGGTGGAGGGAGGCAAGGGCGAGGCTGTGCACCGTCCCGGCGGGTGCTGGCAGTGAACAGTTGTGCATCGGTCCAACAGCATCCCCCCGCAGTGCCACCTTTGTCCTCAGGTGAGGATGGTGGGGTCAGGCCAGGCCCCACACTTCCAGATCCTGGACACAGAACTCCTCCCGGGAAGAGAGGGTCTTGTTGTCAAAGGTCTCGCAGGGGTGGCTGCCCCCACGGTGCAGGTCTTCGTCCAGCCACAGCCCGAATCTGCCGCTGGGAAGGTGCCAGCAGCACGGTCGGCTGAGGGTCCCCTCTCCTCCCTTCCTGGAGACCTCCCCAGCCACCTCCCGGGGACCCGCCACCTCCCAGTCCTGCACACCACCAGGTGCCCTCCTGCCCAGGATGCCAGGCACAACCAGCCACCCCTGGGGCTGCCACCCTGCCTGCAGGCAGGGAGCAGGCAGGCCTGCTGGCAGCAGGGTCAGGGGCATGAACTGGCCAGTGCTGCTGGACAACCTCCACCAGTGGTTTTGGGGTCAAACCATCAGCACGTGCCTGGACCCAGCTCCGCAGAGCAGCCTGGGCTCAGAGCGTGGCCCCAGTGGCCATCGGGGCTGGGGACCCTGCTGGGCTCCCAAAGCTGCTGGCGCGGCTCCTACCTGCCCCCACCGACCATCAGCAGGTTCACATCCCCTTTCACAAAGAAGTTGTTCCTGCCCGTCCACCTGAACACCTGCGTGGGGACAACAGTGGGACAGGACCACAGGCTGGGGCGCAGCATCCCCCTCCACATCCCTGTCCCCGTCCTGCAAGGGACAGCTGGGGGCTGCTGAGCAAAGCTGCCTCTGCCCATCCCCGCCGTGTCCTGCTTCTCCAGAGGAAGGTCTGGCCAAGCCTGTGGGCACCATCCTGGTGCTGGCCCATCCCCACTGGCAGCCCTGGCGCCCCCCCGGGGGGATGGCTGCCACCCACCCGTACCACCAGCAGCGTTGCGCACTGATGCCACCAGCCCTGACACACACACGGACCCCACTGGTGCGGGCAGATGTGGCTGAGCTGCCTCCATGTCCCACCGATGCTGATCTGTGACTGCCCTGGCGCGCGGAGGGTCCCCAGCACTGTCCGGCTAGGCAGGGTCCCCTTCCCTGAGCCCCCCCGCCTGCATGGCTGGCTGGGATTTGCTTTCCCAGCCCCGGATGAACCCAGGGGACTGCAGCCGGCAGGATGCCCCCGCTGACTGACCCGCGTCTGGCCAAGTGCATGATGTCACCCCAGACCCCTCCCCAGCGCCTTGGGGACCCCCAGCGTGGCTGGATCCCAGGGCTTCACCGGCCCCCCCCGCCCCGGGGTGCCCCACAGCTGGCAGCCTGCAGCCCCCCACCTTCAGCTCCGGGGAGAAGGAGAAGAGGAAGGTCTCCCCCGTCCCGTAGAAGCCATTGCTGCAGCGAATGGTGCTGGTGGAGAAGGCACCGAAGGCCTGGGGGGACACAGAGGGGGGGTTCCCACGCCGCGGTGCTCAGTGGGGCTCCTCAACACCCATCCTACCGGCAGCAGCCAGGATGGGGCCAAGCCCCGGTGATGCCGGGATCGCTGTGTCCCCCCGCCCCGTGCCATGCCGTACCTGCGCCTCTGTGTCCCTGATGAGCAGCAGGGCGGGGGAGCCCGCCTGGCCCCCGCACCGGTACAGGGTGCGCAGGCTGAAGCCGTCCCGGGCGGTGCAGTACAGCAGGTGCCAGGGCTGCTGCGCCAGCCGGGGGGGCAGGTGGGCGCCCAGCTGGGGCAGGGTGGGCTCAGCCGGGGCAGGCTGCTTCTGAGCATCCCCCCACCCCGAGCATCCTCCCAGGAAGTCTCCCCAAACATCCTCCCTCCAAGTGTCCTCCTGAGACAGCACCCTCCCCACCCCCCAAGCTTCCTCTCAAGAGACCCCGTCCCACCGGAGCAGCCTCCCAAAAAGGAGTCCCAGGCACCCTCTCCCTAAGCCTGCTCCCAAGAGGTCTCCCTAAGATCCCAGCCCACCCAGGATGCTTCTCGCAAGCATCCTCACCCTTCGGAGGTGTCTCCCCGAGCATCCTCCCCCCAGCACACCCCCCCTCCCCCCCAAGAGACGCTGCTGGGGTGGCTGTCCCTGGGAAAAGGGGGTGTCACCCATCTGGCCTCATGCTGGACCAGTTCCTGGCAGGACAGTGGCTGCGTGGTGCAGGGGGAGGTGAGGGTGAGGGTGGGGTCCCCATGCTGGCGGGAGGGTCCCTCACCTCCTGGAGCTGCCTGTCCTGCAGGACGCTGCTCGGTGTGCTCAGCACCAGCCTGCACGGCTCCTCCAGGGCGGGGGCTGCTGCTGGGGCTCCCTCCCAGCCCGGCTGCCCCTCTCCAGCCGGCTCCCCGCATCCCACGGGCAGCTCCTCGTCCTGGTCGGGCTGCGGGCAGGTGGAGGGGAACATCACTGCAGGCCCTGAGGGAGCAGCATCCCCCTGCATGGGGTGCCTCCCATCCTGTGTCCAGGGGCTGGGTGAAGGGGCCCAAAGGCCACAGGGATGGGCACTTGGCTGAGCCTCCAGCCCAGCTCCCGCCTGCCCACTGCTCCCGACAGCCCTGCCGTGCCGTGCCGCGCCGTACCGTGCCATGCACGGGCACCCTGCCAGGCCATGCCACCACTGCACACGGAAGTTCAAGGGTGTAAGGCCACCCAAAGAGGGGGAGGAGAAGAGGAGGAGGAAGAGGTGGCAGGGGAGGCTTCCATAACTTCAGGCCAACCTCAGCCCTGGCAGAAGGGGGTGAAGCCCAGCCACTCCCCTCCTTGCCCACGGCCAGGTGTGGGGTCAGGGATCTGCCTTGGTCCCGGTGGCAGCTGGTGACAAGTGTCTCAGCCATCCGCGTGCTCGGGGTGGCTGTGGGTGCAGCCCCTGCCCGAAGGTGGGTGGGCAGTGGGTCCCTGCCACTGGTGGGCAACGGACAGAAAACACCCTGAGGGGACAAGAGGGACGAGCAAGGGCAGCCCCAGGAGGCAGGAGATCTCCTGCCCGCAGGGTGCTGGTGTCCTCGGGGGGCAGCGGGGCTAGAGGGGCAGGTCCCCAACATGCCCGGCACCCTTCGCACCTCCCCAGCCCCTCGCTCTCCCCAGAGCCTCCATCTGTCTGGCCGACCACGCATCCAGCCCGGCTGGTGCCTCCCAGCGCTGCCCCGGAGCTCATTCCCAGCGCCCATGCTGCCCCGGGGGACCCCGCCACACTGGACCTACCAGGAGGTGGTAACGAGCACGGAGTCCCCTCATCACAGGTGTGTGGGTGCTGATGGGTGCTGTGCTGCCGGGGAGCGCTTGACATTGCCGCGGGTTAATGTTCACCTACGCCGGCCCCTCCCTGGCCACCCAGCGTGTGACACGGGTGGGTGGGGATGCTGGCAGCCCGCCCCGGCTCATGGGGGTCCAGGATGTGTCCCCCCCCTCCCCGGCACAGCCAGGTCCTGCCTGGTGCTGGGACTTGTGGGCAGGCGTCCCCGCCTTGAGCCAGGCACTGGGTGGCCAGTGGCCATCACCTCCTTGGCCTGGGCCAGGCTGTGGATCGCCAAGCGGGGATCCCCGAGGCCGCGGGGGAGCCCTTGTTTTGGGATCAACAGGCAGGTCGTGCCCATGTTGCAAAGAGCAACACGACTGTTGCAATGGTTGTGGCAACTGCCAACACCTGCCTGGCGGATGTGGTGGCACATGTCCCTCCTGTGGGACAGCCAGTCTGGGCCGATGTCCCGCAGCCGGGTGAGCCGGGACCCCTGGGAGAGCCAGGGCTTGGTGTTGGGGGCTCGGTGGCTGCAGGAGGAGTGGACCCCCAGCCAAGGCAACCCCTGCCTCAGGCACCGCTGGGGAAGCTCCTGCAGACCAGGGAGGGGCTGCGGTGTCCCAGGGTGTCCCCTTCCCACTGATGCCCCCCCCTCCAAACAGCCAGCGTGACCATGAGCCTATGAGCCCCACCATAACAATGTCCCATTTATGCAAATAAGGAGTTTCTGTGTGGCCTGCATGGTGGCATGATGGCCACAACGGCCTGGCCCAGGCTTCCAGCGTGTCGGCCACTCCTCCCAGTTCTGTATCGTCAGTGAACTTGCTGAGGTCACGCTCTGTCCCCTGTCCAGGTCAGTGATGAATATGCTGAACAAGACCGGACCCAGCACTGACCCTTGGGGCACACCAGTAGCTACAGGCCTCCAACGAGACTCTGCACCGCTGATCACAACCCTCTGGGCTCTGCCATTCAGCCCGTTCTCAACCCACCTCACTGTCCACTCACCCGACCCACACTGCCTAAGCTTGCTTATGAGGATGGTATGGGAGGCGGTGTCAAAAGCCTTGCTGAAGTCGAGATAGACAACGTCTACTACCCTTGCCCTGCCCTTGTTCATGCCGGTGCCCGTGCTGCTGCCCCAGTGCTCACATCATTACTGCTTCTCAGGACCACTTTTGAGTCCAACTTTGGGATCTGCTCCCCTGGCAGATCCAGGAGGAGCTGGCTGGGAGGTGGTGGGTGGCCGGGAGGGGGCCCTGGCACAGTCACAGACCAAATTCGGCTGCTGGAGGACAGAGCTGCCACCCACGGCCCCTCAGCTCAGTCCTGCTGCCTCCCATCAGCATCGTTTGCCTCCTGAGGGGTGAATTATTTTCTACTTTGTGGGAGGGGTGGGGCTGTAACATGGATAGCCCCCCGATAGCCCCAGCTGGTCACCTTCTTCAGTTTTCTTTTACACTGCTCACGCTGACCTGTGCAGAGCGGGCATTTCTTAACACCGGCGTGGGTTTCAGGACGCCCAGAGCCATCCGTTAGTGTTTTGTTGTGCCCCAGGGCCACTTGTTCTCCCTCCCACCCCGTGTTTGCTTTCACGGCCCCTCACAACCCCTCCACATGCCTCCCGGAGCCTCCACTCACCCTCTAGTCCCTCCCCATCCTCACTCCCCTCCCAAACACAGAGCACACCAGCAGCGTTTAAAACTTGCACAGTTTATTATGCTCCTTGCCATGCCGCGCAGCCGGCAGCCCAGAGCAGCCCTGCCTCCGCGTGTCCCCGCCGCGGCCGGAGGCGCAGGGCTGCTGCACGGCCTGCCCCGGCTGGAGCGGCTGAGCGCGGGGGGCTGAGCTGGGCTCAGATTAACCACCCCCCCCACCAAAGCGCTAACAGCAGTGCAGTAAGGCAAAAGTTTTAATTGTCCAGAAAGAAAGAAGAGCTGTTTACACAACTGCCTGGGCACATCGATCTCCCAGCTGCTCTGTACCAGGCTGTTTGGTTTCGGTGTCGTCACGTTCCCAGTTCTTCAGCTTTTTCTCGGGATTGGTGGGGAAGCTGGCTGGAGGCTTTCACACCGTGGTTACTGCTTCCCCATGCCACCACACAACCAATGGAGCAAGAAGCCAGCCTGTGGCTTCGCCCCGGTGGGTCACACTCAGGGGGACAGCAGCTCTGAGCACAGAGGGCAGCCATGGGGGAACCCAGGGGTAGGGCTCTGTCGGAGCTCTCCGCACACAGCCACGAGAGACCACCACTGCACTGGCACGAGGGTAACACGGGGAAGTGCATATCCTGTAGTGTGAAGCTGCTGTGGAACACCTGGAGCCCAACAACTCCACAGCAGCGATGGCTAAGGCTCCTTCTGGATTTGGTCTGGGGCCTTACAGGGGAGATTTTGACACCTCCTGGTCCCTGGCCCGGGCAGGCAGCTTCCTCCTTCCACACCCAGGCGGCTGCCCAAGCGATCACAAGGGGATAGTGTGAGCCCTGCACTGCCACACTGTGTTACCCTACACAAACAAGGAGTAGTACGAGTTCCAGTTCTTACTAGTGTTTTGAGCGCCAAGATTATTACCTGTGGCAGCAGCTTCAGCTGTCCTTCCCACAGGCCATTCGTCCTTGGTCACCCATTTGTTTCACAAGAACCCACGGTGCCTGGGCACATGTGATTTTTTCCAGATCTCACAACAGCAGGAGAACCAAGAAGGGGCATCTGCAGCCAGGGCTGAGGCACCGGGCACCCAGACATTGCCTTGTGCCAAGCAGGAGCATTACTGGTCAAAGCGGTGAAGGGGAAATTTCCAGGAGAAGCAAACATCTCTGAGAAGCAGTGATTAAACAGTTTATGGTCTGAACTCTCTCTAGGCCTGAGATTCAGCCCTGGTTTTAGCTCAGACACTTCCTCCAGTTCCTGCTGGACTGCCCAGAGTGATGGCTGAGGTCGCATTGAAAAGCACAGCTGAGGGAAGAAGGGAGATGCTCCAACGGAGGCACTGCAGCTCCTACTTGTAGCTCTTACAGTCCCTGCACCAAGCCCGCAGCTCAGGAGGGTATTCCCAGAAGAATTCCCAGAAGAACCTCAGCCCCTTCTTTCAGTAGGTATCATTCCCAAAGTCAGACCTCATTCAGGGAACCTTCCCCACCCACCCCACATACCCCAAGCTCTGCATGTTCCTTAGAGTGGTCCGTGTCCCAGGGAACGGTGGGCACAATCCTTATTTCAAAACAAGCATGGCCTCTGTCCCATCTTGCCTTGTCAAATGCAGTCCATGAGTGAGGTAGTACTCCCGCCGGAGGAAGGCATAGAAATAATCCGAGACGAGCAGGATCTGCAGAAGTGAGATGTTCAGACACATCAGTGATGCTTCAGAACAAGGAACAGAGGAATAGAGAGACACGTGTTTGTGACAGACCCTGAAGGGGTTTGAGAAGTCCTTAGACTGCTCATCATGCTTTGCGAGAGGAGACACTGTGGTCCTGTGAACACTCCTTGTCACGTCGTAGTGTGAAATCACAACTGCAGTGAACATGGAAACCTGACATGGAAATCACAAGGTCCCTCCCCTCCTCAGCCCCGCTTTGGTGGTACTGAGGCACGGCAGCGTGGCTGCTCCCTTGCCTAAAAGCACTGAGAAAGCAGGAGTGGGTGTCTGCCGTTTTTCTAAAGCAGTCACCTGGGGCAAGCTGCCTCTGCAGGGGCAGGCTGGGCTGCTGTCAGTGCAGGCAGCGAGTGACCTGCTGGCTCGGCAGGACATTCGTCATTTAGCCTCTTGTAGCGTGACCCTTCCCGGGAACGCCAGCCTCCTCCATCTGGCAACAGCATCGTGTAACTAGAGTGGAAAACCTTTTCAGTGCCAGAGCAAGCTAGTCCTACGTCCAGATGGCACTTAATGCATCGCTTTGGCGCAATGCGTCCGTTTCCCTGGGGGACTCACTCCAGGGAGAGCCTCACCTGAAGTATGCTGCAGTGCTAAGGGGACAGAGGGAGGGTCAGGCTGTCAGCCAGAGCCTGCTTGGGCTACTCTTAAATACAGCTGCTGCAGAGAAGGCTCAGGGACAGGATGGGAGGATACAGAGGACTGGGAGAGAAACAGGCTGCAGCAGAGAAAGTGTGAAGGAGAACAGAGAGAAAAGGGTAGAGGTGCCCAGGGAGAGCAAAAACAGCCACGCTTATTCTGTCCGCTTGTTTTGCTGAACACCATGGCTGGGTACTGACATGCTATATCCATACGGTTGATTTTACTTCTAACTAAACTTCTTGGCAGATGTCTTAATGGGAAAAGAAAGAGCTGAGGGTAGTGGGGATGAGGGCTAGTTCTTTCTCACAAGGAAATCAGAAAGCAGATCTTTGCTCTGTCGGCATTTACACAGAGCACAAGACCTTGCAGGATCTGCTATGACTTTCTCAGATAGGAAACAAAATCCTCTTAGAATATCAACACCTGCCATCTCTAATTAAGGTTTTACTATTCCTTTCATTACATAGCAAGACATGTAGTTAGAGCGCTAATGAACCGCTCCCAATTTCCTATAAGCCCTTCTTAGTGGTATCTCTGTACTCCCTCTCACCCCACGCCCTGCATGGAGTCTCCTTCACTTTTACAGAATGGGTGTCTGTCCCCGTTCATCAAGGGGGTGGGGGATGTACAAGCTGGTGATTTTCAGCCCCTGGCAAAACTGCTGCTCCTCTAGTTTTAGGAGAAGCAGACAAACACAAATGGCTGAGGCACATTCAAAATAAAGGCAACTTTAACATGAAATGAACGTTCTGTTCACCCACATGTGAAACTATGCCAAGGCTTAAGGATGTAAGAATAGCACAGAGAAGAGGGAGGACTTAGAAAAGGTTGTAGCAGCTGTGTACATTGAATCCCATCCTCCGGGGTGCCAAGCTCTGTTTTTCCTAAAGCCAGTTAAAATCCCGTATCTTGAACGGCCTTGAGAGAAGCAGGAAGAGCGAGCCTTGGCATGACTGGGACCCTGATGTGCCCACAACCCTATGTTTCAGTGAGGTATAACGCTCAGAAAACTTGGTGCCAGGTCCTGGAGTACAGGCAGTTCTCATTTGCCTGTTGTCTGGCCCCATGGTTTTTTCCATTCCCCCCTTAGCTCACCTTCTCCATTCATGTGTGCTCCTAGTCCTGCCACACCGAGATGCTTTTCTTCTGCTATCAAGCAACAGACCTGTAACTTGCAGCACAGCCTAGTTGGATTGTTAAGCTATACCTTGAATACGACAAGAACTCGTGTGCCAGAAGGTGAGGACAAGGCAGATTTCGGCTGGAGCAAGGAGAGGCAGGAAGCTGCTACGCAGGACTGCACAGGATGCAAAGAGCCAGACGCATCCTGCAGAATTCACTGCTGCGGACAGGACGCCCGATCCAGTAACCTACCCAAAGCGCAGCCTCGTTTGCCTCACTCTACTAACCTGCCCTATGTTGAAAGTCAACGTGATGGCGTAATAAAAATTGGAGTTGGCACTTCCTGCATAAATCCATAGATGCCACAGAACGGGGAACAGGAGGGAGCAGACAATGAGCACACATGACAGGATGAAGATGTTCCGGAGGACTGCAAAAGAAAACCAAGCTGTTAAAATTATGCATTATTGAGCAGCCATGCTCACACAAACAGCAATGGTATTCAGGGTATGTGCAGTGGAGGAGAGGCACTTGCCAACACATACTTCTTTCCAATAATCTTTCACAGTTTGCTTCAATAATTTCCTGGCTAGCTTTTATAAGAAATCCACTCTATTTGCCTTTAAAATAAATACTTCTGCCTTTGCTTGAGTGTGAAATCCTCATTTGTAGCTCTTTCCTTCTAGGTCCTGCTTCCAAACACTCTTCCTCGGAGGATTTTGGCTTTTTGGTGTCTACACTACAGTAGCTAGCAGTTTTGAGAAGGGCCTTTCCACCAGCGTCATGATTCAGAGACCAGAGCACACCATTCCCTAGCCTGGTCAAACTGACAACAAAGGGAAAAAACGAACCTGTGGGCCATAGGAAAAGAGATACTTTCTCAGGAGGTGGTAAGGAAATGAAAGCACCAGAAAAGGAGGAAACTCATACAGGCCAAATGTGTTGGCAAACACATGATCTCAGGAGGTGCAAGTGTGGTCAGAACCCATTAGTCTGTGTGAGTGTGTGTCAGATGGACAAAACTCAAACTCTTTGTCTAAAAGAGCTAGGAACTACTAGGCCAGAAGAGATTTTGTTTTCTATGAGTTATTTATGCCTGTCCTTTGGCAGCAGTATTATAATTCATCCCGGCACTTGTGTTGCTGTGCTTGGCTATAGCTCAGCCAACTTCCCTGAAGGTAACTGAAAGACTCCCGATGATTCTGCAGCTAAAGGGAGCCATCTGGCATTTTAGGAGCATTGTCACATCCAAACCTATTCACACCTAGCTTTTAAACTTCTTGTTCAGTAGCTCTGGGGAGACCTGATCGCTCTCTACAACTACCTGAAAGGAGGTTGTAGCCAGGCGGGTGTTGGTCTCTTCTCCCAAGTAACTAGCGATAGGACAAGAGGAAATGGCCTCAAGTTGCACCAGGGGAGGTTTAGATTGGATATTAGGAAAAATGTCTTCACCGAAAGAGTGGTCAAGCATTGGAACAGGCTCCCAGAGAGGTGGTGGAGTCACCATCCCTGGAGGTGTTCAAAAAAACGCGTAGCCGTGGCACTTTGGGACATGGTTTAGGCATGGTGGTGTTGGGTTGATGGTTGGACTTGATGACCTTAGAGGTCTTTTCCAACCTTAATGATTCTATGATTCTATCATGACTGTCCCTCTCACTGGTCCCCTTATCTGCACACTTGGGACGTGCAACTGAACTATGCTGAGTTGGGATTTCTCAGAAGTTCATCACCTGCTATGGCTGCAGCATGCTCAGGGCTGCCCTGGGGCTTCCCACACCTGCTTTGGCCTTAGTGTTCCTTAGTCTGAAACTAATAGAGCAGATGGTCTCCAAGTCTCTTGACTCCTGATGATGTCCCTGACACCAGGCAGGCTAGCTGTCCATAAACACACTTGGCCTGGGTTACAGAAGATGGCAGTAAAAGGCCCGGAAAACCTGGCAGGGTTGGTCAGAGCAGTTGGTTTAAGCAAGAAACAGCAGGAAAAACACAGTGCTTCCAAATTTCCCCAGCGTAGCAGGTTCTAGAGACTGAGTTTGAAAATTATGAGGAAGCTCTCAGGTGATTTAAAGAGCTAAAGAGGTTCTTTATGAAGCATTTAAGAAAAAAATGGACAATTCCTTGGAATAATTCAGTTACTTTCACTCTGAGCAAACAAACACATGGAAGACAAAGAACCTCTGCAAGATGCAGGATTTTAAGGCTGGGGGACCCATCAATTGCAGGAGCAGTGTTCAAATTGCGCAGCCTTAAATGGGAGTGAAGTGCTTGAAGGATGGATGTACTTTAAACAAGCCACATCCCTTGTGCAGGACTGTAAAAGGTTCTTACAAAAAAGTAAATCTTGGAGAGAGGGGGAAGATAAGGTACACATGAAAATTCCCTCCTCAACCAATTTCAACCCTCGTCCTAAAGACTGTAGCACCAGAAAAATCAAGCTTTCTTCCAGACACCCCAAGGAGGCTACAAGAGCCTGCAGACATGGGCTTGGTTTAGTGGTGACAATTTTTGGACAGGCCCTGTCCCATTCCAGATAAAGAACAATCAAAGAACTTACATCTGTAAAGGTGGCTCCAGACTGGAAGGAAGGCCATGTAGAGTGCAACGTCTCCCACAGTGGGATAGGACTTGAAGATAGAAATGATCGCAATCTGGACGAACATGAAGAACACAGGGTGTTCCCTAGAAGGGAAAAGACACAAACGGTAAGAGGATGCAGCAAGGTCTCTGGAAAATGGAAATAAGTATCAGCAAAGGGAACAAATGTACCGTGGGACAGCCTCAACAAGGCTCTCGTGCCCCGGTTCTCTCCAAACAAGCCTCTGAGTGCTGGGGGGGGGGATAGACTGAGCTGCTCTGTAGAGAAGCAGTATAAGGGGATGCACATCCGCTCACCGCCCTCACCCAGAAACTTCGTGCCTCAACTCAACATACATTTATACAGTTGGTCATCTGGGCTGCTCTTCCCCAGCTCTGTCATATTCACCAAACCAGCACCTCCTCTCTGGAGGTTATGTGGAGAAGCCCACAGTTATCTCTCTTGGCGTGTCACGATGGCTGTATCCATTCCAAGTCAAAAGGACAGGCTCACTGAGAATCCAGGCGTGTTAATGAGTGGTTTTATCAGAAAGAGGGGTAACGTTATCAGTGCAGTCCACTAGGAATGTCCCCAAGTTTTCGCTTTTTTTCTGACAATGAAGAACTTGAAGTTCCAGCCAAGAGTTCTTGCTGTCTGACTACACTGGCTTATGCTGGCAGGGAGCAGGCACCTCTACACACTGAATTTCTGCTCTCTCTTCTGATGCCTGTACCACTCTGTTGCATAGCAGAGCTCAGCTCACTCTATTTAACAGGAATAAAGATTGAAACTGTGGGAGATAGGGAGGATAGGCCCTGTTAAAATAAACTATCTTCTTCAGGCTTGTAGATCCAGATATCTGATGCCAGCCTTATAAGCTTCCACCAGAAAACTGAGAGTAAAAAAACTACTAGAGAAACATACTTACTTTAGCTTTATTGCCAAGGGAATGGTGTAGAAGAACACATTGATTTGAAACACGCATATGAAGAAAAGACTAAAGTGTTCAAACATCTCTGCAAAGAAGTACCAGAAAAGGCCAATGTTGGGTGTCAGATCTGGAACAGAAAGGCTGAAATTTGAAAAGAAAAGTCAAGTTAATATTTTTAAATGCCTGTTTTTCACTGCCCTGCTTCTGTTACATTAATTAATCATTGTGTCCTACTGGATGGAGGACCTACATTTTAAATCCACAGAAGAGAAACCAAAGGGGTGAAAACCTAGAGAGAAAAGGGACTAAACCTTCCCTATGCCCATTCCCAAGCAGATATTTCTCCAGAGATGAAAATTTCACAGCCATGGTAGCTCAACAATCAAATCCATTTCTAATCAGCTCAGCGGAAAACATCTCCTCTCTTCTCTAATTCTTGCTGTTACTTAATTAACAGAAGTTGGCTAATGTCCGCTCTCCTCCACACACTCTTTCTTTTCTTGCATTGCCAGTAAAATCACAGATCACACACTCCTTAGGACAGGGAGTGGGGCACCTGCGGGGGATGCACAAGAAACAATGCGGGGGCAGGGCTAGACAGAAAAAACAGTAAGAATCCTTTTACTTACATAAACCCGTAAACAGATGGGATAAAATCCCAGGAGTTGAGGAGGAAGAAGGAGAGGCAGATGATCACCACCAGGCTGCACAGGTATAGGGCTGCATACTGCATGGTGTAGAGCCAGAAGCTTTTACTTTTCAGTTTTATTGGTATGAACTGACGCTGAAAGTGAAATACAAGCAGGCAGATATTCCTCATCAGGTGGACAGCCACAAGAAAGCCTGAGCGTTCAGAACATCATTTCAAATCAATGAAAGAAAGCATCAAACGCTGGTGCTATGGCACTGGAAGGAGCAGCTCTCAAGCGCAATTTGCTTGATGTTCCTCACTCTGGCCAATTAAGTCATATACATTGCATGTATTTCCAGAACCGTGCTTGAAAATATGGTAGCTAAGCTGGTCATTTCTGCTTGCAGCGAGTCAAGTCTTACGCACTCAATGTAAGTGTTACACACGCCTCCCCACAGCTACACCTGTATCTTAGATGTTTGCAGTGCTGTACTGCTGCCTGCCTTCTACTGCATGAACCCACCTCAACCCACCCTGCTCCACCACCCACCAGCCTGTGATACCAGGTCCCCACCACTGGACTGGCACTCATGCTCTGCTGAAATCAGGGAAAAAGGACATCCCATGGGTTCCTAAGTACAAAGGACCCCTCTAAAAGGTTGCCTACTCGGGCAAAGACAACTGCTGCAGTCCTGCCACTGCCATGTGTCCTGGTAGGTCAACCACAAGCCCTCGTCACATAACATGACATACAGGTATCTCACTCCGAGAGGTCCCCTGACTGCATTTGTAAAGACAAATACACACAGAGAGGCAAACACCTTGGGAACTGCTCAGAGTTCTGCAGCTCTGAGTCAGCAATGTGGCTTTTCTGTTTGGTTCTAGGGTTTACACTGGCAGGAGATGTACAGAGCGCCAGCTCTAACTGATGTGGGCTCTGTGTAAAGCATGCTCATTTTTGCAGTCATAGTGTGTTTAACGCCACTTGCTGGAACAACGTAAGCAAGATTTATGGCAGGACAGATTTGAAAGTGCTGGAGAAAACCTATTTAACTCTGTATAAAGAAGGTAGGAAAGTTCATTTACAAATCTGGATAAAAGAACACACACCAGCATGATCCCCTTTAAAAGCTGCAAATTAGGCATTCACGTATCAAAGCACTTGTTGCTTGTGAACACAATGCTTGTACTTTACTGCCACTTTATTTTGACTTAAAAGAGAACAAATGAGACCAAAATATAAAATATATAAAGTAAATGCTCCTAAAAATTATCAAACTGAAAAAGCAACACTGACCCTGCAGAAGTTTTTGTCTTACGGAGTAATAATAATAAAATTTCTGAAAAAGAGATATTCATGTCAGATAGTCAGGGAAATAAAATGGAGTAGAACTGACTCTCCATTCTCTTTTGAAGCTCAGATTTGAGAATAGGCTGTAACGAACCTTAGTTAACATTAGCTATAAAAATCATGAGGGAGACAGGACAGAAACAACCAAGAAAGACTGGCGAAACACTCAACAGCAGGACTTTTGGAATGGCAAGAATACTAAAAATGATCACCATGTGATGTGATAATTGGGATAAGAGTCCTCTGCTATCGGTCACAGCCTCACCTTGCTCCCATATCAGAACAACACCAGCAAATGATCACTTTTCATTAAGTGCATTTTAATTTGGATTCTCGGTTAAATCATTGTTTGCAGTATCAGCACAAGAGTTGAGAGACCTCGGTGGGAAGCACTCGGGCAATCTGGTGATGAATCCACTCACTAGCAAAGAGCTGCCTCAGGTTGCCAGCCCACCCTGCCTGCAGATGTGCCTTCCAGCCTACTGCTGGGCGAGCTTGGCCTGGAGCAGCGTCTGTCTGCTGAGGCACTGCGTACCTGTGAATGATCAAGGTCAGCCCTGCTGGACGGAACTCAGGGGTGCTGTGAACGGGGCGGGAGAACGGACAAGGGCAACCAGCCACTTTCACAAGCACGTGCCTTTTGCCGTTAAACTCCAGATCAGCATTTCTGAGTTTGGGTGGTTCAAACACACAGCTCCTCATTCAAACACAGCTCAGTGACCCACAGCAGCGCAAAGGAAATTCTCCAGGTCTAAAACCCTCATAGCTATTCCCACGACACAAAGAACAGCTAAACACCAGCCAGTTCTGTAGATGACTTTCTGCTCCCTTCTCTCCATGCACAGGCATCCCCATTAAGGCTTCAAACTTCCCCTGGCTTGAGAAAAGTCACTTTTTCTGAAACCCAAGGCTTGCCCGACTCCCCTCTCAATAGCTGAGGACTGTCCCTGCACAGCTACAAGAAGATGACAGGTACCAACAGTTAGAAAGCATCTACCTGTAGAAGGTAAAGGAGTGCTGGAGCAAACAATGTGAGAGGGTAGAGTGACTGGTACGTTGCTAAGGCCAGGAACACAGCACTGAGGAAGGCACTACCTGCAAAGAAAAAGTAAACGTTCGTTTGTAAGGAACATTTGAGATAAACAACCTTACAGACAGGAAGTCCAAATGGGAAGAAATGCATAACCCTCTGCAGGGGCTTTACAAATATCAGACCACCATTTAAAGGCATTTTTAGCAGACTGTGTCCTGGAGAGTGTCATTTTCTTAACTACATTTTGAACGGATAATGACTCATACCAAGGTGATTGTCCCACTAGAAAGAACCGCTGACTGGTTTATATCTCCTACCATTCGCATACAGAAAGAGATTTGTGTAATTCAGTCTATATATAGACCATGCTGGCTGCTGTTTATGCACAGGAATGCTTCACATAAGTCATATCTGTGTGAAACAGCTGTTATACCGGATGTGCTGGATAACCTCGTCACCAGAATGTGTCAGGGCCCTCAGCAAAGCTCTGTGAAAGACAGCAAGCGAAAGTCTGCTGCTGAAGGAATGAAGTGGCGTTAGCCCTACTTTACAGATACCAAAACTGAGGCTTAGAAAGGATTAGCACTGCTTTTCCAAATGGTCTTAAAAATGTGAATGCCTTTATCAAGGAAGCTTTATTTGAGGTCTCTCAGGTTGAGCTAAGTGCCAAGTACTCACATTGCCCAACTACCAACCCCAGAAATCAAGTCCAAAAGGTCCCAGGTGAAACAATAAACATACAGGCACCCAGTGCAGTAGCCTGGTTACAGCTTTCAGTCTTACATCACTTGATGGAAGTCATCTGTAAAAATACAGCTTAGACAACAAGAACCCTGACTCAGTGCACTGGACTAATTGTCACCCTACTGACATCAAACACTCGGTAAGCTTCTCTCTGCTTCCACCTTTTGAAAGAGAATATATAGGGTTACCTGCTGCTGAGCCTTCTCCATTCTTCAACTACACTCTCACAGACAGAAACCTCCCTCTCCTCTATTTTATCAAGTGTTCAATTCTGCACAGATCCAAAGAATTGGTACCCAGAAATCATAGTTATCATCTGATATCCTCTCTTTGCCCACTTTAAAACCTAGAGGCTGCCACACTCCCAATCGGGGAGAAAACAGGGGATAGCCACTACAGTTTTGTCTGTGACTGAACTACTTGTCTTACGGTATCAGTGAACAGTTAAAAATCAGTTTAATTAAATGGACCCCACTCGTTTAAATGCTTTTAAATCAAAACCCCTCCTGCCTCAATTAGCCAGTAATTGGAGGAAAACTTTCTTTTGGAAAGACTAATAAAAACAATCTGTACTGGCTTTCTTCACAACGTCTGGGCACTGCTGGAGACAAAGAGAACAGACTGACCTTTTCTCTGATCCAACAGAGAACTCCTAAAACTTGTGACTAGTACAAATCACATATGCTAAAAGATTTTAGCACTGAGGAGTCATAAAAGCAACATAATCTATTCATCTGTGCCAGTACGGGTCTTTGGTTACTGCTTCTGCTTCCCCAAAGCTCAATTAACTAATTTCAAACCAAGGTTACTGTGAGTGAAAGCCAAATAATAGCTGCAGGCAACTGCTCGTTTTTGAATAAAAACTTCAAAGATACACTTTGAAAAGAAATTGTTTACAACACTTTAAGTGCATATTCATGTACAAAATGGTTCCATAGTGTAGTGGTTATCACATCTGCTTTACACACAGAAGGTCCTGGGTTTAAGGCCAGGCTGGATGGGCCTTTGGGCAACGTGGGCTAGTGCAGGGTGTCCCTGCCCATGGCAGGGGTGGCACTGGATGGGCTGTGAGGTCCCTTCCCACCCAAACCAGTCTGGGATTCTGGGATTCTAAAAGAAAGAGCAGCAGAGCATTATCTTCTCTTACACACAGACAGATATTTCTGTGTAGCAATCATATCTGTAAAGTTCCACCTTGATTTAATTTCTGCTACTTTTCTAATCTTTACTGAAAGTCATAAAGACCCTTTTTTTCTTCACTGCGTTACCTTTTATTGTAGCTAAAATGAAGAATGCAATGACAGTATTGTTGATAGCGCAGGTGGACTTTGCCACACAAGACATCACAGTGTAGGGGTTTAACAGATAGCTGAAAAAGAGCAAAGCTTGAGTTACATTCAAAGGAGACAGCATCTAATTAAAGACATGTTAAAAGGAAAAACAGATGCACTTTGCCATTTCTTTTTGTTTATTCAAATTTGATGGGATCCTCTCATCATCAAGTGAACTCGGCAAAAAACCGATCTTTAGATTGTAGCCTTGGACACAGTGGCCACATAGAGCACACCGGAGAAAAGGAGACAGCTGGGAAGTTGTCTAAAATGCAAGTTCTATCCTAGAAAAATTACTACCAAAAATGTTTCTTACTTTGCAGAAACACTGTGCATTTATTCGTTAAGACCTAGGATTCTTTGGTCCAAAGTAAACACTTGCTGCTATTCCCATCTAGTGGCTCTGAGAAAGCAATAAAAATAAGAAGCCAGCAAGATGGAAACAAATCCTGAGATGTGAGCAGAGCTTCCCCCAGTTGAATTGCACCCGCGCACTCCTGCTATGGCACAGCAATCATTTATGTTCACCATGGTGTGATCTGAGCACAAAACCTGCCAGCTATGAAAATCTGCCATATTTTAATTGGAATTATGGAAAGACAGCAAACTCTGAACACCTTTGCCTTCCAGAATACAGCCACGCTTTAGTTAGTAAGGATGCTAGCTCCTTTTGGAAATGAGAATTACAATGATCTCATTTAACTAGGTTCAAAGCACAGAAAAATATTTGGAAGGATTATTAATACAATAAGCAAGATAATGTGCCGATCAACTTTGCTAATAACTAAATTGATCGTCAGACTGAGTAGATGGGGCTGATGATTTCCTAATTACCTCTTTACATTTTTCCTACTTCTCTGAGTCCCAGTCTGCCTTTTTCTGTGTTTCCAGAGAGAGCCTACAGCAGGATAAGTAAAATTTAAGGCCAACTTTGCTGCGGCAATGTGCAACAACGTTAAACACAAAACAGTCCGCAATTTACCCACTCTACCTTTCTTGCCCTGGGGAATTTACCATTTTACAAAATTCATACAAAAATAAGAAAAAAATAACAATATATCTAATGGAAAACTCTTTCTCTGACACTGAATAATTCCGATAATAATTTATTCATGTCAAAACCCCAGAGAAAAAAATAATTCTTTGACATTAAGTACGTTGCTTGTATATTACTTATTTCAGTTGAAGCTTTCTGAAATTAAAATAAAAAATGTTTAGTATACAGAGGAACACCAGGACCTCACATTATTAAGATGACAACCTGAAAATATCTTTGAATTGTTATAATCAATTCTGGGATATTCAAGTTGTGATATTCAGCAAACATTTTGTCCAACTGCTCAAAAAGTTATTCTGAAAAGACACCTGAGACATTTGGGAGGCATAGAATCAACTTTGGTAACATTAGCATACAGGCATAATAAACAGGGATGTGATCTGTGCAGACACAACATTCTTGTTACCAAATTAATGACCTTATACTGATGAGTCTGAAGGCCTCAGTAAAATTACTTGTTGGCAACAAACATTTGGAAAAGCATCTGCTTTTCACTTTCAAACTGAGTATTCAGGGCTGGGGGGATTTTTCTGTATAATAGGAAATTCAGAATTTCCGGGTGGGGGGAATAATCTTCAACAAATGTTGAAGCCCCAAAGCAGACAAATAAAACCCAAAGGGAGCTGAGGAACCCCAGCAGCAGCAGTACTTACAATAGTGCTACCTTGAGGGGGATGTAGTGCATTTCCATGGGCGTCCGGATGAGTTCAGCCACATCTGGTGCATATTTATCCAGTTCTATTAGGAGCTTTTGCTTTTTGAACTGAACAAGGGAGAATAAGCAAAGACTGTCAGATGAGGAAAGCCATTATTTCATATTGCTGGGGATTTCCATTACTGTTGAACATATATGAGCCCCAGGCACGAGCCAAAACTCATGTTATGTGAGGTGTTGTACAAACAGAACAAAAAACCCCCTCTCTTTTCCCAAATACTTAACAACTGAAGTGGAAGTCAGGAGAAAGCAGGTAATCTCTACTTCTTTGAACTGCTTTAATCACCTGTGTCTAGCTCTCGACACAGCTGACAGTGAATTCGCCACATTAGAGGTTAATACTTTCAATCTTCCTACGGCCTGTCTGCATCTCCAATGAAAAGCTGACTTTATAAAATCACTCTTCAACATACAATCCCCTGAGAAACCAAGTCATGGAAGTATGTGATCTTTGTCATTTTGAAGATGGATACCCCTATGCCAAATCTCCTTTACAGACCCAAAATCTCTCTCTTTAATCTATCTTGTTCTGTGATGCTCTCTGTGGAGACAAAAGAGAAATCTGAATTATGAACCTACTGAACTACATCATGGTGAGACAGAAGGAGAGAGATGCTGGCAATAAATTCTCAACGAGCAACGTGACTCACACGCAGGATTTTTACACATCTGCAGTTCTGTGAGTAATTTCTTCAAGGAACAAGCATGTAGTTGGATTGGAGACCACACACATGCTGTAGAAAAGGCAGCCTCCCTGTTCATGTTGGTACTGAATTGCTGTCCCTCTAGGATTGCAGAGAGCACAGCACTGCTTACACAAAACGTTCTTTGAGCTACATATAAGAGAGAGCTGGGAGGAATCACTCACCTCCAAATACACATGTAATTTGAAGAGACAAGTAATAATTGGTGTCAGACTTTCACCTTGCTCACTAGAATGATTTATCTCACCTCAGCATCCTTGGAAGGTTTTATTCCTTCCTTTACACATTTCCAGTCTGTATATTAACTCATGCTGCGTGCAAACACAAACCCTGTTCAAGGTAAAACATTCCAGGCTCTAGCTACAAAACGTAGAGAAGATTGTAGCAGGAGCAGAGGTGAGAAAAGGGAGTGCTCAAGTCTTGCCACACCCAGTCCAGCAACTAAATTCTGCATACTGCAAACTGCCACAACAACCAAGGGTGGGTTTTCAGTGCACGTTCTAAAATCTCCCATCGCCTCTTGTGTACTGTGACCCAAGACTTGTTGGCATTTCATTGGCATTCTCATAAATGCCTCAAATTCTTTATACTCCTTTCAGATCAAAGAATCTACACTGCTATGACCATCATTCAAGTGCAGTGTGGTAGCTACAGACACCGATTTGTTTCATACTGTAATACTGCCATGACAAAACTTAAACTACCTCAGTTGTTTACCAGTCAGTCCCCATGTTTATTGATCAGCCAGATATAATCAGATTTACTGCAACAAGGACAGGTTGATACTGCATCCTCTGGCATGTATTCTCTTCAGTACAAGATAATTACACTTGCTGGGAGAAGAGGATCAGCAAACTGGCAAGTCAGCTTACCACAACTTTGTTGAAGTCCTGGATGGCCAAGTAAAGGGCAACAGCAGTTAGCACATCAGTGATCTAAAAAAGCAAGGCATAGACAGACTGACTGTAAGCAAAACAAACAAATGGAGAAAAAGATATTGGACAGTACTGCCACGCTGAATAAGGACTCTGATCTGACTCAGCTCATGAGAAGAAAAACCAACTCTAAGCACACTAGATCGCTGATATGTACACCGTGCTCGCACACCACAGCTCAACCTTGAAGCCATGAGCTGTGTCAAAGATATTAATGTTTACAAAACAAGAGAATGGGGAAATTACGGGTAAAGAAATTGTTCATGGAAAGAAGTATGCAAGGGTAATAGAGAGAATTGCTGGTCTAATTAGAGCGCAGGCTACACTGGGGCACCTGTCCATTAATCCAGCATGACAGCGCCTTGAGCTGTCCCAAACTTTCAGGCAGCAGTACAGTCACCTGAACACGCAGCACAAGCACAGCGCAGATGGCCATTAGCTCTGCATGAGACCTGCCCAGCAGGGATCTGGGGAGACAGGCTCCACCACGTGGCATGTGCAGCCAGCTATATGATTTCTGTCCTCCCGAATTATGCAGAACTCAGAGAATAGTTTACACCAAGAGACATTTGGAGGACTAACCCGTTTGTGGTCTCTTTGCAGGCCTGGGGTTTGGCAGTGGGTTTTAATGAGAAACATGGCAGTGCAGGGGTTAGGCTCGGGGGATAAAATATTCTGACCTGTAAGAGGTAACCTTTGACATCTGAAACCAAATGCCAACTTCCCGTCCCTCTGCAGGGATGCTTATCTAACCAAGAACTCACAAAAAAGAAGGAATATGTACAACAAGGGGAAAGCCCGAACGTGGGTTTGTACAGGCAAAGCTGCCTTTCTAATTAAACTGTGAGCTCAGCAGGAATCTGAGCTGCAGGGAGGCTGCAGGTCCCTGATTCTTGCAGGAGCAGAAGGAAAGTCACGCTCAGTATTTCGCAGAGTGGGAGCTTTCAAGAGGAGCTTTCCAGGAGCACTTACCATGAACACCAATTCAGCGTATTCAATCAGGAAGTGAAAGAGATATATTATCAGTGGGGTCTAAAAGAGAGCAGAAGGGAAACCCAAGTGAAATACCGTCCAGATAAAACAACGGACGACTTGATTAGAAAAATGGAGTAGCACTATGAGAGACTGCGAAAGGTAATGTGCCTTAGCCTCTTCTACAATGCTGTTACTTCAGAGTAAAGTCATTAATCAAAGCACACTTACTGGTCTTTTTCCCTGCAAAGTTCTCAATACACTTTATAAAGGACACCATCAACTTTGAAAATTATATTCTATTCCAACTTTTCAATTCTACTAGTATAGTGGTAGTTACAATAGAAAGCATATAAAGAACAGCTTTAGAAAATAATTGTTCCTAGAGAATTTATTTTTTCAGGCTGTTTGCAGGTACTTTTGAAAGTATTTCCCACATAGCTGGTTTCACTGTTCAGTCTGCTGTTTAGATGAGTCTTTTATAAAGCAAAAAGAAGAAAGCATGTTAAAAAACATAAAGCAGTAGGACTACAGTCCTATCATCCTTTTACTCCCACAGCTCTTCCCTTCTAGGATAAGAGTTATTCTGAATTATTCCTATGACAGAAAAGCTTAATCTGGAAGTACTATATTTACATGGTGTGAATTCAGTCTTCACTGTAAGAAAATGTATTTCTTTTAAAAGACATTAAAAATAATGTGATGGTATGAATAAGCATGGGAAAATATTTCACAGACTGGGAGAAAACTGTGTTTAAAGGAGGAGAATTTATTGAAGAGAAACAAGTTTTCAGAGGTATACAAAGTATCTGCCTCACCCCCAGGTGACCTTCACATCAATAAGACCCCTCCAGGGCACAAAACCCTGGAAGGATTTTGTTTAATCACAGCACATATTTCACATTCATGGATGGTGCTTAGGTGTTTGGAAGAAGGAGGTGTTTTCAAGATGAGGAATAAATGTACTGCATGCTCATGCTAATGTTATTATTTCTGCAAATGCAGAAACTCAAGATGCTGCTATCCAGTAAACTGTGTTCAGGCTCACGATGACACTCTCTCTCCCTGCTCTGGCTTCTGCTGACAGAAACATCTAGATGTGAACAGAGTATTTTACTTATTATGGTTTTCCCCTATTTCGGGCTCTCCTTATGCAGTAACAAATATTACGGTGTCCATCATCTGCACAGCAACACGTTATTCCCTGATGAACTGTATTTCCTCATTGTGCTTGTTGCTACATATATGACTATTGCACAGACAACTATACAACTCCAAGGCCTCTGAAGTCTTTGGGACAAGCCAAGTCCCATCCCCAGCCTTTGCCGTAAGCAGTAAGACTAAGAAACGTACCACTTGAATGTCACATTTAAAACAAAGCATGCATACCGACCTCATGAAAAATAGCTCCAGAATACGGCGAGACCCCTAAATCCAGCAGAGCTAATCCTTCGACCACTGAAACACACAAAACGCCTGCGTTAGAATCCCGTAATGTGGGAAGAGAAAAATCTCATGATGGTAAAACTACAATTTTGAAAACACCCACACTTGTAAGAATCTCATGTCGAATTGCCATCTGAATGGGTGACACAAAATGTCACAAAGCCAACAACCTAGAAACTAGAATTGATTGCTTTCTTCCTTCTGCCGTGCAAATTTCTTTAGTCATGATCAACTGAATGGTCAGTTGTAATCTATTTATTTGTTTCAGCTAAAAATGTTATAGCCGAAATGTTTTGCACTTAACTATATATAAATCCCATGTAATATAATTACTGATTTTAAGTCACCTATTATGTGATACGTGGTATCTCTACTGGAGAAATACTTAATTCTAAGAGGACAAATCACAACATAATATAGAATCTGAACTATTTTACCTAATTAGATGTAGAGACCCCTAAAATGTCCAAAACCACAATAAATGAGCAGAAATGAATACATATCACTGGGCAAAACTAAAAGCTCTATCCATTGTTGAAACTTTCTGACATTTTGCAGCCTTAATTCAGACCCTTTGCAATCTTGTACCTACAGCTCGCACTGCAAGGCATGCACGTTTTTCCATAGGATCTCCACCTTGCTGAGCACAAAGGTTCCCTGGGGATCGAGCAGCATATGCGGTGGAAGAAGCTATTGGGAAACAGGTCCATTTGTTCAGAGGGAAATGAGGCAGGAGACCGCAGGAAGCAACAGGAGGTTCTGAATTCAGCAATATGCTGCAGAAGTAGCTTCTGTCTCTGCCACAAAGTTCCCGTATGACAACAGCCCAGACTTTTCACGGTGATCATAATTGTGCTCCTTGCTATCTAGATGCTTACCTTGATGCTCTAAAGTAGGATTTAGAAAGTATCCATTGCTGCAAGGGAATTTTTGGGAGCTGTGTTTTGAAACTATGAAGTGTGAAGTGCTACACACTGTGGAGCAGAGCCCTCAGGTCAGCAGATGCATTCATGCTTTCACCTTTCTTACTCTGTGCCACTGTTTTCCACCCCAAAACTGCAAATAATTTTACCTGCATAATAACTGGATATTATTTTCCCAAAGGGCTGTCCTTAAAATAAATTAAGGTTCCTAATGGGCTCAGATGCTATAGAGATGAATACCACCGCAAAGGCTTGATTAAACTGTACCGCAGTCCTCAGAAGAGAATTTGAATCACGTTGGTAACAACATGATTGTGGGGTCCCAAACTGAACAAGGAAGGTGAAGCGGTGAATAGCTCTGCACCAACTGGGAGCCGTGCAGTCGTGTCCACACAACGAGACAGCGCTTGGGCAGTTACACCGTAACAAAAGCGACTCAGTCAAGGCTGCTGAAACTACGTGTTCACTGCCAGATTTTGTCATTCCTCCATGTTTCGTCCATCTGTGACACAACCGGTTTGTGTAAGTGCACAATGGCCACCCCGTCCTCCGGTCCCGCGCCCCCCCCCCCCGCCCCCCGCAGCTGCCCGACCCTCGCTCTCCCCTCGGGGACAACCGCCGCCGGCCATTTCACGCAGCTTTTGTCGGGCCCGGGAGAGGAGGGGCCCGGCCCCGGCACCGCAGCCCGGCCCTCTGCCCGCGGGGCCGTGCCCCAGCCCGGCGCCGGGCCGGGGACAGACCGTGCCCGCCTGCAGCTGCGCCCCCGGCCCCCTCACCGCCACCCCCGCGGGCCTCGGCCCGTTCAGCCGCGCCGGGAGAGCGGTGCCCCGGCCCGGGCTCGCCGGGCCTCACCTCGCTTCCAGGCGTTTAACGGGGACGCCACCTCGACCCGCTCGGAGATGAAGGCGGCGAGGCTGGAGCGGTAGAGCACGGCCCGGACCGTCACGGCCACCAGGACCACCAGCACCAAGGGAGCCGCCATCGTCGCGGGCAGACGCCGGCTGCCGCCGGCTGTAGTTCCCGGACGGCGCCGGAGAACGCGGCGCCAATGCACCGGCCCGGCCGGGCAGACTACATGTCCCGGGAGGCCGCGGCTTCCCGGCACCGCTTGAGAGCTACGGCGAGCGCGGTGGGGCGAACTTAGCTGGAGCGCGAAGGCCGCGGCGCAGGGTCCGTCTGGCGAGGGCGGGAGCGGCCGGGCCCGGCTGGAGGGGGGCCGGGGACACCGCTCTGCCGGCGCTGCGGGGCGGCCGGGCCCGGGGCGGGTGTCTCGCCTTCCACCCCCCGAGCTGCCCCTTTCCAGTCAGCTTTTGCCGGTGCCGCCTGCGCGGCAGAGTCTGGGCACGGGGCCTGTCCCCAGCGCCGGGCAGGGCCGCTCTGCCGGTCTGGTCAGGGCCCTCCGCTTCCCGCTTGGGTACATCGCCCCTCGTCCTCCCGCCTCGGTGCGGAGCCTGGCTCCATCTCCTCGCTGGCCTAACCGCGGGCGGCTGTGCTGCCCCACGAAGCCATCTCGTGTCCTGCGTGGAGCAGGCCCTGCTGCCTCTGCCTCTCCAGCACCGGAGCGTGGTGGCCGGACTGCTGCAAGGGATTCCAGCTCCTCAGCTGCAGGACGCTGCACGTGTCCTTGAGTTTCCTCGGGCTCCTCTTGGCCCGTTTCCCCAGCCTGGGGAGGTGCGGTGCCTCTGGATGGCAGCTCTGCCCCCGAGCAGGAGCCACTCACCCGTCACGTTCACCTCTTTGCTCACTGGGTTGCCCGGCTGGAGCAGAGGCTGGCAGGCTGAGCCCAGCTGTACACCCAGGAGTGGAGGATCTGTGCCTTCTGCGCAGCTGTATGGAAAGTCCCTCAGATTATTCTTTATTTCGTAAGGTATATGATGATATATACCCCCATAGTCTTTGCCTGCACAGAGCTGCCACCACCCTTTTGGCTGCGGTCAGAGTTACAGAGCTGTGGTTGGCGGCAGTGAGCGCTGGTGGCATTACAGTTTCTGCAGGCTCTCAGTGAACCGAGACTGCCAGTCTGTGGGGTTTCAACAGGACCATCAGTCTCCAGAGCTTATGAGTTCTCGGAAGACTTCCACACACCACCTGCCCAGCACGTGCTTTCCTGCTGTTTTCCGGTAGCTGTTTCTCCATCCACGTCCCTGGGTACCTGTACAGCCCATTCACACAAACTCTCAGAAAAGCTGCCTTTACAACACTCCTCTGGGGTAGAGACAAATGGGAGGAAGAGCCAGTAATCTCTTAAAAAATTGAGGGACAGAATTGAAAACACACATTTCATATGGTGCGTGAAGGCAACACTTATTTTCATGTAAGAAACCGATCAGATTTGCTGACTGTACTGGGGATGCCGTTTAAAAGAGCTGGATAGTGTCCAAGTCACAACATTAATGCTGGATTTACACAGCTTCAGAGCCACAGGGTAGGCCTGCAGCCACCTGCAGAAATGGGGAAAGGCCAAATGCCTCTGGGCCAGGGTTCCTAAGGGCTGGATGCACAGCACATACCCTCCCCAGGACTGGAGACGCTGCTGGGTTTAGATGGGAAATCGCATGCGCTTTCTGGACCAAGACCATAGCTACTGAGGACAGCACTGTGGTGGGCTGACCCAGGCTGGAGGCCAGGTGCCCCCCAAAGCCGCTCTGTCACTGCCCTCCGCAGCTGGGCACGGGAGAGAAAATACACCCAAAGGCTCCTGGGTCCAGATAAGGACGGGGAGATCACTCAGCAATTATGAGCAAAACAGACTCGACTTAGAAAAAAAATTCATCCCATTTATTACCAAGCAAAACAGAGTAGAGCAATGAGAAATAAACCCAAATCTTAAAACACCTCCCCCCACCCCTCCCTTCTTCCCAGGCTCAACTTCGCCCCCCCATTTCTCTCCCTCCTCCTCCCAGCGGCACAGGGGGGACAGGGAATGGGGGTTGTGGTCAGTTCATCACACGGTGTCTCTGCCGCTCCTTCCTCCTCAGGGGAGGACTCCTCACACTCTGCCCCTGCTCCAGCGTGGGCTCCCTCCCATGGGAAACAGTCCTTCACCAACTGCTCCAGCGTGGGTCCCCCACGGGGTCACAAGTCCTGCCAGCAAAACTGCCCTGGCGTGGGCTCCTCTCTCCACGGGGCCACAGGGCCTGCCAGGAGCTTGCTCCAGCGTGGGCTTCCCACGGGCCACAGCCTCCTTCAGGTGCCTCCACCTGCTCTGGCGTGGGGTCCTCCATGGGCTGCAGGTGGAATCTCTACACCCCCTCATCCTTCCTCCATGGGCTGCAGGGGGACAGCCTGCTTCACCATGGCCTTCACCATGGGCTGCAGGGGGATCTCTGCTCCAGCGCCTGGAGCACCTCCTGCCCCTCCTTCTGCACTGACCTGGGTATCTGCAGAGTGTCTTACATCTTCTCACTCCTCCCTCTGGCTGCAAAAGCTGCTGCTCCCTTTTTTTTCCCCCTTCTTAACTCTGTTATCCTAGAGGTGCTACCACCATCACTGATTGGCTTGGCCTTGGCCAGCGGCGGGTCCATCTTGGAGCCAGCTGGCATTGGCTCTATCAGACACAGGGGAAGCTTCTAGCAGCTTCTCACAGAAGCCACCCCTGTAGCCCCCGCCCACTACCAAAACCTTGCCACACAAACCCAACACACACATAAAAACACCGATGCCGCAAAAACTACCATCAGTTCGGGGTAAACACCAGGACACAGGAGATCAGGTTTACACCTCTGCTGAAAAAACCCAAATTATTGCATGAACCAAGCCAGCCCTGATTTCTGTTTTCTGCTTTGTATCCTTGCAGCTCTTTGCTGCAGGTCTCCACTGAACTCTCAGTATCTGTCTCCGATAGCCCCCGAGACCTCTTCTCCGTTGCTTCCACTGCCATCCCTCCATGCCTCTTCCCTGCTGCCTGGGAAAGCTGCCGTCTACGCTGTGCTGGCCTTGAGCTCCACAGCACTGCGTGGCTGCACAGCACATGCTGCCAGGTGATCTCCAACTATCGCCTTTCCCAAACCCACGCCAATTTGGGTCTCTTCAACCTTGTCCTGATTTTCACAGAGCTTGTAGGAACCCCGAGGTTTTTAGAGGTCTGCTCCTGCATCTCATTTGGCTGCAAGTGGGTTCAGACGTTACTGCCGGACAAACGGCAGCGCCACGCAATGCGTGTGTGCCTGTCACAACTCCTTAACGACCCAGGTCTAACCCCCCACGGTAGTGTCAGTCTGTAGACCAGGACTCTAGCACTTAACCCACTCACATCTGCCTTACACATTTGATGCTTTCAGGGGGCTGAACATGTGAACTTAGCTTAACAACTTCACTCCGTTGCTAGCCTCAGGTTCTCCAACTGGAGACGTGTTTGAGCAAACCTATGCTCCAGAAATAATTTGTCATGAATTAGTCTTTTGACCTTTCTTTTTAATTTGCACTCTAATTAAACACAGAAGAACTGTACTGGCATGATTTCACGTCTGATTCCTGGTGCCCTGGGAGCTTATCTGAATTTCCCCAGGGCTTCCATTTCTCTGTGCTGCATCAGATGGTGCTGGAAAGCATATGGCCCAGATCAGACGAGCAAAATCAGCATCTCGGAGCAGTGCAGCTTTAACCACACAACTGTATTCCCATTATTCAGCAAAGGAGCAACTCCTAGCAACTGCTGTCAGTGTCACTGGATCAGAACTGTCACTTGGAGAGCAACCAGTGCTGGAAAAAAAAGCATTTCTGATCAGAAAACTCAAGAGAGCATTGTTAACAGCTGCAAAGAAGAAGAATCAACATTCCTGACTTCTTACTTACAGAAGCCTGCGCAAATAAATTAACTCGAACAAATCCACTCTGATTAATCGCAGGATGTGCCAGTCCCAGTCAGTCCTGGGGCCATCCAGTCCCACGGCCAGCCAGTGCCCGTGCTAATAGGAAATCAGTTTTACCACCACAACCAGCGCCTTCGTGCCAGCGGCCTGAGAGCAGAAGAGTTGCCACAAGGTGGACTGAACACTGAAGCTCTCTGTATTGCCTCAGGACCGGATTTGTTGTCCCGTGGACAGGACCACATTTGAGGAAAGCCCTGCAGAGGCAGCAGCTGAACAGATGTGCTGCCTCACCCCGGCAAGGGAGGGGGCACAATGGGAAATACTCCTTGGACCATCTGAAACTGGTTTTGTAGCATGAAAGGATTAATGCTTGTTTTGGGTTTGCGTGGCAAGGGTTTGGTAGTGGGGGGCTACAGGTGTGGATTCTGTGAGAAGCTGCTAGAAGCTTCCCCCATGTCCAACAGAGCCAACGTGAACCAGCTCCAAGATGGACCCACCGCTGGCCAGGGCCGAGTCCATCAGTGATGGTGGTAGCGCCTCTAGGATAACAGAGTTAAGAAGGGGGAAAAAAAAGGGAGCAGCAGCTTTTGCAGCCAGAGGGAGGAGTGAGAAGATGTAAGACACTCTGCAGATACCCAGGTCAGTGCAGAAGGAGGGGCAGGAGGTGCTCCAGGCGCTGGAGCAGAGATCCCCCTGCAGCCCGTGGTGAAGACCATGGTGAAGCAGGCTGTCCCCCTGCAGCCCATGGAGGAAGGATGAGGGGGTGTAGAGATTCCACCTGCAGCCCATGGAGGACCCCACGCCGGAGCAGGTGGAGGCACCTGAAGGAGGCTGTGGCCCGTGGGAAGCCCACACTGGAGCAAGCTCCTGGCAGGCCCTGTGGCCCCGTGGAGAGAGGAGCCCATGCCAGGGCAGGTTTGCTGGCAGGACTTGTGACCCCGTGGGGGACCCACGCTGGAGCAGTTGGTGAAGGACTGTGTCCCATGGGAGGGAGCCCACGCTGGAGCAGGGGCAGAGTGTGAGGAGTCCTCCCCTGAGGAGGAAGGAGCGGCAGAGACACCGTGTGATGAACTGACCACAACCCCCATTCCCTGTCCCCCCTGTGCCGCTGGGAGGAGGAGGGAGAGAAATGGGGGGGCGAAGTTGAGCCTGGGAAGAAGGGAGGGGTGGGGGGAGGTGTTTTAAGATTTGGGTTTATTTCTCATTGCTCTACTCTGTTTTGCTTGGTAATAAATGGGATGAATTTTTTTTCTAAGTCGAGTCTGTTTTGCTCATAATTGCTGAGTGATCTCCCCGTCCTTATCTGGACCCAGGAGCCTTTGGGTGTATTTTCTCTCCTGTGCCCAGCTGCGGAAGGCAGTGACAGAGCGGCTTTGGGGGGCACCTGGCCCCCCAAACGTGCTATCCTTTCTTCCCGAAATTCCTTGCTATGCACGTGAGCTGGCGCTAACATGCAGAGAGGGCTTGGTATGCTGATGCATGGGAGCAGTTTAACCATCTGAAGTTTGAGTATGTCCTCCTGTGGTACCACCAGTAGCAGTGCAGTGGGATGTTGACGTGACTGTTGGTCCACACAGGTAGTGGCAAATGCAGCCCTGAAGAGGACTTACTCTCACTGCCTGCCCTGAAGCCTCCAGCTTTTGTTTTGGAACAAAAAAGTGCAGATCTAGATGGAGCCAAAAAGGCAATCGAGAGCTGCTGTTGGAAGCTGCTTCGCTTCACTGATTGCGTTGCCTACGTGGGGCACCCACACTGATAATTTAGGTGATGAATACAACCTGGTGATGTTGCATCACAGAACTTTCATAAAACACTCTGTGTAAGACTGAGCCAATTCAGGGATGATTCATCTTTGTTCCTGCAAACAGATGCTGGTTTGGGCACTTTTTGGGTGCCCTGTTGGCATTACACAATGGTGACATTTTTCTGGGTAAACAAGCCACTCCTTTTCTATCTTCACTGTACAAAACTGGTGTTCTGATTCCTCAGGCACCCTGCAGTCCTTCCTGGCAGCTCTGCCAATCTAATTCAATCTTTTTGCACTTGGGAGACCACAACTATACGTATTATTCTGAGACCTCATCAGGGCCCTGTGCAATGGCGTTCGTAGTTCAGAGATCCTCCTCTTCCTGTGGGATCTATTCCACCCCATCCCCATGTCCCAGAGGGATAATTTTCACCCACCATTTATTTTGGCCAAGCTGTGGTGTTTTATTTCCTTACAGTCAACCACTTCAGTGCTACACTGTGTTCTCTTCTGCCTTTCCTACCACAGATCTTACACAGCAATAGTTGCCATGTAGTCATTACTGTTCCTCAGTGGTTTTGGTTTTCCTGTGAAGTCCACTTTTACGTACTCTACCTTACATACCAGGATGCTTTATTGATAAAACACTTGAGTTGCTTTTGCCTCTTCTTTTCCAAGTTGCCTCCTGCCGGAGTTTATGGCTAGAACACCTGACAGCTTTTGGTTTTGCCAATGAAAAAGTACCCAATTCATATCCATTTCATTTGTGTGGGCTACATGAGCTCTCATTACTTCTTTTCTTCGGCATTCTTGGATAAAAACTGCTGGCTTTATACCAGGGTATCGCTGGTTTTATAAATCTCTGGGAGAAAGGTGCTTGCCTTTTATTTACCAGCTTGGAAAACAACAGATTTTCCTAGCAGGCTGGAACAGCAGTACTGTAGTACTGTATCTTCCAGGCTTTCTGCTGCTGATTGACAGAAGACAGCGTGAGCTTTATGGTCTTTGGTGGAGGTTAGCAGCGGTCTCTATCAAAAATGGAGTCTGAGTGATGAGCTCTTCTTCTTTGGCTTTGGCGAGAGGACGGAATAAATTGCACTTCAGATTTCTCTGGGTGGCTTCATATGCCAGGAACTCCCTTTACATGACAGACAGATCTCTTTGTAAGAACGGAAATCAGCTTTGCTCAGCCCCCAGAAGGATTATATTTCTGGTGCCACATTGAACATTTTCCAGAGTGAGTTTTCAATGACAACATTAAAAAAATGAAAATACCCAAAGAGGAAAGCTGTAATTCCTGCCAGCTAACTTAAGCCAACTAATCATCTAGTGGAAGCTTGTCATCTACACGAGGGAGAGATGGGCTTGTCCAGAGAGCTAAAAAGTTACTTCAGACATCTCTCCTAGGTGGGGAAGCACCAAGCTGATTACGTGAACTGCAGACTGACACTCTGGACAGCTGAAGTTAGGCAAGATGAATCTCCAGGGTCTGACAAACAGCACTGTTCAGCTTTCGGGCCTTGTTTAAACAGAGCGTTGCAAACAGTTGACACCTTGGGCTGTCTCATCAGCTGGCGTTGGCTTTGCTGTCATTCCACTCAACCCACTCAGGGCTGCACCGCCCGGGCGTGTGATCAGCTCCCAACAATAACATCGTGATGGACCTGGCACCCTTCTTCTGGGAAGGTCCCTGGTTACCATCCCTTGCTGGGCCGCAGTGGCGATTGTTCGTATCAGACTTGTGCAGGTTTATGGATTTGGTTGTTGGTTGCACTTCTCATCCTAGTAGCTGCCAGACAGAGTCATCAGCTTTGCACCTGTCTTGGCAAGCCTGAGGAAAGGCCAGAGGGTAAATATGGTCTTGCAGACCAGCGGGAGTTTTAGGTCTTTTTTAATACGCTGAGAAGCACTCCAGGTGTGATGTGTGCATAGGTCACTGGTTTAACAGTTCAGAGTACTTCTGTACCAGTATTTCAGCAGTGCTTCACTTTTCCACAGCGTTGCTCGTCCGGGGGGTTTGAGAACGGTCTGCAACATGCACTGGCCGAGCAGCTAAGGGCTACGTATGGTTTGTAATGCCCCACGTTACGATCTGCTACACGTACTGCGCTCACCAAGGCCACAGACCCATGTGCAGAGACCCCCACTGTCATGGAAGGGTGTCCACTAGCTGGGCAGAGAAAAGGAGAAGCAGAAAGGAGGAGAGGAGGGAACATATGGGATGCGTGCACTGCCAGGCCGACAATGCAGATTTCCAAATCAACGTGATTTGCTTCATTCGTGAGGAACTCAGTGAGAGGGTTGAAGCCAACAGGGTGCGATGGATGGAAAAGCAATTGTTAAAACTAGACATGCTTTTTCCTTTGCCTTGTTCACTCGACATGAGGGATGGGAACAGGCAGACGAGGGACCTCCGAGCATGCTGTGCACCTGGAAGCTTGTCAGCTTTTCCCAGTTAGATCTAACCCAACTTGTTTACCTCCATCTGGGATCTGCCATACGATCAGACGGGAAGAAGTGAAAAGGGATCTACCTGTGCATTACCAAGACTCTGTGTGAATGAGCCCTGGCCCAGGTCGCTCCCCTCCACCCTCCTCTGTATTTCCTTTCTGCTCTCACTGGATCGTTTCCAGGGTGTGCTGGTAGCTGCAGGAGCAGTGTCTTTCCCTACCAGACCTGTGCCGTGGTACCTAGTTCACCTTTTCCAACTGCAGCAATACGCTGGAGCACAAACACCCCTGCTGCAGCGGGGAGTCGCAGGTAGGGTGTTTGCTGCTGTCAGCAAGGCTTGGATGAATTATTTGTAGTTGTTCTGTCTCTTTTCAGCTTTGGGAACAGTCCAGCCAGAAGGAAATAGTTAAGTGTTGGGAAAGAGAGTGCGAGTGTTTAAAATTTGGCTGTTTGCTGCAATGGGTTGTCTGCAACATTAACTGGTGAGGCTGGTGACTTATGGCAGTGACACTGGAGCTCTGCCTTCCTAGAGAGGCGTTTTCATGGAAAGCTGCCTGAGATCCATGACCTGCCGCAGGGGCAGGGGACAACATGTGAGCCGTCACAGAAAGCAGTGTGTTGGAGTGAGGCCAGAGCAGCTGGCTCCCTGCTCCCAGGCTGCGTGTCTGGGGCAGTGTCACATCCTCTGTTTTGTGCAGAGCCGTCCAAGGCCTTGAGCAATAGGGAACCGGTGTAGATACAGTCTATATGGCTGCTACTCCAGAGGTCGTGTGACCGTGAAGCAGAGGCATTCAAACAACCACATTTGCACAGAAATCCCAGGAATTAAATATTTGCTTTTAAACAACCAATGTCGAAGTGCTGAGCCCACAAACCTCACCTCTTCTGTCTCCCTTAGCTAGCAAAGTTCTCGCTGTGCCGGGGCCCATTTTGCATGGCACCTCTCGAATGAAGAGGAAGGTATGAGGGGCAGCCCAGGGCTCCTACAGCAGCAGTGGGGATCCTGAGCATTCCCCATTGAACCTTGTGGCTCAGGAGGAAAGATGGATACTTCTCTAGGGGGGGTTTTGGTGGGCAAAGGTATCACGTTACCAAGACGTTCACACTGTCCAGGCTGGGGTTGTATGGTTAGCAGTGAGAAACCAATCTATGAAATAATAGAATGATTTCTGTCTCCCGTTCTTTGCATGGAGGCACTAAGAAGTTCATAAAGGTGCTATGAAGCTTTTCCACCTCCAGCTGCCCACCAGTTACTGATGGAAGTCCAGGTCATCTACTCACCAGCCAACAGATCAGAACCACACAACCACCTTCACTGATTAGTCCTTCAAAGACTGAAGAGGCTCAGGCTCTGTGAATTCACAGACTGCAGACAAAAATAAAAGCAATTTAAATTTTGTGATGCAGTCTTGACAAAGCTGTATTTGGAACAAGGCTTGGTTAGTATGTCATTGCCTTGATAACAACCTGGAGCTGAGGCCGACTGAAGCGCTCAATTTAGAGGGATTAGTCCAAACACAACTGCCACATGCCATCAGGAGCTTGAAATTGAGAGCAAATCTAGCCAAGGTCAGCTCAAAACCTTTCATTCAAGATTTAAGACAAATTATGGCTAGAACTGCCCATTTCTGAATGAGGATTGGAGAGCTGAGCTGCCTCAAGATACAAAACATCTTGTTGCTATTAAAAAAAAAAAAACAACCAAATATTTAAAAAGGAATAAAAGGAGTATGACTGCTGTGGCTGTAGGTGACTGTGGGAGCCAGCAACAAGGCTGTTGGAAAGGCTTTTCAGCCAAGCAGGGCGCAGTGCAAGCTCTCAGCCCTGCTCCTTTCCCATCACCAGAGGTCCCTTGCTCTCGGAGCCAGAAGAACTGCAGCGACGGAGCCAAGCTTGATTAGAAAGTGACCTTTCAAGAGAGGTTCACAAATTTCATGATTAACTGTCGCTTCAGCATTTTTTTAGGTTGCTGCTCTAATTGTTGTATCTAGATAAGCCCTGAAGCTGTTAATGCTTTCCCGGACAATGGCATCACACATTTGGACACAACATCGGTTGCATCCTGGTGGCAGATTAACCTGGCTAATGAAACAGTAATGAAACGTGTTGCTATCGATTCCCTCCCCTCTTCCTTGCTGAGGGCAATCGCTTTGTTTGCTCCGCTAAGTACATTCAGCACTTTGACCTCTACATAGCTCTGTGATTTTAACACATCAAAGAGCCCAATAGCAATTTTAATGTGGCAGCAAATTTACAGCCAGATCTGCGGTATTCTTCTAGACAATTTTTTTGCAACTGAATGCTTGTGGATCTTCTAGATTCACTCATTTATAACAAACACACGGGTTTTGTTCTGATCAAATAGAATATTGGCTTTCAAGTCCTTTATACCAAAAGGTTGGGTCAGATCCAGCATCCCGAGGACACAAGCTGAGCATTCACAGCCCCATTTCCTTCCTCTTTTTCAAGCAAAAGAAAACCAGGCAGGTCTGTAACAGCTGGAGCAAGGAGAGACTGGAGAGGCAAAGTGGGTTATGAAAAGCAGCTCTGCATATCATAGAATCATAGAATCATAGAATGGTTTGGGTTGGAAGGGACCTCAAAGATCATCTAGTTCCAAACCCCTGCTGCGGGCAGGGACACCCTCCACTAGCCCAGGTTGCCCAGAGCCTCATCCAACCTGGCCTTGAACACTTCCAGGGATGGGGCCTCCACAACCTCTCTGGGCAACCTGTGCCAGGGCCTCACCACTCTAACAGTAAAGAATTTTTCTAACATCTAATCTAAATTGACCTTCCTTCAGCTTAAACCCATTACCCCTTGTCCTGTCACTACACTCCCTGATAAACAGTCCCTCTCCAGCTTTCCTGTAGCCCCTTCAGGTACTGGAAGGCTGCAATTAGATCTCCCTGGAGCCGCCTTTTCTCCAGGCTGAACAATCCCAACTGTCTCAGCCTGTCCTCATAGGAGAGGTGCTCCAGCCCTCTGATCAGCTTTGTGGCCTCCTCTGGACTTGCTCCAACAGCTCCATGTCTCTCCTGTACTGGGGTCCCCAGAGCTGGACGCAGTACTCCAGGTGGGGTCTCACCAGAGCGGAGTAGAGGGGCAGGATCACCTCCCTCGACCTGCTGGTCACACCTCTTTGGATGCAGCCCAGGACACGGTTGGCTTTCTGGGCTGCAAGCGCACACTGCTGGGTCATGTTGAGCTTCTCATCAATCAATACCCCCAAGTCCTTCTCCTTGGGGCTGCTTTCAATCCATTCCTCGCCCAGCCTGTAGTTGTGCTTCGGATTGCCCTGACCCACGTGCAGGACCTTGCACTTGGCCTTGCTGAACTTCATGTGGTTCGCACGGGCCCACCTCTCCAGCCTGTCCAGGTCCCTCTGGATGGCATCCCTTCCCTCCAGTGTGTCGACCACACCACACAGCTTGGTGTCGTCAGCAAACTTGCTGAGGGTGCACTCGATCCCACTGTCCATGTCGCCGACAAAGATGTTGAACAGTGCCGGTCCCAGTACCAACCCCGAGGAACACCACCCGTCACCGTTTTCCACTTGGACATTGAGCCATTGACCACAACTCTGAGTGCAACCATCCAGCCAATTCCTTATCCACCACGTGGTCCATCCATCGAATCCATGTCTCTCCGATTTAGAGACAAGGATGTTGTGCGGGACAGTGTCAAATGCCTTGCACAAGTCCAGGTAGATGACATCAGTTGCCCTTCCCTTATCCACCGACGCTGTAACCCCATCATAGAAGGTCACCAAGTTTGTCAGGCACAATTTGCCCCTAGTGAAGCTGTGCTGGCTGTCACCAGTCACCTCCTTGTTTTCCATGTGCCTGAGCATAGTCTCCAGGAGGGTCTGCTCCATAATCTTGCCAGGCACGGAGGTCAGGCTGACCGGCCTGTAGTTCCCTGGGTCTTCCTTTTTACCCTTCTTAAAAATGGGGGTTATGTTCCCCCTCTTCCAGTCGGCGGGAACTTCGCCGGACTGCCAGGACTTCTCAAATGTGATGGCGAGTGGCCTGGCCACTTCATCCGCCAGTTCCCTCAAGACCCGCGGATGCAACTCATCAGGTCCCATGGACTTGTGCACCTTCAGGTTCCTTAGATATTCTCGAACCTGATCTTCTCCTACAGTGGGAGGTTCTGCAATCTCCCAGTCCCTGCCTTCTGTGACCTGGGCAGTGTGGCTCAAGGATTTGCCAGTGAAGACTGAGGCAAAGAAGTCATTGAGTACCTCAGCCTTCTCCATATCCTGGGTAACCAGGTCACCCGTTTCATTCTGGAGGGGACCCACATTTTCCCTCGTCCTCCTCTTATCACTGACATACCTATAGAAGCTTTTCTTGTTGTCCTTGACATCCCTGGCCAGACTAATTTCTATCAGGGCTTTGGCTTTCCTAACCTGCTCCCTGGCTGCTCGGATAGTTTCTCTGTATTCTTCCGAGGCTACCTGCCCTTGCTTCCACCCTCTGTAGGCTTCCTTTTTTTGTTTGACTTTGCCCAGGAGCTCCTTGTTCATCCATGGGGGCCTCTTGGTGGATTTGCTTGACTTCCTCTTTGTTGGGATGCATTGCTCCTGAGCTTGAAGGAGGTGACCCTTGAATATTAGCCAGCTGTCTTGGGCCCCTCTTCCTCACACTCACTCTCTTTTGTTGTCCATGTTTTCCTCTATGGGAGGCCAGTGGGACAACACAGTCTTGAAGGAAAACAGATTGGTGAGTTCAGCTTGGGTCTGCCTCATCTTCCTCTGCAAAAAGCAGCCAGGGGGAACCTTACCCAGCTCAGCAGTGTCCCAGCCGAGGAGGAGCTGCTGGGGAGAGCTGGGCAAGGAAAGCTGAGAAAAGCAAAGCACACAGCTCCTTGGGCAGGCTCCTTCCAGCCACCCAGGAACCACTGGTCACCTGCCTTTGGGAGCAGGACCGTGGGTGCAGGAGCTGCTGCTGCTCAGCACCGTGCCTTCCCCGGGCATCTCCTCGCCCCTCTCCTGCCCTTCCCGACCAGCAGCTATGGTGGTAGCACGCATTGTGGCTTTGACACATGTGGCTCATTCCTTTTGCTTCAGCCTTTGCTGCCAGTGTGGTAAAGCAGTTGGGTTGGGTGATGGCTGCTCCCTTTCCTTGTGTGGGTACACTGGAGTGTTACTGTGTTTTAAGAAAACAAAGCTGATTTTTGGCTGGCAGCTGCCAAACTGTACTGTGCCTTGGTGTGCTGTGGGGGCTGCTAGAGCGGGGTGGTTTTCTGTCCTCAGCCATTTCATTAGATTTATTTGTTTTCAAGGCAAGTGTGTGTTTCCAGGCAGAACCCAGACACAGAGAAGCCCTGTGAGCCGCCCTGCTCTGACCCAGGCACCGGGGACCCATTTCCACCCTGCACCCCCTTCTCCACTCATTGAACTTCCTCCAGGCTCAGGGACCAGCTTACGCACCAAAGCTTCCAGCGGAGGGGTGAAAAAACAACCTGAGACCTCCCCCGATCCAACTGGGACCTCAGGAGGGTTTTGTGCCCAGGGGGGTGTATGGGCCCTGTCGAGCACCCGCGCAGCCCTTCCCGGCTGCTGAGCTTTCCTGGAGCAGCAGGTCCACCCGCAGACCTGTCCTCTCATGCCGATCCAGCCCCGGGGCGCTGCACTGGAGGTGTCTGAGGATTTGTCCTGTCTTTCCCCTAATCTTTCACCAGGAATGTGGAAAAAAGGCACGTGGTGGTGTGTGGCGCTGTACGCTGGAGATGCCGCCGAGTTCCCTATTTCGTGGGCTGTTGCAACGGTGGAGGTGGCTGCAGGGCCGTGGGACACGGAGTAGCAGAGCCTGTGGGGACTTGTGTGTCAAATCCTGCCAAGAGTTTTACACCACTGAAGTACAAATTTGGACAGAAAGGTGGCAGGAATACAGAATCCACCTCGTTGTGTGCGGTTTTAGTTTGTGAACATGTTTCTTGGTTTAAAGTCACAGAATTGCAAATTCATCCTGTGACAAGTTTTCTATCCATCCCTGCTACGAAACAGAAGATGGTGGTGCTGTCCTTAGAGCTGGGAGCAGCCTGCACATGGAAAGCCAGGGCTAAGCTGAAACCAAGTAAGAGTCGGGATCAGTATTTTTCCAGCTAATCCTCAGAAGGGACAGGAGGGAACAGGCTAGATGACAACTTAAAAGATTTAAAGTCAAGTGAGTTGCAACATCCTCCACAAAACATCAACCAAACCTGTGGACAGTGTGGTCCTGGTCCAAACCAATGCAGCAAAACCAACACCAGCCCCGAGAAGTGCAGGCTTGTCACTTCCATTGTTTGGTGACTCTGGATGACATCTGGAAGTACTGCTCTTCCTACTCCATTAATTCTGTCGATACTCATTTGTATTGAAGAAACACTGTTAGTTCCCCACAGAAAGTCAATTTAAGGGCTGATTGCTGGAAAGCGTCACATTGCTACCTGGGGATTCAGCTGCAATCGCAGGGATTAAGTCCAGCATGAGGAACAAAGAGGGCAATGTGTAAAACCAGATTAAAGGAAAATTAAAGCATGGCTTAACTCTGCAGTTGTATTTCCATGGGGCTGAACAGTTGGAGGGGCTACCAGGCTGTGGCAGAGGGGACAGCTGGATGTGTGTGGTAGGCACTGGTCACCTCTGAGTTGGAGGTGGGACGGATATGGGCGGAATGGGAAGGGCACACGTGCCTCTGTGCCGGCACAGGGGAGCAAGGGCTGCAGCGTCCACCCGCCCTCCGCTCCTCTGTTGGCTCCGCGCTGGAGAGGACACTTCACACATGCAAAGAGAAGCCTGCAGGGAAGGGACTTCTCTTGTTGCAAAAAGGATTTCTTTATCTCAAGGGTGGTGAGGCCCTGGCACAGGTTGCCCAGAGAAGCTGTGGCTGCCCCTGGCTCCCTGGCAGTGTTCAAGGCCAGGTTGGATGGGGCTTTGGGCAACCTGGGCTAGTGGAGGGTGTCCCTGCCCATGGCAGGGGGTTGGGACTGGATGGGCTGTGAGGTCCCTTCCAACCCAAACCAGTCTGGGATTTGACAATTCCCTCTGGAAGGAGCCACTGGGGAATGCCATGACCTTCCCAGCCAAATCTTACAACTGTCCCACCACGGTCATTCCCCCTCGGTGGGCACTATGGGGTCTGGGCCAGGGTTTGTACAGGTTTTGTGACATTATGAATATCGTCAATTTTAGCACTATTAGGGGTTGCACTAACACACTCCCTGTTGAAACAGGCAAGGGGAAGGATTTGTTTTCCTTTCCCAAATGACAAACCAAAGTAGAGAGAGGTGAAGCCACTTGCCCCGAATCAGCTGGGAATGAATGTTCAGACCCTGAGCCCAGCTCCACAGCCCTAACTCCCCAATTCCCTCGGACTGGGACCCGGTAATTAAAAACAAGTGTCATTTTCTGGGAGGCTGGAGAGACGAGTGGAAGGTTGTCATAGAAAAGGAAAGGCCACCAAGCCCAAACAGGGTGACAGAGCTGTGCCCGGTACTGGAACGTGATTGCCCTGAGCCCTGCCAGCAGCTCGTGGCGACCCAGCATGGAGCAGCCCGCACCTCGCAGGGTGCCTGAGCTGGAGAAAGAAAGAAAAACGTGCTGACCGCAGGGACAGTAAATATCCTCCTGCGCGGTGCCACCCCCTCCTCTTCCCCGGGGTTTCGGCCCCTCGCAGCACAGCTTTCCCTCCCGGTGTGAAGCGGGAGAAGGTGCGCAGAGTGAAGACTGTCTTGAGCCCTGCCCGGAAAAGACATCGGGCTTGTGCGGGTGCTGAGCGTATCCACCGTTACACGAGGTAAAGAGCTTTGACAGGCAGCTGGGACAGGCAGCAGGCAGGGCGCCGGTGCGACCGGCACCAAGCCCTGCCGACTCAGGACACTGCGGAGGTCAGTGCAGACGGGGGAGGCTGCCCTCAGGGGACAGCTTCCAAAATTATAACAGGGGTTACAGAAGCTCAGTTTTGGTCCGTCAGCTGGTGGGTGGTGTGGACAGACACTGCCGGGTAGCGACTGCCTGCTCCAACACCTTCTTTTCGGTCGTGTCCCTCCTTCCGAGCAGCCACAGCAAAGCTGCTGACGTTCCTCCAGGGAAACCCCTGCCTTTGCCCAGAAGAGCCGTGCTGTTTCCATCTGCTTCCTCGCGTCAGGGGAGGTTTATAGCAACCCCAAATCCCTGGCGGTGCTCCATCCTGGCAGACGTTGCTCTGACGTAGGAGAAACCAGATCAGGGAGAGACATTGGAGATCTCTCCAGAAGAGCTGCCTCTGCCTAACCATCAAACAGCTTGATTTCAACATTAAACCTTTTGTCTTATGGATTTATTTAATTTTAAAGATGCATACCTCTTTTTCTCAGACTTGAGGAAGACTCAGAGTGCCCAAAGCCTGGGTTTTTTCCACTTCAGCAAAGGCATTGCCTCTTTCTACAAACCCCCACCACTCCTGATTTCATCTGGATTTGCCAAAATTCCCACTGGTTACATGCCTGTCACAACTCTTAATACATCTTATTTCGTGGGCTAAGATGGACTTGACATCTCTGCCATATATTGAAGTTATTCATTATATATATTCTTTATATTCATTCTGAAGCCCAAGTACACCTGTGTCCTACTAGCAAACATTTGAACTGCTAATTGGTTTTTATTTGCATACCATTACTGCAAAAAGCCTGGCTATAGGAAACACTGCCAGGTGTGAGGGAGCCCAAGTCTGGCTGTCTGTCGACCCGATGCTTTATGCAGCCGCTGGGCTTTGGGGGACAAAACCCAGGGTGAAACGGGGGTTTCTTCTTGCTCTCTCATGACCTGAAGTACATCAGGATGCGCCGTGCTCCCGAGGATGCTGAGAAGGGGCCGGGGACAGGCTCATTCCCCCTGGCTGGGGCGGGAGTTTGTTCCCCTGCGGTGACGCCTTCTTGTGGGTGCTGCTTTGCCTCTGCCAGGCTGCGAACGGAGCGCTTGCTTTACGTTTTAATTAATTTGTTCCTCTTGATGCTAAAGCTGGAGTTTGCAAGGAGTTGAGCAGGGGCTGACGGCTGCCTCCATGGTGGGGGTGCAGCAGCCTGACCCGCAGCGTGGGCACTCTGCCGTGACCCCAGGTGGGTGCAGGATGTCCGGCATCTTACTGGGACCATTGTCTGGGGCACCGCATGGATGCACCGACCCCTGAGCTGCTCCAGCTCTTTGAGACTCCCCAAGGCGCCGCCATGCTGCTGCGAACCTGCACGAAAGCGCTGCTGCACACAGCTGCCGCTACCCCCACTCTCCACCCATGTCTGTCCTCTCTGGGGATGAGGAGCAAAGGAGTTTCCCCAAAACCACGTTCCCACATAAATGGTCCTTTGCTGGAGACTTCTCCCTGCTGGAGAAGGGGCTGCCCCCGGCTTGAAAATATGCTGAAGTTTTTAATTAGAAAAGTTTGCAGCTCAGGGTAGAGCTGGGATGGTCCCTCTCTCTGCCCACGCCACCCTGACACGCCAGAGCCCCTGGTGGCCCCAGCTCCTCCAGGCGACGGGTGGTCCCGGGGCGGTTGGGACCACGGGCTGTGCAGTGCTCCTGGGCTGCAAGGACCTCCCTTCCCACTGGCGTGGGTTGCATCAGCTGGGCTTCCCCCAGTGACCGCACAACTTCCAGGGTAGCAAACATCCATCTTGCATGACAAACCCCACCAGACCCCCACGGGCAGGCCCAGAGCCACACGCTCATGTTTTCTTCCCCGGCAGCAGATGCAGCTCAGGGTGTTCCTGCCTCACCCCAAGGCCTCATCCAGATCCAGGCTTTCAGGGTTAAGAAAAAAGATCTCTGCCCTCCTCCAGCCCTGGTGCGAGGTGGTGGCCATGAGCAAACCAGCCCAGGGAACCACCTAGGATTGTTTTGCCCAGCATAGCCCGTACTGCTGGCTGAGCCGGGGCGGGAGTTGCCGGAACCACCGTGTCTCGTGCCAGCCCTACCATGGCTGCGTGTGCCCGTGGGACCCGGGTGGGCTGGGATAGGGAGGCAGCAGCATGGGCGAGGTGGGTCCTCTGAGCAGAGGACTCCCAGCTCCCTCTCTTGGTGCCAGGCCAGCACTGAGGGCTGGCTCCTTGCGGGGCTGAGGGCAATCCTGCCCGGCACAGGTCATCTCAACCCTGAGTGCTCCTGGAGGTCTCCCCGTGGCACCAGCGTGGTGGGGATGAAGCCTCTTGTCACAGATGAGTGAGGGTGGTGAGGCCCTGGCACAGGTTGCCCAGAGAAGCTGTGGCTGCCCCTGGCTCCCTGGCGGTGTTCAAGGCCAAGTTGGATGGGGCTTTGGGCAACCTGGGCTAGTGGAGGGTGTCCCTGCCCATGGCAGGGGTGGCACTGGATGGGCTGGGAGGTCCCTCCCAACCCACTGCCACCCAAGGCACTGGGCGATGCTTTGGGGAGCAGGGCTGGCAGGAGTCAGTGGCTGGTGCTGAGGACTGTGGTGCTCAGACCTGCCAGTGACTCAGCCGGTGACCTCTGGTCCTCCTGCCTGAACCTGGGGCCGTTCCTGGTCAGGCACGAAGCCTTCATGATGCATAACTTGCCTGGCCATGACTCCGTCACTGCTCCGGATGCTCAGTGTGGCTGCTGGGTGCTCAACCTTGTGACCAGCTCTCTGAGAGGAGTCACCCCGGGTGTTTTGTCCTGTGGGACCTGGCTCTTTGAAGTCCACACCCAGCCTTTCCTGTGGTGTGTGACTCGGCTGCCCCGGGGACCCCTCCCTCATGCCCATCACGCGTTGCCTGAGCAGCCGACCACAACCCCGTGCTCTCCTCACCCCATGGCCGGGCGGTGGGTGCAGGGCCTAGGGTGCTCAGCAGGGTAGAAGGTTTTGCTGCTGCCTCTCAAGAGGAGGTTCATGACCCTGAGGGGAAGCCCCTGCCGCTGCGTGCTGGGTGAAGGGAGTGTTGGGGGGCTCTGACCACGTTTGGGGCTCCCCACCCCTGAGCTGTGAGCTCTGGGGAAGCAATGGGGCGTTTCTGGCCAACGTTTGGAAAACCGTGTCCTCCCCATTGCCACCACGCCGGAGCATCCCTGCACCCAGAGCTGCTGTGCCCCAGCTCTCCCCAGCCCCCCCGCCCGGCCCGGGCCAACCCCCCCACCCTGTGCCCTGCCTGCAGAAGGATGAGGGCACCAGGGTGCACTGTGTCCCTCTGGGATGGACCCTGTCCCACCGGGGTGCCCCCTGTTCCCTGTGGTGGCTATTCCTGTCCTCACAGGGGGGGACCCCAGGGCGCGGGGGGAGTGGAGCATCAGGCCCTGCAGGGCCGGGGTGCGCAGCCCTCCCCGGGTGGGGCGTTGTTCCAGACTCTGTCGGTGCCACCCCGGCACCTCTGCTACCTGCACGCCGGTCACGCTGTGCCACGCTCCAGAGACCGCCGGCGTGTCTGCCACAGTAACCACAGTGGTTTGCGGGGGGCAGGGGGTGAGCGCAAGCTGGGCACTGCCCCCACCAGCCAGGCACCCCCGTGTCCTCCCACCCACACACCGACGGACTCTTCCCACCTGCTGCAAACAGGGGCTGTGCTGGGCGACGTGGCAGGGAGGACAGACAGACAGAGCCTGGGGGGTCCCTGCTCTGCTCCCCCCGCTGTGCTTCTCGCTTTGCTGCTCCCCCCGGGCAGCCGCAGGGCACTGGGGGTTCGATGGCCACGGCAGGGGTGCACGGCCGGGCGATGCGGCCGCAGAGGGACTGGCCCCGGCTGCGCAGGGTGTTTGGAAGAAGCTCTGAGGAGGTGCTGTCCCTCTCCCAAACCTGTCTCTCTGGCTCGTTGCCACCCCCGGCTCTACTCGCCTGGCCAGATTGCTCAGGCCGGTTTCTCCCCAGTTTTTGTCCCCAGGGTGATCCCGGGTGTCTCGCCCTGGCTCGGCTGCCTGCACTCAGGGTGGCAGGAGGCAGCAGGAAGGTTGCTGGACACGATGCTCGTTGCCGCATGGCCCCCGGCATAGCCCCAGCTGTGCCGTGCCGGTGCCACCCTGCCGTGCCCGCAGCGGGTGAGTGCGGAGAGGATCCTGGCTCAGGCGCTGAGCTGCTCACTCACCTCCGCCACCACGAGAGCTCGGGGAAGCAGGGCAGGGGGTGTGCTGCCCTCCCTGGCGTGTCCGACAAATTAATTTGTCTTTGTTCCACTCCAGTTTATTTCTTCAGATTGCTGATGGAAAGAGGTGGCGATGAAAACATCGCCTTTAGCTTCCTGGTTATTGGGCAGCACAGGAGCAGGTAGAGTCCCACTGGCTTCGGAAGTATCTTCCTGAAGAGGAGCATGTCCATGAGTGCTCCTCTATGATGGCAACTTCTTGAACCGCCCCGCTGATGCCAGCCCCAGTGGTGGAATCACAATATTCCGCCTCCATCCCAACTGCAGCGTTTGGGATGCTGAACCAGGCACATCTAAAATACTTTCTATCCTCTCTGTTGCTTTTCCACATCCTCCCCCCACCATGGGGGAGGCCTGACCTGGCAGTTCCTCTGGCTCCAGCTTTTCCCCCACACCAGTTCTGTAACTCCCCCTGCACACCCCCCGGTACCCGGGGCAGGAGAGCAGAGCTGGCACTGGTGCCTCTGCCCACCCCGGCTGCAATTGCAGCCGCCTCTTGCATCACCTCGCCGGCGGCCTTCAGCTGCAGAAGAGCAGGAAGTAAAAAGGGTTTTTTTAATGACCCGAGTTATACACAAACACACACAAATGATCCAGCTGGGGCACAACGGGGTTTGCAGGAGCAGCAGTTCTGCAGGAGCCTTTCATCTAAGCGTGTGATGGTTCAGAGGGGAAGAGGTTTGCAGCCAGAAGAGCGGTAGTGCTCCTGAACACGCGCTTTCTGCTGCCACCCCGGTGTCATTGCTTTCATTCGGATGAGACCAGGGAAAGAGTTCATTGGAATAAAACTCCTGTCTGTGACCCACCCGGGAAGGGATGCTGCTGAGCTGCCTGGGAGGATGTTGCAGGGACTTGGGGTTGTTGATGCAGGGACAGGAGCTGGGCTGGAGGATATGGGGGTGATTTTTCCCCCTGGACCCATGCTTTGGTCCCCCCCGTTTTGGATCAGCCCTTAACAACCTCCCTGGTGTCCGTCCTTGCTCAGGGTAGTGTCTGCCTAAGGTTAACCTCCCTGGGCACACGGGCACGACGCCGTGCATGTGCTTTGCTGGCTGAGGGCCACGGTGCCCTCGGTAAGGCAGAATGGAGCCCCATAACGGCAAGAAGCGGCTGGCTCAAGGAGGAGGGCGCAGAGCTCTGGTCCCTGGTCCCTCTGCCTGCCCAGCTCACAGCCAGCGGGCAGGTGTGCAGAGCCGTCCATGCCCGCTGAAGCCCTGCCAGCTCTGCCCCTGAATCCCACAAAGCGCCGTTTCTCCTCAGTCCATCTCCGACGGCACGTCCAGCAGTGGGTGACCCCGCTCCCGGGGCAGGAAGGGCCCCCGAGCCCCCGGGGTTACCGACTCGCATGACTGCAGCGGTTCCCCACCTCATTCCTCCTCCGTGTTGTGGGTTCTCCTTAGCCACCAGCCAGCACCCTGCCCCGCACACCCATGGGGCGATTCCCTGCGCTGACCTCGCCTCTCCAGCCCCTTCCTGGTCCCGACTGTAATGATGAGGTGTCACGGTCCTGTGAAGGACAGGTGAGGATGGGAACGCCTGATACTGTTTGTGAGAGCTTATCTGTACCATAGCATGACACAGTTTTTATGAAAGAAGTCATTAAGAAGGTCTGAGGCACTGGGGAAGATCTGGTCACAGATCTTGGAGGTGTGTTTGTGTTTCTGATGTTGCCAAACCAGCTTCCTCGGTGGCTGAAACCGGGCTGCCGCGGCTGGAGGTCAGGAAGGGCTGATGTGAGTCGGGAGCAGAAATGTCGGGGAAGCTCCCGAGGGCAACGCCGTAGGGAACGGCATCTCTTCTGTGCCCCACGCGCTGAGCCGGCTGCGTCAGACGTGCCTGGCAAAGTGTGCATTTACCTAAAAATCCATGAATAAAGTGCAACTACGAGCATCAGCTGATGAAGCCAGCCTCGTGCTCCGGGCGTGACTTTGTTCCCAAAGGAGACCCCGCTGCCTCTGGTGAGACTGTTTCTTGGCAGCTCGGATCTGCCGCTGGCACCGGCGGAGGAAGGTGCTGGGCTGCCAGGGCTCGCCCAGGCTGCAGTGAATGAGCCGTAAGGACTTCAAAGGCTCTTGGACATTTTTCGAGGAGACTTTCATATCTCATTTCAAGGCTTGGCCCTATCAGACACATTTTATGAGTTTTCTTCTGCCTTTGTCTAGGTCCTTATGCTCAGCGGAGGGGTTTTTTTTAATCCCAGGAGCTGGTGACCAAAAATCACTGAATCTCAGAAACACACAGAGCTGCTGGATCTGCTTTGGTGCCCGCCCAGAGCTCTGGCAATCTTCTCCTTCAGTGTCTGGGGACTGCATGGGTGAAAGTCCCTTCCTCCCCTCCTGCTCACCAGTGTTCCCCTCCGCTCCCTCTGGCCATCCTTGTCCTCCTTGGCAGCTTTGTGGTTCGGTCACTCCTCAATGGGCCAGGAGATGGGGAAGCGGCGTGTGATGTCGGCAGGGGTCTGGCAGGCTGCAGGAGGAAAAAGCCCCCCCTGGACCTGGCTTTGAAGCCCTGACGTGGGCAAGCAGAGACCTACTGGGGACAATTCAACTGCAAGGTGCTGAAGGCAGCGGTGCCTGCTCAGACTGATGGATGCTGCTGGGCTCAGGGCTGCCTGGGCCCCCCCAGCCCCGAAAGCTTTTGCAGCAGGTTGCCGTTTCACACCGTGTAGGGCAGAGGGCAGGGTTAGGCTTTTACAGGGCTGTAAAGTGCCCAAAAACTGGAAGGTTTCCCACTCTGTGCTGTAAATGGAGCTGAGTGACCTGCCTCGGATGAAAGGAGCCCCTGCCTGCACCTCTCCCTGGGGTTAAACCAACAGCAAAGCCGTTTCTGAAGTTCAGGGTGATTTCAGCAATCTGGTGGCCAGGGGAGACGATTCTTGTGCAAACTGCTGTCACGCCATGGTGGCAGCAGCAGAGCCTGGCTGATATGACTCCCAGCAGGATCACCTCGTACCTGTGCCTTCAAAAAGCCAGTGCAGATCTGCTATGGAAATCCCTGGCACAGGGGACGTGTTCCCCCGTGACAGACCCTGGGCTTGCTGCCTCTCCTCAGGCGGGATGCTCACCCCGGGAGTGTCCGCAGGGGTGATAATCTTGGTCACCCACTTTCTGAGCACCCCGAGAGCCGTGGCAGAGTGACGTGGGGCTGTATCCAACTGAGGTATGACAGGAACCCACTCTGAGCACATCAGCTGGGGCAGACGTGGACCTTTAAAAAGCCTGTCTGTCTGCAAGTGACACTTAGCTACGCGCCGGGCCGGCCAGTGCTGCAGCTGGGGCCCGCAACCTTTTTGTCTATATTTAGTGCATTTTTCAGATAACCCTCTCGTTCTATTTTTGGGCCATGTGCTGACTTAGGGCCCCTTTTTGCTCTTGTGCTCAGCTGTATCATAGGTTCAAAGCCTTTCTGGTTTTGGGATCCTCAGATACACAAATGTTTGGAAGGGGTTTGAGGAGAAGGCAGGCAAATGGGCTTTTCTGGTTCTTTATTAATATTCCAAAAAGAAAAATTATTAAGCATTTTGATGGAGCAGCTAAGCTCGGAAACCATGAAAGGCCTTTACCACCTCTCCCTCCTTCCAACGAGACCTTCAAGGGAACAGAAACCTGGCCTTCATGTGTGAGAGAAGGGGAGAAGATGCTGGGCCTTTGAAGGTTTCATCTCCATGTGCATCATGGAAAGAGCACAGGGGTCTGACAGCGGTTTCAGTGACGGGTCCTTATAAGGTTGCTGCGGCTGGGCTCGGTGAGGGCCACCCTCCCGGTGGGACAGCTTGGCCAGCAGGACCAGGGCGCCTGCCAAGACCTAATGGAAACGCCTGAGAGCAGAAACCTTCAGAGCAGCCTGTGTTTTGCTCTTTTTAAGGTCAGCTCCTTGGAAAGTGCCGTGCATGGGCAGGCCACTGTCCGAGGAGCAAACTGACAGGCACACGTGTCCCCAGCAGCCCCGTGCTGGTGTGACGGGTCGCCTTGCCTGCTCCTGTGACAGGCCAGAGCAGTGTGTCACCCCGCGTGCTGGGGGAGCTTCACCCCCTCGAGAGCTTGCTGTGCTGTGCTCTCCCCATTCTGTCAGAGCTCTCTAAGGTTTCCAAAAGCAGCTGCAGCTCCTGAGGCCATGGGGAGTGGAGCCACCACGCTTTGATGTGGGGTCAGGCAGAGGCAGTGCAGTGCTCCTGCGAGGCAAACCAGACCAGTCCCACCACCGTGCCTCATCCAGGAAGGGCGAACGCTGCAGAGCCGTGTATTGCTGTGTCTCCCACCACACTCCGTGCTTGATCTGCAACCAGGACCCAGACGGTGTGACTCAGAGGCATGGGGTGACCAAGGATTTTATGTATTTTAAAACTCCTGTATGTGTCAAACATCTTGGGATGGTGCCCAAAGAGCAAAGGAAAAACTTTCCCCTTGTCTATCCTCTCCTCAAATCTGGAGCCCCATCTCCAATGTCGCTGCGATCCTGCCTCCTCTCCCGGCTCCTGGAGAGGGTGACACGGTCCTTCAGCGAGGTGCCAAGGTACACACGGCGAGACTCTGCCTTGCATCAGTCGTCTGAGGGAGGATTTTCAAAATGCCACAGAGTCCTTGGAGGCTTTCAGTCCTCGGTCACCGAGCTCTGCGGTGTTTATCACCACCCCAGCCTGCGCACAGTGAGACCGGCTGCCACAGCTAAGGTCAGCCCAGGGCTCATGGAAGGGCAGAGCCACTGTCTCTCACCTGGCTTGGGGGTGACCTCGGTCCCAGCACCCAACCACTGGCAGATCCCAGCTCACCCAGCACCCAACGGCGGCAGGACCCCCCGTGCTGGGCTGCCGGAGGGTGCCCTGGCAGCACAACCAGATGCTTGGCAGCACCTAGAGCAAACATGGCCATTAACGCTGCCCATCCATGACTGCCATCAAGTGGAGGTGGCTTGTCCTCATGCTTTTAGGAGTCTGCTGCGCGTGAAGCACGGCCCTGTGCGGAGGGGCTGGCTCCCGGGCAGGCAGAAGGCAGCACGGCTGCGGCGCAGTGGTGGTTTGGTGCCTGGGCACAGCCCGACCGTGGGAGAGGTGCAGTGGGAGGAGAACCAGAGCCACAACCAGAGCCAGGAGGAGATCAGCCCTTCTGCTGGCCCTGAACATCCATCACTTGTCCCAATTCATCTGGGACCTATAGGCACCGCAGCCCAATGCCCATCAACTCGATTTGTGTCAGGCACCAGATGCACAGCAGTGGGGTGGGAAGTTTCTCCACCATGGCCCTAGTGTGATTGTGCACCGTGGTGCTGCCTCCCCCGGTCCCACACACGCGGCCGTGGCTCGTGTTCCCACGTGCGTGGCTGTAGCTCAGCCCGAGGGACTAACCAGAAGGTCTGAATGTCCCCAGGAGCACAGAAAATGGAGCATGGATGGCAGCCCCTCTCTCCAGATGCCCATTCCATGCCTGGCTGTCTCGAGCCGCGGTCCCAAATTTCACGCTGCTCCCGTGCGGGAGCTGTGCTCCTTCTCTGGGCTGGGGCCGTGGCTCAGCCAGCCGTGCCGCCGGTGTTGCCACCGGTGTTGCCGCCAAGCAATGTTGCTGGCCTGGCTGAAAATAGCCCGAAGCTAATTTTAACCTCGGTGGTGTTATATTTTTGAGGTCATTGGGGTGGGTGGTGGAGAGGATGGGGAGGGGGTGTACAGGGATGTGCGCACACAGGCGCCCGCACAGATATTGGAGCTCGGGGGAGGCAGCCTGCGTTTGCTAACAGGGATCTGTTCCTATCGTCTCAGCACAAAACCAGACTGCGGATTAAGAGAAGACTTTAGTGTTCCCTTCCTCCCCTCGATATAGTGAAACCCGCACAGGGCAGGACATTTATAGCTGCCCTCCCTTACCGGGAGCTCTCTTGGGTTTCACTCCTGGGTGACACCTGGGAGCGAGCTCTGGTGCTGCCGGAGGCAGCTGCGAGGAGGTTGCAGAGTGTCCCTGCCCTGCCCGTGCTGCACAGCCCCTGGGTCCCTGCGGCCTGGAGCCGGCGTTGTGCAAAGTGGGGGGTGTAGCCGTGGTGCCAGGCACCTGCAGCACCCACCCCGTGCCCCTCAGAGCCACCCCATTTCTCTGGGAGCAGCAGGCAGGGGAGATCTCTTGGCCTGCTGTCACGCTGCTTCTGTTGGTGTCTGCTATAAGACTCCAAAGACTTTGCTCAGTGCTACCGTAGCCTTTACTACAGCCACAGGAGCTCGGCAAGGAGGAAAGTCCCTCCTTTGGAGAGATGCCACGTGAGAATTGGTGAACTTGCTCCAAGCTCTCCATCAGCTCCCAAGGTCCCTCTTCTTCATTTTTCACACCTGGCTTTACAATCTTGCTTCAAGAAGGAGATAAAGAGCTCAACATGGTCCCGAGAGCAAGGGATTCTCCAGGGAGAGACTCTGAGCCCAAGTGCCAAATGGAAGAGGGATGCCAGGGGGAGCAGGAACCCTCCCAGCATCATGGACCAGCTCATGGGTGGTACTTGGGAAAAACCACGGGCGGCCAGTCCCTGTCACCCAGGGAGAGCCTGGCCGGGGCTCGGGGCTGCAGCAGCAGCAAGGTCCCTTCTCGCCCCAGGGCAGCTGCAGAGAGCAGGTCCCCGCCTGGCTGCCCTCTATCCCCCTGAGAGTTGGGGGCTGAGACATGGCGGTGGGAGCTGCCCTCTCTCCTGGCTGGCACGCTGTAGTCTGAAGACACCATAAAAAGAGTCGAGGTGACCGACTCACCACAAGGACACAGCTGAGACACTGCCTGGAACAGATCCTCCAAGACTGTCATTTAAGGCTGAGGGTCACACTGAGTGCTGGATAAATCCATCCTTGTCCCAGGGACCCTACTCCAGCATGAACTCCTTGGATTGTAGAAAACTCACTAATGCAGACAGAGAAAGTCGAGCAGAGTTGGTGCTGGTGACCTGGCCAGGGCAGCTGAGTGCAGCATGACCATCCCCAGGCTGCTCCCGCCGGCCCCTTCCCGGGATGCTCTGAAGAGCCCGTTCTCTCCACATCAGGACAAAACCAAACTGCAGGACAGAAAACCCCTCCTGAGCAGTGATGGGTTCACTTTTCCCCACTTTACTCGGATCTTCTGGGATGAGGATGCCCATGATGAGGCTTTGGCCGTGCAGTTTGGATGGGAGCACGGGCACCTGGAGGAAAGCCCAGGAGAGCAGCTTTGTCTCCACATCAGAACCAGACCATGTCACCATGTCACCATGTCACCATGTCACCATGTCACCATGGTGGTGGCCAGCAGCAGCATCCCCTGCGGACACCAGCTGCTAGGGAAGGTGTGGTGTGACTCTGTATTGTGAGGTACAGGGACAAAAGGGAAGGGGCATGTCTGGATGGCAGCAGCAACGTGCAGGAGAACCAGTCTGCCTGGGGCATACCGCCCTGACCGCTTTCCGAAGCCAAGCAAACAAGGCTGGACACCCACGGAAGAGTGAGTTTCTCCCCTATAATTTTCCCATCCCCTGAAATGGAAGATCCAATTTTCATTTTATTTGGTCATGATTCTCCTGACTTGAATTTGAGTGTAGGAAGTTCCCACCTCTTGTCTTAGGGAGCGATTTAAAATAAATTGATACAAATAAATGGGACCGTGTAAAGGCCAGCGTGCTGCTGCTGCCCACTGTGGGCTGGAAGCATGTGAAGGTGCTGCTGCCATGCCACGTCCTCCATGCTCACTGCTGCTGTGCGCCTCAGCCCAGCCGTGGTTCACATGTAAGTCCATGCACTCCCAGGGCTCCAGGGAACAGGCAGGTAATAAGCAAATCCATACTGAACCATGGGGCAGCCCGGGCAGGTAATCGAGGGGTTGCTCAGCTGCAACCCAGCATCATTTTTCACCTTTGCCATGGGAGAGCTGAGCCTCCCCTGCCTGGATGGATCCCGGGGCTCAGTGCCATTCTCCACCAAGACCGACAGCCAAGATGTCATCTTGCACAAGACAATATGTGGCAGGAGTCAAAAGAGCCGGAAACCCTCTCGTGCGAGAGCTGACAGCTTGCAGGTTGCTTGATTCACCCAGCCTGGACACGCACAGGGCCTCAGCGGGCTGCAGCATCCCTGGTGACTGAGGCATGGCCAGAGGTCAGTTTAGGCAGGATTGAACCCTGACCTTAAAGAGGTCCTGAATGCTGATTCAAATGTGCATCCTTCTTTTGGGACACGTGGCTGAGCTCGAGGACTTGAGGGCAACCTGGGAGCACCCTTGAGTAAAGCATCACTGGGCAGAGCACCAGCCACCTCTTGACACCTATGTGGAGAGGGTCACTTCCAACCCAGGCGCAGGCAGAAGAGTCAGAGACATGTGTGATGCAAGCCCTGGAAAATCCAACTGTCCTGATTTATAAAAGCTGTAAGCCCATGTCATCGCTGAAGCGACTCGGGGGTGTCAGAGGTCTCTATAGTCCCGAGGCACCCAAGGGCCTCCAGGGTCCTTGTCCAGACTGGTTGGAATCAGTAGGAAGAGCAAGCCTTGAGCTGGGGTCCGTTCCTCACCGCCGCACCACGATGTGCCTTCTGGGGCACCACCCCCAGCACATGCTCACCCAACAGAGCACACACTCCTCTCTGTGGAGAATACACCACCCCTGTGGAGCACACCCCACCCCTATGGAGCACACCACCCCTGTGGCTCGTGGCATGAGCCCTTTTGGGGGTGAGGCCGAGGGGGGCCTGGGAGGTAGCTGGTGCTGCTGGAAACCGCAGACGCAGCCCGCGGGGAAGGGTGAGCTGGGGGATGCAAAGGCTCAACCCACCAGGGTGGAGGAAGGACCAGCCATTCCCCCGCAGCGGAGGGACGCGGGGTGGCAGGCCGGGCAGGCCAGGCAGGCTCCTTCTCTCGGTGCGGTGGAGAGGTGGAAGCTGGGTATCAGCCACATTTGAGGGGACCAGTCGCTGAGATACCACTAAGGATGAGATGCCCCATGGCCGGTGGCTGTTAAAGGGGCAGCAGCTGGGCCCCCCCACTCTCTTTTTCTGCAGCGCAGGCAGGGAGAGGGCAAACCTTCTCCTGCTCTCCTGGCCCGTGAAAGCTGCCCGCTCCCACCGCCAGGCACTGGCAGGGCTGCTGAGGCTGCCGGGTAGGTGGCAGTGGCAGGGGGGGGACAGGGCGCTGCCGTGCCCGGCCCCGTGCCAGCCCCTGGCTGCGCAGGCAGTGACCCTGGCTGCCTGCACGCCGGCAAGGTTACTCCACGCTGAGACACACACCCCAAAATCGCCCTGGGTCAAATTACTGGGCTCATCTCACCGGCTGCTATTTCCTTCTGTCCCAAAGCCAAGCAAGAAGCTTGTAGAAAACAAGAACGTGTCAGTCAAAGGGTGCACTGAGTCAGGGAGCTCCTGGGCTCGGGTCACGCAGGGCTGCTCACGGCAGTGGGCTCTCTGCAGCGTCCCCAGCTGCGAGGGACACCCCACCCCGGCCGGGTGCTGCTGTGGAAGGGTGCCAACTTCTCCCCTGGTGACTCCCCCAAAGTATCTGCCTCCCTCGGCAGCCTTCCCAACGGGACGCTGCTGCCTGGCCAAAAGCTGGTTTGCAACCCTGTTTTCAAAAGATGTTTTGGTGTCTCCTGGCAGAAAGCTGCTGGTGACCCAAATTCTAAACATAGAAGCAAGTCCATGTTTTTGTAACGAATGCAAAACATCTGTACCACGTTCATCTTTGGGAAATAGGTCTTTTTTGTCAGAGAAGTGTAAATATAACACCCAGATTTCTTTCAAGTGAGGTCACCTCCTGGCTGTGGTCATTCTCAGAGTGCTCTCACGGTTATTTGCTCTAGGTAAACTCCTCCTTGCCCCTTCGCCGCCGGAAAGCCACGCTCAGAGCCTCCAGCAAATCCCAGGCCTGGGGCTGCAGCTCTTCATGTGATGGACCATCCCCATCTCAGGTGATGGGCAGTTCCTCTGGGATGAAAGCACGGCGTGAAGCCTGCCTGCTGCCCGCTCCTCGGGCAGAGCGGCTGGGGAAGGCTGCTGAGCCGGGCCCCTGTCTCTCCCCCGCACCCTCGGATGCCACATGGGCTGTGGGCATCCGTTGGTAGCACAAGGAGGTTTATTGGGGCTGGAGGGCTGTGGTTGCCCCGTAAGCGTGATCAGCATCCATCCCCTCCACACCTCGCTCAGGCTGGCACCTCTTGTCCAGCCCCAGCAGCACAGCACAGCTCCTGCCCGCTGCAGAGCACGTTGTCTTCCCCATCCCATGGACATACAAGGTGTCCCCAAGGGAGGATCTGTCCCCAGCATTGAAATAATCACAGGTTCCCTGAGTCTGAGGAGCCTCATAGCTCTTCTCCAGCGTGGGCTGGGTGGGTGGGCAGGGGTCTCCACACCTGCCAGGGGCTGGGAGCCGATGCTGGCAGTGGAGCAAGGGCAGGAGGAGGCTGCAAAGCCCCGTGCAGGGAGCAATGGGATCCCAGCCACCAGGCAGCAAGTGACCAAAGGTCGTAACAACTCCAATTTAACGAGCAGCTGAGCCACACCATGTCCACACAGTCCTGGCTCCTTCACCTGTGCGCGTGTCTGGGCAGACATGGCTGGGTTTCCCCGCCAGCATCCCTTCGATGCCAGCACAGAGGAGAAGGAAAGAGGGAGGAGACACTGCTGTGGATCCCCATGGACGTGGGACGGAGCCCACCTGGGCCAGCTGGGTCTTGGGCATCTCCAGGGGAGCAGGGCGGTGGGAGAGACCATGCTGGACCCATTACTGATGGACCTTCCTCTGGCCACTAAACCCCAGCAAGACTCCACTGAGATTTCTCAGGGGCTGGTAGTTTTGCCCAGTTTAAGTGAACTCTGAGAACAATGAGTAGAGGCAGAGCTGACACCCACAGGCAGATCTCCTGTCCCTGGTGCCACCGCTCAAGGGACCAGAGCTGCTCGCAAGGAGAGCAACGAGGATTTCTAATGATGTAAAACAGCGTACACTGCCTTTTCTTGATCTAGGACACAGAAAACCAACTTCAGACAGGAGCTCCCAGGCAAATCCATCCCATAGCAGACACCCAGACACCAGAGATGTGGGTTATGGTGGCACCTCCCAGTCCGCTTCACTGGGGCTGGACGGGTGTCAGGGTTTCTGGGCACATCCCTGGGTCCTGGAGTCGGTGCCCCGAGGGCTCGCAGTGGAACGGGGGTGGCTGGGACAGTGTGTTCTCCTGGGAAGGAGGAAGCAGCTTCTGCTCATTTCGTTTTCCTGTCCTCTGTTGTTTCATGCAGACCGTGTGTTTAAGGACTGTCTCTGTACGTTGCACGTGTACTTCTTCAGTAACTGCTCTTCCCAGCCCCAGCTGAGAAGCACACAACTCACGAAATGGCAGCAAGCCGCATGGCTCGAACAGATTGTGGCCTGCAGGCACCTGGGAGCTGCGAGGACTTCAGCCTCCTGTTGACCCATACCCCCAGGACATCCAAGCCCGGGGTTGTGAAATGCTTCTCCGTGGTGCTCAGCAGTTACCTGCGTGACCCGAGCATCACCAGGAGAAATGACCGGGGCAGTGCGCCCCAGGCTCGGGGAGAAACTCATGCCAGGAATGCCAGGACCAGCACCCGCTCAGGATGCAGTGAGGTGGCCCTGGGACCTGCAGGGAAACCAGAGCAGACAGCTGGGGCTGGAGGGACACCCTGGGACAACCTGCCTCAGTCCACGCCAAATGCTGGAGACGTGTTCTTGGAGGGCTTTGCAAAGATCCAGTTGTACTATTATTTCCTGATCTCTTATTTTTTTAGAAGTTTTGGGTAGCTGGACCCAGTGTCCTCTTTTATTTTTTAAATAAAGGAAGGTTAACTAATGAGAGCCCTGACTGATTTGCATGCCATTTGTTGGGTGAAACGAAGCACGTGCGTTACACGCCAGCCCTGCGCCTTGCCAGGAGCTATCAGCGCTGCTCTTGGGTGAAGCAGAAGCCAACATGATCACCATCCTATTTTCAACAGTCACCCAAATACACCGAGTGCCGCCGGTTACGCATCTGAGCCGCAGAGCCCAAGGCGCCTGCTGGTGCAGACTCACACCGCGACATGCCAAGGCTACAGCTAACTCCATTACCTACGGGCAGGTGATGCGTGGTCAGCTGCCTGCTCGCGCTCTCCAGGCACAGCCATCTCGGGCCTCGCAGGTCGACTCACTGCGGCGTGACTTTCCGCTGCGACCTGATGGCCAGGGCCACCTGGGGCCAAAGCCAGGTCATCCCCTTCGTTAGGGTGGGTGTCCCTGCATCCGACCCCAGGATGGCACAGAGAAGTCACTCTAGTTTTCCTTCCCTTGTGCAGTGACGACGGATGCTGCTGTCCCTGGGGACTGAAGAGAGGGCCACTCCCAACGCCCGCAGGCTCTCCTTGCTAGCCCTCGGCACAGCCAGAAGGCAGAGTGACGCGGACCCCAGCTCAGGGTGGCAGCTCGGTCACCGCAGGCTCGTAGGCACACGAGGGCTGGGCGACCACAGCTTCCTGACCGCCGTCCCCTGTGCTGGCAAGATTAAAGTCACTTCCCGCTGCCACGTCGGCAGAGCTGTGGACCCTCGCCTGAGCCCACCGACCGCAGCGCCCAGGGCCAGACCCGGCAGCTACCGGCAACCTCTGCTGACTGCTCCAGGCTGGCGCAAAGCTCACTCCTCTGCTTTATCGCCTTCGCAGCAGCTTCCCCCCACCCAGCAATAAATCACTGGGGCTAAAGCCTGCCCTGGGAGGGGGGCTGCCTCCCTTTTTTTAGCAGTCAAAGACCAGGGCAGGGCACGGCAGAGACCGGAGCATTTCTCATCCCAGTGGGGCGAGAGGGTGGTCCCATTAAATCAGCCCTTTAGGGGACACGCCAGCGCATATGGGACAATTTACGCTGGGATAAGATTTGTTCTGATGCATTTATTTATATCCACTCCTGTACGGCAGCGGGATTCAACGTTGATTTCTGCGCTCCTGCTGCAGCCAATAAAAGCCGTGTGGTAATCACTCCGTGCGAAACAATTACTAATAAAAGCAGCAAAATGAAACCCCACCGGCAGTACGAGCTGCTGCCTTCAAGCAGGGACCAGATTGGGGTCAACCTTGAGTTACGCCCTAACTTCTGGGTGTCTCCTGCAGATGCTTCCACCGCTGCGCCCAGCGGCACCGAGCACCTCCAGCTCTTTGTGGCATAAATGGAAACTGCTGTTGCCAGCTGGAAATGCCCTCCACGGACATCCCAAACGAGTGGATCTTCTGCTTAGAAATGTTTGGAGCTTTGTGGGCTTCTGCCCCCTTCCCGGCAAAGCCGGGTAAGAGCTCGGCCGGATGGCAGCTCTCCTCCTGAAATGGTTTACACCCCTCTACGAGATCCTTCAATTACAGAAGACTAAATGTTATTTAATTTGTGACTGCGGGTTGAATAAGACTCAATTAAATTCTGCCTCTCATGAATTTGCGATGGGGAATTCTCACCTGTGATGCCAGATGAGTCCTAACTGTACCACGCGTGACTCAGACACTGAAACTGCTCTACTAATGACTGTTTTAATAAATGTTCTGTCTTTACACGGACAATTTCCTGCCGCGTGACGAGCCTGGCGCGATGTCAGACCAAACCTTGCTCCCACGGCCAGCCCGTGCCGAGGACGAAGGCGAACCCGGTGCCGCCCCGGGCTGCACCCCCCCCCCCCCCGCCCCGGGCTGCTCCCGCTGGCGGCAGGTACCGGCCGTCCCTCCCAGCCCCCGCCGGTGCTGCCGGCAGCGCAAGGGCCGGGCTCCACGCCCGGGGCCCCCGGCCGCCCCCTGAGCTCCGGCCCCCTCGTTCCTGCCACATCAAAGCGTCTCCTCGAACGGGGCCGCGGCAGCGCAACGCGGCCGAGGGATCGGGGCCCGGGGCCGCTCCCCGGGCAGCCTCGGGCCTCTGCCCCTCCCCACCGCCCCGTTCCCTCGGCACCGGCCCGGCGCTTCTCCCCGCCCGCCCCCTTCCTGCCTCCCCCCCGCGCCCTCGGGGCGCTGCCTGCCCCGAGAGCGGCCGGGCCCGGCCGCAGGGCAGCGGCTTCCTCAGCTCTTCTTCCCCGTGGGCCTGCTCCCTCCCGCCGCTCCCGCGCCGTCCCTTTCCCCCGCCGCACCTCGGGGTGTCCCGGCCGCCCCCCACCCCCCGCCTTTGCTGCAGCCCTGCCCTTCCCCGCGGGGCTTCCGCCGCACCGCTCGGGCCTGCGGGCGGGGAAGGAGCCCGGGCTGAGCCCGCCTCGGGCGCCGCTGTCCCCGCAGGGCCGGTGGCCCCCTCGCCGGGGCGCAGGGAGCGGCAGCCCCCGCTGCCCGCCCGTCCGGTGCCCGGTGCGGCCGGCCCATGCCGCAGGGCTGAGCGGGGCAGCGGGGCCGGCGGCTCCGTCCCGGGCTCCCCCCCCGTCCCCAAACCCCGGAGCCGCCGGCCCCGGCCCGGAGCTGTCCCCCCCCCCCCGCCCCCCTCCGGCGCGAGACCCCGCGCGCCCATGGGCGGTGCCTTCCCGCCCTCCCCACCGACCCCGCCCTCCCGGCACCGCCTCCTATTGGCCGCTTACCCGTCGGCGGGCGGGCCGCTTTGTGACGTCACGATCAGCTGTCGGAAGGTCCCGATTTGTGCGGGGGAGCGGCGGGCGCCCGGCAGAACCGCGCGATCGGCACCGGCACCGGCACTACCTCAGCGCCCCCCGCCGCTCCCTCCCGCCGCTCCCCGTCACGGCCAAGGTGAGTCTCGCGCCGCCCGGGGTTCGTGCGCTGCGGGGGGGGATGGAGGGGAGGGGGGGGCGGCGGGCGGGGCTCGGGCGGAGCGGGGTCTCACCGCCCCGGTGTCCCCCCGCGGGAAGGGGGGGGGGGGCGGCGGGAGGGGGGGGCACTGCCCTCCCCCCCCTCCCCGCGCCTGTTGTTTGTTTCTTCATCACCGGATTAAGATTCGAGGTTGGTCTCCTCTCCCATTGGCTCCGTTGCAGTGACGTATGCCTCATTTGCATATGACATTGAGACGTCATAAGGCTGTCCCCCCCCTCCCCTGGTGTCTCCCCCCCGTCGCGTTCCGGGCGCGCTGTCCTGCCGTGACCCGGCGGAGCGCAGCCTCCTCCGGCTGCCGTGTCCCGGGATGCCCGGGGAGGATCTGGGGTACGGGGGGGGTAACGGCAGTGGTGACGCGTGGGCGTCCCTCCCGTGGGCGTCCCTCCCGTGTCCCTCGAGTCTCTGCTGTGGCTTTCCCCAGGCAAGCTGCAAACGTGGACGCGTCTCCCAGTTTTCGTTAAAGGCTGTTTGGGTGAGAAACGTGGCTTTTTGAAAAGGGAACGTAAATATGTGATGTAGAAATATATGTCATGTGGACATAGCTGCATCTGTATCGTCTATTTAATTAACTGCTTTCCAGCAAATACTTGATTGTTCTGAATACCTCCATCGTTAGATCCCCATTTACCCTGTGATGAGAGGTTTTAATGAGATTTGGGCGTGTGCGTAGATATTTTTATTGAGTTTATCTGCGATGCCCAGGAAGGAGCCGTGGGGCCACGCGTGGCAGGTGAAGGATGCTGGCAGCACCAGCCCGAGGCGCGTGCCGTGGCATCCCGCCGCGTGCCGGGATGCTGAGCCCGCAGGTACGTCGGGTACCACACGTAGCAGCTGCTGCTGTCACCGCTCCGAGCGCACCTGCCTGCTTTGGGACAGCTCAGGCGTACCCCAAGCCCTGACGGGCAGCGCGTCCATGGATTTCGTGCCTCTCGCCTCGGGACCGCTGCAGCTCGGCTGAGCCTGGCAGGCCCTGGGCACCAAACCTGCTCCCGTCTGAGGGGTCTCGTCAGCTGAAAAACCTGGAATCTGTGGAGCGTAACTGTAGAAACACGTTAACACGTAGACATTGACATGTACATATGAACATTTGTAATGAGCAGAGACGTGTTAAAAAGGACGTAATTTTGTAATTTTTTTATGCATATATCTATACATTTGGGTCTCCTGCGTGCAGGACAGCTAAAGCCTGGCTTGGAGAGCCTGAGCAAAGGCGCCGGCACCCTGGGGTCCCAAGCCACTGGCTTAAAGTGCCGCTCTTGGGACCAGCAGCGCCCGCCGCTGCCAGCGAGGGCTGAGCTGGGCTGGTGCCAAATGCTGTCGCTAATTTGGCCAAAGCTTTGCTGGGGTAGGAAACCATCCCAGAAACAGGTGTTGGGCTCCGGGACAGAGCCGGGCTGTACCTTCTTTCCCACCGCGCTTACTCTACAAAGTGCCAAGAACAATTTTATTTTTTTTCTTTTTAAAATAAATCTTTCCTCTCCTTTTATATTTTTCTCCCCTCTCAAAAACAAAAAAAAAGACAAAAGCTTTTTGCTGTAGCTCACTGTCACCATTAGGAATCTGTTGCATCAAATTGGTGCTTGTCTGGCTGAACACAAAAGGAAAAACATAATGGAAGTTTTTCCCCTCGAGAATAAACCGATATCACTTGCTTGTAGCAAGACTGGAAAAACCTGAGATGTGAACTCTTAGATAAGAGCTTTTTAGTGCTAATTGTACGGCAAGCCCTGCACAGGCAAGTCTCGCCCCAGCGCACGTGTGGCCGCGGGCAGGCACGGGACGGAGCTGATGGGGAGCTTGGGGCTCCCGAGGTATCAAAGTCCAACTTGTCAGTGTTCAGCATCCTGTGATTTATGGAGGGTGTAACGCTGGGGCCGCTCCCCTCTCGACGCGCACGCTCCTAGGGATGTTTCACCTAGCACATCCTGGAGAGGAAATTTCTAAAATTTCATAGGGCAGCTCATGGCAAATCTAAAAATTTCCTGCTTGCTCAGATCCTGCCGGCCGCCGACAGATTTTTCCAGGGTTCTGTGTGATGACATCAAATAGCAGAAGGTCAGGTTTGTCCTTGGGGCAAGGACCTTTCCGGCAGCAGTTACACAAGGGAGCTGGTGCGGGTGGGGACACCAGCTCCAGGAAAAACACCCCCCCCTCCTGCGATCCCAAGCCCCCTCCTTGAGGCAGGATCTGGAGGAGTGCGTGGGGACTCCTGCCCGCGCTGAGCTCCGGGGCCGGCCGAGGAAAGCGCTTCCAGGTGCTGGCTCGGTCTGCTATTAGTAACGAGTCTCATGATAAAGAGTTCTTGCAGGATTTTGCTAACTACTCTCTGCCTTCTCCCCCCTCCCCTTCCCTGCTCCGCGGTGGAAGATGCTCTGGCCATGAATCAGCTGGAGGCAGTCTGTCTGTGCCGGCGGCAGCCTCGGGGTCCAGCTCCGCCTGCGCGGCCGGTGCTCCCCCGGGGAACCCCATAAACGAGGCCGCTGGCGAAGCGAAGGGATCAGCAGGAGCTGTAGGGCAGTTGTCGAGTGACCAAGTGCATTAATCCAGCCCTTCCAGCCTGTCCCGGGCAAGCCCCTGCCAGCTCTGGTCCCTTCCTCAATGGGGAGGGACAGAGGACAGCGCGGGGATGCTGAACTGGTCATTTTTGCGGTGATGAGCAGGTTTCCCCCCCGAGCCGCCCAGCTGCAAGACCCCTTTCTCCTGCGCTTTCTGTTTCCGTGCCAGGTTTAGGATTTTGGCACGTACAAGAAAGCAACCTGTGAAACACTTGTCTAATTTAGGTAAAATGAGTCGAAAATAACGTTTCCCAAGTGGGTTGGAGGAAGGCACCTGATTTATACCTCCAACGCCTGCCGTGATGACTGCGCGGGGTATTCTTAGCTCTGCCGAGGAAGGACCGATTCTGCTGCTTGCCAGCAGCATCCTCCTGCCGCTGGGTATTTATGGAAAGTTTCAGGGAGCCTGTTGCCATTTCCAAGCGGACTTGCTGTTTTTCTTGCAGCCTGTGACTTTTGGGCGCTGCCAGCCCTGCAAAGCTGCGGCTCCCGCCCCGGCGAGCTCCTGGCGCATCCCGGCGCTTTGCTGCCGATGCTTTTGCCTATTCTTAGCTCCTGGGGTTATTTGCAGTGATGGTGACTCAGAACACTAATTATTGTGTCAAGGTTTCTGAAGAGGGGGGGAAAAAACCCTCAATGCATAATGGTTTCCTTACTCCTACTTTAACTTTTAGTATTTAATACCCTCTGGCTAGTTTTAAAAGGCCGTTGGACTTTCTGGAAGGCTTCTGAGAAACTTCAGTCATTAGGAAACTCATCTGTCCCCAAGTGAGTGTCCCCTCGTGCTGGCGGTGGCCTGGGATGGGACTGACGTGCCAAGTAAGGGGGTTTGAGGAAGCCTGGGAAGGGTGGCGGCTGTCCCGTGGTGGTGACCCCGGCTCTGGCGGGGGACAGGGGACGGTCACCGCAGTGTGGGTGGGGGTGTGTGTGGTTTCTGGGGCAGCTCAGCCCCAAGGACGTGGCACACGGGCAGTCGCCCTGTGTCCCAGCGTTGGCCATACCTCCTCCACGGATGCGGGATGTTTAGCAGATACAGGTGGGCTGGAAGAAGGCACCAGAGCTCTGACCAGCCCTGGCCACTGGAGAGGCAGAGGAGCCATCTCCTGCTCCAAACTGCTCTGTGGGCACCATCTGCCTGGTGAGAGGGCACTGCTTGGGCGGCAGTGGCTTAGTCCCCTTGCAGGGACACATTCGGGTTCCTCCCGTGCCGCAGTTCCCGTGAAGCTGCCAGCCCCGGATCCCCTGGTGTAAATGGGGCAAACGTTTGCTGCAGGGAAAGCAGAGGCGTTCCAAAACCTGGAGAAACTTTGGAGCTTGATCTGCCGATGGCCGTGGGCTGTCCCAGCCAGAGAAGGGCTTGGTGGAAACTGCAGGGACTGAGGTGGCATGTGGCCATCTCGCCAGCTGGGTGCTGTTGGAAACAGCCGCCCAAGGAGCCGTTTGCCTTGTGAAGGGCTGAGAGAGTCACTCCCAGCCCTCCATGACGGTGACACTGAGGAGCTGATGTTCTTGGTGGCTTGCAGGGAGGGTCTGGAGTGGCTCAAGGACAATGCACTGATCACATTGGCCAGGAGCTGCTCCCCTCTAGGGTGGATGGGAGTTCATAGAGTCCGAGACTGGTTTGGGTGGGAAGGGACCTCACAGCCCATCCAGTGCCACCCCCTGCCATGGGCAGGGACACCCTCCACCAGCCCAGGTTGCGCAAAGCCCCATCCAACCTGGCCTTGAACACTGCCAGGGAGCCAGGGGCAGCCACAGCTTCTCTGGGCAACCTCTGCCAGGGCCTCACCACCCTCATCATAAAACATTTCTTCCTTATGTCCAGTCTAACCCTACCGTCCTTCAGTCTGAAATTGTTGCCCCTCGTCCTGTCACTGCAGGCCCTTTAAGCATTGAAAGGCCACAATTAGGTCTCCCCGCAGCCTCCTCTTCTCCAGGCTGAACAAGCCCAACTCTCTCAGCCTGTCTCCATAGCAGAGGTGCTCCAGCCCTCAGATCATCTCTGTGGCCTCCTCTGGACTCGCTCCAACAGCTCCATGTCCTTCTTGTCCTGGGGACCCCCAAGCTGGATGCAGCACTGCAGGAGGGTCTCACCAGGGTGCATCTCAGAGATAAAGAACCTGATCCTGCCTCTTTAACCCAGTGCTGCCGAGGATTTCAGAGCAGACAGGATAAAGCGAGGGTGGGGATTAAAGCTCATTTTGGTCCTTGCTTGCCAGGATCTAGTTCCTGCCTCCGCCCTGCAGGTTTGATCCTGAAGGCTTTGCCAGCTGTGCTGGCAGGAGCTCCCCAGAGCCCCGTTGGGGACGGCCCTGGCAGGGCTGCTCCGACTCTCGGGAAGCCTTTGCTCTCTTCCCACGAGGCCTGGCTGATTGCGCTGCCTGTCCCTCTGCCCAGCTCCTGCTCCAGCCAGGACGGGCAGCCAAGGCAGAGTCTGGCCAAGCAGCCCCGGGCAGCCCTTCTGGGAGGATCACGGCACGGCACCCTGGCTTTGCCGCCTCCGTCTGTGCTGCCGCCAGCCCGTGGTTGCTCGCGCAGGTTTTACCAGCAAACCAACCTCCCCAAGGCCCTGTGTAGGGTTGCGATGTCCCAAGAGCAGGAGCTCGTGGGTGAGGCAGGCTTGCTTTATCCAAGGGGCTTATCTTGCAAGCTCTGTCCTGCCCGCGTAGCCCACTCGTGCGCCACGGTACAGCATGGACCCCCTCGCACCGGTGGGTGGCTCAGGGCCGCCCCATGCTCCCTGGCATGGAGAGGGGGATAGGGGGTTATTTAAATTCTTTGGGGAATGATCCTTTAAAATGATCCAGCTCAATGTTTGCTCTTGAGGGAGCTTTTAACTCTTTCCTGCTGCCCCCAGAGCTATTGCAGCTGCCTGCGAGCCCCCCTTGCCCTTCGCCCCAGCCCTCCCGGCACACCGTGGGTTTGCTCTGGAGCAGGACAGCCCGTTATCGTGGGGTTGGTCTGATGGGAGCGTGGTTATCTCAGGGCCTTTAATAAGATAAGGAAAATGAAGTTAAATTTGGAAGAGGGTGCAATTGAAACCAACTGTCTCTGCTGTGTCTTTGTCTTCAGAAAAGTTATTTTCGGGTTAGGGTGGGCACCTGTGGAGTCCGGATGCTTCCTGACTTTCCCATTGATGCACCCGATGATTTCTGGGGCCTCGTCTCTAAGCAGGCAGATGCCAAGGCAATGAGCGCTGCTCCGGGGGGCGGGGGGACAGACCGGCTTTGCTACTGCCCAGTGAAAGCTGCTGTCAAGTTTTAACAAAATAAAAAGAAGAGCGTTTCTGCTCTCTGACTGTGTAATTTATCATTTGGCTTTGAACTCGCTGGAGGATGAACTCCTTGCTGGGCTCTCCAAGCCGAGCCGGCAGAGCAGAGGGGAGTGCTCCGGTGCCGCCCAGGTGCGGAGCTTCGGCAGGGCTGTGTGCGCCGAGCCAGCCCGCAGTGCCCCAGCGAGCAACGGGGAAATCTCTGCCTGGCTCAGACCTTGGCCGGCTGCTTGGGTGCTTTTCTGGGTGACCTCCCCCTTGCAGCTGGGCTGGGGCCACCGGCCTCCCCTGTCCCCCGAGTGCCAGCTCTTGTCCCCAGCTCCCTGCTGTTGTGTGGCACGCAGTCTGCGGGGGAAGGCTGAGTTTTGTGCGTAGGCCACTGGCTGAGGCAGGCCGAGAGCATTTCCAGTGTCCTCCCCGTGAGGAGGGCTCAGGGTACAGCACAGGGGCCCTGCTGTCCCCGGCCCCCCTCAGCCCTGCTGCGTCACCCTGAGAAGCTGCACGGTGACACTGGGGTCAGCCTTGGCCCAGCGCTTCTGCCGGCCTGGGACTGCCCCAGCTCACAAAGCACGTGAACCCGCTCCTGGCCTTGGACTGGGCTAGGGCCATGGCGGCCTGGGGGGCCCGGAGCCCCCCGTGCCTGCCGCGGGCTGCTGGGTGCTTCCTGCCCCTCTCCCCCCTGCCTGGGCAGGACCGAAGAGCGGGGAGCCCCGAGACATCGCCAGCGGGTACCTGGGGTTTCTGCCGCAATTAGATATTTAATACATTTATTAAATAAATAAGATGAATATATTGTTGTTTATTATAGAACACATAAGGATATATTCTATCAATTAATATCTATTAAAATACATTTAATAAATAGGCAATTGCTCCAGACAGCTGCCAGATTTCAGACTGCAGGCAGGGAGAACTGGTGTGTACTGAAGCTGCAGCCTTCGGGGCTGCCCTGGGTGCCCTTTGCCAGCCCGGCCTGGGGAGAACAGATGCGCACGAGGGTCCTGTGGAAGGGAAACCCCCCCTGTGCTCAGCACGGAGCACCCGAGGGAGCCTGATGGGCCAGGTTCCATTCATGGCCCAGCTGGATATCAGCCCCTCCATGTTGTTCCCTAACTTGTATTATCATGCTTCAATGCTCCGGGAAAAGGGGGGTGTCTGGATAATGTCATCCTGAACACGCTGGAGGATAACGGAACGGCCGTGGCTTTGCTACGGTCGTGGCAGTGATGGGGGGCTGGGAGGTGAGAGCCGCCTCAGCTGAACCCGCAGCTCTCGCTGCAGTCAGAGGAAACGACTCCATCGTGTCTCAGTGCCCCAAACCCCTCTGCTCGGTGCTTCCAGGGGAAGCCAGGACCCCTCTCAGGATGCAGAGCGGGGAATCCTGGCCGACCTCTGATTCATCATGGCGAGAGGCTCCGTGGGTCTCGACCAAGTCCAATTTGAACGCGCTGTCCCAGCCGTGACCCAGCTGGTTTCTGTGCAGCCTCTCCCCCGGATGGATCTGGGCGCAGGGTGCGGGTAGAAGAGATGAACCACGGTGGTGGGGGCTGCCGTCCCGGACGGAGTGGGAAGTGTGTGGTGCTGGGGTGGGCAGACCCCTGAGCACCGGGGTCTGGAGCTGGGCACAGCTGTAGCCGCATGGCTTGCCCTGGGGCAACTGAAGTCACCTGAAGACCTGCTCAAGGGGACAGGCAGTGTCACGCTGCTGCCCCGGCTGTGCCAGGGAGGGAGAGCTGGGTGCTGTGCGGCTGCTTCATGCTCCAGTGCTCCCTTCTGCATCCCGGCGTGGCAGAGTTGCCAGACAAGCCCCTGAAGCCCGGGGGATCCCTCCCGTGGGGAAAGGCTCCCCGTGATTTTTCATTTTCTGCCTTGTGGAGCAGGCGTTTTACCTCCCGAGGCACCTAAGAGAGGGCAAAGGCATGGCGATCCCCCAACGGGTAAGTACAAGTGTGCCTGAGCCCCAGAACCAGCTGCCCTTCCCAGCAACATTGAGGTTGGAGAGGCCACTTCGTTAGCGGGGTGATCTGAGCTAGAACTCAAGCTTTTGGAGAACTGGCACACGTATGGACCAAGGCTCAGACACATTGTGCCTCCCTGCACCCGTCCCATCCCATGCTGCCCAGAGCAGATGGGGCTGCACCAGGCGCCAGGAGCACTCGCAGGCTCTGCACCACCTTGGTCGACAGAGCCGTGAGCTGGGGGCTTGCCCACCCAGGGTGATGTGCCAAGCAGGCAGCACGCAGCTGTCCCCTCTCCCTGCATCTAGCTCTTGATGGCGTTTTAATTCCCTTTAATGTCTCTGGACCAAAAAGCATTTTCTCCACACAAATAACATTGTGCACCTTGTCGCTACCATCTGTCTGCGCCTCTCTGAGAGCTTTGCAGTCATTGATAAAATCAGTGAGTCCTAACCTCCCCCTGAGCTGGGGAAAATGTGTTTCCCCAGGGGTAAGACACTGATGAGCGTGGATGGAGCAGAGACGGGATAACGCCATCCTCACCCTGCCCCGCTGCAAGGGGGGGGTGGCACGCTTGGTGCCGCTCGCTCCTGCACGCTGATGCCTGAGCTCTCGGGGCTGAGACACGACCCACAGCCACACGTTTTCTCCCATGGCTCCTCATAAGTTCCTTCTAAAGGAGCAGTGGTGGCACATGTGACGGTGTCATCTTCTGGGGCTGGAGGGTGGCAATGAAATGCAGCTGCACCAGAAGAGATCCCTGCAGATACACACACACACACACGGCGACAGCAACAGTAACAACTGTCAGCATTAACCCAACCTCAATCAGGGGTCGGCACAGGCAGGGCTCGAAGGCTTCGTGGGACCCAGCTCGAGGAGGGGAGGGCAGCCACGCTGGCGTGGCTGTCAGGGGGTTGGTGGTGGGTTTTAGGGCTGGCTCATACCATCGGTCCTCAGACAGGACAGCAGCATCGCAGCCTTTGCCCTGCCCTTGCAGCAAAGCGTGGTGCCACCAGCCACGCTCAGTGCCCCGTTGGTGCAAGGGGAGGCAGGCTCCAGCCCGACCTGGGGACAGGGTTCGGCTCTGCCCCGCCGGCTCTGGAGGATGGGTCTCCCACGAGGAATGGTGTGGGACTCGGTGCAGGTGGGGGGGCTGCAGGGCACAGGCACCCAGCCCCTTCACTGCTGCTTTTAGACACGGTGCATGATGCCCTCGGAGATGCCAGCGGCTGGGACAGCCCACGGCACAGATCAGTGCCAGAGCCACCTTTTCACCATCCCTTCTGGCCCGTCTGAGCCCCCGGGATGCAGGAGGACCACGCTGCCAACCAGTCCAAATGCATTATTCCTTTTTCTTTCCCCTTTACAGACCTTTGCACTGAAGCCAAGTGAAGAACCTCAGAATTGCACTACACGCCATTTAACTCAGCTACAATTTTGCTAGTAGCAAAGTATCTCCACCACCACTGAGACCTCGAGTGCTGTTTTTACCCTCCCTGCCCGTTCCTCCCATCTCCACGCCTGGAAGCCGGTGCTCAACAGTAGCTCTAACTCACCGTTCATCCCTCTGGACCACTCCCCACCATGTTTCAGCGTCTCACCAGCCTCTTCTTCAGCGACAGCAATACGCTGGAGGGCCTGGAGGAGCCCAAACCCTTTGTTGAGGAGGAGGAGGAGGAGGATGGCTGGCTCATAATTGATCTTGCAGGTGAGAAAAGCGGGGGGACTGGTTTCCCACAGCCCCTGCTGCACCTTGTCTCTCCGGAGCTGGGCAAACCCCTTGAGATGGCAGCAGATGAGCTTCCACCAGGTGTGATCAGCTCTGCCCTCCATCCCTTCTCCCCTGGTTCCCCCGCCCTGCCCACAGCGCCCAGCCCTGTGGTCACCACAGCAGCCCCCGACCTGCTCCTCCTTCTTCCCTCTCCTCTCCCAGTGGTGGTTCCCGACTTTCTGCCCGCGTGGGAGCAGGCGGAGTGTCCCCGGCCGGGCTGCTGCTGCCCAGGAGCCTCCAGGTGCCTCTGCACCAGCATGGGACCCTGGCACAGCACCAACCCGGGGAGGTCTTGGTGCAATCCTGCCCAACTGGGGCTCGGTGCAGTGGGGGACACCAACCCCCGTGGGCTGTCTGCCTGCGAGCCGTGGCAATGCCACGGCCTGGGCTAAGCTGTGCCGTGGGCAGCACTTTGCCCGGAGGAGCTGGGCTTGGCCGCTCCCCGCAATCCCCTGCTGAAAGCAAACCGGGAGCCGGTTCCCCTGGGGGAAGCCCCAGTCCCCGGGTGCTGCCAGGGAGGCTGAGGCTTTCCCCACGTGAGGGCAGCCAGCGGCAGCACCTGCCTGTCCCAGCTGGGCCGTGCCGCCAGCGATCTGGCCACGTTTGGGTCATCTGAGTCCATCAGGGGAGCAAATCTCAACTCCAAAGGGCTTGTCTTCCCAAATCACTCCCAGTGCCCGTGCCAGCAGCGCTCAGACAAGGGATGTTTGGCACAAAGTCCCCTAGAGACGTAGAGAGCCCTCGAGGGTTCCCTGTTCCCAGGGACGGCAACAACCATCCGGAGCCCTGTTTGACACCAGCCAGGCGGGTTAAATTCCTTGTGTGCCGAGAGCTTCTCCAGCCCCATTAAGACCTTGGCGTTGCTATTGTAGGGTCGATGACTCAACCAATTGCAATGATAATTTTATGACCTTTTGCTTGCAAATCGAGCAGTGAACTTAGACAAACAAGCCTGCCTGTGCAGGAGCTTGTTTAGGAGGAAGGTTTCAGCCTCCCTTTTGCAGGCATCTGTTCTCCGAGCAGATGCTCCCTGCCTGTCCCCCATGCACTGAGGCAGAGCTCGTTTTCGGGATGCAAGTCATTCATGAGGGTGTTTTTCCCCATGCGGTGAGCTGGAGAGGGGATCGGAGCATGGGCAAGCCTGGGACGGCGTCCAGGGACAGCCCCGTGCCTGGTGGGAGCCTGACAGAGAGCTGGGGGAGGTGGATGGGTGCTGTGGGCATGGACGGCCTTGGAGGATTCCCTGTCCTCTGGGCTCTCTGGTGACTGTTCCAGGGGAGGTCACAGCAGTGACACGGGAGGGGGCTGGTTGCAAGGAGGTGCCTGGAGCAATGGGCACGCAGCTGCCACGTGTTGGGGCCAGCTGGCGACGGCTGCAGCATGCCCAAAGCATGCCAGAAGGAGCCAGGAGTTTCCCCAGACAGAGGGGTGCCAGGCTGTGCCCTGATCCTCTGGGTCTGAGACTGTCGCAGGCTCAGCGGGGACCCAGGGATGACTTTGGTCCAAAAGGTTCTCATTCTTCTCCAACCAAGCGGCCAGACTCTCGGTGCAGAGCCGGCTTTCAGCAGCTTGTCTGCCTGGGACCTGCCACCACGCTGCTAATCCCCCTGGCCCTGCCCCTGCCTCTTCCCGGAGCGTTCCCCAGCCAGTGAGGGACCGATTTATTTCAGCCCTATTTCTGAGGCTGGAGTTATGCAAAGCACTTTAAAAACTAAACCCTCCGGGTCCAGCCCCCATCCTTCACCTTCGAGCCACGGCAGCTGACAAGTATGTTGCAGCCTGGCTCCCCCCCAGCAGCGGGGCAGCCTAATGAGGCTCCGGATTCGTTCCCTCTCAGCCAGGTCTTTGACCCGCGTGTTGCAAAATGCACCCAAATTAACCAGATCTCCCAGGAGTGTTTCAGATGCCCCTCTCACCCATTGCCCAGCCTGGCTCTGCTCAGCACCCAGGGAGGGAGCAAAGAGCATTGCCCGGTACTTAGCGATGTGCCTGCAAGTCACCCTGGGATTTGGGGACCCCGCAATATTCCTCGTGAAATTAAAACCCACCTTGGCAAAGGATGGGAACAGGAAGCCACGGGTGGCTGGGACAGGGTTCAGCTGTGCTGGGCCCCCTGCTCCCCGTGCCCGCAGCCCCCCTTGTTGCGGGAGCACTGCCGGACCGGGAACGCCCCAGCTGGGCTCAATGGCTGTCTCCAGGCTGACAAATTATCTCCAGCCCAGCATGTCAACAACTATTAATAGCTTGATATCCACTGACCTGAAGAAAGACATTCTCGTGTTCACAAGGCTAATTGTGGCCTGTCCTAAGCTCAGGGCTGGGGCATGGTCTGCGTGAGGAGCGGGGGACATGCCAGGTGGCGAATGCCGGCCCCGTGCTTCATGCCCTGTATTTCTCCTCTGCAAGAACAGAATCACCTCAGGGTTCTCCTGCACCCTCCCCAGGCTCAGGGTCACATCCGTCCACATAGATACTGCACTGCACCCCCCCCCCCCAAGACTCCCTCAAATCCCCCCGGTGAGCCTGGGACCAGGTCTGGGTATCCCGATGAGCCCAACATTAGGTGCAGGCTCCCTTCCCATCAGACAACCCGGAATTCCGAGCACAGGCAGCCCAGAAAAGCATCAGCGCGAGAGCAAAGCCAGGCAGAGGTGAGGAGGGGAGGGTGAGGAAGGCTGGGGTGCCAGAGGGGTTTGGGGGGCAGCACCTGGATCAACCACCCAAAACTCGGCCCCTAATGGACTGAACCTGAAGGCACGGCGAAAACATTTGCTGAAGAATTTATTCCCCTGGTTTCTCCCAGAAAAAAAAGGTGTGAACTGTTTTCTTCCTCTGTGTGTGCTTGGTTTCAATGTCTGCAAAGTGCCGGGCGGTGTTTGCAAGCGCAGGCGGGCCGGCCTTCCTCTGTAGCGGCATGGCACGGCACCGCTCGGGTGCCATAAGAACAGGCAAAAGCAGCGTTTGTGGCCGGCTGACTTTCTTCCTTCTTTTTGAGAAGGGAAAAAAAAAATTGCTGTGGTAAACCCTGCTGGTTTCTCCCACTTTTTGGTTAAACTGCCTAACCAGAACCATTTCCGTTGCTTGCTGACTTTGCAAAGCCAGACCCCGTGGCACCAGCAGCCATTCCTGGTGCGGACAGTGCTGGTTGGGGTGTGGTGTGGGGCACCGCTGGCATCTCCCTCCCCACGAGGTCCCGTAGGCGCCGTGCCCGTCTCTAGCGGTGGTGATGGTGGTGGGGTGTCTCTTGCACTAACGATGCCCCTTTCTCTCCCCCCTCCCCTCCCCACTGTACATGGTATGTGTGTGTGTCCCCGCTGCGCCCCGCATGGCTCTGCACCCCCGCCACCCCCAGGCAGCCGTGCCCGCCCCGGCGCAGCCCGGCGAGTGGGTGCTGGCGGTACCGGGCACTCAGCACGATCCCGCCCGGCACCCCCTGCTCCGCTGCCGGCTGCTTCCCCGGCTCCGGCCGGTCCCTGCTTGATGGACGAGAGTTGGTTTGTCACCCCTCCCCCCTGTTTTACTGCAGAGGGGCCCAGCCCCGGCGGCGTGGGGAGCAGCCCCATGGAGGACCTGCTCATCGAGCACCCCAGCATGTCCGTCTACGTCACCAGCACCCTCGAGGTGGACGGGGAGGGCCCCGAGGACGATGCTGCCGGGTGAGTGTGGCTTGGGGGTGCTTGCTGGGGGGCTGCTGGCCCTGGCATGTGCCGGGGGACCGGGGTGCGCGGTCAGCATCCCAAATCACCGCCTGCGCCTGGGAACATTTTGCCCACGCTGCCCACCACTGGAGTGGGGCCTCGGTGTCCCCATGTCCCACCTCAGTCTGGCACAGTGCAAGGATGGCAGCCTCCATGTCCTGAGATACTCTTCCAAGGGGATCTTAGCGCCATATTGAGATGGCCGTGGGTGCAGGACCACGAGCTTGCTGCTGGGCTGTGGCGGGAGAGGGCTGCATCCCCCTCCCCTGCCCCGAGCAGAGGCTCCTGGTGCGGCCACCCATGCTGATGCCGCCTGTCACCCCACCGCCTGACCAGGAGGGTTTGCCAGGCTGGGCTTAGACACAGGGTTTTGCACAAGAAAGCAAACCCAAAGGGACAAGGTGCCTTTTGGGCACAGTGGTCCCCCCAAGACCCCCGGCTCCCCCAGGCAGGAGGGTGCTGCAGCCCCTCCCAATCCCCCTCCTGTCCCTGTATGGGCCCAGCACAGGGGTGTCCCACAGCCACGGGAGAGCGGGATGCCACCAGCCATGGATGCAGACGTTTCTCCCTGCCTCAAAGTCCAGCTTAGCGGGGGGGAGGTTAAACAGAAGTGCCCAAATGGCCCCGCTGCCCTTTCCTGCCCCAGGAGCTGTGGGCTGGAGCACCCCCCTTCCCCAGGCACAGCCTGGCTGCAGCTCCGTGGGGCTCTGCCCTCTCCCTGTGCTGCCCTCTGCCACCCCGGGCACCGGGAAAGCCCTGACCACGCTCACGCTCAGCCCCGCTGTGTCGCGGGGTCCCCACCACCCCCCGGTCCCAGCCCTCCAGCATCTCCCCGGGGTCCCCTCACCGGGGCAGGGGAGGAGGAAGCGCTGGCCCCGTGCTGCAGTGTGGTTATTTAACCGCAGCGCAAGACTTTGGGGTGAACCTCCACCCGGGCTAGGGCACACGGTTCCCCCAGGACTTCTCTCTTTGTGAAGTCTCCCTGAGGGCCACAGCTTGATCTCAAGAGCTTCAGAGGAACCTCAACGTTGGAGGGTGCAGAAAGGGGCCTGAGGGAGCTAGAAACGGGCCAGGAGACCTCATGGGTCAGACACAGGATGGAAATGGGGCAGGGCTTGGCTTCCCTCTGTGGGCTCCAGGGCCTTAGCCACCGTGGGGGACTGTGGGGACGGCCCATTCCTGGAGCTGTTGGAATTTATCCCAGTGTCCCAGGGCCCGCCTGTGTCGGAGCCTCCCACCCCTCGGCAGGTGGCTGCAGTGGGAGGGGGCCGGGCCCATCCTGGGGGCACGGCATGGCAGGGGGCGGCTGGGGACCCCGGTCTCCTTTGTGCTGGGGTGGGTGAGGGCCAGGTGCCAGCGGCCGCTGACGGCCCTTTTCTCTGCAGGGAGGTGCCGGAGCCCCAGCTGGAGCGGCACATGCCGCACCACAGCAGGTCCCTCTCGGTGAAGGCCGCCATCTTGGAGAAGGTCGGGCAGGTGCGGCGGGTGCAGCAGGCCAGGCAGCTGGTGGAGAAGCACCGGCTCAGCCAGAAGGCGCTGCAGCGGCAGAACCGGGCCTGCCAGCGCCCGCTGCGCCGGGCCAAGCAGCATGTCGGGACCTTCATCCACCAGCCCTGCCAGCGCCACTGCAACTACTGACCTCGCCGGGACGCCCGTGCTGCCGCTCCCCCCCGCCGCCTCCCCCGGCGGAGGGAGACTTCACCCCCCCCACCCCAACACCAGCTGCCCTGGGTAGCGCCGGCCCCCACGAACACCGGTGATGCCGGGCTGCGGTTTCACTCCACACCCCCACACCCCTGCACGCCCAGCCTCCCACGCCTCGTCTTCCTCCCCCCGCTGCTCCCCTCACCCTTCGTCCCCGCCGCTGGCCTGGAGGGCCACGCTGCCCCCCTCCACCCTCACAGCCACGCCAGCCTTCGTGTGGGAAATCGTTATTCCTGGTGAAATCACCCATTTCCGAAATCCACGGCAAAGCCTGTTTGTCACGACGAGCCTATGACATCAGTGCCTTTCTTCATGATGTCATGACGTATAGCCAGACTGGGATGTCACAAGCAGAGACACTGAGCGGAAGTGAAAAGAGCAGTGAAGCAACAAGATTTGGGATTTTTAGGAAAATCTCATCAAGGACACTAAATAATGCTTCCTCCCCCCCAAACCAGCAAATACCCCCTTCCCTCCTTGATTTCTTAATTACATTTTTACCGTGACGAGACAAAAACCCCGCTGCCGGCCCCAAAAGGGCTTGTCATGGGGGAGACCTGGTGGAAACCTTCGTGGCAGGGTCAGCCGGGCGGCTCGCGGTGCCTCGTGGCGTTTTTTTAAAGACAACCTTAAAAGCAATCTCAGGAAACAAAGCACCGTCCCAGCACCTCGCCGGACCCCTCGGTCGCCGCGTCGGGAGGGGTGTCCAGCTGGGGCCGGTGGTAGCATCACCGTGACTGGTGGTCCCGCCAAGCTGCTGGCCGCCTCGTCCGAGCGAGCCCCCTCCTCCTGGTGCCACTCGTCTGCCCAGGCTGCACCTATATACATACGTATGTATGCGTGTATATATATGTCTCTATATACTTGGAAGAGGTGCCGGTTAAGCCAAGGAGCGTCGGCTGCCCAGCGTTGACCCCTGGGAGGGGAGCAGAGGCAGGGACCTGCGCAGCTTCCCCAAGGTGGCAAAAGCACATCGAAGCTGGTGGTGAAGGGATGCCGAAGAGGAGGCCGGAGGGAAGAGGCTGAAGTAAGGGCAAAGATGGACCTGGGAGCGGCTGCAAAGGGACAGGATGGGGCAGGCCTGGGCAGCGGGGCTGGGCAAGAGGGTCGCTGCAGCAGAGCTGTAACGGGGACGCCGTCTTCCCCCACTAAAAATTGCGTCCTTTCCTGTGAAGGGCCAAATTGCGTCGTGGGCTACACTGATTTTTAATGCACATCCCTCCATTCCCCGTGATGGCCTCGGTCTGCCTTTCCAAGGACACAGTCCGGACTTCCCGCGGGCTCCAGCACCAGCTGAGATGGCTCCAAACCCAGCAGAAATTTGCTGATCCCCTCCTAGCTCCCTCTCTTTAGGCACTGGTTTTGCACCCCGTGCGCCGGGGAAGGTCTGGCCGTCACATCCTGCTTGTGGCCAGCTCACGGCCTGGATTCCCACCCTCTGAAACAAGAAACACCCCCACACTCCCCCAAAAGTGCTAATTTCACAAGAGTTTCTTCCCTTCACCGTGTTACATCGCTTAATATCACCTTGGGACCTGGGTTGAAGGAATTGTGGTAAGCCCCACCTCAGACAGCTGATATTTATTAATTTTTTTAATGAGGTTAACTACAAAATGAGCCCTCTGATGAGCACCAGCCCCCAGCTCTGTCCCTGGGAGCCTGGACTGCGTGGGAGCCGGCTGCTGATGCTCACCTACAGCGTTTATCTTTTGCTCCGATGACACAGCGTTCCCAAAAGCACAACAAGAACAAAAAAAAAAACAAAACAAAAAAACCCAAAACCTCACCATTTCAAATATCTCTTTTCAGCCTTTCCCTTTCAATTCTTCCAGGCCAGTTTCTTGTTTCAAGTCCTCCTGAGACCCGGCGCCCTCATCACATGAGTGATGTGATGCCCCTCTGGCTGCAGCGAGCCGGTGCCTGCCGGGGCGAGCGTGGCACTGGCTGCTGTGCCGGGCCGTATTCTGCACCCATCATACTGGTTTGGTCCGTTGCTCTTTCAGCCTTTTTTGTAAGCGTGGTGGCACCGGAGCTCATTTGTCAAAGCCGGTGGTTTATCAACAGGGAAAGAGCGAGCTGGGGAACCCGGCGTTACCCCCAGCCCTTGGCATCGCCCGCCACTCCTGGGGCCTCGCCGCAATCGCTGTCCCTCGCTGCTGAATCTGAGACCACGCTGGAGATCACCCTGGTTTCACCTCTGGTGCCTTCTCGGCGAAGACACTGACAGCTCTTTGACTCGAAGGGAAAGTTTACATCCTCTGGCTTCCCCGGGCTCACGTGAAATGCCTTCCCCCACCCCCCCGAAGCGACACCTGGTATGAACCGGGAGCATGGCACTTGCAGGGGCGCTGGCATGGGCACTTGTGAAGACAAGCAGAGGCTGAGCCTGAGCTCTCGGCTGTCCGATGGATGTCCGAGGAGGTGCTGCCTTCCCTGTGCCACTGGGTGATGGGCTTTGTGGCCACCGGGCAACAGCGTTAGAGGAAGCGTTGTCTCTCTAGCCCAAATATATATCAAGAAGTGGACGAGCCAGAAAGTGTCCTGCTTCCCACCCCGCTCTCCATTGCAAATTCTCCTCCTGTGCATCCGCGATGCTGCCAGTCCCTCGGAGTGCTCCCAAAATCAGAGGCTGGCTGCGACACCGTCACCCCCTCTGCAGCTCCCCGGGGAAGATGGGCTGGAGGGCAGCACTGCTGGCTGGGCACCCGTCCCCGCAGCGGATCCTGCCACCTCTCACCCCCAGGCCTTCCCATGCCCACCAGTCTGCTTGCAGAGCATACCCCAGTAGGAGAAACCCCTTATCGAAATCCTCCTCTGCATCCTGCTCGTCTGTCGTGAGCCCTTGGCCGTGCTCCGGGGGGGCTCCACACCGTCGTGGCTCCCAGCTCCATTTCAAACGGCTGATGCTGTTATTCCGTCCTAGTTTTTGGGAAGCGAATGCAAACTGGTTTCTTCTCCTTTCATCTTTCCATGCCAGTCTGAGACATCTTTCGTCACACTGTGCCCAGCCAGCACAGGACGTGAAGCAGAACTATTATCACACTTTCTATCAAGCGTATGTTTATAAAGGATTAATAAATTATTAATAATGTAGAGGTTATTAATAATGAAGAGGTTAATCCCGAGTCCTAGCATCCCGCAGGTCAACGGAGCACGCTTACCACAGCTTACATGGGCTCCTGCGAGCCCCCTCCTGTTGTTTGCACACTTGCTCGTGTATTAACATCTAATAATCACCCAGTAACCCCCTGCAAAGTGACTGTCATCACCGGTGTGACAATCCTTCTCATGCTGCGGCAGAGGTGTGTTCAAGCCGTGCTTTGAGGGGCCCCGCGACGCTCCTGGCCGATGCTGAGCACAAGACCTGGCCAGATACCAAATCTCCTGCCCAATGTTGCCAGAGCAAGAAAAATCTCCTTTACACGGAGGTTTATGAGTCTCCTCAAATCTTAAAACAAATGAAAGGTGCTTAAAAACTGAGAACTTTTCCTGTGTGTGCACACATGTGCATGTGTAGATATTTCACAACATGGCGTGGGTGTTCGGTAGGTGGTTTTGGGGTGCAGGGTGTAGTTATTTAGGGGTGTGTTGTTTGTTCTTCTTTTTTTTTTTTTTTTTTTTTTTGCATCCCATATTTTCCATTTGTGACTGGCTGTGCGATGCTCCCGATGGGAAGGCGAGGCAAACACAGCGCTGGCTGGCAGGGAGGCCCTTGGGCTGGTGGCTTGCTGGGCTGGCTAGGATGAGTCTGGCTTTTTTTTTCTTTACTTGCATAGGGGGAAACTACAGCATGGACTCAGGGACAAACAAATATGCTGGGGTCTTTAAAAATGTGGGGTTTTTTTTGGGGGGGGGCTTTTCAGTTCGGATGTGGGGTTTGTTTCTGTCTGTGAGGCCTTTGGTTGCACGGTCCTGAAGGATGCCGCGGGGATGCGGCCAAAGCCTTTGGCAGCGCGGGTAGGCGAGAGGCTGCGCAGGCTGCTGCGCCTTGGAGGAGCTGCAGGGTTTGATGCTCTGACATAGTGCCTGCACGGAAAAGGAGCCGCGGTCACTTGTGGTGAAACCATCCCTGAGCAGCAGCCCCTCTTCGTTTGCCCACGCCCCAAAAATTCACCTTGCAGCTGCTAGAACGCGGCTGGTCCCTCCTCGGCCTTGTTCGTGAACAGCCAGGTACGGATTTTAAGCAACGAGCCCGCGAGGATTTGGGAAGTGAAGCGGAGCCGCGCTTTCTGTGTCAGCCGCGGCTGGCTTGGCTCCCACCGTGTCCCTTCTGGGATCAGAAGGCAGCCGGGATGGGGGAAGCCGTCAGAGCAATCACGTGGAGAAATGCTGAGGCAAGTGACAGGAAGATTTGCGGGAGGAAATTTTTGTATTTCTCGCAGTGAAAGCATAAAAAAAAGAGGAAAAATTCCCCAGTGGAGAGACCTGGGCAAATCTCTGTTCAGGAAGCGCCAGCTTTGCCAGGGCTCCGATGGGCGAGCTGGCTCCGGCCCCACAGCAACTTCCCAGCCCCGCGCTGGGATGGCAGCGAGGAGCGGGCACGGGCAGGCCTGGGGCATCGGGGCACTGCGGGCGGGCTGGGGCCGCGCTGGCGGCACTGCCTGCGGCTTGTGGAGGCAGCAGACCCCCGCGGTGGAAAGATCCTTTCCACCACCCAAAGTCCCTGTGGTGTAGGAGATCTCCTCTGAGCGAGGCATGAGAGATTTGCACCTGGGTTGCCTTCTTGCAGTACGGGCCAGGGCAGCTCCATAGCAGCGCGACGGATGAACCCCCCGAAGCGAGTGGCGAGGCTCCCCCAGGCACCAGGACGGTTCGGGGTGAGGCCGCCCTCCTGGAGAAGTGCCGCCTCTCGAGATGAAAGCCAGATGACGCCAGGACACGTCTAAAGCCTCGTCGCCCAGTGCGACCCACCTCCCCGGGCAGCTCCCTGCGTGGCTCTGCTTGCCGCTCTGTGCAAAGGCAGGCCAGCGGCCACGGCTCGGCCCCGGCATGCGCAGGACACCTCGCCAGCAGCCACGTCAGCCGCAACAAAGTCCTTTCACCGAATTTTGGGTCCCACCCGCGCTGCAAGGCTGGGGGGAGCTGCCAGGGGAGCTGGGGCAAAATCCTTGTCACCCCATGCTCTGAAACTTGCACTCACTAATCTTCTTTCTGACAAACTGCTGTAGAAGCTCGATCTGGAAGGAAAATTACTCTTTCCGTGGGAGTCAGCGTTTCTTTTTCATCATGGCTAACATAAACGCGTGGCTCATCCCAAAGATCACCGCTGTGGGAATCCTCACTCTTCCTCGAGGCGCGTTTCTAATCAATAGGTAATTTTACATTTACATCTTACTGATCCCTTTTTCTCTTCCATCCATCCCCACTGGGGAGAACAAAAACCGCTAGATGTCTTGTCATACCAGTCAGAACAAAAAAAAAAAAAAAGATGAAAAAATACTTCAGTGAGGTTCTAGACTCGAATCACAGAGCTTTGCAGTCGCTCCTGTGGAGGATAAATATCAGTTCCAGTGCCCTGCATACAGTGGAAATTAAATTTCAGGTGAATTTATTGCAAAACATGCAAGTCCCCAAAGATCAAACCATATCATAATTAGAAAACAGCCAGTAAAAAGCGATAGGACACCTCAAGTCAAGAAAAACGGTTCTTGGCATCTGCCTGTCGCTGCCCGCCAGCGCCGAGCCCCGCTCCCCTGTGCAGGGATGGGGTGACAGCAGTCCCCGAGTCTTCCCGGAGCGTCGGGGTTTAAAACAAGAGGCCACCCGTGTCCAGCTGGTGCCATGGTGACTCTGCAGGCACCGGGGACTGTCAGCAGCCACCGTTTCCGGAGTGGCACAGACGTGCCCCCAGCTGGCTGCACCTCCTTGGCTGTCTGCACTCAGAAGTAGCTGCTGGTGGCGGGGGGAACATGGCAGCACCCCCACCAGTCCTCAGAGCTTCCCCCCAAGTCCTTCTCCACAGGACTGTGTCTGGTGACCTCCTCAGCATGGCTGCTCGCATGGACAGGCCGAGGACAGACACCCACCGCCCTCCCAGCCTCTCCCCCGCAGGGGACTGCCACCGTCTGACCAGCCAGGGACGTTAAAGGGCCTTAAATGGGGTTGGGCACCTCAGGGCTTGTCTTCTTCAAGGTGGAGCTTTCCATCTCCACCCATTTTTCTCAGATCTGCTCAATACAACATCAAAGTCACGGATAGCTTCCCGGCATCCTCAAGGGCTCCGTCCTTGTCCCACTAACGCGACCAGAGCGACCGTCACGGGTCGCGTGAACGTGGCTGCCGAAGCTGGACAAAGTGGCGGGAGAGACTCTGCGCGGCTGGCAAGTCCCTCTTTTGGCGAGAGGTGTCCTCAGACCCGTGGGAGGTGCTGCCTTCTCCTCCGCTCGACTCCAGGGTGCCAGTGCGGGAGCACCCACCAGCGGCGGGCTCTGGACAACCAGCCACGGCTTGGGCAGGAGGTGTCCCCATGGCCTCCCGTTTCATCCCGGTCATCAATGCGTCACCAAACCACCTTTCTTCTTAAGAGAGATCCGTGTCAGATCCGTGTCAGAACTAAACTCGCAGCTCTTCCCTTGAGAGGATGAGGATGACAAAAGATGAGCAGCTCCAATTAATAGCAAAGATGGCTCTTACGTGTAGTCCTTTTTTTTAAATTTTTTTTACAGAGAGGTGACACGCAGGTGTCCCCCCTTGCACTCACTCCTTGCTAATACCTCTGGGCTGGTTGGGGGGGTTGTTTTTCCAGCCCCATACCCCGAGCAAGCGCGCAGCTCCGTTAGAGGGATGCTGCCGCATGCCCCGGAGCACGAGAACACTGCCCGAAGCTTCCGCTCCATCAGAGCTAACCACGAAACCCCCTCTGCCTTCCACAATGATCCTATTTTATCACCTGGGGGGGGGAGATTTTATTTCCTTGCAAACAGAGGGGGAAACCAGCACAGTAAATTGTAAGTGTAGCTTAAAAATGGGTTGCACAGGGGAGCCCGAAGTTCCTCCGCTCTTTCACGTTCCCCTCGTGTAGCCCCGTCAGGGAAGCCGGGAGCAGCTATGCCCATGTCTCACTGAAATCTTAGCCTCAGCTTTGTATCGACGCAATGCCGCTTTGGGAAACCTGGGGATGAGGGAGCAGCACGAGGCATAACAGTAAAATAGTAATATTTTCTCTTGTATCATAAATATATCCGTACAGAGCCACCGAGCACTGCAATATTTGATTTGTATGTATCAACCCTAGGTATTCTGCTTGTAAAACTCATCCACACGCATTATCCATCTCCATGCTGGACTGACTGTACATGTGCCTTTCACCCTTTTTCATGGTTTGTCATCTTTTCTTAACACAACTGCAGAACTTGAATAAATCAGTGAACTATAGTTAAAAGTCCTATGCAAGAAAAGATTGGGGAGTCAGTTTTGGAAATTTCTGTTTTTCTCTGTTCTTTTAAAAGTAGATGCTGGGATTTTCAGAGAAGCCTAACAGAATAAATGCCCTAAAAAGCATTTAGCTTTTTTTAAAAAAAAAAAAAAGCTAAAAAGCATTTAGCATTTCAGCTGCTGAATCTCTTAGGCAGCTTTGAAAAGCTCAGCCTAAACCCCAGTTCCTCGCCGGTTTGTGCGTGGAGAGCGAGCAGTAGCGGCAGAACGAGCACCAGCACTTTGCCAGGACAGACGGCGTGTTCAATAGCCGGCGTTTCCTTTCAAGAGAGCGGAGAAGAAAGCGCTATTTGGTCGGAAAAGGTTGCCTTAAGCCTTCCCTAAAACACGTCGGAGACCGTTATCGTCCCCGGCCGCCAGCCCTGCGCCCGCCACCGCCCCGGGCGGAGTGTTGGACCCGGTCGGGGTGTCGTGGAGGACCCACGCCGTCGAGCAGATGCCCACGCAGCAGTTCCGCGTCAGCCGCGCTCCGCTGGATGCCTTACCGCAGTGGGACAGCTTCCACACCGGGATTTTGAGAAAAGGAAAAGAAAAAAAAAAAAGCCCCACGTTTTTCTACATCACCTATGCTGTAGGACTGAAACCGTGTCCGAAACTCGAAGCTAACGAAATACGTCCTTTTTGTGTGTTACATGTTAAATCGGTGTAAGCAAGGTTAGTAGAGAAAGGGTGTCTACTCCTCGTAGGACATTGTTTAAACATTTGCCGTGTGTCAACAGACTGAAGGACACGACTGCCTGGAATACGTTATGTAGTGTGTATGTAACCTGGGTTTGGTTGTTAGGTTGTAATGCTGTCTTTTGACTGAAAAAAAAATCTAATATAAAGAAAAAACACAAGAAATAAAAAAATATATATTTAAACTCTATTTTATGTGTATTCCTCAAAAGTCTGCAAGTGAACGCGTTTGCAAAAAGCTTTGGGTTTTAAAATAAGCTTTTAAAATTCAACGCCGTAACTGTCAGAGACAAGTCGATAGAAAAAAAGTCCCCTTTGAAGACGAGGATGCACGGGGGAGGGGATGGTACAGGCTGAGCAATTTGAGGGGATTTTTTTTTTCCCTCTCCCCAGTACCAAACCCTAAAACTCAGCAGCTGATTGCAAGGGCTAAAGCCCTAAAGACGAGCCCCACATCGGCCGATCTCTGCGGCATCAGCGGTTCCTCCAAGCACGCCCACAACAGCCCAATCCGTTCTTACCACCCACCTTACGACTGAGCGGCAGAGATGCCTCCACAGCGATGAAGAGCTCGGAGCACCTGACCGATGAGGAGAGGCTGGGAGCTGGGACTGCTCAGCCGGGAGGAGAAGGCTCGGGGGACCCCATCCACGTGCAGGTACCTGATGGGGGGAGTACAGAAGACGGAGCTGGACTCCTCTCAGGTCAGGGGCAGGATGAGAGGCACAAATTGAAATAAAAAAGAGAAACTCCACTTAAATATCAGAAAATGCTTTTTTACTGCAAGGGGGGTTGACCACAGGAGCAGGTTGCCCAGTGAGGTTGAGAAGTCTCCATCCTTGGAGCTACCCAAAAGGAGAGCGGACACAGTTATGGACAACCTGCTTGGGGTGGGGTGGGACGGGGCTTTCCGAGCCCAGCAGCCTGTGGCCGCGCCAGCTCCTCCGGCAAAGCCGAGAGGTGCTCCGGGTGTTCCACCCGCGATCCCCCAGCTGCTGGGAGAAGCACTTCAAGGAATTGGTGGGTTAGGTATTGGGAATGAAAAAAATACGTAAGCACGAACTTTGATAAACCTTCTCACGGGAAATCCAAATTCAGCAGTGGGAGACAAAGCTTGGGGTCGTTCAGGCTGGGATGGACCTCAGGAGTCTCGGTCCAACCGCCTGCTCACGGCAGGGTAAATACAAACTCTGACGTTGTGCAGGGCTTTGTCCAGCCGATTCTTGAAAATCTCCAAAGAGACAAAGACAGCGCCCGCCACCTCTCTGAGCCCCGGTCCAGTGCCCAGCTGTCCCCAGGGAGAATTTTTTGTTCCATCCAGCCAGAACTTCCTCTCTTTCCATTTATTCTAGTGGTGACCCCTCCTCCCAGCACCCACCTCCGTAAGAGCTCCATCTTCTCCAGTAGCCGGAAGGGTGATGAAGCCCGCCTGTCCCAGTCTCCCCTTTGGCCGGGTGTCCCCAGCCCCAGCCACCTTGGTGGCCCCGTGTCCCCTCTATGTTATCAACATCTTTCGTGTGTGGGTGGTGGAACCCAGGTGATAACATTCCAGATGTGGCCTCCCAAGTGCCAGGAAGAGGGGAACGATCATATCCCTTACCCACCGGCTACACTTGTGCTAGTGCAGCCTGGTGCGGCAGCTCTCCTCGCTGCACTAAGCCAGGCTTAGCTTGCTCTCCTTGAGGGCTCTGACTGCCAATACAAGGATCCTCGGCTCCTTCGCAGTGTAGGATCTTGCATTTGTCCTTTCCCAAGGTCCATGTCCCTGCAAACGGTGACCCTGTCCTCAAGCTCATCTGCTTCCCCCAATGGGGTGTTTTCTGCAAACTCAAGGGCATCCCCTCTCTGCCCTTACTTCGTGGGACGTGGACCTTGCCTGTGAAGACTTTCCAGTTTAGCGGACTTTGTCCGGCTGCTCGTTCTCCAGAACTTCCCAAGGGACCTGATGAACGCTAGGCTGCCTGCACCCTCACCCAGGCTCGGTGGGCAGGACGTCAAACAGCGACACCTCTCCCACCCCACCAAAGCCTTCTGACGGGTGGGAGGACCCTGCCTGGTCCTTAGCACTAACCGACACGTGGAATAAAACCAGCGCTGTGAACTGGCCAGCTAAAGGTGAGGGTTAAGAGACGTGAGGTGGAAATGGGCCGTTTCAGAGACTGCTTCCTATTGACCGTACTCGCGTGCCTGAGGGCACACAGAAATATCTACACGTGCACGCAAATGTGTACGTATGGATCTATAATCCTCAAGGAGTAGATGCTTTTTGTGGAAACCAACTTCATACTACCTGGTCCGGTAAAGTGAGAGGTGTGAGCACCCAGGGGGAGGAGGGGTCTCGGAGAAGCAGGGCTCTCGGGTGCGGGAGGAGGCACCGTTCCTCTACCGACGGCTGACTTCTCCCATGCAAAAGCCACAGAGCATCCAAACTCTGACAGCGAGGACCCGAGACATCAGCCTGGCTCAGTGTGACCTTGTGCACAAATAGGTAATTTCTGTCATTATAAAAGGTGACGGTTTATATTTAATGACAATTTATATATAATCAGCCTTTTGATACACATTTTTTAAATTCCGTAAGAAAAGAAAAAGGGTACGAGTATCCATTTGTGCACAAAGCAGCAAGCCATCTGAAGAGACTGGCTCCTCAGGTTCTCACCCAGAGCCTGACCTACTTTGCGCAGCAGAACACACAAACCGGTCGCGGCCGACGGCAGCAGAGCCGCCCAGACGCACGCACACCGCGTTTCACAAAGTCCTCAAACTGTTTAATACCGCATTTTTCTCTGCCACATGTTACCGCCGAGCAGCTTTATTTGGGGGCAGGGAGCGCCGGGGGCCGGGGCTCCTGGCATCCCGAGGGCGGCCCTTCCTCCTGCTCGCAGGGACAGCTGCCTCGGCAAATTCGTTTGCGGTTAAACAAATTCCTTCCTAAAGCTCCGTATAAGGAGCTTGCAGGCCTAGAGCTCTAAATAATCCCTTCGGTCTTCCTGTTCAGAATGATGCTGTTGTTGCTGCTAATAATAATACAACCCAAATTATAGGACAATAACATTTATTTAGAGCATGAGGGATTCCACATTATACAAACCCTTAAATTTAATTCTTTTGTCTCACTGGTCCATTTCTACAACAAATACATCGGATCTACTATATAATAAAATTATTTACATTTCCAAACAAGATTGGGTTTGTTTATAAACCCTCTTAACTGCTATTCACATACAGTACTTAAACAACAGCACAATACATTATTTTAATACCTAAAAATGACAACCCTGTATTCTAATTTGTTTATGAAACGTGGAAACAAATTTACAATTGTCTTCCCCTCCCCTTCCTTTTCATACAAACACATTAACCTAATGTGCTAACCCTGGACTTCACTTTGTAAATCCAGGGGGTTTTAGAAGAACCCAGTTTTTATATCTATTTATCTGTTTTTTAGAAAAAAAAAATCATTTATTGGGAACAGGATAATATTAAAATGACTTACTGTACAGGATTTTATTTAAAAAAGAAAAATCACAGCTCAAAATTGCTATTGGTAAATTCACACTCATTTACAAGTTTCATGTTTCCATGCAGTAATTTACTTGGATTTTCTTCTTTTTGACTGCATTGCACTGGCACTCGTTTCTGAAATTAAGAGAAGAAAAAAAGCATGGATACGAAGTCGGTAAGCCATTCACCAGAGGTGCACAGATTGCCCTTTTATTTTTTCCAACATCACACCAGAGCGGAAACCTCTGAAGACCAGGATTTCCACAGAACCGGGACGGACTCTTCACGAGACGTGACCCGAACGGACCCTTTCCCCCGACGGCCGCCGTCAGCAGCGACACAACACAAACTTCCCCCTACCTCCTCTTGGGACGCTATTTCCGAGCGTAGCGAGTTTAACATTTACAAAGTCCTGATATAACGGCCTCACAAAAAAAAAAAAAAAACGTTCTTTAACTGCGGCTCCCCACACGCCACAACTTGCTGGGCCGTACCAGAGGGAGAAGTCCCCGGGAACTGCGGCGCTGGGCACAAACTGCGGCCGTCAGCCCCAAGCAGCACGGGGATGGCGTCATAAAAGCCCACTTAGGAAGGCATTCCGGAGCCTGCCACGCGAGTGAAGAATCTAGTTGTTTGAGTCCTTGGAAAATCAAGTCGTTAGAAAACAAGACTCTTTGGTGGTACCTTATGATTCACAGAAAAACAGCGTACGCAGAAAGGCAGAAAAATGTTAGCGCTGCAGCAGAACAACCAGAAGCACTCGCAGAAGCTGCAGTGAAAGCAGATGATGTTGTCAGCGCACTTACCAAGGCACTAAGTTTCCATTTCAAAACAAAAAAAAGAAAGAGTAAAGATCGCGGGTATTTGCATCTTTAGATTACTTTTTTTCAAAATGTGATTTTAAATGTTGGCGATGTATCTTTGGCTCTTTACGATATTTTCCAAAAAAGCTATTAGAGCTGTGTGTATTTTAAGAGTCAAAAGGGAAAAAAATTTCCAAGACATCTAAAACTAGAAAAGCAACGGTACAACTCCACGGCTGTTAAATGGTGAATTAAAAAAAAAAAACAAAACCAAAACAAAAAAACCCCCCAACATTTCAATATTTAACAAACTCGAAGTTACAGTAAATGCTGAAACAGCCCTTGCTGGAAAGGTACTCCGCAAAGGGAAAATACCAGTACAGCACCAGTTCTCAGAAGCGAAACATCTCAACAGGCCCCTCCAGTCCCCGCAGCTCCCTCCAGGCAGCGGTGCGACCTTGAAAGCAGCTCGGGCAGCTGCAGCACTGGCTGTAGCCGTCCCTGCTGCTGCTGAAGCCCCCAGCACGCGGCCCAGTCGTCCCCAGCACCCCGTGAGCACCCCCAGCACCTCCCTCGCCTGCTTCTACCCAAAACCCGCACGCCGAAGCATGCCACGCACACATGGACAAGGGCTGATTGCAGCGTCCTCTTCTCTTGGTTATCCTTCTGCCGCCTCCTTCCCTACGCTTAGCGAGGGAATTCCTACATGAACGGGCCCGAGTCCGCTTCTCCCTCCCTGCTCTGTTTAAGTTTCTCCTAATTGCCCTTTTTAAAACGACCTCAGTCAGCCTCTGCCTCAAAAGGTAACGTCTCCCAGCCCCGCGGTCTCTTCAGCACGGATTAGCGAGTTTGTGGGGACACAGCTAACGTAAGCGTGGGTGTCCAGGAGGAGGCCAGGAGCACCCAGAACAAACGGGCTGCCTTAAGCCATGGTTCACTCTAATAAAAACGTAGAACAGAGTAGGCACGAGCGGCAAACCTCGTTACGCTTCTTCGGCTACCTCCCTGACCCTCCAGCCTGTCCTCCTCCACAGGAGAGTCTTGTTTTGCTCCTTTTCTCTACAATTTGGAAGTAGGCAGTCGCCTCCACGGAGATAAGGTACTCAGAGCCCAGGGGACTACACGGAAGGCTGGACCTATGTTTTCAAGCAAAACCCTCCGATACTGCGGCAGTTTCAGATGCACGTTTTAAAAACAACGATTTTACTTACAGAGGTAAACGAATAACAGAGTCAGTACAAAACCCTCAGGTGAGTTCTGGTATTATTTGGATTTGATGTATTTTCACGTTCCCACATTTTCAGAATTTGACGTGCCACTGGTTGTCATGTTTAGGTTTATTCATTACAGTATGTGGGACAGGTCATACGTCTCGGATGCCCTCAAACTCAGGAAGGTATCACCAAATCAATTTTACATTTGCTTCACATTTTGCAAACTTTTCTTCACAATCATGAAAGATAATTTATTTTTACAATACAGACTTAGATTCTTCTGCACAAACCTGCCACAAGAAGTAAATTTAATTAAATTCAGCAGCCACAAAAGTGCAGAACATAATAGGTCCCTCCGTGTAACCTTGGAGAGTCATTGCACAATTACGGATAGCTGGAAGTCTTCTCTGAAACTCTTAAAATGCAAATATTCTTACCATCAAACTTTAGTATCTTCAGTATGGAAAATGGTTGCTGAATTCAACTTGACTTCCTTTTATAATAATTTTATATTAATACCTCTTTGTTCTGTACGTTATCTTTAAAATATTGGTCGAATGTTGTCTCTTGATGGTCTCTCTCTCTACCCTCTCGCACAACTTTTGTCCATCAGAATTTTTCTGACCCTTAAGCATAAGGAGCTGACAGAGTTAGCTTCAGAAATGCCGAATGGCACCGTGGACCGTGCATTCCAGTAACGACCGTGCGTATCACGCAAAACGCCGCATACCTCGTTAAAGATTGTAACCCGTGTAGAAATAAGGCACGTCAGCAACTGCTAACGCCGTGGGTTAATATCTGTAACTTTAGGATTTCACATGTTCTTGGAAAGAACAGCCGAGGCGCCGTGCAGTAGCACGCAGCACTCCTCGATGCTCCAGGCTGCCATCCCAGCAGCGTCCTGAGCGCGCCTGAAGCGCAGCGTTTGGCTTCGCAAGAGCTGACCGTGCGCTTGGGAAGACTCAAGCATTTGTCTTGTGTCTTTCAGGCTTCGAGGGGAAAAAAAAACCCAAACAAAAACAAAGGTCCCTTTTTGACTTGAGTACAGTCCTTTTAACGGCAGTGCGTTTCTGCCAAGGGAATTTGACTTCAACTAGGCAAGCTTGCTGAGCACTACGTTGACGAGTACTGCAGAAAACAAGTTCCACAAATTTAACAACGGGAAATTCATACAAGATTTACTGCCGGCACAGATGTCGGTGAATACTTCAACACCAACCTGTCTCTAAGTCATTGAAACTAGAGTTAAAAGCACGCAACACTCACAAGCTGTAAACCATCGTTACGAGGCAGTTATTGGAAGGGTTATTATTTGGGGAAGCGCGTTACTTCCTGCCCTCTCCAGAGAAATGACGGCTGTGCATTTTACCTTTTGCAGTGCTGGATGCGGATGCTGGTCTGGAGGACCTCTTGCGCTGTCCGTTCTCTACAGTGTCCTGTGAAGCGGCAGAATCCTCTGTTCTTGAATTTCTTCTATTTGGAGTTTTAGACTTTTCACAATTCTCTTTTGTCTCATTACTAATAAAGTGGGACAAAATATTTCTGATGAAGTGTAAGAAGAATTATGTTTTTCTATGCAACTCAGACAAGCTGGAGGATGGACCGACACAGGTACCAGTTCCGGACTATTAGCACTGAAGATATGAAATGCTAGAGATACCAGAAGTTTTATCAGATGAAGAATGACCTGAGTAAGCCAGAGTATAGTCCGTTTCTATTAAAAATTATCAGAGGATACAGAATTGAGAAGTCCTCAAAGAGAATATTTTCAACATTAGAAGACCAAGAAATTAGATGCATTATAAATTGTCTGCTCTGTTTTCCACAGGTGCCACCATTACTGAAGTCTAGGAAAAGCAAACAAGTTACATTAGAGACTGCTACGATATGGGAATACAGAGTTGAAATTGCAGATGAACATAAGGAGGAATTACGAACTCTTCAGTGAGTATGCTGGCTTTAGTTTTTACTGAAAAGACTCACTCCATTGATCCAAATGATTTCTTCCCATATTAAAAAGCTTAAGGTTTATTAAAAACTTTCTTCAAGCTTTAAAGCTTGAAGTGAAAAATCTTTTCTTTTTTATAACAGAAAGCTTTTTCTGCTATAAAAAATTAATTTTTGGTAGTGTGGAAATCCATGTTTCTTGTCACTGGGACAATAAATTTTGTAGTTAAACTCCTCTTTTATTTTATCACTCTTAAACCTGTAAACTCATCCTGAGGTTTGGGTGTTTTCTCCTTAATCCATTAATGTCAGACAATTTCCGATCACTAAGTGGTTTCTGAAGATTAAGCTAAACTTAGCTCCTGTGAATTCAAAGGTAAGTAATTAAACAAATACGTTATTCTGCTGATAATGGAAAAGGAGAAAGAAAACTCATTTCATGCCCTTTGGGTGATACTTGCAAGATTTCAGGAAAGGCTGCCTTAATCAGAGATCTGCCTGAAAACACACAGAGCAGACTGTGCGTTACGGAGGTTCCACTAGTGTCCCTGTTTCCAAGGAAGTCCTGCTTTGAGAGGAAAAACTACTACAAATACTTGCAGTTTTAAGTAACAGCCATGTGAAATAAAACACAGTTTGTCTATGGAAGGAGAGACAAACATTCTCAAGCGAGGAAACACACAGCAGAGGAGAATATGGAAGCACGTGGATTGTCTCAGATACAAAATTAATACTGAAATCTCTTTTCCCGTAGTGTTACGGGCAATCTATAAACCAAATCCCCAGTCACAAACTGGTCTCTGCTAAGTAACCTGGGCAGCTGAAACCCGGAGGTGAGCAAACAGGCATCCTCAGCTGAAGTTCAGCTATTACAGGTAAGTTTTACAGATTCTAGCAGCTTATCCACAGTTTGGATTGTCTCAAAGGAACCAACACATCACTTCTTTCCTTTTATAGGGGGAAATCAAGTTGGCCCAAGTAAAAATAATTCTAGTGCTCTGTAGGGTGCAAGGTTCCCTGAGACGTGTACTCTATGGTGTTTAACTCCAGGAGCTCAAAGCTGACCGCTGTGACTATCGGCCATCACTAGATTTACAATTTGCCTGAAAACTTTCCTTCTTTTCCGGTCTTGCTCAGAAAAGCATCAGTCCGGAAAAATCCAAACAGAAATGCGCTCGCGGTAATTTGATGTGCTGAATGACTTTGGAGAATGGTCACGCAAGGACACTTTGTTTGGAGAATCTGCTCATCTGCCAAGTGTCACACCTTCGGCTTTTTAGAAAAATTCTACCCTAAAAAAAAAAACTCGTCGTGAAATTTCAGTTTGTCTCTGATCACCTAGAAAGATCCCAATCCACGTGAAGGTAAATACAGTTAAATATTCAATTCGGAGTCATTCCTGATCTGAGAAAATGTATTGCATCACCTCCCTTACAAAAGGCCTTACTCCTGATGAACCAGGTGAGCGGACTGCACCTCTTGCCCCGGCTTCGGGGATCACTCCACTGACGAGGACATCGTCAAAACCCGGCCGGTTGTGCCAGCACAGTTATCCAAAACCCTGTCTGTCATTACAGCTGCTTAGACTGAGTTTAAGAGCCTGGTGGGTTCAGAATCTAACAGAAATAGATCTTGGAAACCGTATTTTCTTCTGACAGAACACAACCATTTGGAATTTGATCTTTTAATTATGGAATGTCTTAATCGGGACAAGAAGAAGTTTCTACCTGGCTCTCCTATTAGGTTTCGGCAAAGCGTCAACAAGCAAACACAGAGGGAATCTGGAGAAAGCAGTCACGAAGGCAGACGAACAAACTTTAGAAAGATTTACTTTCAGAAAACAAACATTCACAGGACAGCTAAGCTGCAGGCTTTGGGGGTTTTAGTTTTGATTTGTTTTCAGGAAATACCGAACAGTGGAACCACCAAGACCCTTCCAGGACATGAAACACTCCGGTCTGAGGGGATAAGAGGAAACACTGCCCAAAGCACGAAGACAGACTTGGGAAAGTTACCTTACGTTCCGCATTTCAGCAATGTTTTGAAACATTCAACTAGCCCCATGTCTTAGCAGGACAGAAAGGGTATGGACAAGAAGATGAAAAGCAGTAGCAGAAATTGTGCAAAGAGAAAGGGACTTCCTCCCACGAAAGCTATTATCTATTCTGCATCTACACAAACTATCTCCTTACCTTTGACCAGCAACTACTGCAGCATTTGTTTCAAGTTCTACAAAAGAAAAAGATAATTTTAAAGTCTGCTGTAGAAGTACATACCCAGTGACAAGGCAGGACTAGCTCACATTTTTCTCATTATGTATTAGGTCTGAAGAACAAACTTCTCTCGGCTACCGTTTCTCGCAAAGCAAAGCAAGCTCACATATCAAACAAGATACTGCATCAGCCAGGTGCTCCTTCTGATTATGGTCTGCACCAGCCAAGGCACAGAAGTTAAAAGGAACCCTGCAAAGAAAACTGCAGAGAAACTTCCTGACAAGGGCTACAGTCCTCTCCCTTTTTTAAACTTCCATTTTAGACAGTTTATTACTTCTAAAACTTCTAGGGTTTATTAGTTTTAAACCTTAAAAATACTAATCTGCATCTATTAAGCACATAAAATTTAGCCTTAAGCCAACTACCTCTCCCAGCAATATCTGGGACAGTTTTATGAAGCCCAATTATACTTCTGAATTGGAAAAAAAAAAAAAAAATCTCTCAGGAGACGACATAAAGAGAAGTCTGACCTGCCTTCTTTTTCTCTCTCCCTCTCTCATAGTGATTTTATACCTAGAGATCAGGTTTCCTTTTGAGCCTTCGCTACAATAAACAACTCTCTTTTTCATCATACAAGATTTCTAATCTTTTTACTGTCCATATTTTAATTCTCCCCATATCCACCAGATCCTTTGTTGAGAGGGAGTACCTATACCTAAACACAGCATCTCTCGTGAGAAACCGCTGTGGTTTAGGGATTACCATTACGATGCAACGTATTAACTCGCTGTTCATTCGTCACGTTGCCTATCGTGTTCTCCAGCTCACCCTTACGCACCCTACAACCTCTGGGACAGCAGTGCACAAACCTGCGGCTTTGCCTTTAAGATCGATTTAGCACCCAAAGTTTTGCTGGAGTGTGCACAAGGAATAAAGGTGTAAAAAACCCAAAAAAGTCAGAAAATGGGTAATATCTGTCCCCTTACAGTAAATACGCCTTACAGTTTGTACTGGTGGAACGTCAGACCCTTCAGTGTAAATGTATATAGCACCGTCTGGGAAAAAGAGGTGCCTTGGTAACAAAAGAAAAATAGACTAAGCAACAGAAGGACAGAGTTACTTCTCTTTCTAGCCAAAATCTGAACAGGGAGAATATCCAATAGTAAAAATCGATAACGTCGGTGCTTCCCCCAGCAGGAACTCCCTAACACCGCCACATCAGCACTGGGGCAACGAGTCGGACGTAGACTGACAGGGTGCATGAAGGTCTATAAATGAAGTTCAATTAAAGCAATTTAGTACTATTTTTACTTTCTGAAAGCTTTACTTCCATCAATTTGCCATCTCCAATACGATTAGAGAGTGGCACTTCCTGTGCACAAGCCCACATCTATCCATTTTCCCTACTCATCTTGGATATTACTTATTTAAAACACCACCGAATTGATGGTGAAACACCATGATATAGATGGCAACAACAAAAAGTCATCTGCCAGGGCTGCATCCTTGAAACACTGCCAAGGGTTCATTAAAAGCTGAACAGGGAAAAAAAAAAAGGATTATAACTCTAAACCTTAGATTCTCAGCATGGCTTTTGAAAATATTTTCAGAAGTGTCCCATGTAAAAGAAAAACTCCTATTTGCTCTTAACAAAACTTCAAAGGTCAACCATAACACATCATCACTAATCCAGTCCCTCCAGCTTACGACTGTCTAAAAACTGCCTTGGTGATTTTTTCATTTGTTTTACTTGATCCCATACTGAAGCTCCAACAAGGCTTTGGAGACTTCTAAAGCACGATGTATCTAAGAAAGAAAAGCAATCCCAAAAGCACAAATAATAAAAAAACCCCAAAACCCAACCCCCAAACTACCAAGCATAGTAGCGACCATTAAATACGCACTAAAATAAATGCATTTTTAGTTACAAACATAAAGAGATTAGTTCACCTATATTCTGCTTTTCCAAAGTAAGATTTACCTGTTCTTTGAACAGTACTGTCTGATGTTGCAACTGAACTTTTTTTCTGTGTTAAATGTTGAGAGGATGCTAGAATAAAAGTGGAGGGAAAAAGCATTATTTTCAAAGGGAGTCACAAGAATTTTCTGTTGTGCGATCGGGCTGCTTTTACAAAACGCTGTATCTTCCAGCTTACTGCATTTTGGCATTTACAGATGCCCTGTTTGTAACCTACCCTCTACTTTCCCCCCACCACGCACACCTCCCCGCTTTTAACCAACAACTTGGGCAAAATTATCCCAAGCAAGTTCTCTCAAACTGGATTAAGTGATGAAATTAAGTATCATAAACCGCATTTCTAAAGGTAACAGTTTTTCACCAGACTGAAAAATTAAAGGAAGTCCTAGAAATTAAAATTTAGTCTCTCTCAGTGTAATGCTTGTTTCGACAGAAGTTCTGGGGGAAAAGAGCATCTTTGTTAACGAATCAATGCCCTCGCTCTTTCAATTAAATTGCAAGAGTGCAATATATGCTCCAGAGGCTCCCTTGAAGTCCTTTGGCAATAAGATGATGTGACTTAACATTTCTCAGGTTGCCAAGTTAAAAAGTAAGACAGAAAACCAATTCTCGTTGGGCTAATGCTTTCTAGTCTTTTGTTATATGTGATAACGAACTTAGGAAGAACATGAAGACAGAAAGTTAAACATTCCAGTTTAAAAAAAAAAAATCCACTTCCATTTTTCTCCTAACAAACCAGGATTCCTTCTGTGAAGCTCCAAGTGAATATCTCCATTTTCTAGTGGCGTGCAGCTACGACATACATCTAATAGCCCCCGGGAAAGTCACATTTGAGCTGACGTTCTGAGTTCCACTGACTTCTGTGGATTTTATCTTCCATGATTTTATCTTCTGTGTCTAAACTCGCGATGTAAAGCATAACGGATATTCAGACAGCTTACTTCAAGAGTGATGGTTTATTTCCACACCGTTTTCAATAGATTAACAATGTCATAAATAAAGGCTGTCAGATCCTCAAATTAAAATAGTAAAGGAGAAAACAGTTCAGATGGGAAGGTATTTTATGTATTTGAATTGGGCGCTTATTATCACTGTTTCAGGTATTTCCCTGAAATTAGCATTTTAATTTTTCCCTAGACATAAGGGGTTTTGGAGTTTGGGGTTTTTTTTTTTCCCTTCTGAAGGTTATTCAGCTATTTCCCTAAGAGGGCTAAGGTTATTCAAAGAGGGAACTAGTATTATTGACTCAAAATATCATAATTAAGTCAATGAATTAAGTTACAAAAATAAAAAGTCTCTGGCAAGACTGAAGCAGAATACCAGTATATCTACCAGTATAAGAGCACCTTAAATATTACTTTTGCCATTACTGACACATCCACCTTTTCTCCCCACTTCTAACGGTTACGGGAAGTCACTCCTCTGTCACTGCGTTGTATGTTCATGACAAATACCCCATTTAAGCAGTAAATGGAAACAGAAATAAAACATCTGAAACGTGAATCTTAGTGAAATACAAGCCTGCGTATCACTCTGATATTAGAAACAAAAAAGGAGTTGTCAGCCTTGGCTACGGTGTCTAAACCTTATTACGGTCATGGAAAAAGGCACCTCGGAAGCTGACAAAAGCAATCTCATTTCTTCCATTTATGCAGGGTAGCACTGGACTCACCTGCGCTTTGCAGCAGCTCCTGATGTGCTGCTCCTTTTTCCTCTGCCACACCGACCCCGGTTTGCTCAGCTGGTAAACCGCCGGGGTTACTACCGTTAGTGCTCGGTGCTGCAGGCGCGAGGTCTGGGATGGCGGGAGTGGTTACAACCGATAGTACGCTCGTAGGAGGAGTGCTTGTTGATACGCTCGGAGACGCAGAGGCGGGAGCAGCAGTGCTGACGCTCGAACTGCCAGGCCCAGAAGTGCTCTGTTTTATAAGACTGGGTGCTGGAGGTGTCACAGTTTTATTTTCTAGTTCTGCTGGTGACTGCTCTGTTCCCAAACTATTTGGGACCGACGTTTCTAGTCCCTGACCTTCTGCTTCTCCATCCAAAGCGTATTGCTCTTCCCCTTTCTCAAGGGAGCCAGTGACTTTCTTGCACGCTTTAGTCAGCAAGAGTTGGCCAATCTTGTCTACTTTTCCCTTCCCCTTACTCGATGAAACAGGACTGCGTCTGTTCCCAGATCCCGGACTACTCGTAAGAAGCGGTGAAACAACAGGTCCAGGCTGCGCTGCTGTAACAGAGCACTGGTCACTCGATCCACCACTTTGAGAAGAAGCCTCCTCCGTGCTGAAGTCTTTGAGCTGCTGAGCAGGAAGATGTGAAGGAACAGTGGAAGAAGTCGTAGCGGGAGAAGGCAGCTGGACAGGAGGTGCCAAGGGATTAAGAACCAGTGGTCTGCTGGTGGGAATACTAGAAACAGGACTGCTGGAGGATGTGCTGGGAGGAGCGGGCCCCGAGGAGAACTTTATATTCTGCGGTATATGCAAAGGACCAACGACCGCAACCGACTGAGGCATTAGACTCGAGTTAGAGGTCATTGGGGCTGCTGGAATCGTACTTGACTGAGAGCCCTTCATAACCTGAATTATCGACGATGAATTTATAAAAACGGGTGTAATAAACTGCGGCCGGGTGCTAGACTGAACTGCTGACTGTCCCTCAGAAACCATAACTTTGTTCCCTACGTTGGGCATTGTGACAACAGTCGACACTAACGCAGGTTGCAAGTGAGATGGCAACGGTGTTGAGGTATTAGCAGAAGACGTAATAGGGTTTGAAGTTACAAAAACTGTTATCTGGTTGGGGGGTAAAGGACCTGAAATAGAAGAAGAGCTGACAGGCCTCTGCATTACTGGAGGAACGCTCTGTGCAACGTTTGAGTTTACTTCTCCCAGTTCCTGGTGCCCTGGATTTGAACAGGGCTCATTGTTTTGAGGCAAGCCAAGCGAATTAGATGGCTCTTTGCTCGAGGATGAATCCTGCAGTGGAGGAATGACAGCTATCTTCTTCAGCTCCTCACCAGTGGTAACTATCGGTGCCATTTCCAGACCAGTCAGCCCAGGGGGCTTAATGGTTACGTTGGGGGCTCCCGAATTATCAAGAAGTTGACTTAAAGAAGTTGGTGCCTCCCTCATAGCTGGAGATACCATGGGTTTACTTTCCTCCAAGACTGGAAGCTTACTGGTGTCTAAGGCTTGCCCATCTTTTTTTGACTGTTCTTCTGGAACCAACATTTTCATTTCTGGCGCAGGGATACCTTTTAGTTCAACACTGGGCTGGGCTTTGTTACCTTGGACACCTTGTGCACTTTGACACTCGTTATCTTGAGGCACACTAACGCTCTCTTTATTGTCTTCAGGAATGCCAGTCACAGCAGTTACAGAAACTGCAGGACTCTGATTACTTAGCACGTTGGTATTTTGAAAACTTGTAGTCACGGGCGTTGGCAAAGGAGAGGGACCAGCCATCATATTTCTTTGTAATTCCATGTTCTGCAAGAGAGGTGGATTCTGCTGAGGTGTCAATGATAATTTAGCTGCTTTTGAATTCTGTCTGCCAGGGCTTGGTGTAGTTTTCCTACTCGATCCAGGGCTGGACCTTCGACTATTGCTTGGACTTGCTCTCTTTGTTCCTCCAGTGTTGGTTTGTTTTCCTGAATTGACCACCCCTTCCAATTTGTGTGACTGTGGAGCAGCAAAACTAGACTGGTTGTTAATTGTGAGATTTGATGGGGCTTGGCCAATGGCCTTCAAAGTAGTGGGATTAAGACCCTGCTGATCAAAGCCTCTGTTGAGATTAGGTCTGGGAGGTAAAGGAATATTAATCTGGGGAGGGAACAGACCAGCTATAGAAGCATTGAGTCTCTCTGGAGACAAGCTAATTTCTGAGGGTTCTGTGCTAGGTGGACGGTTATTAGGAGTCTGAGGATAGTATGGCCTTGGGCTTGCTCTGTTCGGGGTTTTAGGCCGTGAAGTTTGCGATGGGGTGGCAACATTTGGAAAATGGTGTGTGAGCGCGCTAGGCAGAGAATTAGACTGCTGCTGGGGACTTGCACCTTGGGCAGTTGAAAGTGGGGATGGTCCAGGTTTGGGTCCTGTCATCATTAATTGGTTCTGTGAAACTACTAAATGAGACGTCAAATTATTCTGAGCTCCTGATGCTGGGGGGCCTTCAGCTCCACCACCTTCTGAAAGGGAGGATACTGATGAAACCTCTCCGAGGGGTGAACTGGAAGGATTCTGTGCATTATCTTGATAAACCATTTTTCTTGCATTATTTCCCAGAGGAGGATTGCCTGGCAAGGAAATTCTTTGTTTATCAGGAGATGGAGGCACCGATCCAGGACCTTGGAGGTTAACCATCACCGGCATGTTACCACTCTGCTGCATCGGCATTCGTTGAGCATCTGGGTTCAGAGGCCCTCTAGGTGGGTGAACTCCTTGTGGTACAGGAAGCCTGACCGACTTGGGATCCTGCTGCATCATCAGCATCATCATCATCTGCTGCTGCTGCTGCTGCTGCGGCGTTTGTGGTGGCGCCTGGGCTTGCTGTGGTGGCGGCTGTGGCTGCTGCTGCTGCGGCTGCTGTGTGTGTGGCATGAGTTGAGGTGGCATCTGCTGAAGTGGTCTTTGTTCCACTGGCTGAGATGGATAACCTAAGAGGACAAGATGATACATTCATTAAAACAAACAAAGAGCAGAGAAAGCGGAATTTCTGTAACGAACAGGATCGGACAGACAGTATAGCCAGGAGCCTGTTTGTCTTACGTGAGAGCCACGTTAATGAAAGAGGCTCTACAAATAAGGACAAACGTTTTACTTAATTCTTACAAATATTTTTACTTAATGTATGAATGGCTTGCATAACATTTAATTGGACATCTCTTAGTGTATCGTATCAGCTACTAGCTATCACTCCAGATTCATGCCACCCAAAAAGTCTCTGCAACTGCCATGGGCTTGCTTTCACTTACAAACGTAGAGTTGGACTTTCACTAATTAATACTCCTTAAAACAACCTCAAGAGTTTGACAGGCCCTGTGAGACATGCACTAGCATTCCTGCTGCACACCTGACATTTTCTAGTGTACAAGGTAGAATCTGCCACGTATTACTTGGCCAAAAGCGGTGCTAAGAACACCCGAGTGGCTTATAATAGAAATTCCTTTAAAGACTTTGGATTTAATCCTCCCTACGTGCAAAGGAGAATTCCAACTGCAACCTCTATTTTTTAATTCTGAAAAATCAGCTACTGGTTAACGCTAAACTAGAAATAAAGAATTTTTCATCCATTATGTTATTGCTGAATAACTCTACCATATTGAATATGATACCTGCAGGATGATACAGGAGAATGTGGCCACTTCTTCATTTTGAGCTAATTCAAAGAAAACACTTAAACAATGTTACCAATTAGTTAATACGAGAAAAAAAAAAAGCTTTGGGCTCAAATGCGTTGATACACAAATAAAACAGAATGGTCACAAAGATCAGTTAAAAGCTCTCCTACAGTTATTACACTCCAATAATCCACACAAAAATCCTACTACCTGGTGGCCTACTTGCAAAATCAGGAAGTTTAGGGCCTGAATTATCTAAATTCATTCCTTGTTCTCCAGACATCGATGACTGATCACTCTCCTCCAGGCCAGCTGGACGTGGTTCTGAAGAACTGAAAGAAAAATAATTGCAATTAAGATCCAGCCCTCACATCAGTGCTTGACTTCTGCTTCCATAACGAAGTACTGGAGTAATTAATTCCTAGCGCTTTTCACAGACCTGCCAGTACCTCACTGACGCACCGCTACCTCTGGTGTAACACCACAAAACTGAACACGGAGCCCAGGCCTGCTGAGTCTTTCCTGTGCCTTAAATACCACTGAAAAGGAAACAAGTTGCCTGGTGCTCTATTGATTTGAAACATTCCTTTCCTGAATCTGAGCTGTATAACTAAGAGAATGCAATGGATACTCCAAATGATACACATAGATTTTAACTAAATAGGCTTCTCTCTAATAGTGCTGTGACATCTGTAGAGACACATGTCATGGGTAGAGGCACAGAATTTCTTGTAATGGTAGCACCATTTCTTCCAGCATTGTACCCAGAAGTCATTAGCTCAGGGTTATCAGGGACCTCAGATAACATCACAGCAAAAATGCACTGACATATCAGAAACTGTTACTCGCCAGAGCACAGAACTTCGTGGGATACAGAGGTTCTGTAAGCGATTGCAGAATCCCAGACTGGTTTGGGTGGGAAGGGACCTCACAGCCCATCTAGTCCCACCCCCTGCCATGGGCAGGGACACCCTCCACCAGCCCAGGTCGCCCAAAGCCCCATCCAACCTGGCCTTGAACACTGCCAGGGAGCCAGGGGCAGCCACAGCTTCTCTGGGCAACCTGTGCCAGGGCCTCGCCACCCTCACAAGGAAGAATTTCTGCCTCACATCTCATCTCCATCTCCCCTCTTTTAGTTTAAGGCCACTCCCCCTTGTCCTGTCACTCCCTGCCCCTGTCACCAGCCCCTCTCCAGCTTTCCTGGAGCTCCCCGGAACCTTCTCTTCTCCAGGCTGAACAAGCCCAACTCTCTCAGCCTGTCTCCACAGCAGAGGTGCTCCAGCCCTCGGATCAGCTCCGTGGCCTCCTCTGGACTCGCTCCAACAGCTCCATGTCCTTCTTGTCTTGGGGACCCCCGAGCTGGACGCAGCACTGCAGGGGGGTCTCAGCAGAGCGGAGCAGAGGGGCAGAATCCCCTCCCTTGACCACGCTGCTGGACACGCAGCCCAGGACACGGGTGGCTTTCTGGGCTGCCAGCGCACATTGCTGGCTCATGCCCAGCTTTTCATCCACCAGTACCCCCAAGTCCTGCTCCAGAGGTACCCGATGCTCCAGGAGACTCTCTAGGACAATTCAAAATTGTTCAGGTTCAATGCCTAATACATCCAACTGAATCAAAACAGCTTTTGCAGACTTAGAAAAAACACAAGTTCCTATAGGTATTGATGTATATGGACAGAGGATATAAGATAAAGAGGGATGAAGAGTAAAAGACCTTAACTGCTTATCAGCTTCATGAATATATGAAGGCTGTAAAAAGATCTAGGTAATAAAAGCTCCAAGATAACATTAAAGACATCAAAAGAAGCTCACTGCCAACAAAGAGAGGCAGAAGCATGCAGAAATGCCAAGGACAAAAGAAATTCTCAGCATAATAAGAATGTGAAGTATATAAAGGCGGAGAGATCCATCTTATTTCATTTTACTTGAGAGTAACAGAGCATCTGTACAGCTGACATGGAGAGACCCAGGTTGTCCTGATGTCCCATTAACTACCCAACATTCAAAAAGCAGCGTGTGACTTGAAGGTCCATTAACAGTTGCAGGTCCAAACTGGGGAGAACATAAAGCAAGAGAGAAGAAAGGTAAGAAATGGGGCAAACACCGAACCGTTCCAAGCACTGCTCTGAGCAGGCAAGTGTTGCCAAGGGAAGTATCTGGAGTTAAACCTTTTGTCTAATCCAGCACACCAGCAATTTTTGGGAAGCAGTTGTAGGCTTACATGCCTCCAGCAAGAAATTTGACGAAAAACAGCAAAATGCATACATGTGCCCCAGAAGCATTATACTAGCAGCCACAATCGAAAATTCTGGCAGCAAAATCACCCAGAGGAGCTGCAGCCTTTGATGTAGGTGTATAATTGTGAATACAGTCTTAAACTTGTAGTTTTGCCATTTCTGATTTCTTTATAATGGCGGGAGATTAAAAATGGTACAGTTAAAGATGAGATCAAAAGCTGATGGAGAGCATCACTGCACAAACAGGTTTAACCTAGAAAGCAATCATGGTACAAAATTGATTCTTAGAAAACATCTCCTGCCAGATGGGTCTAATCAGGCAAACTGTACGAACCTTGCAAAACAGACAGGAGGGGGGTTTGCTAGCAAAGAGCAGCAGTTGTTGTAGGAAAGACTGCTGCTGTAATTGCTGGAAAATTTAAATAGAACTTGAATTTTCAACATAGCTGAAATTCACTGGGCATACTTAGCAACCACCACTCATCAAACCTGCCCCCCCCAAATTCTGAATACCAATAACAAGCAAGATGAGAAGCTTGTGTGAGAGGGACAGATATTCCATATTTGTTCTTCTTTTCTATTGCTCTGGATGTAAAAAACCCACAACTGCACATTAGGTACAGTACAGATTGTTGTAAGCGAACCCTTGGCTCCACCAGCTGCATTTTCAAGGACGACCTTCAGATACAAAATCCCTCATCAGAGTGGAGAGAGAACTCCAGAAGACAAGAACAAAACCAAAAAGGGCTGCAGGTGCTGAAAGAAGGTGTGCAAAAATAAAATTACAGTACAGGTGCAAGCAGAACCAGCCCTGCTGACATGGTACAATGCTCCACAACAACTGTTGCTTTTACAGAAAGGTGCTTGTCCTTTGATGCTAAATGAGTTTCATCTCCCATGGGTCTGGGGGGACCGTCACCTCCAGACCTACGGTTAAAAGCTCTCTGAATCCGGCTGAGAAAAACTTCTCCGTCCTGCAGTGCTGTTCACCATCTGCACGTCACAGCGGATTCTGCAAACCTGAATGCCAGCGGTGATTTTACGGAGTGGATTATTGCTGTTCCACCAGCACACATGTTTATGGTCAGGGCACAGGGGAACATTAAACAACTGTTTGTTTGTGCCTGTATTTAAGAGAATTAACTAACATGTTTTATCTACAATCACATTTCATCTAGTATCTTTTTCCTTGGTTTACATCCCATTACCTACAGTCTTCAGGTTCAGAAAAGAGATGCAATCACTTTTAAACAACCTACTTCTCCAAAACGTCTTGGTTTTCATTCCAATGCCGAGTTGCTCAATTAAGCAAACCCTTAAAACTGTTTTAGACTCAGCTGAATAAACTCTTTCAATAGCTCACTTATCCTATTTACATTCCAATATGGCTCAGTCTACAAACCATATTACTAATGGTACTTTTGTTACTATATTATTACATCTCAGAAATTATTTCTAAGGAAAAAAAACCCCAGAATCATTTTAGTGTGTTTATCAAATTAACTGCATTTCCACACAAGGTTTGCTGCTCTGAATTCTAAAATTGCTGAGGAAGAGTGACAGAGAAGAAGCCAAGATGAAAAGCATCCTATTTGCTTCTGACGCAAAAGAAAGTGATCCAAATCAGATTTAAAAGTATCAGCAGTTCCACGACAGGAAAACGCTGAGCTTGCCTAACGATGCTGGGGAAGCCGCGAGCAAACGAGGCAGGAAGGTATTACAGACAGCTTTCATTGCAGTCGCCCTCCTTTTGCTGGAGAATAATCTCAAAAACATTTATAAGGATCGCTCCCTTCTTAATGCTCCTGCAAGGATAAAGTCATTAATATACAGCCCATTAAGAAACAAAATGCTAATCCGTATCGGGTGCCAAACCAGCATTCTGCAGGTAGCAATGGCAAGAGAACGCTCACTGAAAATTTAAGTGATAGAATAAGTGCAAATTGGTATTTCCTTTGTTAAGTACACCGAAATCTCATTAAAAGGCTTATTTAAGAGCTAGGAATTATTTTGAGTTGTCATAGCTCAATACAAAAGCTGTATTTTAGGCTTCTTTTATTCTGAAAACTTTTTAACAAGCAAATAGTCTTGTGGGGCTTTGTAGGCTCATAGGAGAGACTTATATATCCGTTAATTGATATTCCCAGGCCACACTGAAGCTGGGTGATCATCAGTAAGACCAATGAAAACAAAATCCTAACATGGCTTTTCTTTAACGATTAACGGACTTTCTTTTCAGAAGAGAGTGCCAACTTGTCCGCTCCCTCTGAATCCTTTGTCATGTCCATGGCAAGACAGCTCGCTGCACTAGTGGCTTCTATTATTTTATTTGAATCCATTTGGAATTGATTTTTTTTTTTTTTTTTTTTTTTTTTTTACACATAGCACCAGATCTTTCCTACCTAGAAATACAAGGTCTTTTTTGTCTTTGTCTTGAGGAAAGAAAAAAAACAACTTCCATGAAAGATGCAGATGACTAATAGCGACAAAAGGTTTGCATATTTTACTTCACTGCGAATTACCAGCAGTGCCTACCGGTACTATACAAATTGCTGTTGGGTACCAGCTACGCAACATGAATGTTTTTGATACAAAGGAAAATAAGACATTGTTATTGTTTGAAAGACATCTGGATAGTTTTGAATGTCAAGTGAACAACAAACAGGAAAATATCTGCTCGCTATTTATTTGAGACTCTGCAGGATGTAACGTAACAAAAGCAGGAAGATGCACGTTCTACTGTTACGCTACTATTATTCTTCACAACTGGGCCACACAACACTACCTTGTGCGATAATACCGTTACAACCCCACTCTCGCCAAACTACTCGCACTTAAAATTTCTGGAATGGCAAAACGAAGACACCTACGTGCCCTCATACCTCCCTTCCATGCAGCCAGAGACTAGCAGAGCTAGAAAGCTCGGCACGTCGTCACCGTGGCCATCCCTACCGGGCTGCCCTGCTCCTCGCGGCAGCAGGACGGGTCATGGTGACCGCTCTCCTGGGCATGAAGGAGCCCTGTTCTACGCACTGCAGCAGCTGACGAGGCGTAACGAGTTAGGCACTGCAAGAGGCGAGCTGGCACCTCAGTTAGGGTCTCCAAGTCACCCCGAAGTTGCAGTCTACCCCTGCGTTGCCCACTTGGTTCTAGCCGAGTTACTTTAACCAGGTTTTCACAGCTGGCCATAGGTTGCGTACTCCGTTGGATTTAATCTGGAATCACACGGCCTGTTTTGCAGCAGTGTTGAACTGACAGGCCATATGGTGACCATATATAACTATATAGCAGGTATTTGAAAGACTTTTTCCAAGGCCTATTAAATTAGCATGCTGTGCTTTACCTTCGCTATGCAGCATTTCTGCACCTGTAAAACGCACGTAACAGCTCCTGCATTTTATTTTAGCACTAGTTAAGCCAATTAACGGTTGTCACAAAAGGTCACTTGCTATAGATGATGCGAGTCGTTTCAGTCCAGAACTAAAATGTCCAGGAGAAAATTAATTCCATCTTCACAAAAGAATCTTGACATTGTGCAGAAAATGCAGGTTGGGGCTACGCACTGAATTACCAAGGGAAAAAACAAAGTATTGAACAGTCGCTTAGCACATGAATGCCATCCACTCTTTGCACTGAACTGGACATGTGTCTCTGGAAAAGGTAGCATAAACTTCAGGTTAAAGACTTATAATGATTATTCAAAGGAGTGGGACTGCTGGAACCAGAGCCAGGCCAGTAGCTTAACGTGCCACTGCTACCTTTTTGTTTGTTTAAGAATTTAACTTTGGAATCTGGATAGTCCTGTGTTAGAATTTTCTGTGCAAAGTTTTTCCCATTTTTTCTAAAGCAAACTAGAAACAATCCCCAGAATTTCCATCAGGTGGATTCCCGTCAGTGCCCCTGGGGCTCACCTGCAGCATTAGAATAATTAGATATAGCATATGTGCCTTTACCATTTTAGCTGAATTATGGCATGGCTGCAGTAGTCTACCACCCTGTGCTGGTATCAGTAGGCTGTCAACAAGCAAAAGCTTAGAGGACAGCTGGCCAATGAAGAATATGCTGGCCAAAGAGGAACGAAGGGATTCGGCTATCTTTTATTTCCACTGCACAGGTACACTCGTTCATTCTCTCTCAGTATTGTCCATTTGCCTCTTCCCTCTCAAGGGTTGTGGGGTTTTTTCCTTCCTAATCTCTCCCAGGCCTGGAAAACCAGCACTGCTTGGGCTTGTTATTCTCATACCCAGAAAGTTTCAGACTCCTCCCTCTAAATTCTAGCTGCAGCTTCAACTAAGAGAGAAGTCCACCTCAATTCCAAGCAGAAACATGTCAGGATGTACATGTAAATCAGGAAACACCCCTCCCCCCCCCCCCCGCCAAATCTCTACTGCACATGTTATATGGAGGCTTCTAATTCTTCTGAAAGTACTTCCCAACCTTTGATCGTGGCTGTCAGACTGCTTAAAAAACGCAACCTCCTCTTCCAAGGGCTGTGGCCCCATCTGCCACATTCTACACTGCCTTTACCCAGTACATGTAAGGAACGGGGCTGTTATAAGTGGGTTTATAACTGAGCTGGGATGCTTGTGTGTTGGGTTTTTTTAATCTTGAATGAACTTTCCAGTGGCAGACTTGCCAGTGGGTTACCATTTAACTCTTGAGAGAAATTGCTAGAGGTACAGGTCCTTTCTCACCCCATACTTGTTGAAAAAACATTGACAAGTTGCCTGCGGAGCTTCCCCATGCCCCTTATAAAAACAATGTAATATTAAACCTACGTTGTTTGTTCTAGTTGTTGATTATTTTTCTTCTTCCTTGGAGGCTTCTTCTTCTTCGGCTTGTTGGCATTCTGATTATTTTGTTTGTTGTTCACACCAAAGTGTCCTGCTGATATATCGCTCTGTAGAAGGTTAACCAAGAGCGGACTTGTGAGCGTAACATCTTTATTGACAGGAAAAACAGGATTCTGCCCACAGGAAATCTGATTCCCATTTGGCGTTCCACTAAACCCCGTATTGAAAGGCAGCCCATGGCTGGAGAAATGACTCCCTGAAGCATTGTTGTTTCCTTGCATTGCTTGCATATGAGAAGGCACCATGTTTGGCTGCTGCACAGGAACATCGGGTAACATCTGTGTCAAATTCACATCATTATTTGTTGTAGTAGCGGTATCCCCAAGTTGCTGAGATATGTGAGGACTGGGTCCAGTGGGTCTTAAAACTTGCCCTTGAATTCCCATAACCTGAGAAGGATTACCATTCACAGGGCCTTGCTGCGCCATCATCTGCCCAGTGAACTGCACCATGTTTCCTTGCATGTTTGGTGTTGGTCCTCTCATCAGTTGAGCTGGCCCCGTCATAACATTGGACTGGTTTTGAGTACTAAAAGGCTGTTTATTTCCTTGCATCTGAGTGGTCATCATCTGTTCCATCATCGAGTTTTGCTGTAACAAGACCTGGCCCTGAGGTCCCATCATCTGATTGTGTGTAGACATCATCTGTTGTCCCTGCTGGGGAATCATCTGTTTGGGTGGGGTCATCCTTTGGGGAGAAGGACCGAGATTTTGGTTTTGTGGTGTCACCATCATTTGGCCTTGTGGCATGAGCTGAGTTCGAGAAAGTATCATCTGGTTTTGAGGGTTCAGCGATCCCTGAGCCTGAATGTTTACCATCTGTCCTTGAGAGGACACAATTTGCTGATGCATTCCCATGAGCTGAGACTGTGGTCCTTGCTGAGGCTGTCCCTGGATGTTGCCCATGTTAACTTGTGGCACCCCACTAGCACCAGCCTGCTGGTTGTTCATATTTCCATGAAGTCCCATTAGATTGGTCTGCATCATATTTGGTGGGCCATGCGGTGCTTGCATCTGATTTTGAGGAGGTCCAGAACCTTGGCCACCTTAAAAAAAAAAAAATTTGCCAGTAAGAAACTGATTGGAGCGGCATAAGAGTTTTCACAACTTTTGATGTTGAGTAAGTACTCCAGATTGTTTTCCTCCCTTTTCCAATGAACTGGAATATCTGACACATTTGCAGTCCTGTGATGCAATGTTTGATGCTACAGATACATGTTATTTGTCAAAACAGAACATCATACTTCTCAAAATAAACACTCAGACTGGTATTTCCTGTGTACCCCCCACTGCAGAAGACATAACAGAAATTTAATTTCAGTTGTTATCTGTATGCAAGTTTGAAAATTTTCTATAATACCACCTAACTCGATAGAATAATTCCTAATCAAAATAAGCTTCAAACCTTGAGATTATTTTATAATGGGTTAAAAAATAAATACACATGGCGTACTGATGACATGACATTATCAGGGTATCTCTAATCCAGACAAAAGACTAATCATTGAATTGTTAAATGGAGACATTTGTGAACTAAAGATTTAATTTTTACAAGATTGTCTGTAAGCAAACTTCCAAGGCTTTCAAAGGAACTAATGAATAATCTTTTCAAAGCAGAACAAGTTATTTTGTTGTTCTGCTTCTAAGATAATAACATTTTTCCCCCCGCCCCCCCAGACAAGAAGTTCCTTTTGTGTTACATCTTTATTACCCCTAACCTCCACATTTCAGTGCTACTTCTATTCAAGTTCTTAACTATCTGTGTTACACAAGTAAAGGTGTAATTTTCTACAGAAAAAAAAAAAAACCAACAAACCCAAACAAACCAAACTGGGGGACACCACATTCCAAACAGACCTGTGTGTTGCACGTTTTGGCTAGTTTGCAGCTGTGGTGCTCCACTGTTCACTGGTGTTCCTGGAGCTGTGGAAGGCACCTGACCTTGCATGAAGTTCTGGTTAGCCTGGCCTGCAGGGAACCCTGGCGGGAGGCGCTTGGGCATTCCTGAACACAAGAATTTTCTTATTAGTAAGTATGGAAAACAAGAAGAAAAAAAAAAAAAGAGAGAATATCTGTAATTGGAGTGTGACGGGAAGATTACCTTTGAGTTTGTATTGTCATGTTACAGGTTTAGGCAGAAAGTGGTTTTTTGCCAAGATATGAAACCCACTGCAGAGATTTATAGTTTTATCTGTGCAATAATTCTGCCTAACAAGGTACTATGGCTCGGTTCAAACTGTAATTTAAGTACAAAACTTACCCACAGAGAAGGCAAAAAGTCCATGTTTGACTTTTTAGAAACCAGAAATTAAAGTACCACAGTTTGCTGTTTTCTTCTCTACTGCATCGCAACTCTAATCAGGCCCTTAACTTACTCCATGTACGCAAACACAAGTAACTTGCACTTTCGTTAACAGTGATGTGCTCCTCTCAACAACCCGCACCGTAATACACCAGGTACATGCTCCTTAGCACTCCTTTGTGCTGCTGCTGTGTGTACGCACACTCGAAATAGCTTCTCAACCCAGAGTGGGCTGAGTAACCTCATGAGACAGCATGTCCAGAGCCCACCACGGCTGCTCGTCCAGGTAACCCTGCTATGCCTACCGCAAGAGCAAGGAATTCTCCCGGGCCCCTATCTGGCGCAATGTCCACCCTTTGACATACGAAAACATCACCACTGCCCTGGGACAGAGAGCAAAACCTTCCCTCTACCTACCAACATGAGCAGCAGCATCAATGGATTTAACAGAACCCACTTCTTTTTAACCCACTGTCAAATAACGATGCCACAGACCTGGAAGCAATCCTGTCCTCTCTTATTTTTCTGACCCACGATACACAGTCAGAATTTGACTTTGGTTCCTTCTGCAGTTACAGCTTTATTGCACACTTAATTGTATTGCTTGTGTTAATTAATCTGGTCTTAGGGTTGTAATTAATATTTCAAGATAATCAAGTTTACAGGTCAAACAATAAGACCCATCTGCAAATATGGAACACATACTTCTTGAACATCACATCACTGGACTCTAGTTTTAGTTCTGCTAAACTTTTAGGAAGGTTTTGCACATAGGAATGCTTGAACAGAGGAAACAAGGAAGTGTTAACTTGGCCTACTCCAAATCTAATATATATCCTGATTTGCTACATTAACTAGGTGAAATGGAAAGCGTTTGAATGTACTCATTTCCACCAAACCTTTAAAAGCAAGATGGCTTAAAAACTGAAAGATCCATAATTACAACTTAATTAACATATAAATTGCAGCAAGGAATGAGCATGTACGGAAGCCAGGCAAAAATGTCAGCAAGTGGAAGCAGCACAGCTTTGCTGAAACCAACAGAATCCTGTCTTAAATCAGCTGAGGATATAGCTCACAGCAGGATTACTGATTTTAGCAATACGGTCTACAGCAAGTCCAAATAATGTATTTTGATAGTTCATTTGGGGTGTCACTTTTAACTCAAAAAAAGTAGGGTTTTGTTTGTAGTAGGTTTACTTCGAAAGGGAGGAGAATACAGAGAGGAAATTACTCCTGATGGGACATACAGCTGGTGAGGCAAAACTGTAGGGAAATGTGACTATAACAAATAATAAATAACTGCTTCCAGATGGAGACAAGACAAGAAATACCAAGTATAGGGTACTGGCAGATCCTAAGAACAGTCCGCAAGAGGAGAACCTTGAAACGGAGACAATTCATCTGAATCAAATTCATCTGAATTCAGTGAGGCCCACAGTACCAACAGTGAAACCAAGAAGTTTGTCCAGATCAGCAGACCAAGAAACAGGCATTCCTTACAGAATTTTGGACAGATTTCAGACATACAACATGAGAATGCAAGAAACTAGAATATATATGTGTGTGCAGGTGGACAAAGAATATGGCTCATACTTTGTAAGTACAGAAAGAAAACAGCAAGAGCTTGTGTAGGGGTATCTGAGAGCAGCCTTTCAAGAGAAAGATGAACAAATGAGTGAGCAGAGAGAAGTGCTACAAGTCTGGCACAGAACTACAAACGGTTCAAGGGGAAAAAAAAAACCACCAAGGACACAAAAGAGATCTTGGGATTCACAAATGAAATTCCTCCGCTGTTAGAGAAGGATTCTACGAGCACTAAGATGTGAGTGCGGAGGTCCAAGCAGAAAACTAAAGACAAGACAGCCAAAGGTGAAGTTAAAACATCCCTTGACCTCTTAGAGGCAATGGCAGTAATAGCTCTTTCCTCTTTAATATGGGAAGAAACTGATGACAAGTAAAGACACAGTCAAGAAGAGACATCCACAATTTAGAAAAGAAGATGCAAAATAATGCCTCACTTCTGTAGTAGAAAATGTAAATAGTGACAGAGGAAGCTGAAGAGAGAAAGGAAATGTTCATTTGTTCTATTACACTTTCACTCTTTCTCAAAAAAAAAATCCCCCCCCCCCCCCCCCCCCAAAAAAAAAAAAAAGAACAAACCCAAACCACCCACATCATCTCTGAATATCCTAAACTTGCTAAAAGGCAATGGAAGAACTGTCAAGTGGACGACTGGCAGTCATAACCAGCAACTGCACACAGCAACTTCTTCCTGCAGTGGCCCAGAGTCTACCCTTAGGTCATCAGGGTGACACTACAGGACAGAGGCAGGTAGTAGAAATGAAGCGATGCTGACGCTAATTCACCCATACCCACTTTACACTCAATCTATGCCTTTATTCTGTCTTTTAAAGGATCTTTTCAAAACTAACAGCAACATTAGTTCCAGCCATTTTATGTTTCTTTTCTTTTTAAAATAAAAGGTCTCAGTACTTCTTACCTCCTAAACCAGGGTGTAAACCTTGTGGACCTTGGTTTTGCTGCTGCATCACCATGAAGTTGGGGGGTACGTTCCCCTGCTGCACCAGAGGGTTACGACTAGGAGAACTGACAGGCTGCTGAAATCCCTGGGGAAGCGTGCTACTCTGGGGAGGCCTTGGTCCCATCTGCTGCTGCGGCTGGTTAACTGTTGGAGATGATGCAGGAGATCCCTGCTGGAAGGAGGAGGGAGAGGAAGCAGGAGACTTGTTGGTCAGGTGGGGTTGTTGTAGTGGCGTAGGAACCCGAGAGGGCCCTCCCTGAAGGCTTTTCATTTGAGGAGCGGTAAACTGGCCAGGATTGCTCATTTGGGGAAAGTTTGAGTGAGTCTGGGAAGCTTGCTGGCTTCCAAAAGGATATGGAGGTGGAGGATGAGTAGGAGTTTGTACTGTTGCTAGAGATGGTCTTGCTTGAAGTTGCTGCTGCATTTGTCCAGGCAACGGGGCCTTTTTCCAACCCTGGTTTACTGTCAATGTACCCAATGCTCCCTGGGTTGGAGGAGGCTGAAGTGCTCCAGAAGGAAGCTGGTTCCAGCCAGGGGGAACTGGAACCTGTGCTGGTGAAGTAAATGAAGGTCGAATACCCTGCTGGGGCTGCTGATGTGGCTGGGGAGGACGCGTCTGCAACTGCGTCTGCTGCTGTAGCTGCTGAAAGTTGGCTGAGTTCATCTGCCTGTTTACAGGAACTGACTGCATTGAATGAAGCTGGGGAGCTAAAGATCCAGATGGATGATTTTGCTGCTGGATATTTAGCCCAGATAAGAGTGGGTCCATTGTATCTATTAAAATAGCAAAGAAAAGTAAAAAAAAAAAAAATAACCTACTGTAGACAAAACCCACCCCAAAACAAGAAACGGCAAATTGCTTGCTTGCATTTGCTTACTCTGCACAGAAATTCACGCTCCAGTGTTCCAATTTCTCCAACAGAGAGACCAGGTAATGCTCTAAAAGTTTTCAAAATGTTTGGGAATCCTGAGGAGCCAGGTCTTATCAATTTATAACCTCTACAATAAACCATGATAGCTCGACAGTGCTTGTTGCTACAGACTAAAGTAAGCCTTCTACACACTCAGAACTGTGGAATCACAGAATATCCCAAGTTGGAAGGGACCCACAAAGATCATCAAGTCCACCCCCCTGCTCCTCGCTGCGATGACTTCCCTGGGGAGCCTGTTCCAGGGACCGACCACCCTTCTCAATGAAGAACCTTTTCCTAATGTCCAACCTGAACTTCCCCTGACGCAGCTTCATTCCATCTCTTCGTGTCCTATCGCTGGTCACCAGAGAGGAGATCAGCACCTCCCCTCCGCTGCCCCCAATGAGGAAGATGAGGGCACCCCTCAGCCTTCTCTTCTCCCAGCTGAACGAGCCAAGTGACCTCAGCCGCTCCCCGCAAGTCTTGCCCTCGAGACCTTTCCCCACCTTGGCCGCTCTCCTCTGGACACACTCCAATAGTCTGACATCCTTTGGGTACTGAGGTGCCCAAACCTGCACCCAGGACTCGAGGTGGGGCCGCACCAGGGCGGTGGAGAGTGGGACGAGCACCTCCCTTGACGGGCTCGCCGTGCTGTGCTCGCTGCACCCCAGGGCACGGCTGGCCCTTGGGCTGCCAGGGCCACTGCTGGCTCCTGTTCCACTTGCCATCGCCCCGAGCCCCAGAGCTCTTTCTGCGGGGCTGCTCTCCAGCCCTCCAGCCTCTCGACCTCCAGTTTGTATGTATACCCACTTGTTGGAGCTATTATCCCTACCAGTTAAAAAGTGGCATAATGAGGAATGAAGGTAGTATCCTAAATTAATATTCCCAGAATATTTAAAACATTTATGAAAAATGCTGTCTGTAAGACTAAATCCTGCAGAGATCTACAGAAGTTGGCAAGTACTGCCATCATTTTATGGAGGGACAAGTAATAACCCCCCTCTCTTTTTCTGTAGTCCCAAAATACAAGTATCTTGTACTGGCAGAATTGTGAAGAACAATAATAAATGTTTATTCACACCCAATCCTTAAACTGCCAGTCTACCTACTCCTCCCGAAAAGCACTGGTGCATTGGCTTCCTCCCGGCGACATCCGTCTCATTCCACCAATCCTTCTCTTACCTTTATCTAAGCATAAAGCTCAGTCACAACAGTTGTACTGCAAAAACAGCACTACTGCTGCGCTTGAACAAAACACCAAGCAAGCTGGGGACTTAATAGGCGCCCAAATTGTTCGAAAAGTTTTACCAGATTAATGGGGGCAGAGAGGGTTCCACAGAAAGAGTAACTCCCTGAAAGGGCAGGGGAAATACCATTCTGGAGTACTCTTATGAGCACACGCTCAAGCCTGCATGCTGAAGAACAAAAATTCAAGAACATTTTCAGGTCAGTACTGCGATTAAATTTTACCACCTGGCTGCGAGGAAGGCCGAGGCGTTCTTGGCTGCAGCTCAGCACTAGCACCGCTTGCCACCATAGAGGAGGGCACATTTCCACTCTGGGACATCATGACAGCTGCAGCATTGCTCATTCTTATTAAACCTTAAAAATAAAAATAAGAATTATCAAGTCCTACAGTTTTTACATAGAGAAGAATTTTAGATTATTTTTTTTTACAAGAAAAAAATTGTATTTGTTAATAAAACATCTCTTTAGACTTTAAGAATTGTTTGTCCGAAATAACCTGAGGACACACACATCTGTCTGAACGCTTAGATTCTCTGGGATAAAGCAAACAAGTTAAGGTCACGCGGAAGCTTTTCCTTTAGCACCAAACCTTTAAGGAGGCTACAGAAGGAAACACTCCCGACTCCTGAATTATTTGAGCCTGACTTGCCACTAAAGTCACCAAGTGATAAGATTTTATCAAAGTTACACAAGTACCAAGGGTTTTGCAAAATCTGATACACCACCTCAGTTACTTTATAGTAAGAGGGAAAAATGTCAATGTTTCACTTCCACAGGCTGCTATTTTGTAAAATGGTTTATGTTGTAGACCTGTTGGTTATATTGTTGTTATATTTATACTGTTTACATTTATATTCTTGACCTGCAGGCAGGAAGGGAAGCTCATGAGCCTCACAGTGAAGATCAGAGCAGCCACTTTCAAAGTAAACCCATCTTTAGAAGTTTTACATTCCTTGTTAAGCACAATGTTTTAACTACTGTTTCATCAGGTTACCACAGAGGTGAAATGTTATTTCTATTCCTTCTCCTCAGACACACGTGCATCTTACTCTAAATGCTCCCAGATTTTTAACTGCTTTAAATCCTATTTACTAAGATAATAATTTATTTTGCCTTATGATTCAACTATTAAAATAAATTACGCAGTAGCTTTCTTTTAATTCTTTATAAAATCTGACTTTTGTAGTTAAAAATGACTTATGTATGTACCATGCTCTAAAATGTAGTTTAATAGAACTACACCTCTCCGTGAAAATTAATTCTCTACGATTGGATCTCAAAAGTTTATCAGAAAATAAAGAGAGACTACCAGTAACAGTGTCCTGTCCTTCCCATAATTATAATGGATTTAATCTAAAATAGCTTATTATTGTACATTGAATAGAGGCTTACGCTCATTTTCATAAAGGTAGCAAAACAAAAACCTGTGATTATTTGTGCACGCCAAGGTGAATTCACTATACCAGACTCATTTGCTTTAACGGTCTTTATGTAAAAAAAACCAAACAAACCCAAACCCAAACCACCAAAACAAAAACCCAAACCACCAAAACCTCAAAAAAACCCCAAAACAAACCAATCTACCACACCCAAATCACTCCAGTGTTTGTGGGACAAAACGCAGCCAACTATTCCGTTTACATCATGTTGGATGCGGTTTGACAGTACGGAAACAAGAACACATTAATTAAAACGGCAATTATAATTCTGCAAACAATAGTTGCTACAATCAGTGAGGTGTTACCATGAGTTTAATAACAAATTTCAAAGTGTATAAAGCTGAACAAACAAAACTAAAGGAATTTACCTTGGCCCCCCTGCATGGGAAACCCTGTTTCCATCCGCACGGAGTTGCTTGCTCCCAGGGGCCCGTTGATTCGGACATCTTGGCTTCTGTTTTGAGCTAAAGCTAAATTGATAGCACCTTCCCCTGGAAGTAACGCACAGTTTGGGTGAACTGAATGACGTACAGAAAAGCAGAATACAGACATTTTCAAAAGGACATTTACAAGTTGTCAAGGAAGGAAGAACCAACTTTACCTATAATGCACACTTTAGGAAGACTGTTACGCATCATACTACCCTTATCTTCTGGATTTCAATTTTAAGAAAAACAAACATCATGACAAGCATTAAATGTCCCTGGTTCCATCCTGACAATTGTCCAGAATGGATATTTTAATTGTGAAATCCACTGAAAACTTGTTTTTAAGGAAGCCTCATATGAAACATTTGGGAAAAAAAAAATTAGGGCTTGTTCTGCTAGCTAACACTCAAAAAACATTTTTCAGGAGGTTTCCTGATGCTCAGAGGACTTTCAGCTATCATTTTTATTATTAAACTTATTCTTGAAAGAATAAAAGTCCTGAGCTACCTTTCCACTCAAGTCATTCTCCAAATTACTAAATTAGAAGTTTTGCAACATTGACCAAGTACACAAAGGCACTTGTTGAGAGTACTTAAATTCTAGCTTAATGCCTTTGGAAGCAAACTAGGTGTGAAATACCTTCAATTTGAACTGAGAGAATTCCCAGGTCACGAAGCTGTTGGTTATTATTCTGAGCCAGAATTCGCAGCCGCTCAGCAGCTTCACGGGGTATATTGAAGGTAACACGGACACTGTTCCAAGGCTCTATCTTCTGCAGTTTTAACTTGTTGGATTCTTAGAAGAAAAAAAACGGTCAGAGTCAGTGCAAAGGCAGTTTTCAAACACGTATGATAGAATAACTTGGTAGAAAAGCAGAGCTGACAAAAAAACGGCTTTGGAAATTATCAGTGCTTAGTCTCAGGTAGAGGAGATTTCCCCAGCACAGATGTACAGTGACCAATACTGCCAGACCACTTCAGGTATTTTATAAAAACTACCCAACTGATAACCAACGCAACAGCCAACACAATCGCTTGATAACATTCTTAAAAATTGACTATTCTGTGGATAAACTACTTTGGAAAGATACGAAAACATCTAATAAACCAGATTTAGTAAATCTGTTAAGGAACCAGATGGATGTGTGAAAAAACTGAATACAAGAATGAAACCCTCATTCCTGAAATATTTGCCCCACAAATGCTTGTGAAACCGTCCTTTTTTTGTTGTTTTTGAAGGCCAGAGCCAACAGAGCCCTAGTGGTATTTCATTAATTTCTACCATATTATTTAGTTTTTCTGAATAGGTATGTTCCATCCACTGCAAAAGCAGCATATTAAAGTCATGCAAAATATTTAGCTGCAGGTTTTCTGACAACCTACTCTATGTATGAGTGTTTCTACATAGATCAGTCATTTTAAAAGTAATAGGTGGGAATTAGCAGAAAGGTAGGGCAGTCATGTTGGATGTCTTTATCTGAAGTGGTACCTAACTAAATTACTGCTCCACAATGTATTTAAGGGTTATTAAAAATATATTCCTAATACAGATTTATAAGCTTCCAGTTTCTAGCTTTCTGAAATGGAAGTCCCTTTGAAAACAGTAAACATTGGCCCAAATTCTGACCAGTCAGTTCTTCCACTGTAACATCAGATTTACTACAAGTTTGCTGACTGTGTGATTCTGAAAAACATGTCATTTAAGAATGCCAATAACTCTTTCCTATTTAGGAATCTCTTGTCCTTAACTGATTCACCAAGTCCCTTCTGCTGCTACAGTAACAGTATTATTAATGTCATCCTCTTTCTGCCTATAAACACGTTTTTGCCTGGAGACATGACAGGAGTAGTTTTAAAACCTCCTTTTGTGGAGGTTTGAACAGTCCTATATTTACTGTTATTAATGTTCCAGTATTTCACATATAAAAATTGCATTATCAGTTTCAGTATTTCTAGATATCACTATTTGAGTTTTATCATTTTTCAACCATTAGATCTGCTAAGTCTAACCTAATGTTATTTACCAACTCAATGCTCTGAATAGCCTGTTTTGCTCTGAATCAATTTAAATAAGTTGTCGCGTGGATAATTTTCAAATTAATTTGACATTGACTTTAAAAATTTGCTTTCTGCTTTCTCAGCTGACGTCTGAATCATGTTTATTAATCCTGCCATTAATATTTATAACAAACCCAGCATGCAGATGCCTCCGTATAACAAAGGCGACTCCGTACAGCTACAGATTGAATTTGCTTTCATTCAAAAACTACTCAGTTCATCTACAGAATTAACATGCATCCTTTTACACCAGTAATTATCTGTTAGTTTTATATCTATTTCCAACTGTTTATAAAAATCAGCTCAAAACAGTGGTATTTCTTCATAGTATTTTTGTCTTATCCCAGCTTTTTTATCTCTCCGAGAGATAACTGCAAGGACCCCAACAACAGATGCCCGACCCAGCTGACTACAAAACGGACAGAAAAGAACAAAGTGACAAAGAAATTCAGTTGGGTTATTCAGAAGTCACAGGTTATTTTTCTGAAAAAATATTTAATGTTATTGAAGAAAAAAAAAGGCAAAAAAAAAAAAAAGCAATGCAATGAACATTTTAAAACCTAAACTAGAAAATTAGTTTTGTTTAAACACAAAGACTGCCTGCCTGAAGAAGAAAGGCAGATTCTTCATTGTACAGTGTGATTTCAAAAGACCAGGCAGCAGAAGAGCAGCGTGCTGTCATGGCAACCTATAGTTATCAGGAAAAGTTTGGGTCACAACCAGCAGAAAGAGGGAGGAGAGGAGTGTACGGGCAATTACGTGGCTTTTAGACTATATGACATCATGCTGACCCAACCATCACAACACGGCACCCTCACTGAGGGAGGGCTGTCTATTAAGAAAGGTTGTACTTGTATGAGCAAGACTACGTAACTGAGCAGCTGTAAGTAATCTTGTATCATAAGACTCTTTGCAAAGATGCTCAGACTGTGGACAGATGTCTTTTCCAGATCTAGATGTGCTGGTAAAAGATGTTATTGTCCCAAAAGCCTCTTCTCACTAACTTGCTAGCTACACAGCTGTCCCCAGACCTGGGTGGGCATACCGGGGTACGTGAGAGCGCTCCACGTCCTCCATCAGAATAAAATAAATCAGGTAGTGTATGTCAATGTAGCAGCAAAGGGGCAGTAACGTCTTGAACTGATGCAGTTACGTGAGAGTGAAACTATTCTCAGATGAACTGCAGTCATTTTAATTGGCTGGTTTTGCTAGTAAAAAACATCTCCTGTGTGGACAAGCCTGGTTTCACTTTCATATAACACAGCAGTGTGTAATGGAGAGAAATGAAAGAGAAAAAAAAACAAGTAAAATATGACAACTGAATAGGAATAAATAAACTCACTAATGAAATCAGTTTTGAACAATAAAACCACTGCAGAAACTTGTACTCTGTGTGTCTGAGAAGAACAGCTCCCAAATTCACTAAGAATAACCCCAATCAATCTTACTATGAACTAACTCACTCAAAACCAATATAATCTATTTCTTTGTACAAGCACTCTGACTCCATAAATAAATATTTTAAGGACAGCCGAAAAAAGGACAAGAAGGTACATTACCCATGTGTAAAAGGCCAGGCACATTCTTCAATATGATATCTAGTTTCTGCTCAAAGTCTCTGTCACCTATATTTCCTTTAAAAGCTAGAAAGATCGTGGAATCCTCAGGAGCGGCCTCCTGTTGCAGTTCATCTTCCTCCAGTCCTGAATCAAAATCCACCTCTAAGTCTTCCATAGCTGAGGAGTACAAGGAGGCATATGTATCTTTTAAGTTAGGTAGATCATCCAAAACCATTGTTCCAACGATGGGAGCATGTCAGACGTTAAGATGATGCTTGGAAGGGAAAAGAAAGGTTATAATAAGTATAATAGTAAGTGTGTAAAGACATTAACCACTGCTTTCAACGGCACATAAGATCACTGACAGAAAAACCTACCTGGTGACCCAATGCTAGGTTCTGCGAGACAAACTGTGCGACTTTGAAAATGGTGGCCATTGCAGTATCCAAGCTGCTCGTCCGCTAGAACAAACAGAAGTGGTTTCCTGACAGAGTCCTGCTGCACGTGACTTGAGGAGTATTCCAGTTGACCTAATGATAGTCAGGTAGAAAGGAAGGTAGGGGAGGGGAAAAAAAGAAGAAAATCAATTACCTTCATCTCCATGTCGTACAGAGGCCAAGCAAGCACCCGGTACCAATTCTGCAGGGCCTGACTGCCAGGAAATTGTAAGACTCACAGCAATAGTTTAATTACAGAAAGAGAGGAACACCCACCAAGTTTAGTTTTAGGGACTGCAGATGCAATAGGCACTCCTTTGTCCAGCAAAGCAGTAGGAAAGCCATAGCACATATTTACCAGAAGAAATTTAGCATTTTTCAAATATTTTACTCACATCCAGGGAAATCTCAGGCGTACTATGCCTTCTTTCTAAAAGTTTGTAAGGATTTAGGTGTTTCCAGCTGCTTACGCACATTACAACCTGAAATTTGCTCCCCCTGTGCTAGCCCACAACTCCCCCCATGCCCCTGTTGAGCTTGGGTAAGAATGAATTCAGTAAAGCAAGTCACACACCTGATGGTTTTTACCATGTCTAGACTTTGCAATTAATTTTACTTGACATTATGACAGTAATCTAAGCTGTTATGCGTGCAGAAGTACAACCTAAGATAAAAGTTACCCCTACACCTTCGGTGAACAATACCAATATTTAGTTAAAATACGCATTTTTTTCCACTCCAACGCAAGCCGTTACAAGGGCTACGGCACTAACTCCTCCAGGCGAGACCTCTATTCTCACACTCAATGCTTCGCAAGCATTGCTAGAAGATTAAAACCATCTACACCAACAGCCAAAGCTGACATCAAAACAAAAAAAAAAGGGACCTGTTCCTGACCACCGCTGTCAAAACCAAATCAATTCAACAGCCAGGACTGTCAAGACCTCGTAACTCCAAAGCTGTCGGTATTCAGCACAACCCACCCAAAACGTTTAGTTCGGGACAACATACCCTGGAATGGGATATAGATTGGGGGTTTGGCTGAGGTTCAAGTTCCCAACGCAAATTAAAAGCACAGCTCTGAGATTAAAGGTGAGCTGCAGATACTGGCCAGAAAACAGCCTTTTTTAATAAAAAACCCATAACTATGTTAGACAAGCTTAGATCCAGCTCTACGTCGTTTGCACGCTCGCCTAACGTTGCTGAAGGGACAATATTACAAATGAAAAACCAAGGAGTTGGAACTCACAAAACACCCTCAGCTTTTGGTCAGGTCTACACACACACTTACTGGGATTTTACAAAATATGGGGGTTTTCTCCCTTACAACCCTACACCACGCTAGGCAGGCTACAGTGCGTTAATGAATAATCACCTATTTTACACAGTTATTCTCTTCATACGCCAGCACCAAGCCTTCATTCTCAAATACGCCTCAAATCTCCGATTAAAAACAGTTAATTTTGTCTCACAAGCTCTTCCGCAGTCCTGCAACAGAAAATAAGTAAAAAAGTCTCACAGTTACTGATCTATTCCCACAGTGCTTTCAGAAGTTACTCATTATTACCATGGAAATTATGAAGATGGGGAATAGAGACAAAAATTTTAAAAATTCATTACCAGGTGAACACGGAGACAATTAAATCTTCTTTTTTTCCTCCCAAACTCCTCACTGCTCAGCTCTGTATCTAAATTACAGGTCCGAGTGTTTGGCACCTCCGCTAAGTTAAACTACACCTTCACGTCAGGTGCCCAGAAAATGAGAATGATAATTAACAAGCATCTGTGAAAAGCTGTTTGAATTTATTTTTACACATAATTTCTTGGACATTCTTGGAATTTCTTCCTCTTTCTTACCTGAGCTGGCTTTACACCAGCCAGGAGAGAATTCCTTCTCCTCCTGCATTCCTACATCACTCATTACACACACGCTGACTTCAGGGAGAAGGGAGCCAGGAGTCCTACACAAACGATCTTTTTAACAACCAAGCACAATCACCCTGTGCACTGAACGAGGCAAGCATCCAGTGAAATATAAGCACTATATTTTGAAGAAAAATACATAGAAAATTATTTATCTGAAAATCTTGAGTAAGTTTTTGAAGGAGAGAAAATCTCAGCTCAATATACTGGTTCTTAGGTGTTGAAAAAGCACAATTACTTGGAGGGGATGGGGTGTTTCACCTGCAGCAAGAAACAGGAGTACTTCTGACAATCCCTGACACCAAAGAAATAAAAATTACTCTATAAGAACACCAACATTTCAAATCTTTTTTTGAATGGAAGTGTCTGCAGCATCCATCTTCTCTGTGAAAGAGAAGATGACTCCCAGACTGCTCAAACCGTGGTTTAAAGACTTCATGAAAATGCTGCAGCTTAGACCAGATTCCAACAACCTCACTGTGCCAAAATCTGACAGGGTCTGTTGAAATTATGGCCCTTCATGAACACTATTAAAATACAGTTTGCTAAATCCTAGAGGACCACAGGCCCTGTTTCATTTGACTCAGAAAAGCACAGGACTGCAGGGAAAGCTTGCGTTAAGGAAAAAAGAAAAAAAACCAAAACAACAAAGCCAAACAAGATTGAGCTTTAAATTTTACTTTCTGGATAAGAACATGTAGGTACAGCTCCCTTCGCATATTTTTTTTTTTCCACATTATGCTCCTCAAGGATCTCTGCTACATCCATCTTCCCCCTCTCCCTCTCAAACAGACGGAGTTCAATCCGTTCCTATACTCAGGTATAATTTATCTCAAGTATGACAGGAGGAAGTAATGATTTGCGAAATCTTCCTCTCCAGGCAGAGCACAGCATGCCGTCCGTCTCAAAACAAATGAATCCCAGCTGCATCCCTCGTCCTAACAAATTCTGTAATCTCCTGGTTATAGGGTTGACTTCCATAAATCATGAGCCAGAATGTGACGGTAATTAGCGTGTACCCTCGCTCAACACTCTTCCACGTAAACACAAAAAGCCTTTAGCATAAGCACGCACAGGTAAAACTCAGGTCAATTCAACAATTCCTGTAAAGTGGCTGAAGTCCCAGCGGGGCACAGAGTATCTCTGATGAGGAAGAGCCACACCTGAACTGATCGGCACAATCACAGCACATCTCCTGAACTCGAGCATCCATGCTCACACGGCAGCACAAAAGGGTCTCTGAATATCGTCCTCCATTCAGAGAACACGCACGGCCTCCCTCCTGCCCCTGCACCCTGTCATTTTAGAGTTTCCAATTTACTATTTCCCATTACACAATTGTTTCTGGAAACTCAGAGCAAGTCCAGAGCTACCACGTGGCAAACACATGCCCACGAACCTGGCCTGGGACAGGCTACGGCAGCATTAAAAATGTTATGCCTGTTTACTATAAAGTTAGTGTTATTCAGTATAGTCTGATTATTAAAAATATGTAACTGAAGTAAGAGAGGCGGGGATAAATAGCCAGATAATGGACTAATAACCAAAATGCATCTGCAGTATGGTATGGGGGCAGGGGGTGGTAGGGGACAGCCCACAAAGACCGGAGTGTCCAAACGGAAGGACACGGCACACCGCAGGCTGCTGGGGCTGGAGCTCCCAGTACACTTGGCATACGGATACAACAGTTCACCAGCTGAAGTGTGCAAGTCAGAGCCTCTCCAGAGGAAGAATTTGTGTAGGATACAGCTCTGCCACAGTCCAGAGCTGGGCGGATGGACAGCTGCGTCCCACGCACACCATGGGGAACCCAGGCGGCAGTTTGTCACGCCACGTGCTGTCCCCACCAAGGGCCCTGACGGTCAAAGGAGGCCTGCGAGACAAACCCAGCACCGTGGGACGGGGCAACACTCAGAAATCCCGTCCAGTCCCTGGGAGAGATGGGATTAGAGCAAAAGCTGAAACAGCCAGTTGTCGCTAAGTGGGGAGCAGCTGAACACTGGAAAGCCAGCAGGCTCCACCAGATGGAAGCGCTGCTCTGCGGGGTTAAAACAAACAAAGGAAGGAAAAAACAGACGGGTGTCTTCGTATCCTCACCCCAAGATCCGCTCAACTGATCCAAACTTAAGGTTCTGTCAATTTGTTTCTTAAACAGAACTTGAAACCTCTTGCGTTGCTTTCTTCTAGCCACTGTGCTACACAAAGCCAGTAAACCAACACAAGGCTTTGTCTGATAACTCGTCCCAGGTTTTCTGCCACACAGTCTATTGATTTACAAGCTGTTTATACATTTCGGGCAACTCAGAATAAACACTTTCACAACTGATGTCACACCAGAACATGCACTCTCTCAAAACAAATATGCAGCGAGCCTAATTAAATAAAAAGCACTAAAAATCCTGCTCTACGCCTGAAAAAGTACTCTTCCAAATTACACAAAAGATTGGAAAGGGTGAGAGCCGAAGGAGGGATGGACTGATGCCCTTCACTAGCAGGTGGCAGAAGTTAGCACTGGGCAAGGTCCTCATCCTCACACTAACCGTTATTTAAAGCTGCAACAGGGAAGAGGAAGAAAAATCAGTCCAGAAGTAAGACTACAATCAAATCCCTTGGGGAATCTAGAATTGAGAGTGAGGATAAAAAGTCCTTGATAGCAGTAGCAACATAACTTCCGAAGGATACAGAACCCTCCTTGCTTTTGCCTTTATTGAAAAGGGGTTCTCAAGCAACTTAATAGGGGGGGAAAAAAAAAAAGGAAGTCAGGAAAAAAAAGCATGTATTGAATAATACACTTGAAAGTTTTCTTATTTCCTTTGTTTTAGGTGCCAGTGAGAAAATACATAAAGGTATTTATTGAGTTTTTCAGGACGGGGACGGAGGAGGTTCAGCATTGACAGAATACTGTTGAGAAGATGGCTTTCTTTTAATACATAACATATACACGCATGCACCCATGCAGGCATACTTCTAAAGTGTACCACCTATAAACCCCAGAAACACTCCGATCATAACACTGTTTTTATTGCAAATTTGTTAACAGTGTATTATTCTCCTACAACTGTTTTGACCAGTTTGTTGCCTAGCATAGCGATCTTGGAGCTTGCTACATCTGACCAATGAATAAACCTACATACACACAACTATTCTATGACACAAAGATTAAAATGACGTAATTGTTTTTGGCAAAAATACACAAAAAGAACACTTTTAAACAAATTCTAGACAAGCGTCATACTGTTACACAAGGAGATTAAATAGGGTTAAGAATCACTGTTATAATATGGAAGAATACCTAAAAATAAACTTTAACATGCAGTAAAATTTCCTCTGAAACAACTTAGCTAGGGACAGTTCCAGTAATTTGGAACTTCAAACTTTGGCATTAAAGAGGGGTAACACCACAAAAGCGTCTCAGCCGTCCTCTTCGGGAAGGAGGTGTGAGAACAGCTACAAACCTGACGGCAAACGCCCGTAACCCCCCCGGCAGACAGGACGGTGGGCTCCGGAGACAGCCCAGCCCTTCAAACACACACATGCAAGAGGCAAGGGCCTATTAGCTGGACAGCAAGGAGGGGAATATATAAAACCAAGAGATATTCAATGCATCATATGCTTATTTTACCTACCAAAACAAATTCCACAACTTCAGTATTTTGTGGCGTGCATCAGGTCTTCAGGTAATTCCAGACTGGCAAACATGGTTGAACAGCAACTGCCACAAACGTAATCCTGAAAGGAAACCATCACATTTCATCAGACAGTTATGCAAAATAACAAAAATACTGAATACAACAGCATATACCTTGATTTTTAATACACAGTTTTGCGCCAAATCCAACTCTCTCCTTAGTAATGTAAAAGGCACATGTTACTATATTCAAATGCTAACAGCAAAACCCAAGGATCTGGAAAAATCAACCTTTCATTATAGGCAAAACACTGAATACTCCCTTTGGCTGGAAATAACGTTTTATTTTTCTAAACGGGGCAAGTTTTATCTAGAATAATGTATTTACTTAAGTCTTCAGATTAACTCTTCTAGATTAAATTCATCGTCAGAAAAGAGAAACTGGCACAACTCGGATGCACTTCAGCTCATCCTAAGCAGGCGCCTAAACCGGCTCAGGCTAAGCTTGTTCCAGAACCACGTCACGAGCCCAGACGACCACCTCAGATGGACATTTTCATTGCAAGTGGCCAACAAAGTGGGGTGAATCCACCCCCAGAACCTGCTCCTGTTCACAGTCTCATCAAGCTGCGCTTAAACCTCTCAGGGTAACGAAAACGCAGCAGCAAAGCTAACAGCTTCAGTGAAAACAAACCACTGCTCCTCAAATCAAGATGATTTATATTAATATCCCAGTGCTGTTTTTCAAGCAAATTTTCCGCTTACATGCCAGCCTGCCCATCAGCGGGGAAAGGGACTACCCAAAACCAAACCGGGGAAGCAGAAAAGGACTCAGAAAGACAAAGCAGACATTTGCTCTCTTCTGTCTAGATGACAAAGTAAATCACTTTAAAAGCCACTTTAAAAAATCACTGTGCCACGGCCTTTGTGCTTCTGCCAGCCCAGCAACCTGACGGGAAGCAAAGAGCATTCACGTTAAATCCGATCATACATGCTTTGTAGCACTTTTCATAGCCATCTACCACTCTTCAACCTCTGGTATCTTCTTGTATGTCTAAATAAGCATTGTAGTTCAAGAAGCAGTACAGTACCGAGTAGAAGACATGAGCAGCTAAATCATAAGCAGTAACTTTGCTGTTTCCAGCTACATGCAAACCTGCCTAAATACCATGACCGGACACACAAGCTGACAAACAAAACCAAAATCTGAAATATGCAATTTTAATATTGTTTATTAAGTGTAAGCCAAACCTAAAAAAATTTTCCACGTTCTGTAGCTGATACCGCTTTAAATCTATTTTTTACCCTTTTTATAAAAGGATGTTCCACAGACTATTTGAGACGGCCTAAAACTGAGTCAAGTAACAAACTGGCTGGTTATCTCCAAAGCCATGCTAAGAGTTCACGTGAAAGGACAGTCCTTCCTTGCCCAGTAAAAGCTGTTTTTAAAAGGCCTCAAAGCTGGCAGAAGTCACTCAAACCTAGCAAGGCAGAAGTAAGAGTCGACATTCGGCCAAAGGGTGGCGAACTGGAGGGAAAATCACCTGAACTCCTTAGTGCAAGGGACCGAGGGGCTTTCTGTTCCTCCAGTTCTCCCTTCTGAGGGGAAGGTGACCCCCCTCGCCACGGGTGCAGGGTATGAGACGGTCCGTGCACACAAGAGAGGACTGGCAAGGACGGGCTGCCCTAGCAAGCTCCAGTACGACACTGAGGATGGTTGGCCCGGGCTACGGGGAGAACAAGAATTAACTGCTGCTGTACACATGAGACGATACCAAATTTGGCTCAAGAAAATAACTAATCAACGTCAGTTCATTAACTCCAACTTTCATTACAGTAAGTTATCTGATAGAGACCTAGAGACCTAGGCCTAGAGACCGGACGCATACCTCAGTAGACACCGAGGAATCCATTAAATCAGCCCTGTGAAGCGTTCCAGCTACAGAAAGTTTTGTCCAGAGCTTACGCTTTCCCAAACGTCAAGAAAACAAACCAAGTAAGTGTACAGGAGGGCAGGCTTCATTCGCTCCGGCTGATACAGAGCTGCTCTGCTGCACTCCCACAGCCCTCGAGCATAAAAAACCTAAACCCAAGTGTTTCCAACAAGGAGAAAATTACAGCTTGTTAGAACACAGATGACCTTTTGCAGTGATATCTTGATGTATTTTGACAACGGGTTTAGTGGAACACTGGTTTGTTAAAGTTTCATAAAGTTTGCTGAAACCCCACGACTCACGCCAAGCTGCAATGGACACGTCTCAGCTGAGCCATTAATTTTTATTTCAACAGAATTTGACTGCTGAGATCATCAGGGCTGCTTTAAAAAGCAAGATGATAACTCCAGAATGAGTTTCAACTGCAGCTAAGTTAGCCACGTAGAAATTCCCACTTTTGGCAGCCGAGATACCAACACAAGGCGGCCGCCAGTCGTCTTCCCAAGTCACAAGTTAACTCGGAATCAGCAATTTCCTTGGAAGCTGTAGTCTACGCAGTGTAATATCTGATCAATCCGTTCCCATTACCTGAATTACTACTTTCACATGCTACGGATATTTCCATTTGGAAGAAATACACCATAGCTTGTAACAGAGGAACACTATGACACAGCTTTGCAGTATGGAACTTTTCATGCAGACCCATCAATGCAATCAGCAACAAGTAAACTGAGATGCTAGTTAAAATCAGATGCATCTTGACAAAACCCTACATTTTATCTTGCCTTGGCCATGAGAAAACTCCTTTTAAAGTAGCAATCTATTTGTTGTTTGTGTTGTGACAAGCTTTCTGTTTAAAGTTGAATTTAACTGCTGCCAAACCTTTCTGGGCTGATGTGCCTCGCAAAATTCTCACTGAGCTTCATAAATGCCGACATAACCAGCCCGGGTATTCTCATGATTACCAGCCCCGAACTAAGGTTGGACTGAAAACTGCACCTCTTGCTTATTGCAATATTCTTCCTTATGTAATAAAAGCCTAGGAAATTTCACTAAAGTTTTTAAAATTCTGAAATGTTATAAAGTGTGAAGAAAAGCTTTAAGCTAAACCAAACAGTTTTAAAGTAATTCCTTTCATAGGAGGCACTCACCAAGAAGGAGACATTTCCTGGACCAAAACCCCCTAATCTGCACATAACAGATTATGTTAAAATCAGGACTGTTCTGGGAGTTTCCTGATTGTATAAAAACTTGCAGCTTACTTTGTGCTGCTCTGGCCTTTTGGAACAATCAAATTTCAAAAGTGTCATTTATTGTCACTGCTGCTATTAAGAGCCACGTAATCATGGGTCAACTTTGCACCTTCGGGTAAAACTAGGATGCAACAGGAGTAGAGAGCAATGCATTCCTGCAGGGACGGGAAGAGCACCCCAAAAAACCCTTAGAAGGTACACCTTCCCATGCTGCAACCAAAAGATGAGGCACTATTTCTTGTCCAGTATTATTCTTAACTGAGCCTCACTAAAAAAAAAACAATGACCTGGCAATGTTTTTGCCTCGGGAGGTTCAGCTCCTACAGCCACAGTCCCAACACTCACCGCTAACTCCTCGACTTCTCTTGGAAAGAGACCCATCAAAATTGCCACTATGAGCCTCGTATCTCATCTCTCACGTGCTCTCCACTCACTGCCGGGAAAAATGATGTTATTACAGACGCCAAAACTTCCAATTTATCAGGAAGGAAGGCAGAAATAACTCCTCACATTTTCCTTGTGTCACCCGGCAAGGAGGGAGGCTCGTGAGAGCGTGCCTGCGCACATGTATGCGGAACACGGAGGCTTACACCTACTTCAGTCTCTGTAAGTACTACCCAGAAACCATGAGGAGAAACGCAATCTCATACCAGCTGCGCAGTCTTGGTAGGTCATTTGATTTTTAAAAGAATAAAAATTCTAAAATTCAAATTATATGCATAGGACTTGGAGAATTTAATAGCATGATTCTTTTGGTGGGAATAACTAGATCGTTCCCTACATCAAACCTAACGTATGGCTCAGGCTCCCACACACGCAACTCAGTATCAGCAACCTCCCGTCCCAAAGCGCTGGTTTACGTGACGACAAATGAACACAGACAAGGCATCATTCACCTCCTGTACTTTTCAATTTTCACACAAGCATGATCCAAACCCCTGGCTATGCTTCAAGACTCAAGCTGGAGAAGCAGGCAACTGTTCTCTCAGCTCCAAAACGACGATGGCTCTCACGAGCTGTGAGCCCTCCTTCACCCCAGCTCCCAAACCAGCCACACTCTGACATGCACCGCTCGCCTTTCTTTTTCCCCACACAAGTAAAGATGGGTTATTTACTGCGATGCAACCTCAAGGCCACAATACATACATGACAGAACTAATTTCTTGTTTCTATTTTTAATGACAATAGCAATTTTTGATGTGCTACTCAGAGCGCAGGTGGGATGCCGTTAACAGCATCAACTAACGACAGAGGACACACTGGATGGAAAATGACCTCCAATGCCCAATGGACTGAGAAAAATCGCAGGCTCCTGGACCTCTGGAAAACTCCCACTACTATCCTTCTGTGTCATCCAAAGCTCAGATGAACTTTCAACTCCAGCAGCATCACTGAAAAGACTTTTTTCCTTCCTTCCAATTAGCTAGGACACTAGACAATCTGAGTTTCACAGGCCAACTTGAGCCAAGCCTCCAGCCATCAATGTGTACAAACAAGGAACACGCTGACTACATCCGTTATCTGCAGCGGGTGGTTCCTGCCGATGAACACAGAATCATAGAATGGTTTGGGTTGGAAGGGACCTCACAGCCCATCCAGTCCCACCCCCTGCCATGGGCAGGGACACCCTCCACCAGCCCAGGTTGCCCAAAGCCCCATCCAACCTGGCCTTGAACACTGCCAGGGAGCCAGGGGCAGCCACAGCTTCTCTGGGCACCCTGTGCCAGGGCCTCAGCACCCTCACAGGGAAGGATTTCTGCCTCACATCCCATCTCCATCTCCCCTCCTGCAGCTTCAGGCCATTCCCCTTGGCCTGTCACTACACTCCCTGATAAACAGTCCCTCACCAGCTTTCCTGTAGGCCCCTTCAGGTACTGGTAAGCCGCAATTAGATCTCCCCGGAGCCGCCTTTTCTCCAGGCTGAACAACCCCAACTCTCTCAGCCTGTCCTCATAGCAGAGGTGCTCCAGCCCTCTGATCAGCTTCGTGGCCTCCTCTGGACTTGCTCCAACATCAGTGATCTGCTCTGGAGGGGACAGCAAAGCTCCTAATAGCGGCATGACAAAACACAAAATACCCGTGGCTTCCCTAAGCAAAGGTGAGCTGCTCATCTGGCTAACGGATGGAAAAGATCTCACGTGGAGTTTGGCGATGCATCCTCCCTGCCTCAGGTCTGCGCCATCTAGGCTTACTTCTCCTTCTGCCCCTTAACTTTTCCCAACCCTACGCCTTCCCTCCCATCACTTCTGCTCTACTCCAGAGATAAGGAACAAGTTTATGCTCGAGCACAGTTTCTGCAATACGCAGTGTTAAGGCTTGCCGTTCAACACTCTCCACACCAGCAGGCATTCTGCTCGCTCGTAGTCCCTCTACACCGCGGCATTTGTATTTCTCGATAGAGACCACACGATTTTGAAACAGACACCACCATCACGCCTGCTGCCCTTCAGAGGTACACTAGTGACCTATAAAATTTCCCTATTCCCAATCAAACTATTACAGCCACGTTATCTCTTCGCTATCTTCAGCACCAAACCCTTTGCCATTGCAAATCTATTAAACTTAGTACATCTGCGTAACTCAGTTGTAACTCCAGCTTCCATCCATCCAGCAATCAATATGGTATTAGAAAATAAAAATATACTGTAAATCTGTTTAACAGTAATCAGTTTGAAATATTTAACGTCTACTACAAAGGCACGCTATCTTTGAGAGTATCATACTTAAACAAAGAGCGGCACTACAATTGTTGAGCAGAATTTACCTCTACTCATATTTTCAAGTATTTAAACCACTGAAAAACTACAACACTAACACGGAGTTCAGAGATGCACGGCGGAGCTGGATTTCTCAGGTATCCCTGCACACAATTGCTTTTTATTTTAAGGAAGCACCTATTTTTTTACTAGAATAGTGTAAAATTACTGCATCAGTTGGAAGCCTGTTGTAAACAACTCCTCCCTCCAAGTCCTATAGAAGAACAGCCCTTGGGGAGAGAATGGCTAGGAGTTTTTCCAGCCAAAATCCAAAGCCTGATCGAAAACCCTTCGGTAGGTTGAAAATATTAATAAATATCATTTCTCAGCAGAAGATCGGGTCTGTGTGCAGCCTCCCCCGCTTTCATTTCATTTTTTCCTCATAGGGGAGTCAGGATACTGTACTCCTGTGAAAAATTTCCTGGTAAAGCGAGTTAACTTTCAAAGAAAGCCACGTGGCTCAGCGAGTATTTGAAGAGTGCATGAATTTCTAGCAAACACCTTGCTGTCTTGCTGCAGGTCGTGCGTTTAGTCCGGTGGCTCCTAGACCTGGCCATTTTGGCTACGTGCCCGCAGACCTTTGTTTCTCTCTCCGCAAGATGCATAGAAAAGCTGGGAACGCTTGCTATAACTGGAAAAGAGCTGCTAAATCCAAAAGTTGTGGTCGTTACGCTTGGCGACCTGTTCTGAAAACGACAAAATTGTTCTCTGTGGTTGTTTTCTCAGGTAGGAAATACTGAAACATGCTTTAGGTAAAGAACCAGCCAGAAAGACTACAATGCACGGTAATTATAAATACCAACAAGAGGCACCGTCTTTCCTCTAATAAAATTCAAATGAGAAAGGTTTCCCTCGAGTTTTCAGTTAGGGGAACGAGGCACAAACGTGCGCGTGCGGAAGCCGAGGGGTTATGAAGAGCCAAAGCTCGTAAAGCTCCAATTTGCAGCCAGCTTTCAGAACCACGCCGAGGCGAGCGCCAGGAAAGCTCTCTGCTTCCCGTTCCCTGAAGAAGGCTGAAGGAATCGGAACCCTGACTTCTCTGAGACGTTCTAAAAGTAGATGAAATTTAGGGAAACGCAGAAATGAAACTGAGGGACTAAGTTAAGAAACCTTTCTCTGACGGCTTTAAAGAGTTACCGAGGAATTCAAACAAAAGCTTGGGTTCGAAGAAACGTCAACGCATCCTCGCTGACATCTTACAAAGACGTCAATGCCCGCGTGAGGTCAGGGCTGAGGAACTAAAATCAGAAACAACGTCCCAAGTCGAAAAGAAGTTCCCGTGGCTGACAGCACCGCGACCGCCCGCCGCTGGCTCGGGAACGCTTTCCTGCCCCGGGAAGGAGCAAGGAGGGGCGCGGAGCCGAGCCACCGCCGCGACCGAGGGCGCGGGGCCCGTTTCAGGGTTTAACGGGTTCGGATTCAAGCGCCGGGGGAAACGGGGCCGGTTCAGCGGCCACCCCGGCGGGGCGGGGGCAGGGGCAGGCTGCAGGCCGCGGCCGAGCGGGCTCACCCGGCGCCGGGGCGCCAGGCCGCGGCCCCCGCCGCAGCTCGCTGACAGGCTCCCGCCGAGGAGCCCCGCGGATCCCGGCCCGGCCCAGCGGGGCGCTCCGCCGGCGGCGGGCCGGGCCCACGCAGCGCTCCGCGCCCCGCCAGGCCCCGCTGCCCCTTCCCGCCCGCCTGCGGCCCGCGCCCCGCCGCACCGCGGGCCCGGCCTGCTCCCTGCCCGCGCCGCCGCCGCCGGGACGTAGCTTCCGCCCCCACCGCCTCTGTCACGCCCGCCACCGCCGCCGGGTCCCCGCGGGTGGCGGAGAGGCCCGGCCGAGGGGCCGCCCCGCCCTCACCTGGCGCTGCCGCCGCTGGTGGCGGCCGCGGTGGCGCCGCCGCTGCCGCCGCCTCCGCCACCACCGCCGCCGCGCCCGCGCCGCGAGCGCGCGCAGGAGGGCGGGGGCCGCCTCGGCGAGCGGGGGCGCGCGCGGGGCCCGCGGGGGGCGGGGAGGGGGAGGTGGGGGGGGGGTCGCGCTCGGCCCGGGGACGCCCGGGACACCCCGCGCAAGGCCGGCGCCGCTCCGCCTCCCCGGCACGTGACCCGGCCCGCCCCGCGCGCGCCTGCGTCCGAGCGCGCGGAGCTTGGGCCGGGGGGGGGGAGCGGCGCCCCCGCGCGTGGGGCCGGTACGCGGGTGGGTCGGCGCGGAGCGGGTCGTGTTCTCGGCCGGGGCCCGGGCCGGCACCCGGGAGTCGTGTGTCCGTGTCGTCGTCCCGTCCCCCCCCCCCCCGCTCTGAGGGGCTCTGAGCCCTCACCCGCGCGCGGCGGCCTCCCACGCGGGTGAGGGGGGGGCCCTTCCCCGCGTGGAGCGGGAACGGCCGCGCCCCCCGCCCCAAAGGAGGAGTCGTTCCCGTGGGGACATCTTGTCTCCTCCGCCCTGCCCGGCCCACGGGAGGAGGAGCCCTTCCCACGGGGAGCGGCGGCACCGGCGGCTGCGGGGAGGGGCGGTGTCCCTGCACCGGGGCGGGGGGGCTCGGAGGGACCCCACGGGAGAGGCACGCGCCGGCCTCGTGGGAGCCTCCACGCGTGGGAGGGGCTCCGGGCGGTGCCGGCCGTGGGGCTGCATCCGCTGCTGGGAGCAGCAACCAGGATTTCCTGGGGGGAGCTTCAGGAGGCGCAGCCCGTCAGGCGGCACAGGAAACGGCTCGGCGGCGCGGGCCGTGGCGCTGGGGGGTTCCTTGGGAGCGGCTTTGCGGGGGGTTCCGGAGTTCCCCGAGCCCCAGGAGTTCTGTTCCGTTTAGTTTTACCGCGGGGGAGACGGGAAAGACGCCAGAGAACGACCTGCCACGGGTTCAGCAAAGGCCACGGCGCTGAATTTTGACTAAAATCGTGTTTATGGGGTTCGTGAACAGCCCCACTGTCAGCCCCGCCGTCCCCAGTGGGCGACGCTCGCTCCCCACAGAGCCCCCTCCGCACACGCGGGGTTACGGCTGATCCCCGCAGAGCGGCTGGCAGGGCACGGGGCCCGCCGGTTTGTCTCTTCCTACAAACCCGGATTAATGCGGGAAACGATAAATTGACATAAAAAGGCAGCGGCACCGCAGACACGCCTGATTTTCTTCCTGCCAGTCATCGCTTTAAGCAGAAAGCTCTTACCTGGCAGCGGTAAAGAAAAGAAATGTGTGGCGATTAACCGGTACAGGCCAGTAAAATAAGCTATAGTCCTTTGTGGGAAAAATCAAGACTTTGGTCCTGCAAAAATACGTATAATTAACGTCAGTAACCGGAGTGGGTTCTGCTGGCCTCAGGAGGGGCGGTGCAGGCCCGCGGGCTGTGCGGCGGAGCCCCCCCCGGCATCGGCTTTCTGCAGGATAAATGGCATGGAAAGAGGAAAACATCGTTTTCAATTATTTAGGAAAACTTTTTACTTACAACAATCCCACATCTCGTTTGTCACTAGAGCTCGCGACACAGAAAAAAAAAAATCTTTTTTTAAGTGCATACATTTAAAATGCATACGTACAAATGCATTCCATAAAAAAAATCAACAAAATAATGAGCATCGTGGTTAGTATATTATCTTAATAATTAAATATTGTTGGTGTGTGGAAAGCTGCAAGCAGGTTGCTTGTTTCCTTTGCGTTTGCAGCTCCAAAGCTCCCTGCCGGCAGGCGAGCCCGGAGTGGTTCTTGACTAAGGGATTGTTCTGCTGGTGCCCGTTCCTGTTCCCGTCCTCCCCCGTTTCTGGGGCAGGGACCCCACGGCCAGCACCCCTCCGGTGTGCTCGGACAAGGGAGAAGCCCTTCTCGAGCCCCGGGAGACCCTCAGAGGTGTCAGCAGTGGAGATGGGGCGTCAGTCGCAGGGTGGTGGCGAGGAGCGTTCCTTACGTCTGGCCGTGTCGCGGGGGGTTTCTGTTTGGCGGGGATGGTGCCCGTGCTTTGCCTTCCTCTGCTCCTGTCCGCTGAGACAGGCTGGAGACACGAGGATCCTGAGAGAAGACTTCTCCCATACCTTTCTTCCCCGCTTGTCTTCGTGCTTTCCTTTATTTCAGGAGACGCTTCTTAAGCTGCGTTTAACTTCCTCCTCCTCCAGCCTCATCTTCCCCAAACGGCTCACGCGTTTCCTGCTCCGGAGCAGTTCGATCGGAGCGCCGCTTCCAAAACCTCCCCGTGTTTCCCACCAATGCGGCTGTGCTTGTCTTGCAAGATTGTCCTTCAGGTTTTTTTGTTCGCTTGGTTTTGTACGTATTACCTACACTCGGCACACCTCGTACGCCACAGCAAACAAGAACAAGCAGAACATGATTTTTTGAAAACCCGGGTTTTCTGGAAGCACGACGCTGAGGTACCTCACTACGATCTGCCCCAGCCATCCGAGCGCTGTGCCTTTCTGACCGGCTTTGGGAGGCCCCACGCGCGTAACTTCCCTGCGCCTCATCACACGTGGAGTCTGCAAACAAGCCCTTCCTTCATTAGCAGCTTGGTGCCTCGTACACCCACTTGGCACGCTGCAGCACGCTGCTTCTGCTGGCTTTTCCTTATGCTTCTGCTCACTGCTGGGAAAGGCCAGACCTGGCACAAACTCCGCATGAGTAAAATTAATCCCCGTTCTCTCAAAGTAGCTTGGCCGCAAGCGTAGGGAGGTAAAAGGACGGGGAGCTGAAGGGACGCCAGGGTGACAGGATGCGACCAAGGACCCTTCTGAGGCACCTCTGCTTCAGACCGGCGGCTGGAGGAACCCGAAGTGGCTTTGCCATCCCGCGTTCTGCGGCTAGCGAAAGGTGTGCGGCTCACTGCCCGCCGACATGCGCGGCAGGGCACCGCCACGCACCTGGCAGCGGGGAGAAGGGAATAACGTGACGCGGGGGGCTGCGAGGGGGAAGAAACACGGGACGGCTCGAGTGCTGCCGCCCTGGCATCCTGCCGCCCACGTGTGCAGGCGCGTCTGCAGTGAGGTGCACTGCGAGCAGGTCTCCAGAGGTGAGACCACTGCACAGCCTGGATCCACACGGTGTAGCTTAAACGTTTCTAGATCTCACCTGGCCTCTGTGCACCATAAGTGAGACAAGAAATTCCTGGGAGCCTAGATGTATCCCGTCATTCTGTGTTTGTGGAGAGCAGACCCCGTTTTGGTTTGGATTCTGAAGCTTTGCTGCAAAACAAGCGACACACACTAATACAGCGTCACCGGGAGAGGAGAGCTACGTACAGCAGGCAGAGACAGCTGGTTGAGCTGCCCCGTTGTCCGCAAACAGATCAGAGAAATGCATTTGAGATCACGACAATCAGAATTGTGGTTATATTTACATGCATTTTCCTATGACAATATTTTCAAAAGAAAAGTATTATACCAAAAAGTAGGTAGAGTCATGACCAGCTTTAGAGTTTTCCAAACTTTAACAATGACTTGAACAAAATAATTTCTCCTCTAATACCGGTATGATGCTCGCTTAGAGAGAAGGAAGGGAGACCTGTTGCATTGCAGTCGCAATCACTTTTCATCTGGGATTTTGTTAAACTTGAGTGTGGCAAGAAAGAGAGAGGTGGGCAATTGGCTACAGACATGATAGATAGGGTGGGGTATGCAGGAGTCTCAGAATCCCAGAATCCCAGACTGGTTTGGGTGGGAAGGGACCTCAGAGCCCATCCAGTTCCACCCCCTGCCATGGGCAGGGACACCCTCCACCAGCCCAGGTTGCCCAAAGCCCCATCCAACCTGGCCTTGAACACTGCCAGGGAGCCAGGGGCAGCCACAGCTTCTCTGGGCAACCTGTGCCAGGGCCTCACCACCCTCACAGGGAAGGATTTCTGCCTCACATCCCATCTCCATCTCCCCTCCTGCAGCTTCAGGCCATTCCCCTTGGCCTGTCACTCCCTGCCCTTGTCACCAGCCCCTCTCCAGCTTTCCTGGAGCCCCTGCAGGGACTGGAAGGGGCTCTAAGGTCTCCCTGCAGCCTTCTCTTCTCCAGGCTGAACAACCCCAACTCTCTCAGCCTGTCTCCATAGCAGAGGTGCTCCAGCCCTCGGATCATCTCCGTGGCCTCCTCTGGACTCGCTCCAACAGCTCCATGTCCTCCTTGTGCTGGGGACCCCCGAGCTGGACACAGTACTGCAGGGGGGTCTCAGCAGAGCGGAGCAGAAGGGCAGAATCCCCTCCCTTGACCACACTGCTGGACACGCAGCCCAGGACACGGGTGGCTTTCTGGGCTGCCAGCGCACATTGCTGGGTCATGTTGAGCTTCTCGTCCCCCAACACTCCCAAGTCCTTCTCCTCAGGGCTTCTCTCAATCCATTCTCCACCCAGCCTGCAGTTGTGCTTGGGATTGCCCCAACCCATGTGCAGGACCTTGCACTTGGCCTTGTTGAACTTCATGCAGTTCGCACAGGCCCACCTCTCCAGGCTGTCCAGGTCCCTCTGGATGGCATCCCTTCCCTCCAGCATCTTGACCACACCACACAGCTTGGTGTCGTCAGTAACTTGCTGAGGGTGCAAGAGAGGGTGAGAGTCATCCTCTCCTCCTCGGCCCTGAGGAGAAGGAAAGGTGAGAGCCGGCGGTGGGGAGCCCTGGCTGTGCCGGGGACAGTCCTGGTGGAGGACAGGTGACATCTGCCCAGCAGCTGTTGCCAAACGGGACATTCTCTGCAGGCAGCAGGGTCAGCTCTGCCAGGACAATCTGCATCTAGAAATGCTGCGGCCACTGGAGGGCCCTTCTTGTGCAGCGTGTGTCAGTGCTGTTCTGCCCCCCGCACAGATGTTTCCTGCCTCTCTGAATCCAGCCCTGCCTGTCAGAGCTCTCCTTTCCCTGGAGATGTCCATCACTGAAGTACAGAAGATCTTTCCAAAACCGCTATGATGAAAATACCTGGGTGCTACAGGAGTTCCTCCTGCTCCACCTGATTCTTTGCAAAACCTTACAAAACCTTCAGTGGTTTTGATGTGTTCACAAAAGACACGCAGGTTTCATCCCTGGTGTCTACCGAGGCCCGAGTCCCCTTCCTCTCCAACAAGTCGGTGTCCGGGATCAGTCTGTGGAAGCCTGTCGAGCTGTGCAGCGGGTGGAAGGAGGCTCTGAGATGGTCCAGCCCAGAGGGTCCAGCTCCCCGCTGGCAGCCAGCTGACTGGCTGACGCTGAACAGGCGCTTTCGGGCTCAGCGCCCCAGCTGAGGGACCCTCAAGGAGCCGCTGGCAGAGCTGGAGCAGAGCTGCAGGACATTGCTCGTCATCCCTGGAGACTGGGGACCTGAGCCTGCCGCCCCCTGCCCTCACCTGCCCTGGCAGCCCCCGGTCCCCCGAGGCACGAGGGAGGCACGCTGCCAGAGCTGCTCGCTGGTGCGCAGAAGCACCCGGTGTGCCCAGTGCTGTTCTTCGGCTGGTGTCACGCCCGGGGTCAGCAGGGGACCCTCGGCCTTTCCTGTGCCGGGGGCTGCGCAAAGCTGCACTGGCAGCGTGGCTCCCACCACCCTGCAGCACCTGCCCACACGCGGGCTGGTGGGAGCGCGACGGCTGCAGCCCCTCAGTGTCTGGGCACTGAGCGGGACAGTGGTGGGAACAAAACGGCGCGGCCGAGGGGCTGGAGCATCCTCGTCCCCCCAGCCGCAGGACGGCAGCGCCAACCTCTGCCTCGCCCCCCCTTTAGGCTTTTACACGCAGCAATCAGCGCTCGCTGCACAGGGGCGACCAGCAAAGCATGGCTTGTTACCTGTGCTCAGGAGTGGCATCGAGCCTCTGTGAGAAATACCGATACATTGAGCTAACAACGGCAGAGCCCATCTCCGGATGTAAAAACCAGTATACGTTGATGGGGAGCGATGCAAATGTGGGCAGAGACAAGCCGATCGTGTTCCTAATAGTCACAAACGCATCTTTTTTTTTTTTTTTTTCTTTGTTCGGTTTTATTTGCTTCCTTTAAAAATTTTCATTATTGTTTTTCTCAGCCACTTTATATTTTGTATGTTGCGTTCTGAGCTCCTCACCGACACTTTCATGTAGAAGTTTCAGGACAAATTCTGCTTCAGAGCCGTTAGACGTTGGTAATAGCTGGGCTGAAATCAATGCGGTTACTCTGCGCACACACGTCTCCAGAATATGGCCCTTTATTTCACAACGTCTATCTCACTCGTACAGGAGGAGACGTCGGGTGTTTCGTGGTACCTCACATTAAATTCATCGGATCTCATCCCAACAGATGGACTCAAAGTATCAGAGACACCGGGCCAATTAGCAGATTAAAGGTTTCCGTATCAAATACATCTGCGCTGTACTGACGCCGTTTTTAAACAGAGAAAATGGGAAATTATTCAAATTACCTTTCCTTCCCTTAGCCATGACCTAGGGGGCCTAAGTCCCATCTTCCAATTATTTTAAATTTTCTCTTTTTTCGCAACATAGGCCATGATCCAGCAGAGCACTTAAGAACATGCTTTATTTTAAGATTTTGAATTGCTGTGAAATTGTACTTTGGGGTGTGTAAGTGCCTTTTTGACTCAAGACCAGAGTCTTTAACTCCCAAATGAACACAGAGTTTCCAGCATCAGAAGTGAGTTGGTGAATTAATAAGGAGGAATTTTCGCTTTCAAAGTGGTTTGTGATATTCCATGCAAGGTACTGAAGCGACGATGACTTGACCACTTATTTTGCAGCTGTGCACAGTAAAACCTCCGCGCCCAAGAGACAGATCACTGCTGTACTGTACCAGAAACCCCCAAATTTCCACCAGTGAGATTCAACACGCAAAACGGCGTCCTTCCCTTCCCAGGAAACCCGAGGAGGTCTGCTCCGAGACACGTAAAGTTTTATGAACTCTCCAACTTCAAGCAGTGACCAACTCTAGTGCTGATGACAGAAAAATAAATAGATTTGATGTCCCTGTGGTGAAGAAGGTCTCTTTTTGCCCTACGCGCGTGCAGTGGCACAGAAGACGACTTCCCAAAGACAACGTTGAACTTCCCCCGTCTCTCGGCTGAGGCCATTGAGCATTCGTAACAGAAAACACCATCGCTGTTCCCGTCTGCTAGGTAGCTGCCGTGCTCTTCTCATGGGTGGCTGTGCCTCAGCGGAGCATAAAAGCATCTCTGTCCTTCCCGGCGCTACGTGCAAGGCTACACGTTAAGGTGCTTTGAGATCCGCGGCTGGCAGGTGGCAGGAACGATTAATCCGATTATCTGCCGCAGCGCCCCGACCACCCCAAAACGACCCGCATGCTCCCCGCGTCAAATGGCGACGAGCGTTAGGAGGTGCGTTACAAACAGATGGGTGTTGCGGGGTCCCTCGGGAGCGAGGTTGGGGGTCACCGGTGTAATCATCAAATGAAAGACCAAGACAACCATAAGCAGACATACATATATAATATGTACAGTTGGCCATAGATGCATTTGCACCATGAAGGAAATCATCACATTTTAGACTGCAGAAAATGATCAAATTTCAGAATTTTTTAGTGGTGGGTGTCTCTAACTTGCGAGTAAAAAGAGAAGGAAATGTCCAAATGTGGGTTGAATGAAGTGGTGCAGCTGTCAGATGTGGTATTATTTCTTCACTCTAATTCAGACAAGAAATGCAGAAGTATTCGTGTATTTTGCACTACATGCTGCGGACAGAAAATTCTCTCGGTAGTGTTTGGTTTGTGTACCTTTTCTCTCACTCTCTTCAGCTTTTCCAGTAGAGCCACCAGTATCGAAATACGGAGCTGAAGCAGAGGCATGACTTTAGCAAGCAGAAAATCCCAAGCCTCTCTGCAGGGATTACATGATTCAGGCTTTCAGAGCGGACGGAGATAAGGCAGTGTAAGGAAAGCCCTGAACCTACCTAAACGCTCGCCGTGTGGTTTGCAGTCCGTGGTCTGTGGATTTTTACAAGTCTGTGGAGTACTGCTATGAAGTATCTAAGAAAATTAAGCCCACTACCACTAAGCTTAAATTCACCATGGAGAAGGCTGAACCTCTGTAAGAAAACTATTGGGGCGTCCACAAGTTGTTAGGAGTTGAAAACTGGTGCTCCGTTTACAAAAGCCGACTGCCAGGGAGTCTGTGCGGCGACTTGATTCAAAATATTGACTCCCAAAATTCAAGGTGTGTAGCGATGTGAGAAAAGGAACTAAGACAGGAGGCTGCATGCTGCTAAAAACCAGCTGGCCCATACGGAGTATGGAGGACTCCCCGATACTCCAGCCACAGGTACCTACAAACACTACGTTAGGCTGTATTAATTATTGGTTTACACAAGAGGCAGAGAAGGAACTTGGGAAAGACAGGGAGAGGAAGATGACAGTATCATCAGCAGATGTTTTTTCCCTTGCTAATGTTCCCTCACTAAAGTTAAGATGCTGGCTAGAATTGGGCTTTTGAAAAGACTGAAATTATTAGCAAGACTCTGCCAAAAGAAAAGTGTGCTCCCTGCATTCCTCTAACAAGGACTGAGCTGCTTGCAATTCAAATAATTTAAAAATAAAATAAAATAAAAATCAGAGAGCTGTACGCAGGTGCTGCTAACCACTCTGGTGTCGTCCTGGGTGGGGAACGCAGAAAGCCTACTCAGCAGCGTGTATGGGGGGCTCCCGCCCTGGGGAGGGAGAAGGGGCCGTTTCGGAACATGCACGTCACTTGGGTAGGTTCGGCTAAGCCCTGTTCGGTGAACACGTCGTCTGGGAGGTGCTACAAGATTGTGGCTCCGGCAGCATCCACGCTCCTGGGGTCCTTCAGGCCAATGATGAAACTGTTGGTTCTCCTGGCCCCATGAACTAGAGAGACCACTTTGACTTTATCTACTTGATGGCCCCTGGCTACAAGAAATTCAATATCTTCTTCAGGAAACTCACCTGTAGGGATTTTAAAAGAGGAGTTTGTAACTGAAAGCACCGTTGCCTTTGATGCAAAGCTCTGTTCTAACCCTGTTGGGATCTGCCGTGCGAAGGAAACTGCCTGCAGCCTCTTCAGGAGGTGTCCAGCCAGGGCAAGCCAAGCGGCCGAGCACCGAGCTCACCGCTCCGAGGAGCGCTTTCAGCTCTCGGCAGCAAAGGCTCTTCAGAGCTGGGCAGCGCTCTGTGCGCTGCGGGACAGGAGAGGATCCCAAAGACCATTTAAAGATGTGGAAGATCATCCTCTTTGGAAAAAGGGGAAAATATGGTGTTGGCACCTATTGTAGTTATTCTTACAGTACACGAGGCAGTCCCTGCTCTTAAGAGCTTAGTTACAAATAATAGTATTAACAGTTATTAGTCAAAATAAGATGCAAGGCAGCTCAAAACAAATTATAGTAAAACAAGTTGCCAAACGACAAATTTTGTGATAAGCCTTCCAACTTCCCCTCGATGCATTTCTTAATCTCCCAGCCATCTACCTTAGGTTGTTTACTCTTCTGCTTTTATTTTGTTTATCTGATGTTTTGTAATTTCTGTATGAATGGAAGTGCCTGAGGATACGAAGCTGGGGATGCAGCTGGACAAACCAAGCAGGCACACGGAAAACCCACAGTTATTTAAGCTATATACGTTGCAGATGTGTCTTAACATATATCTTGTTGATGCCAAACATCCAAACCCACAAATTAGGACCTTTTGAAGTTTTGTATTTGTTTTAATTACATTCTAGTTTCCAAGTCTGCAGGTCACACTCGACAGACATTTTTATATTTTCCTCTGAAATGGGAAGGCCTAGAAACTTTGGCTATTTTGTGAGAAATGAGAACCAAATTTCACTTATGGTTCACTCAGGTAAGGTCTGGGGCTTTGTGAGAAACACCAAATAGACCAGAACACATAACAACGAGGACAAGAGCTGGCAGTACAGTCTCCGGAGTGTCAGCATTGAGGCTGCATTTCCAGCACCGTCAAGCTACAAGCCTTGCCATAATCCTTGTCTTCTCCCCAGCTGGCGGGGTTAAGGGACCCGGACCGGAAAGTGAAAGAATATAATTTATGGCAGTGGTGGTAAAGCTTAGGAAGATCTGCTAGCTTTTGGGACCTGTCTGCGTGAAGCCGTGGTTGCAATCTTGTTTATTTGGATACCCTCAATGGCATCAGATCACCAAAAGGTTTTAAGACCAGGAGGTGACCCAATACAGAGGTTGGGGAGAAACACCTGAAAGAGTTTGAGAGGTGCTGTTGGAGGGGCCAGGGAGCATTCCCAAGACAAGAGGGAGAGGGCATGGCTCAGCAAGGGCTCCAAGCTTTGGCGAAGCTGGGCTGCCGCTGTTTGTGTTCCCCAAAACCCTCCGGACCCTAGAACACGGCGACCTGTGTGCTGGGCTGTCACGCCTTCCACGGCAGCATGCTAAGAAAATCCAGCTCCTTTTCTAAACGCGCTAGATTTGTAGGCTGCACCACACCCAGGGTTCATACTCACTGTCAACCTGCAAGGTGTTGGACTGAAGCTGTGGGTGAAGTCGACCAAGTGACAAACTTTCACTCAGATTCTTGTTAAATGTCAAAACATTTACCAAAACCTGCAAGAGAATAAAATATCCTTACTAATAATAAAAAAAAGCAATGAGAATAGGAGAAGCCAACTTCCGGAGCATCCCTCTATTTGGTGGTTCCAACACCTGCAGATGCAGCAAAGAAGATTTTGAACCGTTTACCAAACTGCATGAACCAATGCAGGGTTTTGCACATACGAAGAGGTCCTTGAAATACAGCCTGTATATTGTTGGTGGAAAAGCGGTACCTTTTCAGGATTGCATGGGCTTTTTGTCACAAAGTTCCTGCTAAATTAGGAGAGCCATGTGTCTGGAACGTGACGTAATCTCCAAATACGTGTTTGCTACAGCCGTGAGTTCAGCACGTGACTTCTCCAAACAAAGCGTTAGGAAGCAATGGTCGGCTTCAGTTTTGCTCTGAATAATGCTTCCAAACGGTAAGGAAAATGGGAGTCATTCTTGTTGTGCCTTTCTTTTTAGCAACCCATTGCTGTCGCGCACACAATCAAGCTATTGGCAAGTACTTCACCTCATTAGAAATCATAAATTAGGAGGAGCTGCCCAATTTATAGCAAGTGCTGAGCAGGAGGAATTCAGTCAGGAATGCATTAAAAGGAGCTTTTCATCAGGAAAAGGACTAAAGTGCTGCCAGTCTCCTGCAATTCTCTGAATACAAAATGCTTCTTTTTTTTGACTAATGATCCTTAAGATGAGCTTTGAACAGGTATTAGAATGACACAAAACCATTATAGATTTTGCCAGGATGCTTCTCCTCTACAATTACGAGCAGTGCCAGCAGGAAAGGTGCAAAAGAAGTAAACTAGTAGCTCTCAGAGATTTGAAAAACCAAATGTGTGGAACTGGTGACATCAAAGACTGAGCTGGTGATGCTGTGGCCACCGGTTTCAGCACAGCCTGGGATATTAGGAAGGGAATGTCGGTGCTGCAGGAGGGGACCCTACTCAGCGTTGAGCTCAACAGCTGCTCCGAGAGGGTGGGTGCTGTTCACTGACCTGAACGATGCTGCTCAAGGCTTTGTCCCCGTGGTTGGCTCCCAGACACAGGTACGTCCCGCACATCCCCTCGGACGGTCTCACGATGGTGGGCAACAGGAAAGACAAGGGCCGTTTCCGAGGCTGAATGAGATTTTCCTGCAGTTGAAGAAAAGACACACCAAAAAATTTCAACAAGCCGACTAAAGCTTTGCTGGTGCTCAAGTTGCGCAGGTTAACTTCTCACTCTTTATGCTTGAGCCAGCAATTGCGCTTGTGTAGTTTTACAAGGCTGACATCCTCACTGCTGTGATAACGCTCTCTGATGTTAACAGGATCAGTCCTGTTTCACGCTGTGGCTCTCTTACAGAAGGTAAACGGAGCCATTCACCCACTTCTAAAGTACCAACCCAGCAAAGTGGGATGGTTCTACAATACATGGCAAGAAGAAACAACAAGGCAGCACTGGAGGCCACCATTACTGGTCTGTAGTTGTTTCTTTCCAAGACCTGAAGATTTTTTCTTCTGCTGTTACTTTTAAACCTGCAGAGCAGCAATTCATGAAGGGAGTCCTTAATTCAAATCCTTAATTCACGGAAAAGGACAGTCACTTAAAGTGCATCTGGACTGCAGGGAAAATAAGTAGCTGAGATGTGCAGCGTCATTTACTAAAACTGCATTATAACGATAACTGATACACACAAAGCCACCTGTTTACTCTGTTTCAGTGGCTCATATAATGAAAAAACAGGAGCTTTCTACAGACTGCTGTCTCTCAGTTATTAATAAGGTATTAAATAGCCTCCCTGTTGTGGAGATGAGAATAAAACTGAAAAAAACCAGTTCAGACAGCTCAAATAAAGAATTTGTCATGTCAGTCATTACCGGCCTGGGAACGGAGTGGTTCGTTGTTTTATTTTGCCAAGAGAAGTCCAACATCTGGCTGTTCAGGAGGATTCCAGAGGGTGTTATTATTCCACTGCCAAAGGGACGATTCAAAGAACTGAAAAGAAACATGAAGAAATCTCATAAAAGTCCTCCCAGAGATTATTGTACGCCTCGAGGCTTTCAGGGCTTCAACTGGCTTGATAGAGACTCTTTGGTAGCTCTTTAGGGCTGGTTAGATGGGAGGAGTGAAAGTCTCCATGCACTTAGGAGCAGGAACCATGTGGGCGATAGCAGTTTAAGGATTCCCCTCCAGATGATGGATGTCTCCATACCCCCGTCAGACCTCAAATTTGGCCATCACCTCTTCTCCGCGGAGCAGATTCACACCAACCCAGACACGTTTCACTGAGAGAGGGCTGTAGGATTGCTCAGGGCAGGGCAGCACCAGCTCACACATCTCCACCCCGTCGTCCCCATTTCTCCTGTTGCAGGACTAACTGGGACAGAGCAGCCCAGCTGCTCCAGGTCTGGTCCCATCCTGGCCTGCTGAACCTGCTTTCTCCTTGCTCCCACCCTCGCAGTACGTTATGGAGCGAAGAAGTAAATCCTTTACCTGACAACTGCAACAATGAAGTCGTCGGGTCCCATGACAAGGACCTGGCTAGCAGCAGGTCCGCTCTCCAGGGAGAAGTGAGGCATGCGGAGATCAGACGAGAAGGACTGGGAGTCATTAATCAGCTGCCGCAGGGAATTAGCTTCTGATTTACTTCAGCGATGAGGGAGGGAAAGAGGAAAGCAAGCTGTGAGCCTAGGACGCTGACCATCTCTTGGTCTCTCTGCAGGGGACACCCACACAGCTACTGGCGGTGTCTCCCTGAGGGGGCTGGCACCGAGGACAAGGAGCTCCTTCGGTTCACCCGACAGAAGGAGACAAAACAGCTCAGTCCGCACAGAGGCAATGCCATGGCCCCCCCAGGCTCTGTCTGCAGTGGTAAACTCACCCCCATGGACAAGGACTGAATGCCAGTCAGTCCTGCCCCTTGGAGGGCAAGCCAGGCCCAGCTCTGGCCACCAGCCGTGGCTAAACCTGGCTCGGAGGTGGGAGGCTGGGCTGAAACCCCCGGCCTGGCCTCTCCCGCACGGCTGGGTATTGCAAAGGCACCGAGCCCCACGGTGGGGAAGGGAGAGCCAGCAACTGCATGTGTGGTCATGATGGGAGGCTGTCTGTCTGACCTGCTGAGAAGGAACATTGAGAGGGGTGAGAAAGTGGGAGGAACCCTCAAGATCAAGCTGGCTCCAGGAAACCTGTGTGAGGACATCTCACGACCCACCCCCAGAGCCCCGTGGCATCAGCTGTGATCCTTGTGGAAGAGTGAAGGAGGACACTCAAGGACCAACCTTTCCTCAGGAAAACAGGTAGAAAAACCTCAGGTTGAAAAGAGCAAATCCAGGAAAGATATCAAACCACACACCTTGCAACTGTCAGCGTGCCTGTCAGCCTCAGACCTACCTCACCATGCCTTCTGCAGCATGAGTGACGGACACGTCATCAGATGGGTCTCCCAGGTTGCTAGCTAGACTCAGGGCTATTTTTAATGTCTAAATTGAACAAAGAAAGAAAGAAAGAAAGAAACAAACAAACAAACAAACAAACAAACAAACAAACAAACAAACGCACACATTTAGTTGGCTCTGGAAATACAACTTTCGATACTCCAAACAGGAAGAGGTATCTGCTCTCCTGGCACACTGGCTAAAACCTATGAAGAAAAATTTCTAAAAGCCTGGTCCTGGGATTATCTCAGTGCAAAGGGCTGCCACATGTGGGTCTGGGGACCAAAGGGCATCAGTTTGGCATGGCAAATGTGTGCTGGGGGAGCTGAGCACATCCAGCAGTGTTTGAACAAGGTGGAACATGCCTGGCAGGAGCTGCACAGCTGGCTCAGCCCAGCTCAGCGGTGCAGCTGCCTTGCCGGTGGCAGACAGGGTCACCGGGATGCCACTTAAACTGTCTGTTTCCGTTCCTGAGGGGTCACCACAACAGCAGAGATCACCCTGAGTCCCAGTGGGACAGCGGGTCCCAGGCTGGCCGTTGCCCCTGGACGGCAGCTCCACTGGCACAGAAATGAGCTATTCTGCTCACCAGCTGCTGCCCACGTTCCTAATTGTAAGTCATCCAAAGTGTTGGAACAGAAAGCGTTAGTCCCAGCACATCTAAGGGAACGATGGTGTAAAAAGAGGAGGGGATCTGGTTTGTCACACATGCAGAATCCCGCCTAAGCCAGTTCATTGAAAATGGGAGGATACAATTTCAAAAGACAGAGTTCGTCCAGGCCTGGTTTTACAGTGCGTAGCCAGGGGACAGCCACAAGGAGAAATGTGCTCTTTGATCAAGCCAGCTTGTGCCTAGCAGAAACGTACTAGTCTTTCCACCTGCAGGTCAATTTAATGAATTAAAATTAAATCATTTTAATTCAAGATTCAAGACAGTACATTACCCTGCAGGCAGACAGCTAGATGTGACTTCTGTTTTGATACACTCCACACATCAACAACCTCTCCTGAAGTGTCATCATCTATCTTCTGATGCACAGTGTAGAGCATGATTAACTTCTGAAACAAGCAGACCACGTCCACCCCGCGGGCACAGCTTAAGGACATCTTGGTCACGGTTCTCGCAGGGCTGGACTATCTGGTACTGACCTAGCACTGAATCTCAGCCACGTGTTCAGCCGTGTGATACCAAGTAATCAGGGTTGCACATCTTCTGAAGTGACTGCCCTTTATCTGCAGGTTGCTGTTCCTCAGCTGGGACATGATAACCAACGGGTGAAATTCTTGGCCTGGTGCAAATGTGGAGCAAACAGGTTCACCCAAAGCTTCCTGAAGAGAGCTCAAAACTAACTTAGGTGAGTCAATCTCCTCTGCCTCTGCACAGGCCTAGCAGCGTGTAACATCTCCCGTTGCATTTTTGCTGAGAGGCAATAAATTCCAAGCACCCACTGTCCTGTCTGCTACGAGGATGTGGTTACATCCTTGCTTAAAATTCCCAACTCGTAAAACCCAGCTGCGGTTCTGTTACGCATCTAAAAACATAACTCTGCTTACAGAGCAGGAAACGGAGCACTCGCTGGGCTTCCTGGGAAGCTGCGATGTTTTCGTAGGGCTGACAGCCCTAAATACTGGAAAAAATCATGATCTGGACCACTGAAATCACAAGGTGGGCTAAAATGTAAAGATTTAAAAAAAATATAAACTGTTGGGTCAGTTTTCCTTGCCATCACCACGGATAGGTTTGTGCTTGCAGTGTCCCATTGCTGACTCTCCTTGCAGTGCCCCAGCAGGGCTCTGGTATGGCCAGGGCCACCGGAGCATAAGAGGTGGAGGAAATAGATGGGACCACCCTCAGCTGCTGGGGGTCATTCTGAAGAGGCGATTGCGTACAAGACATGGGCAAACCCCACAGTTCGTTCTGCTGAAAAAGTTCTGCCTAAGCAAGAAAGAGCTCAGTGGAGCAGGAGGCTCCAGCATCTGCACCTACCTGAGGCAGCAGCACAGCTTAGATTTACGCCTTAGCAGTCTATTTACTCATTCTCCTCTGGGAATTACCTACAAACATTTTTGTACAACCAAGGAATAAATAAATTATTCTCTAGCAGCACAAGAAATTCAGCCAAACGTCGAACCTCCTCTTACCTCTGCCATCCAGTGCAAGATATTCCCCCTGGATACTTGACTTGTGATGTTGAAGCCCTCGAGGATGTTCAGGGCTGTGATCAGTGCAGGACCTGCATGTGGAGGTGGGGGACTGAAAACAAGATGACCTGAGAAGGGAAGAAGCAAGGAATGAAGCTGCTTTTGTCAGAAACTCTCCAGTTATAATACTTTCCTATTAGCAGGGAAACCTTTCTAGATTTGAGGGAAATAATGATTTGAAAAGGATTTTCCAAAATGTTCCTGTTGTATCTTTCTGTTTCTTTAGGATGGATGAAGGGAGCTGGTTGGTTTCTGGACTGCAGTATGGAAGAATGGAGATAAAATGGGTTTGCAACATTACAGCTATAAGGAGAGTAAATACAGGGATTTCTAGGAAAGAATGACATTTTAGAAACTTTTTTGCACAAAGTAAGTTTTTCTCCCTTGTAGATCAACTTTGGGAATTGTTTTCAGACGTAGGCACTAGCCTATGGTCCAACTTCCATCTAGACATTGCATCGATATGTGATCATGTTGCATCTTTACACTCTGACATGAACAAAACACCATCGGTCACTATCAAGGAAAACCAGGCCCATTGCAAAGTGGTGAAAACCTCCCGAACTGCCTATGATGCACCAGTGTCAGCAGGCAACGGCAGGAAACTCCCTTGGAGGGCTTTTCTGAGACGCCTCAGTGTAGCTTCGACTCCAACTCTTGTTAAATACCGTCACCACCTCTTGCCAGATGAAGCAAACCTTCAATGGCAATGGGTCAGGCGTTTACCTCGATAGACTGTGTGGACAGGATTCTCCACTGTGACGCTGTAATTGCTGAAGTCTTCCTCTACCAAGACTCCTCCGTAGTTGTGGACCTGCATAGGAGAGAAAAGCAGCGCGGCCTGAGAAAGCTAGGTCAAGGTTTTCAGTGTTCCTGGTGCTGGCCTGGGTGGACACACAACACAACTGTCAAACAGCGTCGAGGTTCCTGAGCAAAGAGCCAGGTTCCTCAGGATACCCTGAAATTTCTGTGCTTTCATGGCCTTGCTGGCCTGGCTCACCACCCAGCACCACTGGAAGGCTCTGCAGGTCACCTCCAAAAGCTCACCCACCCCACAGCACTCTGAAGGCGTACTGCCCATGGGTGAGGATGGGGACTGGCACTGCCTCGCAGCCTTCTCTCCCCTGGGTGGCAAGCATGAGTACGTTAAGGGTTATGAAGCATTTGAATACTGCCAGGATAAAAGATAGACATGGAGCCAGGAGAGAAGGAGCCCGGGTGTAGCAGGTCGCCATCACTAGAAATCTTTAGCATGCAATTCCCACCCTATTTTTAATTATTTCAGGTGATAGTGGGTCTGCTGTACCCTTGGTCTTTCTGTAAGTCTCCTAGAGGTACAATTTACTGGGCTTGGTAATTTTTATGAACACAGAAAAGATGGGTAATTCCCTCCACTGCAGGTCTTCTGTGGTTGAGTCATGATGGAGATGAGGTAGGATGATCATACCTGCTGATCTTAAAATCCCCTGAAGTGGGCAATACTCTCAGGCAGCATACAGGCGCTCCTGTGCTCATGGGCCAACTCTTTCCTTCCACCCAGGAGAAGCCACGCAACCTGGTGAGAGGTTCTGCTGGGGTGAGTTGCTGCTATGGGCAAGAACACATAACCGGTGCGTGCTCTGGTTTCTAAACTAGCCAGCTAAGTTGGCAAGAAAACTCCTTCTCTGGCAGAAATGGATGAATCACCGGAGCAGGAAAGCTAATGCAGGGCATGTTGAGGGGGGCAGCATGTCAAACCACCCCAAAGCTGCAAAAGAAGATGTATCCCCTACTCGGGACCCGCCCCCTTCCCGAAGCAGAGGACAGGCCAGGTTGAACCCAACGCTGCCATGAGCAGGCAGGTACCTGTGCCAGGAGCTGGGTCCCTGCAGCTCAGCCAGCAGAAAGCCCAGGCGAAGCAGTGGGGAGTGGGGCACGAAGAGCCCGACGGCACAGGCAGGGGAGCAGCCCCAGTCAGCCACACGCTGCAGACACCATCTCAAATTCCCCAGAGAGCACCTTTTTGTTCCTGTGCTTTCCCGCCACAGGACGGAAACAAAGGGTAGGGTGTTCTGGAGCTTTACTTGATTTCACCACACCGATGCCCTCCCTTTGCTGGGACAATAAACTCTGGGGGAAGCCAGCACCTTGCTCTGCTCTGCAAGCAAAGCTGGAATTGCGCACTCGATCCCAGAGCTTGCCAGGATCTTTGGTGTTGCAACTCTGGGCCTTGCTCCTCCATAGAGAGTTTGTGCTTCCCTGCGGCAGCCCTCAGGTCAGGGGAGCGGGGTGATAAAGCAGGGTTTAGGCCTGGAGATGCACCACAAGCTTGGGACATTTCCTGTTCCTCGTTCTCCACCTCTGCTGTGGTCCAGGTGAGCCGTAGGAGGAGTTTTCCACAGAGCTCACAAATGTCTAAGGCTTGAGCTGAATGAACCCATTCCAGATTACTGACGACAAGTTGAATGTGCATCACTTGAACCACAGTGGTAGAGAAAAATGGTGCCACCAAACACCCTGACTGCAGCCACATAGACGTAAGAGCTGTTAGGATTTTTTACCAGAATTATCACTTTTTTTGTCGTTGTTATTTTTTCCAGAGCACCTCCAACAACAGGAGTTAAACGAGGGCAACCCTAAGTGGGACCAAGCCCATCTGATCCTCTGCTCACAAGGCTCACCGTTTTATTTTTAAACCATCTTCCTGGAGTCTGTGTCTTACAGTCCCATTAACAACAAAAATTTGCTTCTCAACACTGGGGCACCTCTTGTTATGGGGAAAAAGGGGTTGTCACTAATACTAACACAGCCCAGAGCGGGGCTTGAAATTTTTTTTTTTTTCCTTGAAAAAACTAGTCTGTCCTGGCTATAGAAGAAATGGAGGTTTCACTTCCATAGGCTGTGAAGTCACCTGTGTGTCACCTACAGCACTGCAGGGACAGGGACAGGAAAGCGAAAGGAGGCTCCACGCATTTGTCCCCATCTTCTGCTGACACTTGGCTATGGCTTATCTCCGGGTTGTCACCTTAAGCAGGTGACATGGCAGGTGGCACCCCCAGCCGTGCCGTGCAGTCTGGGGCAGAGACAGGGACAGACATGGCTCACCTCGGAGATTATCTCCTGGGTCAAGTTTCCGCTGTAGAAAGCTGACACTCCTTCTGCCCCCACCAGCTCCAGGACAGCTGCGAGGTCCAGGCGCCTGACAAACATGCCAGGCAGCAAGGGCTGGCCGTCCGGCAGGAAGATCTCCCGAAATTTGTCAGAGTAGTTCAGGTCCTTCAGTTCACTTACGGCTTTGGCTGCGGGTGAGAAGGTGAAGGACATCCAGAAAAGCCAGGGTGGAGGAACACACAGGGGACCCTGTGTGCCTGATGGGGATGTTGGAGATGGGCTGCTGCCTCTTGCCCTCTTTCAGAACTAGAGGGAGGCTGGACCATGCACCCGTTAGAGCTGGAGAGGACACCCAAGGAAACCCCAGCACCCTTCCCTGGCTGGCCCTGGGTGGCCACCCCACATGGGCTGCTCTGACCTGTCCCTGACCAGCCCTGGAAAGGGCTCCAGTTTTGCTCCACCACACTCTCCTCTTGCAGACTGTGGCTCAGCTCCCACCGCCATCCCTCTCCAGGTCCAAAGAGCCTTAATTTCCCATTATAACCACCCACACCTCCAGCTGCCTTGCACCCCAGCGCAGTGACCAGCGCGCTCCTCTGTGCTGAGCAGCCACCCTCGGCTCCCCGTCGGGTACTCACCCAAATCGTGTGTGACGTTAAACCCATCCTGGGCGACACCGGCTGCAAGGCCCAGCAGCTCGGACCACGGGAGTCTACCAAAGGAGAAAGGACAAGGAGAAATGTGCCTTGGAGGGGTGCAGCAGGGCAGGGTGGTGTGGAGCAAGCGCAGGGCTTGGCTCTGCGGTCAGGGCGCTCCTGAAAGACCAGGCTGTGGGGTCAGCGGTGGTCAAAAGGAGCACTGAGCTTTCAGCAGGTTGTTTCTCCTTAACAGGGTCACCTCAGTGCTTCACAATGTGCACCAGAGAGGAATGGCAGTGCAGGACAAGGGAAGGGGCGTCCCTGGAGCAAAATCTCAAGCCAGGACCCATCCCTGAACAAATAATTCAGATCCCTCCCTCCCTGTCCCAACAGGGCATCAAGGATAGGCACCCTTCTCAGGGTCCAGCTAAAGAGAAAATTAAAATATTTAGATGTGCATGAAAACGTTCTAAGAGAACATTTATTGTCCATCTCGTTAGCCAAAATTTTGCTTTCCAGAAAACCTGAATAAGCTGAATTCCTTGTCAAATGAAGTACCAAAAAATGAACATATTTTTCAACAAGCCTCCAAGCACCCCATGGTTAATGGCTTTGGCTGGTGGTCTGATGGCCAGGGCTTGTGTGCTCCCAGCTCCCCCACGAGGAGCCCAGGGCAGAGCCTGTGCAGCACCAGGACAGCCCACCTGCGCCAGCTGTGTCTTACCTCCCGTGTAACTGGTGCGCCTGCTGCATTCCTTGTATCATGCCTGGCACCCCCACGAGCAGACCTGGCTGTAAAATAGGAAGAACAAAAAGGAGTAGTAGTCTCCTTCCTAGGAGGACACGGGATATGGTCCCCAACTGCAAGTCAAAGAGACACACATCATGTTCACACGGGAAGTGCCTGCATGCTCTTTAGGAGGGGGAAGAGGTCTGTAACACACTGAATTAGGGAATAAAAGTTTTTAGAAGGAAAGAGGTAAATTCAAGAGTACTTGAAATACTTTGAATACTTTGAAATAGTACAAGAAAGACATGGAGCTGTTGGAGCGAGTCCAGAGGAGGCCACAGAGATGATCCGAGGGCTGGAGCACCTCTGCTGTGGAGACAGGCTGAGAGAGTTGGGCTTGTTCAGCCTGGAGAAGAGAAGGCTCCGGGGAGACCTTAGAGCCCCTTCCAGTCCCTGAAGGGGCTCCAGGAAAGCTGGAGAGGGGCTGGTGACAAGGGCAGGGAGTGACAGGCCAAGGGGAATGGCCTGAAGCTGCAGGAGGGGAGATGGAGATGGGATGTGAGGCAGAAATCCTTCCCTGTGAGGGTGGTGAGGCCCTGGCACAGGGTGCCCAGAGAAGCTGTGGCTGCCCCTGGCTCCCTGGCAGTGTTCAAGGCCAGGTTGGATGGGGCTTTGGGCAACCTGGGCTAGTGGAGGGTGTGGAGAGGTGGAGGGGCTAGTGGAGGGGTGGGGAGGTGGAACTGGATGGGCTTTGAGGTCCCTTCCAACCCAAACCAGTCTGGGACTCTATGAGTCTATGAAATTCAATCCTGGTCTCAACCCAGTTTTGTCAGGAGAAATAAATCAGCGGAATGACACAGGAGTGTGCTCCTCCCTGGGACTCTTGTTCTTCTGGCTCCTCACCGCTGGAGGGCCATGCCTCTTTACTGCCTGTGCCCTGCAGGTTCCAGGTGTTTTGGGGCTGCCAAAGAAGTATTTTCCCTGGACTCCCCATGTCTGTAGGGCCCGGGATCGCCCATGGTGGGAGAGGCCTTCTGTTGCTTCCCCAGGCATCTCCCCCTCAGCCCGAGAGTTGTGGGGAGAGGAGAGCTGAAGCCTTGGAGGCATTTGCTGTGGGACACTGGTCCTCACCTTGGTGTCCTTCTGCAGGTCCTCCTCCAGTGGGATGCCCAGGGGAGCCACCTCGCGGAAGTCGATTACCCAGCTCCTGTTCTTCCGGATCTCGTGGACCAGCATCACCCCACCCCTGCAGCAAGACAGACGTCACAGCATGGTACCGGCCGTCCCTGCAACAGCCGCTGCCATAAAGCCAAAGTGAAGAGCGTGGGTGCCACTGGGGCCGGGGCTAGTCCCAGCGTGATGGGGCCGTCACAGCCTCAGGGCTGGCCAGCAGGGCAGGGAAACACTGCTGCCCTTCCCCTGAGAGCAGTGCAGGACAACGGAGCCTGTGGGACACGGGCAGCCCCTGTGCTGAGCCTGCAGCAAGGCAGGACCAGTCCCCGCCAGCCTGGCCAGAGGGACACTGGCTCTGTTCCACTGCCAGGCTGGGACTATCTGGGATTTTCTTTCTAATCCGAGCAGTTTTGCAACAAAACACGGTTTTTGCTTACAACAGCAACCAGTGGCGCAGCCCAGAGAAGCTATCGGGTGGCGGTGGTTTATGCAACACTCCCCAGACCTCCTGCAGAGCCGAGAGCAGCAGGCTCACGTGGATGCCACCCCGGGGATGAGGCTGGGAGGAGGCCACCCCTCGCCACCATGCCTGCCCTGGCTGCTGCCCGCACCTCAGCCTCCTGTGGCAGCAGGAGCAGAGCTCATGGAGGGAAGCACTTGGTCTCTGAAAGCACTGGGACTGAGCCCAGGGAGCTGCAAGCTCCTGGCACACTCGCAGACGGGCTCAGCAGCCTGCAGTCACTTTTTCAACCCTCTCAAGCCCAAAGCTTGGACTTTCCTGGCAGACACAGCTTCTCCGTCCCTGGGGACCTCTGTCCCTCACTGTCAACTCGGTGCACAGGAAGGGTGCGCGTCCCTGCGCAGACATGGACACGTCCACTGCCTGATGTCAGAGACCCGGTACCATGTGCTGGGACTCAGGCTACCATGAAGGCACGTCTCAGGTGGTGGGGAAACCACCAGCTGGAGGTCAACCGCAGACGACAGCACGGGGGTGAGCGACCAACACTTACCCGCCAATCCCCGATGTGTGGGGGTTGACAATTCCTGCGCAGAGGGCCGAGGCGATGGCTGCGTCTACCGAGGAGCCCTGCTTGTTGAGCACCTCTATGCCCAGCGCCGTGCAGCGGGCAGCATCCGTGACCACGGCACCACGGTGGAAGATCTGCCGGAAGAGGAGAGCGGTTGTGCCTGAGGAGGGGTGTGGGGCTGCCCAGGTCTTTGCCCAGCTCTGTGGGACCTGAAGCCTGAGGCCAGCACCAAGGTTGTGGCCGATCTGCATTTTCAGGTGCCTCCAAATGCCCGTGGGAGTAACACGTCCCTTGGCACGTCCCTGCACCAGGGCAGCTGTGGCCGCTCTGCATGTAGCCGTGGCCATCAGCTCAGCCAGCCTGCAACAGTACACATGCTCAGCTGGTGGGCCACATCTCATGCTGTCCTCCACAACCCCAGAGCAGGGTCAGACTAATCTTCAAGAGCAACAAGTGACGGCATGCTGTCACCGCACTGCAGCAACACCATCACTGGAAATGGGAATACAGCTGCAAAGAATGCAGAGTCCCCCCCAGCACTGCGGCTTGTTCTCATCCTTCCCTGGTGCTGGTGCCAGTGCTAAGGCGGTCACAGGAAGTTCTTAAAGATGCATTTTAACCCCATGGTACAAACTGCAGCATCTCAGCATGAGCCAGAGAGGCCTCGAGAAGTGCGAAGACAGAAGGGCCAGGGCAGGCTGGTGGGCAGGACTGGCCCTTCCAGCAGTGCCGTGACAGGGGCTGCGTTGCACAGCCTCCCTCTGGTGCTGCACCCCACACAGCCGTGGGGCCAAGCCGCTCCACTCCCAATGCCTGTGTTTTGCACGCCAGTGAGAGAGCAATAAATTAAGAAAAAAAAAAAAAAGGCAAATCTCTTTCACGTGGACTTGCAGGCAGCTCTGCCCTGCTGGGCAGCGTATGGAGAAGATGATGGTGACGACTGGCTGCCCCTTGGCCCTTCTCAGGCTGCAGTACTTGGCAGGAGATGTTCTGCAGGAAGGTATGACCCCATGGCCATGCTGCCTTTACTTTGCATTTAGCACTGGTCTGTGGGACAGATTATAAGGAGGTTCAGCTCTGTTTTCAGCTATTCCCCTGCTTGATCCTGGATGGATCCTTCCAGAGGTGAGCCTGGGCATACAGATCCATAAAACTCTCTCCAAGTGGAGATGTATGAGAGATGCCTACTGCTTAACTAAGGATTGCATGCTGAAAGCATTCACATCTGGCTCAAACCACAGCCGGAGGCACAGCAGTGGGGCTGCCCGTTTGCCCCCGGCAGCACCCCCAAACCTGCCAGGCACAGTCACCCGTGCCCCGGCTGTGGGGCAGGTGCCAAGAGCCCAGCTCGCCTCTCTGAGCACAACCCCCAGCTGCAGGAAAAAGCTTCCAAGAGCATTTGGGGTGGAATTGCAGAGAGAGACTTAGCTCCCACACTCCCACCAACACTGGCTGGGGTTCACCAGCACTCACCCTGCTAAACTGCTGGCAAAGAGGAAAGTTAGGGAGCTTCTCCTGTTTTCAGAGCTGAAGCCCAACTGCAAAGCCGTCTTACCTGAGGGTCCCCAAAATAGATCTGCATGATCAGGGCCACCGTGACGCCCGTGGCGAAGGTCAGGCAGGCGGTGATGATGACAGTCAGCCCATCCTGCCGGCAGCTGCAGTCTCCAGAAAAAGGGTCCTTGCTGGTCTCCTGGAGAGGGGACACGTCCTGGCTTCCCATCTCGGACGAGGATGAGGGCAGGCGCTGGAGACGCGCAGACTTCAGGAAGGAGTCCGGGTCTTTGTGGGAGAAACAAGTGTTAGTTATTGAGCAACACGGGGCTCTTATTGCAGTGTTTACCCAGCGCTAATTACATTACACCATGCCCCTTCCAGCAAGGCTATTACCTTCCCTATTGATCCCAGCTCTCAAGAGACTTTCTGGCTCAGATGCTGCTTTAGGTCATTTTACAGATCCCTTCCTTTAGCTCTAGTTATTCCAAACTGACTTCTCTGGAGATTAAGAGGGGCAGAAAAACCTGAATTTTGCTCCATTTCAGTCCATTCATCAGTCTTCAGTGATGGGCCCACAGTTACTGCTCCGTTTGGAGGGGTTCTTAACACAGCACTGACTTGCAAACAGGTCTCTGAAATGCAGCAGGACTGAAGAAGAGGAAATTAAGATATTAAGAAAAAAAATCCAGCAGCCTTATTTGGAGCTATGCTTGAGCTAAAGCATCTGAGCAAAACAGAAGTGAAGCAAAACGTGTGGCCTGGGCACAGGAAATACCTCTACAGAAGCACCGCAAAGTGAGGGCAGAGAGGAGCAAACCTGCAAACCGGAAGGCCTCGGGGCATCCACCCGCTCTGACGGCAGGAAAGGTTCTGCTTTAATTTCTTGCTTCCTCCGGCTGATGAGGCCCACTGTGAAATCAAGCCGCTCGCCAACACCCAGCTCCAAGATGGCAAATGCAACGGGGCAGGGTTTTGCTGAGCATCCGCCAGACGGCAAACAATGCTCAGCAGGATGAAAAAGTCTCTCTTTTGCTCTGAAAGATGCCTCGAATCTCTGCTTGCGCCTGCTGCTGCCTGTGCGGTGGGGAGCACGCTGGCTGAGCGTGCCCTGCTTGTGCATGGGCACTACTGGGCACACAGAGCTGCTGGTGCAGCCGTGGGGACATGCCCGTCCCTGCCAGGCACCGAACGGGACGAAGTGGCTCAGGGCATCATCCAGAGCTCCTCGATGAATTTTTTCAGGGGCTGCCACAAGCCAGCGGGGGCTGCAGTGCCCCGCACATCTGTGGTGGGAAGAAGAGGAGCACCGAATGGAAAATAATGGAAAAGAAGCTTGTCCCTCCACACAGGGGAGGTTTCCCAAGGTTTGGGGTAAGGGAGAAGGGAGCGAGCAGAAAACCCCACATCCCACATCACCCGCCTCCATCTGCTCTGGCAGGCAGCACCTCCCTGGGGACTGCCAGCCCTGTCCTTGCCACATTGAAAAGACCTCCTGGGTGCAGCTCTCCTGCAGCCGGGGGGAAATTAGCTTTAATTTCAGCAATGCTGCAACCAGGAGTAAACCCCCTGCAGCCAGGGAATCCCCTTAGGGTGAATTTAATCTCATTCATGCTGCAGTGATTTAAGAGCACATCTGGGAAAGGCTCCGCTTTCCCAGCCTGCGCCTCTGAGCACACACCGGCCCCTCACGTGGCCTCTGCCTCCCACGCAGAAGTCCCTCTGTTCTCTGCCACAGACATCCCATGTGGCCTTGGGCAAGTCACTTAGTCTCTTGATGGCCGGTGCTGCGTGGGGACAGTGGGGCCATGGTTTGGGGACGGGAGCGGCTGGAAGGAGTCAGTTGGGAGCGCAAGAGGGCAAGGAGCAGCCCATGAGGCCAAGACACAGGTGCCCGTCCCACCACCAATGTTCACACTTGAGAGAAGCCACCAAACCCTACTCAGCCTCCGCGGGGGCCATGAAGGAGACGTGGCATCATGGGGGAAGCAGTGCTTTGGGGAACCAGGGCCACCTCAGCTCTGGAGCCACTGCAGAGGGGACAGCACAGACCAGAGCCGCTCACAGCTCTGGCAGGCGCTGCAATGTGGGACTGTCTAGTCTTTGGGGGGTCTGTCCCCAGCATCAACAGTGCAACAGGGGCTTCCTCCTCCCAATGAGATCTTCTGGGCAGTAGAAACCAAAGGTTTGGGTTCCCTCCCTGCCGGTCTGGCAGATAATGAGGCATGGAGAAGCACAGCCGGCTTTTGCAACACGCACGCAGCGTCGGACGAGTTTCCGTGTGGCAGCAGAGCAGCAGCTCCTCCAGCCACCCCAAACACGGGGACCCAAGCAGACCCAGACCCCGTGCCCAGCAGGGTGCCAGCACAGCCAAAACCACACCAAACCGCTCGTGCTCCGCACACTAGATGAGAGGCCTTGTGCTTTAGGAAGAGCTGCTCCTGCCAACCCGCACGCGGCAGCTTCGCCCCTACAGCACAGGACGGGATGAGAACAGGCACTGGGAACTTCACCCGGCCGTCACAGCGGGACGGGGCAGAGGACGAGGGGCCTGCTCAAATGTGGGCCCCGGGGTTTTGGGGTGGACAGGGCAGAGACCTGCCTGCGGGCCATGGAGCAGCCCTGGGGCTGAAGAGACACGTTGTTTGGGGAAATATGACGTGGGGGAGAAAAAACCCGTTTCTCTGAACTATTGAGAAGGAAGCAGTCAATTAAAAACGGGCAAAGGGTTTTCTCAAGGATCGAAGGACCGCCTGACTTTATTACAGCTGTGCACCCGGCGGGAGGGAGCGCTAGCTCCGTGCCAGCCCCCGGGAGCCCTGGCTACCTTCCGTGCCCGCAAGGAAAACGAGGGGCCGGGGAACACGTGGACGTGGGAGCCCGGCGAGTCCCTGCTCCCTGCGTGGGGCCAGGGAGAGGTAGCCCCTCGGCCCGGCCGCGGCGGGGCGGGCTGGAGGGCGAGCGGGGGCCGCGGTTTGAGGCCTGCTGGAGGCCAGGGGCGGGCTCGGAGCCGCGGGCGGAGCGGGGGCCCGAGGGGGGCCGGGGGCATGCGGGGCCGCGGGCGGGCTCGGCCGCCGCCCCTCACCCGTGTCCTGCTCGCCCAGGAACGCGTCCTCCTCCTTCCGGGCGCGGAGGCCGCCCTCGGCCGCGCCGCCCGCCTCCTCCTCGGGCAGCCGGGGGAAGCTGGTGATGCTCATGTAGTCCACGGGCGAGCCGGCGGCCAGGGCCCGCTGCCGGCCTCCCCCCGCCTCCGCCGGCACCGCCATCGCCGCCGCGGAGCCGCCGGAAGGGGCCGGGCCGGGCCGGGCCCGCCGGGGCCGCCCCGCGGCTCCGCCCCGCGGCGGGGCCCTGAGGGGAGCGGCCGGTGGCGGGCGCTCAAGGCCGGGGCCGTGGAGCGGCGAGGCCGAGGCCCCAGCACAGCCAGGAGGCTGAAGCCAGCCCGGCTGCGGGCGCTTCCCCTCAGCCCGAGCGCGGGGGGGCAGCCGTGTTCGAGGGGCCCGGGGGGCCGTGGGGTGTCAGGCGCAGCTCGGGGCGGGGGAGAAGGGCCGGGCCGGTCTGGGCTCCCGCCGGGGGGAGCTCAGCGGGTCTGGGTTCCCCCTCGGGCCCTGCGCTACGCGCTGGGTCGGAGCCGGAGGGGAGGCCACTGCTTCACCCACTACCACGGGGGCAAGGAGGTCCCACACCCCATGGGACACCATCGGCAGGAGACACGGTGACGCTGCCACGGAGCAGCCTCGTGTGTTCTCTCACAGCCAGCTTGGCCTTCCAACGTGGGCCTCTCGTGCATGGCCGCCTGAAGATTGTGGTCCTCCCCACAGGACAACAGGTTTTGGCTGGTGCTGGCAGGTGAAGCTGGCCAGGCTCAGCCCTGGCACCAGCGGCTCTCACTGCTGCTGGCTCCGGCAGCACCGGCACGTGCGTCAGGATGGGCTGAGGCTGCCAGGCAGCACAGAGCCAGGTGGGTGCAGGCAGAACCCGAACTGGGGCCACAGAACCCGCCATGCCTGGGTCAAACCTCAGCTAAGGTTACCAACAGCTTCCATTGGGCAAAGTTTTAACTGAAATACATACAGGCCTGGTTTGCACGGACACTTCTGAAATCAAACTGGCTGAAACATTTCATTTTTCCCATACGCTTCTTTCAGAGGTTGACCTAAAAAGCACCAGTAAAATAACTTCCATCTTGTGGAAGAGATTGTTTCATTCTGGGCTGAACAAAATGCTTCAGGTTTGTGCAAATTACTTCCCCACGCAACGACACCGGCCTCTCCTTCTCAGCTTGGCACATGTGCATGGCTGTTTGGCTGCCAGATTTGAAAAATCCATCCTCTGCCCTGATCTATCCTGGACATCTGTTGCTTTAGGAGACGGAGCATGTTGAGTGCTGGGCTGTTTGGCTCTAGGAAGTTACTGGAGAGGTACGCGCCCCACTTTCTCACCCTCCAACAAGCCAGCTAACGCCCTCTGCTCTTCCCTACTGAGCAGCTCCAATAGCTCACTCCATGCTCCTTAACGCAGGGAGATGTAAACCTTCCTTGGCTGTGGTGGTGGCAAGGTTTCACTACTGTCCTCCTGCAGCCTGAGGGCATCATGGGCGCTACCAGTCGTTAACTAAATACTTGTGGGAGGATAGCTTGGCTTTTGCAAACCAGTCTCGGCCTGCTCCATTTTCAGACATCTCCCTAACAATTGGAGGTGGTCCCTTCCCCACCGAAGCAGCTCCAGGGCCAGGAGCTTTGTGCCACACTGCATCCTCCTCCGCCCATTTGCCAGTGGAGTATTAACAGACATCCTTGAAACAAAACACTCTGGGGAGTGTGGGCAGGGACACTGCTGTCCCAGGTCTCAGCAAATACTATCCCCAGTTGTCAGATATACGTGTGACTTCACAGTGCTTCAAGACAAAGCTCTACTTCCCGCTTCTTGGGTTTTTGAGACCCTGCTTGCCCCAGACCAACCCAGCCTCTTGTGTTTCTGACAAACAAAACCCACCAGCTCTGTCACCTGCAGGCAGCTGAATCCAGCAACCAGGAGAGCCTTTGCAAGCTTGGAAATCAAGCTGGGGAAATGCAGAGATGACGACACCTCCACGGAGGGGACAGAGGCTCCTCAGCGGCATGCTCCCAGCCCCAGCAGGCACCACTGGCTTTAAGGACGTCCCAAGCACTGTTAAAGACAAGTGATGTCAGCAACATTCCCTGGCTGGACAAAACCCACAGGTAACAGATTTACATCATGCTGCATGCTCAGCCGTCGCCGCCGCAGAGCTGCCCTGTGGCGGGCAGCAGCTGTTGTAGCTGGGGTCTGCCAGCTGACATTGCCAAGACACACGATGCCCAGCTGCACAGCCACCTCTCAACACCTGTTAGCACATCTTTGCACCCGTGCCATTTTTCCCTTTAACAACAAAAGTAACTTGTATTAAAGTTTTAACAGATATCCTGCTTGAAGCCCAAGAAAGACCATGAGAAATTTTCTCTGCCAGCTGCACACCAGAACACAGTTGCTCCTCCCCTCAGATGAGGTTAGGCCAGGGAACATCTCATTCTTCTTCCCGCCAGGGACTGGCTGCTTCTTGCTGAAAGCCAACATGATGTTCCTCCGGGTCTGCAGCTAGCAGCGAGCTTCACAGAGCCTGCAGGCAGCGCAGCCTCTTCTCTGCACCATCATGCAGACCCCGCAAGGATGCGGCCTCCTGGTGGAACCGTATCCTGCCAGGCATTGGCTCCCACAGCTCAGCTCTCCAGCGCAGGAAAGACCTTTTTCTCCCCGAGGCGCTGCTCCATGGTAGCGCAGACCCTGCACCAGCCATTGGTTTAGTCCCCTGCCCTTCGAGGAGAGGGGAGTGCAGAGCAAGCACGCTCTTGTGCCAGTACCCAAACTGCTGAGGACAGAGGTGCTGCCCAAGCCCCTGTTCCCCCCACGGCAGTCCCTACTCCTGTCAGCAGCTGCTCTCCTGTCCTCCTAGCGCTCAACTTCATGCTCTCTGCTAGGCCATCCCTGTGTCAATCTCTCAAGTCTCTCCCTTGTTTTTACAGTGCTCATCATTGCAAGGTGCTCAGCTCCATTCTACAGGCTGCCACATGCCCTTGAGCTTCTTAAAATTAACCTCATTTCTTCAGGGGCAGATGCCATAGCTTTAGTTCTCTTGGTGACCAGCACTGGGAATACCTGCTTCTAGCCATTGAGGTACCCCTTAAAAGAGAAACCTTAAGAGATCTAAAGCTTGCAGCTGAGCAACTGCAATCACTAACTTATTTACCAAGAGCCTTCAGGAGATCTAGAGACCAAGTTCTCTTCCACATGGTCATGATCCTGCTCAGCAGAGGATCCTCCTGAACTCAGGTTCCACCTTAGCTTTCTGCCACTAGAACTGCTGGTGGGACTGCAGACAAGCAAGGAATAAAGCAAAGGGGCAGGTAAGCGACTCTCCAGCTCTGTGCTCTCTCACTCTGCGCGTTTTACAGCAGTGCTGGACGTCCTGCTCTGGGCTCCCTGCAATGCAGCCGTGGCTCTGCCAGGATTGCGTGTCACGGGGCAGGGACAGCTGCTGAAGGAGCAGGACAGCTTACACAGAGGCAACACTTGGCTTAACCTGCTTAATCACCCATTAAAGCACGGACCTAAGCATTAGCTGCTACTACTACTACAAATGCTTCTAGGCCCTTCTAAAAGTGCGGGACTCAAGCCTGCAGCACAAGAGACCTGAGAACCCCGAAGAGCTGCTGGCTTAGTTATTTACCAAAAATCAAACCTCTTAAAGGAATCCCACACTCCCACCATTTTACAAAACTTCAAAGACTAGAGGATACAGAAGCTGCACAGTGGATTATCCAGGTGACATTTATTAGAGCATTTCAAGTATACAATGATTTTACAGATGGCTGTGAGCAGCTAAGATGCAAACAGATGCCAGTAGGAAAGGGTGACCTAGAACTATCAGGCTATGCGATTCTTGTAGGAAATTAATGCTTTCAGCTGAAAGAAGAGGGGAAAAAAGGTATCAACTAAAAGATTGAGCAAGTTTGGGGATGGGGAAGAGAAAATAGAGTTTTTCTTTGAGATCACTTACTTAAATTGGCAACTCACAAGTAGCAGAAGCTGTCTGCTATTGCACTCTTCCCTTGGTGTCCCAAGGACCTAAAGTAGCCAGGTGTGGTTTTTTTCCAAGAACAGACAGTGTTTTCCCTAGAAAGGCTGGAGGCCCGCACCGCTGGGTGATTCCGCAGCCCTAGCTCAGCACTTAGAGATGCAGATCCCTGGCTTTGCATACTCACATGCGAGAACCAGGCTGTTGGACTTCCATCGGCGAGGAAGCAATGCAAGAGCGCACTAGAACTATCAACTCCTCACTATAAGGCAGCTTTAGGTCAGGACTCTTTTTGGGTGCCTGAGCTGTTTAGAAAAGCAAGGACCATGTGGCAACAAGACTACAAGGTCCTCTGACAATAATGAGGACTGTGCGTGTTTCCCAAGAACTATTTCTGAAAGACATGTCCTTAAAAATATCTTAAAGCAGAGGCTCCCCCAATGATGCACAAAAAGGGCATGACTAGGGAGGAACCGAGCTATGACGTGATAAACTCATAAAAAGCACCTCACAAGCCAGCGGCTATGTACTTTGCCTGATTTGCAAGTTAGTAATTCTGCATTGAAGATAATAGCTGCCTCAATTGTGTCTCAGTCTCCTGCATTTATACACAAGGAGCAGTTGAACTCAAGAGCTTAAAAAAAAAAAAAAAAAAGAGAATTTAAATGCTTAACATTTAAAAGTGTATCTCCAGAATGACTGTCCTTCAAGACTACTAAGCTCTGAGGTATGCAATGGTAACTTAGTAGTCAGGCTAGCAGAATGCAGCAGTTTCTAAGCCTCCTGAATACAGCTTCGTTAACCAAATGAATCACAATTCTTTCTAGTAAAATTGCTTAAAAATGTGTCTTCAGCAAAGACCATTTAAAAATTCTGGTCGACAACTGATTTGCAAGTAAAACAAAAAATATTAGAAATGGTAACAACACAGTCTGTTTAATTAAATCAGATCTGATTACTACAAAAACACACTAAAGACAGCCACTCAACTCATATCCTGGATGCTGCAGTGCCTTTCTCCCACGTACCCGACACCTGCTTTTTAAAAACTGTTTGTCTAAAGGACAATAATGGAAGACAAGTCAGGATTTAATGACAGATTTCAAACAGAAGGGCATACATACATTAAATTAACAGATTCAACCGTCGGCACACAGGAGTTTGATGGAGTTACTGGCTAGAGTCACAGAAAGTTCCAAATCTGAACAGTCTTGAACCACTTCCAAAAATTCCAATGGCTTTTTAATAGTTCCAACGATTAACGGGTATATAAAATGGAGACAGACTTCTCCAGCAGAAGAGTTGGGGCTCTTCCAGGCTAATCAGACTGCTGGTACACAAGGGAGTTGATTTGACTTCCCCCACCTTCCCACCAGTCCACTAAAGACTATGATTTGTTAAAACTTTCTCGATTTACTGACGACTGATTTAACAGGTAAAAGTTGCAGACTGTGTCAATCATAGTGGATGGCAGTATAGAAGATTATCCAAACAACCTGTGGAGATGAAAGGAAGTGAATGTTATTTTGATGCCTCTGGAGATGGTTCAGACACAGAAAACAAGCCCTGCACCTTGCTCTCAGTAGAGGGCTGCATTCCAGCTTTGAGATGGTCTCAGAGAGATGTTAGGATCACCAAGTGCCACAAACGGTGGCATTCAACTTGCTTGCTTTCTGGGGTGACTAATCTCTCCACATTAAAATCCCACCACAGTCCCTCCAGTGATTTAGAAATACCATCAAAGCAAGTGCTAAGCATATTCGGAGCAATTCAGAGCCTGTATTTGTGCAATCCCAAGCACACCTACAGGCTGGGTGGAGAATGGATTGAGAGAAGCCCTGAGGAGAAGGACTTGGGGGACAGGAAGCTCAACATGACCCACCAATGTGCGCTGGCAGCCCAGAAAGCCAACCGTGTCCTGGGCTGCGTGTCCAGCAGCGTGACCAGCAGGTCGAGGGAGGGGATTCTGCCCCTCTGCTCCGCTCTGGTGAGACCCCCCTGCAGTGCTGCATCCAGCTCGGGGGTCATCTCAACCCTGAGTGCTCCTGGAGGTCTCCCTGTGGCACCAGTGTGGTGGGGATGAAGCCTCTTGTCACAGATGAGTGAGGGTGCTGAGCCCTGGCACAGGTTGCCCAGAGAAGCTGTGGCTGCCCCTGGCTCCCTGGCAGTGTTCAAGGCCAGGTTGGATGGGGCTTTGGGCAACCTGGGCTAGTGGAGGGTGTCCCTGCCCATGGCAGGGGGTGGCACTGGATGGGCTGTGAGGTCCCTTCCCACCCAAACCAGTCTGGGATTCTATGACTTGGGGGAGTGGAGTAAGGGAAAAACAAAGACAGTCAAACCAGCAGTTTGGGTGTAACGAGTTCTAGTTGAAACTGTACCAGGATATCTGGGACAGAGGATGGGAAGATATAAAAGGTAAGCGGTTGATGCAGAAGCATAGCTGCCTGTCCCTACATCCTTTCCTACAGAGAAATCCCAGGCATTAATACAGTGTTTCATAGCCAGTAGCCATCAGATTTCGGGACTTTCTTTCCCAATCAACTCCACTTACTAGATGATGGTAACATATCTTTCTTCTATCAGTGCACCACCTCACCTGCTTTTCTTCCAGGTCTTTTCCCTCAGAAGGTGTACCAACACAATTCACTAATCAACTTAGAGAAAGCAAAAGGCATTACCAGAAACAGTGCAAAAGATGTCATGAATCCTTCCTTTGTTAGCTCCCACGTCCCGCCATACTCCTCCTCATCTATCTGCTGGAAGCTGCTGAAGTAGAGGTACAGAACACCAGCATTGATCAGGCAGAATCTGGAAGAAAGAGAATAGGAACTGTCATTTTGGTGATGCAGGGTGCAGGCATCCAACATATCATACAGCAACGTAGCAGTGAAATGTCCTTCATCCGCAGCAGAGAGGAAGCAGAGAGGAACACCATTCCTGCAACGATTCCCAGGCAGCCGGGTCACTTCCTCAACAGAGCACCCCAGGTCAGCCTGCTGTAGCACGCTAGGTTTGGATGAAGTTCACCCTACAAGGCACAGCCTACTCTTAGTAAGGCTCAACAGATGGCAGTCAAAAGCTGGAAACATCAGCAGATCTGCAAACCCTGCAAGTTTTCCTATCCTGCAGATCAGCAGCAGTCCTGCTCCCACACAGAATCCAATTTCCTCGTGTGTGCTACTTAATTTGAGGCTGCTAAGAGGGAAGATTGTTAGACTTTGCTCATTGTTAGAACCCTGTTAGCATCCCATTACCAAACGCAGCGACTTAGAGATGAGAGCCAGAGCAGACTCAGCCCTCAGAGCCATAGCCCTCGGGTTCAACTCGAGACAACTCAGCACTCTCTAGTCTGTGCCAACAGTTACGCTGCAATGGAGAGAAAAAATGTCACCTCCTGTTTGTCCTTAGACACATTTGGCTTTACACCACCCCAACTTAGGGCTGGGGCAACCTGGGAAATGACAGGTACATTTCCTGGAAAGAAGGCTGGTGCAGGAGGGGCAACGTGGGAAGATGTATGCACAAGTTCAGTGACTGGCAGTGAGCCGTGAGCAGCTGTGTGACTGCAACCACACAGAAACCATGCACACAGTTCTAGAAGCTTTTTGTTTTTCTGCTGTACACCAAATCACTTTCATTTCTTAGTAACATTTAGCACAGGAATTGGCTTAGGTGCCTGAAGGCACCTTGTGAATTAATGGATGACTAAGTAAGAACAACACTTCTCAGCTACTCCACATCTGTTACTGGGAGCACTTTAGATTTAACCGTTTGCATGTAGCTATCGAGCTCCTGTTGGAGCATCTCTGCTTTACAGCCTCTTTTCCCTAAATGTCAAACTTTTTTTTTTTTTTTTTTTTTTCTCTCCTTAGAGACACTTACTGCTACTCCCTCCGCTTTCTTGCCACAGCCAGGACACTCAGGATGAGGGACAAGATGACAAGTCAATTTTGCCTAAGCGAGGTCGTGAGCTTGACTACACCTTGACTAGGCAGAGCCATTTGCAACCGGAGACTCCCCAAAGCAGACACAGTGTCTCCCCACGCCCGGTGTTCAGAGAGCAGGGCTGTGTTTCCCATCTCTGGTGTCCCTCCAGAGGCTTTTAGGCACATGCCAGGGCCAAACAAATTTTCATTTCATAACTCAGAGTGCTCACCGCCGCCTTCGGACCGCTGCTGAGAGGTGAGCTGAATCCGATGGGGATCCAATGCGTATGCACCCTTCTAGGCACTGCCTTTCCCCCACACCACGGCCGAAAGAACAACTTCAGTGAGCTGGGAGCGCTGCAGGAGCGCTGCCAACGGTGCCGCTTCACCTGTTTGTTACCTACAGTCTTTGGTGCTGTGAAGAAATCTTTTCTTGTTCAAAGAGAAGCTGTCCCTCTTGTCTACTAACAGAACCTCCTCTCTGAGGAGGGCTCCTGACTCCAAGAGAAGGGCTACTACACCTTCCCCTCTATGGGCCGTACTTAGGTGGCCACAGTAGGCACCATACTCATAGCCCCTATTCACACATGCAGGAACAGGCTGTTTCACAAGTCAACTGAACCTCTCCTTCCCTTCTTCTACCCATGCTCCCTTTAACAATAATAAAATAAATAATAATTTTAAAAAGTACTAATCAGGCTGAGGAAAGAGAAATGCTGATGAAGACATGTTATGATTTGTGTGAATTTCATGACAAATAACAGTCCGGAATGCAATGCTGGCTTTAAGACACATGGTGGACAGAGACTGCGTTTGGGCAGCTCGTTGTTTATAGCACAACTTTAAACCAGACACCAAGTAAAGTCCAAATGTGGGAAAGTACATGAGACAGAAAAGGAAATAAACCTTACACTGCTATTCCCACGAATCCCTTCAGTGGAACTACTCCCCAGATGATTCCCAAAATAACTGCAATGATCTGCCGGAACCAGTAGATCACATCTAAAAATTCGTCCTGAGGAGATAAAGCACAAGAAAGATTTTGGCATTTACTATGTTTCCTTTTTTTAAAGCATTACACAATTAACAGGTGAAAATTTCACACGCTGAACACTTAATTTTCCATTTGAAGTATAAGATATTGTGCTCAGAGCAGATGACAGCAGCTTGTGGCATCACGCACCCTGGACTTCTCTGCTTCCAAATTAAATACATGGCTTTGTCCTCCAATGGGCTAACTGCAGAGGCGAACAAGTATCTAGTCCTCTTTTTTACTAAAGATTAAATTCTATACAAATTCACTGGAATAAAAGTTTAAAGCACCATTTACGCTTCAAGACTGTTATAGCCACCCTCAGCACCCCAGGCCCTCCCCTGCACAGAAACAAGTGCTACCAGTAGCCAGTACTCACCCCAACTCCAAACCATAAACCATATCACAGAATCCCAGACTGGTTGGGGTTGGAAGGGACCTCTGGAGACCATCTAGTCCAGCCCCCTGCCAAAGCAGGATCACCCAGAGCAGGTCGCACAGGATCATGTCCAGGCGGGTTTGGAATCCCTCCAGAGAAGGAGACTCCACAACCTCTCTGGGCAGCCTGTCCCAGGGCTCGGTCACCCTCAGACGGAAGAAGTTTTTCCTCATGTTCAGATGGAACTTCCCGTGTTCCAGTTTGTGCCCGTTGCCCCTTGTCCTGTCACTGGGCACCACTGAGAAGAGTCTGGCCCCTTCCTCTAGACACCCACCCTTTAGATATTGATAAGCGTTGATCAGATCCCCTCTCAGGCTTCTCCAGGCTAACCAGCCCCAGCTCTCTCAGCCTTTCCTCATACGAGAGATGCTCCAGGCCCCTCACCATCCTTGCAGCCCTCTGATGGACTCTCTCCAGTAGTTCCCTGTCTGTCTTGAACTGGGGAGCCCAGCACTGGACACACAACTCCAGATGTGGCCTCACCAGGGCAGAGCAGAGGGCGAGGAGAACCTCCTTCGACCTGCTGGCCACGCTCTTCTCAATGCACCCCAGGATACCATTGGCCTTCTTGGCCACGAGGGCACACTGCTGGTCATGGAGAGCTGCTTGTCCACCAGGACTGCCAGGTCCTTCTCTGCAGCGCTGCTTCCCAGCAGGTCACCCCCACCCTGTACTGGTGCCTGGGGTTATTCCTCCCTGGGTGCAGGACCCTACACTTGCCCTTGTTGAACTTCATTTGGTTCCTCTCCTCTCCAGCCTGTCCAGATCTCGCTGAATGTCAGCACAGCCTTCCAGCGTGTCGGCCACTCCTCCCAGTTCTGTATCGTCAGTGAACTTGCTGAGGGCACGCTCTGTCCCCTGTCCAGGTCAGTGATGAATATGCTGAACAAGACCCAACCCAGCACTGACCCTTGGGGCACACCAGTAGCTACAGGCCTCCAACGAGACTCTGCACCGCTGATCACAACCTTCTGGGCTCTGCCATTCAGCCCGTTCTCAACCCACCTCACTGTCCACTCACCCGACCCACACTGCCTAAGCTTGCTTATGAGGATGGTATGGGAGGCGGTGTCAAAAGCCATCTCACACATACTGCAAACGCATCTGCATTCTTTCAGAGCAGCAGAGAAGCGGTCATTCCTGTTTGTCCGTAGGGCCAATACAACTGTACGTATTGCAGCTGGAACAACGCTGACTCATGCTTTAAATAAAATTCACTTCTGCTCGCATCTGTTTTGTAGCCTCCCCAAGGCTACAAATCCCCTTCGTGATTTTACCGTAGTACGTGCAAAGTTGTTTGGCTCCATGTGGAAGACTAGAATCCATGTCGGATAAGGTCATTTCTCTCAGTCACTACATTTCTCAGTCATGTTAGCCCACAGTTCACATCCGATTGCATCAAAACATTGGCACAGCCTGTCATTGCTGCCCTCACTGACTCTGAAATTCCTGCCCAATTTGCCAGAGGGGATTGAGGTCAAGTACAGGAGACCCTCATCAGTTCTGTGAGCAACTGCAAGCAATAAGAAAAAAGCGTCAGAGATTCACGTCCGTCCTCCAGGGAAAAGCAGGGCAGACTCCGCACCTTCTCCACGCTGAAGGCAAAGCCAGCAAACCGGGGAGCAGACGTCCTGCTCCGTCCATGCGGCCGCGTGCCCAGGCTGCGCTAGGGATACGGCAGGAGCTGGGATGCTGCAGAGCACCTCATGAGTGTGCTGCTGGGGGGGGCGGGCACTGACCAGGAGCATTACAGCACACGGGAGATGTGCCCAGGAAAAAGGCCTCACCAGCGCTAAAACCACTGGGAAGTCTGTGGCTGACAAAGGTCTGCGGGCAAACACGAGCAAAGCATGCAAGTTGAGCACAGACGTGAAATTCTGTAGAAACCAAATCTCTTTTTTCACATGAGATGGCGAGGCCAGGAACAGCAAATCAGACTGCAAACGGCTAAACAACTGCCACGACGTTACTCTTCTGTGAGAACATACCTGCGCTGTGACACTGCAACGGAGAAACTCGCACGAGCCTGTTCCGGCTGCTGCCCTTTCCCTTCAGACCCAACAGGTCAGCTGGATTTACAAATATATTTTTCCCCTGACTTCTTAAAGTAGACTACATTTCTAGTTTTCTTTTAATTACGGAAAGGAATATTTTTTTTAATCCTAGAAGATCTTAATCCAAAAGCTAAATTTAACTGAGGTATCTTAATATAAACGCAGCTTGTGTTTTCTTTGGCTCCATACCCAAGCGGCAGAGAAGAGCTGGGTCTGCTGCAGGCCCCAGTACAGCAGATGTGCCACATCTGCCTTCAGGAAGAACTCAGAGGGCAAGTTCTCTGGGTAAAAAAGGCCACAAAAGCATCGCGCACCGGTTGCCCAGCGTGGGAGTCACAGCTGATTTACCGGGGAGCGCTGCCTTTACCCGGGACGGCTGCCAGACAGCCCCGGCTCACCCAGCCCAGACACCCGGCTGGCCCCACGGCCCCGGGAGGGGCAGAGACCCGCACAGGCTGGAGCGCGGCAAGCCACGCGTGTTTCCTGCAAGAGATATTTAAACACACCCGAACAGGTGCCAGCCCGGCCCCGCGGGACCCTTTCCCCGCACCCCTCCGCCGTCCTCCGAGCGGGCCAAGTCCGCCCTCAAACGCGCCGCCGCCTCCTCCTCCTCCTCGTCTCCCCGAGCCCCGCCCGCGGCGGGAGGCCGCTCCTGTCCCGTGCCAGCGGAGCCTTCCCCGCCACAAAGCCCGGCGCCGGGGGACAAGCGGGTGAGAGCCCGGGGCCGGGCGGGCAGGTCGCAGGGGGCAGCGGCACCAGCGACCGGCCCCGGTACCCCCAGGCGAGAGCAACCCCCCCTCCTCCCCCCGCCGACCCGCGAGGGCTGCCGGCGGAGTCACGCCCGGCCCCGCACCTCACGGGACGGACGGACGGACACACCCCCCACACACACACCCACCCCGCCGCGGCCCCACCTTGTCGTGCCAGGCGGAGTCGCTGCGCAGCGCCTTGCCCCACACGGAGCCGCGCCCGGCCGCCCCGCCGTTGGCCACCGCGTGCTGCTGCGCGTGCGGCGGCTCCTCCCTGCGCCGGGCGCCGCTCATCATCATCCTCCTCCTCCTCCTCCCTCCTGCCCGCCCGGCCCCGGCCCCGCCGCCGGCCCGGAAGCGGCCGCCGCACACCGTCACCCGCCCGCGCCCCCGTTCCGCCAATCGCGGCGGCGTCTCGTGCCACACGTGACAAAGACGAGCGCCGCTCCCCCTACGGCAGGGGAGAAGGGACGGGAAGGAGCGCGGCGCGCGTTGGGCTCGGGGGCGGGGCCGCGCCGGGGTGGGCGGAGCCTGGGTTCGGGGAGGGAGGGGCCGCGCCCCGGGAGCCCGCCCGCTCCCTGCGCACCCTGCGGGCCCGGCCGGCGGCTGCTCTGCCCGCGGGACGTGCGGCGGGAGGCCGAGGAGGGGCCCCCGGGGTGGCCCCTCGGCCGGGCTCCCTCCGCGCTGGGCCCGGGCGCGGGAGGTGCGGGGGCCCGGCGTGAGGGCAGCGCCCTGGCTGGCAGCGGCCGTGAGGGGAAACGGGCCCGTGTCGGTTAGCGGGCGGCCTCGGGCGCCGCGCCCGGGGATGCACCGGGGAAGGGGAAGGCCTCGCAGGGCCGCTCCTCCGCGGGCAGGCGGGAGGCAGCCCCCGGATTGTCCCCGCGGGTTGGCCGGGCAGGGGACACACGCGTGAGGCGGCGTGCCGAGCCGAACGGCCGCACGGTGCGGCAGGAGACCCGGGGATTCCCGGGGCACAGCTTCCCCTCCTTGCTGGGCGCCGCACCGCACGTTTCCATCGCGCTCTGCTCTCGGCTGAAAGTCTGGAGCCACGCTGTGAGACTCCGTGGGTCCCTCCTGCAGGACGGGAGGCGTTGGGAGCACCAGAGCCTTTGGAATAAAACATGGTTGCGCAGGGCACTGCAGCACGTTGTCTCTGGTTATTCAGCAGCCAAACATGCGTCGTCTGCAGAAATGACGCTCTTGGAAGTGCATGCAAATAAAACAATCATGCGGAGTGCTAAAGATTTGACTATCATTTTATATTCTTGCCTTACAAAAGCCATGGTATTCCATTTACAACAGTTGCGTTCCTCGTGAAAAAACATGTTTGGAATTACTTCATCAGCACGGGGGGTTTGGTTGGGATGGATTCGCTATTAATGTCTTCGGGGTGTGCTTATGTGGGCGGGGGGCCGGGAAGGGCCTGGGTTTGTGACAATAAACGATCCAACTTCCTGTGTGGGTGTGGGTCTACGTACCTCCTGGTGTGCGGCCTGAGGAGCAGTTCAGCTCTGCGGTGCTGGGGCTGCTCAGCATTGCTGGAAGACTGTGATCCCGCAATGAATCCTTAGTGGTGGTGAGGCCTGAGCCCCGCAGAGACCCTCGCGCGGAGCCCTGCAGAGACCCTCTCATGGAGCCCCACAGAGACCCTCTCACGGAGCCGGTCCCTCCTCGTTTGCCCGCTGGTGCTGAGGCGTGGTGAGGTCGCTGTTTCGTTTCCCCATGAGCAAACCCCGGCCCCGGGGTCCTGCACAGACGCGTGACCTGCTGAGCGTCTCGGGAGTCTGACGGCTCTGGTGGCAGCACAGCCACCTCGCTGTTGGTTCCAGCAGGACCCGGGAACCTTCGGGCAGAGTGGACTTACCTGAGCTGTGGGTGTTATCACAGAGGGAGCAGGCAGACGAGTCCTCGTCACACACCTCCCATCGCTTCCAGCTGAGCCCCTGTAATTTCAATAGAGCTTATGCAAGATACCGTTGGACTCCAGAAGGATCTTGCCCTGCTCCAGCAGTCAGGCCCCCGAGCATGTGTTCGACCCCTTGGGCATTGGCCACAAGCCAAAGGCTGGTCCAAGTCAATGGCCCCCTGTTGCATTAGCAGGAAGGGGACACGCGGTGGGGGGGCCATCACTGTACCTCTGGCAGGACCTTTGCCTCTGACCCCCCTCCCCATGACCGGGCCCTTCGCTGAGGGGCCGGGGCTCATGTGCCCCGGCTCTGGCCTTGCTCCCGGGGGGCTCAGGGCACGGCACCCCCTCCTGCTCCGGAGTGTCTGACGGACACGGGCACTGAGCGCAGGGGGAGGCAGCAGCTGCGGGACCCCGGGGCTGATCTCTTCCAGGACTTCAGGCTGTGTCCTCGGCACGCGAGGAGTCTCACTGTCCCCAGCTCCATGCTCCTGCCACCGGCCACGTTGCAGGGGTGGAAGGACCTTGCACAGTGATGAGACACCTGGATCAGGGAACTGATCTTAAATTCACCTGCTAAAAAAACCCCGGGTTTGTTTTACTCCGTCTCCATTGCCTGATCCACTGCCCAGTGAGAAAAGCAAATTAAATTGGGGCTTGACAGAACAAGGAGGGGGCAGGAGAGGTGCCAGAGGATGTCATGGGGGTACAAACAGGCCCCTGCCTGGTAAGGGGTGCGTATTGGGCGGCACGTGGGAGTGGGGGAGAAGGGTTACGTGGGGAGCCCTGGGCACAGGCAGGGGAAGGTGGGACGGGCTGGATGAGGCTCGGGGAGAGCCCGTGGGGCCACATGAGGAGGCCTCAGAGGCTGCAAAGCGTGCGAGGAGCTGCCACGTCCGTCCTGCCCCTCTGCCCCAGTTCCCCCAGCCCAGGGCACGGCCTGACACCTGCCCAGTGGCCAGGAACCGGGGCTTGGTGAGGGACACAGCGGCCACCCCAGAGAGGCTGGAGGGGGGGTCTTGCCTCCTGCCAGGCTCCCGGGGACCACCTGGACGCAACTCGGGCCGGGCCTTTCCTCCAGCACAGAAAAACCCGGGACCAGCCTCGGAGTAGCAGCTCGGGCTGCCTGACTCCTGCCATGTGTTCTTTTTTTTTCCTTTTTTTTCTCTTTCCTTATATTTTTGTTAAAAAGGCAAACCTCCTTGGGACCCCCTGGCCAGACCATGGGCACAGCAAAGGCTCTGTGCTCTCCCTGGCTCCCCCCTGCCCCAGCACGGCACTTGGTGGCGTTTCCATCCCCATCTCTACATTTGACCTGATTCCTGCCCAGCACAGCCTCTCCTGTGGAGGGGACGCAGGCAGACACCTGCCTCCAGTGAAGGCTGAATGACCTCCGCGGCTGCCCGGAGGAGGCAATGCCCTGGCAGGTTTTGTCCAAGCAGCACGGGGGCATGGTTAGGATGTCCCCAAGTCTGGCAGGCTGTTGGCAGAGCAGGTCACTGGTCTTCTGAGCTGGCGGGAACAAAATCTGTGTCCTGGGCAGGGTCTGGCCAGGCTGCTGGAGGGCATGGCTGTTGCTTTTGCATTGGTGATGGAACAGGTTTTTTTCTTTTTAACTGTTGTTTGTAGCAATGCCCCACAGGAGAATGGCAGCTTGGATTAATCTGTGTCACTGCTCATTTCTGCTCTTCACCTGTGCTGCTGTGAGTGCAGCCCACGCACTCCATGCTGTCCCCTCGGCACAGCTCTGCCACGCTGGGAAGTTCCAGGGGTGACGGCAGGGTATGCTCCTCGTCCTCGAGCTCCCACCTCTCCGTGGGCAGCGACAGAGCCAGTGGCAGTGCCTGGGCAGAGCAGTCCCGCTCGGCTGCCTGCTCCAGGGTTGGGTGAATCCCTCTCGGAAATGCTCCTCGTGTCTCCGTCTCCCACTTGCCTTGCCCCTCTGCAGGCTGAATTCTGGCCCCAGCATCGTGAGGTCCTGCAAACCAAAGATAAATCCCCCAAGTTGATGTCTAGGGGGAGGCATCCCCCTCCCGAGGGGGAATCCATGGGACTGGGAGCTCCTCTTGGTGACTGCAGGGCTGGGATGTGCCACAGGGTTGCTGATGGGAAGGAAGCGTGAGCAAGTCCTGCTGCCCTGGAGAGGTGTCCCAGGACCGGTGCCTGTCCTGCCCTGGGTGGAGGGTAGGAGCTCCCCATCCCTGCTCGGGAATGGGGCAGGTCCCTGGCTGGTCTCTGCTCCAGGCCCTTTTAGAGGACCTTCGAGGGGCTGGTTAAGCGGGTCCTTCGGGGGCTCGCAGCCCGGGGCAGAGGCAGGGCTCAGCGCTGACTGGCGGGTCCCTCTGGCCACCGTTCCCTTTGCAGCGTGTCCCACGGGGCCGTTAACAGGGGCTTTCAGCCAGCCTCTGTGCGGCCTTCCGATGCCCTCAAGGCCTCTCATGGGCCACTGGTCCACGGGCAGCCCCATGCCTGCTGGCAGGGACCTGCCCCCGCCACGCTGCCGCAGCCAGAGCTGCTCCAGGAAGCCCGGGGTGAACCACCACCTGTGGGCCCCTGGCTGGAGTCATCCGTGGGTGCCCACAGCTCCGCAGAGCGCGGCGTCTCTCTGTGTCACCAGGCTGGGAGGCGCAGGGATGCCCACGGGGACGCCGGGACGCGCCAGTTCCCAGCCCCCGGGCGCCGCCCCGAGTTGCGCATCTCCCCGCGGGAAAGCGGACACGCGTGGGCCGCTCCCGACGCCCTTTCGTCTATATAAGGCTGGGAGCGCCGTCCCGCCGCCCCGGCCCCGCGGCCCCGGCCCGCCGCATTCTTCTGCCTTGTATGGGCCGGGCCGGGCCGGGGCGGGGACGGGCCGGGCCGGGGCGGGCGGCACCGCCCCGGGCCCCCGCTGCCCGCCCGCCCCTAGGGCCGCGCCGCAGGCCGGGCCCCGGCAGAGCAACGCCGGCCGCCCCGCAGCTCCCCCGCTCCGGTCCAGGTGAGACGGCTCCGCCGCGGTCCCGGCCCCGCCGCTCCCCGGTCCGCCGGACGGCACGGGAGCCGAGCGGCCACGAGGAGCGACCGGCACGGGAGGGAGAGGGCAGCCCCGGCGGGGCGGGAGGGACCGGGGCAGCCCCGGTGGCGTGCGATGGATGGAGCCGTGGCAGCCCCCAGGGACGGGGCGGGATGGACCGGGGCAGCCCCGGTGGGGTGCGATGGATGGAGCCGGGGCAGCCCCGCCGGGGCGGGGTGGAGCCGGGGGCAGCTCGGGGCGGGAAGCGGCAGGACGGGAGGGGACGGGAGGGGACGGGAGGCAGCAGCCCCCGGCCGCCCCGCCGTGCTGGAGCTGGTGCTGGGGTCAGCCCTGGGGAGGGGGTGGCACAGCGGTAGCAGAGGCCCCGGTGGGTCCCTGCCAGACACCCCTCTGCCCGGGGAGGCCTCTCCGGGGCCCGGCAGGGATGTCCCAGCTAGGGGAGGCGAGGATCGGTCTTGAGCAAAGCATTTGGTATCTGTCTGCAATGACTTGGAGCTGGGACATCCCGGCTTCCCTGGGATGGCAGCGGCGCAAGAGCAGTTCGTGCAGCCCGTGGCTTCACCCGCCTCTTGGTTTGTGAGAGCTGTTCCTGTCTGGAACATCTGCTTTTCCCCCCAAGTCTTTTTGCTGACGGCCAGAGCCAAGATCCAGATGCATGCTTGATGCTCCAGAGATCTCCCCAGTGACCTGTGAGCAACTTCAGGCAATAAACTGTTGTAAGACAGAAAAGCTTTATTTAGCTCATTTCCCTCAGTCTTAAACACAGAGGAATGCTGTGTTTTGTTTAGCCTTGCCCATGAAAACTTGAGGTCCTCTTGGCTTTCCTCCCCGTGTGCCCTTTTGGTACAAAATGTTACGACTGTGATAAAAGCCAGGGAGGCTCTAAAACATGGATGTGTAGGAGAAGGCGAGAGCCGAAGCAGCATTCTTTGGAGCGGAACATCCCCAAGTGTCAACAACCACCGCTGCTGACCAAAGATGGTTGGGTTTCTTCAGTCGAATTTTTTTCCTTTCGTCCCTGGCAGGCTCTGTGCGGCTGTAGGAGGAGTTTGTGGTCACCTCCCCCTCTGAGGCACTGCGGCCAGATTCCCCCTCTGAGGTGAGTTCCTTAATTCTCCTGGGAAAATATCAAACCCAGTGCAGGGCATGTTATGCTGGTGGCCCAAGGCCATGAAGACCTTCTGCCCCATGGTCCTGTTTCCCAGCCTCCCCGGGCATCAGAAGGGCACTGGGTGCTGGGTCTTTTGCGGTGATGGTGTCTGTGCACGGTCTTCTCGTGGTGGCCGCAGGAGTTGCGCTTTGGAAGGGTTTGCGTGTGGCACATGGGCACGGTGAGGTCCTTGTCCCCTGAACTTGGTGGGAAGGAGCTAGCCCAGAAACTGTCTGCCGTGCTGCACGTGGGCCTGGCTGGGTCCCCGGTGTGCGGTGGGAGCTGAAGGAGGGCTGGGATGAACTCTCTCCTGGGGGCTGTGGCACACTTGGCTCTGGCTCCCTGATGCTGCCCTGCTCTTTCCCGTCCGCACATGAAACCTGCTCGCCGGCTTCAGTGCTGGTGCCTGCGGTTGGTCTGGGGACACAGCCCAGGGCTCGGGTTCTGCTTTCCCCTCGCCTCCAAACTCCCTTTCCCACATCCACCTCTAATACGGCCAAAAAAGGAGCAGAACAGCAGCCCGCCTCCATTCCTGCAGCACTGAGCGGGACGGGGCTCCTCCCGCAGCTGCTGGTGCCTCTGGCCGGCAGAGCGGCTTCCCCGGCACCACTTGGCAGCGGGGACGGAGCTGAGCAATGCCACATCCCGAGGGCATCCTGTGCAGGGCTGTGCTGGAGGAAAGGCACGGTTTAACAACAAATTAGGCAGGGAAGATGAGCTGCTCCCTGCTCAGTCCTCCAGCACACGACAACCTGGTCCGTGTGTCCCGCTGCCTCCGGAGGCGGGATGCTCACTCCTGGGCAGTCCTGGTGCTGGGAGAAGTGCCTGGCAGACAGCAAAGCTTTACGGGTGGAAGGATGCCCCGGCTGCAGCACTGCCCTGCAGCCCCCTGTGCCGGTGTGGGATGCCGCAAGGTGTCACCCACGCTGGCCCCCGTGCCGCCCTGGGAGAAGGGATGGGAACTGCTGCCTGCGCTGGCCTGGACCCCTGCGGCGCTGTAACGTGTCGAGCTGTGGCTGGCCGTGCGTTGTGGAGGGCCAGCGCTTGCCCGCCAGTAAACAGAGCTGTGTGGTGGCTTGCCGGTGCTAGCAGCTAATTTTGGGGAGAGCCATTGGGCAGAAATTTAACCACAATCCCTCTGAGGGGCCTTCGTTCACCCTGCGGGGCTGTCCTCTGGGGCAGCCCGGGCTGATTGAATCGCGTTTTCCCTACCCTGACCAAAAGCATCCAGCAGATGCACATCATGCATCTCGCTGCTGGGTTCTCGTGGCGGAGAGGAGCTTGCTGTGAGCAGGAGCTGATGTCCCTCCCGGCTGTGCTGGAGATCGCAGGGCAGCCCCATGCCATGCCAGAGCCTCACGGCACTTTTAAAGGTGGCTCCTGCGGTTGCATGGACGGCTCTGGAGGAGCCACCCTTGGGGAACCCTTAGCAGCACATCCTGGGTGATTGGAGCTTCTGAGTACGTGGGAACCCCCCGGGGCCTGGGGACAGGCTGCCGCCACCGCAAGGGGAGCTGGCCCGTCCCCTCCCTGCCCGGGCACCCCTCCTTGGTGCCAGCCAGACCTGCCACAAGCCCGCTCATCCCGCTGGCCCAGCAGCAGCTCCTGCTGCTTTATTTTTCAGCTGGGACAGTGAGCTGGAGCAGCACGGGAGAAGTTGCGGGGTAGGGAAGGGTGGAAGCGGCAGGAGGGAGGGGGACCGGGACGGGATGGGGGCCGCCTGCCCTGGCAGCGCTGCAACGTCCCTTTGCCTTATCCCACCCTCCCCAGCACCGTCAGGAAGCAGCACCAGGATGGAGTTGCTCATTTGGTTTTTACCAAGGAGGAAACACATGGCGGTTTATTTTTCTGATAACTGTGGGTCTTTGATCTTTCTCTTTAAAACTAAACTGGTTTCTGTACTAACTCAGGAACTTTTTAAGCCAGCCTCGTGGCCCCTTGGGTCTGACTCTCAGGCGAGGAAGGCACAAGCCCAGTGGCGCAGGAGGCAGGGAGATCGTCTCGGCAGGAGCGGTGACAGAAGGACGAGGGAATAAGGACAGCCGGTGATGGGGCGAGCGTGGTGACCTGATTGGCACATGGCTTTGGTGCCGGGCTGGCTGGGGTCTCACCCCCGCACTGACCTCCTCAGCTCTGCTGCCTGCGACCGGCAGCTCCTGGGCTGGGGCGGCGCTGGGCTGGGGCTTTCAGCGGGGGGTGGCAGGGCAGGACCAGGCTCCGTGGGTTTCCTTCTTGCCGAGGAGGAAGCCAGGGGTTTGGTGGCTGCACCAGTTGGCTCAGCCGAGTCCACCCCAGCATGCAGGGCGTCATGGCCAGACACTCCCTGAAACGGCCTGGGCATCGGGATTTTGGGAATCCCGGAAAGCATGGGCTCGAAGACCAGGGGAGCGCGGCCATCGAGCCCCCGTGCAGAGCACAGATTGCCCCTGTTGAGTCACGCCTCGCTGCAAGTCACTTCTGTCTCATGCAAGAGGCACCTTTCCCCGCACCGACCCAAAAAAGTCTCTTCCCAAGTCCCAGCCAGCCCCAGAGGTCTGCTAACAGCAGAAACAGAATGATTAGGAGATGACCAGGCCGAGGTGGACCTTGGGACCAAGCATCTTTCCAGGGCATATTTTGGATCAAACAGCAAAACCACGTGCTGCCAAAATCGCACTTAATCCCCCTAACGAGAACCATCTCTCTGGAGAGGGTGCCAAGCCGCGCTTCTGCTGCTGGTCACAGCTGGGGCAGGGTAAATATTTGGATAATATTAATTCATGTGGTGAGAGCAAAACTCCTGCTTATTTCTCTAATCTTCTGCTAATAATTCTGCTAATAATTCGGTGTGTTTTGAAAGCCGAGCCCAGTGCCGTGGGCCAGCGGCAGAGCTTTTATTGCTGGCTCTGGCCCAGCACAGCGAAGTTGTGGTCCCCACGCCGCTGCCGGGGGGATGGTGACGGGCGGGCAGCGCGTGCCGGCGTCGAGCGGGGCACGCGGGAGGAGGCTGTCCCGTTGCAAAGAGCTTTACGGTGCAGCAGTGCTGCAGGAAGAGGTGTGCTGGGGGGGGGTGAGACCTCCAGCCGTGGGCATGGCTGGGCTCTCCAGTCCTGCTGCTCTCCTCCGCTGGCTGGTGACAAACGTCTCTTTCCTGGTGGGCACTGGGAAAGGACCGGGCGTCTGGGGGCTGGCGGGGTGATTTGATGGCTGCTGTCAGGCGCTGGGCAGCTCAGGGCAGCACAGGGGAGGGGGCTGGGGGCTGAGGGTTTCCATCCCAGTGCCTGCAGCCACCGAGGCTCGTGGGGGATGAGGGGGGGACTGTCTCCTGGGGGACGTGGAGCGTGTCCCCTGCAGATGAAGGGCCCAGCTTGGACTCGGTGGGTGCTGCCAGGCTCCCTGGTGTGGTGCACCGGTCCTGCACTGGGAGGGGAGCGGGTGTCGGGGTGGGGGGAGAGCCCCCTGCCCTCGCTGAGCTTGGCTGAGCACCGTGGTACCGGGCAGCCCTGCCAGCACTGACACCGCGGCTGGGATTTGGCGCTTACCGGGACGTCCTGCCGGCACAGCCCAGCTAGGGGAGCCTGGGGACCGCAGCAGGGTGGGGACCCGGCTGGTGGCTGCTCCAGCCCCCACCTCTGCCACCCCTTGAAAGAGGGATAGCAGGAGGGGAGGGAAAGAGCCGGAAAGCAGGTACGGTCTGGGGAGGGCTGGCAGGAGCCGTGCGGGCGCAGAGGGCTGTTTGCTCTGCCCTAGGCCGTGCCAGCGCCGGGGTCCCGCAGGGAGGGATGCTCCCCAAGGCCCTGCGGCCCCCCTGGCTGCAGCAGCTGGGAAGCAGATCCTGGAGCATCACGCCCAGGGCGGCCGGGCCAGGCAGGCGTGGTTGCTGGCACGCAGCTCGCTGGTGGTGCTGCTCTGTGCTGCTTCATGCGACGACGTGATGCGGCTCCTTAACCGCCCCGTGGCCCCTGCCGGAGCAGGCAGGAACCCAGGCAGCCCCGCTGCCCACCGTGGCACGGAGCACACCGCAGAGCAGAGCAGTAATACTCTGCTCTTCCCCCACAGTTTTAATTCATAATCCATTAATTTGACATTGCCCCCCACCCCAGCTGCTCCCCATGCCAGACGCTGACCCAGATAGGGAAACTGAGGCACGGGCCTGCATGCGAGGGAGAAATGGCTGTGGCGGAGCCACGAGGGCTCTGAGCAGCATCTCTCCCTTGGACTGATCTCACCCCAGACTCCTGCAGGGCCGTGCTGCCCTGGTAGCCGGCACCGTCCCTCTGCCAGGCCGGTCTTTGCTGGCATCTTGCTGAGTTGTGCTTGGCAGGGTTTGACTGGGAGAGGTCTGAGCATCCTCCTCTTGGGCAACATGGGTGGTCGCTGGGGGTGCTGAGCACCCTGTATGGATCCCGTTTGGGTCCCCAGCACCCATGGTGCAGGGTCTTTTAAATACTGACTGCATCCTGTGGCCTGGCAGCATGGGGGGATATCACCAAACCCCTGCTTGGAGGCTCCGCAGGGGCTCGGGTACCATCCTGGAGTGGGAATGGGTGCTGTGCTCCAGCCTGGCTCTGCTGGGTGCTCTGTACGGGCTGGGAGCAGGGCCCCCCTTTGAAAGACCAGGTTTTCCTGCCCTGGTCCTGCCTCGGTCATGTTTGGGGTCTGCGTGGTCCCTTTGCCATTCCCCGTGGGACACGCGTTGCCCCAGCCGTGTCCCCAGAGGAGTGTCCATCCCACTGCTGTCCCCCTCTTTGCCCCTCCGGGCTGTTCCCTTCTCCCGGCATTCATTACCTGCAACAACAGCACCAGTCCTCAGCGCCCCGCAGTCCTGGCATTGCTGGACTGCTCTCCCCCCGCCCCGCAGGGGCTCTGCAGCCCCCAGCAGCCCCCCAGCCTTCCCTTCCGACCACGGCCGGGCCCTTCCCGTGGGCTCCCCAAGCAGAGCAGGGAGGGAGGTGGCGAGCGGCCTTTGGCCGGCCGGACCCTGTGGTGGCAGGAGGTGGGATGGACGGAGGGGGAAGGGAGGCAGTGGTATGTGAGGAATGTGCCCGGAGCAGATAACCCCTTCCCGCTGGGTGCTGGGTGCTGTGCCGAGCCCACCTCCCACGGACCTGGCTGGGGGCTGCTTTCGGGCAGCGAAATGGAGGATGTCGGGGAGAGCCATCGCCCCGGGAGCTGGGCTGGGGAGGGCCCTGCCAGAGGAGGAGGGCAGGCCTGGGGGGGCACCCGTCCCTATGGCCCCCCCGGGACTGACGGCAGTGGGGGGATGCTGGGTGCTGGGCTCGGCACCTCTCCCTGTGCCCGGGGCGCAAAGGGGACAAGGCCGCAAGCAGGTTGGGGGGTTTGGGGGCCGAGGGAGCAGGCAGGAGCCCTGCCTGCAGTCCGGGGGGCCAGCCCTGGGGAAGGGGTGCAGTGAGCGCTGCCTGCGCCTGTGACTTCCCAGGGGACTCCCTGGAGCCTGAGTCTCACCTGTCCCCGTGTCTGACCCTGCGACCGCCTTATCTCACTGTTGCCAAACTGTGTGGCAGTCAGGGAAACTGAGGCACGGGACCGGAGGTGCCAGGAGTTGTGTGTCCCTGCCTCTGCTCTGCCTGCCCCCCGCCCTCCTGACGCTCCTGCCTGCTGCCCTGCTCCTAGGTACCACCCCAGCTGCCAAGATGTCCAGCAAACGTGCCAAAGCCAAGACCACCAAGAAGCGCCCGCAGCGCGCCACCTCCAACGTCTTCGCCATGTTCGACCAGTCGCAGATCCAGGAGTTCAAGGAAGCCTTCAACATGATCGACCAGAACCGCGATGGCTTCATTGACAAGGAGGATCTGCATGACATGCTGGCTTCCCTCGGTGAGGAGATCCCTCTCTTGTCCCTCCACGTGTCCCTCAGCCCCTCTGCCCTCAACACCTCCTCGGCAAGTGGGGATTGCCGCTGAGGGCCTCATGCCCCTGGTTGAAGACCGGCTCTGGTGGGATGCCATTGAGGCACAGCCCTCCCGCTTTGGCCCAGCCTGATGCTGGCTGCAAAATCTGGGCGGGGGGATTTCTCTACTGGCACCAGTTGCCTGTAGAAGGTGGGTTTGTGGAGGCACCCAAGGGCAGCAGCTTGGTGTGTTGCTCTTACAACCGTGCACACTAGAAGGGAAGAGACCCTTGGGGTAGGAGCAACCACCAGCCACAGCCATTGAGTATTTGAGTGGTCTCACCTCAGAATATCGCCTGGGGTCATTCCCTGCGGGACAAAGCCCTGCCATTGCTCTCAGCCTGGGTGACAGAAGAGGCCGGTCCCTGTGCCGACATGATACCTCAGCTAGTTGAGACTTGCAAGTCTGGCCGCACTTCCCACCCAGAGCCCGTTCTCCTTCACTGCAGGCCATGGCTCCCACCTCCCGCTCCCTGTGGGACCTCCACGGTGCCTCGGGAGGTCTGTCAATGATTGACCTGGCAGCCAAACCTGTTCTGGAGGTCCTGCCTGGCTGGGGGGAGGACCTGCCTCCTCCCCATGACTGTAGGTCTAGGAGCAGAGAGGGGCCAGGCGCTGGGGGCACACGGACCTCAGCAGAGGAGGTTAGACCATCCCTGGTGCACCCGTGCAGGAGCAGTGCCAGGGAGCACAAGGGTCCCGTGGGGACATCGCTGCCCCTCTCCTCGGGTGGTGCTGGGCGTCAGCTGCCAGGGGAACGGGGCAAAGCCGCGGGTTCAGTTCCCAGGAACCACCAGGTGAATTCCTGCACCTCCCTCGAGGCTGAACCTGCCAGAGCTTGGTTACAGGTGGCCTCCGGCACGGATTAAAGCGCGGGGAGAGATGCTGAGGGGGGAGCACTGGGCACCGCGGAGACACCCTTCCCTTGTTTGTGGGGTGGGTGAACGTGGGCCAGCAAATTCATTTGCAGCGACAAACCCTGGCCGGCTGGGTGCATGGGCTGCCCTCGGGGATGGGTGCTGGAGGGACGCAGGGCCCTGTACCCACACCCCTGCCTGTGTCCGGCAGGGAAGAACCCCACCGACGAGTACCTGGAGGGCATGATGAGCGAGGCGCCGGGGCCCATCAACTTCACCATGTTCCTCACCATGTTTGGGGAGAAGCTGAACGGCACCGACCCGGAGGACGTCATCCGCAACGCCTTCGCCTGCTTCGATGAGGAGGCGTCAGGTACGGGCACTGCCTGCACGGCCCCATGCTGCCGGCCTGGGCGCTTTGCCCCTCGGACACACAGCCAGGATGAGGGCTGCGGCCAAGTCCTTGGGGACAGTCCCCGAGCAGCTCCGGAGTGGGAGAGCTGGGCAGGGGTGTCTTCAGGAGCGGTGGGGAAGGTCCTGCCGCTCAGCCCTCCCACAGTGTCCCCCACTAACGCCACCCCCTGCCATCCCTGCAGGCTTCATTCACGAGGACCATCTGCGTGAGCTGCTGACCACCATGGGAGACAGGTTCACCGACGAGGAGGTGGATGAGATGTACCGGGAGGCGCCCATCGACAAGAAGGGCAACTTCAACTATGTGGAGTTCACCCGCATCCTGAAGCACGGGGCCAAGGACAAGGACGATTAGAGCCCGGGGTCACTGGCCCCTTCTGCCTCCTCCTGCGCACGCCCCCCGCCCCTCGGCCCCCTTGCTGCCCCACAGCAGGCTCCCCCCATGGAAAACACTTCCCAGGACCAGCACCCTGCATCGGGTCACGCTCGGAGGGGAAGCGCTCCCGTCACTGCGTCGCTGTGTGCCCATCCATCAGCCCCAGACCTCCCCTCCCACCCATTGCCTCTCCCACCCACAGGCTCGCCCCGCTGGGACCCCCAGCCTGGCTGTGACCCCCCCCAGGCAGCCGTTGACCACCTTGAAGCCACCATGCCGCTGGTCCCTGTGGCTGGGGTGGGCATCCCGGGCGAGCGCTGGCCTGCGGGGATTTTGGCTGGCTTGAGTCCAAGCAATCCCCATCTTGGGGCCGTAGCACGGAGAGAAATCATCTCTCCCCTCTCCTCCTGCACTCCCCTCCTTCATGAAAGAAAACCCGCTTTGTTTCCTCCCTGGCTGTTTTATGGCTTTAGAGCCTGTGATGTGAGGGATTCGGGAAGCCGAAGTGGCGTATAAAACCTGATGGGTGTGATACGGAGACGTGCTGTGTGTGGCTCCCTGCGGACTGGCACCGAGCTGTGCCGTGCCGTGCCGTGCCGCGCTGCCTGGTGGGTTTGGGCACCACATCTCCCCACCTTGCTGCCGTTGCTGGCTGCGGCCCCTTCCAGCGGGGCAGCCTGTTTTCGAAGCCAAATCGCTCCCAACCTGCGTAAAATCAGCTTGAGCATCATTGTCCACCTGTGCTGATGGGGTGAGGGCTGCACTGCTCTGCCCCCATGGTGGGGGGCTGGCATAACTCTGGCAAGCTGCTGGGCACACCCCCCCATCAGCTGGTTTGGGGTCCCAGGGGCTTGGTCACCCTTTTGCGTCACCCTGAGCGGGCAGGGGTGGGGGGGAAGAGACAGGGAGGGCAAGAAATGGGGAGAGGGGGTTGTCCCCTCGGTTTGGTTATTTATCACCACCCTGGCAAGGGTGTGGGAGAGTGGGGGGCTCCCACCTTGCAAAGCTGCTGTCTTAAGTGCTGCTTGAAGTCAGCCCTTCTCCCTGCCCTGGAAGGGTTTCCCTCATTTCTTTATTTAAAATGGGGGAAAATGTGACAATGAACCCACAGAACCTGGCAAGGGCACGGCGCGTGCCGGAGATGCTCCCAGCACCCTGGGAAAGCTTGGACGGGGTCTGTGGGAGCTCCGTGAGCACGTGCTGGTGGGATCCGAGAGGTCAGCAGCCCCATCCGTGCTCAGAGACCTGCCAGGCCCAGGAGATGCTCTCACCTGGGAGATGACCCACGGTTTAACAGCTCCTCCTTGGTCTCGGTGATTCTATTTCCCAGGCTCCGCCAACACAAGGAGAGATGAACTAAATTATCAGAGGGACAGATGTGAAAGGCTGAAAACGTGCTCTCCCGGGGAGCTCCCCAGGGTCATGGCTCGTGCTCTGCAGCAACAGCCCCAAGCCAGCCCATCTCCAGGCTTGCAGATGCCAAGCTCCTTCCCTAATTCCCTGCTCTACCAGGGAAAAAACTAAAGTTCTCCCACTTCCAGAGCAAAGTCCGAGACCTGAAGGCTGCCGGATGGCAGGATGCTTTTTAAAACCCCCTTTGCTGGGACGCACACCAAAGTGAACGTCCCACAGACGTCACTTTGGGGCAGACGGGTTGATGCTGGAGATAAACCGAGTGGTGAGGGAAAGGGCCTCTGGCTTCTGCAAGGTCTCTTCAAACTGTCTTGTGGAGGCAGCTGCATCCAGGAGCGATGTTCAGCCCCACTGTCCCCCAAAGGATCCGCTTCTGTGACCAGCACGGGTTCTTGCAGTGTTGGGAGAGGGATGGACTTGGTGGACGGCCACCACCAGCCGCAGGCACTGCTGGCCCCGGGCAGAGAGCTGCCAGATGCTCCAGCGTGGGGCTTTCAGAAGCGCTGTCTCAAGCAGCTACTAAAGCTGCTGTGCCTGAGCTGGCCCCTGCGCCGGCATGGCCGTGGTTACACTGCAGGACTCTGGGGAGAGGGCATCCTGCAACCCTGATGCCAGCAAAGCAGAGGAACCCTGTTAGTGGACACTGGGGTACTTACGGGAAGAGTAAATGTGGCCCTTGCGGAAGGGAGTCCTGCCTCCCCCACCTCCTGGGGCTCGTCGCAGGTGGATCAAGAATTTATTTGGGTGGCAAAGATGGGGCTGTCTTGCAGGACTTCAGAGGCTGAGTGGAAAGCACCGAAATGCAGGTGCAGTCGTAGGTGGGTTGATGGAAAGTGAAGCACGTGGGGAAGATCAATCCTGAGTTCACAGGTGAGACAGCAGGCTCCAAGTGCCCCAAGACAGCCCCAAGGAAGGTCAGAGCTCAGCAGCTGTCAAAATCCAGAAAAAAAGGAGCAAGAAAATCACATGCTAGGAATTACTAGGAAAAGAAAGGAGATTAAAAGGGAGATCACTGTTTGGCCAGTGCCTAGGCCCTTTTATCACCCACACCTCGAATATAAAAAAGAGGTAGAGCCAAAGTGGAAGCGTCCTGAGCAGGGCAGCCGGGAGGTTTGGCAGCACGGACCAGTCCCACCCCAGCCAGGAGCCCAGGAGACATGCCAGTTCCTCCAGCAATGCTCAGAGCACTTTTTACACTTCATTATTTTTTCTCAGTCCTGGTACTAACTGAGCCCCCTCCCCTGGTTTTGCTGGGCTGTTGGCTTCCCGGCTTTCCCAGCAGTGCAGAGGCGGGAGGGCAGCCTGTCCGATCACATTGGCTCACATCGTCCATCAGCTGATGCTCTTGGGAGGCCCCTGGTGCCACCAACAGAAGCAGATGGGGCAGCTCTGTGCTGTGCATTCCCCAAAACCACTTCATCCACTTTGGTCAACCCCTTCATCCAAAGAGGGAGGAAGAAACATCAGCAAACCCCCAAAGTGTTTGCGCCCGTGTGAACCTCATGAAGTTCAGCAAGGCCAAGTGTAAGGTCCTGCACCTGGGTCGGGGCAACCCCCAGTAGCAGCACAGACCGGGGGACAGGTGGGTTGAGAGCAGCCCTGCGGAGAAGGACTTGGGGACACTGGTGGGTGACAAATTGGACGTGAGCCGGCAACGTGCGCTGGCAGCCCAGAAAGTCAACCATGTCCTGGGTGGCACAAGAACCATGGCCAGCAGGTCGACCTGACCTGACTCCATCGTTTCAAAGGTATTAAATTGCACCAAAATAAAACTAGGCATTTAATTTCAGAAGTGTTTGCTTGGGGCAGGGGGCACCAAGTTAAGAAAATAACCATCCTTTTGGGTCAATCTAAAAGAGCTGCTCACAGTGGAAAGATGTTTCCTGATGTTCAGAAGACCCTCCTGTGTTCCTGCTGGCCCTGTCCCTGGGCATCACTAAGAAGAACCTGGCTCCATCCTCTCCGCACCCTCCCTCCAGGTATTTACACGCACTGATGAGATCCCCTGAGCCCGCTCTGCTCCAGGCTGAACAGTCCCAGCTCCCTCAGCCTCTCCTCTTGGCAGAGATGCTCCAGTCCCTTCATCACCTCCACGGCCCTTCGCTGGGCTCTCTCCAGTACGTCCCTGTCTCTTGTACTGGGGAGCCCAGTGCTGGCCCCAGCACTCCAGGGGTGGCCCCACCGGTGCTGAGGGGAAGGACTCTCTCCTGCTGGCCATGCTTGGCCTAAGGCAGCCCAGGACCACCGGCACTCTTTGCTGCAAGAGCAGATGGTTGGCTCACGGTCAACTCGTGTGCCCACCAGGACCCCCGGGACCTTTCTCACCGAGCTTTAGCTTCCCAGCTGGGTGGCCCCAGCACATCGTGGTGAATGAGGCCGACCCTCCCCAGGGGCAGAACTTTGCACTTCTCCTCATTGAACTTCATGAGGTTCCCGTTGGCCCATTTCTTCAGCTCTTGGTCCTGCTCTTACACGCAGCCTGGCTGGTGGCCCAGGAGCAGCCCTGGGTGCTCTGGGTGGCAGCTCCTGGTGTGTCAGCTCCTCCCATGGGAATTATTCCTTCCTTTAGCCGGAACAAGAGCTGTCCATGCAGCCCAGGGAGCCTTCCTCCAAACCATGACCCAAAAGTGTCATTCTCCAGCACTGTGAGCTCCATTCTGATGCCTCCAGAGCACCACGGCTCCTCTTTCCATGTCCGGTGACGCAGCTGGGGGAGTATCAGAGAGACAAGGGATACGGCAGTACCCACTGAGAGAGAGGGTCTGCCCGGCCCTGTGGTCTCCAGGAAGGGCAACAGGAATGGCAGAGCTGCCCCACGGGAAGGGGCAGGAGGAGATGGAGGGGCCGTGGAGCCCAAGCACGGGGTTCCAGTGTGGAGCCGGGCAGCGCCCCGCGGTGCTGGGGGTGGTGAAGCAGATCATGCCGCAGCTGACTTGGGCTGAGCCCTGCACCGTGGCACGAACAGTCGGGCACTGGGTGTTTTTGCAGCTTTGCTTGTTCCCGTGAGTGCCCGGCCGGCACACACCAGCCCTTACTGGCACTCTAACGCGACGTCGGTCCCTTGCCGCGCAGGCGGTGGTTGCTTTGAAACCCGCCTTTAAGGCTCTGCAGGAGATGGTGCAGGAGCACACCAGCCCGGGGTTCCGCTCCATCCCTCAGCAGGGGAAGGATGAACCCAACTAATTCCCCTCCTGATTAACACCACCGCGACTCCAGCCCGAGGCCATCGCGCCTTGGGTTGTGCCGAGCAAAGGCGGGCTGTTAACCAGTAAACCAGCCCTGTCAACACCGCTCCGGGACCAGTCCTACTGGGGGAGCCGGGTGGCCCTGAGCAGGGAGTGGGACCCCAGAGCTGGAGAGCCAGGGCCGGGCCCCCAGCACAGGGCTGCAGCCAACAGCCCGCGCCGCCGGCCACAAATCCAACTTTCCTCCCCAAAAATCCAGATTCACTATGAGAGGGTGGGCAAAGGGTGGAATCCTGCCGGGGACTGCTCAACGCCCTCCAAGGCTGTCCCGGGTTTGCAGCATCCCCCTTCGGGCTCTTGCTGGCTGATTGTTTTTCAAATGGCTGAAGTTTAATAGCATTATCATGTCAATGGGTCAATGGGCCTGGCCAGACTCTGCAGGGCTGGACAAGCCGCAGTGAGAGCAGCCGGGGAGATGCCCCAGAGCCCCAGCCCTGGCCCCTCGCCCCACAAGGCTCCGAATTCCCCGTCAGCTGGGAGGGAGCCCCCCGGCTCCTGCTCCGGCCTGGGTTTGCCCAGGGATTTTGGCTCCCCAGATGCTGCACTCGGGCACCCAGCGGGATTTTTCCAAAGCTGCTTCTGCATTGCCGGTACCTGCAGCCCAGGGAGCGCGGGAGGGCTCGTGGCCCAGGGACCGTTTCCTGGTTGCGCCAATTAGGCAGGAGATTCATACAGCTTGTTTCAAAGGAGGGGAGCAAAAGCAGACTGCTGGAAAGGACGGTCCTGCCCGGGCATGGTGGCTGACACGGAACCGGGGGGTGGCCGGGGGGGCTGTGCGGTGTCACCCACTGGGAACAGGCTGGACGCGTGGGCAGGGAGCGGAGCGGGCAGGAGGGAGCCTTGTGTGCGAGGGCTGGGGCAGGGGATGCACCGTGCACTGGTACGAACGTGCAGCGGACAGGATTTGCACCCAGGGCTGGCCCCACACCTCGCCTGTGGTTCACCAGCCCACGCTGCATTTGCATTAATGGAGCAATAGCAATTTGGGGGTAAGGTTTCACTCAGGCCGTTGGAGATTTAGCAGCAATTAAACAAATGCTTTAAGGAATTCTTCTTTTTTGTGATTTAATCCTTTATTGCACCACGCAATCTGCTTTGCACAGACCAAAAACCTACCCTAAAATAAGTTTTTTTGCAGCCTTTCTCAATACCTGAACAAATACCCACCTTTTTTTCCCTGCAACCAGAAAAGAGGGGAGGGAGAGGAGCTGCAGCACAGCCTGCAAAGGTGGCGGAGCCTGGGAGGGGAGAGCTGCTGCACCCGGGTGCCATCAAACACCCGCTGCAAACAAGCTCTGCGTGGAGAAAGGCAGTGCAGGACCTGGTGACCCTCGGGGCTGCTGCGCCCCACGAACACACAGGTCCCTGGGGGATGCACGCACGCGTGCTGTGCCTGCCTTGGCAAGGATGAGCGTGGACGTCCCCAAGAAGGGGGGGATAACACCCCAAAGAGGACATCCCCAAGAGGGGAGGGTCTCTCTGCTGGCACCCCTCTGGGCTGGCTGCTGGATGGGGGGATCATCTTGGCTTCCCGCAACAGCACCTTCTCCATCGCATGAGCTGGAAGGGATCAGCCTGTGTTTCTCATCATGTCACTGTACAGCCCCGAGGGTGCCCGACCCACAGGATGGGGCACCACTGCCTGGAGCAGCTCTTCTCTCTGTGGTTCCCACCGATGCGGGGTGGATGCATCCCCTTCTGGGCTCGGCGCTGCTCGCCTGCCTGTCCTGAGCATCTGGCAGAGGGTGAAGGTGTGACCCAGCGCCACATCACGGAAAGGCACGGAGCACGGAGTGGGGAAATCCTGCGGGAGCTACATCCTGGACCAGCAGCGTGCTTGCACATAAATGGAGCGATTTGGTCTCCAAAGCCCAAAAGGTCACCTTGGGCTCTGCCGTTGCCGTGGAGAGGTGCAGGGAGAGCAGCGGCAGGCAGAAAGGCCTCTGAAGCCCTCACCCCGGCCACCGTCAACGGGCACGGCAAGGTCCCGCCTGGTGTCTCCTCCATCACCAACCACCCTTGCTTTGAAACCTTCCTCTTTCATGGGAGCAGCAACGTGCTGAGCTTCTGATTTCCCGTTCAGTAAGTCCCAAAGCCACCAAGCGAAGCACCGGTGGTGCCTCAGGGTGGTCTGGGGTCCCTGGGGCTGTCACCCACCCCAGCAGCTCCTGTCCCCAGGCCTGGCCCTACAACCGGTGCCTGCCTGTTCCCTGCCCGCAGATGCTGGGAACCCCTCGGTGCTCAGTCACAGGATTCAGCCTTAACACAGCTGGGGGAAGGACCTGGTGTGGTGCCTTGTGGGGGTGCTCCTGGGTGGGGGGGAGTCCCTGGGTGGGAATCCCTGTGTGGGTGCCCCTGAGCGGGTGTCCCTCTGCAAATGTCCCTGTGTGGGTGTCCCCAGGTAGGTGCCCCTGAGTGGGTGCCCGTGGGTGGGTGTCCCCAGGCAGGTGCCCCTGAGTGGGTGTCCCTGGGTGGATGTCCCTGGGTGGGTGCCTGTGGGTGGGTGTCCCCAGGCGGGTGCCCCTGTGTGGGTGCCCCTGAGTGGGTGTCCCTGGGTGGGTGCCCGTGGGTGGGAGTCCCAGGGCGGGTGCCTGTGGGTGACAGTCCCTAGGTGGGTGCCCCTGAGTGGGTGTCCCTCTGCAAGCGTCCCCGGGCGGGTGCCCCTCTTGGGGTGCCGGGGTGCAGCTCCACGCGGGAGTGGGGGGGGGTGTTACCGTGGCATTTCTGCAGCCCGGCGCGGCCCGCGGGGCTCCCTCCCGCCGGGCACCGTGTCCGGGAGCGGGGGCAGAGCCCCATCCCCGCCGCGGGGCCGCTCGGGCCGGGGGTGCCGCCGCCGCCAGGTACCGGCCCGGGGCTCGGCGGGGCGGGGGCTCGGGTGCCCGCTGCCCGGTGCCGCGGCGGTGACAGCCGGGGGCGGGCGGGCCGGGGCCGGGGGCGGGGGCCCGGCCGAGTTCCTGCCTCCTCGGGAACAAAGGGAACTCTGTCTCGGCATCTGTCACCGCCGCCCACCCAAAACTTTTCGCTGCGCCTCGGCCGCCCGCCCCGCCGCCGCGGGAGGGTCCCGCCGCACCCCCGGCACCAGCGGCGGCGCGACCCCGGCGCGGCCCATGCAAGGGCCGAGGCGGCGGCGGCGGCGGCCCGGGGGTAAGAGCGCAGCCGGGGCGGGCGGCAAACATGGAGTCCCGGCCGGGCTGCGGGCTGCGGGCGCGGCGGGCCGGGCCGGGCCGGGGAGCGCGGGGCGGAGCGGAGCGCGGCCCCGCCGCCTTTGTGCGGGCCGGGCCGGGCCGGGCCGGCAGCCGCCCCCGGCGTGAAAAGTTTGTGGGAGTCGCGGGTGGGCGCGCTCGGGTGGGTTTTGTTCCCTTTCCGCGGCGTTTCTAACTTGGCCGATGTTGGTCGGTCGGTCGGGGCTATTTTGGGGCCGGTTTCTGCCGTTTGCGGCGGAGCGGCCCGTGGGGCCGCGGACGAGTTTCCAGCTTCTCTTTCTTTCTCCTTCGCCTCCCCGGGCGGCGGGGGGGGGGGGGGCAGGGCTCGCCGCTTCCCCCGGCTTTGTGTCCGCGGCGGGCAGCGGCCCCGGCGCCGCGCTACCTGTTGCGGCCGGAGGGGGGGCGGCGGGGCCCGGACCGGAGCGGACCGGAGCGGCCCGGCCTCACCGCTCGGCCGAGCCCCGGCCCGTGACAGCGGCGCGGAGAAGCCGCCCCCGCCGCCCCCCGCAGCACAATGACCCCGCGTGGTTCCTTCTCCTCGAAGCGACTCCGACTTTCCAGCCCCGGCCTTTTGCTCCTGCTGAGATTTGGGTTTTTTATTTTCTTTTTTTTTTCCCCAAAAACGCTCGATTGTTTTCTCGCCCTCTGCGAGTGGCTCCCCCCGAACCCCGCTTCCCGCCTGTGCGGTCCCCGCAGCCCTCCGCGGGCTGCGTTGAGGCAAACCGAAGTGCCGTGGGGTGGGTGGGCTGTGGTCCCCGCCGGTGCCTGTAGCTTCTCCTCCCCCCGGGGGGGGTCTCTGCCTCCGGATTATCCCCCCCCCCGGGCCGGGTGAGGAGGGGGTGAGCCGCCCTCCACCTCCGAGGCGGTGGGGGGGGTCCGTGGCTGCGTCCCCCCACGCTCCCCTGGCGCACCGCCGCCTGATGCCCACTCTTTGGTTTCCACCTTGCCAGGCTTTAACCAGGAGAGATCTGCGGGCAGCTCCACCATGTCGGATAGCGACCTCGGGGAGGACGACAGCGCCACATCCCCGGACCCCTTGCAGTCCAACAAGAGGAAGAGAAGGGGCAATCTCCCCAAGGAGTCCGTGAAGATCCTCCGGGACTGGCTGTACGAGCACCGCTTCAATGCCTACCCCTCCGAGCAGGAGAAGCTCAGCCTCTCAGGGCAGACCAGCCTCTCCGTGCTGCAGGTAGGAGCCAGTCCCCCATCGCTGGGGACGCTGCTGGGTCCTCTGCCACCGTGCTTGGGATGGGCCGGACCGGGAGAACCCCACCAAAGATCCCAGAGGACTCGGCACGCTGGAACCACTTGCCTCTGAAGGGGAGGGAGCGGCGGGGAAGCAAAGCCACCTGCATGTGGACGGCCCCTTTCTGGCAGAGATCCGAGCCCCAGGGACCAGTTTTATGGCAGTGCTGGAGCAGAGCTTTTTGGCTGGCCAGAAGATGGAGGGAGTCAGATGGGGACAAACTAAGCTATACCCTGTTAGTAAAAGCTGCCACAGGTGGGGGGATTTTGGGGGGGGTGGGGGGTGCTGCTTTATCCCATTCCCCTGGGCACCCCCAGCAGAGGGGCCAGGGCTGCCACCCCCCTGCCTGCAGAGCTGGGCAAGGCACAACCATCGTAAGAGAGAGCAGAGGGGCTGGGCTGGCTTTGGCCCCAGGTGGGCCAGCAGCAGGAGGTACTGGCTGGCCCACCTGGCCCCAGTTATACCAGTTGCATTAAGGGAGCCCAGTGCAGCTGAGGACTCCTGTGCTGGAGCCCCCCCCTCCCCCTGCTCCTGGCTGATGTTCTCCTTGTGGTGCTGTGATGGGTGCCTGGCCAGGAGCCCTGGCCAGCAGTGGGGGTGAGCAGTGTTTTTCCTTCCACCTGTGGCTTTCACCCTGCCTGCAGTTAGGGGGAACCTGCCTGCAGCTGCCTGTCCCTCTGACCCATGTGAAGGCCAGCAGCCTGCAGGCAGGGGGACTCCTGTGTGCCCAGGACCTGTCCCCCCTCTCCCAGCCTGGCAGGGTGGGAGATGAACGGGGGCTTCACTCTGTTCTCTGGTTCTGGGGGCACAGCAGGGTGGGAAACAGCTCTTGGGGGGGGGAGCAGGCGAGGGCCAGGGGGTTTGCAGCTGAGCTCCCCTCCCTGGGGCTTCCTCTGCGCCTCTGGCTCCTTTCCCTGCGGCTCAGCGTGGTCCTGGCCAGCTGTCCCAGCCGCAGCCCAGACGCTGGTGGGTGGGCAGTGGATGTCTGGTTTCCCTCTTCCTGGTCATCAAGGCAAACTTTCTTTTTCATTTTAATGTATTTCTTTAAGTGTTGGCTGTGTAACAGATTTGTGTCTGGGCAGCTGCTCTGAGGGGAGGCTGGTGGTCCTGGGAGGGCTTGAGTCGGAGTGGTGGGGGAGCAGCGATGGGTTTGGGGCCGTGGCAGTCTGGGCTCCTCCTGGCCTGGGGTTGGTACGGCGGTGCCTGGCGCGCAGGGCTTTACCCCAGGGCTCCCAGCTCTCCCTGCCCTGAGCTCTTTGGGTGTTGGCAGGCCCGTGGGCTTGCATCGAGGTGTGACCTTGCTGTGCATCGGCTGTTGTCTGCCCCATGGGACCCCCTGCAGCTGCTGGAGTCTGCCTGTACCCCACGGGCAGGGGGTCCCAGCCTGGTGGCGTTTCCCAGGGCCAGCTGAGGGCTGTCACTGGGATTTCTGTCAGTCTGAGGGGATGCACAGGACACCATGGGGGCTGCTCCATCTGAGGAGCAGAAGCATATTGGGGTGGAGGTGTGGGACACCCTGTGGCAAGGCTGGAGCGGCTGCAGGGTTCGATGCGTGAGGGCCAGTCCGACCCCTCCAGCGCAGGGCTGTGCTGCAGCCACCGGCCGGCTGCCCCCGGGGTTGGTTGGTTGTGCATCCCCCTGCCCAGTCCAGTGGCCGGGGGAGCTGGAGCCCGGCGCCAGGGAGCAGGAGTGCAGCAACCCCGGGTCTCCAGGGAGACTGGGAAGCCACGTGTCTCCCTTGCAGAAAGTTGGGAGGTAAGGAAGTGGTGCCTGCTCCTGGTGAGAATTCCTGGACAATGGCACATTTCCAAGCCCGTGCCCTCCTGTGGGGATGGGCTTTTCCTCCCTGCAGAGGGGAAGCTGCTCTCACAGTGGTGGTGGGGACAGACCAAGCCCAAAGTGACGGTCCAGTGTGGGGCCAAGTGATGGCCGTGTTTTGGAAAAAATAAGCGGCTCGTTCAAAACCAAGACACATCCCAGCTCCCTGGGTGGGCAATGCTGTACGGTGTCCTGCAGTGTCACCAGTGGTTGTGTGTGCCTCTCTCCGCTGTGTTCTCCAGAGGGGAGATGCTGGAAGGAGCATGGTGGGGGAGACCGGCAGGATTTTGGGGGCTTCTCAGTGCTGCAGAGTTGGTTGAGCTTGTTGTTGGGAGCCTAACCCTTTGGTTGGGGATTTACAGCAGTTGATGGCCACGGGATTGCGAGATCACGACAAAGGGACCTGGCTAAGGCTTGCAAGGGAGGGTGTTTGGAAGGGAAAAGGGGGTGAGACTGGTATATTTGAGGGTGTTAAATGCCAAATATTGTCTTAAAGACAAAAAAAGGACAACTGAGATCTTGCTGTGATCGAAGTTGTGCTAAGTTTTCTCTCCCTGGGGGAAATATTTTACATAGCTGTTGATTTGGGAAAGATCAGTCATTTTTTTCCTCCTGATTTATTCTCTTCTAATTTTTTTCTAGGAAGAAGGCAGTTATTTTATTGTAGCATTTTATATAAAGATGCTGAAACAATACATGGCCAAGACTGAATACATGGCTGCTGTGTTTCTGAAGGGCTTCCCGAGGTGTAGCTGCAGAGCTCTGCCTCTTTGGTGTGCAGATATTTGGAAGAGCCTTTAAAATTGGCTGTAGCCTCGCTCGTTGGCAGGAGGCACGGGAAGGTGTCGTACTGCTGCAATGCCTGCTCCCCGTTAAGGGCTAGGGGGCTGCAGCTCTGTGAGCTCGTGGGTTTTAGGGTTTTCCATCCATGCTGCTGTCCTGCTGTCTGTCTGCTCCAGCAGTGCTCCCGGCCAGGGTGGCAGCATGCTGGCACCAGCAGCGGTGTGTGAAGTGTGGCGGGGCATGCCGACCTCCGGGGTGGGTTGTCTGGAGAAGGGAAAACTCCCTCCCCCAGACCGGGCACCTGCTGGAGGCCATTAGTCTGGAGGAGAGAAGCCTGAGAGGGGATCTGATCAACGCTTATCAATATCTAAAGGGTGGGTGTCTAGAGGAAGGGGCCAGACTCTTCTCAGTGGTGCCCAGTGACAGGACAAGGGGCAACGGGCACAAACTGGAACACGGGAAGTTCCATCTGAACACGAGGAAAAACTTCTTCCCTCTGAGGGTGACCGAGCACTGGGACAGGCTGCCCAGAGAGGCTGTGGAGTCTCCTTCTCTGGAGGGATTCCAAACCCGCCTGGACATGATCCTGTGCGACCTGCTCTGGGTGATCCTGCTTTGGCAGGGGGCTGGACTAGATGGTCTCCAGAGGTCCCTTCCAACCCCAACCAGTCTGTGAATCTGTTTGGCTCTGAGCTGGCTCTGTGCAGTGCTACAGCCTCTGGCTGGGGATGGCCGGAGCCCCTGGGATGGTGCTGGGAGCTGCATCCTGCTTCACCTCCACGCGGCTGGGCACAGGCAGTCACAGGTCTTGGGGCTGCTGTGGGGGGCCAGTGCTGAGCCCATTCCTCTCCGGGGAGCAGGCAGCTCTGCTTGAGAGCCGCTGCAGCTCCAGTGGCTCTGTGCAGCCTTGCTTTGGCTCGTGGGGCGGCTTGGCCCCAAAGTCTGGTTTGTTTGCTGGTGCGGTGAGCAGGTGCCGGAGGTGCCGTGGGGGGCTGGCACCCATGTACGGTTCCCGCCAGGGTGGGCTGGCAGGGCTGAGTGGGAGCGCTGCACCGCAGGCACCCGGACAGGGGTGCAGGGCAGGAAGCAGCCGGCGTTGGGGTTTCCGTGGGTGGCTGGGTAGCCCCTGCCAGGAGCAGCTCTGCCTCTCCCGAGCCCCGGCGGGAAGGAGGTGTGGGGTTGGGGGGAGCCCTGGGGTAGCTGGGGTGTGCGGGAGCTGCTTGCTGGGTCCAAGGGGACTTCTGCTGGTTTGGCTTCGGGCCGCTGCACCCCCCAGCCAGTGCTGTGCGTGCATGGCAGCCCCGGGCTGACGGCGCTGCACCCCTCTCTCCTCCCAGATCTGCAACTGGTTCATCAACGCCCGGAGGCGGCTGCTCCCCGACATGCTGCGCAAGGACGGGAAGGATCCCAACCAGTTCACCATCTCCCGCCGAGGGGGCAAAGCTGGTGACGTGGCCCTGCCGCGGGGGGCTGCTGCTGGCTCCGGGGTGCTGCTGGTACCTCCTGTGACGGCCGCGGGGGCCTCCAAGGTGCTGTCGATGTCCGTGTGCCCGCAGGTACTGTGCCACCCTGCCCAGGCGCTGGGCAGCAACCTGACGGTGGTGAGCGCCCGCAGCCCCGAGCGGGAGAAGCCCCCCGGCCCGCAGCGAGTGGAGCCGGACCCTGCCCCCAAAGTGCCGCTGGGTGCCGCCGGCAGCACCGTGACCTTGCTGGCCCGGGCCGAGGCGGCCAGCCCCACTAGTGGACTCTTCAACACGCCACCCCCCACGCCCCCCGAGCTGTTCGGCGACGACTTCAGCAGCTTCCAGCTGCTGGTGGAGGTGGCGCTGCAGAAGGCGGCTGAGCTGGAGTTGCAGCGGCAGGGCGGGCAGCTGCCCCTCTCGCCCCAGACTGAGCCCCCACGAGCCTCCGTCTCCAAATAACCCCCTGGGCCAGGTCCCGCGGGGTGCCCATCCTTGGGGGGTGCCTGATCCGCCTGGCCTCATGCCGCCCGCCTGCCCGCACCCCCCGACCAGCTCATCTCAGAAGCGGCCTCCTGCCCCCCGGGGGCTCTGGTCTCTGTCAGCCAAGGGGGGAGAGGAAGGACTGTCCCATCCCGCCACCCTCTCGCTGGGGAGATGCCCCCTACCTGCCGCCCTTGCCGCCACCAAGGATGATGCCGCGGGAGGATGCGGCCGCCGCAACCTGGCTGTTGTGAAAAGACCTTTGCAGCTTTACTGACCTCTCCCTGCCGTGAGCGACGGTTACTGTGGAGCTTCCCTTGGAAAACCTGCTGACTTCTTTTTCTCTCTCCTGTAAACAAGGGTCCAGCCAACACCATTTCTTCAGGGAGAGAAAGAGAGAATTTTTTTTTTTTTTTTAAAAGTTAGTGTCTGTTTTAAGGACTATGGATGAAAAGCTTTTTCTCCCAAATTTCTTAAACCCTCCCCCCCCCCCTTTTTTTTTTCTCTTTTATTTGTGGAGGGCCTTTCTGGTACTGTGTGCTGGCCAGGAGCCCTGCCTTGCCCAGGGAAGGGCAAAGGACAGATGAACTGGAAATCTGAAGTCTGTGGCATTTTTTTCCGCACAGAAAACATGGGACCCTCCTCTTCTGCCGTAGTGTGTTACGGATGCTGCCAGTAGAAATCTCTATGGTGCTGTTTAGCAATTTTTTGCTGAAACATTTTCCCTTTAATTGTGATTTATTATATGATTTTTGTTTTCTTCTATAAGCATTTCCACAACTTCCCCATGATCCTCTCGAGTTCCTGCTGAATACGTGCACGTTGTGTCCTGGAACAGAGAGCGCATCGCAGACCCTATGAGATGCTGACAGCAGGCTGCTGCTGGGGGTGGATGCGAAGCTGAGACTGTGAAATTTTGTATCCAACTTCTTTATTTTCTATTTTTTTTTTTAAAAACATTTGGAAAGAGGTGTGTTGTGGGTATGTGTGTTGTTCTGCAAGCGCAGCGCTCACAGCCTGCAGACCGTGGTTCCTGGAAAGCAGAGTTGTCTCAGCAGCCAAGCGCTGATGAACTGCCCTGGGAACGCAGAGGGAAGGAGTCCTTCGCTCCCCGTCCCCTCCCTCCCGCTCTTGCTGAGCGTGGCTGTGCCCGGCTGTGCGGTGCTGGTGACCTCTAGTGACAAGCTGGTGTCTGCTGGGAGCTGGCTGTGCCCCCCAGCCAGGCCTGGTCGTGGTTTTGGGGTGCTGGGGCAGTTCCTGGCTGGGCATCGCTGGCTGTCACTGAGCGGGAGCCTGGGCGCTGCGCCGGTCCTGAGATATTGCTGTTTCACTGTAAAATGTAAGTTAAATAGCGATACGTACGCACCTATGTTATCTATCCTGAGAAACACTAATCCTAGGTAATTAGCCTGATTATTAAGTTGCATGACTAGAGATAATAATGTCCACAGGATCTGGTGCTCTGCAGTGGTTGGAGCCAGCGGTGCTGGGAGAGCGGCACGCTGCGGGATGATGGGGCCTGGAAGGGAAACGCATAGATTGGGGGGACTGGTGTTTTCCCCCTGACTTTTCTTCAGAGAAAAGGTGACAGGGCAGAGGCGCTGCAGTGGGGGCTGCAGGAAGGCTTCCCGGTAGCGTGTTGTGTTGGCCGGGTGCCCCTGTGCAGCAGGGATGGCTGCAGCTCTGGCGTTACCGGCTGGGCAGAGGGCACCGCTGCAGGTGGGTGCTCGCGTGTGGCTGTGAACATCCCCTTCTCATCTCCCCCAGCTCCGTTTTGTGTCCAGCCTTTGCCCTCTGCCTCCTTTCTGGGGAAAGCCCTCAGTTTTAGGACTCCCTCCCTTACTTCTAGCTAGCCCTTCCCCCCGTCACCCCTCTGCAGTTCTGTTGCCTTTTTAGGCTTTTTAGTCTTCCCCCCCTTTATTTTGCCCCAGTCAAACCAAAGTGGTTTCCTCCCGCAGCGGCAGGACTGCTAGAGCTGTGCCTGTGCCTTGGACCAGTGCTGCTGCCCTGGGGATGGACCAGAGAGAGTGGGGAGGGCAGGGATTATTGGAATGAAAATTACGGAGCAAAAAAAAAACCTACTGTAAATATCTTTTGTTTGTTCTTCTGTTGTCAAATAAAAGTTTTTTAGTTTTTTTTTTTTTTTAAATAAGTTTGTTAGTCTAGACTATGTCATTTGTGGGGGGTTCACTTGTTCTTCCCTCACCACCAGTCCCCACCTCCTGACGCTCAGCCAAAGCAGCTTAAGAGGGCTAAGGAGCACTGCTGGGTGTGGAGAAAAAAAAAAGGGGGCTGGTGCCTGGCACGGCACTGCACCTACGCCACCAGTGTTTGCTCTGACAGCTATTACGTGCTTGCTTCCCACAGCATTTGATCCCGGTGTCTGGGAGCCAGAAAGCGTTTGGCAGCAGGAGAGGGCTGATGCATTTGTGTCTTCCCTCCTCCTGGCCAGCAGCGGAAAAGTGAGACAGCGTCCTTGGCAAAGCACAAAAGCAGCAATTGTGGTGGGGCTCTGCTGCACACAGCGTCCTGGGTGAAGACCCTTGTGAGGGGGGGCAGGGGTGCTGCAGAGCTGCTCCCAGAGCAGCAGCCCTGGCCAGCCTTGCTCTGCCAGGCAGGGGCATGGACCCAAAGGCTGCTGCACTGCTGGCAGGACTGGCACTGTAGCAAGGCAGGGTGCTGGGCTGTGGGCTGCTGCATGCGCTCTTGCACTGTCCTGGGGGCTCAGCCAGCCTCTTGCACGCCGATACTTCATCTGCTAGTGTCTTCCACACACATCATCTTCATCAGCAGCCTGTGCCAGCTTGATGCCCTGCCTCCCTTGAGGTAGATACCTGCTCTCCCACAGCAGGGGCTGGAGTGGGGGCTAGCACCCTTTGCAGCCCCCTCACCCCTGGCTTCCTGTGGCATAGGGTGACCCCAGGGGTTCTGTACCCCTGCCCCCCCCCCCCCCCGGCATGGGGCAGGGGCTGTGGAAGCTAGGCCAAACTCATGCAGCTCCAGGGAAACCCCTGGGCAGCTCTGGGGACAGAAAGCAATGGGGCATCCCCCACCCTGAGTGTGCTGCTGGTGCTTTGTGCTCAGGGTGAGGAATGTGGGCAGGGGCACCTGGGGGGAGGGCGGGGGGGGGGGGGGGCTGGGGTACCCAGGGTGGGGTTGGGGTGCCTGGACTCGGGCAGGGGACTGCCAGCCCAACTCGGGGGTGACCGTCTGTGCAGCAGCAGGAAGTCATGGCTGGATAAAACAGCCAGTGCCCCCAGCTCCGCCTGCACCTCCTGCGGCCTCAAGTAGCAGCTCAGTGTTCCTGGGCTGCACAGAGGTGCCTCTGCCCTGGCCAGGCCCTGCAGATCCTCAGGCAGGCTGGGCAGAGCCTCAGGAACCTGCATTTGCCTCCATGGGGAAGGGCCACTGGCCCCCAGCAGCGCTCAGGCACCCCCCCACCCCCCCCCCCCCCCCCCCCGCCACAGGGCAATGGGCAGAGGTTTCTGCAGACAGGAGGAGAGCGCCGGGTGGGGGGGTGGGGTGGGGTTTGGGGTGGGGGTGGCTCCTCACCCTGCAGCACAGCACTGAGTGTCATTAACCGGGGCGGGGGGGGGGAAGGCTTGGTTCTGTCCGTGTCCCATGTTCCCCCCCCCCGCCTCCCCGGCCTCCCAGGGCAGCAGCTGGGACTTGTGCTCCCAGAAGGGCTCCTGGCCACCACCAGCCCTGTCCCAGCCCACTCTCTGGCTTGGGCATGCTCAGATATTGCATTAAGCGCAGAAGAGTCTTGTTAACATGATGCTTTCATACTTCCCATGCCACAGCCAACACTGCCCCAAAAATACCCAGGTTGGCGTAAAGCTTCAGGACACCCTCCCTGGCAGCTGCATCCCCCATCACCGTGGCAAGGAGGCGGGGAGGGCATGTCACGCTGTGCCCCAAAACAGTGCAACCGGAAGGCAGAGTTCTGCATTGCAAGGGTCTCTGAGCCCCCAGGGACGTTTGGTCAGCACAAACCATCCCCCTCCTGCTGTGCTCCTCTTACCTTGCCGAGGCAGGGAGATGCTCCCCTGGCCCTGCCTCTCAGGGCATGCACCAGCCAGGCACCACAGTCCCCTGGTTTCAGTGCTGCCTGGGATGCTGGGCTTGAGCAAAGGGTGCTGAGCTGGTGTCATGGGAGTCCTGCAGACAGTCAGCCGGCACACATGGTAGTCACAGGAAAATCATTGTCGCAGAGCAGGCAGCTGTTCCCGGAGAATCCCAGAACGGTAGGGGTTGGAAGGGACCTCTGGAGATCATCTAGTCTCTCTAGGCCGAGGAGGAAGCCCGGGGGGAGCACAGCTGGCACGGCAACGGCTTCATTCAGCTGGGGAGACCCCACCTGCTGCAGGCCAGGACACAAACCTCACACAAAGACCAGGGTCCCAGGGGTTCCTGCCCAGCCAGGGCCTGTCCTGATGATGCCCAGGCCATGGGGCAGGCTCAGCCCGTCGTGTCCGCCACTACTGCCTGAGGAGAAGTGCTGGGGCCGGAGGTGAGAGGCATGGGTGGGTGGCCCCATCCGTCCCAGCACAGGCTGGTGCTGAGGAGAAGCTCGGCCTGGGCACTGCTCCCCCCCCTCCCGGGCCCAGGGTGGGCAGGGGCAGCTCCCCGGGCCCAGCTGTGCCCATGGCCCCGGCACCACAGCCGCCTGGTTCCCTGCAGCGGGCAGGGCCCAGCCCTGCCACCCCGCCCTCACACCGCCAGTGACTGACAGGTGCCCCGCCTACTGCTGCCACCAGAAGGCCCACCTCCTCCCAGCAACCTCAGCGGCCATTTGTCCCAGAAAGTCACATGGTCTGTTGTGATTGGCTGGCAGGACCAGCCACCCCGCCTACTGGTTTACCCGGAAGTACATTTGACACAGAAGGCCCACCCCCTCTATACACAGGGGGCAGCCATTTTGTTTCACCCACCATTTTATGGCAGGGGCAGCCATTTTGTTAAACATCAGAGCTCTGTGATTGGCTGACAGCCATTTCTTGACACTGTCATACCCATGTGTTCTCAGGCAGCCCTGTGATTGGCTGTCCGCTCCCTCTGGGCCCAGAAGTGCTCAGATATAAAAATACATACCGTTATATGCAATGTATGTATATATAGAATTACTTAAATGTGTATAGAAATATGCAGAAATACATATTTTTCAGATATATACTTCTATATTTGCATACATGCGTATATATTTATATATATAAGCACATTTATAAAGCTGTAGAGAATAACTCCATATAGCCATATAACCACAGGTATAAACCAGGTAAGAAGTAGGAGAAGGGCCCTCTGGTAAACCACTGGGGGTGGGGATCCTGCCAGCCAATCACCACAGACCACATGACTGGAAGAGGGCATGACTTCCTGGGCAAGTGGCCTCTGAGGCTGCAGGAGGGGGTGGGACTTCCACCAGACACACCTATCCCTGCATTGCATCACCCACCCCACAGCCCTCCCACCCATCAGCCATCTTGCTGGAGGTGCCAGCAGTTAAAGCTCAACACCGTTGCAACCAGTCATGGATACCACTGCTGAGAATAAAGAGGGAGAGAGACTGCAGGCAGCTATAAATTCAGACTGCATTTGTTTATTTATTTTTTTTTTTTATGGTAAGTCAGCCAGCTGTCCTTGCTGCTGTAAGTTCTTCTCCTCCAAGGTGGCAGGGAACAAAATGAGAGTCAGGCAGGCACACAACGCTCGCCTCCGCTACCTGGCCTCACCCCAGAGACTCACACACAGAACAGCCAGCATGGACACCTTGCTCCTGTCCTGGCCATGGCCCACAGCGCACAAGGGCCCGGTACGACCGACAGGACCAAGAGTCATCTCAGCCCAGAGGGTGAAGAAGATCATTTGACAACTCTGCAAGACAGGCTGCTGCCCCCAGACTACCAGCCCAGGAAAAGGAGCTTTCCAGGCCAGCTCCCCAGCAGCAGCCTCAGTGACATTTGGAAGAGTAAAAAAAAACCAGAACAGAACAAACAAAAAAAATCATCACCTTTCCCTGGTGTTCCCAATTTCAATGCTAGAGATTTCTAAAGCTGCATCTTTGCAATCCTCCCCAAAAACTGTTGGCACAACACAACAAGTCAGTGCCTCTACTCACAATGCCAAATTTGAGTTACATTATGGCCAAGCTTTGATGGGAATCTAATTCCATATTTGAGAGTGCATGGACAACAGTGGACAGTATACAATGGTCACTCAGACATCAGTCAGGATTTTACTTTTATTTATTTTTTTGCCTTCTGGATCACCAACACCCTTGCTGAGACTTCTTTGGGATTCTACCCCCACCCCCATGAAAGTAGCACACAATCTCCCAAATCATTCAAACAAGTGAAGGAAAAAAAACCAAACCAACCATCCCCAGTAATATCACTCTGGATGGGACCAAATGCTTATTTTGAAGGGGTGGCAAAGAACTCAGTGGTAGCAGTTCTGGCTTCAAGAAGCCAGACTGGAAAAAAAAAAAAAAAAAAAAAAAAAGAGACCTACAAAGGGGAAAATGGGCTAAAAAATATTTAGCAATCCTTTCTCTACCCAGAGAGCAGGGCGATAAGGAAAAAATAGTCATCTGATTACACACAGGGTATATATTTTTACACACACTTTTACACACATCTAGATATAGTACATGTAAAAATATATGCTATACATATGCCCATTCTCACCAAGGTGCTTTTAGTACACCATCTGCCTTGTGCGTATGGGCATGTATACGTGTGTATGAATTAAATGTACAGGTACTACTAAGTGTATATGTGCATATGTACACATACATACAGGCAGGCAGCCTACCACCAGCTACCTGTGCCTTCCTCTTTGTACAAAACCCAGTCCTCCCATCCTGAAACAGTCACACTCTCCCCAGCCCTCCCCTTCCCCAGCCCACTTTGAAACAGGTCCCCCAGTGTAGCAGCTTCTTTCTCAACAAGCAATTCAAGGAAAATAATTTTGTGAAGGGAAGAGGAGGAAAAAAAAAAAGAAAAAAAAAAGAGTAAAGCATGTGTGGATCGTGCCCTGTAGTTGCTCTGTGGTCCTTCAGCTCCCCGCCTGTACTGCTCTCGCTCAGGATCAGCCAGCCAAGCGCTGTCCTTTCCCCCTTTGCCAGCTTATTGCACATTTGCTTCTGGGCTGCATTTCAACAACTGCATTACATTCCACAGACCCTGTCATCCTCTCACTTCAATAAAACAGAGGAATATAGACCCACTGCCCTGCCCCTGCCCACCCATCCTCCCCCACCCCAATATCCCCATCAAAAGGAAAACAAAAACAAAACAAAAAACCCCAAGAAAGGCTGCTTGCTAGCAGAGTGCAACAGTAGTACACACTGAACGGGTGTTCTCTTCAGGAGCTCAGTGGAAGAGAGGTTATTTCTAACACGGTAAACGAAGCCATGCAAAAGGTGAGATAAAGGGAGCAGAAGGAGGAAAAAATAAAGGATGTGAAGGAAGAACAGAACTGAGGAGGAGGAAGAACACAGCATGGCAGGTGCTCAAGGCTTCATGTTTTCTTGTCCTCTTCTTGTAAACAAGCTAATAATTCTCATTAGATAGAACAAGTAAAAAGACTGAAGTTCCGAGTCGAGGGGCTGGAGTTTCCAGGAGTCTGTTCAGTCCATTCAGCAACACCACAGCCAGTGAGAAAACGAGGGGTATTTTTTTCTTTTTTTGTTTGTTTTTTTAAAATCTTCATTACTTAAAGCTGAGAGAAAAAAGCCAACTCAGGAGCCCTTTTCAAGGATGGCTCATTGTCTCTAGACTGAATAAATCACACTAGTTTAGAGAGAACCTTTTTTTTTTTCCTTTTTAATGACTTATAAAAACCACACGGTTCCTTCCTCTGCCCCTTCGCTCAAAGGCGGGTCTGTGCCTCAGGTACGTAGATCTCGATGCTATCTGCGCTCTCCGTGGCCGAATTCTGCCGGACAGAGGCAGCCCGCTTGGCTGCCATAAGACGCTTGCGAGCTTCCTGGCGCTGCTTGTCTGAATCAGAGGCTTTGTCCCGGTTCAGTTGGGATTTGGACTTGGCTGGCTTCTTTGGCACTGGAGGGGGTGGTTTCTTCTCTTCCTTTAGGGAGACAGTAAGGAAAAACCCAAATATAAAATAAAAATGCACATACAGAAGCTTGCTCTCTGATATGGTGGGGACTCTTACGGCATGAAGGACTAAGCAACAAGATTAAGTGTCAGGTGAAAGAAGCAGGAGTTCTCGAGCAAGATGCTCAAAATCAGCTTCCCCAATTTCTAGAAAAGTGCTATTTTGCCTTTCTCAGTACAGAGGCCTTCTGTGAAGTGGACTAGAGTTTGCAGACTACATCTGGCCTAGCTGTAGGCCAGAGCGCAGCACAGGCTGTAACAAGACTCAACTGGATTTGGAACTGCAAAATTTTAGTATGCCACCCTGCCCAGAGCCATAGTCCTTCCTACCCTCATGTCTAGTCAGGAAGCCTGGCCCTGGGACACAGCCTGCACTTTCAAAAGGTTCCGGTAGGTGCTTTTTATACTACTCAGAACAGTTAAAACCTATTCATACAGTGCTTGTAACACTAGAGGCCTCTGTATCACTGCTTTAAGCATACACTACTCATTGCTCTGGACTCTCTCCATCCTAACACTTCTTCCCCTTGTAGAAAATTGTTTCCACTATTACTCAAGAGGAATGGTCTCAGCGCATTGCAAGGCTGTGAGATTACACTGCACAAGGACAACATGGTAAAAGCCCTAGAGATCTTCCATTTGCAGACAGGAATAGACTTCAGATATCCAAAATGTCTACGAGGTGCTCTGGCCACTCTCAACTGCCTCACACTCACCTTTCTCTCCGGTGTCTCTGCCAATTGCCAGCTATTAGCTTTCAGGTGGTACAGCTCATCAAACTTCATGCTGATGTCTTCGATGGACAACTGCAGGAGATCCCAAAACCCAGCTAGGTCCTGGGCTGTGGGTCTGGGATTGGCATTAGGGTTCTAGAATGGAAAGCATAAAAAAAAAAAAAAGCCTTTCAGAAAGAATATGCCCTCCTGACAAGCACAGCAGTCTGCACAGCTTACACATTCACCCCTTGGAAGTATACCTGTCTGACAACTGAAACGTCAAGAACCCCCTGCAGACACCTAACCTAAATATGCAGACACTTAATGCCATCATTTACAGTCAAACCTATTTCTGCAAAGATCAGGAAGCAGAGATCCTAACTGGATTTCTCCTCTAGGAGCCTGAAGAAGACACTCTGTAGCAGAAAGCAATAGCTCCATTCTCCCCAAAGCTTCCCCAGCTAGCGCTAATCCCACAGCACTAACCTCCAACTGAAGGTCCCCAGCATGTGATTCAGAGCTAGAACACTGGTTGCTTACACAGAGATCCTGATTTCAGGGTGGGTAACAATGGAAATGGACACAATGCGATGCAAAGCACAGCTGACACTTTGAGAACTCGCATGCCAGTGTACAGCAATCCAAAGCAGCCAATGCAGCCTTCATGAGCAAAATTACTTTGCTACTTCCCCCTGTCCCCCCCCAAACAATCTGAAAGTATCGGTATTTCTCAGGCTAAGTTGAAAAGTTTTAAGTAGTTTAAATTTCTCCCAGGAACAGAATTTTCTCAGTTCTGAGACATCTGAACTGTCATCTTAGGCCTGGATTGTCTGAGGAAAGCATGGGATCAGATCTGAGCAGCTCGGCACAAAGCATCAAAGGGAGACCTCAGCACCAAGCTCTGTTGAAAGCCTGGCAGTTAGTGGTAGTGCTGCTAATCTCTCAGCCATGATCAGCCAGAGATCAGCAAGCAGATGCTCAGCACTTCACCCCCTCCTCTTCCTCCCTGAGTTTCTCTACAGGTTTTTTTTGCAAGTAAAGGGGAATTCACCTCTGAGGAAGTTTGCGAAATCCATACCATGATAAAACTTGAGGGGAGAACCAAAACAGACTCTCACCCGTCCCTGTTCAGCTCTCAGCAAACACAAACCCTTGCATTACATTTGAAGGGATCGGATTCAAACAGTGCTTAGTGACCAGCGAGGGACAGTCCTGTTGGGACAGTTTTACCATCCACATAACCTACATGCAAAGCAAGCATGTCTGGAGAAGAACAGTAGACTTTTCAAACCTTCCCCCCCCATTTGGTAAAACCTCGGTGGTTCACCTCAAAAAGCCCTTCAGAAGTAACAGGAAAGAGGTAGTTTCCAGGACACGCAGCAGTACAGCTGGTTGACAATTCAGACCCAGAGACTCAGTGTATTCAGCATGCCCTGATCAGAAGCTCAAGAAAATTCCCCTGTGCTCACATAAGCACCAAAAGGAATTGCAAACACTCATCCCTGAGCACAGCCCAGCCCAAGAACTGCCTATTTTGAAGAGAGGTCGAGACGAGCAGCCTCCCACTGCTCAGCTCCTGTTTTAAATCAGCATTCATCCATCATTGCATGGTGATCAGGTTGTAGGCTACAGCTGTGCTGTCTTTGCTTTTACAGTGACAGTAGCCTGTCATGTTCCTCTAGCACTGTTGAAACAGATACATACCCTCCCAAAACCCAGGAGAAATAGATCCAGACTCACCAAGTTTTGTTCACAGAGGCCATGGAATTGCTGGAACTTCTGTGACATTAATAACTGTGCACTGCCCACTGCACTCAGGACTTTTCCTAAGACTATGGGGGACAAAAAAAAGAAAGAGACCTCAGTTGAACAGACTCTTAAATGCAGCAACGAACCCAAGTGTTTCTGGAGCAAAGAAACACTCTTGAGTTTGAGACCCCCCAAGTAAGTAACTGCTCTTAGGGAAAGAAGATGTATTGAAACTATAATCTCCATCTGTCTTTGCCATCTATTATTGCTCCTTCTAGAGCAGGTCAAAAGCAGGCTGGACTGAGAACATTAGATCAGAGTTTGCAGAGAGTGCCTTAAAAGTGCCTTCAGCCCATGGGACAAGCCACCAGCACAGCCTCAGTGAGCAAATCTGCTGGCACCTGCTTGCAGATCACAGCCTGCTCTTCCACTCATGCAGGAGGTGAAGGTGGCAAGGGGCAGGAGACCTGTCTCCAACCACCATTTACCAGAAGGGATTAAAATACTGGCAGGCTAGGGCTTTTAATAGCCAGGACTTTATGCTGCTCTTACTGGGTTTTCCAAGAAGCTTCTGGGTACAGCAACATTCCTCTGCTCACTAATGGAAACACACTGTATGGGCTTTGCCCTTCCAAAGGCATGCAACTGCACCATGACCAGGGATGAACTGATTCCCTTTGTTCTCCCTGGTTTGCTGCTGCACCTACTTGCATCAGTTCTGAACATTTATAGATCTTAGTGGGACAAGTGTCAGCTGGGCTCTCTCCATACCCACCAAGTTCTTGGTTACAGAATCTACTGGGAGATTGCTCTTAGAGGTCACAGATGCAACGTCACACTGGTCTCAATGTTTTTTCTTGCCACAGCACTCTTGCTACAGGCAAAACAAGGGCAACCCCTGAGGCGGGGACAGCCCTGGCACTGCCTGTCCAGCTTGGCAGCCAGTGCAGCTTCTTAGTGCAACAGGATTAGAGATTAGCTCCCCCAAGCCTTAGCAGTGACAGTGAGCTATAACCGAGTCTCACCGTTATTTCACCCCTCTCAGGTATCAAAAAAAAAAAAGTCAGACTCAAAGATCCTGCCCTCTGCAGCCTAGTCACCTGCTTCTGTCACGCACCACAGACATGACTTTCACTGCAAAAAGCACAGGTTTTGCCAACTAATTTGAAAATAAGGAACCAAGCCCAATTGGGACTGAACCCAATAAAACCATGTGGCCTTGTGTTCCCTGTGCATGTGCTTTTGGTGTATTTAGCACAAATTCAGTGAAGCTTTCCCATATGAAGAAACCTCCTCTTTGAAGACAAGGCCACAGATTCAACAGATCAAACAAGCTCAGAAGTCACATTCATTCTGCCCCACTGCCAACTAAACTCACCTGTCTGCTTGAATACAATGGGTTAGGCAGGGAGAAAGATCCCAGTGCCTCCCTGAAAACAAGCCATTTAATCTTTTAACAGTTTTGGTCAGAAGTTGCACCATCCCCCTGAAAGTCTTCCATGCTGCATCACAGTATTATTTCTTACCCCACTTGCTAGAGGAAGTTACCTTTATCCTTTCCAAAGAAAAAGTGTTCCTTGTCTCATACTCATCTCCACATTCTACCCTCACCCTGTGGGCTATCAGCAATTTCACTGCAGAAAGCTGATCCACTACTCAGTTACAACTCTTTCTCAAGGGAGGAGCTGCTAGGCTGCTCCAGTCTGGTGTCCAGAGGCTGACAACGCCTTACCTTCTTCAGAGAGATTGTTCTCTTTGGTCTCCTGGTCCATCTGGCGACACCAGCCTTCTAACCGCTCTGTTTCTGCCTGCAGCAGCTTCAGAAACCAGTACCCATCCCGCCGGCAGGCTCCTGGCTGTGTGGGTTCTGATGGCGAGGTGGAGGACATCTCAAGCCAGGGGTCAGGAGGAGGGAGAGAGGAAGGCTCCAGGGCTGGGTCATTGTTTTCTCCATAGGAGAGGTTTCTCTTAATCTGTGAGGGCTTGGCTGGTTGCCTGGTGGCAGCATCAACACCAACGGAGTTGTTGTGTTGGGGGCACTCAGCGAGGCTTCTCTCAGATGATTTACAGCTAGAGTTATTAGGTTCCTGCGTGTCAGAGTCTGTGTCCTGTTTGGAGGACATGCTGCGAGAGTGGCTGTTTCTAGAGAGATCAAAAGCAAACATTAAATAGCAGAACTCAACCTGGCTGGCCTCACACACCAACAGTGAAATGCATTTGTTTATTATGCCTGCAGCTGAGCCTCACCCTGCCCACCCTGCCCCTCCTCACACACAAACACACACCACATTCAGACAAACAAAATTATAAGGTTGCCTGCTTACTGCAATAGGCTGTTCAGACGAGAGGACTGACGCACATCTATAATTACATCTTGTACTTTTTTTTTTAATTTCAAACTCCCATTGATTTGGCTGTTTACAGAACAAGTGCTTTTTGTAGCAGGTGTGTGCTGTGGAGGAAGAGCTCTCCATGGGCCCCCGTTCAACACCACTCATATTGGAACAAAGAAGGGGAGAAGGTCTAAGCAAAAGTGGGGGAAGCGCAATTTAAAAGAAAGGAAACTACAAAAGTTTGCGTCTTTCACTTACCGCCACTCGTCCTCTACCTGTACCCCGATGGACTGGAATTTGGTGGCTGGTGGAGGAGGCTCCTCTTTTGCCACTGGCTGAAGGCAGTCAACCTTATTAAACAGAAAAAATACAGACAAAAACAGACACAAGAACTTGCTGCTGGAATTCACATTAGTAGACCAGGAGTGCTGCACACACACACAGCATGCTGACACCACACGCCAACTGGAGGGCTGTCTGAGGAGAGGCACAAGGCTACTGCTCAGGTCTGCCTCCGCTGAGCATCAGGACCGCATCCTGCCGGGCTGCTGTCAGGTACCTGCTCTAAGAGCACTCGGCTCTGCCATCTGCCACTGCTTGCATGGCTGTGGCACACTGCAGAAGGGCTGCATCCCCCGAGGGAGCAGCTGCACGTGTGGCATCTGACACAGGCAAAGGCCAAGAGATGGCAGTGATCTGATTAAGACTGACAGCAAAGCCCAGCTTCCTCTCTCCCAGGGATTGACACCCTCCATAGCTCTGGATAAGAGGGTTAGAAGGTTTTAGGAAGGAAATCCAGGCCGTGGGGCAGGTGGCTTGGGAACCAGCTCAGAAAGGAAGAGGAGAGGAAGGCAGTCAGCCTCTCCAGTGTGAGTTCCTCTTGCCTTGCTGCCCTTTCAGCATGTGTTTTGCCCCACTAGCCCTGCAGAAAAGTCTTCACTATCACACGCACCTAACTGGCCAGCTAGCCTTACTGTAAAGCCAAAGGGGAACTTCAGCACATACACACGTCGTGGCTCAAAGCCCAGATCCTGCATTTGGACTTGTCCAAGTGCTCAAGTTCCTATCTGCAGCACTAAACTAGCACTTTGGGACAGAACAAGCGCTCGCAGCAGCTAGCCATCTGTAACTGGGAAATCTGTCCACAAGAAGAGCATACAATTGCAGATGACTTAAGTTTGCTGAATAAAGCATGGATTTACACTACTCAGTGGGTTCTCATTTGACCATATAATCAACAGCTCATTTCCATTGATTTCCACAGAGTTAAATGCTTCCAGCAAGAGAAGCAGCAACCTGCTGGGAACAGTGGACAGCCAGGAATTGCTCCCTCCTGCCTACAGCCCTGGGACCATTTTGCACTGCAGCAGCCCATACTATGTGGATGTCAAGAAGAGCCCACCTCTCAGAAGAAAGTTGTCCCTAGAACCGTGACGGACAAGGAGCAGACTGATGTTAAGTAATACATAGTCCAGAGCACAGGCATACCAGCAGCAAAAGGCCTCCTTAGAGGGACTCACCCAGTTAACATGGTCCTACTGCTTTATGAAATGTTTTATACTAAAAGAACTTAGTCCTTTCTGGTCTGTTATGGAAAGCTTCTGCTGTATTTCACCCCTGGGAACACAGGAATTTAGTTTGACAAGGCAGTTTCTCTCGCTATTCTAAGTGAGTTCAGATGCACACCTGGTCACACAAAATGCACACGCTAAATGGATGGGTTAAGGACATTCCTTAGGACAAAGGAGAACAAACTATTCCATACTTGTATTCCTATAGACGACAGCTTTCTTTTGGGGATATTCTCCACTTTAGGCTCTTCACTAGTCAGAGTCCCTTTGTCGCTTTTCAAAGTTGCATTTTTCTGGGGTAACTCTGGAGTCTCTCTTGCTGGAGTCACGACACTTCCCCTAGTCACGCTGGGTGTCCTGGTGCTGTCCAAGCTGTCCGAAGAATTGCTGAGTCCTGACTGGCTGGTCACCTCGCTCTTGTGGTCCTGACTGTCCAGGTAGGTGTCCTGCGCCGATTCAGTGCTGCTCTGCACAGTGACAGAGATGAACGGCTTTGATGTGGTCCGAGGTGGGACAGGAGGTGGAGTCTTTTTATATGCCACTAGGCATGATGAACCTGCAGTAATGGAGGTGGGAAGAATGGAGAACGCAAGAGACAGATTGGGGAGAGAAAGAGATACAGTAAAAGAGAAAGAAAAAGCAGGTCAGTCACAACATCCGAGAGGAGCCTCCAAGCAGAAGCCGGAGGCAGAAATGCAGGAACAGCCTACAGCCAGCAGCTCACACTGGGTAACCCAAACCAAAGCATAAGGGGAAGCGGAAGGCAGAGCCAGAGCTAGCTTGCAAAAGAAGTCAAAAGGAATACCATGATGTGTGAAAGGCTGGAAATGGAGAAGAGGTATAGAAAAGCCTCCCAAGAATGCTACAGGGTTTGGCAGGTGTAAGCCTCCACGGTGGGGAAATTTTCTTTGGCTAAACCCTATGTTTTAGTGTCCTAGTACAGCCAAGTGTCTCAGCTCTTTGTCCCATCAGTTGACAAGTTTCAGTGTCTGGACCAGGGTGGTGTTTTTTCCTATAAAAACGGAAAGAAGCCATAAAGTTTGTTAGATGCTGATAGTAGGAACAAACGTTTGTGAAGTACCTTGAAAACCTAGCTGCTATGCGTTAGAGGAATACATCATCTGGATGCAACAGCCCAAGAGTGGCAAGGCTGTTGTTGCTCCATGTCCCCAGATCCAACCAGTAGCAAGGCTGAAGATGCATTCCCAGCAGGCACACACAGAGCACACGTATCCACTACGTGTACATATATATACACGTGACCAGCCACACAGATCACAGAAGAGCACCCACGTGAAGACAGATAGCAGCAATGGCCTTATCCTGTCTCTGGCTCGACAGGATGGAAGTCCATTAATGAAAATATCTGTACAAGGTGGATCCTGCAGCAGCTGTGTTACACACTCAGTCTGCCCAGTTCCTGGCCCCTGGACGTACAAGCCCCTGAGGCCAAAGTTCTATTTCAGTTGCTGTCCAGACAGGACAGACTGTGCGAGGCAGGGCATGGCCAGACATGCGCACTGACCAGCCACCTACCTACACACAACTGACCCCTTTATCCCTTACCCCTGTATCCCCCACATCACCAAAACCCCTTTCTTGTTGCACCTTTGGTTCCTCCCCTAAACATCCCATTAAGTCCAGTACTATCCCAAACTGCTTCTCCCCTGCACCCCATAACATGTCCCAGCCCTTGGCAGCAACCTCCTTAGTCTGAAAGGTGATCTGGAGAGCTGGTCCCCATGGCTCATGGTGATGGGTGTCATGCCTGGACACCAGGGCTGAGGCTCTGCTGGGACAACCTCAGGAGGGAGGCACCTGGACAAGGTGTTCAGTGCTCCTTGGCTTGGGGTCCCACCTGCCGTTGTGTGTCCCTGCTCTGAGCTTGTGCAGATGGGCCTGTGATGGACCTGGGAGTAGCCCAGCAGGGTATGATTTGGGCTTCCCCTCCTGCTATCATCTCTGAGCCCCTTCAAGGGTGTGCAGAGGAACTTTATCACATATAACACTGCCCTGCTCCAAGGCATAAAGAGAGAGGCTCACACCATCCTCTCTCCTTGCACAGCACTGCCCAGACACCCTTTTCTCCTCCTGGGAGGGCCACATTCCTGGAGTTGGAAACTTAGTGCTGCTGCCAGGTTCCTCCCAAGGGAAGGAGGTTGACCACACTCGCAGGGCACCCAGGAGGGTGTCCCAGCTGCCTCAGTCTCCAGTGGGGTCAGAGCTGGCCCCGAGCATCCCTGGGAGCCCAGCTGTACTCCCTGCGGGGAAATCGCACAGCTACACCATATGCCTCATTGACAGTATTTACACATGCCTGTATTTACACATCCCAATATTTACCACATTAACAGCCCAAGTTCCACTCCAAAGAAGGAACTAAAAGGGAGGGGGTTACAGAGAAGATCTATGTGTCCGAAAGCATTTATATGCCCAAAGATGCCAAGAAGCACCGTAACAGTGCTACTGCTACAGGAGAACAGAGGAACCTACAACAGGGTTGCCAACCAAGCTGCCTTTCAGTGTCAGTCTGGGCAGGAACTCAGGAAGGCACAAAACCCATACCAGCTCTCCCAGTACATCAAGTCCAGCACGAATTGAGCAGAGAGTCCTGATGGCTGCAAGAATGGGAACTATCCTGACTGCTCAGCCCAGCTCTTACACCACCTCGTGACACATGGCCCGCACAGCTGCAAGAGGGACTTGCAGTAGGGAACCACAGAGCTGAAAAATAACCAGGACAGGCTACTGTGTCTGGGAACTGGGTTATTTTTCAGCTTGATCAGTCCCCAGCGCTGGCACATGCCACGTAAACCACTTTGGGCAGCCTGAGCCCGCAGCTGCCATGTCTCCAGCCAGGACAGGAACTTATTATGCACTTTAAAACCCACCTACAATAATCCAAAAGGTCAGATCCCAGTGCTTCAACTTCTCAAATTTACATGCCAAAACGCAGCTACACACATCCTTTAGCCAATATTTATTCGGTATTGGGTCATGTAAATAGCATGCAACTGCACTGCAAGTTCATCGCTAACAGATGACCAGCATTCACGTCCTACCCGGCAGTCCCGCTTCATCACCTTTCCCATGCACAGTGGGAGCTTCTCCACTGAGGAGAGTAGCAGGACCTGCTGCAGATGCTCGAGCAGCACCAGCTCAGAAGCATTTAGCATCTCCAAACAAGTCAAGCCTGCCACTGGGGTGCTTCTTTCAGAGGTACCAGATTAGACGGCACCACTCGCGCAAGCACAGGCTGAACTGTACCCCAGAGCTGACTTTTGCCCAGGGGTGCTGCTTTACATGATCTGGTTCACTGTGCAAACATACAAACTGCCAGCACAGCACAAGGCATGGAGGTGCTAAAGCAACAGTCACTGCATGATCGCTCCCCTCTCTTCACCCATGTTCTCTGCTGGACACCCCCAAAAGCCTCCTTAGGTGTACTGTGGATCTGATCAAGTTAAAACTTGCCTTGTTACAGATGTGCACCTGCTCTGCCCTTACAGCAGCAATCTTGACTACACCTGCCTGACACAGAGCACAGCACTCTGCACAGGTAAAGCCCTCCTCATGTGAGCACAGCTACAAGAGCTTTGCCCCACCACAGAAAACTCCCCTGGTTGTACAGCCGAAGGGCCTCTTGGGTGCACGCTGAAGTAGTTCATCTGCCACCGACACCTGCTCATGCAGGACCCCACCGCTGAAGACTGAAAAGTTCAACTGTAGACGCACACTAGAGAGCAGCCCAGGCTTTCGGCTGCTCAGCAAAGATGCTGAGCACACGCTGGCAGAGGTGCAGGCAGCCAGAGCCCTGCCAGCTGCAGAGAGGACAGGCACTGAGCACCCCGCGGGTGAGGAGCACCCCCGCTCTGCCAGGGCTGTCTGACCAGAGAACACCATCTTAAACAGCTACGGCAGTTTCTAGGCCAAGTCTTATGCCCAGTCTTGTATAGCACATCCCAACAGAGCGGTGTAGGAGCAGCCTGAACAGAGCACTGGCAGAAACACCCCTCGATAAGCTGTGGCTACACCACCAAAACACAGGATGCTCACGCTGCCTTGTGTTACCGCACCAGTGGGCTGCGGCAGCTATCTATTATCTAGGGCAAGGAAGAGCCTCCCAAACTGGCAGTGGAGAAAACCTGTCCGTATGGCCCTCCAATTAAATACCTCGTCTCTGGCCTCTGTTCGTCCCCAGGGAGAGTGCCCAGCCCTGGCACGCCAGCTGCCTGGGGTCCCCTGTCACCTAACAGTGAGTCTCCGTGACACCGTCCGGCTGGGAACAGAACCGATGGGAGGGGTGCGGTGGTTCTGCTGGCGCGTTTACCAGAGCACAGCTCGAGTTTCCCAGCTGCTGTTTACACCCACAGGGCTGTAATCTAATTGGGGAAAGTAAATCAATTGCTATCTGATATCGAACACGGCAGCCAGGCACAACAAGGGGAGGGCAGCACATCAGCACAGGAAGGCAGTAGAGTTTCCTGGGGAAGATCAGTGGTTTTCAGGTTCAGTAAACTAGATCCAAATTCATCCTTCTGCCTACCAACAGACAGCATGAATACTGTTTGTGCTGCCCTATATACAGGGGGAAACTGCAGCACCCCCTTGTCTTGTTCCTGGGGACCCCTTTATGCCATCCATCTCAGCTGAAGAGCACCACAGATTTTGGTAGAAGGGTATTACATAGTACCAACAAAAAATGCCACTGTTAATGTTCATGTGGTCAAAGGGTTGATTATGTGAGCTACAAAAACAAGTTTATGGCTCTAAGAAACACTGCAAATTAAAGAAACCCCAAAAGATCAGGCTTTGATGACTGCAATTGCAAATTAACACCACTGAAGTCCTCTGCAACCATAAAACCGGGACTTTTGATTCTGCAGCAAACCCAGAAACCACACCTTACCTAAAATAGGTTTCAAAAGCAAAAGTCAGAGTAAGCCCATCTAGAACAGTCTGCCCTTCTCCCTCAATATAACTCTGAACTAAGTTTCAGCGTTTCTTGCATCTGTGGGAAGACACCAGCTATTGAGGAAGCCAAAAACATGCCGATATTTCTGTAGGAAAGAGATGTTGCTAGACCAACCGAGCAGGCAGCATGCCCTCACAGCTGAGATGTCATCCCACCAGTTAGACGTGTTCCAGTTGCTGACTTACCCCCTCCAAAGGGCTACAGCTCAACAGGTTATGAAGCTGCTCTTGAGCTGCTGCAGGTCATAGCCTATTATATTTTAAAATCAGCTCGTGCTATAATGTGGAACTACAATCCACATGGGCACTGGAGCAGGTATGCATTCTGCAGCATCATCAACTAAACTAAGTTTGCTTGTGAACATCAGCCACACTTCAGAAAGGTGCAGGAGAACAAGAAAATGTGAAAGTTTTGCTTAAGCTTCCAGCTTTGCAGTACTAGACTCTTCCTGTTCATAGGATCTTCTCAGGCTTATTTAAGCAAGCTGTTTAGAATTCACAACTGTGCTGTGGATGATTGATTTTTGTGGGGAGGGCTGTCTGTTTATAGTCTTCCTTGCGTAATTATTTTTAGAAAGCAGCATGTTTCCAAATTAGCATCTTCCACATGACATTACCTGCTGCTCTCAGGGGCTTGGGCAATACCCACTGATGTAGCTGCAGGCAGAGGAGCTGCGTTCTGAGAGCCTGAGGCTGGAGAGTCCTCCTGACCCCCAAACCACTCGGGCAGGCTGTGATTCTCTCCCTCTCCTTCCAGAGAGCCAGGTGTTTACTTCTTAAAAGACTAAACATAAGAGTCATAAAAGAATATTAAATCCAGCACTGCCTTAAGAGGCCCCTGTTCAAACACCACCGGGCTGCGCTTACCTGCTCGGTACCTGGCAGCGCCACCACAATCATAGCCAAGGGGTTTGGATTTAAATATCATAATTGCCTTGAAGTGTGCATCTAGCATGAAGTGCCCAGTTACTTCATTGCTATTGCTGATTCAATACAGCCTGGTGATATTTCTAATCATTCCAGTGACTTCAAGGACCTGAAGATCTGAAGAAGTGACCTCATTTCCTCGTGCATAATGCAACATGCTCTGAAATGATTTCTCCTACTTCAAGACAAACTCATTTGTCTTCTAAATGAAACAACCCAATAATCTTGTAGCAAATGAGAAATCAGTTGCATTATCCCCTCAGATATTTTGGTTGCCTGTCTTTGGGCTTGTGTTTGCCACAGGGTCTCACAGATGGAGGGAGCTGCATCTAGAGGCAGTTTTCAATAGCAAAGGGAACTGGAACAGCCGCATTCCAAGCGGCATGACCTCTGATTTTCATCAGCTCACAGCAGAACACTTCAAGGTTGAAACTATAATGAACTGCAGGATGTTTTATTTGTAGAGAGTCCAAGTAAAAACAATCCCCAGTTACAATTGCTACTGAAGACAATACAGATCTTTATTGATTTCATGGTTCACAGCAATCACTTCAGACTTTTTCTCTGCTAAAACAAAATGTTTCTAGCCTTTACAGCCATGGCCACAGCCCACAGACCTACTCGAATCTGTATTTGGCCTATATAGAAGCTGTTTGAACATTCTGCAGATTGCAGGTCAAGGTACCTGCATTGGTTAGAGGCACAGATGAGGAAGGTAGCCAAATCTTATTAGTCAACAGGAAAATATTTCCGTGTATGCAAGACGGGGGGGGGGAATCCGTGTGAAGATGCCACCTCTTGCCCTGAATGAATGACTGTCTTTAGAGCGCTAGAGAAGTTTTAAAAGAAGTCTTACACCGGTTAAACAAAACCACACTCCTGGAAAGCAAAGTTAAGTGACTGCATTCGTTTACAGACTGTTTATGGAAATGCTATAAATTCCTACTCCCTCAGTGTTTTCCCTTCATAAATCTTAGTAGTGCTGGTCTCTGAAAAAAGAAAGAAAATCTCACCTCAATACTACATAGAGGAAAACAGGCGCCCAGCAGGGAAATGTGTTGCTGACCATGACTAGGCTGGGGGTTAGGGATGGGCTGCGGACTCTGCTGCCACAGCCTTCGCTCCACCAAGCTGCAGTCTAACCCCAGCAGCAGCATCCCGCAGCAAGCAGCTCGCCCACCGTACAGTCCAAGCTGTGCACCACCTCCATGGAGGCTGAACACGCCCATAGAGACCTACAGAGTGGCCATCCCAGCAAACCCTTCCGAAGCTCTCAGATAATCAAGAGGAACATTGTCAGCACCTCACTAGCTCCCCACAGCCCTCAGCTTTGCTTACTGTACCTGTCCCATTTCCTTACGATCAGAGAGCTGATAGAGAAGCCAAGCTGTGCTTGTGAGTCAGACAACAGACCGTGCTCCAGGTACTCCTCTGGAGCAGCAGCACCAGGGGAAGAGCCCCACCACCTCTGCATCACAGCCCTGCTTAAACCCAGCCACACCACAGTCACAGTCCTGCCCCAGCCAGCCAGATCACCTCGAGTATTTCTGAAGGACGTCGGTGCAGACATTCAAGCTTACATTCCCCTTGTTATTGCTCCGCTCATCCTCAGCTTTTGGCCCCGGCACAGCTCCATAGGTAGAGCAGCTCAGGCATGGCTGGAGTGACAGCTGGGACAAGAGGACCACTGCCACACTGCTGCCTGTGGTGACAAATGCCTGAAGACAGACAGTTGTTTCCAGGACAGACAACAGGACCTTGGGGTCTCTGCCCCCAGCCCTGCCCACAGGCAGTGGAGCACCCTCACACACCGACCCCTCTGGACTCCCAGCCAGAAACAAGAGCCTGACTTAGAACTAGCTGATCTTTGAGGTCACTTCCAACCCAAACCATTCTATCATTCTGTGACAGCAACATCAGGGAGCACGCCAAAGAGGTCACACAGAGAAGGTGGCTCTGCAGCAGAGACCACAGAGACATGAGGGGCAGTAGGCTCATCTCTCCCACCGAAGCAGCTTGAGGTCATACCCTGTAACCCCACCAAGCTGCAGCTATTCCTACCAGCAGCTATGGAAGATGACTAGACCTCACTTGGAGTTGTATCCAAGTCACTTTTCCTGACCCAAACAGCTATGGGAAGTGGCTATTTCCACTTGAAGTGAACAGCATCAACTCACCTGTGAGATAAGCACACAGAGGGGAGATGCCCTTACTAAGGAGTACCATTCTTCCCACACAGGCATACTGGCTTCCTCTGGGAGCACCCACCGTCCAACCTACAGACATGCTTGACCCGTACTCCAGCTCCCTGTTGGTACAGCCTGTGCCAGGTTTGTAGACCTCATTTTGGCTACCTGGCATTTTGTTGCAGAAAGAAGAAAAGAAATAACTTCTTAGCATTAAAAGAAACAACTACTTCCCTAAAGCCCCACCACAATCCAGCCAGAGAAGTTAATACAGCTGCCGCCTCCTCACCACTGAGGAAGCGCTTCCATGTTTGCAAGGGCTACGGTATTAAACGAAGACCTGTGCAAATACATCTTTGCTTCCCAGCTGGGAAACCACTTGCAAGTGCTGGTCAAGTTAAAGATTTGTCACCTCTTGCTCCTGTTCAAGTTCAGCACCCACTTTGATCACAGCGCTCTTGCGGGTCTCTAAGGCTATGCTGGCAGGACAGTATTTAGCACCTATGTATTCATCTGCTACCTGTTATAAGGAAACAAGGGACTGCCCTGCACCTGCTTGACCACTGCCAAGTACAGTAAGTTCCCGCATATTATTGAAGCAAAAGAACTGGACGTACCTGCAGGAAAAGGACCTCCAACTCAAGGGAGCATCTCAAATGTTACAAAGAGCCACCCCCAATGCAAATACAGAAGCAAAGGGCTCTCTCTCTGAGTATCAGCTGTGTGTTTTTAGACTAACAGTACAGCTTTCAGCCAGAAATACACCACAAAATACTCCTTACAACCATTTGTGTTCTCTGGTCACCCGTGACTGAGATGCCTTTAGGGTGAACTGTGCCATTAGTTAACAGCATTGAGTAACTACGCTGGGTGGACTGGGGACTGCGCAGGGCAGGCAAGAGGGCAAGAGTGGCAGCACAGCCGCTCCGGACTGCATGAGATATAGCAGCTGCTTCTGATTAGAGACCTGGTCTCTGTGCGTTGGGGGGCAGAGAGCTGAAATGTTTAACCAGTGAAGGAAAGGCTAAAAGGGTTGTGATCTCTTTACACAAGGGACTTTGGATTTTTCAATGTACCAGAAGTTTGAGCTGCTTGGAGATGCTCTGATTTGCAATTCGTAGCAGCATTTGAGTGGAGAAATTTTAATAAGCACTTATTCACTGAAAACTATTACACTGGGAAGGCAAGGCAGCTTGCCTTTTTTTTTTTTTTTTTTAAAGCCGCTCGTAGAAGGTCACAAATTTAAGAGGCATGAAGCATCAGATGACACCACTGAAGAATGCTGGGGTTTAAAAATACAGTATCTTGCACTGCTGGCCTTCTGACCGATTTGGTCATCCCCCCCTTTCAGCACAGACTGCTACAGCAGAGTCAGCCTTACAGGAAGGACACAACAGATGCTACAGAGAACGCCAGCCACAGACACTCCCAAACCCATCTGCAGCAACTATTACTGGGGCTTCTATTTGTATTAGAAAAGACGTTGTAATTTCTCCTCACCCTCCCCAAAGTAATTTTCAGCACAGGTTTTAAAGCAAGCTGGAGCAGCGACAGGCAACTCCACCCTGCTTCACAGCAAACTGTCTGTCTGTCCTGGGGGACTCGGGCAGGTCTCCAATCCAGCTAGCACAGGGCAGCAGCTTCAGGGAGCATTCCCTTCCCCTCCCTGCCCAAGATGTTAATTCATTAACAAGAACCAAGATCCCCAAACCCAACTGTCCTGCCTCAAAAAGTCACTGGGAAAAGCAAAGCCATGAGCACGGTCCCAGGAGAAGCAGAACTGCAGCTCTGATGGGGTGGGGGTGCCTGATACCCAGGGACAGGGCCCCTTGCCTCACCTTGCTGCCCACTTTGTGGTGGCACACACATTTTTCCACAAAGGGGATGAAGTGAAGGGAATAGTTCAGTGTGCCTTTGCGCTGTACTAGGAGTCGTGTTGTGCTTATCCCCAACACCCTCACTAATGAGGGCTAATAATCTTAAAACACCAAGAGATGTGAAGCAGCACAGCTAAAGGGAACCCAAGCCCACAGGTCCCTGGGATCTCTGTTCATCATCCACGTTCCCACAGTCTCCACCAAGACCAGACTCTGTGGCCAGGGCCCTGCTCCAGGAATTGAACCATCGCAGCAGCAGAGTCCCCAGCACACCCTGGGCAGCAGCACACGGACTACCAGCACCCATCCTGCCAGCTTGTCTTACTCTAGTTGGATAGCAACAGGCACCAACCGATTCCTTCTGCCACCGGATCTTACCTTGGCCCCAACCCCATTGACACGGCTACACCAGCACACGCAGGGCTGCAGAGCTGCCAAACCAGCCAAATCCGCTTCCATGAGCCTACGCAGGCCGGCTGGAAGACAGAGCTGCCTTCTCCCCGTGACCATGCGCAACCATTCCCCAGCCAAACTCCTGGCCATGCAGTGCCCCTGCGGCACAGAACAGCAAGCAGAGGCTAGCAGAAAAGTGCCAGCATAATCGTAACCCCATGGCAGGTTTTTACAAATGTGGAAAGCTCTCAGTGCCAGGAGTCCAGCTTGCCTTTAAAGCCACACTCAGACATGCCATTTCTTCCTGTTTGCCTCTATCCAGGGGATGCAGAACTAGCAGGCGAGCAAACCCAAGTGGGGGTATCAACGGTGCCAAGGAGCCCCTGTACCAGGCCAACTGCAGCCTGTTTACTACATGGCTGCACAGACAGCTCCCCCCGAGCCCCCTCCTCGCCTCTGGATTCTTTCATTCACACAGCACCACGCTGGCTCCAACCCCGGCGTGAGTCATGGCGGGCACGGGCCGGGGGGGGAAGCAAGTCCCTGGCTGCAGCAGAGCAAGGCTCCCCGGGAGGGGGATGGCTGGGAGGAGCCCGAAGGCTTTCTGTGCATACAGCAAGTGGCAGGGAACCTACGCTGCTGTTCTTCCTGCCCTTGCCAATACCCTGCCAGCACATCTGGGCCACGCATCCTCTCCAGAGGGTCATCAGGAAGGGGCTGAGCTCTGAACCATCCGTGCTGCAGAGGATTTCTAGACAGCAGACTTTTCCAACAGACCCTGCATCAGGACAGGCCACGCGGACTTCCCTGCAACCACTGCCAGATCTCACATCTGATAAGAGAAAGTGAGACTCTGCAGACTGGAACACACGCCACCTCACAGAGCCTGCCCAGGGCACAGCCTCTCCCTCCAGCACAGCGGAGCTGGTCCACAGCTCAGCACACCACCGCTCACAGGGCTCCAGGAGACACAACCACCACTTCAGTAGTATGGGGACCACAGCTCAGTGACCAGGTATCAGCCAAAAGCCCCTCAAGACAGTGAGATAAGCTGCACTGAAAGATGCGGTCACAACAGGAGAGCAACAAGCCTTTCTGCTGATTCACCGAAGCATCATCCACTTCATCCTCCCGATCCAGAGAGCCATGTCTGCAGCAGTCTCACCGAGGTGTGGCAAGTAAAGCTCACCTGGCGGCAGCAGCCGTCCCAGCACAAGGGATTTACTGGACTTTGACCACACGGTGGTTGTTAGTGCGGCAGCGCAAACACAGCGCTCAGGGTATCTCCATCATCATCAGCCAGGAGATTAGAGAGACAAGACTGATCTGCTAGCAGAACAGGAGAGACAAAAAGCTACTGAAGCTATCTAGAGATTTGCATTCCAGAGAGTATTTTCAGGAATAGCACTTATTGCAGGCCACATTCCTCCTTGCTTTTAAATGCATACTGCGGCAGTCTCGAAATAACGATTCCTTCACTAAGGGGCTGGGGAGCCCATTACTGCCAACTGCACACTGAAGCTTTTTGTCCAGGCCGGTTTTGGCTCTGCAGCCCCAAGTGTCTGTATTAGAAAGGCCTTGTGAAGAGCAAGAACTGCTCTTCCAAGACCACGGATAACACGCAGAGAGGCAGCAAAGGGAGCACTGGTCTGAACTGGCTGCTGCAGTATTACTGTCACACAATAGTGACCGGTCTCTGTACTCCTCTCCCTGTTTAATGCCATTCTTTCTGCAAGTTTTGCTTAGGATTATGGCAGCACGCACATGTATTTAGGACATAAATGTGAACTAGACATGAATTAGCCAGTGCCACTAGGTTGCACGCTGCTTCCCCTCTCCCTCGCCCACCCGCGGCTGTTAACCTGCTGCTGCTCTGCAAAGCAGCAAGCTGCACAGACCAGGGTTAGGTGTTTAGAGGAGACACTAATATAAGGAATGACTGAGAATCCTCCGTTTATCCACTACTATAGCCACTCCTAAGTGCACTGAGGGTATTAGCATTAATCTTCAAAGTGTTTAGGAAAGCTAGTTTAATTAGGCAGGTCTTATTAGTTTTTCTCCAAGCTAGCAGTTTCTAGAATATCCTGCAGAAGTAAGTTCCACCAGCTAATTATGCACTGAATGAAATATCCTTTCCATTTGCCATCACTTCACTTTATGCAATGCCACATCACTCAGAGGATGGCAGATGCAGATGCTTTTAACTCGCTTCTCTGCCACTGCAGAAGTCCAGGGAATCTTAACACACCTCCTCAAAGTCGCACCCAGTCAAAAAATCCATATGGCTAGAAACCACGTAGCACCGCTTGGTAAACCAAGTCTGTTCTTGTCTATGTCAAAGCTCAACAGCTCAAACTTACTATTTTAGAGTGTGCTGACTGCTAAAGTAACAAAATCAAGTCATTCCCAAGCATTTGCTCACATGTCAAAGCAGACACGTTGCAAGCTTTTGATGTACTGGCAGTAAGCTGCATCTTGAGCACAAAAATAAGTGCAACCACTCAAATTCTTGCCCTTTCAGAAAGGGGAATTTGTCTGTCCGGCATGGTACAAACAGCACAGTTATTCTGCAGTACTTCCCCACAAACCTCCCTTTCAGCTCAGTGACCATCCTCTAAGCCCACCAGTAACCCACCTCGCTTTTTGTCCAGGATCTTTTTACGGTTGCAGAAACACGAAGAGCTCCAGTATAGCAGAATCACACCTAAAGCTTTTGGGCAACCAAGCCCACTGACACTACTTTGGTCCACAGTGCTCGGGGAACAGCAGGTTTTGCAAAAACAGCACGGTTGCCGAGGCAATATTGGCATATTCCCACCACCAGAGAGTCATGGAAGCAGTGTGGATGGGTTACCATCATTTTAAGAGCACCATTTAAACATTGTTCACAGAAGAGCTTGGCCAAGAGGGTGCTGAAAACACTGACGGCAGCCAGCAGCTTGTCAACACAGACTGTGATAACAGGAACAGGGCTGCACTGGTGGCAGCAATAGCCGAGTTCCCTCTGGTATAAGTGGGGCTCCTAGGGGATTGCTTCATCCCCAAGAACAGAAGCAGCCAGCAATTCTCTAGCCTACCTGGAAGATCTAGAAATTGCCATCATTGCTGGCAGAAAACCTCAGGGCAAGAGAAGAATTAATTTCTCCATCACTTTACTCAGCATGAAGATTTTCACCACAGTTTTCGGTTACTGTATCCCAAATTTTACCTGATCCAGACAGGGAATTGCTGGCATCTGCTATTCTTGCTCACAGGACAAGATTCCAGCTGTTTTAGGCAAGGGCAAGCATTCAGCAACTCCACCAGGAGCAGCAGAGGTGGGTTTTGCCAGAACATTATGAAAAACCCTCCCCACACCCAGATGACTAGAAATTCTTTGTGCACTAAAAACAAACCACACCCTGTACCCATAGGGCCAGAGAAAGCACATGTGTCAGCAGATGAGGAGACAACAATGCAACGCAGCCTCTGTGCACGGGGGACGGGGACAGCATCATGCTGAACATACATCTCCCTGCGCTTACCCAGCCTATAAAAAAAAAATCTAACCCTTAGTCAAGGCTGTCTTTCCACTCGGACATTTGCTGTCAAGCAGCCAGCACCCAAGATTTACATCTTCAAAGCTACAATCATCAAGAGGTTTTAACAGTTAGATTCAATTGAAGCTATTTCCTCCCTTAAGTATGTACAAACCAAGATGTGGCAACATTATGCTAATACCGAAGAATCAAAGTCAAAATTGCTGGGAAACTTCTGTTCGCTGAGGCACAGGACAAGCTTTGCATATTAGAGAAAGCTATTCCATATTCTAATTCACAGTTTAACATGGCAGTGATTATAAGATTAAAAAATATCACATGAACAAACACAGAAGAGGCTATAGCAAGTTGCTCCCCTTCATTAGCATTAATTTGACAGCAGGTAGCTGTTGCACCAACTAGAACAGGCAACGCTGCAAACCTCTCATCTGAAGAGGCATGGTAAGTCCTTCGAGTTAGAGCAGGCAATTAAGCAAATATTCCAACCTTTTAATCCTTTTGGGTAGGGTACTAGAAAGCTTTCGAAAGCATAGCTGTTATCATTGCTTGGATTTCTGAATGCTCCCATATGAACTAACCCATGTATACTGCAAAGCTGAGCTGACTTTCTTCTAAGCTAAGCACAGAGGTACGTAGAGAAACATCAGCATACATCCCCAGCGATGCTGCTTGTGCTGTTCTCCCAGAGGCCAAGTCCCCAGCTTTGATTTCTGAAGAATTCCAAATATCACAAGCACTTCCAGAACAATGGTCCCTTCTCCCCTCCTCCCCAGGGAGGGGGCGTCCAGAGTAAACCCAGCACTTTCTGGAGTGCTTCATTTCGGGAATGGAGCAGGCCATTTGACAAAGGAGCCACTGTGCAGGCTCCAGCTCTGACATGAAAGAGCACAACAAATCCCAAGTGTGAACTGAGAGTCTTCTCCAAGCACATCTGAGGCTCTAATACCTGTGACCTAAATAGCTTCATGCCACCAACAAGTCTTCATCTTTACAGTCCAGTCTGCTTTTACTGGAGGCTCCAAAACACCAAGTTCCTGTGTCAGAGTCCTGAAGAGTTTCTGTCATCTTTCAAGAGCCCAGACCACCACTTTTCAGCCACAAACATGGGTAGCAGAAGGTCTGGATTCACGTGTGCAGGACCTGTTTGCCCACACCCACGTTCATCTGGTCCTCCAGCTTGCAGAACCTGCCATAAAGGTACTTTGAAGATCTAAGACTATTAACTAGACCAGGGACACAAGGGAGAGGCTGGTGAAGAGCCTACCACATCCATTTAACAGATTCAGTTTCTAGGCAACAAGACTGAAGGCTCTGTCTTAGTTATGCTGTTCTCATGCCATTTTGTCTGCCATGGCGCTCTCAGGACATACTCCCTTCTGTCCTGCTGTCTTGAATTCAATATTCGACACAATGACTCCCTGGCCTTCCAAGGAGGGTTAACAGTAAAACCCAGTCTCCAGCTAAAATATTAAGTGTCACCGGAGCATCCCCTGCTGCCTTCAGGAACCTGCTCAACTGCAGAACAGACTATTTTCCTGCCTTGAAAGCCATGTGCCAGAAGACTTCTTGGCTTAATTTCCCACCTTGCTTATATTTATTCCTGTTTCCAAATTGAGCGATCTCCTCTCCCTCTGCTCCTTTCAACTTACCATTTGTATAGCTCCAGCTACAAAATAAACACCATCCAAATCAAACGCAGAAATCCTAGGGTTGTTCTGCAGGATATTCCAATAAGCTTCCTCCCAGGACTCCACCTGCAAGCACTAAATACCAACAAGCAGATGAAGCAAAGCTTTCAGCACTGGCATTTTTGCTTTTCCCCATCTGTTGCACGACACTAAATGGAAGAGGTTAGTCTGACAGGGTGGGAAGGAGCTAACGACCACCGATTTAGAGTGACTTGAGGAAGGTGATGAGAATGATCTTGAGTCAGACTGTTTGGAAGTTATTCCAGCAATAGCCAGTTTACCAGAGGTGTTTCTGGAAGCAGCCACTCCTTGCTGAAGCACAGCTATCTGACCTTCCTGAAAAACAGGTGATGAGCCTCCAAGACAGACCGCTGAAAGACACACCACCCCAGCTACTCTTCAGTCCAAAGAGTTGTAAATGTGTTATCAGCCGGTTTTCCATGGTGGCTTGTTTAGCAGTGGAGAACAGCCTCGAAAGAAGCCCATCCACAATGCTGCATTTTCCCGTTCATCTTCAGCTTTCCCTCCTAGCACGTACAACAGTTTCACAGGACCGTCTCAGACATCTGCACTTGTAGCAGGCAGCACAAAGATCAGCGGGGTTTGGGTTTTTTTTTTGATTGCAAAGCCCCTGCTCCGAACAAGCACAGAAGCCTTTTGTCAGTTATAGAGTAACCTAAACAGTAACTAAAGCAGTGCCATGAAAAAATGCTGGATTCTTAGTTTGACAGAAAACATCAGTCAAGTAGCAAAACTAATGTTACAGCTACAGTGGGAATGGCCCTGCTTCTCCTATCAGGAGCTTACCAAGTTCTGGAAAGGAAATTATGGGGCTTTTTGCTAGAGCTCTTCATTGTCACAATCCTACCAGACAGTCGTGTTACCAGTCCTTTGAGAACACGATCAGAGGCTTCAGCAAGCAGGAGTTGGGACTGTTGCTAACCACGTCCATACCCATCCCTTCCCTCTTCCCCCCACCCCTGCCCAAAGCCCGAGCATTCAGGCAGCTGTTACAGCATGGAGGTAAAGACAAGTCTAAAGCATACGGGCCAAGAAGTTCTTCCTGCAAGGGTAGGATGGAGCAAACAAGCTAAACAAACTGTTCCTTGCAGACACTTCCTCACACAACCAAGTACAAAACTGTTTTGGAAAGAACCAGTTCAGACTTTCCAAAGAGCTGACCTCGCAGCAGTGTGTGGAGGTGGCCTGACCTCGCTCCCACACATACACCGAGGCGAGTACGCTGTCATCAGCTCTTAGTGAAAAATCCCACCTCTACGTTTCTCTGACAATCCCAGCCAAACCAGACACTTTGAAGACTGCCCAAGGCTGGAGTTACTTCTCCACTTGGCCATCTCCCCACACTTGGCCAGGGAACGATTTTAGGTTTGGAATGAATTACTGCATTCAAGCAGCCACTCCTTGTCATACCAGTTGTCCAACACCAAGACCGGCTGCAGGATGCAATTCATAGTAACAGCAGCCTAGCCTTCAAAATGAAATGCCAATCTTTCAATGCAGTGCTTTCCAGGGCAGTCACCAACTCTGCCTTTGCGTGTTTAGCTCAAAGGGATTGCTGGGAACATAGCTACAATGGCTACCCAGTACAGATTGACATCGTGTCAGCTGCCTGGGTGTTAGTTCAGCAAGTGCTTTCACCTTAAGTGGCCTTGCAGAACAAGAACCACCAGACGAAAATAACCAAACTGTGATCATGTAGACACAAACCTAGAGCAGCATTTAATTTGTGGGGTGCAGTAAGTTTGGGGTGAGGGAGAACTTATGCAGCAGCAGGTCTCCAGCTATCTGCTCCAGGGGTTCATTACCCAGAAGAACACGTTAGAGGAAGAGTACGGCAAGATACACTAGGAAACAGTGCCTCCAAGAGGGACGCAGCCAGGAGAGAGACTGCTCTGCCCTTGTCACTTCAGTCTGAACTGCAGAACCCAAGCACAGACCCTCAGCACACATGGCCGCAGTGGTCCCAGCATCACCTGGAAGGGGACAGTGCACTTGAGCAGCTCGGGGGTCACTCCTGATGTCTGCAGTATCAGACTGGGAAGCAGATCAAGCCAATCCCTTCTACATTTTCCTAGAAAACACTTTCAATAAAATGTTCAGGTTGTTTATGTAGAGTCACACTTTCAGAGGAAGAGATACCCAGTCAAGTTTCTTGGATCTAGGCCATGCCAGAAGAGCTAAGACAAGCATACTAGATACTGATTGGAGATACTTCATAATCGTAGTAAGCAACTAAACACCACAAAGGTCCATCCCTCAGGAGAAGAAAGCTGCTCTGAAGTCTCAGCCAGGGTTTAGATGAAGGTCAGTGGAACAGGATGACTCTAGCAGAGGTCATCTCTGTACAGCTTCTGGCAGCCAGGCAGGAGAAACGCTGTGAATCTGCTGTCAGCAAGAGAATGATACAGCAGGGAGAAGTGCTGTCAAAAAGGTGAAAAAAGGGAGTGCTGACACTGCTCCCATTACAGCACAGGTTAATGGAGACCTAGAGTGCACGCTGCAGAAATTAATTTTCCTCCTCAATACACCTAAAGAAATGACTATGTTCTCAGCTCTGTCACTCCACAGCAGCAAGAGAAAAATCTCCTTTATCCCCTAACAGCCTTTCAAAGGCCCAAACTAACCAGAAGTGCTTCTGAAGAGAAATTAATGGTCCTGTGGCAAGTGAAGAGGTGGGACAACTCCAAATAAGTGCCTTTAATTTTCAAGTGTCTGATTTCTATTGTCTTTCAATCACACAAACCTGATGAAGAGCTGGAAGCTCTCCTTGCCCAGCTCTGACTGTGCATTAACCCCCAGGCAGAGGCGGCTGGTACATTCCCAGAAACAAGTGGGGCCCAAATGGCTGCTGCCTTGGCTACGAAGATGGTGAAGGGGCTGGAGCATCTCTCCTATCAGGAAAGGCTGAGAGAGCTGGGGCTGTTTAGTCTGGAGAAGAGAAGCCTGAGAAGGGATCTGATCAATGCTTATCAATATCTAAAGGGTGGGTGTCTAGAGGAAGGGGCCAGACTCTTCTCAGTGGTGCCCAGTGACAGGACAAGGGGCAACGGGCACAAACTGGAACACGGGAAGTTCCATCTGAACATGAGGAAAAACTTCTTCCGTCTGAGGGTGACCGAGCCCTGGGACAGGCTGCCCAGAGAGGTTGTGGAGTCTCCTTCTCTGGAGGGATTCCAAACCCGCCTGGACATGATCCTGTGCGACCTGCTCTGGGTGATCCTGCTTTGGCAGGGGGCTGGACTAGATGGTCTCCAGAGGTCCCTTCCAACCCCAACCAGTCTCTGAATCCGTGAATCTCTGAACCCACCCGCAGGGCTGCCTCAGGGCCCGCTCCCACCACACTGCCGGCAGAGCAGGCCAGCTGCACAAGTATTATCCTCTTGCTGACTTCCAGGGAGGCAAGCAAAGAGGGACAGCTAGGACAGCCCTTCCTACATGAGCAACCATTCCCCGCATGCCCGGGCTAGCATCTTCAGCACGATCACCAGACCAAGAATGAATCCAATCTTCAGACAGGGATGCAAAGCTGCTCTGTTTCTATTACTGTTCCAGACATCCAGAAGACACAGGCTGCCCATGAGATGACAGCAGACAAGCTTCATACCAACAAGCCAAAGAGATGGTGAAAACAACTTTGCATTAAAGCAGTGATAGGAAAAAAGTCCAACCCTCTTTCAGCCACAAATTCAGTTCTTCTATTTTTCTAGCTGTAACCAAGATGCACAGCTGAGGAAACAAAACAGTAACAAGTTATTTTGGATATTGTTTTGTAAACAGATGCATGGCCAGTTATCTAACCATGGGAACATTAATAGGAGTAGGCTCTGAGAGGGAGCAGCGGAGCATTCGCGGGGTGATTTAACTGCAAGCTTTGAGCAGCTTGCATCATCTCCATCAGCAAATTTCCATGAGTCTGCAATGTCAGCAGCTTGTGCTGCAAGACACCTGGAAGAATTTGCAAAGTGCCATCTCCCTTGGGTACCACGGGAGCATCCCCTCCTACTCTAGCCACTAACAGACACAACCATGAGGACAGTTAGAGGAGGTGTTTCTACAGCTAACTTGAATTACATTAATTGACAAGAGACTGACTCAACTGCTGTAGAGCCTGGTGCAAGCTGGGCCTCCTACTCTCCATAGCAGGGATGTCTTGTCCCTGGGGAAAGGGTGCAACAACAGAAGCGAGTAACCTTCCACACACAGAAGGCCACTGCTTTGACACAGTTTATGCCAGGACAGTCTACCAATTTTAGTACCGTCTACCCTGGCAGGCTTCATACCTTTACTCATACTCATTACTTTGAGTGCTTTAAAAAGCTGCATGCAGCTCAATTGGGCACCAAAAAGCAAGACATGAAAACAAGGAATTTGAGCAACATTAAAAGGTAGGGTCTTCTGCGCAAGTTAACACAGCAAGTGTGTATGAGATCCATGGACAGAAGACCATGACTGACACCTGTGAGATCAAGGGAAACACTGAATATAGAAGCACAGCACAATAGAGAGTATTAACTCAGGGAAACTGTGGTCATGCTCCCCACCACAGCAACAGAGCCAAGGGACAGCAGCAGAGCTCAGAGCTGGGAACAGAAACAGCAGGGCTACAGCAGCAGGCCAGGGAGCCAAAGCCCTTTTCCTCCCACCTTCACCTTGCAGCAGTTCCCGGTTCCCCATTGCGCCCAGTGCCGAACAGCCTGCAGCTCCCATTATCGCCCATGACCACAGGCCAGCCGGTCACACATGGCCACGCCGCAGCAGCACAGGGTGCAGGGAGCTGGTGGGCTGAGGTTTACAGCTGCGGGATCTGAGGTTTATTAACATCCAGCTAATGAAGTAGAGGGCAGAAGATCCACGTAATTTGTGGTTTCTCTAGGTCAGGAAACCAAGCACCTGGCAATTTGCAGTACAAATATTAGTATTCTGTTAAATTAAGTACCACCTTTCCCAAGAGCCAGGATCACATCTAACTGAAATACAGCACACCCTCCAAAACTGCTGTCCGAGAAGACACGTGTCTGGGACAGCACAGTCTCTCCCCCAGGAAATTCAGTTGGAGTGACAGTTTTAGAAGCGCTCCCTGTTCAAAATAAAGGGAGAGAGCTCATATGCTATGGCAGTGCAGAAGGAAACAGATACAGCCATTTCAGATGCTTTGAACTGGTAAATTTTGCCCAAAAGCATCACTACACCCAAGGTCTGCAGACTTTTAGATGTGCTTGCACACACACAATTTCAGGAAGTAGTCAAGAATGCACTGGAAGTTGCATACCATCATCCAAAGTCCACCAACACTTCAATTTATTGGCTTAAGGACTCCGACCTGATCTTTTTGCTTGCTTCTGCAGTGATCTTGAAGTATGAGCATGATAGAAGGGAAATTTTAACATGGTATGAATTCACACAATCACTGCACACCTCGTTACAAGACTGCTACTTGTTTCATCAGGAAGTTACATTCTAAGATGTTCTGTCCTTTGTCTGTCCAGCCGGACTGCAGTAGTAGCCCTACTGATTACTATATGTAGCAATCTGAACAGAGAGAAGAGCATTTAAAGCTGGAGATGGGTTCTGGTAAGCAAATGATCTCGCAGTTCCCAAGCCCAGGATGTTATCAGAGAATACTCTCAGGAATCCAACTAAGGAGAGAACTGCTTTATGGTTTAATTCAGCAGCCCCTGCCAGAAGGAACAAATTTGCCTTAGGCTTTGGTTCTTGCACATTAGATGCAAGAAGCTTCAAAACATTAAAGTTATTTGACACTTCCTTTAGATTTGACATATACACCGTATATCCTCTGTGCATTTGTATCAGAATAGTCATTAGTTTCTATTAGGTGTGTGTGTGTGAGAGCAATACAGCGCAGAGAGCAATGGCATGGAATAATTGCTTCTGCAGTTTTAAAGCTATAGGTCTGGTTGCGGTAGGTGGCGAGTCAGACTCCATCCTGTGATGTCCCACTGTCATTCGGAGCCCCCTGACAGAGGGAGGCTGAGCTCTTGGCTCTCTGAAGGTGCCAGGGAACAGGACAACAAACTGAAGCCAAGAGCAAAACAGAAGGCACAATCTGAAACTCTGGTTGGAGATCATACTTTAAAAAAACCCAAAGCCACAACTACACATAGTTTCCCTACACCTGGGATGACCCAGATGTCCCATCCCTGTTCCACTTAGTTCTAGCAAGTGCTGTGGACAACTTTGTGCAGCCTAACAAGGTGAGCAACAAGACTTGCTGCCTCTCAAGCCAAGAAATACAACACACAAACAGTTCAGCAACTGCACTCTAAGGAGCACCTGCAGAGCTGAAATCACAGCACTTGAACATAGTAATTTCCAGTACCTTTGAGAACAGTGGCCCAGATTTTCACGCCCTGGTACCTAACAGGCTACCAAGTGCCAATTCAGATATGTTAAGCATGCTGCTTTCTGTAAGTATATATGAATACTAGAAAAATCTCCTAATCAGAGATTCCCTACTAAGAAAATTCATTCGCTTGCTTTATAAATGAGACTTCACCATAAAGCCAGCTAAAAAGTTTATTCATAAATCTCACTCATAAGAGGAAAAAGGATCTCTTGATCTTTAGTTTTTAGATACTGGAACATGCAGAAACTGTGCAGAGAGACCAGAGTTCCCACATGCACAAGTTCCACTGCAGAACATGCAAAGTTCCCCCTTCAGCAGATACTGCTGTACCATTTCCTTCTGACATTTGTGATTGTAGCTACGTGAAAACCCAAGCTCTGATCTTCACCACTTAGAGATGCAGGAAAAGAGCAACCAAAGGATCAGCGCACAGAGCTGCGAATGGCAGTCAGCGCTTCCCAGCAAGAGAAACTCCACTGGCATCCTTCCGACCCTGTTCACTGGACCTCGACGCATTACACAAGACAAACTCCAAGTCAATGCAGCCATAAGCATCCCCACTTAATCAAGAGCAGTGCTGAGTTTGGCATGAATCAGCTGTGGTACGGATGAACAGGCTTGGAGAACCTTGGTACGAGAGGCCAACTGAACAGCATTCACTGCCCCTTCGAACAGCAAAGCCTGTTAGTAACTTGGAAGGCAACTGCGTGGAGAGAGCAGACCGAATACACAACCATAGGTCTGCCCACGTCAAGGCACAGCATGCACAGATATTTCCCAAACCAGCACAGACCAGCTTCCTCCTGTGTACACTCACTCTCCATGAAAACATCAAAGGACTTGGAAAACCTGGGCAAGGGCTTAAGCACAAATTATGGCTTCTGGGGACATTTAGTGCAGGAGGTTACGTGGCCTCTGTGGCCAACTGTGCAGGTTTGCAAACTTCCTGGCTATTCACAAGCTTCTTGCAATCCTGCAAAAAGGATTAAGCACCAGCCAGTCTTAATACTGCTGAAGTTAAACTGACAGTTCAGCTTTCAGCACCAGGAGTTCAGATCAAGAAATGTATCTGACAGCGTTATCCAGCTATGCTTCCCTTCTATCCTTAAAGTTTCTCAGCATTGCACAAACCACAGTGCAGCAAGTCTGCCTAAAATATGCAAATATGACACAGAAGTGATTCACATCCTCAAAGTGTGTCACTACTGGCTAGACAAGGAGATCTTTAAGACTGAAAGCAGCCAAGCGCCACCCTTGTCCACTTTGTGTTTGCTCTGTGTATGACACCACATCAGTAAGCACTGCTCAACATGAGCAGAAAGAGCCCAGGCAAGCACTGACCTCGGTTCACTATGGTATTTTCCTTCTGCTGAGAGGTTAGAGAAGAATGGACAGGACTTAAAGAGCAAATGCATTTTTCTTTAAAACAAAGGGAAGGACTCTTATCTTTTGCCACTCACCGACCAGCAGTTACTAAGAGGTGAAGAGACACCAAGGAAAAAGTCCCACTCCATCATCCTGATGCACGGCAGCTTAGATAGATGGGTACCTGAGGCTTCCAGACATTCTTAAGTAACTTCACTTCTAGTCATCTACTTCAGAGCACCTGCCATCATCTGCTTTTTTCTGAAACAGTTTGCTCTGAGCACAAATCCGTATCTTGTTAACCTCCATCTCTGGGTGATGTTTGCAGGAGCTCTGTTTGTCTTTGAACAAGTATACATGGCCATTGCTGCTGCAGGATCAGGCAGCTCTAGTTTCGAAGTCTTTATCAGAGATCACACAAGACAACTTGATTTTCATCTCCAGGTCGTGGCTTGCAGCATGCAATCTGTTGACTTACGATCTGAACAAGCTCTTGGTGTCACAACCCTTAACCAACTGCTGCTGAAAGAATGCCCAAAACTTCAGTGCTGGAAAAATGCCCAGACAGACTTGTAGCATTTTTCACTACCTTATCTTTCAGGCAGGAATGCCATTTCCCTTAATATCTCAGATATATTTTGCAGAGTTATTCTGCAAAAATTGTCAGTGCCCACTCACTCTTATCTTTTAAGTTTGGATACTGCTCACCATCCTGTAGGCGACCATCTTCTGCAAGGATATCTTTTAAAACTTATTTGAATTATAGGTATGCACCCTTACGTCTAAATTTCAGAGACTCCAGTAGAAGAACACATTAATTTGCAGGATATTAGGTTTTATGTTTCTGTTCCCATCTTCAGGGACTCAGCCTACCTTGGCTAGCACCTCAGCTTTCCCTTCTGCAAGTGCATCATTACAGATGCCAGCCACATCAGTCTGAGGGATTCAAGAAACCTGTGAGTACCAAGGGGAAGGGTTTGGCACGGGGGAAGAGGATACCACACAATGCAATTGCAAAGGTAAAGCATCTGCACGGAGGTCCAGGGTGGTCAATGCAGCCCTGCTGGTGGAAGCAGGTAGGAGGCTGCAGACCAGGAGCAAGGAAACCTGGTGCACTGACACTTGCATAGCTGCGACAGAGGAAGCTGCCTCTCCTGCCGACCTCTTGTTCCCCAAAGCAACACAATCCTGGCCTAGTTCTCCTTTGGCTTTGTAGCAGCAGCCGTGGAAGAACAAAGCAGAAAACAAGGAACGCCCAGAGATTTGTCACTCATGAGCTGCTCCTGTTCAGCCCATTCCAGAGCTGGATGACCCCATTCCTCGCCAGCAAGAGTTACCTACTAGAAGCAACAGGGAAAGGAGAAGAGCTTCCAGGCTCCCCCACAGAGGACCATTAATTCAGTCAGGTTCTTCATATTACAAACTCACTGTATATAATGGATTATTCAGAACCTAGCAGCAGAGATTATGTGGCGGTCAGATTATCTGATGTATACTTGGCATTCGAGTCTGCCAAAACTCATCACTGGCATAAGAACAGAGCAACTGAGAATATCAGACCATGAACTCATCCACAGAATTATCCCCAGTTAACCTCCTAGGGCACAAACAAGTTTGGGGGCTACAGAACTCCATGCAGAGTCTTATTCTGAAAGAAAAAACAATTTCACAGCAACTTGCTCATACAGTAAAGGAATTTGTTGGGGTGAACTGTGTTTAGACAAACCCATGAGTAAGGACAGAAGGACTAGCTTCCTTCTAGGAAGCAATCTATTCATAGCCTTTAATGGAAATCTTCAAATACTTTGGAATTAACTGTTTTGCTGTATCAAGGGAAACTTCATCTTACTCTTCCCATAGATGAGATAGTTTTCTACACACACTGAAAATTGAAAGCATGCTTGTGTTGGGTTTTGTGTGGCAAGGTTTTGGTAGCGGGAGGGGCTACAGGGGTGGCTTCTGTGAGAAGCTGCTAGAAGCTCCCCCTGTGTCTGATAGAGCCAATGCCAGCCGGCTCCAAGATGGACCCGCCGCTGGCCAAGGCCAAGCCAATCAGCGCCTCTGTGATAACATATTTAAGAAGGAAAACAAAAGAGTTAAAAAAAACTTTTGCAACCGGAGAGAGGAGTGAGAAGATGTAAGAAACTCTGCAGACACCAAGGTCAGTGCAGATGGAGGGGGAGGAGGTGCTCCAGACACCAGAGCAAAGATCCCCCTGCAGCCCGTGGTGAAGACCATGGTGAGGCAGGCTGTCCCCTGCAGCCCATGGAGGAAGGATGAGGGGGTGTAGAGATTCCACCTGCAGCCCGTGGAGGACCCCACGCTGGAGCAGGTGGAGGCACCTGAAGGAGGCTGTGGCCCGTGGTAAGCCCACACTGGAGCAAGTCCGGGCCGGACCGGTAGACCCATGAAGAGGGGAGCCCACGCCAGGGCAGGTTTGCTGGCAGGACTTGTGACCCTGTGGGAGAGACCCCACGCTGGAGCAGTCTGCTCCTGAAGGTCTGCACCCTGTGGGAGAGACCCCACGCTGGAGCGGTTTGTGAAGGACTGTAGCCCGTGGGAGAGACTCCATGTTGGAGCAGGGGAATGTTGAGAGGAGTCCTCCCCCTGAGGACAAAGCAGCAGCAGAAACACCGTGTGCTGAACTGACCGCAACCCCCATTCCCTGCCCCCTTGTGCCGCTGAGGGGGGGGAAGGTTGAAGCCAGGAGTGAAGTTGAGTCCAAGAAGATGGGAGGGGTGGGGGGAGGTGTTTTAAGAGTTGATTGTATTTTCTCATTGCTCTACTCTGTTTTGCCTAGTAATAAATTAGATGAATCTCCTCTCTACATTCAGTCTGTTTTGCTCGTGACGGTAATTAGTGAGTGATCTCTCCCTGTCCTTATCTCGACCCAAGCCTTTCGTTAGACTTCTCCTCTCCCATCCCGCTGGGGGAGGGGTGAGTGAGCGGCCGCGTGGCACCCAGCTACCGGCTGGGCCTAAACCACGACAATGCTAAAAATACAGCTAAACTTACAAACCACCCATAATTTGTAGATGAGCTTTTAACTCTTTTCCCGAGTGACATCTGTCTGCAAACTGTAGTCCTGAACAATTTCAGTCTTAGACCTTTATGCGTTCGTTTGCTCCTCTATAGTTAACTATAGCGCTAGAAATCTTAGAGTCAAGTAGCCTTGGCGTGGGTTGCTCCACAGCCCTTGTAGCAATCGGGACAGATGTGACTGGTGTCAGGAGAGAACTAAAACATTTCCTACCCTCTGCAGTTTTTAACCAATGTTGGTTAAAAAACCCCCAGGTTTTAGCATCTTTGGCCAGACAGCTAGCTATTTTAAGATCAACAGCACTACAAATTAACATGATTCAAATGCAATTGGCCTTTCAGTCACATTTTCCCCCCAAACGGGACACTTATCAGGGGTTCCAAGGGAAAGGACAAGGTGAAAAACACTTCTGTCTTCATGCTATGAGCTGCTCTAGCCTTTCATCTTAAAACCCCAGCAATTCAGAAGACAAATTAGAAAAAGAAGAGGCGGCTGTCAACAGAACTGCTGGAAAACAGTTTTGATCCTTTCAGGAAAAAGGCCAGAAATTTCTCTCACACCAAAAAAGTCAACTTGTTTCAGCTTCTATCTTACATGAAATGTTATCCCTTTTGTCTGAATATAAGGCTGCTTAAAACAAGCAAAGCACAAGGGAGAAGATGTACTACTGTGCTTCCAAGCAAGTGCCAGCCCCAATAGATAACAACTCGGAGCAGCCCAAGCCAAACTGTGCAGGTGCGGCGCACAGGGTCCCTGCTGAGCAGAGGGGCCAGCACCCAGCAGTATGAGAGCACCCCAATCTCACCCCAGAGCTCCAGATACACCCCACATTCAGGGAAAATCTGCACGCCCCCTCCCTAATATCAGACTAATACAAACAGAAAAGTTACAGATAACACACTTCTTTCTATGATAGCTATGACAAAGTCCCTTTATCAAAAAATGACAAATAATTGGAAAGCATTAGCTACCTGCTTGCCAGGTCAGGCACTGAAGACCATCTCCTTAATCAGGAGGAGATTAGTTAATATTTGAGTAGGCTGTTACAGCTCAAGACACAGTATCAAGTACACCGTGCCACGCTCTCAACCAGACCCCTCAAGAGAATGGATAAAGCTGAGGACAAACGCACGGAAGAGATTGCACAGAGTGGAACGCATCATCACACACAATCTTTGTGGTGACAAGTCATGGCATTTCAGGAAATAAAAGTGCCCAGCATTTTGGCAAAGAGCAGACTTAAGCCATGAAAGAAGCCTAGTTCTCTGCTACGTTACTGTCTCCACTGACCTCATACGTGAGGGCATACAAGTCAAATCCTGTTGGCTTTCATGATCTCATCACATAGCTCTCAGCAGCCCAGCTACCCCATTATGTGCTTAAGTATTCCCACAGTGGAAACAGCTGTCTCAGAAGCATTGGAAAGGCAAGAGACCCCAAAAAGTTCCTCAAACTGCCACCCTGGTGATACATCAGCTTTTCTGAATGATGTCAGAGCTAGCTAGGCAAGCTCAGTCTCCCCGTTATCCAGCCACAAGCAGCACCAAGCCCGTCACACTGTGACCGGAATGCAGTCTAGTGGATACTTGGGGTTTTTAGCATCACAAATGCTTGTTAATAGGGCTCAAGTGAAGCAGCACAGCAATAGCTGGAGATTTTGGGCTTCCTGCCATTTATTTATTTATTTTAAGTAAGTGAGCTCAACAACAGACACAGCAATGAAAACACTTTTGAGAAAGTGGTTACATTATACTTCATCCCACATCACTACTGAAGCAACAGCCTTAAAATCACAGCTGTAATTCAGGCTCATTTAAAAACTCAGTATCTTCCCTGAAATCTATTGAGCTGCTCTGCTTTCTCCTCCCAGCTATTGATTACTGGGGTGGATGGGGTGAGGGGGAATATTAAAACTGCCTCCCAGCCACTTTTCAGTGATGCCACAGCTTGTGACATCATGATTGTCTCCATGGTGATACAGCAACACAACTGAATCTGAACAGGAGGAGGCCAATTAGAACAAGAAAGCTCTTTTGTGGTTGGAATCATAGTAATTGACAGAAACAAGAGAAGCTGTTATAGAAAGTACATCATTCCAACAATAAAATCCTTGCTTTTAGTTTGTCAGGTGAACCTAAAACCCCCTACCATGGCTAAGTATAAAAAAGCCCTTCTAGACTGGAAAACCCATGATATCATCAGCTTTTTTCCCAGCTCTAAAGAACACTGAGAGCAGCCTGGATCAGAGAGATCATTTTTCCCCTCCCCTCACGTCAAGGTCTCCTTTCCACTGTAGCCTGCCCACATGCTCACGAGTCTTCGCAGCCCATCACGCTCAAGCAAAGCCTTTCAACTTGCTACAATTAGCATGCATGCACGTGTGCGGGGGAACACACAAAAGAAACCAACCCAAGGCGACCAATCCATAGTGACTCATGCCAGCTAAGACTCCACCTTCAAGGACGAAGCACACTCAGGATTTGAAATACATGATATGAACAAGATCTGGACCCTCTAGGTATCTACATCGTGTTGTCTTCAACCTCCAAATCAGTAAGAGACATACAGGAGCAATCTGTGCTAGCGCAAGTTAAATTGTTATGGTGCTGTTGGGGCACATTAAGCCAAATCTGACTCCCTGACTGATCCCCACTCTCCATCCTACATGGATGTTTATCAGGAGGCACTTGCTGCAGCCCCAGAGACAAGGCACTGCTGTATTGCTCCAGAGCGTCAGGAGCAACACAATGCTAGCAGGAAGTTCCCAGGGCAGAGCAGCTGTACCACCACCCTTGGTACAATACCTTTAAGCCTTGGGCACCTCTACTCTCTCTACTGATTCAGCCCATTAAATACTAGCTACATTCAGGAGTACATTTACAGCATTTTTCTTTTCTCAAGCAAGCCTAAACGCTGCAGCAGTCCATGAATAAGCTTAGGGTATACTTTCCAAGAAAGCAAGCTTGAAGGTGTAAGCTGCAGCATGAAGCCAGGCCACCCAGAGTGAGGAGAGCAGCACCCAGCACAGCAGCTGGAGCACAGAATATTGAACATGCTCGTGGCTGGCAGTTAAATCTTTGATGGTAACGCTGCTTCCCAGTGCTGCAGCCAGACCTATTCCATTCCTCTCCTGCAATTCGATGGGAAGGAGAGGCATGTCACCCTTGGCAGGGGACATGGAGCACACAGGTCCCTAGTACAGTCAAGCTCATGGCATGTGGAGGGTGGGCAGCGATGGGGTTAGCAGCAGTTTTGTGATAAGGGACACAGCTGGCTAAAACTCTAATTGAGCCAGCTTAAAAAAGTGATGCTGAAAAGCATCACATCATAAGAACTGGCATGAAATAGATTTAACAGGTACCCTCAACAACAACTGCAGCAGAAGCAGTACTCAAGTCGTAATTCATCCAAGACAGAGTCTTTGTACACAACTTTTACTGGCTCCTACCTCAGTCTGGAAAAGTTATTTCACCTGCAAAGCAGGGCTTGAGTTAAGGTGTTTACGGTGATGAGGGTTCCTGCTAGGATTCACCCAGCCTTTAAAAACAAGCCATCCTATGGCACGCTTCTGAGAAATGGAACAATGGGGCTTCCTTGAGCCACTGTCACCTATGAACACGGATCAAACAGCAGATGCAGACATTCCTGCACGTTTTCTTCTGCAGGACAGCACCTGAGCAGTTCCGGTTTTCACAAGGTATACTTCTACCCTTCAAAAAGGGTTTTAGTTCATTCAGTGTTCCTGGTATGTGAACTCATTCACCCAGGACCCAATCACATCCCCCTGCTCTCTGAACACATACCACCCCCATGGCCAAAGCATGTTTGCTAACACAGCAAGAACTAGAAGAGAGTAGGAAACGTGATTAAGCATGAACCAGGCTTTGCAGCACTGGAAAAAGACACGAGCTACAGAAGGGAGAGAAGCAGAAATAATTACTTTAGAAATAACCAGCTTCTAACATTATTTTTAGAGCTGCCTCCCCCAGCAGCCAAAATAATCAGAGATCTTGAAAAAAAATAAAATCAAAGGTAAGCGCACAAATAGCAGCGCCAGAAGAAAGCAGACAGTGCTTCAGAGTTTACTGCTGTCAACACCAGCAGCCTAAATGGCTGGCCCAGTTCTGTCCTTTCATTCGAGAAGGCCTCATTAGCCTGAGCTCTGCTTTGCTCTGCCACAGCAAGCTCACGGATCGTCCCCGGCCCCACCGGAGCCGCGCCATGCGTGCGCTGGGGGAAATAACGAGCGACGAGGGCTGTCGCTCTGCCGTCGGACAGGCCTGAGCACAGCACTTTAAAGAGGGAAAGAGACAGACAGGCACTTTCATCCCTCCTTTGACGGCTTGCTGTTAGTGAGCACCCAAGGGGCCAGCCTGGGGAGCTTCCTCCGCAGGCTCCACGGCCCGCTACCGTCCCAGCGGCTCAACGCGCAGCGCGGGGCTGGCGCTTGTGCGGGCGGCACAGGCCGGGGTGCCTCTGGATCAGCGCTCCCTGCCGCCCCCGAGCACGGCCCCGCGGCGGCAGCGGCCACCCTGGAGCAGGCCCCGGCCCCGCCGCCCCGGGCCCGCTGACGGGGGAGCGCGGCGCCGCCCGGCCCGGCCGCTTACCTCGCCCTACGGCCTGCTGCAAAGAGCGGCGGCCGGAAAGCGCGGGCGGCGCGAGGGGAGCGGCGCGGGCCGGGGCCTGGGGGGCTGCGGACGCCCTCCCGGCCGGCCCGGCAGCCCCGCGGCGGAGGAGGAGAGGCCCCGCCCGCCCTCCAGAGCCCGCTGCCCCGCACTGCCCGGGTCAGGGCAGTCCCCCAACCCGGGCAGAGCCAGCGGCGCTGGAGCCACGCAGCATCCCAGCGCCACCGCCGACCCCCCAGAGGCTTCCCCGCAGGGACCGCAGGACCGGGATGACCCTGAGAAACCCACTCCGAGCACCTCATGCAAGCTCTGGGCTGCTCACAGCTTCAGCCCACGGTTGCTCGGGAGCACGCAGGGCTCCTGTTCGCCACTGCCATTGACCCCCCAGCTCTGAGCAAGTTCCTACTCAAATGCGCTGCCTCCCTTTTTATTTCTTAAGCTTGCAGATTTCTTCAGTCCTGATGCCACATTGACATTGCCCCTCCCGAAGCGCTACAAAAAGGAATTAAAGCATCACACAGATGAACAGCTGAAAATCGGCGATACCTCCCTGCCACTGCCCGCAGAGTGACCAAGCGGGTCGGGTGAAACGCAGGCCCATCACAGGTATGGCCACTGAAAGCACACACACAACCGTGTGCACAATTTGCACAGCCAACAGGGACCAGCGTTTACGCCAACAGTTACCCAGGCAAGAGGGCTGAAGACAGGTAGCCGTACAAGCTTTTTCTTTCCTTTCCCCCAAAGAGCCGATTTCCCCCAATCAGCCCGATTCAGTCTTTGACTTGAGCAAGAACGACTCCTGTGAGAGAGCAGGGCTGTAAGAGCCTGCTTTGGCAACCTCCCCTTAGCAACCCAGAGCATTCTGCAGCACTCATCTCCAGTAAGCACGTTAACAGAGCAGCGATAAAAGCTAATGTGCGGCATAATACCACTATTAGCAGCGGCAACCTCCAGAACGCCCTAGAAGATTGCAGGGTGACAGTGAGATGCAGACGCTGGTGCCTGGTGCCAAGTACAAAGGCTAACAGCTGCAGCACCGTGGCCAAGGCAACAGGCTGCTGGTGAGCAGCCCTCTGCTTCCCAGCATCCAGGATTTCCCTGCTCAAGGCCTTTGCTCTTGGCACACTGCAAACTTGAGGGTCACTGAAACTCAATGCTTTCAAATCAAAGTAGCTACTTTGTCCAGGACCAGAGCTCAGGAGGTGCAAGCACCGGCCAACACCCTTTTTCTTCCAAGGGATAAGAATAAGCAGCTGTTCAGGCACTGGGAAAAGTTCTCCAGCTCTATCCTACTAGTACTCATCTCCCCAAATCCACCTTCTCTCCTGGAAAGTCCCACTCCACGCTGTACAAGGCTGGGCATTACACCAACCCCACACTGCCAGGGAGCTTGCTTTGCTCAGAGTAGCAGCACTAAGTGGCCAAAATTCCCAGCCTGGGACTGCTGCTGGAGTGGCAGGTCAGGCAAGAAAGCACTGGTGGCCATTCCATAGAGAGCACCAAAACCTGGAAGAGTTCCTGGACAGAAGTGTCATGGCTCAGGACCCCGTGTTTGGGCCAAGCTGAGAGACTGAGAAAAGTCTCAGGGTTCAAAGAAGGAGAAGGCTTCCCAACAACACAGTTACTCAGGTGACCTTACAAGAGGCAAGGGAGACCCACTCTACAATAGCATGCTGGCTCACGAGCTGCCCTGACAAGAGCAGCACTGACTAATCCGAGTGGGCAGCAGCACAGTTCCCAACAAGGGCCTGCAGAAGAGGGTCCAGGAACCCCCCTGGGGACAACTCCACAGTAGCCTTTGGGACACTTTCTCTAGCTCCAGACACCGACAGTTGTCTTATGTATAAGGCCTAAGAGGGATGTAATATCCACGCTTTAACTTCCAATTCTAGCTTTCAGTTCAGTGCAGCTGCAGATATGCCCACCCTGGTGGGAAGTTTTAGGCTTGGAGATCCCTCAAGCACAGCAAATGCCCTGCTGCGGCTCTGTTCCAATTAGATCCTCAACCACTCCCAGAATATAAAACCAAGACAAATAATTCTCTTACAAGTTTGACTAACCTTATGACAACAACTTGCACTAAAAATTCCCTTTTATCAACTCTTAAATACCTTTCAGCTTTCATCACCTATCACCTTGCACTATGACAGCACATCCGTAGAAAGGCAGATGCAACTTCTAATCTTTGCTTTAATTCCAGCTCTGACAGACTTGCACCACAAGTAAGAATTTACCTTTGAAACATTCACCACTCAAGTTTCTTGGTCAGCTTCAAACTGGAGAGACAACACAGTAGTTTAAGCTTTGATCTCCTCAAACTGGGTTCAGAAGAGAAGATAATTGCAGCGAAACCTGGATGTCTTAATGAAGAGTACTAAATAAGATACACAAGACTGATAGTCAACGTGTCCTTAATGTAAATACTAGTGCCAGTGTTTAAAATGTATGCATCCTTACACCGTTCCCATTTTGAGCACTGCTGTTTGATGCAGCAAGCTACGGCCTGTCTCAGGTGAGTCCCTTTCAAGGGACTGCTTTCATTTCCTCGGTGTTGCCAGAAGAGCAGACAAACTCAATCCCCGGAGCCCCATACAGCAGTAACCAAGCTCCTGCATGCACCGTCTCCTAAGACGAAGCAGCTGCAGGCAGGCTGTGGTACTCATGTAGGCAGCAGACATCCTTCTTGCATCCCAGTATGTGCACGTGCCCCTTGGTACCTTTACTGGCAATTTCACAGTGTAAGACCAAGCCCACAACCAAGAACCCCAGGGGGGAGTAGAACAAAATCAGAACTTGGCTGTCGTCCTTCGCAGTATTTAAATGCCATGAGGAAATTTGGGAAGAGGCCTGGCAGCACATAACCCACAGCCCCGTCCTCTATAGAAATCAGAGCCTCTGGTCCTGGGGGACCGTTACTTCCCCCAGAACAGCTTGTCACCTACCCAGACTAGCAGCCCACACTGCGGTATGTAGACACCAGTACTGCCCTACCTTATGCTGCCCATAAGACTAAAGACCAGACTCACATGGGCAGATGTATCCGAGCAGTTACCTCACTGGTTTCAGTGGAAATTGAAAATGTTTTTGAAACAGTGCCTTACAAGCCAGGCCCTGGCAGAGCAGAGAAGTGAAGCACAGGGCTAAGGCCCAGGTCAGGACTTTAACCATAGGCTGTTATTCCCCTTGCCTGCTGCTTCTCCAGGGGACAGAAGGTTGACTTAGTGCACTCATCTGCACCAGAGGGCCAGCAATTCATTAATTTTGCAAAACAAATTGAAGCAGATAGAATTTCCACTCTCCTCATTAACTGGCCCATCTGCAAACAGTTTAACTTCCACTTGTTTAAAGGCAGCTTATGTCAAACACCCTGGTGTCAGTCTGTCCTGCCCTTCACCCTCTCTCCAGCAGCAGGCTGGCATGGAGACCAGGAGAGCAGGGAAGGATAAACTCATTCTTCCATGAGCTCCTCCGGAGGGACACGAGCTCACCGTTCTCATCCCCAAGCCCCAACTACCACCTTCACAGGACTTTATCCCACAGCCTGAACTGTAATCGCCTTTCGAAGCAAACAGCAATCATAATTAGTATTTCTCCCCTCCCTTCTAAAGTCTGCTCTGATAGAAAACACACTGACAACTTTTCACTGCAGAAATTAAAGTGGATTTTTCTTGAACAAGGCCACCCGCCTGAACAGCCTTAATCCTTCCAGCTCACATATGTTACTGTAACTTGCACTGCACTGAATCCAATTATGCCTCCTCAATCCATTAAAGAATATTTGAGGTTGTTGTGCAGGTTGCACAGAGCAAAAGTATCAGCCGAGGAGACAAAAACAAGCCCTGCTGCAGCATGGCTTTGCAGCCTTACTTCTGCAGGCAGGCATGTAGTGCATTATTAGGAAAATTCATTGTCACAGAGTGACTTTTACAGGGTCCAGTGAATAGTTCACTCCAAACTATTTGAGGCTGGACTCAAACAACAGGAAAATCTATATGGGAGACAAAACCTGACATAGTTATTTGTGAGTGCCTGGCAGTTATTAGTTATCCATTTAAAGCTTTTCAAATTATATTGCTCTGGCAGCATGCACAGCTAAGAATGAACTCACAGAAAAGCAGGTCTTCCATGCATTACACACGAGGCTGGAGCAGCAGATGAATAACCTTGAGCTAAGTAGTCAGAAGCGTCCACAAATCTAAACTGCATGCACAGATTAAGCAACCGAGTATCTGACTACTGACTCAGACACAGCTGCGAAGCGAAATGCAAGCTCTCCCCAGCAGCTGACAATGTTTGCCCCTTCAGCTGGAGGGCTGGGACACCAGCTACGGCTGATCAAGTTCCACGAGGATACCTGTTGGCCTCGCAGTGCTCCGTGGTTTACCAAACCCTGTTGTATTCTCACAGTATTCTCCAGATAATCAATACACACGTAACAGAAATCAAGTTCTTCCGTTATCACCTTTGCCGACAAGGATCTGGCAGGGGCTGCACAGGGTCTTCTCCTCCTTTCAAAACTGCCACACTGCATAGTAGTTACAGCCCAGCACTTCAAGGGCCAACTTACAGATTCTGGGGCCTTCAGCTACACCAAAACCTCTTACATTGCCACTACAGAAGTGAATAGAAGTAGCAAGCTATAGACACAAGAATATCTTATAGCAGTTTAGCACTTGCACCTTAAAGATGAGCTTTTAGGTTTTCCATGACTGTAACATGTCAGCCAAATTCCGCAAGATCTTCCGAATATCTGGGTACCCCTGCAGAGTGCGCACACCTAAGTTATCTCACTCTGAAAGACAAGCTGGCTAGATTCGATCACTAGTTCGGCTTACTTTTCTCCACATGTTCAAGAACGTGTAACTTCATAGCACCAAATTCCTGTTGGAAGAGCAATTACCAGCTAAGTAATTTGGACCCTCTGGAGTCAAGTCTGCCAACTTACACGAGTTGGCAATCTGGTTTGTTAACATCCCACATGATTGGAATTTATTTTAGGATCCAATGCCACATGCTGTGGGTTTAGGGTTGGTTTTTTTTTTCCCCTTCTCTTCTTTTCCTCCCCCAAGTGGCAAGTTACAGCCTAGGAGTTAGAGATCCTAATTCCATTCCTGTCCCAAACGCACACTTCCTGCACAACCTGGGGTCAAGGTCTGTACCTTTGCAGAATAAGTACTGTTAGTCCTATCAAACAGCATCCTTTCTGGAAATAGCCCTCCTTTTTGAACCTCTTAACAAAGACAGGGGTAGAAATTAAGAGCTACGTTTACTTGCTGCTCAGAACCAACCGTAACATCCCCACCCTCCAACACGGCACGCTGATACCTGAGCTACACCTGCCGTTAAACTCAGGGGCATTCAGCCTAAACCTGACGGCTCAACATCAGGGTGCAGGACCAGGTGGCCTCAGCCACGACCTGTTCTCCCAGGCTAAAAAAAGAGACTTTTCAAAGCCTGCTCTGCCCAGGAGGTGCCAGTTTGCTGCGCTGCTAAATGTCAGCCTTCAGCAGCAACTGAAGCTCCGTGCCTCACCCAGACAATACCCTTTTCTTCTCGAGGGGAGGAAGAATCCAACCACCACCTTTAATAAAAAAAGGGTCGGTGTGTTCCCTGGGGGACGACACATTTAGTGAAGCACCTCTTCATCTCCTCCGGCACCTAGGGACTCCTTAAAGGCCTTTAAGCACCGGCCCGGGCACCCAGCCTGACCCGCCACGACCCCGGTTTCGGGGGGGACGGGGACAGCGGGGCCCAGCGCTGCCGGGGCTGGAACCGAGCGGTGCCGCACAGCCGCCTGCCCCGAGGCAAAGCTCACCTCCGCCCTCCCCCCGGCCACCCCGCCACGCACGGCCCGGCTTTCCCGCGGGGACCCCCACGCAGCGAAGGCGGCATGCGTGGGCGGATGGGGCAGCCCCCCTAGCTACCCACCCACCCGCCCGCCCCGGAGACGAGCACGAAGGCAGCGGGAGCCCTCCGCCGCGGCCACGCAGCTCCCTCCACGGAGGGTCGAGACGCGCGTGGGAAGCGGAAGCGCCACCTGCGATCCCGGCGGGGCGGCGGGCCCGGCAAGCGGCGGCAGCAGCAGGCAGGCAGGCAGGGCGCGGCACCCCCGCCGCGGAGCCATGCAGGGCCCGGCCCGGCCCCCCCGCCCGCCCGCCGCGCCCCGGGCAGTCACTCACATTGCTTGAGGAGCTCCAGACACAAAGCCATGGGAGACACAAAGGAGGGGCGGAGGGGACCGGAGAGACGGGAAAGGGGGGGCCCGCGGGGCGGGGGCGCTCGGGCCGGCCTGGGTTCCGCGGAAGGGAGGACGGGCCGTGCCCGGCGGGAGGAGGACGGGCCGCGGGCTGGGGCCGCGCCGGCTGCTCCTGCGGCCGCGGGCGGGAGGAGGGAGGAGACGCGCGGAGCCACCACCGCACTCACCGCGCCCGCCCGCCGCTCCGGCTGCGCCCTGCGGGCGGGGCCGCGCCTTAAACCCCCGCCCCGCCCCGCGCGTCACCGCCCCGCCCCGCGCAGGCGCGGCCCCGCCCCGCCCACCCCCGCCCCGGGGCGCTCCCACGGCCGGGCGCGGTCACGCGTGTCCCTCCCGGCCGGTCCCGCGCCTCCCGCGGTGCCACCGCTCGCTCGCCGGGAACGCGGTAACGGGCACGCCGCGTCCCGCCCGCTGCAGGCGCGGGGAGGGACGGGGACAGAGGCGGCGGCTGCCGTTCCCGCACCGGAACCGCCGCGAGTGGCAGCCCCGTGCGTGGCAGGAGCGGGGGAGCCAAACGCTGCTGAACAAAGCGGGCGCCTCTCCCGCCTCCGCGCGGGAGCTTTGTCTCCTTGTCATGGCCGCGGGAGCCACCGTGGCATTTTCCCCAGCACGCCCTGTCTCTCACCCACAGACAATAGTGGGGTTGGCTGAAAGACCTCCCCTCCCTCCCACGCTCCTGCCCCCGGCACCGTGTGCCGGTGGGACCCCGAGCTGCGCGGTGGGGTGTGAGTGCTGCAGGCGATGCTCCCGTGGGCCCCGACGCTGCTGCAGGATTGCTCCAGCCCGAGCAGAGTTAGCAGGAGGAAAGTCTCCAGTGCGGAGACAAATAACATGGAAAAGAAAACAGCGGGGAAGTGGATGTTCCCCTGGGTGGGTGCTTCCCGCTGGTTACAGATTTGCCAGCCGAGCTCCATCCTGATGGGTACGGGGAGAGGGAACTGAGCCTCGCTTCACTGGGTGCTGCTGCTGCGTGTGGTGCCTGTGTTTTGTGTCTCCCCGTTAGGCTGCCCGAGCAGCAATGATGGAGGATGGACGTGCGGAGGGGAGCAAGGCTGGTACAGCTTGCGGGCTGCAGAGAGAGCCCGCCCGGGTGGAGCCACGCTGGGTTTGGCACCCTGGGCACAGACGCGCAGGGTGCTGGAGCACCGTCCGGCTCCATCCCTCCGATCCCGCGTTGAGACACCTGGAGCTGAGCGTGAGGCTCGCCCAGAGCGCGGGGCAGGGACCTCTGTGAGGCCAGAGCCATGTTGCACGGCGCTGTGACATGAGACGGGGCAGCGGGTGCCTGCAAGCCCTGCGTGGTGTGGACGTTGCCTGACCGTGCTGCCTGCGGAGTGCTCGGCCTCAGGCCGGGCTCGTGGCTTTGCGGGTAGCGGTGTTGCTGCGTGGCTCCCGCCAGGAGCACGTGTGCCGCCCCGACTCCTCACTGTCACCATCAGTCCTTGGATGCTCTGATTTATTTATGATTCGCTGGGTTCACAGTGCTCAGTGGAGAAGGGCTGGTCTGCAGCAAGGAGAGATCAAAGCGCCCTGGGGAAACACCGCGCTGAGCTTGCCGGCTCCAGCAGGCAGGGCTGAGCCACCGCCGCCCTCGGCGTTCAGCAACGGAATCGCTGTGGATGTGCTGCTTCTGCTCTCGGAAACAGAGCAGCAGAGTGGGGCCGAAGGAGGATCTTGCCAGAGAGTCCTGAGACTTGGGACCTGCAGCCCAGGGCCTCTCCCCTCCGCTGCTTACCAAGGAAAACAAAGAAACTGGTTTCCAGTTCAGCTGCTTCCAGGCTCTGAGTGGTGAGCAGCTCTGGACTGAGCCCCTCATCCACACGGGCTGCGAGTGGCTCTGTGAAGCTCTGAGCCGATTTCTTCCTGAATCCTCAGGAATACCCGTGTCATGGCTCAGCAGATGGGAAAAGTTATGGAAAAGCAAGAAGGAGAGGAAAAGCAACCCAGAACAAGAGAAATGCGCACGAAGAAATCCTCATTTGCCTGCGCTGGCTGAAATCCTGCAAATGCTGAGGCCTGGGTGCACAGCCTTACTAAACCTCATCCAGTCCCGCTGTCCTGGCACGTGCGTGTGTCTTAGCTAAGACCGTCATTGGTCGCTGCTGGGCTGCTCCAGTGATGGCACAAGCATCGTGGCCATGACGGGAGATGCAGAGAGGTGCTGAGCATCGCCCACAGCAGGGATGCAGAGCAGCATCTGTGATTGCTTGGTGCCAGGGCAGCTCTGTGCTCAGCTGGTTCACATGGATGGCAGCAGGACCAGCGCGCCGGGATGCTACCAGGCCCCTCAGCCTAAGAAGAGAACTTGGGTGGCTGCTGTGCCTGGCACGTTGCTCTCCAACCAGCGTGGCCTCACGGGCGCAGCACCGCACCACGCGTGGGCTCCCTGCTGCTGCTCTCCCAGAGACTCTGAGCAAGCTGAGGCACCCCTCGGTGCTTCGGTTTCTCCTTCTCTCCCATGAGGACAGCACTATTGACTCTTTCCTGCCATCAAGGCTGATAAAAGCAAGCAACAAGAAGGGCTTGGCTTTCTGACCATATTACCAAAAGAGAATGCTGGCAGCTGCCTGCCTTTCTGCTCCTTTGCAGATGGCCCCTGCTGGGAGAAGGCAAGCTTGGCCAGGACCTTGGAGCCGCGCTCAGTTCCCAGCGTTAGGTCTACGGGTGGCCGCTTCCACCTCCCGTGCGTCTGTGTGGGCTGCAGCTCCCCCTTTTCCTGGGGATCTGGGCAAGCGACATTTCCGTGGGGCTCAAACCTGTTGCAGCCGTTCCTGGGTGCCAGAGAGACGTGCACAGCAGGCAGCAAAAGGAGAGCTTGCTGCGCTGGGTGCTGCCTGGAGTAGAGCTGAGACCTGGCGGCAAAGAGCATCAAGTGCAGCTTTGCTGAGGCAGGACAGAGATATTTTGGGTTCGGTGGTGGGGTTGGTAGGGCAGGGTTGTAGCCACGGTAGAGGCTTCCTGGGGAAAAGGGAGTGCTGTCTGGGCGCGGGGCTTGGTAGTGGAGTTTCCATAATAACAAGGAAAAGATGAGAGGTGAAAAATGAACAGGTAAGTGTGGAGAGAAACAGTTGTCATAGATTTCTTTGTGTCTTACAGACATACAAATAGATCATGGAACACGTATGTGTACCCTTTTTCCCCTTACAAACACTGATGGAGCATGCAACAGAAATCTTTGGCGTGCGCACGCACACACACACGCGCGCACTCTCTCGCTAATCCCTTTCCTGCTGGTATGTCAGAGAAAGCTATTTCTGGAACATGAAATCTAGGTCAAAAAGAAGGAGAAAATCTGAAGGGAATGATAACAGTCTCTCTCCTCAAAGGCCATACGGGGTCAGCTCTGGCTCATACGATTAGCAAAGGGGCCGCAGTGGTGCTTTACTCAGCTGTGGCCGCTCATGCACAGGCTGAACAATGTGTCCTGGCCTGGTTTGGTTTTTCCTTTGCCTTCACACCACTACTTTTTTCCCACGAAGAAGAGAAGGCCATGACAGTCAAGAGAGGAGAGGAGCAGAACTTGCCTTCCTACCTGGAGACCAGATAATCACCGTGCACGGAGGAGGAGGAGGAGGAGGAGCAGGAAGGGTGTCTCTGCCTATCCCTCACAAGCCAGTGCTACGTGACTTTCCCAGAAGCTGTGGAAACTCGTCCCACAGTGAACCAGCCCTTGGGGATTTGGTCAGCACGATGCTGCTTTGTGCTGTGACACCGCACGGAGGTGTGCAGGTGCTTTGTCTTTCCTCCACTAAGCACAACCACGCTCCCCCTGCAAGAGCAGCAGTGCCAGGGGACCCGGCTGGGATCTGCCTTCTCCCAGGGCACGGCAGGGTTCCCAGCACAGCAACAATCCTGCGAGCCATCGCCCTAATTTAGTGATGAAAAGAAAAAAAAAAAAAAAGCAATACAAAGACGACAGAAAGCAGGTTGGAGGCAGGATGGCTACTCTGTCATGACTCTCGGGAGTATCTCTCCCAGGTAGCGGGCTCATGCCCAGCCCGGGTTCGGCAAAGGTCTGACACACGGATGGGCACAAGGTGTGTGCAGCCCTGGCAGTTGTTTATGGGAGTGCTGGTGGCTCTCAAGGACGATGCTTGTGCCCGGCTCTGGTTGGGGTCAAGGTTGGGCTGGCCTGAGGGACTAGACTTTCTCGAGCTCCTTCTGCTCCAGGTGCTGTGGCCTGCGGCCAGAGCTGCCATCACGGGGTCAGCAGAAAGGGAGAACTGGGAGGTCGCTGCTCTCCAGAGCTCCCACTCTCAGGGACATCTTACCCATCGGTAAGGCAGGTCAACAGAGACAGCCCAGTCCTGGAGGAGGAGGCAGAGCTGGATTCCCTGGCCTCCCTGGAAGAGATCTGGGGGCAGGATAAGGAGCCGGGCACCTGGGCTTTCTGGGAACAGGCTGCTGATTCCCAGGGCAGGATGCTCTGAGCAAGGGTGATGTTACCAGATGGCACAGGGAGGACTGGGAAGAGCTCGAGCAGGAACTGGTTTGGTGTGAGCTTTCCCTGCTGTCACTGGTGCTTTGGGTGGAGGCTGGGCTGGGGTCTCCGCACTGGGGATTCTCACCTCCTTTTGCTGTTCTTTCCTCACCTCCGCTTTCCTGTTTCCCCTGGACATCAAATATTCAGCTCTGTATTGCAAGCAGTCTATTAAGCAAGCAATTCCCAGTGCTGCCTCTAATAAGAAGGAGCTGGGGCTGGGGAGCCCTTTGTAATGCTCAGGAGCCGGCGTGGCTGGCGGCTGAACGCCTGGCAATTAGATGAATAGGTTTCACTGGGGCTTTTGAGTCTCCGGCTTCTGCAAGGCACAAAGCTTTGTTTAAGGTTGATCAAGGGCAGCTCGTCATCTGTCTTGCTGGCTGTCAAATGGGAGCTAATTGCCTCGTAATGCGGGAGTGACACAGGGGTTTGTGGGAGGAACTGGCTTGGCAGAGGTGTGACAGCTGTCAAGGCTCTCCCACCCGGCCGTGCTCCCCACACGCACCCCGGGACTGGCAGTCCTCCGTGACATGGAGCTCGCTGCACCTCCTCATGCCCTCAGCTGGTGGCTGAATCCCTCTGCTTTATGATTCAACCCCCGTGCTGTGCTCAAAGAATGACAAGCCTGTGTCAGCCACAGCATTGCTGCTGCTGGTGCCTCTTTAGGACATGTCCCTACGGAGAAGAAACCCAGTTCCTCTCTCAGGGACCAGGCACATGATGGGAACGGTTCCTCTGGGCTGGCACATGGATGCTGGTGCAGGAGGGTGTCCATGGGAAGGGAACGGGTGAGGGCTCTCAGTTGTTCCACCCAGAGCCCTGCGTGGAGCAGAGGCCATGAGCGACCATCAGACCTGCAGACGATGGTGCACCCACTTCTCTCTACTGGTCTAGACTGATGCCGTCAAGCTGAGAGGTACCGATCTGCTGCTCGGGAGGCCCCTCTTGTACAACACCAACCAATTAAAGCCTCAGTGATGCACATTTGCAAGGGGGACTGAGCCCGGGTGGTTGATTAAAGGTGTGACTGCCATCCAGATATGCCTCCTGCCTTCCCCATCATGCACACGCACACACACACAGCTGCTCCTCTCTGCTCCCCGCCCTCTCCATCAAAAACGTTTCCCTCCCCAAGCCCCAGCTGCCAATGCACAGGGCTGGAGGATGTTCTGGAAATCAGCAGATCTCTGCTGGGTCACATCAGAGAGAGGTGGCAACCAGTCATTTTGAAAGCTCCTTCTGTGCTATGCCTGCTGTTGCTTCCCGGTGCTAGCCTGGATTTGCAGCAGCGCTGAGCTCAGCATCAGCCGTACTGCCAGCGAGGAGCGGGGGTGGGTTTGTGGGGAGCGGGGTGAGCCAGGGTGGGAAGAGTGTGGGACAGAAGCAGAGCAGAGAGGGTGGTGGGAAAGAGGGACAGGGCTGAGCAAGCAGCCCGTCCCCCCCAGGGATCTCTTCCAGTCCTCGCCTCGTCCTGTGGACTTTCACTGTGATGACCCTGGAGCGCAGGCCGCTGAAGGGCAGATGGGAGGGCACAGGCATGTCTCTGGGTGGGAAGGTCTGGAGCTGGCCATGAAGGCTGCCGGTGCTCCCCCTCCCGCTCCCCCCTCTGCCCACTGCTGCCTCCCACCAACAGCGCGCTCCTGCGCTCCGGCAGCTTCACCCATGGCTGAGGCTGCTCTGAAACTCCGCCATAGCTCTGTGACTCGGTGCCAGAACTCATGCCAAGAGCAGCCTGCCCCACTGGACCTGACCCCGGCACCCCCAGGGGTGACAGGGCTTGCTGTCTGCCTCCACGCTGCCAGCAGCACTGTATGACCCTGGGGACGTGCCAAACTCCTCCTGCCCGCTCTGGTGTCTGCCTGGCATGATGTCCAGGAGCACCAAGGCATCACCTTTTCTAACCAGTTCCCAAAACTGTTCCTGGGATGGGATCCTTACGGCCAAGCCTCTCCCGGAGCACTGGGGCTGTCGGAGCCAAGAGGGACACAGGCTGCCTTGAAGAAAATGATGCAAAAGCGATGCAGATCAAGTGACTTGAAACATCATGGAAAGGTAACAGGTTTCTCTTCTGGCAAGAGCCTGCCAACTCTCCAGAGCCTGCTCCCAAGCCCCAGCGCCCCAGGAGGGCCTTGCACCAGCCGAAATGCTGCAGTGAGAGCAGAGCTGCTCCTCACCCTGCGGCTTCGCACAGCTGAACCTGTTGGCTCTGCTCAGGCCTTCGGGAGCCATTTGCAGAAGCAGCACCTCCAGAGCGATGCTCCTCCCTGCCGCCCACAGCCCTCCATGCCTTTTCCAGGACAGGCACAGAGCAGTGGGGAGCAAAGCCGCTGCTGCAGGTCGTGCTTCGGGAAAGGCAGCTGCAGGTGGAGCCTGGCTGCACCAAACATGTCCCTGGGCCAGGGCGGTGCTGGTCTCTGCATCAGCTCATTTTTGGATAAGACCAGCTCTTGCACCTCTTTCCTCCTGGGCTTTCCCAGTGCTCTGAGTTCTGAGCAGCCCTTGCTGTTCCTTGCTGCCTTGCGCCAGTGACCCCGGCATCCTAGCGTAATTACATCCTGGGGCAAAGCGCTTGCCTTCCTCGCTTCCCACTGGGGTGCTGAAGGTGTGGGACATTCACAGGAGCCTCCTTGGGTGGGCACGGCAGTCCTGCCGGGGAGCGTGGGCAGCCCTGACTCATCCCAGGGGTGCTGGGTGCTCCGGCCATTGGGGAAGGGAGGGCTTGGCATGCAGGAGAGCCAGCTCCGGCCAGACGTTTGGTGAAGAGACCCACTCTGCCGCGATGCTGGGAGCTGCCTCCTGGGAGAGACGGCCCGGCTGGTGAGAAACACCAGCTGAACGGGGCTGCCTGCGGCCTCACCCCTACTCCGGGGGATGGAGTCAGTCCTGAGTCACATAGGAGGGAGAGGCCAGGCTCTTGTCCAGTACAGTAATTACTAATCAAAAGAGAAGGGCCTGGAATGAATAATGCCCACATCCAGTGCCAGACGGGGCGTCTGGAGCTGGGTATAAAGCTGCGGATCGCTCAGTGCACAGAGGCTGCAGGGTGCTGGGCTCTGGGGCTTGAGAAGACTCATTAGTGCCTTGGAACTCGGAGCAAGACCTGCTTTTACCCCACCCCAGGGATGCTGGGGTCTCTAGTCTACGTACACCTGATGGAGAGGGGCAAATAGGACTCGATGCGTTAGACACCTACGTGGCTGCTGCAGCTCTGCCTCTGGGAGAGAAGGCAGTTGGAGCCAGTCCAGCCGCAGGATGAACTCCCAGCACTTCACTGCCAGGAGATTTTGAAGACTGGTCTCTAGGCAGCAGCCTGAGGGCTGGGCACACCAGGGTGACGCCGTCTGCCCGTTACCTCTTCTGCCCTGCCTGCAGGGGAAGGTACTGGGGTTCAAGCACTGTGAGCCCCACATGCAGCACCGCTCTGCCTCTGCATGGAGCTGAGCTGTTGCCTGGACAGCAAGGGAGCCACACCGGCAAGCCCCACGTTCAGCGTGCCGCTGCCTGGGCTGCGCTGCTCAGGTCCGGGCTGGCCGGGGTCCTGCCCTCGCTGGCTGTGGCTCGGGCCCCTCGCTGGGCAGGGTCAGACCTGCCTGTGACTCTGCTGGGCAAAATCACAAACCCTGTGGATCTGGAGGGGGCAAATTCACGCCATTTGCCTTGTCCCCCAGATCTGATCCCCCAGACCTATTTCCAGAAGTTCTGCCCTGTGCGGGAACCTGTGAAGAAGTTCACGGTGAGCCCCAAAGCCTTGTCACACCTGCATCGCTGAGGGACGGAGGCAGATGCCTTCTGCTCTCCCTCCTCCCACCAGCCCCAATTTCTGTCTCTGGCTGAAGGGGCTGCAGAGATCAGGATATGCTCAGACCCCGGGGAAACTGGTGCAGAGTCCCTGATAGACATTTTTGTTCCTGAGAGTTTCACGGAGAGGTCAAACCTGTCAACTGTAGCCTGCATTGGGGTAATAAGAGATGCATAGTGGAGAGGAGGAGGAAGAAGATGGAAGCTATTGATAGTGTAGGGCAGCAGGGCTGCTTGCCTGTGCTGCAGGCTCCTGCCACAACCGCAGCCCCACAGGACTTCAGGCAGAGAGGGCAGCCAGTGCTCCTGGGCAAGGTGGGCATCCCGTGGGGCTCCCCACCACTGCACTCGGGCCTGGGTTTGGCTTGACTGGGTGAAGACTCTGAGCTCTCCCGGACCTCTGCAGGCCACATCAGCCGTGCCGGCCAGATCCCAGCAACCAGCGCCTGTCTGCCATGTCAGCACCCACATCCGGAGATCCAGCCCCAGCCATCCCAGCGGCACACCTGGCTGCTGGCCTCCCTCTCCGGCACAGAGCAAGTCCCCATAAGCCAACAAAAGTCTTGCACAACCATGGCTGGAGATACAGGTATCTAGTCCCAGCGCCTCAGATGCTCGACACCTCCTAGGTGGTGGGCAGCAGTACCCCCCGTCCCCGTTGGCCTCGCGCCCCTTCCCCTCCGCCTCCCCGCCGCACACCGCTGGCACTCACTGCTGTTGGTGGGCAGAGTCCTGCTGCCGCTGAGGCTGCCCGCTGGCGGGGGAGAGATGGAGCGGACGGAGCCCGTGTCCTCTTCCTGGGAGCAGCCCGCCTGGATGGCTCGGAGGTAGCTGTGGCTCCGGGAGCGGAAGTAGCTGGGCAGAGGCAGGTCCAGCACCTCCGCGGCGGCTGACTCGGCCTCGCTGTAGGTAGAGTCGCAGACCGCCTCGTACTGCTCCCCCAGCTCCGGCTCCGGCGCCTGCACGGGAAGAGGGACAGAGCCAGTCACCCCCGGCCTGCAGGCAGCCCTTTCCCTTCCCTCCTGCTCCTCTCCCTGCAGCCGCCCTGCTGCGGCTCCTGTGTGGTCCCGCTTACGGCTGACGAGACTGGGAGGTGCAGTCCTCAGTGCCGGTGGGGTGCAGGATGGCCAGGCTCTCTGCCGAGAGAGAGGGAAGACGGGACCCTCCTTGGAGGCCAGAGGGTCCCTGCTTGTGGAGTAGGAGAGACTTACCACCACAGTGCCTGCGAAACACCCCCCGGTCTCTGATGGCTGAGAGTGCGTGAGGCTAGAATCCCTGTCCAGCCTCTGACACGTCCCCCTGCCCCCCAGCACAGCTGGGAGACCCCAGCCTCAGCTGCGAGACCCCGCCAGGCAGGCGTGCTCCTCGGTGGGGGGAGATGGCCCACCCTAGAACGGGGTGCAGCTGAGAAGGTGGGACGGTGTGGGCTGGGGGCACGGGCTTCCTGGACTGGTTCTGGCCGGCACCACCAGGAACCCATGCTAGCCCCATCCGTGGTGGGGCACCAGGGGAGGGCTCGCCAGCAGGGTGCGGTGAGGTGTGAGCCGAGCAGGGGCAGCTTCGCTCCCTGCTTCTCCTGCTGCCACCATCTCCCTCCACCCATGCCTCCAGCCCTGCTCTACTCTCCGGTAGCAGCCGCTGCTTAAAGTGGACTCAGGAGAGGCTCACCCGGGTTAAACCAGAGCCAGCCTAAAGCAAAGTGTTCTGAAATACAGATCAGAGATGCTGAGATTGGCCTTGTTGCCCGTTTCCATCTCTCCTGGCCCTTTCTTTGGCCTCAAGGACAGTATTTCTGCCCAGCATTGGCATCTGAGCTCCACAAGGTTTGGCTCAAAAAGTTCATCTACTTTCCCCCTAAAACTGATGGTCCCTGACCCCCTTCCAGGGCCAGGGGAAGCAAGCTCTCCCACCGCCCTGCCGTGCCCAGCTCGGGAGCACTGTCTCCTTCTTCTCCACCTCCTCCTGCTCCTGCTCCTGCCGCTGGCCCCGGGTGCAGGGTGACCCCACAGCCTGCCTCGCACCCTGCCGTGGGCGTCCAGGCTGACCTGAGAAAGCTCCGTGAGGAAGGAAGAGGGAAACGCCAATGGGACGGTACCTGCTCTCCATGGGTAAATATCTGAGGGATAAGTGAGGGGGGTCCAAAGATCTGGAAGAAAGAGTTGGAGAAGGTTAAAGGCCAAGAACGGGGGAGTCCCTCACACAGACAGCCATTGCACAGGGACCGAGAACAAGGGGAGCGGATGGCCCGTCCCCTGGGGCCACTGCTGCTGACACTTCAGTACAAACTTCAGAGCTCATAAGATGCCAAGCAAGATGCCGCACAGGCCCCTCAGACAGCGGCACAAACATGGCACGGCAAAGCTCCACGGGACACCTCCCAGACGGAGAGAAGCTGCTGATGCATTCAACCTGTTGTATGCACCATATATCTATATCTATATATATATACATACAGGGCACACTCGGGACACACAATGCTGGGACACCCCTTGGCACACATGGGTTGCCTGCGGCTGCTGGACAAGGGCTGGTGTGGCTCCCAGCCAGCACCTCTGTGAAGCCCCCAGCATTGGCCAGCACCTTGCAATGTGGCCAGGAGCAGCGATGGGCCCCAGCAGCCCGCAGAGCCAGGGTGGATGGGCAGTCTGAGTGCTCCACGTCGGGGAAACTGTGCTTCACCCTGATGGGGCTGGGCTGGCCACCTCGCTGCTGTCTCCTCTGTTGTTGTGCCAGGAAGAAGCCACACGGAAGCAATACTGCCTTCTCTTCGTAGCAAAACCACTGCACACATTCGGCATAAGGACAGACGCCTGACAGACACCACACTGCCTGTGGGGACAAATGCCGCCTTCTCCTCTCCAACCCTGGTCTGCAGAGCACATCCACCCTATGAGCTCTGCCCTGAGTGAGCTGCCCAAGATGACCCATCTTGGGAAGAATCCAGGTTCAAAATGTGCCCGAGGGAAGAGGCTTGGCTCTGGGGGCTGGGTCTGGCCCTTCTACACAGGGCACAGCTCAAAGCGTGGATAAGCAGTGCTGGGGGTCACCAGCTGGCTCTCTCCGGCCACTGGTCCCCTTGGTGTGACAGGTGACATGCACACCTGGTGAACCCTGGACTTTCAGAGGTTTGCAGGGTGGACATCAGCTGGGACAAAACCAAGGGGAGCGGACTTGTCTTTCAGAGCTGGGGATGCCTCTGTGTGGGAGCACACTAGGGTCTTGCAGGACACAAAAGGAAGGTGCTGGAGGTCACACAAAAGTGAGGGCAGGGGAAGAACTGCCTCTAGCACTGGATGAAGGGGCAGGTCAGACCCACCAGAGGATCAGACTGGTGGCTGTACCAGCTCCATCCTGGATCAACAGAGATGCAAGTCGTGGGAGGCCTCTAAATCCCAACGCAGCTGGAAATGGACACTCTGATTTGGAAGAAAGCAGGCAGACTGCACGCGATGACGGCAGCCCCACGCTTGAGCGGGTGCTGTGGCAGTCGGCATCCCCTGGCGTCACAGTGCTACCCATCTGGGGCGTTTGCCTGGGCAGCTCCTGGCACATCGTGGGCTCCTCAGACCCTCTGGCTCCAAGACCCTTCTGATGTCTTCATGGGGGTGCTGCACTCAGCTGCTAATTGGCAGCTTTAGATGGGGAGAGACCACTGACTCAACCCACTGGTTGTCTCCACGCAGAGACCTGGCTTCAGACATGGATTTACACGCAAAGGACAGGAATGCGATGGTCCTGACCCCTTCTCTGTGCAATGAGACACCCAGCACATTGCTGCTGATGTACAAGGAACGAGACTGACCACAAGGAACACGTACTCCCACGAGCAATGCCCCGTGCCCTTCCCCAAAGCTCTCCACCAAGGGCTCCAACCGCTCTGTGACAGCAGGAGAAACCAGCTGTGGGGCCGGAGAGGCTGGCTGGGACAGAGGAGGGCTCAGAGCCCCACACACCTTGGGGGGAACACCGGCACACACCACTCACCCTCCTCCATGCTCTGGTTCGTGATGCCCATCCTGCTGCTTTAACCCCTGCCTTGCGCTGCCACCCTGGATTGTTGCACACAGAGAGAGCGGAGCAGCACAGAAGGGACATGTGTGTGTGCACGTGTTCCCATGCAGACACGCGTGAACAGAGACGGGACATGACAGAGGCCCAGGGCGACAGCGAAACGGCTGGGCGAGGCTTGTGGAGCCTTTGCTGCCCTGGGGACCTCCACCTGCGTACCAAAAGGATGAGCCCCCCAGGGCTGAGACAAGCACACGGGACCTCTGCAAAGGCTTCATCCTGGCGTGGGGTATGTCCTGGCCTGTGAGGCAGCTGGATTATAGCCACTTATGCCCCGAGCTGCTCCAGAGTAATCCCAAGGGGAGGCATAGTGTGGGACAAGGAGTTAAACCCAGTTTGCATCCCAGACGTCATGGTCAGGACATGAGCCCACCCCGTGGCAAGGGGTTTGCCACCCACCATCAGCGCCTCATTGGCATCCTTGGCTTTGCCCTTCCCATGGGGACCAGGCATATCCAAGGGAAACGTGCCCAGCTAGCTGGCAGGGCAATCTCCCAAATTACGGGCACCTTGTTCCTGGGTCCAGTCTGCTGCATGAGGGACGAGGTCCTCAGAGCTAAGCAGGGTTACTGTCCCCGGTGACCCGCTGCAGGGTCCCAGGCTGGATGCCACCATTTGCATGGGTGAGTTGGCCTGGGCTCTGTACCCACCCAGAGGAGCTTATAGCAGGAGCGAGCAGCCTTGCAGGTGGCTTCTGGGCGTGGACATGTTGGGACCCTGCGCTCAGAGCAGTCCTGAGCTGCACCCATCGCTGTGAAGCATCGCTCCGGGCTACCATACCAGTGGCCATGGCAGAGTGACTTCAGCTGCACCAGCAGTACTGAGAGGAGGCAAAGCTAGAGGAAGGGGGGGCTAATATGAATCATAATTAAGGAGCTGGCCTTGCTACTTTGGTCAAGCTGCCAGCACGTGCAATTCCTGGAGCACAGCCAGTGCCTTATTTTGAAGAGGGAAGATGTTCCTCTCTCCCCTCAGCTGGCCTCCTTTCTCACTGGGGTGTGCTGGTGCAGCAGGCTCAGCACTCCAGCATCTCACCTGGTTGATGCAACTGGACTCGTTGACGCTGTCAGAGATCTGGTTGTATTCTTCCTCCCAGGTTGGGAACTTTGGAGGTAGGAGGATCTCAACAGAGTCCAGGCGGTCCAGGCTCCTGCCAGCAGAGAGAAAGAGGGTGTGAGGGGTGTCCCCACGGTGGGGGCTGCCGCCCTGCCAGGAGACCCAGACCACTCCTGCCCGTGGCACCCCCTGCCAGGCACAGGCACGTGTGGCAGCACGGAGACGGTGCTGGGTGCTGAGTCCACTGCTCAGCCCCTGTTGCAGCTCCTGGAGTAGGAGGAGGCACTTTCTCACCTTGCTGGCCCCTGGCTTGAGCTATTGAGTCTGGCACATGGGTGAAGGTTTGTGGGGTGGGGACAAGACCTTGGGTCCCACTGCCCCCAGGAACGCACTGCACATGACAGGTTAGTCCAGCTGAAGCCCAGGGAGCACACGGGATCCGTGCCAGCTGCCAGTCACAGCCCTGGGACAGACCAGTGGTGCTGGGGGCTGGGGTCAGGGAAGCCAGCTCTTTACTGCCTGGACTGGTGGGAAGGGGGTGAGAGGGGGGATGAGAAATGACTTTTAAATGGTATTTTGTGCAATTGGAAACTTCTGTGGGATTTTATTTTTTAAATTTGTATAGAGGAACCCAGAAGATTATCTGGAAGAAGTTCAAGGGGAGCCAAGCCTGAATGACAGTGCTGCAGGAGCAGGGGGGAGTCAGTATTTCCAGAGGAGCTTTTGCTGCAGGCTCTGGGAGAAGCTCTGTCCCCATGTCCTGGGGCTCGGCAGCAGCCTCTGCAGCAGGAGGAGAGCAGGGCTGTCACTGAACCAGACACAGGCAAGACCATAGCTCCAGTCTCTGCTGAGACCCAGGCACACAGGGGCTGGGAGGGATGTGGAAGGATGGGAGGAATGTGGAAGGAAGAGGAGGGATGTAGAAAGAGTGGGGATCCCTTGTTCTTCTGTTCCATCATGAGACCCTACGTGAAGGAGTCCTTGTCACAGACCAGGTGGGGCATGGTGGAGGACACGGTTAGCCACGGCAGCCTGGAAGAACTGTGGGGACTCTCCCTCTTGAATCACACATGGTTCCTACAGAGGACCATTGGGGTGCTGCTTCCCCCGTGTCCGGCAGGGCCGTGGGTGCAGAGTTCTGACCGTCACCAGCCTGGGGGACAGTGAAGCTGAGGGCAAGGTGCGGCCCAGCTGGGCAGGAGCCCTGTGCAGCGTGTGGACCTCCCAGAAGGACTGTGGCACCTCCTGAGTGTCCATCCCAGGGCGTGATGAGAGCAGGGAGTAGTGTCTTCTGCCAGGGGTGATGGAGGAGACACCCAGACCCCAGGGTCCCACTGCTGAGCAGCCAAGGGCAACGTGGTGCCCCAAGCCCTGGGCTCTCCATTTATTGCCTTGTTTCCCTTGGCCTGAGAGGGTTTTGTCCGTGATCCTCTCACAGGGACAGATCCTGTCTCACTGCTCTGTGTCTCATCCTGGCTAAGGCTGCAGGTCTCCTTCTCCCTGCAGCCCTTCCTGTCCCAAACCACAGGTCCAGTGTCCCCGGGCTGGTGGAGCCCAGAGATGGCCCCAGCAGCTCTGGCCAAGGAGACTGAGGATCTTGGTGAGGGCTGGCATGGGGCTGTGCCAGGACATGGCGCCCCGCTGCTGTCCCAAGGGTGTGCCAGGCCGGCGGGGGACCCCAGGGAGGTCCTGCAGCAACCAAAGTGGCCACAGCATCCAAAAAGCTTCTTGGTGAGGGGGTGGTCGGCAGATGGCAGCCATGCTCATGCTCCGGCGCCGGCTCAGCTGGTGCTCGGGCCTGTCCTCTGCCAAGCCTAGGCACAGCCTAGGGCAGACCAGGATGCGATGTCCCTCACTGCAGCGCAGCCCCAAGGCCTGGGCAGGATCCTTCACTCCAGCAAATCTCCTGCTGGGGACCAAGCACTTGCAGCAATGGCCGTGTCCAGCCCAGCCCTACCTGGACCCCTCCTCTCCCACGTAGCTGCATCCACAGCTCGGTCAGCTCTGCCGCTCCTGCTCAAACACCCTGCCCTGACTTAGCCCCCTTCCTCAAAGCTGCCCGTCTGTGGGCTCCGGCTGGACCCCAGCAACCCAGGTGAGGTCATACCCTGATGGACATGTCCTGAATGGACAATAAGCCCAAGATAGAAAGAACTTCACTCTCTCAACATGAGTATTTTGCATCAGAGACCCCTGGACCCAGCTGTGCTGCCCCTGAAGTGGCTGTGAAGGCAGGAAACAGGGATGCATGCAGAGCAGGCATTTCCAGGGCTCCCCGCAGTTCATTTTGTCACCATCTCGCAGCAGAAAGCAGCATCTGGTCTGCAATCTGCAGCCACCATGAGGGGTCTCCACACTGCCTGCTGCACCCTCACTTCCTTCTGGCTCTGTCTGCTGACATCAGCAGTTCATCCGTGGTGGCTCCTGCCTCCTCCTGCCCTCTGTGCTGCTTCACATCCTCCCAAGCCACAGCATCTGAAACACTGACAGCCCGTTACAGCCCCTGGGTGCCTTGTCCCGGGAAGTGGAGCAGCTGATGGGGACACTCCACAGCATCACCTCTGGTCGGGTTGTCCACGCAGACCCTGTCCTGCAAGGAGCAGCCTCTTGCCCAGCAAGCTGTTGCTGTGTTCTCCTTGCTCTGCTGTCTGCCTGGCTCAAGCCACTGTGGGTCTTCCTCCCTCAAGACCTGGTCCCAGACCTCTTAGCTCATCTCTCCTGGCCTCAGGGCATAACCCAGCCTCGTGTGCCACAGTGCACTTTCTGGCTGGTCCCAGAGCCCCTGGGACACCTGTGGAGCAAAGCAGATGGCACAGTCCCAGCAGCCTGTGGGCTGCGTGCCAAGTGTCCTCAGCCAAGCTGGCTGAGCATCTTCTGTGTCTAAATAGCATCATGGGGTTGGGATCTCTGCACTCCCTCGGAGGAACGGATGCTTAGAGAGGAAATCCACACAGCTCCATCAAAGGAGTGCCCTCCCCATCACTGAGGGGACAGGGACCTGGAGCAGGCTTCTAACTTCTATTTGGAGTCACCAGGATGGAAAGCTCTCTCCATTTCTTTGCCACATCTTCTCCTGTCCTGCTTGTCTCCTCAACTGCCTGCCCCATGGGCAGTCTGAGCTGGTGTGCAGGAGCCCTGCTGGGCTCTGATCCCCACATGGGCTCTCCATGGGCTGCTCCTGGGGTGGCCCCTGGAGACCTGTGCAGAGCTCCTGGAGGAGCTCCAGCATTACCTTTGGGTGGTGCTCTGCTCACTCAGGGACTGTTGGGTGGCCTTGAGGTAACTCTGCCTCCGAGCTGCAGTTTTCGGGGATGGTTTGGGGCTGGCTTCTGAGTCTTCGCTATCATCATCCCCCATGGCTTTGATGTAACTCCCGCTCCGCATGCGTCGGCACGGGATCTCGCTGTCTTTGTCCCGAGACAGCGTGTTGTTCCACTCCCCCTGAGGCACCTGCAAGAATAAGGGGAGCATGAGCACACGTGAAGGATGGCACCTCTGGGAACAGCACGATCATGGTGATTTGGGGGGATTGGTGGCAAGGACAACTGTTGGACCATCAGCTGGAGTGTAGTGGGAATGGGCAATGCAATTCCTTTCCAACCCTCCCTTACCAGTTCATGCCAGGCAGCCTTACGTTCGATTGCCTCTGTTTTAGCACATCTATGCGCAGCCATCCACCCCCCCACCACTGCAAACCACCTTCACACTGGACCATGCTTACACAGTTGATACAAGCTGCACAAGGCCAGACATAATGGGGAAGGAAGAGTTTCATCAGATTTGCACTGGGCAATGGGACAGGAGTGGCATACGCTGGTACAACGCAAAGCCCACGCTCATTTAATGTAAAGTGCACATACTAGCTCAGGTCAAGGCAATCAAGAGCTGTTGTAGACCTGTGGATCAGAGCCTAGATGTTCACTAGGTCCAACACCCTTTAAGGTTTCTGAGTTGAATGCGACTCTTAGTGGCTGAAATTAATTTCTGAAGCCAAGCCAGGCCCTCATAAATCCCTCTAGAGCAGCTTGGGCACATAGACCTTGTGCTGGCCTCTCTGCACAGAGATGAGTAGTACCTTGTGCAAGAAAAGCACTTCTAACTTCACTGAGATGACAATTCTGCAGTTAATTTAAGGCAGACACGGTGTCTTACTCCCTCATGAGAGACGGGCGAGCTGATGTTTCCACTAGAGGCCTGAAGCACTGAGCAACTGAAGTAACCAACACCACTGCCAGCCCGTCCCGGGAAGGGTTTGTGTAGGTGATCGGCAGCACAGCCAAGGTGCTCGGCCAGCAGCAGAGCCAGGTGTCAGCCCAGGACTGATCAGGATAAGAGCCACAGGCAGTGTGGGACAGGCCAGGAGAAAGATGGGGCAACCTGAGTTGCCAGGAGCAGCCTTGGTTTTGCAGCTAACTTTGTTTGTAGCCTTTGACCTGCCCTTGAGCTGAAGAGATGTGATCAAGGAGAAACAAAGGAAGATGTGAGGAATGCAGCAATGTGCAAACCATGCAGACACTGGGACAGCCCGAGGCGCCCAACCTGCTGTGGGAAGCGGGCTGGCTGGGGAGTGCCGTGCGGAGCAGCAAAGGGTCTTGTGCTGAGCACAGCTCGTGGTGCTGAGAGTGTTCATGTTGACTCTGCTGGAGGGAGCTGTTGGATTTGCCCAGCTCCCCAGGGAGCTCCAGGATTAATCAGCCAGTGTTTATATAGTGCTTTGGGGATGCACAGAGCTGTGCTGCAGCTAACTGTGATGAGCCAGAGTCATTAAGCTCTGCACGGTTCCTGTTCCCCTCCTTGTTCACAGCAGGCATGTGCTGTGGAAGCCAGAGCCGGCTTGAGGGTGCCGTCTGCTGCTGCTGGGGTGCAACATCTTCAGATCTGCAGGTAGTGGCTTCTCATTCTCCTGAGAGGGCCTGGGGTGTGCCAGATGCAGGCTCAATCCACACACAACAGCTTAGCTCACTCCAAGGGCTTTCTTTTGCCCAAAGGAGCCAGGGGTTCAGCCCCCGTCCTGCCAGCCTGCTGCTTATTGTGTGTGTTCGGGAGAAGGCAAGGGTGACCCCAGCACTATGCAGAGCAGAACCCAAACAGCCCATGGGACCGCTTTGGTGATGGGGCTCCCACCATGATGTGTGCCCGTGAGCCAGGACTCGTATTATCGGGGGCATGGAACAGAGACCCAGAGACATTGTGTTGGCTGGGTGAGAGATCCAGGTGGGTGACCGACATGGAGTGAGTTTCACATGTGAGACATAAACCTGGCCAGGCCTCCCTGGCCCTGCTGCTGCTGCTGCAGATTTTCCCAGCTCTTTCCACTCTGCCTCCTGCAAGCTTCGTGCTTGGCAATGGCTTCTGGGCTGGCTACTTGCAAGACCGCCCAGCTCAGGAGCTACTGGGTGTTATCCGGCAGGTTCCTACAAAAGTAAGAGCAGAGAGACTTTTCTCTCCTGGGTGTAAGCGCTCCGGCTGCCCCAGCCCGGCTGCCTGCACTGGGTGGCCCTGAGGTCAGCTAGGAGGGACCCTGAGTCCTGCCATGGGAGAGATCCCACAGGGCACTGAGGTGCCTGCCTCTGACCTTCCCTAACGGAGACAGGAGCCCTGAGAAGCACTTCTGTACCCATTGCCTTGGCACCAGGTCTGACTTGAGACTGCATTTTGCTGCCTGCCTTCTCCTCAGGATGAGCCGCAGCCTCCTGCCTGCAAGGGTCCTGGGCCAGCAAGGGGCTGGGGCGAGGGGGCAGGCAGGGCTGGTGTCTGCAGCCCCTGGCTACAGAGGTGAGATCTTCCCAGCAGCCAGGCATGCCAAGCAGGGGCCAGACATCCCCTGTGCAGAGGCAAATGCTGTGTTTTGTGGGGCAGTGAGAGGTGCTGGGCTCAGCCCAGTGAGCCCAAGGACAGCGGGAGCATTAAGACTCTTGTGGCGCTCGGATGCTGCTGCTTGAGGGCAGGGTCTGTGGGTTGCTCAGCTCCACCCAGGCTTGTGCATCTGCCTCCTGGCCTTGGGCACTCCTGGCTTTAGGCAAAGCGACACAAAGACAGTGTTTTCAGTATGTCTCTGCTGGTGCAGCTTGTCAGCAGTGTGAGCCAAGCATCCCACAGCACAGCCTGCCCTGCACGGACACTGTCCCTCTCCTAGGGACAGCCTCCACCAGCTTCCCCGTTGCATTGCGACAGCCCGCTGCTCCTAACTGAGCTGCTTATTTTTCCTTTCCCTGGCCTCACCTCTATGTTGAACCTTGGCAAGGCAGCAAGAAACAAAGCTGCTCTCAAGGTGCTCCACATTCCAGTTTAGCAGTGACAAGGGGAAGGAAGATGCTCAGCAGGACACCCTTTGATTTTGGTGCCCCAGTTTGGAGCGTGTCCTACCTCTGTCTGCACACAGAGTGCACTGGGACTCCCACAGCTCTTGCTCCATGAGACAGAGCGCAGGACAAGTGTTTCAAAAGTGCCACACCTAAGAAGACAAGTAGGTGCCCTTGGGAATCTTTGAAAGCAGTGCAGGTACTTGAGGTGCTGTTCAGGATCTTCCGGGGCGCTTCTCTGCACCTTTAGGCACCTGAGGACCCTGTCCCACAGTCTCTGAAGCTCTGTGATGGGGGTGAAGAGCCCAGAGCACCTCCTGTTGTCAAGGGACAGGCCCTGATGGCAGCCAGTGCAGCCCCTCGATGGCAGCAACTTTCCTGGCAGCTGAGACCTGGGCTCTGATCACAGCCTGTATATTCCAGAAAGTGGAAATGATGGTTGTACCTAGGCCTGGCACAGAGAAGCTCAGGAGGCTCCTCACAGGCTGTGGGAGCCTTGCTGCTCTTCATGCTGCTCTCCCAGGTGTAGGCTTGGTTCTGCCTGTGGTGCTTTGGTTGGTGTGAAAGGGGTGGGAGCAAGAGGATGCCCAGGTCGAGAGCCCTTGTAGGTGGCTGCTGGCACAGAGGGCTTGGGGATCCAACCTGCCCAGTGGTGGCACAGGAGGGGAGGAGTGGGCAGCAGAGACGCTCTGCCGGGCTTCAGGATGCAGAACCTCCTTTCTGCCTGGGCTTGGTCCACGCGGTGCCCCGTGGTGCAGGCATGTGGGATCCTGGCACATGTCCATCCCTGGGAGCTGGGCTCCACTGACACCATCCTGCCACAGTCCTACACGTTGCAAAGAAGCAGTGCCTTCTGGCTCTTCTGCTCTCCATGTCATGAGCTAAGCATGGAGGGAAAAGGAAAGAAGGGGCCACACAGGGGTTCCCTCCACCTTAATTCTGCATGGGGCATTCCCCAGTCACCTGGAGCATTAACAGAGGGGACAGAGGAGGGAAGGGGAAAACTCCGGTGCTGGGCAGGGGCGAAAGATCTGCACTGCTCCCATCACTTTGGCGAGGTCTGGGGAAAGAGAGACTTGCAGAGCAAACAGGGTTTCCATTTGCACTTGTGCCAGCTCTGACATGCAGCCCAGCCCCCACAGACACAGACATGCACCATACATGAACGTCCCTGCCGAGGCACCCGTGGTGCCGGACGCAGGGATGCACGTGCCATGCAGCCAGACTCCAATGCAAAGACTGCGCCCGATGCAGGTACACCGCCGCTCCCTCCAGGGCCGGATCCCTCGTGGTGTCCTGAGGGCTATGTGTGGTCTCACGCATGTCCTCAAGAAAGAAAGCTGGAGCCCAGGCTCCCTACGGGCCCCATCTGTCCTTTTGGCAGGGCATCTTCTGGGAGGGCCTGGGCCGGGTCTCCTGCCCTGTGGGAGCTCTGTGGGGCTGGCGTGAGGGCAACCAGCATCAGCAGAGAGGCTGGCACTGACCAGGCCACCCACTCTGGATTCCAAATTTATTTTTGGGGCTGCTAGGGGCTAAGGAAGCTTCAGTGTGGCCTGACTGCAAGTGGGGCTGTGGAGGCTAATCTGGCTAATGGTACCTGTGGTATGACTCTGTTCCCTGGGAGCCCCAACACTGCCTGTCCCTTTGATGTGGTCTCGGTATCCACAGACCATGCGGTGCCCATGGGGAGCGGAGAACAGGGGACGGGGAGCACAGCCTCCCTCCCCAGGGACTGTGCTGTGTTGCCTCAGGGACTGCTCCCGAGAAACCCCCCACCCTGACGGGGCAGGGCTGGACTTTCAGCTCCAACGTCTGGGTCTGGGGATGGGCCTGGAAACATCACGTGGACCCCTGGTAGTCCCCGATGAGCCCCAAGCCTAGCCAGAGCCTGCAAATGGGGCAGGGGAGGTGAATAGTCCCCATCCCGCTCCTCCTGCCCCCCCTCACGTCAGAGGAGCACTTCACCTCTGGGGCCCACTGGGCATTTCTGCCGTGCAGCAGCCCTGTCCGCAGCAGGGCAGGCCCCTGTGCTCCCCAAGCACAGGCTCTGCAGGCAGATGCACGTGGTCCCTTACCATGGCACAAGCAGGGAACGGCCTCGTCCTGCTGCAGGGAAGAGTGGGTGGCAGGAGACACGTGGCCTTGCAAAGGACGTTTCCCACACACCGGGCTCCAGAGGTGACTTCTCCATCACCAGCTTAGTCCCCTTCCCATGCTGAGGAGGGTCTAGATACAATCACCCCATCCTAGCCCAAGGGCCCTGAGCCTGTGCCCTGCCCGCTGGGGCTCACACCACGTGTCTGGGGGCAAGGTTGGCCCCAGCATCTGTGACCTGTCGGCTTGAGGGGGCAACGACCTTCACGTTGTCTGGACTGGGAGCCCGGGGTCTTGGCTTTGCTGGTGAGATGCTGCCGACTGCGGGGGCTGCCCCAGGCGCTCAGGACACTCTTCACACCCTGGTGTCCCCCAGCGCCCCTCCAGCCACGCCAACAGCGGCGGCCAGCTGCTCCCTACGCTCCATGTCTGGTGGTGCAGGCTGCTGACCCTGTCCGATGGTCCCAGGAGGGTCAGGGCGGGGAGGGAGCTGGGCAAAAGCTTCCCCTCAAAACAAGATCCCTACCTGGCCGCTGCCTGCGTCGGTCGGCCCGGGGCTGAGGGGCTGGTCCCACCTCCGCGGGGGCTCGCTCGGCTGCAGCGGGGCGGCACCCGTGTCCTCCCAGCCGAGCGGTGGGGCTGCCCAGCTGCTGGCCGGGCTCACGCCACCCAGCTGTGCCCACAGCCCTCCGTCAGGCTGTCGAGAAACGGAGGCTCATTACATGGGTGGGGAATAATGAGCAGGGCAGTCTCGTACCCCTGGCCGTGGCCAAACCCCGGGAGGTGAGGGGCTGTGGGGGTCGCATTCAGCGCCTGGGGCTGCCTGCGCCGGGCTCTGCCGCAGCGCCCAGAGAGGGAACAGTGCCGGCGGATATTTTGTCTGCAGCTCTTTAACCTCCTAATGCTTAACTGAAAGGAGGGGGCAAAGAAAAAGAAACCAGGCCGAGAACATTTTTCCGATGACGTTCCTGATGCAGTAAGTCCCTCTGAAATTTGATTTGCAGCTGTGGCCAGCAAGGTATTGGAAGCAGAGCGTGCTTCAATAATTCATTGCTCTTTAAAGCCTCTAAGCCCGCTGGCCGCAGCCAGGGGAGCCCATGACACCTTTGCATTAAAAAGGATGCTGGAGATTTGCATACATAGACTAGTCCCCTCCTCCCCCCATCCAGGCCTGGCTTATTTATCTTCATTCCTCTCTCTGGGGCATAACCAGGTTTATGTTCTTCAAGTGCCAGTTTTTGAAACTGCCACAGTGACCTGGTGCTCTTGGTGACAGGGGGGGTTCAAACCAGCATTAGCCATGCAGGCTTCTGCCATGCAAATGGAGCGGCCAGCACTGCCCTCCTGCCCCACAGCCCTGCCCTGCGGGCGGGTGAGCAGCAAAGGCAGCCATGCCTCGCAGAGCTGCAGGTCCTACCAGTGCTCCGGGGAAGCTCTGTAGAGCAGGGCTTACTGGGCACGCCGGCACGTCCTTGTGATGCGTGGATATAAGGGGTTAAGCATTAGTTATTACTGGTGACCTTCAGACCGTGATGGTGGCAGTGCTTGGCCGGAGGTCAGGGAGCTGTGTCCAGGTGGGATACGAGTCGCAGCCTGTCGGCATGTCCAGCTGCCTGGGCACCAAGTGGACACAGCTACATGTGGGCAGCTACGTGTCCTGGCTGCCCAAGAGTCCACCCCACCACAGCATCTGCAGGGTCTGGGTGGGCACTGGGGGCATGTGGGGGTCCTACAGCAAATGGGGATCACAGCAGAGGGTGCTGAGGCTGCGGTGCGGGCACATCACCTCCCGCCCATGCTGCCATGGTCCAGCACAGGGGCTGGGGGGTCCTGGGGCAGTGCTGCGGCTGGGGGAGCTGGACTCCATCAGCACCAGTGTCCCCACAGGAGGTGTGGCGGTCTGTCCCCAGGGCCTTGGCGAATTTAACCCCCCAAGCCCTCTTCTGGCAATGTGACTTGAGGTGGCAGCTGAACATCTGGAGCTGTTTGATAAGGTCTACCGGGCAATATGGCGCCTATCGAGAGGGTGTCCCCTGTCTTCCTGCACTCTACCTTCATGGAGCAAGCCATAACCCCCCCTGCTGCACCCACCTGCAGGTAGTGGTAGGCCAAGTCTTGATGGCAGGACTTGGATTTCAGCAAGGCTTTATCGATCGTGGCAGAAGCCTTCTGGCACACTTCCCGGGCATGGCTGAGTGTCAGTGTGGACCAGGAGCCCCTCTTAATGTAGTTGGAGTCATTGTTGATGGGGATATTGGTGCAAGGGGTGACCTTGAGGTCGTTATTGCTCTTGGAGGATTTCAGCATGTGCTCGCTGATGGTATTGTAAGCGTGCATGAAATACTTCGGCTGGCTGTGGTCTGGCTGCCGGCCCAGTGTCATGAGGCCCATTGGGTTGCGGTAACTGCAGGTATCGCTGTCTAAGTTGTCATCTGAGCTCCACCAGCCTGATATGTTGGATCTGGTCCTGCGCTTGGGCTCAGAGGTCTTCGCTCGGTCTTTGCTCTTGCTTCTCCGATTTTGCTTGGGGTCATCCGCCCCCTTCTTGCCGTTCACGTTGCCTTTGGTGGGGCCCTCCAGAGACTGGGACTTGGCGAATAGCTTCTGGACAGAGTGGACAAGGTGCCGGATGCGCCCAGGGCTCTCGCTCCGGTGCTTTGCATCACTCCTCTGAAACTGGAGGGTGCTGAAGCCATCTCTGTGGATGGGCAGCTGCTTCTCAAACTGGTCAAGGAGGTTTGCAGGCAGGCGGTTGATTTTAGTGGCTTGGGCATGGCTCGGAAAAGGGTTGTCATCTGGGACCTCGAAGTGGGAATTGTAATGGATGCGGGGGAAAGTGCTGCTGTTGGAGATCTGGTTGTTGAGTGGAAGGAGACAGTCGCCGTGGAGGGTATTCTGGGCTGGGAATCGGGGGTCCATGGTGAAGGAGTCGGTGGGGCTGAGGAGATAAGGGTTCCTGTCCTGTGGGGCATAAAGAGAGTCTTGAGGGGAGTCGAGGTTATCGGAGAGGTGGCGACTTCTGTTATCTCCTAAGCCCTTCATGGTCCCAATGTTTCCTAGAGCATCGCTCAGGGATGGTGTGGCAGAGCCCTTGCAGGAGCGCTGACCCTGCTCCCCTGTAGACTTCCCTGCACCTGGAGGAAGAGGAGAGATGCTCAGAGCCTGCCGAGAACATCTTTGGCAGCCCACTCCTCACCGGGGCATCCTCATGAGGGCTGTCCCAGCTCTAAAAGTAAATGCCACCAAGGTTAAGGGATGAAGGAGAGAAGCAGGATGGGAGAGAGATGACATGGCAGGAGGGGAAGAGAAGGGGCATGAGACCAGGGGAGAGAACAGGGTACAGGAGAGGAGGAGAGGAAGGATTCATTCTTTCTAGCTGCAGTTTAAGTGCTTGTGTGTCTCAGTGCTCAACCACAGGCTGCTTAAATAATGCTGCTGCAATTTTTCTGGTCTCTGCACATGTTTATTTAATAGAGTCCCTTCCCCAGCCAGCGTAACAAAGGCTAGCAGGGGTGCTGCCAGCAAATCACTGCCTCTGTCCCATTTGTTCAGGGGGCTGGAGAAAAACCTGCTGTCAAACACTGCGCATGGGCCTTGCCTGAGCCAAGGGAAGTCTGGAGCTGAGCATCGTGTCTTCTGCATCACGCTTTGTGTTTCTGTGGTTACTGGATCTCAGAAGGGGGCTGGCAGCCCTGCTCTGTGTGTTGCATGCCGATGCGCTAATGCGATATGATGTCAAACGTCTCCTCTCCAACAAGCGCCCCGGTTTATGGCATGTTTCACCCCGGAGGAAATTGTTTCAGTAGCTACGATGAGAGCAGAGGTGTTCCTGAACACTCAGAGCCTGACCTGAGAAGCTGTTTGCTGCTCAGTTATCTCTCCTGCCTTGCTGCATCACTCCTGGGGGAGCTGTGTCACCCTCCGAGCCTGGCCGTCTGTCCCTTGCCATGGTCCTCCTCTGCCACAGCAAGGGGCTGAGGCTGCTCATCTGTGGCCCTTTTGGCAGGTACAAGCATCCCTGCGGGGTGGTGGAGGGCGGGGGGGCTGGACACGGAGGGTCCCCTTAGGGCAGGGGAGCTCCTCACTGAAGGTTTCTCTGGTGCACTTACCCTGTCCTGCTCAGCTCGGAGGGATCCTCATCTGCGCTGGGTTATACAGGGGAAAAGAAAAAAAAAAAAAAGACAGACTTTCTGGGGCTGCTTGAAGAAAATCAGTGAACATATAGATGAGTTGTCAGTCGATGAGTTCATTTTCCATACTTAAAGCCTATTTGAAATTATGTAGTGTATAAATTAATTCTTATTTCCTTTTATCTTTTAGTTTAGTTTCTTACTTCATTTTTGTTTTAGTTTGAATGTGGCTTAAGGCAATTAGCAAACACTGAAGCATCCTACAGGTGTAAAAAATCTGGAGACTGAGATCCTAGACTACCTTTTCAAAATCCAGGACCCCAAAACATGCACAAATCATTGAACGTCTGCTCCTTGGTAAGATGAAGGGGCTGCTCTGGGAGTTGGGATGACAAGGATCTGTGCAGAAGAGCCATCTTCCAACACTGAGATGATCCAATGTTCCCCAACGTGCACCTGGAAGGGCAAATAGTGCCTGGACCCTCAGAGCCTCCAGTGAGTTTGTGAGAAAGAAAAACATCATTTGCTTGTTCCTAGAGAACAAGTAGGATAATGGTGTGTCCCTGTGAGAAGCAGAGCTGGTAGTCTGGGCTCCTGGGTTCTCACTGTTCAGCCACAAATCTGACTGCGGTCTCCCCGAGGAGCCTGTCCTGCATGCAGTCTGGTCAGCAACAGCAGCTAGGACCGACCCGGTGCAGGGAGCGGAGTCAGCAATCGCTGAAGGGTGACAAGGATTGACAGCCTCACTTTCCTTCCTCACACAGGGAAAAATGTATTAATAATGAAAAGCAGCTGGGGTTTTAAATAATTGTTTGGAAGCACAGAAGAAAGAAGTGCAATGTATTCCATAGCTTGATGGGTTTTAAAAAGTCTCCATCTAACTCTGTCGCGCCCAGTGGGTTGGCAAAGCAAAGACGGCCTTTTTAAAGCAGTGGTTTGCAGACAGCAGGTCCCTACCCAGCTCCGACATGGAGACTCCCACTCCCCGTCCTGTGAATCCCGCTCCAGGGGGGTCCTGCCAGCCACCCTGCCGTGAACTCAACCATGGGCACTTCCAGGCATTGCCAGCTGCCCCCCAGCACTCACGTGAACCTGCACGGCTCTTGTCCCCAGGGGGTCCTGTGGCCCCACAAAGGGACAGCTCTGTCCTGGCCAACTCTCCTGAAACCCACCTGGAGAAGCTGTATGGCCCCATGGGGTGGGTCCTCTTGAAGCACTGCTGACCTGGGCCCTGCGGCTGGTCCAGCTGCCTTCGCCTATAACTTGGTGCCCTGCCACATGGCCTGGGCTTTGGTGGTGTGGGAGAGATGATTTGGCCCTCAGGCTTCTCCACCACACGGACAGTGCCCATGAGTTTTGGGGATGAGGACATGGCTGTTATCTCGGCCTGAGCTGGGGGAACTTTGATACCAAACCTGCCCTTCTTCCCAAAACAGCCAACGCGACATTAGCCTTGGCTGGTGTTCAGCTGCTTGTGGTCCCTGCAGTTGCCATCCTTTTCCAGTTGTGCTCTTCAGCAGCTAGGTGCACCAGCCTCTCCGCAGTCCCTTGCTCATGGGACAGCACCCACGTGAGCTAGTGGAGCAGCAGTGGGTGCTGGCTGGAGAAGTGCTACAGCAGAGAGACTCATGGATGTGCCAGGGAGCACTGCTCCTGCTTTGTGCAAGCTGGCATCAGTGCAGTGGTTAAAGACCAGTGACAAAAAGCCCCAGGAGATGTTCTCAAGGGAGATCCTCTGGACAGAAGAGAAGGATGAGGCTCCGCACTGAGCCATCCGTCTGGTCCTTTAAATTCCAGATGGCCATGAATGGGGAAGCTCAACCCTGCCCGACTTGGAGGGGAAGCCCTGCAGGTAGCGGGGAGCCCAAATCCTCCCTGAATGCCACCCTGATCTGCCCAGGCTTAGCTCTGCCTGCCATGGCCTCTTTCTCCCTTCCTTCCGTGCCCCAGCTCAGGGCTCCCAGCAAGGTCCTTTGCTCAGGCTCGGCGGCCTGAGGCCATCCTGGCTCTGATGGACGCTGTGCTCCTCCTGTCACATTATGCTACAGGAGTCAGACAGTCCCTAAGGAGACAACACAGCCCTGATTTGATTATAATGCGATGTCTCTGGATATTGATAGTAAATACGTCTTTTCCTACAAAGGGCAATCAATATTTGAAGCAGAAAACTCCCAGGCGCTCCTGAGAGAGATTTCAGCCCTGTGACTGCTTCGCCATGAAGCACATCAGCATCTCTGCTTTTGTGTTCACTGGGCTCCAGAATAAAGTAAAACTGCCTTAGGACTCAAAATAAATAGGGAAATGAAGTTAAATAAATGAAATGGAAAAAAAATATGAAATGCTATGAAAACCTGGCTTGCAAGGGGAGAGTGGGGCTGGGGGCCGGACGGGCTCAGGATGGCTCAAGCAGCAGAGGGGCCGGGAGCAGCGACTGAGGGGACAAGCGGGAAGGGAGGAAAAGTGAAGTTGGGGGGGGCTAGAGGGGTGTGAGCAGAAGGGATGGGAAGACAGGGAGCAGGGGAGGGCAGAGAGCTCCCTCTCTCCCAGGCTGGTGTGCTCTTGCAAGGGCGGCTGCTCGCTTCGATACGGCAGGTAGTTTATTGCTCCCTTTTCCTCCTGCGGGCTCCTGCAGGGCTGCCAACGGGTCCTGATCCTCCTGCCCGTCCTGCTTGCCCTGGGCATCCCTTTGCTTGATGGCCATCCGCAGCGTGGGGAGCCAGCCTTGCTGCTGGGCATGTGTGGGGCCAGGGCTGGTGGGGCAGTCAGGACTCCCCCAGCCCCTGGTGCCCACCATGCTGTGTCTGCTGCATCCTCTGGGAGCTGGTTTCCCTTTAAGATGGATTAAACTGTTTTCATTGCATTTCAATTACTCTCTGCAATCCTTGGCACTTTCTTGATACATGGGGTCAGGGAACGGAAAAACCCAACAAGCCTCTTCCCTGCCATCTTTTTAATTTGGAAGGATGAAAAAGCTTGAACTTAAATCTCCCAAATCCATGATCCTGCAGCTCACAAACTGGGCAAGGGCTGTCTCCCAGGACAGCTGCCTGCTGCCCCTGCTGTGCCCCCCTGCCTCGAGTCGGGCACTGCGGCAAGGAGGTGGATGGCCCCCGACCGCAGGGAGGGCACCCAGAGGGGTCGGCAGGAGAAGACTCTGGTTAGCAGATGGTCATAGCAGGGGCTGCCAGGGCGTGGAAAGAATGCATCCCTGAGCCCAGGGGAAGGGGCTGATTTTGCTGCATGGCCCCATTACCTTCCTTCCCCTCAGCTTGTGCTTTTTCGGGGTTGCCCTTCCTCTTCCCAATGGCTTTGCTGATGCTCGGAGGTCTCTGAGGTGCAGCGGATGACCTGACCTGATTTATGGCAGTTTTGTGTGTCTCAAACCACTCTGAGCCCCAGCTGGAGCCAGCTTCCTCTCAGGCACGATTTACAACAGCAGCACTGGAGCTGCCCGTTTGCGGGCTCAGACCAGCTGCACAGAACTCACGTACAGCAGCACCTCCTGCAAAATATGTCTGCAGCTCCAGACACCGAGCAGGGTATGAAATCTCAAATCATGCAGGAGATGATGGCCTTGCCTGAAGAAGCTTCCTGCTCAGCAGGGACTCCTCTCCTCCCCTGGCTGAGCGCTGCCAATGTTTCCCTCCTGTAGGACCCACAGCTGCCGCGCTTGTCTACTGTGAGTGGGAGATGGGGCTGGTCCAGGGGCTGCCAAAGCTGGTGGGAGATGGTTCACTCCAGGAAGACTGAGTCACATCTTCATTGTGAGCTGAAAAGCCTCCCTTGTAAGAGATACTTCAATGAGTGCAAGTATTTGCCTGCCTTTCCCTTTATAACAGCAAAGGGATTAGGCTGGCCTGAACTCTGGGCAGAGCAAGAGGTAATGGAAAGGAACTGGATGGAGGAGACAGCTGCAATGCAGTGTAGATACTAGCAAAGCAATGATTTTCTAGCATTCTGTCCTGTCCTCACTCTCATGTGCCTGCCCAGCTCATGGCTGTCCATCCATCCAGCCACCCAGCCAGGCAGTGTTTGGTGAGTCCTTGAAATTATGGTTTGTAACTCCTGGTAGAGAGTGTGAGTGAGAAGTCTGTCAAAATGTCACCCAGGGCAGCACCAGGGTGCTGAGCTCTGCTGGAGATGTCTGTCTGTCTTTGCAATCCTATAAAGCTCTGAAGTTTCTACTATCCATCCAGGATCTCTCTGGTGGCAGCTCCAGTCTGTGATGTCTTGTCCTGTCCACCCTGCACGTGGAGAACAGATCTCCTTCCTCCTTTCCACCCTTGGAGACTAGCTCCATGTGCCCTTGGAGGTGCTTCACCAGGCTATGCACTGTGTCCTCGAGAGGATGGCTGCCCAGGAGACACTGGCCACGGGTTTGTCCCCATCTCTCCACAGGGACATGGCGAGGGCAGCAGCCAGAGGACCACTGCTCCACAGGGGCTGCTCCTTGCCTGTTCTGAACAGGCTTGAGCCCCAAGACACAAATCAACGAAGCCTGGGAGGCCCCTGTGCTTGTGAGAGGGCAGAGCACCTCCTACAAGCCAACCATGTGAGGGACCACTGGCTTTGATCAGTTTCTGTGCTGGGGCTCTGCACCACAAGGAACTTGGGCAAACCAGCTGCCACTGCCCACCATGCCTCCATTTTAACTTTTGGGGAGGAGGTGAGTTTCCCTGAGAAACTACCCTTTTTCTCATCAATTTGGGTTCCTGCAGGCCAAATTCCCAATTTAAATTCTGCAAACCCACCTTAAAACAGCTTATACTGAGGACGTGGAGAAGCCAGGGCAGAGGACAATGCAAACCTTCTGCCCTCTCTCAGCGAGGAGGGGACACGAGGAAGAAATGCAGTACCTTCCCCTGCCAGCCTCACCCCGCTGCTCCGTTTCCAGGATTTCACCTGGCAATTAGCTGCTGTTTTCCAGCCTGATGCACGGCGGAGGCAGCCAGTGCTGGGTGTCACTGGGCAGGGCTTGCTCCTTCTCACCAAGACTGGGAGGGCACAGGGAGCTCTGAGAACACTCCGATGTTCACCTGGACTTCTGCTGCTTGTGCGTGCGTGTTGGGACTGTAGCATGAGGGCAAACGAGTCTCTGTGGCTGTGGATTGCGTGTGTGTTTGTGTGCTGTTGCCAGTGCTGGGCATGGTGGAGACCCTGGTGTGGGGGATCAGGCTTGCCCGGCCAGGTGCTGGACATGGCCAAGAGGAAGGTCAGCCCTACCTCTGCAGCTTTCCTGGTGCGAGGGACTGCAGTCTGCATGTGGGTGCTTCTGCAGAAACCGGGGAGCTGCAAGCACTGGCCTGGTGGCTGCGTTCCACCTCCCACGGCCGGCAGCGGGTGCAGGCTCTGTGCTGCCTCCCTCCCTTTTCCATGCCCCTGGCACACATCTTCCATGCAAGAGGTCCATGAGCTCTCTCTCCCTGGCTGCCCTCCTGTGCAAACACAGACCCTGACTGAGCGGTGCCTGGATACAGAAATGGGCACTTGAAGAGCTCTTCTCCCCAAAATCGCAGCCGAAAGCATAATTTCTCCCTTCCCTTGCGACCTTCTCCTCTCTGACTCCCCCTCACAGCTTAGCCATAGTTTTCCTGCTATTCCCATCAGCTTTCCAGCGGCTTCTAAGTTTGCTCCTTGTGGAAACACGAAAGCTGCTGCCCCACGTTACGTGCCAGCCCAGGGGCCTTCATCCTTGCTAAGTGGAGGGAGGAACCTCCCACCTCCCGGGAGAGCTCCTAACCTCTGTCATGTCCCACCTAGAGAACATAATGCACCATGAAACTACTGCACCAGTGCAAAACACCAGGCACCAGAGACGCAGCCAGACCTTGGTCCAGGTGGTGCCAGCAAGAAGCCGGAGACCCTCTTGCCAGGCTTCTTGGCTGGCATTTATACAACAGTCATGGGCTTGTTTGGGTTGGAAGGCATCTCTTGAGATCATAACCTTCGAAGCAGGGTTAGCCTGAACAGAACTGGTTGGGGAGGGACATGTACTACGGAGGCAGGGCTGGCCATGAAGGGCCATGGGGCCATTCTGGTGCGGCTCAGGAGAGGCAGGTAGAAGCATCAGGAGAAGCAGCAGCCTGTCAAATGGGACTGCTGAGGGCACAAGTTCCCCAGAAGGAAGAACCCCCTGTCCTGATGGGGCTGCAGGCACCCTTTGGAGTCAACTAGTCCTGCCCTGTGCTGATCAGCTCTGCCAGGGTTCCACGTACCATAATCTCCCACGTAAACCTCAGCCCAGCCATCCAAGCTGGCTGCAAACACATGGGTGGCTTTTATATATAGAAACCTAGCAGCATGCTAATAACTAGCTAGATAAGGAATAAATGATTCGCAACCTGCAGAAGAAAAATGACTCCCTTCACCCTGCCGCAAGAAGCTTAAAAAATTGTATACTGTGGTGTAGGTGACGTCGGTCTGCCTACACGCATGAATTCAAATGTTCCCCGAATTAGCAGGAACACTTCATGTGGCATTCAGCGAGGGGGGCCGCCGGCTTCCAGGGCGTTGCATTAATGATGATTCAAAGAGTTCAGAATCTAATCGCAGGGGATAAAAATAGCCAGCTTCTACTTAGAACAATTCATTATACAACAGACTTTCCTCCAGCCTCCTTCTGCTGCTCGCTTCTCCCTGGGAAGTTTCCCACTGCTGCTGGGCAGCTTCGTCCCCGGGGCAGAGTGGGGACTGAGGTCTGAGCAGCAGGCAATGCTGCCTGTCCTGGGCTGCTGACAAGAGCTTAAGCCAGGGTCTCCTGAGGAGCACCCGTGGGGTTAATGTCATCTGGACTTTCCCACCGAGATGTGTGGCAGCATCACTAGGAGAACCGAGGCACACCTGCCCTTTGCCCCTCACTCTCCACACAGCGATGGATGGGAGACAGGGGCTTCCAGGAGTGTGCCTCATCTACCTCCAAACTGCTTTACGGGGGCCAGCCTGCCCGTTGCCTGAAGGTGTCCCAACGGACTTGCCCAGCCCATCTACAAATCCAACTTCCAGGCAGCTAACGCTAGATGAAGCAAATCCCAGCACGGGCTGCGTTGGCGTATGAGCTCAAGGAAGTGCGCAGCACTGATTTCTTGATGCTGAGTCCCATGACACCAGTGGAAGGATCTCCTCACATTTCACTTCACGTCTGAATAAGTGGTTTGTGCCTTTTTAATGAGGAATCTGCATACAGTTCCTGAGACCTCATGATAGCTGAATAGCGCCCGGCAGCCCTGGGAGCCTTGGTGCATGCCTGTGGTCTCCTGCTTGTTCTCCAGGCAAAGGGACATCTCTGCTGGGACTGCCAGCTGATGCCCACTGGAGTGACGGGGACGGTCAGACTGGAGCCATCCAAAAAAAGACAAAGAATAATTTTTCTTCCTTATATGCTCTAGATACTACTACTTTTTTTTTTTCTTTTTAGTAGCAGCACAACCAAATGCTGTGAAAATCAATGGCTGCAATATGACAAATATTTTTGACTTCAGGTATCAACTAAGCTGGAGGAGCAGATGAACTCTTGAGAGAGACAGAGAACTTGTTTTTGTGTAAATGTCACTGGTAATATAATCAACTCTCAAGGGAACAAAACCCCAGAAACTTTACAACCTATTTGTCTGTCCCTAAATAGAAGTTTCTCAAAGTTCTCCAGAAGATGGGATCTGCTCTGAAGAAGGAAATGCAAAGCATTAAGTAGGTTAAATGAGACAAATGAAGGCAAGATAAGAAAGGGAGAGTTTTCAGGAAGAAAGCAGGAGAGCTGATGAGATGGAGTGGAAGGACCAGGACAGTAAGCAAGAGTCACTGTCTTTTGAAACCTACCTGCAGTCTCTGTTCTCTTACAGGGCACTCGGGGCACATGCTGGTAACAACATGGTGCATGTTCCAGCTTGTCTGGAAGACCAGCTAATGAGACCACTGGGGACCAAAACGGATTTGTTCTGGTCAGTGCTGTTCAAGAGAGCTGCAGGGTTGTGTGTGCATTTGCAAAGCCCTCCATGGAGCAAGCAGGGGATGAAAAGCACTTAACCCGGCTGTCCTTGACCTTACTTATGCTGCGACATCCCAGGGATGGAGGTTGTCCACATTTGCACTGAAAACTTGTGACACAGAAGGCAGGCCACTCTGCTTGGCCTTCTGTGCCACTACCCTGCCCCAAACCTCCTGTCTCACAGTGCTACCGGAGCAAGCAGCAGCCCCCGCACGGGGGACCAAGAACTAGCAGCTGGGGATAGCTGAGGGCAGGGACACGATCCTCGCCCTGTGTGTTTGAGGCAGGGTGCTCCGAATGGTGATGGCTGTTGCTGCTGCACCACCAGGTCTCTGCAGCTTTGCAAGGATGTTGCTTTGCTCCAGGGCAGACATTCCTGTTGCCTAAATGTCCAGATGAAGGTAGGTGGGGTCCTGCCTGCATTTGGGATGCGGGATGGAGATGCTCTCTGGCAGTGGGGTTCCTGGGGCAAGGGGAAGCAGGTGGGGAAGAACCAGCAGCTCCCTCTGCCATTCTTCCCAGAGAACAGACTGAGACTCGTCTGCAGCCTCCTGTGTGCTCCAAGCTGCAGGAGCACTTCCTTTGTCTCAAACTAGGTCAGCGCGGAGGCGTGACGTTACTATAGCAATTGGTTTTAGATTTCATAACTTTATTTTAGTGATGGGTGTGTTGCAGGATTCACTACTAGCTGGAGGGAGGGTTGTCATTGAAATACCCTCCCCAGGTCCCCTTCCCCAGCCTCCCTCTCCGTCCTGCTCTGCTGCCCCTCATACCGTGAGCACACAGCTACGTCTGTCCATCCAGCCCCCCCACCTTCTGAAGAGCCCCAGAGTCATTCCTGGGCCATACTGTACCTCTCACAGCTTGCTGGGCTTGGGGACTAGGGCAGATTCAGCATCCTGTGCACCTTGCGTCCCTCTGGGCTCCAGTGCTGTCCCTCATGAAGACCTGCCAGACAGAGAGAAAAGAGAAAATGTCCTCAGGTCACAAAGAGCAGAGTGGTGTCTTCCTGCCAAACGTCCCAGGCCATAACCCTGACGCAGTAATGACACAACAACTCTGACTGACACCCAGGTTGTCTCATTAAGTCCTAGCAAAGGCGTAAGGCGAATGTGAGAAAGCATCCCACTTAGAGGCAGAGGTGATACCCATGGGAGGAGAGAAGATGGGGAGGTGGGTCCCATGTCCCTCTGGGTTGCACATAGACTGAAAGGACGGACTGGAAATCAGCTGGGGGGGAGGAGAACAAGCAACATGCCCAGGCTCCTTGCCTGGGGACGCAGGGCTGGGGTGAGCCCCATTATGGGAAAGTGCTCTTTGTCTTTCCTTCCCCTGTTTCTTTGTCATGAAATAATCCCTCAAGGAACCCCCTTGCTGCCCATGGCTGTATCTTTGTTTCTTGGCCATGCCGGGAGCACACCGTACTGAGCAGGGGTGGTTCTGCGACCCTCTGTGCCTCATCTTCTGGGCTGCTGGCTTTGCTCTGAGCCCTGGGAGAACAGGGTCTGGTAAGGCAGGAGGACAATCCTGGGGATAAACCCCCTGACTGGGGTGGCAGATGGCAGCCAGTTACCCTCGGTGTGTCCTAGCTATACACCTGCCAAAATCTGCCTCTTACTCTCACCTACCAACGCCGCTCATTAAACTTTTGCTTGAGCAGCTCACACTGTAAATCTCTTCTGCCTGGTCAGTAGGTGCTACTGTACTGCAGCTAACATGTTGTGCTCCTTTCTTCACTGTCATTCACCGTCAGCTACACTGCAAACAACTGAGAAAAATGCTTCCTGTATGAAAAGTAAATAAATACAGGGAAAAAAACCCCGGTGTTTCTTAATGTCCTCAAAAACCTACGCATCACAACAGAGAACACAGCCTGAATTATTTTATCAGTGAGATTAAGTATTATTTGGGGTTTACGTCAATTAATTTCTTAGACTTGTGTGCATGTGTGTGTGTTTTCTCTTCTGCAGTGAGGAGATGCAGGCACGGTGCTGGGACAATCTGGGGAGTTCAGCCTTTGCTGCTGAGAAGCAAGGGATAGCAATGGCATGGTAGCTCAAAGCGAGGACTCAGCCTTCCTATGACAGTATTTTTTTTTTCATTCCCTTTTGGGTCTTGAGAAGACCTGCCTAGAGCTCAAGGGGGCTTTAAAAGAGGCAAACAACAGTTTCTTGACTGGGAGGATGTATGGAAAACTGGGACAAGGATATAAAAAATTTTTCTAGGAAAGCTGGATCTGAGTGGGGGGTTTGATTCCCTCTCTGGTGAAGCAGAGGAAGACCAAACCGGTGCCCTAGTGCCAGTGATAAGACAGCAGCTCTTTGTCCCCAGAAAGGAGAGATGGGCACTGCAGGGCCCATGAGATCCTGCTCTCTCACCCTGCCACCACCCAGCAAGAGGGGTTTTCTCCCCAGGTTAACTGATGCCTGAGAGGGTCTTTACAGACCTCCCAGGTACAACATATGCCTGGGTTATGACAGAGGCACCATGTTTCCTGCCAAACATGCTCAACAGCCCTCTTTATCATCTGTCCCAAGCAAGCAAAGACTAGATAGATGGACAGATACAGTGCAGGTAGAGAATAAGAGGACTTGGTGTTCAAGAGGCATTCAGAGACTCTCATGATGGATATCCCAACAGACAGAAGAATAGAAAGCCTGGAAAGATCAGAAGCCTGCCCTCCTAAATCCAGTACAAACCCTCTTCACGTTCCCACTAGCTCTGTACCACTCGAACCCCGACCATGCGGAGGAAATGGTTAAAGGAAAGGCTCACGCCCTGGGCAAGCCAAGCAGGAGGCAATTGCTGTTTAGACAGGGCAGTCACATATGCCTGAGAGCTCACCTGTCTTCTACACCAAAACACTTGTTTTTTGAGTTTCTTGCTGCTGCTGAGTACTCAGCTATGAAAACCAGAGACAGCGCTCTATCCAGCAGGTTCATGCTTCCACCTAACCAAGGAGGCCTCTGTTTCGGAGGCGTCAGCTCTTGAAGACAAGGGACAATTCCACATCCCAAACTCAGACATTCCTGAGCTCAGAGATGTCAATGAGGTTGCAGGTTGCTGCCAATATGCCACTGCTCCCAGCACTAAATATAACACCATGTGAACGTGACGAGACTAGGTATGGTGAGTCTGGGTGCTGCAGATGGCCATGCAGCAGCAATTGCATTGACACCATCCAACCCCTTCACAGCTCTCTCCATGTGAAAAGTGAATTACAGCTACTAGTGAGTTGAGTTAGGTTTGAGCCAGTAATCCAGACATGTAGAGTCTGCAGTAGCCACTAGCACAGCCAGTATCTATGGCCAGTGCTACCTACAGCCATCCACAGCATCGGCATCCATCTGCCCAGTATCCAGCAGCAAAGCTATCGCTCTCCTGCTCTAATGCAACCAGTGCTGTCATGAGGGATAACACTATCTGTCACTACAGCCACTAAGGTCCATTGTGAAAGCCATCAGCATCTGCTAGCAATGCTCTCAGCACCCCTCCTGGGTGCACAAGTATCCACCACTTGTGCCCAGCACCTCTCTGACCACCAGCAGCTACCTGCGCTGGAAGTACCTATTCCGTACTGCCATCACCCATCATGTCTGGGTCTGTCACCAGCGCTCTCATGGTATCCCAGAGAGGATATCTAGGAACGGTGCCCACCCTGGGACCCCTGGGCACAGAGTGACTCCGATGGGTGGGAGGAGCAGTGCCTGGGCTCCAGGCCTCCACTCGCCCAGCAGATTTCTCAAAATAAAAAATGCCATTGAAGCTCTGGAGGAAGAAACATTTTTGTCTATAATACTGCTTTTGTCTTTCCATGTTACTGTTGCACTGAGAAAGCAGCACTATAATTACCTTTAATTAATATCAGCATCAACGCCCCAAGGAAATGCAAATGAACAATTGTGCCACCAGCACAATTACATTACGTTAACTACCAGCAATCCACCTCCATCATCCCCCTCTTTCTCCCATTCTCAGGAGCAGCTCTCTCACGTCATGGCTGCTGCTGCGTGGAAGAGGTGGGATTGGAGATGACGTGTGGAAGGACACACACTGCCATGAGAGGTGGTGTAACCTCAGGCTAGTGGATTGCAGTCCAAGGGGAACGGTGGGGTGCCGGGGGCAAGCTGGGGTCTCTGAGCTTCCAGGCAATGAAGGCACAGGATGCTGGAGGAAGCTGCTAATGGTCCTTCCAGGGTGGTCTGCATGCTCCCATGCTGTTGTTTGCTCAGGGCTGTCCTGCTGATGAACTGATGTCCATTCCCTGTGTGATTCAAGACACTTTTTTGTGACCTAGGGCCTCAGATGTTCTGCAGCCAAACCCCCCTGGAGAATCAGCTCATGATTATTGTTCCTCTGAGCTTTTGTCTAGGAGAGGAGGGTCACAACCTGCTCTTCTGTAACCCATGTGGTTCTGTTGGACTTGAAGTGTGGCTGGAGAAGACCTTGAAGAAACTGATCTGGCGTTCATGATCCCTGGTATTGCCACCTCAGAGATGACTGCAGCTAAATGACAGGAAGAGGCAACTCTGAGTAAAGGATCCTATCGCCTGCTGGGGTCTCTGGATGAAGTTGATGAGGGTCTCAGTCATGGCTGACAGTGGAAAGCACAACGGGCTTGCACGGCAGCACGAAAGGAATGGCAGGATGGTCTTTCCCTTCCAGCCAGCCACTCCTGGGGCCACACTGGTGTGGCCATAACCTAGGCAGTGCAAGACAAGCAAAGCACTCGTGGTAGGTGCTCCTGGGAAGGTGCAGATGGTGCTGGGATTTAATTTTAGGGAAAATACCATGAAATGTTACAGGCTTAAAAAGCAGCATTTTGGGCTGGGTCTGTGTGAGAAAGGGAGGTCCCTTCCTGGCCGGTGCCTCACCTCCCGCTGCAGGGACTTTCTGCTTCTCTTCCAAACTTGAAAGAGCCTCAGCAAACTGCCTGTGTCTGCTTCTTGTTAAACCTGAGAAGAAATGAAGACCTCATGTCAGGGAACCAGCAAGGTGACCTGCCTGTGCTTCTCTATTTCACAGCCGGCCCCATGTCACATCCGGAATACGGGAGAAAGGCTGTGAGCCCGAGTGAAGATCCTGCGAGCACAGCAGGGATGTCTGCAGGGATGGAGGGGATGAGCAGGTCCAGCACAGGGGCAGTAAGAAATGGGTGAGGAGCACGGCCAGGCACGCAGGCTCCCGGGGATGGCAAGCGCTATTGAAAATGCAGTGCTCCCCTCCTCCTCCTCTCATCCCTAACTTGAGTTCCTTCTAATACTTAGATTTAGAGACTGTAAGTTCAGGTACAGTCATTACAAACCTCTGGCCTGCTCTCCTTTGTGAAATAGGCCATAGCATAATTCTGTGCAAATCCAGCAACAGAAATAATGAAAATAAATATATGTGTGGTCTTGTACCTCTAATCCCATAACCATTTCTCTGGATAAAACAAATACATTGAGCTCCTTTGGGTCTCCCAGAAAGAATTAAATTTCATATGAAGCATGCTTGGGGCCTGATTTGAGTGCTATCATTGCCTCACATTCAAGAAAGGAAAAAAGGATGCTGTGGAGAGAGTGGAGAGCACAGATGAGATACGGCTGTTCCTAAGTGAAGAGATTTGTATTAAGATTCTTCTGAAGGAGGTATGAGTGGAAAAATACGTGTGTGAAAGCACCAGAGGAAACAATCGAGCAAAGTGGGAAGAATGGCAAAATCTGTCTGAACCTTGAGGAACGTGTTCCTCTCTCTGAGCTCAGAAGGCTGGTGCTCTGCAAAGGTCCCCGCAGAGATGACTTGTCAGCAGAAGAGTTCGGGTCATGGGAGGAGGGAAACAAGGTTACAGCACATTGCATGTGCTGTTCCTCTTCCTGCTCTCCCAACAGGTAGGCACCCCGAACACAAAGACAACACACACTAATCTTGCCTAAGATTTATGGAAGTCGAAATAAGCAAGAGGCTGAGGCAAACGATCCACCCATCGTGACCATTGACTCCTAGATGGTGTAAAAGACCAATCCCGAACCCACATCATTGTCACTTAAGAGGAACTTCAGACATAGAGTGGGGATCTGACAGCAGCGCTCCTTTTCTTTAATTTTGTACACAGGTGAACCTGGCAAGACCTCCTGGACATAAGCCTTGGAGCTTGTGAGTATATGAAGGAGAAATGTTGTTTCATTAATTTACTAAATAAACACACACACAACTAGGGTCTGCTCTACCTGACTAGAGATTGAAGCATGGCCAGGCCAGCAGCACTGGAGAGAAGAGGAGGGGACATAATTCCTTGCGGGTGGAGGTTACCAATTCTTAGCACGGGAACAGCATCTCTGAGGTTCCAGTGGAGGAATGGGAGACAGAGCTGGGTGGAGCAGAACTGAGCCTCTCTGGTCCAGGCAGTGAGATAATCACACCCACAGTGACACCCAGCAGGGAAGATGGATGCTCTTACTCAGGGATCCCGCTGACCAGTGGGGTGGCACGTTCCCTCTCCAGGGCCCAGATACACCGGGTGTTCACGAGGCTGGTTAGCCTGTAATCGCTGAGGAGGGATTCGTTAATCCACACTAACGATGCACCTCACAGGCAAGAGCTGCTGGGCGTGCAGAGTGCAGTGGTGGGGCAGGGCATGCTGGAGCATCTGCGTGCCTCTGCAGGAAGGGTCCTACAGCAGTGCCCAGCTGGCAGTGTGAGGGTGTGAGCTGGCAGGGTCTGGTGTGGTGCAGTGGTCCAGGAGATGCTATTCATGATGGAAGACCTTCCTCTGAGGGCACGGGGAGCAAGGAGGGTGTGGGACAGACCCAGTAGAATATGAAACACTGAAGGAGAAGCCCAGACTGGTCAAGGTTGGAAGGGACCTCTGGAGATCATCTAGTCCAGCCCCCTGCCAAAGCAGGATCACCCAGAGCAGGTCGCACAGGATCATGTCCAGGCAGGTTTGGAATCCCTCCAGAGAAGGAGACTCCACAACCTCTCTGGGCAGCCTGTCCCAGTGCTTGGTCACCCTCAGAGGGAAGAAGTTTTTCCTCATGTTCAGATGGAACTTCCCGTGTTCCAGTTTGTGCCCGTTGCCCCTTGTCCTGTCACTGGGCACCACTGAGAAGGGTCTGGCCCCTTCCTCTAGACACCCACCCTTTAGATATTGATAAGCGTTGATCAGATCCCCTCTCAGGCTTCTCTTCTCCAGGCTAACCAGCCCCAGCTCTCTCAGCCTTTCCTCACACAAGAGATGCTCCAGGCCCCTCACCATCCTTGCAGCTCTCCGATGGACTCTCTCCAGTAGTTCCCTGTCTGTCTTGAACTGGGGAGCCCAGCACTGGACACACAACTCCAGATGTGGCCTCACCAGGGCAGGGCAGAGAGGGAGGAGAACCTCCTTCGACCTGCTGGCCACGCTCTTCTCAATGCACCCCAGGACACCATTGGCCTTCTTGGCCATGAGGGCACACTGCTGGTCATGGAGAGCTGCTTGTCCACCAGGACTGCCAGGTCCTTCTCTGCAGCGCTGCTTCCCAGCAGGTCACCCCCACCCTGTACTGGTGCCTGGGGTTATTCCTCCCTGGGTGCAGGACCCTACACTTGCCCTTGTTGAACTTCATTTGGTTCCTCTCCGCCCAATTCTCTAGTCTGTCCGGATCAAGTAGAGAAGGGCAAGTAGGAGGGACTGAGGACCCTTCATTAGTGTGACATCATGATGTTGAGAATAAAATTGGTCCAGACAGCAAGGGACTTGAAGAGAAGAAATTCTTTAATTGCCTTCACAACAATGCCAGGGAGCCTGGATAATACACTCTGCTCACGTATGGACACGAATTTGACCTAGTTGTGCTCCCGAAATCTGGCTAGGAGCGTCACGTAATTGGAGTGTTAAAATCAGCAAATGTTAAAATCAACACCTTTAGGGAGGAATGAGGGCGCAAAAAGGAACATTGAATGTCACAGTGGGCAAGGTCAGCTTCTTGAGTAATATCTACCTGTAAAGCTTAAAGATCTGTGTCCTAGCAGAGGAAGCAGAAGATGGAGAACGTATGGGGCCTTCCACAACCCCCCAGCTCATCCTGGTGAGCCTGACAGCCTGCTCTGCAAGCATCTTTGTGATATGCATGGAAAAGGGATGGCCTTGTTATGAGAAACTTAACTGGAGAGACTTGTGCTGAGAACTGTATCCTAGTACAACCCCAAGATGGACTTGAGGGATACATGGATAAACAGCTGGACACAAGACATCTGTACAAAATGATGATCAAAATAAGACTCTGCCTCTCAGTGAAGGGCACTGCAGTAGAAGCAGGGTCTGTGTGTGGCATGGACAATATCTTACTAGAAAAGAGGGTCCTACTCTGGCAGCTTGATATCTGGGAGGGTGTTGATAAACCGGAGATGGTTTGGAGAAAAGCCACAAGGACTGCATGATGTGGCTCACACCAAGACACACTGGGAACACAAGGAACTTAACTGCAGACCACCAGTCCTTAACAGGCTGGCAGCAGAGGGCTCTTCAGTGCTGCAGCCAGGACCCCGTGTGCATCCAGGGGCAGGCAGCTGAAGATAGTTCAGTCTCGACCACAAGCGAAGAAAGGTTTTATTTTTAACAAACAAGAGCAATCGGCCATTAAAAGGACTATGCTCCGCTGAGCGTAGCAGTGCATTCTCCATCATGGCCAAAAGTTCAGGTTACCTGGGAGGCTTTTCCCAAGATGTTTAGTTCTAACACAGTTCTGAGACCTGAAGGATAAACAAATTCAGGGATTTCTTCCTTGGTTGCTATTACCTTTCCAAAAGTGACTGTACTTCTGGTTTGGAGCACTGTGATAAATGGGACGCTTGCACATGTTCAGGGCACCCTGATTTCATGCTTACATCTTCCAGGGGACAGACCAGATCTATGGCATTTTTCTCCTTAAAAATAGCACTGGGAGTACCACAGACACAGAACAGCACCAGATGGACGAGTCATCCCGGTACTGCCATCCCATGGACAGGAGGGGGCAAATGCCAGACCCTATTGGGCCAGGTAAGGCAGTGGGGAACTCCCCTGCTCTGCCATCATTACTGGTGATGCTCTGGCACCTGGACATCACCTCTTCCAAGGAAACTCCACCTTCCTTCCAAGGAAACTCCACCTTCCTTCCAAGGTACCACCTGACTGACCTAGAAGGAAGGTGTGGACACTGCCAGCACTAACACCAGGCGTGCAGGGGAAACTAATAGCTGCCTCCAGCCTCCTGCTGATGGAGCAGGCATCTGCAGTGGCTGCTCACCAGTGCAGCAGGACCAGGCTTGTGCCAGGGCAGAGGGGATGAGGTGAAACCCGTCTGGGGGCTTAGGGCACCACAGGCTTGTTGGCTACAGCCCAAGCCTAGGCAGGACATGGGCTGCAGTGGTGTCTGTGCAGCTGGAAGAGGTTTTCCAAGAAGGTTATGCATGACTGAAAAAGGACGGAGGCACATTGACCCAAAGCCAAAGACGAGCAGATTCCCCTGTGCCTACAGCTGCACTTAGACATGGATTGGCGCACGCTCACGGTCTCTGCTGGCTCTTACTTTAACCTTCGGCTGATCATGTAGAGCCGGAGGACACGGGGTTTGATTGCACAGGTGGGATAGCCAGCCAGAGCTGAAATGTGGCTACAGACTAAAGAGGAGGCCAGAGCAGCTGGCTTGTAGCCACCTCCTCTGCTGCCCAGCCAGTTCCCAGCTGTGGCTCCGCAGTGTCTGTTCTCACCGCTCTCCTCACCCAGGGAACCCAGGGGCCTCTTCCCAGGTGGGGGCTGAAGGGGTTTCCTGCTGCAAAGTGCCCATGTGCTGACCACACTCACTGACATCCATGGGAAGAAGACCTACTTTCCCATGGCAGAGAAGACCTGAACGATCTGTCCTTGCCACTGCTCCTTGCTCCCTCCCTGGGACACTGCGTGTCTGCACAGGCTAACGAGATAAAGAGCAGCATCTCTGTCTGGGGCTGAACACCACCTGATACGGCCACTCACAATCTCAGCAAAAAAATTCCTAAACCAGGTCTGCCACACAACCACTCGTGTCAGAAAGCCCCACGCTTGGCATAGCTCCCACTGAGGAGCCCTTAGCCGTGTCCCTTCACCAGCTCTGGTGACCCACTGTGCGATTGAGTACTCCAGCAAAGCTCTGGCATGACATCTGGGATGATCTGCATCACCTAACTGGGTGCCACGTAGGCAGAAACACTTGGACCTTCCTGGGGCAGGTCTCTGCTCTGAGCTTCTTACCTGAGCCCTGCTCTGACGTGGCCACCGGCTGCATCTTTGCAAGGGATGGAAAAGATGAAGCACATTGAGAAGCTGTCTGTGGCAAACCCAAGTAAGGGCAGACCACGCTGGTGGTAAATGAGAGGGGGCAAGCGCGTGTGCGTACACCCCTCTGCCTATGGTGCTGCTCGGGTCGCGCGGCTGGGAGGGGGTCGTGCTGTGTTTGGCCAGCCTGGCCCGCAGCGCCGGCTGTTTTGCGGTGTGCTGCGCTGCGCTGCCTGCTGTCATACCGGCAGCCTCTGACCGGCACCGCCTCGCAGCGGATCAATTTGCTGCAGCTCGTCGGGATGCGCTGGGCTGGTGGCTGTGGGTTTGTGCTGGAGGACAGGATGTGCTACGCCGATCAGGGCTGCTTCACGCGCCCGCCACTGCTGAGCAGCAGTGTCCTCTCTGTGGTATGGAGGATGCTGTTGCTCTGATAGCAAGAAGAGCTCTGCAGGTGCCTCCCTTTAACAAGATGAGTAATTCCCTTTCAGTCCTTTAATCAGTCACTTTTAATTAGTGTGCCAATTGTTTTTTCCTTAGCAAACGGCTCTTTCAAGAAGGGTTTTTGCTGCATCTGCTAGGTTGGGAAAACACTGTTCCCAGAAAGGACTGTGTCTTAGTGCTTCGCCAGGAGGTTCCTCCCATGGAGGCTGTAGGACTGGGCTCATGTGTGGGGCATGGCATGGGTCCTGCTCATCCCTGGCCCACACCAGTGATGACCACCCAGCAGGGAAACCACTTGCTGCTCTCAGACTTTTGGGTGGCTGTAAAATAGGTGGTCACCCCAACCCAGGATGACTGTTTTCCTGACTCCAGTAGTGTTCAGCCACAACTGGCTGTTGCCTTGCTGAAGCTGTGCATGTTCTTGAACACTGAAATTGGAGATTTCCCCTTCATCGGTGGCTCCTGCCTGGCTTTGTAGGTCACTTCCCAGGCTGCCTGAGCTGGACAGTATGACTTTCACATGGCTCTGAGCAGCATGCAGAGGTAATGGAGAAGATCACAAGCGCAAGGAGGGATTATGTGCCTGCTGCTGGGATGGAGGCATTCCTGGAGATGACACATGCTGGTGGTAGCCTGGACATTGCATTTTCCAGAGGACCCAAAGACTGGCTTTCCCCTCTTGTAGGCAGAGACAGACTCCTTATCCACATCCCTTTCAGCCTTTTTTTTTTTTTTGTTTGCCCTCTTTTGAAACTTCCTTAGCTTTGTGCTTCTGGTATCTCATGGCAGCGAGTTCCACAGATGAATTTTGCTTGTGGAAAAAGGATCCCACCTTGATCACTTTCTGTGATGCATTGTCCTTGTGTTAGGGAGAAGAGTAACCAAAGCAGCAGTTCCCTGATCTCAGCCCCATGAGTCCCTCTTTATTTCTTCCCATGTGAATTTTTTGGGCCAGGACAAAATGCTGCTGCTCAGCCATGGGCCTGTGCAGCTGCCCTGGGCGAGATGGGCTGAGCACCCTCCCACACTGTGGGGCAGGACCAGCTGCACTCCTGCCTCGAGCACCGATACCCCCTCTGCCACCTACACGCTCTCTGAATGCTGCTGCACGGCGGGAAGTGATCGTCCATCAGCCCCTTGCAATAAAACCAGTGCTGCTCTCCTGGAAGTCACTAAATTCTCCAGCTACAGTTCCCTGCACACATCTATTAAGGTGGCTGTGTCACCTCTGCTCTGGCCTAATATCCTGCAACCTCTGCCCCTGGGGGAGCTATGGAACCGGGAAAGACGGTGCTCAGATACGAGGTCTGGTTCCAAGCACTATCAATGTGCTGAGTGAAGGGAATGACTCGTGCACTGCCAAATGCTGTGGGAGAGCCATTCACTTGCCACCTCCATCTCAGGCTACGCCAAAACCCTGTGTCCCAACACGTCCTGGCGGGTAGGCATTTTGAGGAACACAGAGGTGTAGGATCCAGCCTGCAGCAAGAGAGGGTATAATGCAACCTAGGTAAAGGTACAGAAAAAAAAAAATTGGAGTGGCAGTGAGATATATGTTCCCTGGATGGGGAGAACACATGAGTTTGTGGTCAGTGTGGTACCACTGCTTGGTGTGAGAATTAGACATAAGAGGTTAAAACCAGCAGTGCCCGCCTATCTCTTGTGCAAACGTTGCGGATGGAGATCCGCAAGGTCGGCAGGAGAAGCAGCAGCAGGAGGGAGTCTTATGGCGGCAGGACGATCCTGTTTTGGCTAAAGAATGCGGAATGAGCAGATAAACAGTTTCTACACAGAATCTTGAAGGCCACAATGCCCAGAGTGAGACCTTTTATGTAATTATCCATGAAATGAATATTAAAGTTAACACCCTTGAATATGATAATGAGCTTAAAGAAGTACATGCTAAACATATACGACTATAGTACTTGACTCTCCACCCAAATCATGTGAAACATCATCCCAGGGAGGGGAACAGCCGAGGTTGGGGTATAAAAGACATTGAGGAAAATACCCCCAGGGGAGAGCAGAGATTGCAGACCCCGAGGAGGCAGCCGACGGGCTGTGCTCCTTCTCTTCCACCCAAGATAGCGTTGCCTTCTTGGTAAGCAATTGCACCTTCAACTTTTTGGTGAGAATACCCAGGATAATATTTGCTAGCACTATCATCATATATTAGCGCTACTGCAGTGAGTGTATTTATCAATGGCGATTCTGAACTTTTTATATCCTTTACCTTAATAAATTGCCTATCTGTTTCAACTTCGCAAAACTGTCTCAGTCAAAGTCCTTTGGGGGCTCTGACAGGCAAACATTGACTCTGATATGTGGCTATATATAACCCTTTAGACGTAAACTGTTGACCAAGTCTGGGACTAAGACTAGACCCAGCCGCACCTAGGCTCCTCTCTGAGAAGGAGTTTAGAGAGCAAGGGGGTGCTTTCTGAACCTCGGGACTCTACGGGAGGGCCTCCCTCGGCCACATGTCAGGCTCTCACCCTTTTACGCGACACTTGGCATAGGGTTTATGGTAGGGTAGGGCCAAGTCTTGTCCTGTCAAAAAGAAGGTGTTGAGTTGGGGACATAGTGATGAAGGACATCTCATGTCCCAGGCCATGCTCCTTTGCCGTGCCCTGGGTGCCTGGGGTGGGGGCATGGATCAGGCAGCTTAGGGACCGGGCAGCGGCCAGCGGAAGAGAAAACTGCTCTGGATGAGGCTGTTTTCTCTGTTTCCTGGCGGCTCTGCTGTGATCCTGCACAAGTGGTGCGATGTGGCACAACCAGGCACTTGGCGCAAACCTCTGTGCCGTGGACTCCACATGCCTGTGCCAGGCGTGGGATGAGGCTCCAGCCCTGGTCTTCATAGCTTGGGCACAGCTGAGTTGGGTTCGAGGTCCACCTCGCATACAGCCTCTTTGGAGGAGCACGTGGGACAGGTCCTTCCCTTCTCTGCTGAGTGCCACCTCGTCCACAGGAGCTTTGAGAAGGGAAGGTCACACTGCAGAGGGTACAGCTCTCAGAGACCAGCGTGGGGGAGCTGCACACACACAAATTTTTCAGTTTCTGGCTAAACTTAGGAAAGGATTGGTTTCAGGCCTTCCTGCAATTAAATTTTTTGTTTGGTTTTTCCCAAAGACTCGGTGGAAATGTTCTGGGATCAGCATGACCATTTTTTTGGGGTCTATAATAAAATACTTTTTTTGGTTGGTTTGGGTTTTTTAAACTTTTTTTGTAAAATATCATTCTTTCTTTAAAACATATCAAAACAGCATTTTCAGATTAAAAATTGAAATGTTTTTGCTTAGCAGGGACCAAAATAGAAATGGAGGCTCCAAAAATTCCCCTCTTGTTCACCTGAGGTTTTGAGCCCCCCCCAAGCACATATCTACCCCAAAGATTGTGTGGTCCCTCTCACAGAGACACAGTGGTGTCCTCAGCTGTAGAGGCTTGTCCACTCCACGGTTTAAGAGCAGGTATTTCCGCGGTGCTTTGGACACAATCCCAGAATCCCAGACTGGTTTGGGTGGGAAGGGACCTCACAGCCCATCTAGCCATGGGCAGGGACACCCTCCACCAGCCCAGGTTGCCCAAAGCCCCATCCAACCTGGCCTTGAACACTGCCAGGGAGCCAGGGGCAGCCACAGCTTCTCTGGGCAACCTGTGCCAGGGCCTCAGCACCCTCACAGGGAAGAATTTCTGCCTCACATCTCATCTCCATCTCCCCTCCTGCAGCTTCAGGCCATTCCCCTTGGCCTGTCACTCCCCGCTCTTGTCACCAGCCCCTCTCCAGCTTTCCTGGAGCCCCTGCAGGGACTGGAAGGGGCTCTAGGGTCTCCCTGCAGCCTTCTCTTCTCCAGGCTGAACAAGCCCAACTCTCTCAGCCTGTCTCCATGGCAGAGGTGCTCCAGCCCTCGGATCATCTCCGTGGCCTCCTCTGGACTCGCTCCAACAGCTCCATGTCCTCCTTGTCCTGGGGACCCCCAAGCTGGAAGCAGTAACACACAAGCTGTGTGCTTGGGCACTTGGAGGCTGTAGATCATTCAGCCCCAGATTCAATGCTAATATCCAGGTGCTCCCTCCCCACGTCCTCTCCATGTCATTGAACTCCTCCTGAGATCATCCAACATCCATATTCAACAACCAGCTATTGGGGCAGACGCTGCCAGCCCTGAACCAGAAGTTTTGCTTTCATTTTCATTTGAGTAATGAAGATGTGCAAACCTCAGCCTACACGTCCTTCGGGTGAGCTTTTCCCTCTCCCTCGGAGGACCGTGTCCCTTGCTCCCCTCCCCAGCAAGGGGAAGCTCTGTCTCCCTGAGGGGGCCCCAGCCACTTTCCTTTTCCTGGCCTGGGGTGGGATGTCCAGGCTGGCCCAGCTTCCCGTGAGTCACCAGCAAATCTCAGCTTCCTTCTGCAGGGCCCTGGAACCAGAGCCCTAATTACAGGGCAAGACTAGCGGAAACAAGCTTATTATTTACAAGGCTAATGAAAATTAATCATGCCTCCCCCTCCCTTTCTTGTGGGAACAGTCATGTTAAAGAAAGCAGATTATAAAAGCATTATGGGGCAACTGCTGTGCTGGTTTTTGGCACTAACCACGAGATTGTGCGTGGGCTGTGGGCTTTGTTTGCAGGTCACCTGAAACTCAGGGGTTAAGACAAATCTAAAAGTGAAGTGCGGCTTGTTCTCCCCCTGCCCATGCAGACCTCCCCTCTGCTGCTGGCCAAGGCTGCTGGCTCAGACGGGGAGCAGATGGAGCCTGTAGCCCCAGCGCTGAGCCACACAGGCTGTAAAGCCCTTGGGTGCTTTTCCAGGCAGCTGCTGCTTCTCCCCAAGCCTGGACACCTTTGGCATCATCTGTCTTCTTGCAAACAAGGAGTGGTGTGGGGCGTGGGGCTGGTCCCACCCCAGGGACTCAGTCTGCCCAGCCCAGGAGACAGGGAACTCCCCAGGGTGGCCCAGCAGAGCCCAGTTAGCCCCATGCAGGTGAGCACGACTCAAGAGTCCAGTGGCTCCACGCTCCAGCCTGCTGCACAATGCATGGTTGGACACTAAGACGGTGTGCAAAGCCAGATGGAGGGAAACATGTCAAGGAGTAGTTCATGTTGCACAGGTGTGGAAAACCAGAGCATCCTGTGCCAACTGGAGCCACTGGTTCTGGAGTGAGTGCTGCTGCCTCTTCTGCAGAATCCTATTAAGTGCAAAAACCATCACCCTCACTCCAGCCATGACCATCACTCAGGGGAAACTGAGGCATAGGTAGGGAAGGTCAATCATGGAGACAGGGAGAGACCTTCAGTCTTTTGAACTCTGCCTAGTGCCAGCTCCTGTGGTCCCCACTGTGAAAGAGCTCCCAGGGATGTAGTGTTGCCCCCTGTGCTGACCACATGCCCCCTCTTCCAGGCTTAAAGATTTCCACACCCATGAGCAGCCTCCCTCTCCCCGGGGCTGCACAGGCTGGGAGTTGGAGGAAGGCAAGGAAGGGGCACTGGGAGACCACCCCAGGCCACCCCCAGCCCGCTTCAGGGCTGATTGCCTGGATCAGGATCTGGGATGGAGGGAGAAGAGGACCAGGCTCCAGAGCCAGGCTAAAGGGATGCATCCTGCCAGGCCTGTCCGGGCCACCCCGCGGGAGCACTGCATGGAGGAGCCTACCCCATAGCTTCTGCAGGCTACCGCAATAATTACCTGTTGCTTTGGAGAAGCAACAGGAAATGAGCAGGAGGTCAATTTTCAATTTCCCAGATGTGTATAACCAGTTTCTAGCAGGCAGCCTGAAAATAAATCTCCATCAGTCTAGTTACCGCTTAATTAACATCACTAGCTACAACATGTATTCCCCAGCCCGGACAAAGCCGGAGCTCATCCACTATTGATGTACAGTGAGACAGAGCCAGGGCTGCGGCACGGCTGGTGGGAATTCTCTAGCCTGAAATTTCAGTCCTGCTGCCCAACATGCTGGACTTGTCCTGCTCAGGCAGGGAAGCGCTGCCTCAGCTTCCTTTGTATTGCTCTGGGACGGGGGTAGGGTAGCTGCTGTGATCTTTCCCAGAGCTGGCTGCTTTTGGGGATGGTTGGCATGGATGACCGAAAGAAATTTGGTGAAACAACTGGAGTTTGTTTCCCTTTTGCGTAATTTGGAATAAAGAAGAAAAGAGGGCCCTGTGGGTGAAACACTTTCCTATGCTACCACTCTGCACAAGAAAATATCATTCTTTCCATGAGGAAATTATGCTCAGTTTTCCATAAGAAAGTGTGGTTTTGGTAAATGAAGAGTGTTGGCTATTCCAGAGAGAGATTTTGGTAAAAATGACAATAAGCATCCTGGAACTGTCATGGAAAATGGCCACTGTGTCCCAAAGCAGTTTTACCAAGACCCAGCCACCAAATCGCAGCTACCAAAGCCCCACCGCCCGATGAGTATTGGCCAGCGAAGCAGGGCTGCAGCATGTGGGTGCTGGGGTCCGAGTGCCACAGTCCGCTGGTGCCAATGCGGTGGAGGTGCCGTCCCAGTCGTCCAGATTTGGGGCAGCTCCCGGCTGCCCAGCGCAGACCCGGGCTGCCCAGCACCAGCGCCGGGCTCGCAGGGGCGGCAGCCTGGGCAGCCCAAGCCACTCTGAGCACAGAGTCAGGAGACTCCCTCTCCTCAGCACGTGCACCTACGTGGTGTGCAGAAAATCAAGTGCTGTTCCTGCACGCGTCCTGTCCCCAGGCTGGTTTAGGGTCTGGGTGCAGCCGAGGTGGGGGAAGGAGGAGGCGGGGGTGGGAGCCCCAGCAACCCATGCGCAGTGGGGCTCAGCCGCAGCGCTGCCCAGCAGTTTCTGGAGCAGGTCACACTGTGAAGGGAGTATAAGCTTCACGCTGTCCTCCTGTGCTCAGGAAATGTCTGTCCCAGCAGTGCCCTCCACTCTTATTCCAGCCCTCCTTGCCACCGTATCAGACCCAAACCACCCCTTAGGAGTGGGAGCCCAGACAACAGCGTTGTCCTACATTTTGGGCATGTCTTATCTCTAGCTCCCGGGAAGGGGCTCACTTGGCAGAAATACCTTGGACCAGCTCTCCCAACGTTCCAGTCAAAAAGTATGGGGTCACGTCTCCCACTCAGCGCCTTGTTCTTGTCTCTGCTTGGTGGGTTTTATGAGAAAGGTAGGCTGAAAGCAAAACCAAACCTCTTGAGCTGGAGAGCCAAGGAAAGGAGTCAGGAGACCAGACTGACAGTAGAGCGGGGAGGCTGGGATGTGGAAACCCATCCCGGCTGGTGGGAAGACCCACAATGGCAGAGAGACATCTTGGATTCATGGTGGGACAAGAGTGGCCTGTTCCCTGATGGGAAGGACAGCGGGAGGTTCCCTTGGTTTGGGGAGAATGAGAACCACTTGGGGCCTTGCACCAGCCTGTCTACAGTAAGGCATGGACCCCTTGGCTGCCTGAGGAATGTCAAATGCCCTTCTGACCCAAGTCACCTGGGGAGGGGTCGCCTCCCCTCCTGTATCCAAAGGGTAGATGTCTCCACTGAACTGGTTGGTAGCAAATTTGCTGGCAGGCAGTGAACGAGGCTCCGTATCAGTGGACAGTGCTGCAGTCCCCCTTCTCACCCCAGCTGGAGAGGTCCTGGGCACAGCTCACACCCAGTGAGCTAGCCTAAGCCGGTGGCAATCCCACAGGGCTATGACATGCAGCTGCGTGCCCGGTCCCCACCGGAGCTGAACCCTGCTGCTTTCTTCAGCTGGCCACCTTCTCTCTGCTTTTTTATTTACTCCCCCTTGCTGGTTTCTGCTCACACGCTATCTCCTCACCCTGGTTTGCAAAGAGAGGTACCGCTATCCCCACCAGGTGACCCAGCGAAGGAAGAGCACGTCGGCTGTTAGCATTAGCCCAAGTGAAAAAAGGAAGGAGGCGAGATGAAAGAATCCATTTCTACTCCTATCATCATCCCGCTTGGCACTTATCTTCAAAGCACTGTACAAACATTAACTAATTAATCCTCCCAACACTCCTGGGAGGAAGAGACATATTAACATGACTCTTATTTTAGATGCCTGATAAACACAAAGGATAGATGGGCCAGGAGATACCAGACAGGCAAAACGGGCAGGTCGTGCCAGTTACTCCGCTCTTCCTGTTGAATATTGCAGGGTCTGTGAGTCAGGGGATGTGTCCCAGGCAATTAGCCGGTGTACTGACGAGTTGGAGGGTGGACAGAAGCGGAGGAGGTGGAGCAGAGGGCAGAACAGGGAGTGTTGCAGAAATACATGAGAGTGTAAAACTGGAGCAGAAAGGGAGGAAGAAGATGAGCCCTGTTGTCTGCACAGCCAGCCAGCCTGCTGTGAAGGCAAACGCTGCAGGATGGAGCTCAGCGGCTCCCCTGGAAGAAGAGGCAGGTGAGCAGGGGACCTGCAGCAGCACATGCAAGGGACATCCCCGAGAGCTGCCCTGCAGAGGAGCAAGGTGGAAGCCAAGGTTGATGCTCTGTCACCAAAAGACCCTCCCTCCCATCTGCACTGCCTGACCTTCAGAGCTATCCGTCTCCAGCGACTTCCCTTCTCCCCTGGAAAAATGCACCACCATTGCAGACAGACGCTGGTGTTCGCTGAAGCAGACCAGGATGGCACTGCACAGCAGTGCACGCAGGGTCTCTTTTGGCTGTTCACCCGGGGAGCTCACCCTGGGGGCGTCTGGCACCCCCAGCAGCTCTTCCTGCAGTGGGAGAGGTCAAGGGGGCAGGTGCACAGCCAGGAACCAGGAAAAAATAACTGTGAGCTGAGCAGCACTAAAATGAATTTTTTTTTAAAGCAACCTGAAAAGTCAAAACAATTTTATTTGGGCCCAAGCAAGAGCTTTCCATTCCAGCTTTGATGAAATTTTATAAATATCATAAAATTAGACTAAAATGGAAGGAAACTCTGACACCACTGCTGAGGCATCCTGGAGGAAAGTATTGAGATAAAGCATTTTAACGTAAAAAAAAAAAAACCTAAAGATTTTGACCTGCTCAGTTTGGCAGGTGAGATCCCCAGAAGAGCTAAAAAAAAATCTAAAGCTGCTTCTTTTTTTTTTTTTTCCCATTTTAAAAAAAAAGATTTTGGCTGAAAAATTCCACTTCTCACAGCTCTCCTGCCTGGTGCAACACAGGGGCATCCTTTAGCCCCTGCCTGAATGGTACGGTGACAGCGAGGGCTGCCTGAAGCCCAGGCACCCTCCACCACCCCCCGCAGGGGTGAGACCCCCCCCGAAGAGCGAAGAGATGGGTGACAGGGTTAGAGGAGCTGCCCGGAGCTGGCACCCAGGCGAGGGGAGCCCATTCCCATGCTCCGCTGCCCACGGGCGCTGCAGGCTGGGGATAGGCAGGCAGCTCTTGAACATGCGGCATGGCAGGGCTGGTGAGCAAACGCTGCAGGATCTGCTGATGGCTGGTCCAGGTCACCCAGGTGTCCACAGCCCTTGTGGGCAGACAGGCTGGTGTTAGCTCTTTGGGCTCAGAGATGCAGCATCGCTCCCTGAGGGCAGCAGCAAGGGTTGGGAGAGGAGAGAGTCACCAGCAGGTGACAGGACAGGGAAGCATGGGCCAGGCTTCTCCAACATCTAAGGCAGACTGGTGTTTGGAGAACCTGCCAAGTCCTCAAGGCTTCTCCATGGCTGATGAATGCTGAGGAGAACCTCCTGGTCCTTCTAGTCCCTTCTGTCACATGTGGCTTCAAGAGCGAACCCAGCCGTGCTGTCAGCACTGCCTCTTCTGCCATTTTGTATCAAACCACCTAATTACAGCACAGTAGTTCTAATTGCAATTATCTCTCCTTATTGCTGCAATTTATTATTGCTGGAGCACGATCATCCTGGCACTACGAATTCATGAAGCAATAACACAACGTGGCCTCTGTGCCCAAGGTCTGAAGACCTAGTGGGAGCAGAGGGACCATTTCTGCTTCCACACCTGGTCCTGGGGGACCTGGGCTGGAGGATGCCACCCATCTGCACCTGCAACAAGCCTGCAGCCTGGGTTGGGCCGGGATGTTATACGCAGAAACCATCATACCCCTAGCTGTGGCCGTGTTTAGCCTCACCTCCTAAACCATGTGGACCAAACACCTTGGCTGTGTGCTCAGGTTCTTGTAATTTCTGACCATGACACCCTTGATCCTGCCTGGAACATAATAAATAGATCGAGCATCTTAATTCTCCCTCTGGAAGGCAATTTCTGTCTGCAGTTTCCTAGTGTCCCATCTGAAACACGGAACCCAGAAAGAAATGCAGCTGCTTTAGCAGTGATTTTGAGAGGGCTGGTATGGGCAGGGAGCCATCTCTCCATTCCTGTTACACATTGCAGGGGAGAGATGTAAGGACTGCCCAGGCACAGCAGCCCTGCTCTCCCTGCAGCATCTCCCCACAGTGCTGATTCCTACTTTTGTCTGAATTTCCAGCTTGAACATCTCCAAACATTGCACCATTTCTTGTGTCCTTTAGTTGAACTCTGTCTTCTCCAGTGTTTACCCAGTAATGCATCGATAGACAGCTGTTGTATCCCCTTCCTTTCCACAGTCCAAACAAGCCTGGCATCCTTGGGATTTACAGGTTGACTCTGCTCCCTTAGGGCTGGCCTTGCTGGGATCTTGAATTTAATGTTTCCTCTACCTTCATCCTTAAATCCTTTTTGAGCTCACTGCATGCCAGGATCCCACTCCCTGGTCCTGTAAAGTGTGACCTGCACTCAGTGCTCCTTGCAGACGGCTGTTAGAAAGGACATCGGCTGCAATGAAACCTCCGTGCCAAGCGATGCAGATCCATCTGTGGAACTGCGCCGTGTTTGCCACTGGGGCTGGCGGGGGACCGGGCCACCTGCCCGCAGCCAGTGTTGCTCCCTGTTCTCTGCGTCTCACCTCCTGGGCTTCTCCAACCTAACTATTTCAGGGGATCACCAGTGGTCTGGGATCTCCAAAGTCAAGCCAAGGTCCTGCTGTTTTCTCAGGAGTTGAGTTCAATTGGGCCAGTCCAATTGCATCATGGAGAGACTCGCCTGCTGTGTCTGAAATTATAGCTGCTAAATTTTTAAACACAGCAGCATATGAAGGCCAAAAACAGATCAGAGGCTCTTCCCACTCGTCTGCCCACAGGTCTGGAAAGACACAGTCCATCTGCATGAGAATCTTACAGCCTCTTCAAGGAGTTTAGCTGGGGATGGCTATGTCTAGTTCTGGGGGGCTCAGTTCAATAAGGCTGGAGAAAAAACCTGCCACGGAGCTGGCTGTGTTTTTGGGGTAGACCTGGCCCCACCTCACACAGACACAGATGCACTTGGTAGAAGAACATGTTTTTCTCTGGTCCCTCTGCATACAGAGACAGATTCCAGTATAATTAGTTCCTGTTCCTCCAAGGGGCCCCGCACCAATCAAGCGCTAATTGAAGGTTTCAGGTCAGCTGCCACTAGCTCAGAGATACCTCGCTATTTCTTCTGCTGCCTTTCCTGCAACAGCCTGGGATCTGATTGCCTCCAGCTCTCCCTGCCTGGAGAGCTTTGCCGCACCAGGGAACCATGCAGACATTCAGCTATGGAGAGAAGACCCGTGGGCATAGGACCTCAACGCCTCGTCTTGCCTTTGCCTCTGCTGAGCCAGTGACAGAGATCAGCTCCTTGCCACTCCAACTCAGAGATGCCAGAGGATGAGAAAGGGAGGGAAGTCACTGAATTTATGGGTGAGACTGCATTCTGCAAGCTGAGCTGAATGCTCTCCCTGCTCCGGGCAGAACTGACCCAAAGTTCAAAACCAAAGTGATGGGCCACAAGGACTCTGTTCACCTGGGTTGGGCTGGGAGCTTGAAGAAATCCGAGGGGTCCTGGAAGTCACTTTTGGGGTTGGAAATCTCCACATGGGGATGTCCAGATTGGACAGTTGGACCAAACATGTCATTTGGGGATGACACCAGAACCCCTGACAAGAAACTCCCCATTTTCAGGGTACCTGGGCTCAGGTATTGGGTCTCTGGGGGCTTGCTGTGTCTGGTGAATGTCCCACATATGAGCATCTGCAGAGCCCAGGGAAAGGCAAGTCCCAGAAAGCATCAGCAGTCAGTGCAGGGGCACTCCTGGAAGAAATGCTGGCCAGATATACAACGGCCCCAGAGCAGCACCGAGTGATGGCTAGACATTGCTTACCGCCTGTTTACACCCTTCATCCCTCCACCAGTCCACCTTGGCTTCCAGGGGCTTTTCTTGTAAGGAGGTAGAGGCACGGGTGTGGGAGAAGGGGGGGTGAGCTGACTCTGCCTGCTCTCCCACCAGAGCCCAGAGCTGCCTCGTGCCTGCGGGAACCTGCTGCATCCCAACTCCTTCCCCACCGCCCGCCCGCCCGCAGGTGGGTTGCCCCCAGCCATGCTTTTTCCCCATGTCCTCTGGCACCTGCACCCTCTGGCTGTGATTCTCTACGTGCCCGATTTGCACACTGCATTCAAGTGAGTGCCGTTTGTGGTTACAGAAGACAAAGCAGCGTTTCGGGCCATGACGACTACCGCAGGGGCCTGCACGCTGTCAGCCTCAGAGGCACACCGGCAGCTCTCCCTCCAGCTCTCTGTGCATGTTCAGCCGGCTGTGGTGTGAGATGGGGCAGCCCAAGCCTGCAGCCCCACGGGGAACACGCCTGCGCCCCGCGGGCACAGCAGTGCTGTCTGGGATGGAGAAAGGAGAGTGGCAGCGGCAGAAAGGGTGGGAACCACGGACCTAATGCAGAGGCACCTTCTGTAGCAAATCATTTAGGGGGATGCTATAGGGCAATAGTATGCCTCAGTGCAAGCAGGAGCACGGCGCTCTGTCCTGCGGGCGAGCCTCATGCTCTGCAGAGGGGCACAAAGTTCCCCATGGTTTACCCGGCCACGTCCCCACCATCCCCACGCTACAACCCAGCCCTCAACTTGAGTCAGACGTCTGTGCCCAGCCTCCTGCTCCCAGGGAGGGGAACGGCCTCAGCTCAAGAGATGCGCCCACCCGTAGGCATGGTGCAGAGGGGATGCGCGCGGGGAGGCTTTTGGAGAGGGAACACCAAAAGGCTGAGCTTAAACTACAGCAGTGGAGTTCACCGGTCTGCATTCAACAGGTGCAGACACTGCTAAGACAAAGGGAAGGCAGCCAGGAGTGCAAAGCAGAGCAGCTTAAAATAGGCCGGCAGTAAAAAAAAAGGAATAACAAGGGCAGAGGCAAGTCAGAGAGACATTCGCTCTGTGACTCACGCTCAACTGAAAAAACAAGACGGGCCAAGGGCCGAGGGGGACCAGCCCTGGAGGAACATGCCTTGGTGAGCACCAGGTGGGCAGCTCCTGTGCACTGGGGCTCGTGCTTGACTGGCTGCTGGGAGAGCTGCTCTGCGGGCGCTGGCTCCCCTTACCCAGGGGCAGCTGGAGAAGACCCCGCAGGGGCCAGGCACTGCCGCCTCCATCAGTACAGCAGGCAATTTGGCCTTAACAAAGCTGAGGGCAGGACGAGGGAAGGATGTCCTCCCAGGAAGCTCCACCAGCCCGGTGCCTGCTCCGTGGGGCAGGCTGCCCAGGCCATGGCCACGCCTGGGGGATGCCAGCCGGAGTCCCCACCGCCCCCGCCACCCACCCTCCGCTGCCCAAGCGATGGCTGGCAGACAGCAGCCCCCGTGCACGCTGCTCCCCACTCCCAGCTGCCCCACGCGCCCATGGGGTGAGCTGCCACCCAGCCCAGCGGCTGCATTGACCCCCAGCGCCCCTGGGGCCAGACAGAGGATGCCGGCAGGACCTGTCCCAGCGTCCGGCAACAGACACCACCCGGCCAGAGCCACACGTACCTGGGGGGTCCACCAAGGCCTCCCGCTCTTCCTCCTCACCGGCCGCAGCCCTCCCGCTCCCCTCGGCAGCTCGGTGGTTGCTACGGAAGGACCGTTGCCAGGAGATGAGGCGCTGGATCCACTGGATCCCTGCGGCGGGCATCCCGCCCAGCCCCACTGGCCGGCGGCAGCAGGGATGGGGCTGGCGGCCACCCCCGTGCTGCCCCGGTGGCAGCCGGCTCACAGGCATCAGGCGAGCACAGCAGCACCGGCCGGTCTGGCAGGAGCCGGCAGCGGTGAGTGCCGCCCCACGCAGAGCGTGCGAACACACGCCGGCAACACCCAGAGGGAGATGGAGATGGAAGCGACCTGCCGCAGGGCCGGCGCGATGCCCAGGGCTCGCCAACCCCCCCCACCCTGTAGCATCGGAGGTCAGGAAAACACTCTGCCCAACTTGGCGATGGTCACGCATGCAGCTGCGTGACACCTTCCTTGCCTAAAGCAGCCCGGGTCTCAGAGCAGCAGCCTTGCAAGGCTGCCTTTTGCAAAGGCTTTGGCATCCCGCCAGACCTCTGTCTTAAGTGATGCCGGAGCTGCCGTGCAGCCCCTCTCCGGGAAAGCACGCTCCTTGTTCTGACCAGAGCCCCTTCTGGGCTGCACCGCTGCGCCCCTGGAAACGGGGCTGTCCTCTTGCTTTGCCCTTGCTGGATGGCCCTGGGAAAAGCCCCAGTACAAGTAACAGGGGGAGCCCAAGGAGAGAGAAGATAACCTGATCCTGCTGGATCCCCCAAGGAGCTGATTTGGGACCCAGATTACCAGAAAGTGCTTTTTTTTTTTCCCCATGAGGTTAGATCTTACCTCTCTGGTCTGGTGCAGCACGGGAGTGCCCCAGCGGGTACTAAGAGGGGAAAGAGAAGGCTAAAAATGAGCAGGGGTGGCTGGACAGCCCTTTCCACAGGCAGCTAGCTACCAGGTGATGAACGCCGTGCCCTAATCTTCTGGCAGCCCAACAAGTTCCTTACCAAAACAGAGTGTGATGAAACCTAAAATCCCAACTAAAGAAAAATCCAAGCAGAAAGGACATCTAACACTGACTGCAAGCAAACAGGCTCCAGACACCCAAGGTCCTTTCGAGGGACCTTTCCCTCTAACAGGTCACTTTTTGGCAGCTTGATCCCATCCTTGCCATTTCCTGATACGAAGCACACGCATCTCCAATGGTGAGCGGGGTGTGCTGCAGCCACGGTCCCCAGCCGCCAGCCAGACCCGCAGGCCCACTGTGACCCCCCTGTGTGCCCTGGTGCAAGGCACAGCCACGGGAAGGGGCTCTGCAGCAGCTCCCCTCTGCTCTCACGCCAGCTGTGTTCCATCTGGAAGGGGACACGGGAAAATGAGAGCCTTTCCCAGAGTGGCCTGTGGTTCAGGGGTCTCCATCAAGGACTTTGGGTGGTTAAAGTCACCCGTTTACTCTGCGCAGCTCAGCACCCTGCTCTGGGTGCCTGTCTGGCAGCAGTGCCTCACGCAAACAGCTCACAACAACCATCTCCTCTTCACAGAGGGGGAAACTGAGGCCCAGCAGCACACCCAGACAGGGCTGCAACTAGGTGTCCGACTTTGCAGCTCTCCCACCGCCCCTGTCTGGTTGAGTAATTCAACTGTTGCCCCAGAAAGCCAGAAAACCGCTTCAGTCTGTTGTACGGCAAGAAACAGAAAAAAGCAAGTCTACCAGAATGCCGATCCTAACACGCTGTTGTGGCGTCCACCACCATGAGGTCTGTGAGCCCCTTGCTGGCTCCCCAGCAGGCCCTGCAGAGCCACGCAGGTCCGCACTTCACGATGGAGCAGAGACGAGAGCAGATCCGGGAGGCTGAGGAAAGCCCAGGTTCTGCAACAGGAAAGGATCCGAGTGCTACCCACACCAGAAGAACAACCTGGAGAGAGGCTACCGGCAGACCTCTGCAGACTGTGGAACCCTTCGTGCTTTGGGAACACCACACTCTGGGACGAGCACCGGTCCCCAGCCCCGGCATGGCAGCCCCACGCTCTCCAGCTGTGGGATGCTCAGGTGGCCCCAGCCCCGCACGCTGCTCTGGTTTGGAGATCGGGGTACAGCCACCCACCAGGTACAGCTGGAGCAGCTCCAGCAGGAAGGCCATCACTCCGGGCTGCAGATGTCCCGAATGCCTCGAAAAGGACCACATCTGACACGGTTGCCCTTCAGCTTTAAAAATCTCATTCTGGGTCATTTATTTCCTTGTTTCTGAGACATAAAACTGGACAGGACAGGTGGGCAGCTGCCCTGGGCTTGTGTGCCCCGCAGACATCTGTGAACAGGGCCAGTGCAGCCACCACCAGCTGACTCCCCGCATGAACATCACGTCTCCCTGTACCACCTCCCCAGGGGTTAACGCCCTGCAAGAGCCGACAAGTCAGCAGCCCGCGGGGAGCCAGGGCAGGCTGACACCACCCCACAGCCACCGCAGGGACCCAGCACCCCGAAAACAGTTCACAAGGACTTTTCTTCCCCGCTGGGTGAAGGAGACCTGGCTGCGCTGCAGCTCGGAGAGCAGGGGTGTGGGATGCAGGAGGGACTGCGGCTGTCCTGCCGTGCACACAGCGCCGTACGGGGCAGTCCGTCCCCAAGCCCTGCAGCGCTGATGACCGCAGCCCCAGGAACAACTCCCTGCCGCAGCCCAGAGCGAGGACACCGTCGCTGTGTAAATCATGGGAGATGTATGTGAGCCCTCCCACCCAGCCTGTCTCAGGAGTTCAGTGAGATGATCCCTCTTTGGGTGCCTGGGCACAGTCTCAGCAGAGCAGCTCTCGTGAACGCTGGACCGTGGCTCTGGTTCATGCTCTCGGGATCGTGGCAGAAGGGCTCGCTGGCAGTGCTGCTACCCAGGGCTCTGCCACCTCTGGCTTTCAGCATCCCGTGCCCATCCCAAGCTCCCAGGGCATCAAGTCCTCAGGAGCTCATTGTGGAGCTATCTCTTCCACGCAGGCAAATCTGCCCCCAGTGTCTGGGGGCTCAGACTTTCCCCCACTGCAGAGCACTTCTGAAATCCCATTTCTTGGATGCAGGACATCTGCTCCTGAGCACAATGCTAGCATGAACCGCATGCCTACAAACCTGGCATTGATCTTTCTGAGCCAGGAGATCAGCCAGGTATTAAGCGAGGCCCTCAGCCAAACCACAGAATGGCTTCAAAAGCTCACAGAATGTAATATTAATGGAGAGCCGCAGAGACAAGCACTCGCTCAGTCCCAAAGAAACGCAGAGACCAAGACAGAAAGGGATTATTGGAAGCAGCCCGGGGCTTCCTGCAAACAGGGCAGGGACAAGACACACTCGCCGAGACAAACTTGAGACACAAACTCCTCACAGGAGAAGGAGACTATAAACCACCAAAGCCCTTTTACCCAAAATTTATAGCAGATGCATCTCAAATCCCCCCCCAACACTTGCCTGCAGAACCGGCATTCACAGCCACAATTTCCACTGCCGCACACCTGCTCTCAGAAGCAAATCCTCAAGTCCTCCTTCCACCACTATCGCTAAAGCACCTCACCTCTTTCCTTCAGAAAAATGAAAAGAAAAAAACCAACCCAACAAAAAGCCAGCAGCAAATACCTTTTTTGCTTGCAAATATTGGTTTGCAAAGCCAAGCCTGCTGCTGCCGCCGGGTGATGGGGTGACTGGCCCGCAGCCTTGAGGCTGGTTCAGCCTGGGCAGGCTCCCATCCCACCCGGGGAGGGTGTGCAGCAGGTGTGGGGCCGTTTTGCCGCACACCAATTCACACCTGAGCCTGCAGGAGCCCCTCGGGGTCCCCGCGGGCTGCACAGCTTCCCCCAGCTCTGAAGGAAGCCAGGAGCCTCTCGGCCAGCCACGGCCGCGCGTGCTGCAGTGCCACTTCACACTTCAGCAGGAAATTGCCAAAGCTTTTCCCCCAGCTCAGAGTTCAGCAGCCAATTTATTCGTTCACAATCACACACAGCACCTGGCCAACTCATGTGAACTTCTCAGCTCGCAGTATCTGGTGTGGGCTTCACATGCTGCAGCTCCAGGAGCCACAGGCTTACGTGAAAACCCAGCTTGCTTTCCTGGATTTTAACTAGCAAAGCTCCGGCCTCCTGATTGCAGCGGTACGACGGCATGCCAAATAGCTTGAAAAATCAAGCAAATAAATCTCAGCATGTGGTGTTTTCAAAATCTTCAATCTCCGGCTTTCTAGAAAGCCAAACGTGACATCTGAGCATCCAACACTGATTGTCCTGGTCTCCCATGTGTGGAAACACGAGGTGTTTCTAAAACCACTTCAGTACCTCTCTGCAGACCTCCTCCTGAAGCCTTACGGAGCGCAGGAAACCTGCGGCCACGGGCTGATCTGTGTCAGTGAGGATGGAGGAAGCCAGGGCTAACAAGGGTGCCTGTGTGACTGATCCCTGGGGGACACAGGCTCCTAGGTGTGCTGGGGGGGCTCAGGCCCCCACACCCTTTCAAGTGTGCTTCTTGCTACTGAGAAAATGGAGGGAGCTACGGGCAAGTTAGGTGGGTCAGCCCTGACCTGAGTGTCCTCAGGGATGGATCCTACTGGGTGATCTTCACCCTGGCCAGCTGTGAGCATGGGCAGCAGTTGCCATCGGCACCCCTCCTTCAGCTCCCCCTCTCATATGCACCCCAGACACTCCTGTCATAGAATCATAGAATGATTAAGGTTGGAAAAGACTTCCAAGATCATCAAGTCCAACCGTCAACCCAGCACCACCATGCCTACTAAACCATGTCCCGCAGTGCCACGGCTACATGTTTTTTGAACACCTCCAGGGATGGCGACTCCACCACCTCTCTGGGCAGCCTGTTGCAATGCTTGACCACTCTTTCGGGGAAGAAATTCTTCCTAATATCCAATCTAAACCTCCCCTGGTGCAACTCGAGGCCATTTCCTCTTGTCCTATTGCTTGTTCCTTGGGAGAAGAGACCGACCCCCACCTGGCTATAACCTCCTTTCAGGTAGTTGTAGAGAGTGATCAGGTCTCCCCTCAGCCTCCTCTTCAGTGATAGGAAGCCCCTGTTCGAGTTATACATAATATATTATTCTGCCACACATAATTTATCTTCTGACATACGCTACTGTAGCCTCTCCCAAAGCCCAGTCACTCTCGAGTAGCGTTGGTAAGACATTATGCTAGGTTATCTGGGTTACGGGATTGCGTCTCCCCTTCCAAGCATGCACGTGCACACACACATGTGCCAACACACACACATCCACGTGTGCAGGTGCTGACGTGATTCCCCAGGCTGTGACACGACAAGCCAGAGGCGCTGAAAGGACCCGAGAGAAGCAAGAGCAAAGAAGAGAGACTTGGACAGGCTGGAGAGCTGGGCAGAGAGGAACCAAATGAAGTTCAACAAGGGCAAGTGTAGGGTCCTGCACCCAGGGAGGAATAACCCCAGGCACCAGTACAGGGTGGGGGTGACCTGCTGGGAAGCAGCGCTGCAGAGAAGGACCTGGCAGTCCTGGTGGACACCAAGCTCTCCATGACCAGCAGTGTGCCCTCGTGGCCAAGGCGGCCAATGGTGTCCTGGGGTGCATTGAGAAGAGCGTGGCCAGCAGGTCGAGGGAGGTTCTCCTCGCCCTCTGCCCTGCCCTGGTGAGGCCACATCTGGAGTTGTGTGTCCAGTGCTGGGCTCCCCAGTTCAAGACAGACAGGGAACTAATGGACAGAGTCCATCAGAGGGCTGCAAGGATGGTGAGGGGCCTGGAGCATCTCTCGTATGAGGAAAGGCTGAGAGAGCTGGGGCTGGTTAGCCTGGAGAAGAGAAGCCTGAGAGGGGATCTGATCAACGCTTATCAATATCTAAAGGGTGGGTGTCTAGAGGAAGGGGCCAGACCCTTCTCAGTGGTGCCCAGTGACAGGACAAGGGGCAACGGGCACAAACTGGAACACGGGAAGTTCCATCTGAACACGAGGAAAAACTTCTTCCGTCTGAGGGTGACCGAGCCCTGGGACAGGCTGCCCAGAGAGGTTGTGGAGTCTCCTTCTCTGGAGAGATTCCAAACCTGCCTGGACACGATCCTGTGCGACCTGCTCTGGGTGATCCTGCTTTGGCAGGGGGCTGGACTAGATGGTCTCCAGAGGTCCCTTCCAACCTTGACCAATCTGTGAATCTGTGAATCTGTATGAGGGAAACAAATCCATTGAGAAGACCCCAGGAGTGCTCAGGTGACAGCAGCATGCTGGGGACAAACAGGATTGCAGAGCCCCTGAAGGAAGAGCTCCCTGGGATCTTCTAAGTCCTTCTCCATCTCCAGCACTCTCCTCACACCCGCCAACGGCCTCTGGAGGCTGGTGTGTGGTGATGTGGGCTGCTTTCGTGAACCTCACCCAGGTCGGTAGGTTAGCTGCTTTTCTGACCTTGGCACCAGCCTTGCGCCAGCATCGCCGGTGTCCTGTGTGCTGTTCCGTGTGGCCTCTGTGCACCCTGCCCAGGGGAAGGGACAGTCCCTCCCCACCAGAGCGGGGCAGCAGGGGCACAGGGTTCTGCCCAGGCACCGTGCCCAGGGGCTGCTGGCACCCCACCAGCCTGATGCAGCCAGGAGGAGCTGGGCGGGCAGCACAGATGGTCATCCGTAGGTCCTGATACCTCTTGGTTTGTGCCTCCTGGTATTTTTGATGATGTGGATGCTGAAAGGTCAGGCCTTCTTCCAGAGATGTTTCCACGCTCGGGCTGCAGAGATCCTCCCCTCCGAATCCCTGTTAAGTCACTTAAGCCTTTTGGTGCCTCAGTTCCCCATCTGTAAAGCCAGGCTTATGATATTTCCTCTGTCTGTCTTACCAGGATAGCTCCTAAGCCATTTGGGACTGGAAAAGTCTCTGAATGTGAATTTGTGTCTGGCTCGCACAGTGGGGCCCTGGGCTCGTTAGGCACTAATGTGATCATTTGTGCTGTGTCTAGCGAGGAGAAACACGATGCCGCAGGTACTTGTTCCTGGGCTCAGAGATGGGAGTGTAGTGGGGATGACACAACACGTGCTCCCAAGGCTGCCGTGTCATTCCCAATTGCACTCCCATGTAATGAGCATGGTGGTCTCAGCTCGGGCGTTCACGGACACCAATTTATCTCGTCCTGTTATTTGACAACAGACTCTTTGCTAAGGGGTCAGGACAGGTCACAAATAACCTTCAAAGACAGGGCTGCTATGGTGCTTGTGTGCTCACACGTATTTACGCTGTACAGAAGCACAACACCTCAAATGAGAGTTATGCTCACCTAAAGCTGTGATGAACATCCTTCTTTTGCACCTTCCCTGCTGCATCCCCGTGCCTGTCCCTCAAGGATGGCTGTGTAAGGACGATGCAAATAAACAGAGAGTGACCAGAGGAAATGAGGCGGTGCTGACCTCAGCTAAGCCTCAGACACCCCTAAACCATCATGGCTGAGCAATCATGCCTTTGCCGCTGCGGCAATCCCCCCGCAGGGATTCAGCAGCAGAAACTCTCCGGAAAGGTGTGCACGCTAAGGGAGCTGCCGCACAAAGTGCCCAGGGCTTCCAGGGGGAAGTTTTGGGATTGAACCAGGGAATTTTGGGATTGCACAATAGGATGGTTTGGAGAAGGGTCAAAGGTGGGGAAAGGGAAGGATCCAGGTAGAAGAGGGAGGAACAAGCATGCGGTCTGTTCTGCCTTCTTATTTTCCAGTGTGGTGCGTCCTTGTGTGTGCGTGTGATCCAGATCTGCCAGTGAACGTCAATCCAGACAAGCCAGTGGGTACAACAGGCAGTGCTGGAGTCAGATCCCGGAGAGACGGAGGCTCTGGGACGAGGATACCGAGGAGACTGATGAAAGGTTTTTTCCCTGAGCGGTGAGCCTCAGGAGGAGGATGGGGCTGTTCGTGCTGACCTGTATATCCCCCACACGGGCACTGCCCTCCTGCCCACGCTGCTCTGCCTGCGCTCGGCTGTGCCCGCAGCGTGCGTGCCCAGTGGGGTCTGGCTCAGCCTTGCTGCTGGCAGGACCTGGCAGCAGTGCTAGGAAGCAGTTCTTTATCTCGACCAGATCCCTGGGACCTTCAGTTCACAGGACTGAACTACCCTCAACAGTCCTGGCCAAGGACATGCTTAGAAATAACATCTGGGACAGGACAGTCTGAGAATCCTATTAATTGCTTGGTTGCTCTGTGGTTTGTTTGCTTGCTGCACCTGAATAAGTACAGCTCAAGAGCGTCATTGTCAAAGTTGCAGCTGGGATGCAGGTCTGGCATAACAGCCCTGAAGGCATGCCAGGAAAGCTGCTTTTTGGCACCTGAAGCTATGTATTAATTGCAAGATGATCATATATTGAGTCCTACCTAGATCTGTCTTTGAAACTATGTATCATCAGGGCATCTTGTGCTGCTGGCTGTAAGTGTAATGTACTGCCAGGCAGGATGAGCTGACTTATCGTCAGAAACACCTCCAGAGACAAGACAACATCAGGATGCCATGGAGCACCAGCCTAAAATGGCTCCCGAGCATCTCTGCTTGCACTTCTGCACACAGCGCTGTCCCTGTAGGATCTGACATGGCCATCCCACCGCATTCGAGTAGCTCATAACCCTTGAAAGATTTTTCTTTCTCAGCTCTTCCCTGGGGCAGGGATGCTCCACCCTTGCTTTACCCAGGTTTAGCAGTAAGTGGCTCACTCAAGATTCTGTGAGAAGCATGCGATGGACTTGAGACGGCAAAGTCATGCCCAAACCCAAGTCCAGCCCCTCATCCAGCCTGTGGGGCTGCTCTGTCCCAGGGTCAGTGTCCAGCTGGTGGCTGGAGGGGCTGGGAGGATGGAAGCTGGCAGCATTGCTCCGCACTGAGCTGTATGCTTGCATCCGCCAGCTGCTCAGAGAGCACGATCTACAGCCGACCTCCGACCAGCTGTTAGTGTGTACGGCACGAGATCCCAGAGCACTTCTGCACAGGCTATGACGAGACAAGGAGGTCATGCTGCCGGCGCTGTGCCCTGGCGCAGGGCTCTCATGGACGGACAGTGCCTGCCCGAGCTCCCTGCAGAGCCCGCTGCCCTGGGCTGGAGCTGGCGCAGCCAGCCAGCGCTTGTGCTGAGAGGGTCGGGAGAGGGGCTTTTCCCAGGTATGACGGAACAGAGGGAAGGTGAAAGGACATTGCACGTTGCAGGTGATTGCTTCAGCCCTCACCCGCTCTGCAGTAGCAGTCCGGACTGGTCTTTCCTCAAGAGCCCTTTTGATCCACAGATCTCAAAGTGGTTCTGAGCCCGTCAGAAGGGTCACCAAGACATTATGATTTGCTCTTTCCAGACCTGCTGCAGCCTGGGCTCCCGCTGAAAACTCTCACACTTCACTTGGGGACTAAGGCTGGTGGGAGATGCAGGCAAAGGCACTTATGTTGGCTGTGGCACTTCATTAATGTAGCTCCTCCGGGGAAACGTGGTCAGCAGAGATTGATCAGCAAAACCACACTGCACAATGAGCGAGCACCAGAGCCACCCTACTCATACCATTCGGGGACATGCGTGCTCTATCTCCAGGACACGGCTGTGCCACGCCCCTTCATTCACCCCATGACTGCATCCCACTCTAAAGACATTGCTTGACCCACTGGAAAGCATGTTTGGAAGCATTTTTTTGCTGCCAAGAGGATAAAATAATTTCTTGGCAGGGAGGTCATGTGCCCATCACAGCTCCCTGGTCTCCTCCACCTCAGAGAGGGATGAAGAGCAGAACCAGGCAGGGGAAGGACAAGTGCTGGGCAGACGCGTGATGTTTGCCCTGTCAAGTTGCCTCGGCTTCCCTTTCCATCTGTGATTACCTAAGAACAGCTGTTAATGTCATGCATGGCCAAAAAGGGAGTTGGAAGCACAAGGAGGAGTGTGGAAGAGTGCAAGGGGCAAAGACGCACTGTTGCTCGCTGCCCATTTGCCTCCTCCTGCCTTGCAGCCGCAGCAAGTCCTCCCAGCTTTGAGGGTCTCCGCTGGAGGCCACTGAGATCCCCCATCAGCTGAAGGGTTTTGTGAGGATGCTGATGTTGGAAGTGGAGACAGTGAAGTGACAGGGCCAGGGAGGCTGAACCCAGTGGAAGCCCATGAGCATCTTTCCTGGACAGGGAACACGGCATCCCTCTGTGAGCCCAGCTCCACAAGCTGGTGTGGTCCTGCCATGGGGCTCAGCGCTGGCTGGGAGCCTCTACGGCCCCTGCTCAGGCTCCTCTCTACTCCAGAGACACGCTGGTGCCCGCTTTAACTTAGCAAGCTGGTGGCACCCAGGTGAACTTCGCTCCCTCTGGGCTTGGTGTCACCATGACCCAGGAGCTACTGGAACCCCAGTTAGTACATTAAACCTTCCTTTGCTTTGAGGTGTCTCTGCAGGGCGCAGCAGCAAGGCAGCAGACCAGTCACTCTCTGCGTAAGCACCCAGACTCTGAGCTCTGGTGCCTACAAAGCCTCTGCCTTCATGGGGAGCTGAAGGTGCTCAGCATCCCTCAGGATGTGCCTTGAGGACTCTCCTGTGGTTTGACCAATTGCCCAGACTGGGAGCAGGGTTTGAATCTGCAAATCTGGCCCTTGAAGATAGAGGCATGACTGCCCCTGCAGCGGCATCTCTCTGCAGGACACGGCATTGAGGGTGAAGCTGCCTCCTGGGCCTGTGCCGCAACAGAAGAGGCACGAGGCTGAATGCTCCAGGGACAGGAGAAATTTGGGTTCATGAGAGTAAACACACCCCCCCCAAATAACAAAAAAGCCCTGAGCACCAAGACCTTTGCTGAGTTCCTACCTGCGGAAAATAACCCCAGAGGAAAGACAGCACCCAGCCTAAACAGGGTTTAATTTGCTGTTGACAATCCAGAAGGTAATTATATTACTAGGTACCTGGCTTTTCATTAAGGCCCCATGCAGATGTTACTTTTCTGGAGCTGACATAAATGTGCTCATTTGTCTTCATCAAAGCAGCACACACACTCCCCGCCGTCTCCCCAGGGACCTGGCGCAGCACCGGCACCGTGCCCCTTCGCGAAGCTGCGCTCACAGGGTCCCTCACAGCCCCGGAAGGGCACGTGGACCTGGGGAAGAGGTTCTCTGTGGTCACTGCTGTCAGCCTTGTCCCCGTCACCGGTCTGGCCCGGCCATCATCCCCAGCCCTGCCGCCAGCCCCAGTTCCTCTGTCAGCCCCAGTTCCTCCGTCAGCTCCAGTTCCTCCGTTAGCCCCCAGCTTTGCCGCCAGCCTCTCTGGTGCAGGCAGCATGGACCAGGCAGGGCATGTCGCTTCCCTGCAGACAAAGTCTGGCACCTCTGGGCCAGTTTGGTGGGTGAGCCAGGGAGCTTGGCCGAAGGGGGGCCACGAGCCCTCCTCAGCACCAGCGATGGCCCTCGTCCTGGTGCCCAGCCAGCTTCACGCTGCCCACCCACCCCTTCACCCTGCCGGGGCTCGGGACATGGCCCAGCTCAGGGTGTCCCTGGCCGCTCACTGCAGACTGAGTGAGCCCAGTCTGAACAGAGCAGCTGGCACAGGCCATGTGGAGAAAGGCTGGGGCTTGTTCTGCTCCTGGGGTCCCATCGCTGCTGCGGCATGGGGTGGGCTCCAGCCTGCCGCCAGCAGAACCTACCCTGCCAGCTGGTAGGTGAGCGATGCAGGTGATCCCTCGGCCTCATCTGAGAAACAAGGGACCAGCACCCTAAAGAGTGCAGGCAGCACGAGGGGATGGCAGCAGAGTCTGATTCTACCTTCACAACGTGGGATCCCTCGGTCTGCTGGGGAATGGGGAGGGGGAGTGGGATGGGAGCAGGCCAGCTGGCATGGCAAGGCTGGGGAAGATGGAAAGCCACAGATCGAGCACCATGCAGCCTCCTGGTGTCTGTGCAATTTTCGTACAGAAACGCGCAGAGCAAGTTTGTGGCATTTCCAGTGCTAAATAACCCCTCACTCTTAATTTGCTTAAAAAACCCTCTTCCTGTAGAAAATACTTTTCTGGCAGCAAATGTCACTGGATGCTGGTTCAAGTGCCCGACCGCTGGAAGACAGCGGTGCAGACAGGAGTGTGGTGCCCAGGCTGAGCTGATGCGGCTGGGGGAAAGCTCCCAGCAGCTCTCCAGCTCTGGCTGGCTTGCAAGTCAGGAGGAAAGTTAGGCCCTAGATGACAGATCTCTGGCTGAGATGCGTTGCCTGGATGAGGTGGTGTTTCTTCCCTCTGCCATCATTTAATCTACTGCAGGGGAGGTGGGACTTAGCGGCTGAGAGGCCTGTGATGTGCGCAGCACAAAGCCTCTTCTGCCTGCTTGGCATGGGAGAGGAGAGGGGCAGAGCTCCACGGACCACGCAGTCTTCATTCAGTCCCTCTCAGCAATCATTCATGAACACAGAGATGCGATGAGAGAGCACGTGCAGCTCGCTGGCACCCCGCTGTGTCACAGCCCTGCAGCTGTGAGCCCTGGTCCCTCTGCTCCCTCCACCCTGCAAGGGCTGCGAACCCTTTCCCTGTGCTGCCAAGTCCGTCCTCTGGGCTTTGCAGGACCTGCCATCAAGATGGTGCCGGGGATGGTCTCCCCCGTGCTCGCAATATTGCTGGAGCATTGCACTGATCCTGCACCCCTGCTCCTTTCACGCTCCTCCTCTCCCTTGGAGCAGCGCTCAGCCTGGCCCCTCACACGGGAATCACCAGCCGCACGCCATGCCATCAGCTCAGCATTAGCATCAGTGCGATGAACATCACTACTGCTGTTGTGCCACCACAGATTGCAGGAACCCTAATCCTGACCCCATCACCGCTGTATGCCCTGCTCCTGGGTGCTGGTACTGAACCACCTTAGCATGGCATGGATGGAGCAAGCAAATGGGAAACGTCCCTCCAGCCACCTCAGGTCTATCATCCTCCTGAGGCTGGGGGATTGATCCACTGGGGGTTTGGCCACCAGCACGAATTTTCCCCGAGTTGATGATTCCTTTCAAAGCCCCACTTAGCTGGTCCTGAGACCACCCCCTCCACATAACCTCTGGTTTGCTTCATCACTGGGCGCAACGGGTCCAAGTAAATGGTGCCGAGCTCCATGTGGGGTTCTGTTCTGTTGGGCCTGCCTTTTGTGGACCAGAAACAAGGGCTCACTTCAAGATGTTTAATACCCAGTTCTCATTTACCTTCCTCACATGTTCTCCTGACTATTCCTGCTCACCTCTGGCTACTTGATCATCATGTCTCCAACCTCCTGGAAGCTGGAGCTGTGCTTTAACCTTCAGCCTTAGAAAATCAAGCTGGCAGGCTCACAGAGGTCCATGGCTTTCCTAGACATCTTCTACTTGGGACCTGGGTTGGGAGGTGCTAGGCTAAGTAGGTAAATAATGGCAAGACCCTCCAGATGCCAAGACAGATGTCCTTCAGGACAGTCTGACTCCTTGATGCAACTGGGTTGACAGTGGAGGAGATGAACTGCTAGGCCTGCTCCTGACTCCTGGAGCCCTGCTTCCAAAGAGGCAACTTTTCTGCTTCACCTCTGCCTCCTACACCCTGCATCCTCCTTCCTGCGACAGAGCGACTCCTTTGCCTGCTGGAGCACAAGGCTGGCCCTGCAGCAGGGCTGGCATGCTCTGCAAACACCACTGCTCCCACCAGCCACCTTGTTTTCCCCTCTCAGTGAGCTTGCCTGCATGCTCAAAGACCTTTACCTTGGATTTGGCAGAATTTGGCCAAAAAGTCTGGGGTGGGTTCAGATCCTCTGGGAGCAGTGTGGGAACGCAGGGCAATAGCGCACCAAAGTGGAGATTCCAGCAACCTGGAATGGGACAGTCCATACGCCTGAAGATGGCACGCATGATGTGCTCCCTGAATCCCTGTCACTGTGAGTCACATCACACCTTGTACGGAGTTTTATCCGGGACTGTAGCACTCCACTAACAGCAGTAGCAACACAAGGGCCTACGTAGGGAAGAGGAATTAAACCCACGTTGTGTGAGTTGCAGCAAGGACTGCTGGAAGGTCAGGTCCTCAGGTACTGTGAGACATGCAGAAGACAATGACACACTCGCTCGCTTTCTACAAGGCTGCTACAAACACTTTTAGCTGCCCCATCAATCCTGTGAGAGGAGCAGGCATGGCGCAGAGGCTGGCAGGGCTTCTGGCTCTGCTGGATCGGGGACCAGCCTTTCTCTCCAAGCACGTGTGCTGGGAGGCTGGCAGGACGTGCCTGCCCTGGGCAACGGCGTGTGTGCTGCTGCGGACCAAGAGTGCCGGTTGTGGATACATCTGATCAAAGCAGGGACCCTTGAAGGACTTTCTGAGCCTAAAAGCCATTGGCACACCACCATGACCCTGCAGGGCCAACGTGCCTGCTGGGGCTCCAGCCAGGGAACTGCACGTGCGTTAGTGACACCGCTCTGTTACGAACAGCTCGATTCTACTAATAGTAAGAGCTCCATTAATAAAAAGTCTTCTAATAAATACTGGTTGTGATCTGTGTCTCCCCAAGGTCAGTCCCCTGACCAGGCAAAGGGAGCCCACTCCGTTGGCAGGATGGGGCAGGGCCAGCTCCCCGCTGGGCCTCTCTGTGCCACCTCCGGCCGGTGGCAGTGGGAAAGGCTTTGCACTGTGCCTGCAGGGACTGCTGGCCTTGGTCTCCAGCACCCTCCAGCTGGTTTATGTTTTTATGGCTCAGTCTCAGCACTCAGGGCAAAGCCAGCTAAAGTCAGGACTCCCCCGGGGCAGAACGCAGCACGCCACGTCCCACGTAGCAGCCAGAAGGGAGGCCAAGGCACCACTGGTGAATCATTCCCACAGTGTGAGAAAGCTGCTCTGGGAGTCTCCTGAAGCAACAGGGATGACGACAGTTCCCCTGGAAGGCCAAGGGGCTCCTGCTCTGAGGCTCCCCAGCCCCTGCAGACAGCTGTCAGCTCCAGCTCACTGCTTGGCTGCGTTGGGACTGCATCCAACTTCATGCTTGAGGGTCCTGTCTGCTGAGCCATCCCCAGGATGCCACATTGTTCGTGCCAGCTCCGTGGGTCAAAGTGTGTTCAGAGTCACCTTGAGATGTGCTTGGAGCAGATTGAGCTGAGAAGGCATGCACTCTGCAGCTTCAGGGGCGAGAGGTGCCGAAGGCTTGCAAACCTCTGATCCTGTACCAGGAGCAGCTCCAGGGACATCTGCTGACATTCAGAACCAGGGGCTCAGATGCACGAGGTCTAAATTTGCATAGGTTGCAGCAGGGAGCTCAGAGACTTCTATTTATTTTTACAAATGGGAAGAAAAAACCCCTGATCTAACTGCAGTCTTTCCACGTTCAGAGTGGTGACCAACCAACCAACTTGCTCCTTGGCTATGAATGTGTCTTTTTCCAATGACCTACCAGGCTGGCCCAAAATATACCCCTGGTTGTTCCATTAAGAGTCAACCTCCCTGCCAGTTTCAGCATGAGGAGAAGCGAGCGTGGCAGCGGGTGCCAGCTGTGCCGCATGATACAGGCATGAGCAGAGCAGCTCCGTGGTGCTGGGGTTGCTGGCTCAGCCCTCTGCCCCGGGGTGCAGAGCTTTATGCTGCCGGATAGGAGAGCGCTGCCTTGGGTAGCGGTGCAGCACAGGGGTGCTACAGCAGCAGCTCTACAGACCTAAAAATAACTCCTGCTCCCGTCCCACAGTGCACTCACAACATCTTTTCCTAGCACCAGACCCGCTAATTGCTCACACAATCAAAGTGACTGTGAAGAGGAGATGGCAAACAGGTGTAAATACCCAGTAATGAAGATTAAGCAGCTGAGCCTGGAGGCTCTCACCGAAGCCCTGTGTTGTCTTAGAATCACAGAACCATTTAGGTTGGAAAAGACCTTTAAGATCATCAAGTCTAACCGTTAACCCAGCACTGCCAAGCCCATCACTAAACCATGTCCCCAAGCACCACATCTACACGTCTTCTAAATACCTCCAGGCATGAGGACTCCACCACTCCCCTGGACAGCCTGTTCCAATGCTTGATAACCCTTTTGGTGAAGACATTTTTCCTAATATCCAATCTAAACCTCCCCTGGCACAACTCGAGGCCATTTCCTCTTGTCCTATTGCTTGTTCCTTGGGAGAAGAGACCGACACCCACCTGGCTACAACCTCCTTTCAGGTATTGTAGAGAGTGATCAGGTCTCCCCTCAGCCTCCTCTTCTCCAGGCTAAACACCCCCAGTTCCCTCAGCCGTTCCTCACCAGACTTGTGCTCCAGACCCTTCACCACTTCGTTGCCCTTCTCTGGACACGCTCCAGCACCTCAATGTCCTTCTTGGAGTGAGGGGCCCAAAACTGAACCCAGCACTCGAGGTGCGGCCTCACCAGTGCCCAGTACAGGGGGACGGTCCCTGCCCTGGTCCTGCTGGCCACACTATGTCTGATACAAGCCAGGATGCTGTTGGCCTTCTTGGCCACCTGGGCACACTGCTGGCTCATGTTCAGCTGGCTGTCGACCAACAGCCCCAGGTCCTTTTCCTCTGGGCAGCTTTCCAGCCGCTCTTCCTCAAGCCTGTAGTGTTGCCTGGGGTTGTCTTGTTTGTGAAGAAATGCCATGGAGCCCCTACAAGGCTCAATCTCCACAAGCTGCTGCTGTTAAAGATTTGGTAATGCTCATACCAACAGCTAGCAAGACACCCAGGTATCCTCAGACCCGCTTGTGAATGACATTAGCCTCCTCTGTTCAACCATGGCCATCCTTCCTGCCCAGCCTCAGGGGTAAGAGAAGCTGGAGCTCTGACCTTCCTCTGAAGAGCCCCAGCTAACGGCACTTGTCCTTGGGCTCTTTGCAATGCCCCCCAGACGAGCCCCATGAAGCCATACGCCATTTGTCGAGCCTAGCCTTATGCCAGCAGTAGGGCATGGCCAGCCGTGTTGGGGGCCAGCTCGTCCCCCGGCACCAGGTCCCAGACGCGCTCAGTCCCCAGCCCTCGGGGTGGCTGAAGGCCAGGCACGGAGATGTGTGGGGTGTCACAGCACGGTGTCGCTGCAGCCTGTGCACCTCACTGACAGTGGTGCATCAGCGTGTGCTGCATTTGTTGGTTTTGCCGTTAGGACAATACCCTGCCATGTTAGAATAAATGGAGTGTGCCCCTGAGGCAGATTGCTGAATAGCATTATATTACACACCTGCCTCTACAACTCAGACAATGCACCACTTTTGTCTTGCTGTATATGGGTAGGAATTTCATTCCAGGTGATTTCTCACAGCGACTTTGTCTCCACAGGTCTCCTACACAAATCAACCTAGCAATCATGTCAGCAAGAGCCAGAGATCTTTCTGGCCTTCAGCAAATGGCCCACTAAACCTTTGCCCTGGGCTGTGGATACATTAGCTGCAGCAAAGGAAATGATTAATAAGGAGAAAGGAGACACTGTAGCTTGTGCTTTCTCGCAGTGTTTCACCCCAAAGACAATGAAGGACGAGAACATCATCTGGAACCACCTGGGGAGATACACCACTAGTAAACAGCGAAGGAAACGATCACCTATGGCCTTCACCAGACCTCTTTCCTCACCAGTTTCTTGTCAGACTTGAGCTCACTCTTGCTTTTTGGGCGCTGTAAAATGCAAGTGCTAACTGAGAAGTGAGAGACAGAGGCCTGGCCACGCAGGCACATTGTTGTTCTCTAGCAAACACGTCCATCGGGTTTGTCTAAGCACGCTGAGCATTGCCTGGCAGTAGCTTGTGAGTAACTGAGCTTGGCCACTTCACTGATTTACTCTTGAATGGGGCAAAGTAGCCTTCTGCTCCTCACTGGGTGCTCCCAGAGGCACCAGCACCCCAGGGCTGCCCACATGCTGCCTTTCGCCCTGCCAGGTGGCTCTGAGCCTCGTGGCCGCTGCAGCTGGGTCTCCATTAGGAGTGAAAATAACTCTCCTCATGGCAAGAAATGTTCTGCTGATGATATCTACAGAGCTTTTGCAGCTGCTGGCAGACGCAAGGAGACATGGGGAGGCACGCAGAAAGGCACCGACCGCTCGTGTCCTGCAAAGCTCCCTGCCTGCCCCATGGGATGTTGCAGCATTTGAGCCCACCAGTGTGCTCGGATGTGGACCGAAATTGGCAGGCAAAGGGGCAACAACCTGAGCTTGGGTTTGAGGCTGCCTCCTCCCTCACAGCTGTACACCTGGCTGACCACAGGCACAAACTGGCCCGTTTGGCATTGCCAGTTTTGCAGTTTGCAATCGGCTTTGCTTCTGTATACAAGATGGATCTCTACAACATGATCTGTTTGCTGTCCTAGTCCCTGGGAATTAAAATTCAGCCACCTGCGGGCATTTTCTCCTAAAGAGGTCCTACTTCTCTGCGTGTTTCCAGCGGAGCACAGATTGGTGTGCCTTCCACCCGCTCACTTTAACATCTCTGCAATTTGTCTCTGCAAGAGTTCAGCCGCTCCTGGGCTGGGCAGGTCATTTGGGCTTTCAAGCCACCGGGGCAGGAGGAATATCAACGGATGTGCCTATGATAACGGTTACCACATCCATTGCGGTTTTGCCAAAAGTCTACCACGCAGAGGGGTGGATGTGAGATGAAAGAGAGCTGCGGCCCGTGTGTGAGCTGCCTGCGAGGTGGATGTTTCACTCTACAGAGAAAAGATGGAGGGAACAGATGCTTGGTCATTTCAGAAACGTTCTTTCTCGTATCTGCAGTTTAAAACCAATGTGGTGCTTTGCAATGAAAGGCAACAGGGGGGTCTTCAGTGCCTGGCACGGACTGGGCATCTGGGGGCTTTTTCAGGCTGCAGTTTGATGAGTGCAGTGAGCAGGCTGACTCCTGGGAGCTGCTGAGTTCCCCAAACTCCCTGCGATCCATTAGGTCAGCAGTGCCTCAGCACTGGCGAGCAGCTGGCGCAGGGGGAGATCTTCAAATTAGCTAGTGGTCAGACACTCTTTTCACTGTCCTCCTGTGCTCCCAGAGCACTGTCATGACTCATGATGCTATATATATTTATATATATAAATTTGGAATCAAAGACCCATCAAGTCATTAAAAATCTGCTTTTCCTGCATGGCCCCAAGTTTGCTGGTGCTCCTGCTGCTCTCACGTGTGCGGCGGGGAGCTGAAGCATTCTCCCAGCCCTGCTTTGCCAGCACCGGAGGAGAAAGAGCGTGATTTCCAGGAAGAACGATAGATTTCTGAAAACCTCTGACAGCCTGGGGGACAGCGTGGTACCCAGGGCCCTTCCAGGGGTGGATGCTGGCAGTGACTTGGATGAGACGAAAGGGAGGATGCGGATGCCCAAATGCAGGCAGGACCCCTTCCGCCCCACTGCCTCGCCCTCTGCCTCCTCCGGCTCTAGGAGAGAATGGGCCTCGTCACCCCTCCCAGCCTCGCAGATGGGTCTCCGGCTGATGTGGCCACCTGGAATGTCACCTCTGTGCTGCCCTGCCCTGCCATTCACCCCTGTGGGGAGCTCGCTGCAGCACGTGAGAACAAATTCCGTAGCTCAGTGCTGCTCCGGGAGGTGAGTGCTCTCAGACATTCTCTTCCCGTCTCTTTGCTCTGGGTTGTGTCTAGGGTACGTTCACATGCCGTCTGCAGTGCAGGGGAGCGAGCGGCTTCCAAAGCAGCTGCTTCATTTGCAGGTTTAATAGACAGCTGAACTTGAGAGCAGCCTGCTGGACCACAGCACCGTCCCCTTAGGGCAGACCAGCGTTTTGTGAACCTTTGTTCTACTCTGGTCACCGCTCAGACTGCTAAGCACATCCCAGGAGGTCCTGAGGCCCCACCACCTTCATGGAGTGCAGGGACCCAGCAGCTTGCAGGATCGTTCTTTTGGAACTGAAATTTTACTCCTCTGCCTGAGACAAAAATAATGTAGAAAACCCCCAACTCTTTTCCCTACTATTTGGGTCTCCCATTACAGCACTAGAAATAACAACAGCCTTTTTGTTCCTGTACGATCTCACAGGAACCCTTTAAGGTGACCGAGAAACTGTACCTAAAATGACCTCAGTACCTTTGCTTCAGGTGCCAAGGCTGGGGGGCCCTCAGAACATCCTCCGGACATAAAAGAAGTGCTGAGCATTCATTTATCTTTTCATTGGGTTAACATCCTGCAGATATTATCTGCCTGCTGAAAGGAGCAACTTATATTCAATTTTATCACCTTTTATCACCGAGTTGAAATACTTCGGCCAAGTTTCGCCCATTCTAGTCATTAATTGTGTTCATTTTCATAGACCCTCGGTTAAATTTTCAATGAATAGCCTTGCAAGTGTCTTGGCCATCGTTGTGGGAAATGAGGTTTTCTGAACTGATAAACATGCAAAAAAGAGGAAAAGAAAGAGAAAGAAATAAAAAGAAAGAAGAAATCTATCAGTGATAGGAAGCCCCTGTTCGAGTTATACATAATATATTATTCTGCCACACGTAATTTATCTTCTGACATACGCTACTGTAGCATATGGCATATGTATAAAATAGGGAAATGCAGAACTGGGGAAAGGCTGAGTTCCTGCAGGTTACCACTTCTGACGGGGCTGTTGTCATTTCTTTACCGTATCTGCTGCAGTCCCGCCTACAGCAGGACGCTGCACGGACTCCGTCCTTCACCACGTCGTGCAGACAGAGTCAGAAGCCGGTTCCTGCCTGGGATGCGGCAGTCCAGCACCCCTGCTTGGGGAACAAGTAGGAAGGAAGGTACTACATGTGAAATAGTGGGTAGAGGAGGCACAGGAGAGGTCTGGGGCTGTGCTGGGATCGCCATGTAAGTGACAGAGCTGCGAACAGTCCATCCAAACAGAAATCCCATCTAAACTCAAAGAGCGAACCTCAGCGACCCAATTGCTAACACTCTGCAACTTCGCAGCCGAATAAATCGAGGTGCTTCTGGCTTGTGACACCTGCGCTTGGCAGGCTGTGTCCTTGTGGACATCTCCAGTGGATGAAAGAGGGCTTGGTCTCTCTGGGATGACACTGCATAACCCCCCCCCAACTGCCCGCATTGCTCTCCTTAGACAATGCAACTTAAATCATCAGTGTTGCCATTTCAGGCTTTTTCCTTTCGCTTAATCGTTTTGCAGAGGCTGCCTTAGCGAGCCCTCCGTAGTGCAATTGCACGCAGCCTTTGACGAGATGATCACGGAGGGACTCCAGCCCTTCTCAAGGAAGCTTTTACGCGAGGATCTCGGGAGCACTGTTCTCACCACCGCGCTCCGCGGATTCACGGCTCAGCTCCTGACGCTGCTGGAGACCGGCATCACGAGGCTTGTTTGTTTCCCGGCATGTTATTCACTGACTTTATTTTCCAGCCAAGAGAGCTTTGCAAATAATAATAAGAAAGGATGAATGGGATGGCATGGGATGATTAACCAGGATTTTCAAAGACGGGCCAGCAGTCTGGATTGCCAGCAGCACAAGCGCTTCGCAAACAACTGACTGTATCGCACATCCTATCCTCCGCTGGAGGGGGAGACATTCCCGCAGCCATTTGCCCTAAGTAAATCACTCAGCAATGATCATCTACGCTATCGAACAGCACGATGAAGCTGTGTTTTCACAAACGATCTGTCCTTTTGTGTTGTTGTCCTCATCAAGTTTTTGATCTCCTTACAGTAGAAACTCCTAGATTTATTCCTGCTCTCTGAATGCATTGCCACAACAGTTGGGATTTGATGCTGTTATAATCTTTCTGGACTATAAAAAACAAGTCATGTCTTTCGATAGCATATGGTTCTCCCTTTACAACAACAGACACCAGAACTTTCAATTAAGTTTCTGGAAGCAGCGCTGAAACACACATGACTCATTTCAAAAGTGCACTAACAAGTGAAATGATCCCATTTTTTGCCAGATCTCCGCTCATCAGGAAACAAACAGTATCTGATGTCTTTCTTTCTTTATACATTGACGAAAACAACACCCTTCTCCGTCGACACTGAGCTTGGGTAGAAATCGTCCAGCTAAATATTATAATATTTGATAATAGTCCTGCCAGCACGGAGATGACTCATTTAATGTAATGTGCTGCTCCCTGAAGATTGCTTTTCAGCGCAGCAAACAATTAGCTAGTTCATTCATCCCAGCTTGAGAATGGTAGATAGTTACAGGACCACGGGTACTCGCCTAACAGGAGCTGATTTATCAACAATCGTAGTTGTTGCTCCTGTAATTAATCTTATGCTATTTCCCTCCGCTGACACTCCGCTGCCAGTTCCAAACCATTTTTTTTTAATGCTCAGAATGGCACAGAAATATTTTTGATTTCCGGTCAGTGACACGGAAATGATCAGGCAAGATCAAGCCGCGATTCACAGGCTCTGCTCTCCAGCACTCCTTGAGCATCGCCCTTTGCTCCCGCGGGGCAGAGCAGAGGTGCCCGCCCCCCAGCCCCAGCCCCAGCTCGCGGCGGCCCCGGGCCAGCAGCGCACTGCTGCTGCGATGCTCCACGTGCCCGAGCTGGTATCCACATGCAGGACCCCACGCCAGCCCATGGACGCGCTCCTCTTCCTCCCATGGCCGTCCCAAGGGAGCAGCCGGCTCAGCCCCGGCATGCCCATGGGGGGAGCAAACCCCTGCGTGCCTCCGTCGCTGGGTCTCGATGAGGGTTAAAACCAGGGGGAGCATCCTTGTCCCCGATGCAGGTGGGGCAGCAGGCACCAGAGGAAGGATTATTTGTCCAAGGTCAGGTAGTGAGCAACAAAGTTGTTTGATCTAGTGGGAGCCGGGATTCCCAGCAAGAGGCTTTAGGAGCTGGAGGCGGGAAGCAATTGCTAACCCCTCCAGCATATCCGCCTGCTGCTCCGCTCCGACTCCTCAGCGCTATTATTTTTCTGACTCAGCAATCCCGCAGTACTCGGGCACAGCCAAGGCTTTCGGTGCCGGCCAGGCTGCTGTCACCCGACCCCCACCCTGGGGGCAGGCACAGCACCCCTGCTCTGGGACCACCTTCCCCGCTGGTTCTGGCAGTGTGAACCCCTGGCTAATTCAAACCCGGAGCTGCCAGCCCGTCCGCTGGGTTTTGCAGGGCCTGTCGTCAGACATCGTTCAGGAGCACATTAGACACTTGTATTCTCCAGATGACAGGGAGAAAATGGCAGATCCCTGGCAGCGAGCGTTTCTTTATCTCACATCCTTGCAGAAGAGACAGCTCCTGGGATTTTTTTTTTTCCCTCCAGACTTGGGCTTCAATTGGAGATTTATTTTATTGTGTGTTCATTGCTATAATTATTGCCAGTGTGAAGACGGTGACCTCAGCACCCAGACAAATGAATATTGCAATGAGTTCATCAGCAGCATCCTTATAATTACCGCCCAAATACACGCCGTGGAAACCAGGAGAAAGGGGGGATGCCCAGGTAGGGGTGGGAGGGACCACCTCCAGTGCCCTCAGAGGGCAGGACCGCATGGGTCTGGTTGGCCATAAGGAGCCATCCCGTTGCCACAGACTGCTGGCCGAGCCACCCCGCTGTCTCTCCTGGGAGAGGGCAAGCGTGCCCACACAGTTACCATCACCACTTTTGGGGTGACCCCCATCCCCACAGACGTGCTGCCGCAAGGGATGGAGCGGGGACGCCTCAGCGTGACATCCCCATGGACACCACAAGGCGGGCGGCACAGAGATTACGCACCTGCGTATCCATCGCTACAGCCCAGGGGCTGCGTGAGACGCTGGGGGAAACAGCCTGAGCCTCGCCGGGCGTGCCAGAGGTCTGCTGTGGCTCCGGGCCACTTCGCGGGTGGCAGTGGCTCATTGCCCAGTCCTGCTCTGGTCTTTCTGGAACAACTCCACGAGCCCCTCTGTGCAAGGGCAGGTAGCCACCCTTCTCCTTGGCCAGCCTGTGCTGGCAGGTAAGAGCAGTGTCCCAGCCACCCCCAGCCGTGCGGTCCAACCATCCCGCTTCCCAGCACAGGCAGAGGGGTTTTAGCATGTCCCAGTCTTGACTTTGACTGCTCCCATTTACCAACGGTGATGATCTTCAGGGAACAGGGGCCTGGGCGGATACCAACCATTTGGAAGTGCTTCCATACCTCCCGCTGTGCCACAGCCCTCAGGGCTGGGACCAACGTGCTGCGGCCTCGGTGCCCAGCGCCATCAGTCCCGGGCTCTGCTGGCTTGGCACGGACATGGGGCAGGTGGCACCTCCCTTCGGCATGTCCGGGGCAGTTCTCCAGTTGTTGCCGTCACCCTTGCCTGTACCAGTGACCCCATCCCGAACAACTCAGACAAGACAGTTCATTATTGCTTTGTAAGAGATGGGGAGATTTCCTTGTAAGAGATGCCCAGTCATGTCCCCGCCACGTTCAGCCTTCAGCTCCCTCATCCCAGAGCCAACACAACCCTCCTGAAGCTCAGTAATTGGGACAAGGACCTTCTGCCCGACCCACGGGCTGCCCTCCTCTCTCTAAGCCCCCTAATATTTCTGCATGTGCCTCCAGGAAGGTGCCGCCACTGTGATAAAGGCAAGGCTATGTCTTTCTACAGCATGCCCTGACCAAGGGAGAGCATCTGGTGTTGACAGACTAAATCTAGTTGCTTCTGTTAAATACCAGGTGAAGAGCTGTGACCAAAAATGGGGAGGGGAGGTTCAATTTGAAAAGCATTTTATTGTTTTTAAGTGACTACTTTTGCGGCACGTGTGCCGCAATAGCTGTTCTTTTTTCTTTTCAACACTAAACGCACTGTTTTGAAACTGCAAGGTTTTGGGTTTTAACATTGAAATCTCACAAATTAAAAGAAGGAGGATCAGATAGTACTCAGGGGCAAGAGGGTCTTCAGTTTCCACCAGATTAAACACTTCAGAGAGGCATTTTTGGTTTTCACTTGGTTGAGAAGTGTAACTTTTTCTGTTTAGATCCAAACCAAACCAATTCCCTCTCTGCCTCTCAGGACCGCCCCAGGAAATCCTGGCCCTCAACCTCAACCTTCTAAGGGCAACATCTGAATGGACTGTTCGTCCAAACCCCAATGGATTAGGATCCTTCTGAATGTGCTTACTTTAAGCATTTGAACGAATTCAGTACCACTCCTGTATCTCTTTGTGAGCACAGCACCTACTGCCTGTTTCTGGATTCATCCCCTGAAGCACCAGACAACTCAATCTCAGCCAGAACCACCTTACAGAAGATGCTGAATTCACTGGAAGGTGCGTTTCCCCAGCCCTTAACCGCGCCACTCGCATACGTAAGGAAAGGTGGTGGTGAAGAGCCCAGCTGGGCCAGGGTGAGCGCGCGGCCCTTGGCAGGATCCAAGGCTCAGCGCTTGGCTGGAGCGGAGACGAGCCAAGAGAAGCCCCACCATACAGCTGCTGTGACCCAGCACAGGCTGACTGTCAAATGCGCCGGCAAAACCCTGCTCACCTAATCCTGCGCGTTAGAAATATTGACCATTAGCACTGGATAAATGGGAAGGAACTGATAACAGCTCAGAGACAATCCTCAGAGCAGCGGAGAGGCAGAATTAACCAGCTTATTATTATTATTTAATGCCTATATTGTGAGAACAGATGAATAATTCGTTTGCGAGGCTCTGCATGCAAGGCTGTTATGAAGCTTAATTCATTAGTGCTTGTAAAGTGACTTGAACTCGTGAGATGAAAGGTGCCCTCTGAGTGCCAAGTACTATTATGGTTCCGGTACTGCGGATCTTTAATAAGGATATTGAACGACTCCTCTGAGCCAGCACATTGCTTTTTAACTTCTTTATGGCTGTTTTTACAAGTGCTATCCTAGAGAGCCAAAAAAATAAAAACTTGCAAGAACCACCCCCCCCCCCCCGCCGCCACCGTAACAGTGCGCACAGCTTAACGTATCCGCCAGTTTTCCTTCCTGCAGGGCACGGCAGAGGGGAGCAAGGCACAACCATCTGCCTCCGCGATGGATGGAGGCGGAGAATGCGGACGCTGCAGTAACCTGACTCTGCACGGCCGATGGGCTGGGGTGACGACTCCGCTACGCTCAGCCTCGCTACCTGCCCAGCTTGCTGCCTGCCAGTGGACGCCAGTCTTTGGGGTCTGTCACCAGCCCTGCCGTGGCAACTGAGAGCTGTGACAGCTCTGGGGGCATCGCCGCATGGCCGCTGAGAGAGGGCAAGTGGGGAGACAGGACCATCGCAGCGGATGCTGGGGGCTGCTGGCAGGGTTTCTGGTTTGCCTGCAGGCTCCCAACCAAGCTGCCTTGCTTGCTCTCCACGCCGTTGAGTTTGGCCGATGCGTGGGGAGGTGACAGTGGGGGGGCCATCCACTTGCCGTCCACCCGTCCGTGACAGCCTGCTCTGACAAGCAGCCTGATGATGGCGTGAGTGGCAGACGCCCAATTTTCCTCCGATGTGCTCCACCGGCCGTGGCAGGAGCCGTGTGTCCCTGTGCCTTCCCAGCTCAGCTCTGCCTGGCCACAGAGGGTGCTGCTGGAGACGGTTTCCCCCACGGAGCGGGTGATGGGGCTGGCTCTCACAAGGCTCCCAGGGCCTCGGAAACACAGGCCAGCTGAATGACTTCGCAGCAGAAGTGCTCACGTCCCAGTTTGTTTCCTCCAGACCCCTCCTGACTCGCTCTCTACCGACGCAAACGCTGTCAGCCCTCCTGCTCTGCTCGCTGGCGAGCAGATTTATGCTAGCTGACATGCTTTCCTTCCCCGTGCGCTGAGTGGACTTTCATGGACTCCCTCTATGGAGATTTCATGACAGTATCATTTCTCTGCTCAATGCAGCCGCTTGCTCCGTGACAAAGCCATTATAACTCGGCCAGGCTCCGCCAAACTGAGGCACCATGGACTGCACGTGCCTATTCCTTCACATCCACCTCCCTGCAGCTGCTGTTGCTCATTTATCAGGTAAGAAACCGTGGCCATGAGTCCGCAGAAAACTCCTCCCTGACTTAGCAAGGTGGGAAGATCTTTCCCTATGTGAAGTCCCACCTATGGCATCTCTAATTGCTGCTGCATTTCCCATAAACTGTAATGGGTTTTCAAAAAAAAAAACTTTCTAAAATTTCTCACTCGGAGGAGAGCAGAAAGTGTCGACGAAGCATGCTGAACACTGCATGGCATCATACTGCAAACACAATCTCCAAAAGACCAGAAAAGCGGCAACTTCGTTCATTGAGGGGAAAAATGAACCCTCCAAAGAGAAAGCAGTGACCTTCTCATCTGCCTTCCTCTCTTCCTTCTTCAAATGTTGCTGCAACCAGCAAAACTCTCTCATTATCTACAGAGGCAGCTGTCACAAATTGCTCAACAAGGCACGCAGAGTGCAGCAAGTGTCTGGCTGGCCGGCGCTGGCTGCCGTGTGGCTTGGCACGCCGGGTGTGCGAGAGCTGGGGAACGAGCGTGGCCTTGTCTCTGCTGGGGCTCCAGTGGAGTAAAGGACTCATCATTTGCTATAATTATTCCAAAACCTTTTTACTTGGAGGAAAATAAAATATTTATCAGAGACTCGTGGCTTTGGCAAAGGAGATTAAACTCAGATTAAATTTTTAGATGCCTGTAAAATTTAATTGGCATGAGTGTAGGACAGTTTCTGTCTCTGAAAATTAAAAGGGCTTTTCTGACCAGTGCTAGCCTGGCCTTTGGAGACCTGTCCCTTCCCAGCGTCCTCAGGGTTGCCCAGGGACCAGCCTGGGCTGGTGCCCCTGTACCACCAGGAACCCACCCTGGTCTGACAGCACCAACCACCTTAGATCCGGCAATGCTACCGGCAGACACAGCCCTTTCACCATGTCCTAGGAGAATGTGGCAACTGTGATATGCTCGGGCACCAGAGAGGTCGGATCTGCTTGGGAGAAGACGGAGCTGGTCAGCACTGAAAGGTCGTGCCTGTCTTCAGCAGGTCTGGGATTCAGGCCCAGCTGCCGAGCCCATCTCCAGCTCTGGTCCCGTCACCTGATCGAGATGGCAGATCCTCACAGCTGCTCAGAATGTGCCTTTGGAGGAGCCTGATCCTGGTAGACATCTCTAACTTCCCTGAGTTTTTTTACATGGACCTTTCCAGCCTTCATTTTATGATGGCCACTAAACTGCCCTCTCCTAGTCCCCACTATCTACTGAAACTCATTCCGACCCTGAATATGGAGATGCCTTGGCAGCATCCTTCCTGAACGAGGTGCCCGGGCCGATGTGCACCCCAGGACAGATGAACTTCCTCCAGACAAGTACAAAGCAGAGCGCACCGGGACGGTGTGCGTGCCTGCGTGGCAAGGGGACGAGCAAGGCGCACCCACGGCAACTGTACGCACCGGGGAGAAGCTGTGGGACACACACACACACACAACATATCAGATTATAATGGCTAAATCGCTAATTATCCTTTGCCAGTCTTGCAGAAAATCTGTTCTCTCTCTCTCGTGCATGCATAGCAATATGCACTCTTGGTCTCTGGCTTTTTAAAGTGATGCTTTATGTCCGAATAAAAGCAAAGGATGGTTAAATTGTGCTATTCAAAGGGATGGAGACCAATTGTCCTGCTCAGGGATTTTCCCTTCAGGCAGCAGTTTTGTCAATGTTGCATTTGCCGGGCTGTACACTGCAGACACCCTGGGCTCGGTTTGCCCTGCCCGTATGTTTTAGCACTCGGCATAGGCAGGAATCGAGCTAGCCAGGCTTCTGCTCCTTGCTCTTACGCTGTACTTTTCCTGTCGATGCCAACAGCTTTGCAACAGCTCGGGAAACAAGATTTCGCTTTGCTCTTATCCCTGGAGCAGAAACTCACAAGTGCCAGGGACAGAAATCTAGAGAGGTTGAACCACAACCCTGAAATCCAGAGAGCTGGACTCAGGTCTGGCACGGCAGGAATAACCCAGCAGCCTTACTTCCAAGAGATCAGAATAAACCCGATGAGTTTTAAACCACATCGTATCTCCTCCTTGCTGCCCTCTGCTCCTGCGCCAGCTCTTAGGTTTCCAAACCTACACGTGCTCCCCCAATTCTCTGCCTTCCCCAGAGTGGCTGCCTTTCCAACAATTTAATGGTTTCCTTTTTCAGCCAACCTCGTCAATGCAAAGAGCGGGTTTTTCGTTTCAGGATTAATCTCCCCAACTCCACTCTTCCCAAAGGCTTACACAGACATTAAAGAGGTAACTCTTTGCTTTCCGGCAGGCAGAAAGCCTCTCTGGCATCACCTGACTGAATTAAACAGAGACATCAAAAGAACCCGTCAAATTTGATGTGACCAGATGGCGAGTGGAAGTCAGAGAAGCACTGAGGCAGAGCAAAGACTCAGGCTGCTGCTGCGGCAGATTCAAAAGAGGACAAATCCCGCGGAGATTTTCCCCTTCAAGGGAAAAGAGGATGAAAGCACAAAGGTTCAAGCAGTCCCGGATATGCAGGATGCCACCGTGCAAGAGCGAGGCAGGACTGCGCAGCCGACGGGCGCTCGCTGCCCGGACCACGACGGCGGCACGTTCCCCACCAGCGGCACTCAGAGCTGCTTCACCATCAGACGCGGCAGGTCCCTGCCGGGCCCGGGGTCAGCGCTGGCTTATGCAAGAGGCACCGATGGGAGACGTGACGTGCTTGTGTCTTGCAGGAGAGCCGAGGCAGGCAGGGGCAGGTCCTGCAGGGCTCCCTGGGGCCCTTTACTGGCCATGGTGGACATGTGGCTGCTCCCATGCACGTGCTTCATCTCCACGCAGCTCAACACAACTCTCCGATTACAAACACACGTGATTCCCTTCCTGAATCGTGGCCACACTCCTGACCGATCCATCAGCCTGCAGGCAGGTTAGATATGCAACGCGAAACTGCAGTGAATCCATAAAGCAGACTGCCTTGATGTAAAATGTGAACTTACATGAATATAAATCAGGCAGGCTCTGATACACAAGGTTGCTATGACAGGGATACTTCAGAGTGTTTCAGTTAATTAGTACTTAATTAACTTTAATGCCTTGAAAAACTCTACAAGCCATACAAGTTGGTCTGTATGTTGTCACTCATGGGTCCCCACCTGTTTAGGCAGCTCACCCCAGCCAGTTTTTGCTTAAAGGGAAGCTGCAAAGTAAAATGCATTATTAACTCGACCTCTATAATCCTCTCATCACGTCTCATGAGATGCTTTTTAATATCAAGCCTTCCAAGATGAAACACATGGAGATGCCAGGGATGAAAGAGAGACTGTAACTGTGGCGTTTCAATGGCTCTGAGATCACTGGAGGCTGGGGGAGGCTGGAAGGGGCACGGTGTGATGGGGAGGGACGGCTGTGAGAGCCCAGGGCGTCGCAGGGTGCTCAGCGCTCGGGCAGGGGAAACCAGCCCCTTCCACCGGGCTGGGGCGATGCTCCACAGATGTCCCTGCCAGGCTGCAGCAGGGGAGGTGCAGGCAGGACCATGGGTGCTTGGAGATGGGCACTCTGAGCCTTTTCAGAGCTCTGGCACTGAACCAGGGCGTGTGATGGGGGCTGAGTGCTGGGTGAGGCCTCCCTGCCTCGTGGGAGCAGGGTGGGCTCCCAACCAGAGCTTGGCACTGTGACGCTAAGACTCCTACTTTCAGACTCCCACTACTCTTGCTGAAGCCACAAGACCTGATTCTATGATCATATCATTCTATGATCCTATGATCCCATGATCCCATGAGCTCCTCTTGCCTTGCTGCCCTGGGGAGTGACTGTAGCTTGCAGCATCCGTGCAGAGCCAGGGTGAGCCTTGCACAGCCAGAGGCGTTTGACGCTGCATCAACAACCCACCAGCCCTCGGAGAGGAGGTTACAATCACTGGTAAGCAACATGGGTGAAAGGAGGCATGAGGGATATTAAAGGATGGAGCGATCCTCCGCAACCCTCATTCAGATCTCAGACACCACCACCCCAGAAGACATCCTGCTGTCAACGACCAAGAGAGAAGCCCAAGTTGGCATACAGAGGGAGAGGTCAGGAGAAGAACAAGGAAAAGATCAAGGGAGAAGAACAAAATCCTTCAGGAGGAAGGACTGCAACACGAATTGCAGCTGCAAATCCACCAGGTAGAGGCACGGCACAGCTCGTCCCCATTCTCTCTGTAACAGCGCCCTGAGCCCCAAGGCAGCTCACTGCACCCCAGCAAGCCAGCTGTCCCCCAGAAGTAGATCTGAATGAATATACAGCCTGACAAAATGTAAGGACAAACTCCAAACATGGTGGCAGGAATTACAGAAACCCTTTTGGCTGATGGGAACTCCCAAGTTTACAACAGTTTCTCCCAGGAGGTCACTCTGTGACCTCATGCGGTCACCACGGCAGACTGGGAGAGGTGGGGAGAGCCAGGTTCTCTGCTAGGCAGGCACGAAAACCTTGCCAGCATTGCTTCGGGGCACCCCGTTAGCACGCATTACTCAGCTTTATATCGAATGTACAAAAAGCAGCAACAGCTGGAGATGAAATCTAATTTTCTGGGGCAAAATATGAATAAAATAGAATGTATCTGCTGTGGAAATGAGTTTATCCTCTGTCATGCACTTGTTACCGCTGTGGCGTGGCCTCTGTCACACCGCAGAGGGTAGGTGATGTTAACGTGCTTTCCTCCCTGTCCATTCTTCTGCCACAGCTAAGTGTCCGCAGAAGGAAAGAGCCCCAAGCGCTGCCACCGTAGCTGTGGGCTTGCAGGTGTCCGAGGTAGAGAGCGCAAGTATTTAATTGGCCGTTTCCAGTGGCGGATTCATTGACAGGCTAAGGACAACCCAACGCTCTGCTGGCCTCTTGCAGTCACGTCCCCTGCAAGCCGCCTTCCCCAAGTGCTCGCAAGCAAACTGGTGAGCAGAAATTGCAGCCATGGGGCCGACCGTCCCACCTCCCCCTGCACTCCCCAAACTGCCCCCCTGGCCAGCTGTGTCCGGCAGAACGGAGAAGCCCCCACCGTGCCCGAGGTGGGATGTTCAGAGGGTGCTGGGCGCTGCCCAGCTGCCGGCAGCGGGGGCCCCAGGCACACAACGGGGGTGGGTGCTCGGATGAGGGGCTGCCAGGAGCCAGGGGCGCAGAGGAGCATCTGGCAGCCACCCTGAGGCAAGAGGGCACCCAGGGAGACCCAGGCAGGATTTCCCGATGGGTGCGCACCAAGACTGGCACCCAGGGTTCCCACCGAGACCCTTCCCAACCGGGCAGGAGGACAGGCAGTGCGGGGAGAAGGGAGCGCACGGCTAGCTACAGCGCGATCATGGACCGGAGAGTCGGAAGCGTCCGGGTGGGGATGCAGTGCCGAGCTGCCAGCCTGCCGAAAGGCAGGTGTGAGCCCAGAATGATCCTTCACTGGACAAAACTGGTCCTGATCCTATTTTTACGCTGTGGTAGTAAATGTGCCCTACAATTCCCAGTGTGGCTTTTACGGAGAGAGAGACATCGCATGCAGAAAAGGAAAAAAACATCCTGAGTACAGCAGCCAAATTGATACAAGGACTGGAGAGGATGACTTATGGGCAGAGACTAAGGGAATTTAATTTGTATAGCCTAGAAAGATGATGCCTGAGGGGGAACATGATAACACTATATAAATATCTAAAGGGCAGTTGTATGAAGAAGGGGAAAAAAAGTGACGCATGCACCAGTCGTGGGAGTGATGTGATGGACCGAGGAAGGGAACAGTTTCTCAAGGGAGCACGTTGGGCTGTTACAGCCTGGTGGGCAGAGAGCAGAACAGCGTGCCTGGAGCCTGCGCGTGGTTTCCAGCCGCGGCCGGGGCGGGAGCAGGGAGGATTGGGAAGGAGCAGCCTGGTGCAAGCGGCACGGGAGGCATTCGTGGCCCGTACGTGGGATGGGCATGGCTGCACCGCAGGGGGGTCGGGGTGGCACCTTCCCCGGCAGACAGCCGCTGGTGAGCTGGCACACCGGAGCCGTGTTAGCACCGGGAAGACTAGCGCTGGCGCTTTGCCTGCTCCCGCACGGCTCTCGGTGGCTGGGCAGAGCCAGACGTCTCCCGTTCCTTTTACTATTTCAGCTTTCCAAAAGGTGCCCGAGGACCAAATCCTTTCTAGCACAGCATGCCCAGAGCTTCCCCACAAAACTTCAGCCTCAGGCTGACCTGTTTCTGCCTTGGTCATCAGGAAACCCGCCCAGGCAGCCCCAGGCTGGGTCCCTTTTTGGGAGTCTTTGGAGCAGACGATGCAGGTGACATCCCTGGGCCTGGCTGTTTGAGAAGAGCAGAACAATCACAGTGGTCCCAAAATGGAGAAAGGAGTGAGGTACGCTGATGTCTGCGTTCCCGCTCCTTTCTCCGCTCTTCCTTGCAAATTTGAGTTGCTTTTTACAATCACATTTGCTTCTTCTTCTTCTTAAAAAAAAAAAGAAAAAGATTTTCTCTCTGCCGTTGCCATGTGAAAAACCCACACAAACAACAGGAAAAACTGGCTACCTCTATGCAGAACCCAGCGCAGTGACTGCAGAGCGACTGTCACACAGGCAGCAGCCTAAAAAAACAGGGAGAAAAATAGATTTTTCCCTTCAGCCCTTTCAGACACATGACTCGGAGACTTATTATAGTAATAACAGGCAAAAGATTTTTTCAGAGGAGAGGCCAGTCTCCATTTGTTTCTTCCTTACATTGATGAAGTCCCTTCACCAATTTAACTGGGGCAGATTCTGCTTTCAGTTGCCCTCGTTTAGAGCTGAGCAGTAACGAACCTCCCCGACGTAAGGAATCCCTCAGCCTTGGGTCCTTACCGCGAGGGAAGCCCACGCCGTGGGGCAGAGCCTTTGCGAGATGGTGTTCAGTTAAACCTGCCATTAATTGCTCTCTACCTATTACAGCTAATTTGCTTGGCTGGGAGCCCGGAGCATTCTTCGCAAACCACCAGTTTACCAAACAACACGGCACAAAACACAAAAGTCGTGTGTGCCGGCACCGGCGGCTCTCCTCCTCCAGCGAGCTGCCTGGAGAACAAACAGACGAGGTTCCACCACTCACATCCACCACCCTCAACGCCCGGGGAACGACCGTGGAGGCACACCGCTGGGAGGCGGAAGCTCTAGCAGAAGAAAAGCCTTTTGGATGATTGTCCTTATATTCGCTTATCTCCGAAGAGCTTAAAACAAGAATGTGTTTGGATCTGCACATTTTCAAGAGCATCTGTACTTTCCCAAGTTATTAGGAGTAGATGTATCCGAGATGCTGACACTCCGTTGAAGCACGGTGCCCTTTAATTCCTGCCCAGCCAGCTGTGGGTTGTCATGGAGACTACATCTGTCACCCATTTGTTCACAGGCCTTTTAAATAACCCAGGCTACCCAGACCTTTCCTGTTTTGGTCTGTGCCCATCCCAGATTTTGGTCTCCCCTCTTTTCTTTTATGCCAGGAAGGTGGGTGATTCCCACTGGAGGTGCCGGAGCTGCTGCCGGGCAGCCAGCAGGATCTGGCCGTGCCAGCCCTCCTCCCTGCTGCCCTCGGGCTGGGGAGGACCTGGAAGGTCCTTCAGCCCTGGTGGGCTTGAAGCAGGAATGGCTACTGGCCCAGGAGCAGAGATGCTCCATGCTGAAGTTATCCTGGCGCACAGCAACAGCTATTCTGGATTTCCAGCACTAATCAGGAACAGACCCATGCCCAGCGCTGCTACAGCTGAAACCAAAGTTATTCTGGGCTAGACTGGTCCCTTCCCCATCCGAGACTTTACACGATGGTCTCCGTACGGATTCTCCCTGCATCTTCTGCCTAGACTCAATGACTATGAACCACCAGCTCCTTCTCTGCTGTGCTGTGTCCGCGGTGCAGACATCAGGCAGGATCCTCACCGAGGTGAGGGATTTGAGGGATCTGAAGGGATGCGCAGCTCGGGCAGCCCCAACAAGTCAGGAAACGCTCTGTTCACTACTGTGGGCCTGCCTCACCGGATTCACCTTCCGTATTTTCTGCCACAGAGTTACAAGACTTGCTTGGGCACTCGGCTGTCCTGGCTTCACCATTGGGACAGGAGTCAGGATGGGCGGGCGTTCGACTTCTGCGGCTCTGTGCTCCGGGCACTCGCAGAGCACTCCTCTGCCCTGGGCGCCAGCGGGGCCGTTACAGCCCCAGAGACAGCAGGTCTGGGAGGCTGAGAGCCGGCAGCGTTGCCCACACACCTCTCACAGGGGGACAACAGAGGTTAAATTCGTGACATCTGTTAGGCGCAACAGCCCAGCACGGCAGAGGAAGCCTGGTGTCCAGCACGCAGGGCTGGCAGAGAGAAGGCCAGCGTCCTTCCCGTGGGTGGATGCCACTTGCTGTGTGACCCTGTCAGTCTCAGCTACCCGCACTTTTCTCGGCGTGCCTCGGTTTCCCTTTTGCCCTGCTGAACTGGCTTGCAGGAGGATTGTCAAGCTCACTTCACCCATCCCTGATGGCCTTTGAAACCCTGGGATGGGAGGTGCTGCTGAGGCAGCGTGTTCTGCGTACCGCTAAACAACAGCCCGAGGCTGGCTCTGTTTCCAGCAGCAGGGAAGGGGCAGAGCATCTCAACGCCTGGGCAAGGCAGACAATTTATAGCCCGATGCTAAAAAGAACAACAGTGACAACAAAGAGATACCAGGGCAAGCATCACTCTTCATTTAATCCTGATGGATCTGTTCTAGCAAAGCAGTGGATGAAGCGGGCAGTGAACATGTGCACGTTTCCCTGGGCCATCCGCAGACACCTTCGGTTTCGGGATTCGGAGCTGTTTCCCCGCACTGCCCTGCAGCCCGAGCAGAGCTCCTCCGGGCACCGGGAGCCACGGGCAGCAGCACCAGCCAGTGCACAAGCTCACAAAGCTGCCAAAATAAAACCGGACCCATTCAGCACATTTCTCCGAGGGCTGTTTAAAGGCTCACAGACTCAACCGAATGAGTGGAGGATTTTCAAAGGTTGCTCCTGAGGGTGTAAGCTGACATGGGAAAATGAGGTACCTTTCGCTCTGAAGCCTGATCCACACCCAGGGATTGTCAGAGGCCGAACCAAAAGCTGGACCTACAACATATCCCTTGGTAGCCCACAAAGGCTTTGCCACCTCGTTATCCAGAGCCACATTACTTTCCTTTATTTCTTCTCCCACACTTTGATTTTAGCTCCTTCAGTTAAACAGTATCCAGACAATATCCTTTCTCCAGGGCAGTCTTCCCAGGCTTCCCCAGCAGACCATCAGTATGGAGGAGCAGGACAGGGCTCTGTCCAGATTTCTGCTGGATGAAGAATGTTTTAACCTGATCTCAAGCCCTCAAGCCTGTCCTGAGGCAGAAGCCCTTTGTGTGCCTGGCAGGAGGCAGAATGATGCTCACCTCAGCCAGGGAAACTCAAAACTGGCCAAGATGAGAAACGTCCCCCTTCCAGCCCACCCTGGCACTTGGCTCAGCGGCGCCGGATACATGCCGCAGCCCCAGTCCTGGGAAGAGCCTTTCAGCCCATCTCTGGGACAAATCTGCACTGAGCACACCCAGGGTGCTGGCAAGAGGGTGCTGGCCACCGGTGAGCCCCCCCCAACGCTCAGCACAGGGTGCTCACGGGCCCCAGGGCCATGGCACTTCGGTCAGGGCACTGATGGGAGCTGGGCTGCTTCTGGGCTTTTCCCGCCAGTGCACAGCACGCTTCGTATCACTGCGGAGTGACGGAGTAGCAAACGGGCTCAAGGAGAGAGCCAGGGTAAAAACCCCACGTCTGTCTGCCCCGGTCAGCGGGAAGTGAGCACTGCAGAGGTGCGGACGGCAGACGGCATGTCTGAACGGGACCGGGATGGCCCAGAAGGACTGTGCCAGTCGGTGGGTCTAGATCAGGACCATGGAAGAAGCTCCACCTCTCCCCTGCCATGAAGGATCCTGCCTTTTTCACCGACGGGTCCTCCTCTGCCCCAGTGGGAGCTCACAGCGAGAGCGGGGCGTGCTGCTCCCAGTCTGGCAGGAGCGGTGCAGAGCTGCGTGCCTGCAGCAGCGCTTTGCCCCGGCCCGGCCGGCTGCGTGGCACTGCGCAGCGGGGAGCAGAGGTGCAGCCTGCACCCAGGCACATCCCTGCAACCCCCCCATTGCTCAGCCTGGGCGGAGGGAGACATCAGGTCCCACCTCCTACCTGGTGCCAAGAGGGGTCTGTTCATTCCCTACCTTTATTTCCTTCCCTCGCTGCCTCCACGGCCTCGGGACCCTCGGCCAGCTGGGCGCTAACCACAGCATCTCCTGCCCCTTCTGTCCCCAAGCCTCGCCCAGACCTTGCTGTTTACAGACTGAGCAAAGCCGAGCGCAGGGGGGGAGTGGTAAATGCGGGCCGGCATTTGCAGAGCTGTGGCCAGGAGGGTCTGTTTGAACATCTAATTAGATCACAGCAAACCTCCTAAATGGCAAAGCTACAGTCCTGTCACCCCCTCGAGACGTCGGGCCATGCCCGGATTGCTGTCTGATTCTGATCTACATAATTCACCATAATCCTTAAAACTGACTCAAGCAATGAGGTTCATTGCACAGCTCACTGGATTTAATCCACCACTCCAGCGGTGCTAACGAAGCTAATGGCACAGGCAGGGAAGGAACACATGTATAGCTAGGAGGCAGAGATAAAGCATTAATCCGACCATATGCTTTCAACCCGCTTTACTCTTCCACCCTCACCCCAATGCCCTTTCGCAGCACTAGGGGAGACCAAAACCAGCGGGAAGAAAGAAGAAGGGAGGAAGCCTGTCCCCTTGGATGGGTGGCCGTGTGCGCTCACACCTCTGTGCACCCGCAGCCTGCAGCGGTTTGGGTCAGAGCCGTGGGCAGGGCAGGGCTTGGTGGGGCCGGGGGGACCAGGCAGGGCTTGGACGGAGATTCTGGGTGAGGGGAGGGAACAGCTCCTGGCCAGAGATGTGGCACCCGGTGTCATTTCTAGATACAGTCCATCTACCCCAGCCTGGCACGCTGAGACAGGCGTACATGGCACAGAACCTCGTGTGTGTGCAGCATCACCTAGCTCGGGGAGAGCAGAGACGCACCCGCAGGATGCAGACAGGCCCGCCAGCCTGCCCGGGTACCCCGTGCTTGTTCCCACAGGGGAGGTACAAGTGGCCCCCGCTTTCCTGCCAGGTTTCACCTATGGACAGCTGGACATGGGCTTCATTACGCCTGCACGCAGCACCCAGCACAGTGTGGGGCAGTGCTGCCGCGCGTGACGCTGCTCCCAGCCTGCTGGGGCATCACCTCAGCCCTTCAGCAGCTGGTGTGCAATGGCGGGGGGAAGGTGAGACCCTACATGTCCCTCCACAGCCTGTCAGCCCCGCACCGGGCAGGGCGCTGGATGGGAGGAGGCAGGACTGTTTCAGAGAGGTTTCTGGAGAGCAGAGAGCTTGGAGGAGGATGGGTGTTCTGTTAGTGAGCAAGGGGAAGGAGACTGCCCTGTCTCTCCTGGGAGGCTGGCAGGATGAGCCCAAGCATCCGCAGCTCCTTCTGCCTCCATGCTGGGAAGAGAGCAGCTTGGGAGAGCCTGGCACGCAGCTACCACCCGTCAGGGAATGGCCTCCGCAGCTTCAGCAGTTGTTGAAAAGGGGCTTGACCCACCAGCCAGTGACCAAGGGCTCATGTCCTTCAGCCCTCGAAGCCCGGCCGGTGCCTGCGCCATCCCGGCCGCGGGAAGCAAACCCTGCCGTTGCTGCCTTTAGGATCCCTCAGCAGGGAAAGGTGCTCTGCAGAGGCAAAGGCATTCAGAGCCCAAATTAGCCGCACTGGGCTCAATCTGAGATTTTGACAGCGGATGCCAAATTTATTTCCAAATGCACTCTGGAAATGTCACTGTGCTGGTCGGAAGGAATCGGGTACATGCTCCCTTTTAAATAGAACCAAGCATATGGGAGGAGGATGATTAGATTGCTTCCAAGCTGCCAAATTTCTTTGCTGCAGTTAAAAATCTTCCCCAAAATGTCCCAGCCCACAGTGTTTCTGAGCACTGAAGTCTGTGCCGAGACTTTTCCATTGACAGTTGTGCTCTAAGCGAGAAAACACATCCCTCCGGTGAGGTCCCAGGTGGTCCTGGCTCTGAGGAGGCTGGGGGGTCTCCTGCCTCCACGTGCAAGCCAGACCAACTCCTCCCGCCATGAGACCCTGCCCTGTGGAGGGGGCAGAGCTTCCTTCTCCCTTTTACTCTGGCTAACAGTAATGATCTCAGACCGTCCCCTCATCTCCAGCGCAGCAGCCGCCTGTTCAGGACAGAGCCTAACTCAAGGAGGAACCATCTCCCCGGCAGAGCCTGGACGGCGTGCCCCTAACCGCAGCCACGCAGACCCCGCTGCACCGAGCCACCGCATCCCGAACTGCCCTCTTCCCAGCTCACCCAGAAACCCAGCACATCCCAGTACCGAGGGGCAAAGCCACCCAGCAGCCGTTTGCAAACCAAGAGGGGAGCAGTGAAAGCCCCTTTAGCTCCTGGAAGATAAACCCCCTGGGCTTCCATGGTATGGCTGGCTTCCTTCAGGGTCTCCAGCACTCCCAGCTGCTGGCGGTGGGTCCCTGGCCGGCAATGCTCTGCCCCTCCAAGGTGACAGTGCGGTGTCACAGCTGTGGAGAGAGACGTGCTGCCTCTGCTCCCGCTGCTCAGTGATGGGATTCAGGCCCCGCATTCAGCTGGGTATCGGGGGAATGAGGGTGGGAGGAGAGATGGGGACGTGCTCTGGGGCTCGCTAGTCAGCGCTGCAGAAGTGATGCCTGTCCCACCCGGGCTCAGGGGCACCGGGAGCCTAGCCACTACAGCGCTTTCCCTGCAGATCACACCCAGGTGCACCCTCAGTTTGGGGGACACCCAAGTTGTGGGCCACCACGGCCCTCTTTTTCCAGGCTGGACGCAGGGTCAGCAGCCCAAAGTGCAAAGCAGCAGCACTGTGATGTCCCTCACGACAGCCCCAATGGGCTTGGGATCACTCAGACTTTTCCTGCTGCACTGAGAGACTGAGAAGGGCACAAATACCTACTCGGTGCCTGACAGGGGCTTGCTTCCTCTCTGTAGGTAACACTAAAGCTTCCCCAGGGAGCAGAGAGCATGGTGGCCTTCCCAGGAGAGCAGATGTGGTCTGCACTGGTTTCCAGATCTGGGGATGGTGCCCCCTCTTACCTGCTTGATTTTCTGCCAGCCCATTGTGGGGGACACCGAAGACCAAGCACACATTGCCCCTTTGAAACCAGCCTCCACCAGCCATCCTCATTTTCCCAGCAAGAAAGAAAACTATGCCCAGACCTGAGGGGACCAGGAGCAGTGTCCTCCCTTCTGGTGGGGACTAACCTGCGGCACCTCTGAGTCCTCCAGGCCCTCTGCGGCGCCCCGTTCCCAAAGCATCCACCCACTTTCTATAGTAACACACCAATCTGCTGGATCGCAGACACAGAAATCTCAGCGTCTTATATCTGCTTCTACCCCCTCTGTAGCGCTTTTCACGCCCAGGACTCAAAGGAAAGCACCAAGTGAAGCCGGCAGCCCTGTCCCTGCTCAGTGGACTGAGAAAATAAAGCATGCAGCAAGCCCCAAACCAGCTGAGATCAGAGCATCACCATCCTTGGTGATGGTCCTTGGGCAGTGCTCCACCCCCCAGGACCTCAGAGGGTCCCGGAGGGGTGTCATAAGCCCACCTGGCAGGTCCAGAGCCCAGGTCCCAGAGCCAGGAACGGACCCGGAACAGGCTGTGAGGCAGCCGAGCCCAGAGGGCACGAGCAGGAGGAGTGCTGAGCCCAAGCAGTTAAAGCAAAGTGGCACAGCTGCTCCCAGCTCTGCTCTCAGCCCACACGCTGCTGAGTGGCGGGTGGGAGGTTTTTCTCTGCATTGCAAATCCTTTCTTATTCGAGTGCTGCAGTGCTGCTTGGAAGGAAAACAACCACTCTGGAGAGAGAGCAGAGGGGTCCAGAAAAACACCGGCACCTTCTCCTGCCCAAGGCAGGTCCTGGAAGTGGCCCCAGGAGAGCCTGGCTCTGTAGACAAAGCTAAAGCTTCCCTAGCAGGCAGCCTGGCTGGGGGCAGGAACCATCCATTCCCATTTTCCTGTGCTTGTTTCTGGCACAGACAGCCTCGGCTGAGCTCTCTCTTCAAACCTGGGAAGCGGGAGGAGAGGAGGAGAAGGCAGAGGGAAGAGGGCTTCCAGGTCTGCGGAGGCTGGCTGGCAGCAAAACAAGAGCTGTGAGAAATGGTGGGAGCGAAGTGCTCCCGGCGCGTGGCTGCAGCCGCTTGCAGCGTGTGCCAGGGCGCTGCTGGGAGGGTGGTCGTGCCGTGCGGACGCACAGGCAGTGCGCGGCAGTGTTCCCTCTGCTTTCTGTGCAGCCCCTCTGCCAGACCAGTCGGAGGACCCGGGCTGGGAGAAAACTGGACTGGGGGGATTTGTTCCCTTTTTGGCACACGGTGTTGGGCAAGCTGCTCGTTTCTGCCTGGTCTGTACTGGGGGCCGTGCGCTGAGCCCCCAGGAATGGGGCTGCCCCTTTCCCAGAGGACTGATTTTATGGTGCAAGCTGTTCAGTTTCCTACTGATCCCTATAGATGCATCTCCACATGTGCATATCTCCAACACCCGGGACCCGCTTCACACATCCAATGGCAAGTTCTCTTGCCAGACATGCAGCACCATGGGCTAGGAAGATCTTTTGGGAATCTGCAGCAAAACAATCCCCACGTTTGCTGGTGTACAAGTTCCCCCATCACCAAGCTTTTGGGATCCACCTTACTCAACGTTTGCCACCACTGTCCAGGGAGAGAGAGGTTGGTTCTGTGCTCCTTAGCAGAGATGTTCAGGGACTGATGGAGCGTGGAAGCCCAGGGACGGTGTCCACAGGGTCCTTTACAAGTGACAAGCCTTCAGGGGAGCTCAGCCCCTGGCTGACAAAGGGGACAGGAGCACCGTGGAGCTGAGATCCAGTACATGTGCAGCGGGCTTTCTATAGAGAGATCCCGTTTGGACCAGGGAGCCTCTCATGAGGAAGGCATGTTGCTGCTAAAAGCCATGACTCATCCTCGCTCTAGGCCCTTGGAAACCAAGCAGAGGGGGGTGGAGTGAGGGAGGGAGGTGGTTGCTCTAAGGAGGGCTCTCACCAAGGGACAGAAAATGCCTGTGCTCTTGGTCCAGGCCGCTTCTTCCTGATGGGACTGTTCATGCTGATGAGAGCTTAGGAGGAGAAAGGAAAGAATAAACCAAGAAAACCCTCAAAACAAGGGACAGCAATCCCCAGCAGCAGAGAGCCATCGCTGGGGCAGGGACCTGGGGTGGATTGCATGCACCAAGGCTTCTGACAAGAAGAAGCATGGGGATGTGTGGGGTCAGGAGGTGCGAGATGCACCTGCCCTTGGCCAAACTAGCCCTGCAGGTCTGCCTCTGCGGTCCCATCCTCCCCACCACAGCATCCACCTGTTCACCTCTGAATTTATTCAGCTCAACTTTTTAGAACAAACCATTCATCTATCCATCCATCTGTCCGTCCACCTGCTCATCTGTCCTTCCATACTTTTCTCTTTTATCCACACACAACCCAAACCCATCGGCTGTCTGGATTGCTATTTATCAAGGAAGGTAGCCAGGCAACCATTAGGATCTCCATTTTTTACCTCCAGTATGTGCCTGTGGGTTTCTCTACAGGGAAGAAGGTGTACTCTACTTTTGTGCCAGACAGAAGATGGATCTGCAGAGGTCTGGGCACTGACACTACTTTGAAAACCTGTGGCCTTGGGCAACAGACACCAAGCCTTAAAGTCTGTCCTTTGCTTTTATTCAGTCTCTAAGCAAGCAAGCTTCCAGAAGGAGTACAGCTATTTCCACCAGTGGCCTTCAGCGTGTAAAAACCAAAACAATCCCACAAACTCATCACGTACAAATGTGGAAGCTGACCCTGCAAGGCCAGACCTCTTCCCTTTGAAAGAAGAGCTGGAGCCTGCAAGTCAGGTGCTAGGTTTCGTGGCTCCATGTTATTCATGTTGTCCTGTGCCAGCAGTTCTCCAGGCTGAACATCAGCTCAGAGCACCCTCCAGCCAACCCTCACCCCTCCAGAAACACCAAATGCTTTGGGAAAGACGTGCTTCATTACAGATGTGCTCAGGGAATACATTCCTCTCTCAGGAGGAAACCTAAAGAGTATGGGCCGGGTGTTGGGCTGAGCAGTGTAAATACTCGCCATCCCACCCTTGTCCACCATCTCCTTCTGTGCTCAAGGAAGCAAGACTTTGTAGGGGAGCAGGCCCCTAGTCCCTCCCAAACAGGCTGGACCCTGACTTTGAACCAAGCCCTGGGGTAATCCCGCTCCCATTTACTGGCTCTGCATGCGGCACATGTCACTAAGCAACGCCGGAGCCTTAGAGTAACCTTCTCTTCAACATACAAAAGGAGGCCATTAGGAGTAAGAAGTCCTCAGCTGCCTCTTCTCAGAGCTCTGGGATCTTTAATCAGTCTCACTCCTTAGTTTTTAATTTCAGATTCTCCCCCACGACGTACAAAGGCTCTGCCAGCCCTCTCCTGCAGCTCCCTCCAGCCACACAGGCAGATCCTCGCAGGAGCACAGCAAATACATCCCTGCTCCCCCACCTCACCCAGCCCGGGCTCCTTTTCACCTCCAGACCCAAAGTCAGAGAACGGGGAGGTTTATGCAATTACCCAGCACAGACAGCAGCTGTCCCTGAGGCCTCTGTGCACGGACGCAAGGTGGCAAAGGGACGGGGGCTTCTAGTGCAAGGCTGCTTTCTCCTTTCAATTAATTTGGGTTATTGGTTTCTCACAATCGATAGGCAGCAGGAGGTTTACCGCGATACATTCCCTGGGCAGAGAGACAAAGGCAGAGTGAGACCGGAGCCCTGATGAGACATACGGCAAGAGACACACAGTCACACCGGCACTTTCGGGTACTTTCAAGAAGGGTTATGAAAGCAGAAGTCCTGACTAGCGATAAGGACCCAAGTCTCCTTTCTGAAGATGCATTTCACTGAGCGCTCTGTGCAGAAACTGCAAGAAGGTCCCTGCTTAAGACAGCCATGAGCAAAATCCTGCTTCTTGAAGGTGCTAAAGCATCCAGCCGCTCTCAGATGGGCGCCAGGAGGGGTTTGGCTTCCTTGGAACAGAGCGAGCAGATGGGGGAGAGCAGCTCCAGGTCCTGCCCAATGGCTCCATCTCCACCTGCACGGGGGTGTCATGCCAAGGGTTGCTCACGGAGCTTGGCTGGGAGCGGGCACACGTCAGGCCTGGCCATGCACAAGTGTCCTCTCCAGGTCTGGGGAAAATGACCAACCGCCAAGCCCAGGCAAGGCTGCCAGCCTGGCCCGGTGGTGAGGGGGCACCTTCGTGCTGCGAAGAGGTGCAGGGAGAGGCTGGTCCCTCATTTCCAGCCTGCCCCACAACACAGGAGGGCAGGGGCACCCGGAGGTGGCTTGTACCAATGAAGCACCATGCATCCCACCACTCTGTTCTGCTCCCGTGACATGTCCTTCAGAGTGGGAAGGGCAGCTCTAGCAACAGGGAGATGCCCACTGCTCCTCCCTCCTGAGCATCACTGCATCAGCACCCTGGATGCCACCCGCTGCCCGGCCATGCTACAAAGGGCGCAGGAAGCCAATCCAGCAGTGCGTCCCCCACCCTGGCTGTCCTGAGCTCTGCCACCCGCCTCCTGGGACATCACCTGCTACGTGCTGGCATCCCCATCTGCAGACCAACACACTGTGCAGCCACCGCATCCCCAAATGCCAGCGTGGAGTCCAGCACCATACGAGCGCAGTGGGTATCTCCCAGTCACATGGGCAGGGCAAGAGCACATCCTGCGCACACATCCTTGGCCCCGAGCCTCGGGTCTCACAGCAACACGAGCAAAGACATCCCCAGGGCAAAGACATTCAGGTCAGAGAGGAAGAACCAGGCCTGTCTCTGCCCCCATGACACAGCTTCCCCAGCATGCCAGGCAGGGGCCGAGGGCACCATGCAGCCTGAGGCATGGAGGGGGGGTCAGGCTGCAAGCCCTCCATCGCAAGCGCTCCTGCCCCGAGCCAGAGCACCTGGCACACGGCTCTCGCCTTCCAGCAGCTCCCACGGCAGCAGTGTGGGAGCTGGGCTTGGCATCGGCACCGCGATCCACCTTCCAATTTCCAAAGAGCCGTGACGTGCCAACAGACTGCCAGGGAGGACCGTTCCTCCCCATCGCCGCTCCTCTGCTCAGGAGGCACCGAGGAGAGAGGCTGGGCACACACGTGCTGGAGATATATGGGGATTTTTTTTTTCCTCACTGTTTTCTTACAAAATACAGAATGGAAAAAAGAAGGAAAAAAAAAATAGCAAAATAAGGCAAACCCGACAACTCCAATTTCTATCTTAATGAATAAATGAAACGCATCCCAAGAGGTAATTAAGTGCTTCGAACCAAACATGTGTCACCTACACAAAAAAAAGAACCCAGAGAGAAATCAAGCAACTGCAATTAAGGGAAAGAGACAGATGGGTGATTGCCAGGGAGTGGGGAAGCGGGGAAGGCCAGCCAGCAAGGACCCTGCTCCTGCTGCCCGCTGCTCTCGCAGCAGAGGACCGGGGCTGGTGCTCTCACTGTGCCATGCAGGTCCCAATGCCCAGAGGAGTTCCCAGTGGTTTCTCCTACCCTGAGGACATCACTTTCCTTTGTGCAACCATCTACCTTTGCGCCCTGTGGGGACTGTGACTATTTGCTCTCGGGTGTCCCTTCCCAAATCAGACACCAAGCTTTGTCTCACCCATCCTCCTGGATGGAACATTCAGGAAATACCCAAATAAGTCCATCTGATTTAATTTCCTTCTGGCCCTTGCCCTGTCCTTGGCACTACAGTGTGTGGGAGCTGCCTGGAGCGTCGTTGTGTCTCAGTCACCACCAGACCACGTGCTTGGTTGGTGTTGGTAGGGTTTGCTGTTTGTGCATGTGCTGTCCAGGAGGAAACCTGGAGGAGGTCTTCTCTGCAGTGCAAAAGGGGATGAGAATGCGGTTGTGTCTCAATCTTCAATCCAACACAGCAGCCATCTCAGGTGCACAGCCCATCCTTCCATGCATGTATGCTCGACCTCCATCCTCATCCCCAAATCTTGAGGTCTCTGCACCACTTGCCAGAGCCTCGATGTTAAGGAGAAACCTCCATGTGTGTCAGCCTGCAGAAAACCACATGCTTCTTCTTCCTCAGTGACCCCAGAAGGCTACAAAGACACTCTTACTGGATGGGCAAAAAGATCAACTTGGTTAAAAAACATCATGGATTTTCCTGTGACAACAATTCAAAGAAGGGTAGCTGCTGTACTGAGAAAACCACATGCTGTGAGGGTCATGAGCTCCCCAGAAGCCTGTGCTCTTTGGAGAAGCTGTCGTTACTTCTAAGTATCATCAGGGCCAGGACAGGGCACCCACACCAGCCCCTGCACTGTCTCCCACCCCTTGGGGTCCCACAGCCGCTTGCTATTGACCAAGGCTCCAGGGCTGGGAAGGAAAATCCCCTGACATGCTCTTGATGCTTATTGGATTTTATGACCATCTCCTCCCTTTGGGAGGCCAAATCACGATCTTCTGAATGTTTGGGTTTGGCTGAGCTGCTGATGGAGCTGGTGTCACATCCTGGGACAGGGCAGGAGATTGTTCCTGACACGGGGAAGGCATATGATTTATTCCTCCATAGGTTTGCTCTGCCTATTCACCACCTCTCAAGTGTCTGCTGCTTTCAGAACAAGTTCCTTTCCAATGGACCTTAGCAGCTGTGACAACACTGCTGGAATCCAGAGCCCTGCCCTTTCTACACGCTCATCTCTCTCCTTGAAGGAGAAATACAGGCTTTCCATGTGCTTGAGAGGGCTGCAGCCATTCCCTGCAGAAGGCTCCTTCTCCAGCTCACCAGAGGGGGTTGAGCATCTGCATCCTCCTCCTGCCCACCTAGCCCGCAGCGAGTCAGGGGCCTTGGGGACCACCACACGTGTAGCTGAACTCACGGTCACATGCTAACAGCGGAGTGCAGGAAGCAAACCATGACGAGGGGCAGCCCCACAGATCCCACTGCCCTACACCCGGTGGGTGTAGGTGCCTCCTGGGTCTGCTTGCTACTTGGCTCATGGCTGGCCTGGTCTCCACAGCCTCTGCCCCACAGTCACAGCAGGAGCCTGGATGCTCCCATGCTCTGACATTGCTCCAGCCACTGCCCAGCACCACAGGCATCACCCAGCGCAGACACCATCACAGTTCTCCTGTCCCCAGACCCACCCGTATCAGAGTCCTCCAGTCACCCTCTGCCCCAGCCCACTGGGGCCATGCCAGCACCTCACATCAGCTCACCGGTGCACCCCGGACAGCCCCCTGTCTCCCTTGCTCTGCCAGCAGTACCTCTCCTCCTTCGCTGCCACCCGGCGCTCAGGCTCTCTTCTCACCTCGCAGGGCAACAGCATCCCGAGAGAGGAAAAGCCCACAGCTTTCCAACACCCACAGGCTCCTCTTGCCTTTCGCCCCAAGGAAACCCCATGGAGCAGGACCATGACCCCACGGGGGTCCTGCCTCATGCCCTGCCCTGCCCGTGGTGCCCGGAGCACTCACAGTCCGGACGCTGCTCTCCAAGGTGACTCTTCTGCCAGGACGCTGCAGTCATTCACGAGCTGGAGGGCGTTGGTGGTCCATGCACTGGCTGTGGGATGGGCAGAGCAAGGCAGCAGCTCTGTGACCGTGCTCACCAGGCTCCTTGGGCTGAGGAGGGCAAAGACAAGTGTAAGTCCAGGGAGGCATGGATTAACCCAAGTCCCTTCCTCATCATGGAGTCATACTCCTCCAGTCTTCCCCCAACCCAGGTCCCTTCAGGCCCAACCAGTGAGGGAGGGATCCAGCAGAGATGCTCCTGCTCCAGAGTACTCAGACCCCAGATGTATCACCACCTGTCAGGTTCAAAGCACACTCGTACCCAGCATCTCCCACTAGCTCTCCTCTCCACCAGCCCTCCCCAGCTGCCCATATGCCCCTGCCTTCCCTGGGAACACACTGAGCACGGCTGACCCACAGGGCACCCATCAGAAGGACTAGAAGAGCCCTAGCAGGGACCCAGCCATGCGGAGAGGAGTGGTCTCAGCTCCTCAGTCCCTCAGCAGAGCAAGAGATAGACACAAAGAAGGAACTCTCAGTGGATTGAGAGCAGCCCTGATGGATTGAGAGCAGCCCTGAGGAGAAGGACTTGGGAGTGTTGGTGGATGAGAACCTCAACATGACCCAACAATGTGTGCTAGCAGCCCAGAAAGCCACCCGTGTCCTGGGCTGCATCCCCAGCAGCGTGACCAGCAGGTCAAGGGAGGGGATTCTGCCCCTCTGCTCCGCTCTGCTGAGACCCCCCTGTAGTACTGCATCCAGCTTGGGGGTCCCCAGGACAAGGAGGACATGGAGCTGTTGGAGCGAGTCCAGAGGAGGCCATGGAGATGATCTGAGGGCTGGAGCACCTCTGCTATGGAGACAGGCTGAGAGAGTTGGGCTTGTTCAGCCTGGAGAAGAAAAGGCTCTGGGGAGACCCTAGAGCCCCTTCCAGTCCCTGAAGGGGCTCCAGGAAAGCTGGAGAGGGGCTGGTGACAAGGGCAGGGAGTGGCAGGCCAAGGGGAATGGCCTGAAGCTGCAGGAGGGGAGATGGAGATGGGATGTGAGGCAGAAATTCTTCCTTGTGAGGGTGGTGAAGCCCTGGCACAGGTTGCCCAGAGAAGCTGTGGCTGCCCCTGGCTCCCTGGCAGTGTTCAAGGCCAGGTTGGATGGGGCTTTGGGCAACCTGGGCTAGTGGAGGGTGTCCCCCCTATGGCAGGGGGTGGGATTAGATGATCTTTGAGGTCCCTTCCCATCCAAACCATTCTATGATTCTATGAAGCAGGGATGCAAGTCCATGCCTGGCTTCTCCAGCCCTGCTCCAAGCATGGCCATGGACTCATGAGCCCATCAGGAACAACCAGTCCACCATGAATGGATGGCAGTCACACTGCTGACATCAAAAGCTCAGATGTCACCTGAACCCCTGCCAGGGTCCTGTGAAATGGACAGTACCATTCCCCTGACTCCAGGTTCTCCATGCCTGTCAGAGACCAAAGACTGGGCTCCAGCCTGATGACAGTGTCCAGGAAGGTCAACAGACTCCAGCAATGGTGAGCAACTCACCCTGTTCCAAAGCAAACCTTTCACCTTATGACTGCTGGTGTACTTGGGGCATCACACAGCTGCTCTCAGAGGCTCAGGGGAGAAATGGGGTTCAAGCCATGAAAACAGTCAGCTGTGCCACCAAGTTAAAGCACAGGGCACCTTCCCACCACTTTCAGTCAGCCTGGCTCACCGCACCAGTGACATGCACATCTGTCCTCCCCGTGCACTTTGAAAAGAGCAGCTTACACCCTGATCGGATTAGAGGAAGAAAACTGCATTGCAATAAATCCAGGGAGGGGACTGACTGCCTGGGCTTTAATCTGAGGGGAGCCTTGAAGATAAGAGCATTAAGAAGTGGGGATAAAGCAGCCTTCGTGCAGGGATGGTCTCAGCTGGTCCCTAGTCTGGGAAGCAGCACAGCAGAGCTGGCTGTGGCCTGCCCTGGCACCTGAGAGCAGCTCAGCACATCCCTTCAAACATGACCTGTCTTTCCCTACCCACGGCCCCCTCATTTCAGGAGATGGGGCAGCTCTAAGAAGGACAGGGCACAGGACACAGAGGATCGCTCCAAATGCTCATAGTTCATATCAGGAGCCTGAAATCCCAAGTGGGAACAAGGACAGCACAGTCCTCATCAGAAGATGTTAGAGTGGGATCTCTCCCAACAGTCCCTCTTTCCAGTAAGGGGATCTGGCACCTCCCAGCTCTGACTTCACATCAGCTCCAAGCTGATGCTGGATCCCCTTCTCTGGGAAGTCCTTCTTCTGCCTCCTGAATGTGGGGCCAGAGGCAACATGCACTCTGCAGAGCTCTGCTCCTCCTTCAGAGGCATTCACCAAGAGCCATCACCACCTGGGTGATCTCCAACCCCAACCCATGCCCCATGGATGGGACAGGAGCTTGACAGCTGCTGCAGCAAAGTGGACACAAACTGCTTGCTCTCCAACTTGCTCCTCCAAGAAAGCCAGGCATCTTTCCTTCCTCATGTCCCTTGAGAGATAATCCCCACACCAGCACCAGAGGAGAGGGGGGGAATAAGAAGTGTCACTGTGCATCCTCTGATAAAGGCTGAGGAGGGAAATTTGCTCCCGCACCATTTGCACCTGGAGGACCCATGAGTCAGATGGGCTGAAGCCACCTGGGATGTGGTCAGTGGTGAAAGCACAGGGTGGAGCCACTCCTCACCCCAGTGCAATCTGTTTGGCATAAGTGGGGACTGCCAATGCAGGGGGCAGCTCCTGGTGCAAGCTCTTGTGAACTCAGCTGGCGAAGCCCTGGCTGAGTGCACAGCTTCATCGTGCTCCTGAGATGAATGGAGACAATCTTGCAGCTTGGCGTAAGTAATTGAGGAAAGAACATTTGTAAGGCAGAAGACAGCTGGATTAAAAAGGTGAAGCCCAAAAAGCAAATGAAAAGAGAATCATTGATGATGGATGTGAAAGCAGTACCCGAGTCCAGCGTTTTCCTGGAAATGCTGTTGAACAGCAGCAAGACAAGAATAGCTGAGATCAAACCATCGGAAGAACTTGGGCAGCCACGAGGGCTTGCAGGACCTATTGCAGTTGAAGAGGCACAGTCAGCTGCTGAGCTCCAAGTTTCCCAGCCTTGGCGGGAGACCCTGGTGCTGGTCCCGCAGCCCACGCCTGGTCTGCTGACCAGCATTAGGACCACTGCTTGCAGAGGCTATGCACATGGATGTCAGCTCCAGGTGAAGTTCAGCAGAGTGACCGTTACTGCCTGTCCAGCACAGCCCCTCCTGTGTATCTCCCACCGCACTTTGTCATGTCCTGGCCCTATCTCTGCAGAGCAGAAATCCCCAAACATCTGGCACGTTCTTCTTGAGGACATTCAGAGACACCACACAGAATACACTATAAAGGTCATTACTGCAGTTTGCTTTGTTAATTGCTGCTGATCAGACAGCTTTCTTGGCAAGGGGGGAAAAAGACATTTGGGTAGGAAAAAAAAATCGAGTTCATAAGACAGAAGAGTTCAAAACTCCTCTCTTTGCACCAGGTGCCAAGCAAAGACAGGGGTTGTGACTGCCAGGCAGACTGGTTGAGAGCTCGGGCTAAGTCCCATCCATGGGGCAGGGAGAGTGGAGGACCCAAGGTGAGCTGCTGCCCAAGGACTGATCACTGAGAAGTGGTCAGGCTTGTCAACCACAGAGCAGCTTCCTCTCCCCACCGTGGTAAGGACAGTTGGTCACAGCCCCATCACCCCCAACATCCCTCCCCTGTGACTTTCTGCATCCTTTCATCCTCACTGCAGTTATCTGACCCTGGGCCCATCGGAAAGCGCAAACTGCTGTACCACCTTCCCCATCTGGCATCAGGCCACCTCCACACCCTCCTGGCACAGCCTGGGGACCAGCGTCCCCACATTCCATTTCCTTGTTCTTCACTACCAAGGCAATCTCCAACTGGTATCAATTGTTGTTCCCTCACTCCCAAATGCTAACCAGACCCTTCCCATCCCAGGTGCCTCCCAAATCATTCACTGCTGGCTCTAAAACCCTGCTGGGACTGAGAGAGCAGAAATGACTGCCTGATCCCAAGCAGGTCACCTGCTACAAAGCAAAGCATAGGACTGCCCTGCTTGGTTTTCTTTAAAAAACAGTTTGCTTCAGTGTCTCGGACAACCCCCACGTATTCACAAGACCCTGAAGCCAACCCAGAAGCATTCACCAGTAGGAGGAGGTTTCCCAGACTGAGAAACGCAAGCAGAAAGATTCATCCCAGCCCCATCATTTCCCAGTGGGCTGAGGACAGTGGCATGATGCTGGCCCAAGGTTGTCCCCACACACTACAGAGAGGGGTTGTAATTGCTCCACCACTGCAGATCCTATGGCTGCATGACACCAGTAGAAAGACCTTCCCCAGTACATCTGATGAGCCCTAAATCTGTCTTGCAACTAGGTATCATGAGGCACAGAGGGGTAGTGACTTGCCAAAGAGATCACAGGGAGCCAAGAGAAGACCCAGGGACAGAGCTTGTATCTCCCAAAGCCGAGAATCTTGGCCTCTTCACCCAACACACAAGCAGACTAGGAGCCAGAGCAGCCCCAACAGCATCCATCTCAGAGGGATGGGGACTCTGGGTAAGACAGTACTTGGTCTGTGTGACATCATTCCCTGAAGAAACACTGGTTCATCAGCAGCACACTCTGGGCAGCAAGATGCACACAACAGAGAACCACCAAGGCACAATCCAGCCATTGAGGAGAGCTGCTGGGATCACTATGGCCAGGATCACTCAAACCACCCACAAAGAACTTAAAATCCATGCTGGAATATTAGTGCTGGAGTCCAGTCCCCTAGTGCACAAAAACAGCAGGACCTGTGCTCGGGGACACTGGTTCTGGGGTCTGAGCAACCAGCTCCTTCCCTCCTGGGCAGATCTCCCATTGAGCTCAGCAGGAGCTATAACCATCACCCCCAGCCACAGGGCAGTGGGAGCCCCCCCAGACCAGGGACCCATCAGAAACTCATTAGAAATCCCATTAGAAATTTAACTAAGGAGAAGGTTCAAGGTACAACCAGCCTTCGCTGGGCTGGGAGGAGACCTGGGGGTCAGGCAGCTCCAAACCTAAGGGGCAAAATGACTACGAAACTGGAGGAGCAGACAGCAACGTACAGAATCCCCCGGCAGAGACAGATCGGAGTAGTCTCCAGCAGGAGAAGCAGCTCCCCTTCTGCTGGCCGACACCTCGACTGCAGAGTCCCTCCCTCAGTGCTGGCGGGGATGGATGGTGGTTAGGAAACTTCGGGGAGGGGTCTCAGAGCCACCAACCTGGAGGACTCAGGCCCCCTCCAGGGAAGGACTAGGGCAGGGCTTGAGGGAAGGCTATCCTCAGAAAGCCGGAGGGGGCTTTCTCTGCTAGAGCAGAGGGCGTAGGATCCCCAGAGAGGCACTGCTGCTCCCCGTGCCGGCCAGGCTGCATTCGGGTGTTAATGAGCTGGAAAGGACAGGGGAGATGTATTTCAGCAGTGCTTGAACTCCAGAGGTACTTCAGCATCACAGCAAAGTAAATACCCCATAAAACGTTCATCTGGCAGCTGTACTGTCGTGCACGGGTTCATTCACCTCCGTTCTCAGTGCTCTCCTTCAAGATGAGGAATAACTGTTCGCGCTGCTGAGTTTTATGACAGAAGCACCCAGCAAATCCTCGGCCCCGGTGAACGCTAGTGAGAGTGGGACCCCCATCGTAGGCTGCCTGGAGGCAACGGGAGCAGATACCGGGCTCACCGCCACAGTCGGCATCCCCACCGGCATCCCCACCGCACTGCTCCGTGGGGCAGGAGCACCACGCACCGTGGCACGGGGAAGGTGTGTCCGAGGGCTGCTGCGAAGCAGCTGCTGCGAGCGCTTGCTGTGGGGCGCTGCCATCGCTCGCCCGACTTGCCAGGCTGTTCCTTCCATCTGCTGAACCCAGCACGTTTATTTTTGTGTTTCCAAGTTTGATCAGATCAACTCTTCCACTTTAATCTAATGAGCGCGCTGAGCTGAAACAAACACAATCTGTCCGTGGAGGGCCGGGGAAGGATGGCTGGGGGCACTGCAGAGGCACCATGGGCAGCCTGCAGTACCCTGATGCGGAACTGAGACAGTTTTGATAGCCGGCACAGCCCGAACTCGCACCCCTTGCCCCACACATGCCCACACAAGTCTCCCCACTGCTCCAGGGGCTGAAGCCCTGAGCATGGGGAGGCACCTCTGGAGAGAAGAGCATCCTCCTCAGGCCCCAATCTGGGCATGGCTCTGCTGTTTCCTTCCTCTCCCTGCCCATTTCCCGTACCGCTTGGCCGTCTTTCCAGCTAATTACCCCACGGTGCTGCGGGCATGAGCCACGTGGCAGCCAGCATCTGCACCGACTCCCAGAAATGACCTTGGCCGCTCAGAGGACAGCAGGAGCCTTTTCGCCTTCCAGGCTTCCCCCGAGACAGACAAGAAACCTTCAGCAGGAGGGACGACGTGCACATCCAGCCCCTGCGGTTTGCTGCTCTCCGGTTGTGAGCTCATCTGCACCAGCTCCGCCAGCTCCGGAGCATGGCTGGAAGCACCAAGCCTGCAGCTCCCTGCACTGGAACGAGTCACCTCCACGAGGACCCTCCAGCACCGAGTCCCTGCAGGAGCTCCCCAGCAGGATTTACCACCAGTCTCAGGCTTGGCAGTTTTTCTCCCTCCTGTTTTTCATACCCAGTTCCACTGCAGAAAAGCCCTGAGATGGGTTTGTTTGCATTCCTGTGGTGTGTGCGGTGGAGAGGGGAGCTCAGCCGCGCTGCTTTGGTGTGAGGAGCTTCAGGGGAGAGCAAGGGCTGGATGTGGGGCATTTAGGAAGCAGTCTGGCTGGGGGACATCGCTGCCACTGTCCCTCTGGGCTTCTTCCCTGGTGCAAGGAGAGAGATGGAGCAGAAAGGAGGTAGCTCAGCAGAAGACACTGTCTGCAGCTCTCCACAGCGGGGATGGCAGCCCTTGGGAGCATCTGACCTTGCACCGATGGAAAGCCCCAGGAACCCCGTTGCTGGGAGACCTCTTGGGGTGGAAGGCGAGCTGTCATCTGGCAAATTCTGGGGGCTGCCCGGGCAGCAGCTGGGAGGCTGGAAGCAGGGCATGCTCCTCCTGGCTGCCCAGCTGCCTGGCAGCAGCTCAGCTGGCTCGGCCGGGCTGCCCAGCTGGCCCCACTGAGGACAACTCCATGCAAGGAGAGGGCTCAGCTGCCAGTCGCGGGCACTGCCGGGACGTGCACGGGGACAAGCTGGTCATCCACTCCCGTGCGCAGAGGAGGGGGATGTGGGGAAGGCCCCCGGCAGCTTGCCACCCTGCCCTGCCTGCAGGGAGGGCAGGCAGGAGGGCAGGAGGCAGGGCTGTGGGTCCACGGCTGGATGCACTGAAGGACTCGGGGGGGATGGGGGCTCCCGTGGGCCTGCCCGTCCCCAGGAGCCGGGGCAGGGCCAGGCCAGCGCCCAGCCAGGTCCGTTTCCACACGCCGCCTCTCACACCTTCCCTTGGCCCAAGCTTGGTTTGACCCGGGTGCTCAGCAGCTTCCCGAGCTCACATGGCACGGTGGGAAATGCCCCTCCAAGTGCTCGGGCGCTTGGGCTCCACGGGGGTGAGGTGCTGAACTCCTCAGGGAGCTGAGATGGTGGCACAAGCATCCCCGCCCCGAGGAGCTCAGCACCCACCCGGCTGTGGTAAGGTGGCTGTGTTGGCTTAACCTTGAGCCTCGCTGCGGTAAAGCTTTGTCGTGGATAGGTTTCCTTTAGTCTCCTCCCCAAACAAAATCCCCCAACTCCCTCCAGCCATCACATTGGCAGATTCTTTTTCCTTAAAATAATAACTAAGTCCATGCCGTGAGAGGCTCGGTCTTGCCCTGCTTTAATAAAGAGGGAGGATGAAAAGACCAGGAGAAGATTTGCTTTTGCATTGCCTCACTGTCGCTCCCAGTTCTGTGCTCTCCGTCCTTATTTCTCATTCTCCTTTCCAGGAGCTGTCTGTAACCCTTTGATAATAACCTCTTCTCTCCCAAAAGCAGGCAGTGTCCTTTCTTGCCTGCACAGCCAGAGAAACGTCACACTTTCCCTTTGATGTCAAGATAATGCATAGATATAACATTGTGTGTATGTGTGACAAATGCAAACAGCCAGCTCTCTGTCCCAGATTTGGTAATTTAGGGAGAAAAAGGAAAAGCTAGGGAAAAAAAAATCTTAAAATTATTTCTTCAATCCCCTTCCTTCTCCTGTAAATATTTCTGTTGCTGTCTTCCCGGTGCAAATGTTTGGGATGATCTCCCCGTCCATCCCACGCACACAGAGCTGCCTCTGGGCGGCCTGCCCTCCCTGGGGACCTGGAACCCCCAAATGTCCAGGAGGCCCACACGTCCCCTCGCCCCGCTGGGCACCGGGGCCAGCCCTGGCAGGTCTCTGTGCCCAGAGGAGACGACACCTCGCAGCCTGGCAAGATTATGGGGCAGCCATGAACTACCCCGTTACAGCAAAACAAGTAGCTCAAACCCCATGGTTTTGTCAAAAGCAGTTTGGAAGATGGATTTGCCGGAACGCCTTGTCCACCGGCAGTGCAGGCGCCAGGGCCTGAGCGTGGCTCCCCGGGCACCCCACATCCGCGTTGGGCTGGGGCTGCTGCCAGCAGCCCCTCTTGAGCTGCTGCCCAGGTGCTGCTCAGGCCCCTGCTCCAGGCGTACAGGAGCCGGTGAAGCCCCCCGAAACCTCTCACTGTTCCTCTTCCCAGTCCCTCTGACCAAGGAGGGGTTTCTTTGGTCCACGTGAACCAGGACATGCCTGGTTAGGATGGAGCATGAGCCCCTTCCCTGCTCTGCAATGTGGGAGGCATCACCCCCTCCGGCTACCTCTGCGGTGGGCAGCCCTGGGTCCAGCCTCCAGGAAACCTCCCCAGCCCAGGCACCAAGCCCCGACCCCTCCAGTCTCGGCACAGCCCTTGGCTGGGCTCAGGGAGTGGTTTGGGACCAGCGCAGGCAGGAACCATCCCAGGAGGCAGTTTGGACGCAGCCAGCATCCAAACATGATAGACAGGCACAAGAAAGTGTATTCTCAGACACATGGGTCTTTCCGTGGCTCTTGGCCTTGGTGCCAGCAGGGACACGTTGGTCTGAACATGCCGGGCTGAACAGAGCCTGCCTGCCTGCCGGGGAAGGCCCCAGGGGTCCATCCCACCTTGGCCAAGGAAGCCCAGCAGCCTCCAGCCCCCCTGTGCACGGCCACGGGCTGCAGCAGGGTGGTGCAGGCAGCACGGACAGTAAAGCCGGCAGAGCTCAACTTCCTTTCCTGCGGGTCCCCTCCCCACCCCACACACTCAAGCATCATTTTAATTTTTGTCTTCACATCCTGCTTCTGCAATAGCTTCACAACCGACCCGGCATGTGCCTGGCCAAGGAGAGGAGCCTTCACAGCCATCACAGGATCCCCGCACACAAGCCAGACCTGTGTGTGCTCCCAGCACACAAAAGGAAGGAGTTTTGATCTCACCGATCCCACAGTTTATTTAAACCAGTGCCAATGCTGGTGTCAAGGCTCATACTTCATGTGGAGTGGCTTGATCCAGAGCCGCTCCAGGAGGGGAGGACCTGTGGAGGGTTGGCCTCTGGTTTGCCCAAACCAGCCGGCGAGTGCCTGGGGCCACCAAAACCTCCCCAGAGAGCATGACAAGCGTGGCAGGTTGGAGGGCAAAGCCCATGGCAGTGATGACAGGCTGGTGATGACCTGCAAGCACCCACTCACCCTGGCTGCATGATTCACTGCTTGGGTAGCACAGTGCGGCCCACCGGGGCGAGAGCCAGGGGAAGTTCATCCTTAGCAAGAGGACCAGGATGCAGCAGATGGGCTCCCGCGCGCTCCGCCGACCTGGTGTCAACAGCTCCAGCCATGGCCAGGCTGGGACTTCCCATGGTCAGCACGCACCAAATGGCGTGTTTCACTTGGAGCATGACCAGGGCAGCAAGCTTGGGCATGTTGGTGGGACGCGCTCTCTTCCAGAAAGCTAGAGCCTGTCCCTCTCCGGATGCAGGCTCTAAGAGTGCACAAAGGTCCTGCACTGCACGGTGGCCCCGTTCCCGTGCTTTGTTCCTTGCAAGCCACTCGTAGCCAGGCCTGGCTTGAAGCTTGTCTTCCAGGAACCTCTTGTTCCCCCCCAAAGCAGCCTCTCCCCTGCAGACTCATAACTTTATGTAAGACCAGGGACCACAGCAAGTGCAGCTCCTGAGGCTCCCCAGCTCCCTGCTCCATCCATGGTGCCCCTTCCATCCCACTGACACCTCCTCCTGCTCCTCCAGGAGCTCGGTGGCTCTCACCACCCTTTCCATGGACGTGTGGGCAGCTTCTCGGGGTGCAGCTGTGTGGGGGTTTGCTCCAAAAATGGAGCATGTGGCTTCTGAAGCCTCTACATGTGTGACTCTCCAGCCTTCCTGTGAAGTCGCTTACTTTCACCTTTCTTCCTGGCTCTGATGCAGACTCTCAGCATCCGGGGAGCTGGGGGGGGCTGGGGCTGGGGTAAGAAGATGCTGTACTTGCCTGTGCTGCTCACTTGCCCCAGACCACTCTCCCCTATTAATGGGAATCTGGGCAAAAGGTTGAGTTTATCTAAGCCAGAATCGCTAAGAGCCCTGGAACTCTGCTCAGTCATTAACTGGTGAGTAAAGCGTGCTCAGTGAGTCACCGATGCTATTATAAACACTTTCTTCTAAAGACTGTAGAAACGCAGTAGGAAAGTGGTGTTCCTTGAAGTCACTGGTTGTAGCTGTTTCCTTCCATCAAGATCTCTGTTCTGCGACCTGGGTCGGCTCCGTCCCCCTGCCTGCCCCATGGGCACCTGCCCCCCAAGGCTGCATGCCCTGGGGCCAGGCTCTTCATGCCCGGAGTGACAACATGAGCCGCGTCTGCACCACTCCCACAACCCTTCCCATGCTTTGCGGCTGCACCTCATATTAAGCCATTTATAAAGGTTAATGCATGCAGGACAGATATGCTTTTCCCAGATTAATTGATGCTAAAGACACCAGCAGCAAGGAGTTGCTCAGTGCCATACGTAACGCGGTGAGGGCTGCATGACCCTGTCCCAGCATGCTACTGCTCCTTGGTCCCCTCAGTCTGCCCAAAGCACCACTCCTGCCTGTTACCAGTGTTAAAAAACCCAGAGCTTCCTATGAGCCTCAACACCCATCGGCACCCTATGCCTGCAGGTCTGCCTGCTGCCCTTCTGGCTCAGCCCACCCCACAACCACTCTCCCCTCCACTGCTCCTGCATGTGCAGGGAAGCTGCTATGACCCCTCTGTGAGCCTTGCCTCCATCCCCAACCTCTGCCTTGCTCCCTAGAGCACGGCTTGGTCTGTCCGAGGGCCACACGGAAATGCTGACGCTTGGGATAGGCTGTGGCCATCACACCAAACTTCTGCTTCACATGTTGCTCTTGATGGACACTAGTCCAGCCCATCGTCCTCCTCCCCCTGTCCATCTAACCTGGGTCCGCTCCTGCTTGCTCTGCTCACCGCCTCACCCTCTGTGCACCTCTCGCCCTCATTCCTGCTTCCCTTGCATCTTATTTTTCAGCTGCTTGGCTTTTTTTTCCCCCTCTACTCCCAGGTCTCATTTTATCCTTAGCCTTGAAAATGTAAACGCTTACCAGTGCACCTAAGACCAGACTCACACGAGGATGGGTTTGCTCTGGGGGGGATTCGCCAACCCCAGCCCATCCCAACTCCAGCATGCCCGTGCCCAGCCAGCTCGCCAGCGGCGCAAAGGGCTGGGGCTCCTGCCAGCTCTGCCACCCTGCCACCTCCACCACCCTGTAGACAGGCAGGAGCTGACTTGTGAGCCAGCCTGCTGCTGGGGCTGCCATGCTGATTATTTTACACTTGGTATATCAGAGAGAAAAGAAAATGCCAAAACTCTGGAGAAGGAAGAGGAAGGTGCGTTGGACCAAAGAGACAGGGGAGAGCAATTCTTGCAGAGATTGAGAGGACCCTGCAGAAAGATCTTCTGCCTTTTCCCTGCCCGAACACCTTGTCGGCCGGGCAAGCTCTGCTCCGTGCTGCCATTCCCTGTGTCCTGCCCAGGCTCCAGGGCTAGACACTAAGATCTTCCTATTCAAAAGGATTACAAATTACTGTCTGATCCACTAATTAGGAAGGGAAGATGAGTGTGCTTCTGACAGTAATGTTTAGCAGCCATTTAGAGATTGCTCTGAAGGCAGCGAGGCTCTGTGAGCACACCGCAGCGTGGAGCCGCATCTGCTCCACGCCAGCAAGCCCAGGACCACCCCGCCGGCCCCGCTGCCAGCAGCTCCCTCTCGCCCTGGGAGGCTCTGCCCGACGCCATCCCCAGCTCGCACGGCTCCTGCAGCGAGTCTTGCCCTTCTGCAGAGCTCATCTGGCTCTCAAGGATGTCCCCAGGCCATTTGGCTCCTAGCCCCACTGCCATTACTTCATATTTATTTAACAAAATTAAAACCTGCTTAGTGGGGCCAATTGAAGGCAGGGGAGACAAATCGGATCTTCATGCTGCTGCCAGGGAAGGGCAGCCTGGCGCCGGGCTGGAGGCCACCTGCGCTATCTCCAGGGGGACACGGACCCTCCCTCCCGCCCGCCCACTGGCAAGTCACGCCGGAGGACTGGGCATCGGCAGGCAGCAGCACAGCAAGCACCCCGACTACTCATGGGCCCCCCCCTTGTCTCCTTCCCCTCGTGGCAGAGCTGCTCTGGCTGGGGAAGGACTCCAAGAGGAAAGCCCCGTGCTGTGATGGGACTCGTTGAGCGCCACGGGCGCCACGGTCCCTGCATGTGCAGACAGGCATGGCCGTACCTCTGAGAGGACCATCCCAGCCCCGCGGCCACCCACAGGGCAGGATGGAGGCAGCCCCATGCCTGTGCGTTTTGGATGACGCCCATATCCACAAGTCTCCGCAAGTGTGTGGAGACTGGTCTGAACACCTCCTCCAGACAGTGCCCAGAGACAAGACACTGCTCCCAGCCCAGGAGGGCAGCAGAGCTGGCCTCGGCCCCTTCTGAACCCGTGCTGTCTCTAGCAGGGCCCCTGTTTCCCATGTAGCTCCTTACAGGACTGGGCTCCTCTCTCCTGGGTGAGAAATTTGCTCCAGATCAAACAGGAGATCAGGCGGGTCTAAGACCATCTCAGGAACTGCTCTACAGCTTTGGCCCTTCCCAAAAGAGTAGATTTCGATTAGATGTTAGAAAGAAATTCTTCCCTGTGAGGGTGCTGAGGCCCTGGCACAGGGTGCCCAGAGAAGCTGTGGCTGCCCCTGGCTCCCTGGCAGTGTTCAAGGCCAGGTTGGATGGGGCTTTGGGCAAGCTGGGCTGCTGGAGGGTGTCCCTGTCCATGGCAGGGGGTGGGACTGGATGGGCTGTGAGGTCCCTTCCCACCCAAACCAGTCTGGAACTCTATGATTCTATGAAAAGTCATCCTAGTGCTGACCCCCATTCCCCAACCCACCGACACAAGCCCAAGCAGCTCAGCTACCTCCAGAAGTGCTCCATGCTGCATGCAAAGGCTTTCCATAGGAGAGAGAGAGCAAAGAGCCAGAGATTGAAAGCATGAGCCACATCTTCAGGGCACAAAGGCAGACATACCCTCCACCCCTGGTATGACCCTGCTGGGACTCAACATCTGCAAGACCCACCCTGGATGGTCTCCCACCCCGCCTGGCCCTGGGTGCTCCCCGCCGACCCTTGGTGCTGAGTGAGCACAACATCATCCAACACAGAAATGCAAACACGATGTGAAGGCAGAGGGAGGAGACAGGAAACCTCAGGGACACAGGCCCCACAGAGGAGCAGCTTCATCACAGAGATGAACCTGGCCCGCTTAAGGTATTATTAGATTCAGTTGCAGTGGTATTAATGAGTGCTTTCAATTTTAATTAAGTTAATCTACCTATAAAAGCTCTTTATGCCCATAAACATATGATCTGAGAGAGAACAGCGCTTTCAGCCACATTTTTACACCATTTCAGCATATTTTTTGTAGACACCTATTTAACAGCGATGACAACACAACAGCTGGGAGAAAAGCACCCACTGTCCAAACCGCAGCTCCCTGCACCGTGCTGGTTAAATGTGGAGCAACCTCTTGCTCGAGTTGCATGAACTTCTAGGGGAGGCAAGATTTCATGCTCTCATTGTGATAAAAGTTAGAAAAAACTGTGAATTTCAATGGAAAAATATGCATTATCTTTTCTCCACTGGGGAGAAGATGGTGCATGCAGAACAAAGAGCTCATGGACATGATGACAAGCATTAGAGCACCCAGGGCTGCCGGGGTCTCCCTGTCCTCCCCCTGTTCCCATCTTGAGTGGAAAGGCCAGCCTGCTGGCCAGGCTCTTGCAGAAGGAGCCACGCTGGAGCCCGTCCCCAGCCTCCAGCAGACCCTTGCCTGCTTTGCCCAGCAGAGGTTCATTTTCCTGATGCCTCCAGTTACTTGTGGAGCAGGGTGTGGGTGGCCTGGGTTTGATTCACTGGCTTCTTCCCAGGCTTGGCCTTTCCCATGGCTGGGGAAAGCAGGAGAGTCAGAGCCTGCTTCAGACCTGGGATGACCTCCTCAAATCCACAGGTTTGGGCTTTCTCCTCCCTCCTCCTTGTGAATCCTGTGAAATTCCCCTTTCTGAGCAACACGAGCTGAGGTCCAGGTGCCAGAGGACACAGGGGCTCCCAGGGGAGCAGTGCCTTGCACAGGCTGGTCCTCCTTGCCTGGAGGAAAGGACAAACAGAGCCACCCTGCACAAAAACGTCAAGCTGACCAGAAAGACATCCTGTCACATCTGCAGAGAGAGGAAAGAGCAGGAACAGCACTGGAAATTAAAACGTGTCAAGGAAAGTGACAGTCTTTCCCCCCCGGGGCGAGGCAGGCTGGGTCTCGGAGGGCTTTTGTGCTGGGCCAGCAGCTGCTCTGAGCATTGGGGAGAGGTAGGGGAGGGGTGGACCTGGGGGTCTCCCTGGCTGGCCTTCACACAGCAACAGCCTGTGCTGTGGAGCAGGGGGACCCCCTTTAAGGGGCGCCCGGGCTGGGTTCAGAGCAGAGGCGAGTCCTCGCCAGCTACAGCAATGGCTTGGTCTCCCACCATTTTGGCTTTCCAACTAAAAATGCCTTTCCCTCCAGCCCAACCTATCCTCCAGCAGCATTGCCAAGGGCAGGAGATGCCATCTACCATGGGAGCCACCAGCAGCATCCAGCCCTGCTCCCACCCCGGCTCTGGTCACCCTGTTGCCAGCCTGACTTGGAGGGACCTCTCCACCCCCAGTTTGCCCGTGGGGCTTTGGCTCACAGAGGCCAGCCTCGTGTCCTGCAGCTTGTCCTACTGTGCCACGCAGTGAATTTCGTCACTTTGTCCCACAGGTGTGCAGAGTCTGTGCTCAGCTCCTGCCAGCATCTCCTCACTGACCCCTCTCTTATAGGTCAGCAGGGTCCACCAAAGCTACCAAACCCCACAGCAGAGGAGAGGAGACATGGTCATCTAGCAAGGAGATCTGGCAGTGCTTTTTGGAGTAGCAAATGGAAGGAGGGAGAAAACCAGTCAGGGCTCATGGCCTGCAAGTGGCTCACCTTCACTGGGACGAGCGGTGACACCAAAGTAGGGCTGCCGGGCTCCCTGGGGCCATGGCAGCACAGAGACTTCCCTGGCGCGCTGCACAGAACAGGGCGTATCGTCTAATTATATCAGCTCTGTCCCACAAAGCGGAGCTGGGAGATGGGGTGCCCTATTTACACGCCCTCCTCTGGTCCCCGCAGCCACAGCACTGGTGCCAGCATGCTCCTTGCCTGGGTGCTGCGATGGCCCCGTGTCCTTCAGCCTAATCAGCTGGAGGAGGAGAGCACCAGCTCCCCACTGCCTGCACCTCCACACCTGGCGAGGCTTGCTGGGTGCAACTGCTGCCTGGCTGGATGTTTGCTTCTCGGGAGGAAAAAGATGGTTGCATGGGTCTGGGTCAGTGTCTGATGGACCAGTGGCCTCTGTCCATCCCACCCTCCAGCCCCTGGACTGGTGAATACTGGGCTGCCCTGAGGGCTGAGCATCAGATCAGGCACTCCTGGGGAAGAAGCCTGCCCTGGGCAGCCCAGCAGTGCAGTCCCACAAGGGTGCTGGAGCTTCTGGCCTGGGAAGATCTGTCCTCACCACACCACCTCGCACACATCCCCATGCCAGCAGTCATGAAGGGGTCTGCAGCAAAGGGACTCCAGCTAGCACCGAATGGCTGGCATGGACACCCCAAGACTGACAGCATCCTCACACCTCCATGTCCTTCCGGCCAGCCCGGGGCAGCCCTCTCCCTGGCCAGCACTCGCTTTCCTTCTCAGCTCAGACCCTACTCCAGGAGGTCTCATCACCTGTGGGGTGGGTTGTAGTGAACCCATCCTGCAGGGCTGTAGTAGCCCCGTGCCGAGAGCCTTTGGGGTGGCTGGAGCCATTGGGAGGAATTGCCATCTCAGGCAACACAGGATTGAAAGCATCAGGGCTACGCTATGAGCACGGGCAGGGCAGGCAAACACCTTCCCTGCCCATGATGGGAGAACTGGAACCAACACACCAGTGCCGTGGTTATTGTCCCGCTGTGAGGGTGCCAGGCAAGGGGACTGGGCAGGAGCCAAGGGCACTCAGAGCTGGTGCCGTAGCAGTGCATACGGGGAGGGGGTGCCAAGGGGTTGGTGGATCCCATGCAAAGTCCTCTGGGTTCACCTCCCAGAAACTTCACTGTGCTCTGGAGGTCCTGGGCACAGCCTCCCTCTCCTCCTGTGTGACCTCTGGACGCTCCAGCTAGCCAGCAACCTGCCCAAGTGGTGCTAGGGACTCAGCCCCTCTGTGCATGTTTGGAGATGCCCCTTTGACTTTCCCTGGCCTCGGGGGAACCCCTCACTCCTGTGCGCTTCACCTCAGCCATGGCTCTGGGAGCCCTTCTGTTGGGCTGCTGGTGGCAGGCGTGATGGACAGCACAGCCCTGCACCCCGCTCTGGTGGGGCTGGCAGGAGAGGGCTCAGCCCAAGGGCTGGGGAATGGCTGGGGGTTGCCTGGCCCCTGCCACCAGACTGTTGGAGGGGCTGTGGGCCGAGAGCAGCTCGGGAAGCGCTCCTCACCTGACGTTATTTTGGTTGCTAGGTGATTAAATCATCCATCTGCTTATGACAGCACGGGAGAGCAGTGAGTCAGTCCCCTTCGTACAAGACAACAAAGGGTTTTTCAACTCCAGCCCACCTCCAACCTGTCCCCGGGTCCGTCCATGCCTGGAGGACACTCAGACAGCAGAGCCTGCCGCTGCACAGGGGGAGCGGGGATCCTGCCCGGCACCACAGCCCAGCACCCCGGGGCAGGGCAGCTGCCAGAGGCAGGTGCCACAGGGGTGTGGGCATCTTCCACCGTGTTTCTGGGGAACAGGACCTCCGTGGCATCCTGGAAAGTACAGCTGGGCAGCTGTGTCCTCACTGCACCACCTCGCTGGAGGGTTTTGCTTTACTGCATCTAGAACAACTTTGAGGGACCAGATGAGCCCCATGAAAAGCAAAGGGAAGTTTGTCCCCCCAGGACAGCCCAGCACCCTCAGCGCAGCCACCCAAGCACCTTCCCCCTTCCGCAGGCTCGGCTGCACCCGCCACAGGGATGTCGCTAACGTTGCACACGCAGAGCGGCTGCGACCACGCGCTTCAGGAGCAGAGCCCAGGGAAAGCTAGCAGGCTGCTTAGGGAGAGCAAGGCAGAAAGGCAACAGTTTGGGAGAAAATAACATTTTCATAAAGCGTTTGAAGTCTTTTGGAGAAGGAAAGTGGGAAGGGAGAGAAAGAAGAGCCTCTGTATGTGTGTGCATACATGCATATGTGAGAGAGCGGCAACAGGAGCTTCCCTCCCCGCCGAGAAGAAACCATCTCAGTTTCTCAGGTTTTGGAGAGTGTTGAGACACTGGGAGATTAAAGCACTGCCCACAAAATGTGTTCAGAAAGTCCAGTTTTCATTAGTAAGGCTCTGAACCACACGTAGCTGCCGGACAGACGCCTCTGCTGCCAACCGGCACGCGCTGAGCCGGGGGGGGCCAGCTGCTGGGCGAGGGGCTGGAGGCTGCCCGGGACCCGCATCCCCTCCCACACACAGCCCACCGGATCTGAAGCCCACCAGTGCCAGTGGAAATCTGTGAGATGCGCAGGCCTTTGTGGGAGCTTCAGTGGCCACATGGAGCTTTGCTGTGGGGATGGAGCTGGGAGGCCACCCCGGGGGCTGCCCACCCTCTGCCCACGACTGCTCGGAAGGAGAAGCTCTGCAGCAGGGTAAGGAGCACCACGCGTGGCAGAAAGGGGACAAAGCTGGGAAGTGCCCAAAACTGACTTCTCCACCTCCTGCCACTGCAGGGGAGCAAGTGCAAAACACCCACTGCCTGTCACGTCCCTCCCGCCCCACACACCCCATGCCAGGGCTCAGCCGGCACCGAGACAACCACAGCAGCATCCCAAACCCAGCGCCCAGCATCCCAAACCCCAGGAGCTGGGCTAGTGGCCTCCCCACTGCTCTGCACAGTCCTCCCAGGTCCCCCGGCAGCTATCACGACTTCTTAGTGCAAAGAGACTCATTAATGAAGTGGAAAAGGAGGAGGAGGAGCAAGCTGAATGGTCTGTCCTAAGGGACAGTACAGCAAGGAGGAGGAGGAGAGCACTCAGCATTGATCTCGGGATACGCAGCTACCAGAGGGACACGAACGACTGTCCGGAAAATAACTGGGGCTGGAAAGGACAAGGGGTCCAGCTGGCTGGGCAGCCTGCCCGAGGGGGCTGCCAGCAACGATGGAAGACAAAGAGGTGTGGGCAGGAGGAGAACAGGGCAGGGATGCTGCCTCCAGAGCCACACAGACACCACCAGCACCCCATCCACAGCGACCTCCACCAAAAGGGAGCGCTGAGCTGGCAGGAGGCAAAGGGAGGCCTGCAGAGCCATGGGCAGGACGGCTGGGTGCTGAGAGATACCCATGGCATGACAGGAGAAGCCTTCCCAAGGCTGTCTGCTCCATCTGCACTCCCTGCCCTGGACCTCAGGTCTCTCCATCCTGTGAGGTACCACCATTTTGCCGGCTCCCAGTGCCCTGGTGCGGCAGTAAGCCTGCAGCTCACCAGCAGCAGCAGCACTGGCGGAGGGAGGAGGACAGGCTGGACTGTGTGGGAAGGATATTTTTCTTTAGCACGTTGGTTCCCAGTTTCCAAGCTGTCTCTGGAAGGGCCTGGCTGCTGCACTTGTGGGGAGCACTGCAGGGAAACTGGGGGGAGCAGGCGCTGGGCTCCTCCTGGCCACTGGCCCCTGGCCACCAGCCCCTGGCCGGCTCACCCTGGGGCAGAGGACATGGAGGCCCCAGGAGCGGGTCTGTCTGCTTCGGATGTGGGGAGCGCCGGAGGCTGCCAGGGAGCAATGGCAGGGGGAAGGCTTCCCTCCCCAGCTCGCAGCTCCAAGCCGAGGAGTGGCGACATCAGGGTGGCAGGGGCAGGGGCTGCACACTCAGCAGCTCCATGACAGCTGCTCCTCCGGCTCCGAAGCCTCACATCATTCCTGGGGTCCCCAGCAGCAACTGTTTCCAAACCTAGGGAGCCCTGGTCTGCAGCAGCCTCCCATCCCCATGTCACATAGGAGACGGCTCCCTGTGGCTCAGAGCCCATGACCTTGGCCTCCACTGCTCTTGTGCAGGGCAGCGGGAGGGCTGCTCTCCTCTGCTTATGTCCTTCAGGCCTCAAATCCCACAGGCAGACCCATCCGACCTGCTGGGGCCAGGACTCCCACACCCAGGAAATGACTAGGAGCTCATCAGGAACTTCGGTGTCCAAATTCCTGCCCAGCCCTGCTGCCCCACATCCCATCGTGGAGGGCACACACACCTTCACCGAGCACCACCCTCTCATGCTGAGCTGGAGGAGAGGACACCAGCCATCAGGCTGTGGTGGGTCTGTCCATCCGTGCACCTCCAGGACACCCAGCATGCTGCCTGGAAAGCACAACCCAAACCTACGCCTGGCATGGAAATGGTTTTCCCACCCCAGAGACTTTCACCCCCAGCAAGCAGGGGCCAGACAGGGAGTGACACCAGTGTTCATGAACTGACAGGCTGAGAGACCCTTTCCTTTCAGTCAGCTGAAACGCCTCCCCGAGACATTGCTAAGAGGATTCACTGGACTTCAACCTCTTCCCAAACCAGCAGCAGTGTCCAGCTGAGACAAAAGGAGGGTGGGTTATTTAGAAAATGCCAAACTGACCCTTTCTGATCATTTGGAAAATTACCTTACTATTCAGAGCACGAAAATTGCTGGAAAAGGGACCTTGTCCCTTAAACTGTGTCTGCTTGGTCCCAATGCCAGCCCCTAGTCCTGGGTGCCTCCACAGGTCTGCCCCAAGAGGAGGGTCCTTGGGGTCCCCGCTGCTCCCGCCAGGCTCGGTGCTGCCCGGGGTCTCGTCAGGAGCCTAACCCTGCAGGTTAGGTCCAGCTGAGCACGGGTGCAAGGTGGCAGGTCCCAGCGGGCACGGGCCATGAATGCCTGGCTGAGGTGCCCATCTCAAGGACTTGTCCAAGTCCATGAACCCCCAGCCGAGCTGCCAGAGCAGCCATCTTCTCCTGCCTCTCCACCATGGGAAGGATTAATCGGACAAGGGAACCGGTGAGGGAGTGTCAACTTCATTCCCGCAGCGAAGAAACTGTGCCATTAAAATCCTCTCTCCTATGACACACACTGAGCCTATTTCAGTAATAGTTTGGCAGGGGAATTGCATTACGGAGCCTATAAATACCTCATGGGGTGCTGCTCTGCTGATGGAGCAGTAGGACGTGGCCCGTGCCCACGCTGGTGCTGGCCCTGGCAGCCTCCTGGGGAAGGTACTGCCATCACCATCACTGGAGCCGGCAGCTGCCGGGCCCTGCCCTGGGGTGAAGGACGTAGGGACACCTGCCAGGCCCTGCCCTGGGGTGAAGGACGTACAGACACCTGCCTGGCCCTGCCCTGGGGTGAAGGACGTACAGACACCTGCCGGGCCCTGCCCTGAGGTGAAGGACGTACGGACACCTGCCAGGCCCTGCCCTGGGGTGAAGGACGTACGGACACCTGCCAGGCCCTGCCCTGAGGTGAAGGACGTACGGACACGTTAGGGCAGGGCTGTCCCAGGGCAGCCCCAGAGGAGAGCTGGGGGCTGGGAGACAATAATGGTCAATGGGAATGGGGCAAGAGCTGTGTGAGCCCTGGAGACACCAGAGGGGACAGAGCTGGGCCAGGGGGAGGACAGACGTAAGAGGATGGTGGAAAGCGTTAGCACCCCGAGGACGTTTCCAAAGCAAACTGTGAGTCTCCCTGTGGCTGCAGCCGAGGACTTTGGACTCAAACCAGCCTGACGCACAATCAGCCCGTCTCTGTCCTCATGGAGCAGAGGGGGGTCTCACACGAGAGGAGGTAGCAACTGAGGCTCCTCAGGGCACAAGCCAATGCCCTGAAACATCCCGGGGACATTCACCGCACGTTCTTCCCAGCCCACATGGCACAGAGGGAAGCTGCTCCCTGCGAAGCCCTGGCCATCAGCTGGGCCATCCTGGGCACCAAACGTGAGAAATCAATGACCCACCTCCAGTGCACGCTCCTCTACCAAGGCCCTGAGATAATGCGGATGAAGAAAATACTCTGCCACATCTGAGAGGGACAGCAAATGGAGGCGAAGAGGTGGGGAGAGGGTTCCAGCCCCGCAGTCGCACCGGCCAGCCACCATTGCAGCACTACGCAGCGAGGGGAATGGCTGGAGCCGCAGTGCTGTCACGCATTTGTCATCTTGCAAGGGAAATTGTGTGGGTGGCCCCTGTCCTGCGAAGATACATTGAGACAAATGGCTGAGGGATTTGGATATTAAATACTTGATGTAAGGGGACTTTCATGACACTTGTCATGGGTCTCATACGGCTCCTCCTGAGCACAGAGTTAAGCCAGTGCTGAGTAGTTTTAATGCTCCTGCCTTGTACATATTCTATGCACGCACCGAGCTGACACCCACCTTCCCTGCTCGCGGGCCGGACCTCTGCCCACCTACAAGTGTCAACACTGTTCTTCAAAGCTCCTGGGTCCCTCCTGCAGAGAGAGCTCCTCCAAATCCTCCCCAACAGGTCTATGGGCAGCACAGGAGATAGATGGGGACACCAAACCCAAAGGCAGCTGCTGGAGGCCTGAGGGAACAGGGTCCCTCAGTGTGAGAGTCACCCAAGGGATGTGCAGAAGGGTCCCACGCTCCCCGGAGAATGCAGGAGCCCCAGGGGACATCTAAACCATCCTGCAGCCAGCAGAGCGTAGGTTTGTGGCTGCTTGTCACAACCCTGCTGCCCATCCCCAGGGGGCATAAAACCACCAAGATGGCTGTAAAAGCTCCTAGAAGTTGTACAGCACTTCCTTCAGGCAGCTGGAAAGCTTTGCAAAGAGCTGCAGCGAGCCAGGCCTCGTTCAGGGAAAGCTCTCAGGAAAGGTAGTTTTCCTGACAGCCCATGGTCCAAACCCACCAGCCAACTGGGAAAGGCTGACATCCGTGAGAGCCTGCCTGAGCAGAACCAGAGCTGGCATGTTGGGGTGCAGCCTCAGGGGAACTTTCCCTCTGCAATGTCTCTGCAAGCAAGAAGGGGCTCAGGACTCCCTTTCTCTTGCACACACAAAACAGTAATACGAGGTCACACAAGGAGCCCACTGGAAACTCTGCTAATAGCTGCATGGTTCTTGTAGCCAAAGACACTACCCACAGAGGAACCGAGCTAGGCTCCCAAACAAGACGTGCAAGCAGATACGAAGTGTGAAATACAGATATCTTGTGCAAAGCTCCACCATTTTTATGCCATAGACAGCAGGACACACCGAGTCCAAGCTGCGAGAGGTTGGTGCAAATCTCCAGCAGTGTCATTTCAACAAAGCTTTGCCATCACGTAGCCAGCTGTCGGCAAGACACGGCACCTCAAACAACGGCTGGTGCCAAGGGCTTCCTGCACATCCCCTAGCAGAGGAGCTGAATCTTCGCTTCCATTTATTCTGCATACACCTAAAAACACCCCCCAAATGAAGAATAATCAAGCAGACTCCTTGCTCAAGACAACCCCCTCTGGTCATCCCAGCTACAGCCTTTGATCTGCCTGCAGCCCTGTTGCTTTCTGTAAGCAGGACCAGAGTCCTCTCCTCAACCACAGCCTGCTCGTGCGGAGGGTGGGTGGTGTCTCAGCCCGACCCAGGGTGACTCAGCACACCTCACCACGGTCCAGGAGGACAAAGAAGCTGCCCAGGGCTGCAGAGCTGCAGCAAGGGGCTGCCCGTTGCCTCCAGCCCCAGGCACGGCTGGCCAGAGCGCTCGGCCAGCTGCCACGGATCCAGGCTGGAAGACGGTGAGAAGAAAAAGCATGCTGAGCTCCGAGCTCAAAATCAGCACCTTGAACCCTGTCCAAAAGCAAATCGGAAGTCAGCGCAGCTTCTGGCAACCAGGTGCTGCCTCGCCTGTGGCTGACGCCGCTAAGCACAAGCTGACGACTTCGGCCCGAGCCACGGGAAGCAAAACCGGGGACGCAAGTGGCTGCTGTGACACGGGTGTCCTCCCAGGGACACTTTTTGGCGGGTCGCTCCCCTCCTCTGCGGATGGCGAAGGGATGATGTGGGCACCGAGGAAAGCAGGCTGCCATCTGGATCCAGGACTATTCATCTCTGACGACGGCAGCAGCGGCTCAGTGCTTGGGAGAAGCCTGATTGTGGACAGATTATAGAGGGGACGCAGCGTGTTCATCTCTCTCCATGCTGCGCTGCTATTACCCAGACTGAAAATAAAGCCTCATTTTTTATGCAAAGATGCACAATGGTTAACATGAGAAAAGCTTGCCTGGGAGGCATGCAGGTATCAAACCAATTTCAAAACGGGTCTCCAATTACTACTGATGTTTATTTGATTTACATTTTTTTCTGGCTTGCCAGATATTTATGTTCCCAGGGTAAAATTCAGCCCGGCACCATTGGACTGGCGTGAGGGTGTAAGAAGGTGCAAAAGTCTCCTGCTGCGGAGTGGCACATTTCCCTCGAGCTGCTCTATTCCTTCACCACTTGCAGCCGTGCTTCAAACTGTACCGGTACGTCATGTACACCGAGAGGAGCGAGGCAGCTGAGCTGCTGCGGAGATCAGAACTGGCCTTGCACACACCAGCTGCCGAGCCCAGATTTGGAAAAGCCCCATTTTCCCACTGGTGTGAGAAGCAGCCCCATGTCTCAGGAGCAGGAGTGGCAGCTCCGACCAGGCGTTAGCTTCCTGCAGGAGGCCTCTGGGCTGGCTCTGCTTTGTGCTTCCTCAGAGGAGAAGCAGTTGGAGGCGGATTCGCGAGGCTCCGAGAGTCCATTTTGCAGGAAGCGCTCCAAGATGCCCAGGTCCTGTGGGCTGCCAGCCCCCGCGCATCTGCACGGACACCTCTGCTCACGCTGCAGCAGGTGCCAGCCCTACACCAGGGTGGTGGCACAGTGTCAAGAAGGTCACCAATGCTCGGATCCTCAAAGGCACGTTGATGCCACACTCCGATCGAAATGATGGTGAGGAGGCTCTAAATCCTGCTCCTGCCTGGGCCTCATCCTGGACCGGGGCTTCCTAACTGCGTCACGGCAAAGGCCTGTAGGAGAGTTTGTTCTATGGCATCTCTCTTCTGGGGGCGGACTAGCATGTGGGGGACACTTGTCGGCCCCTCCAAAAGTCTAAGATGAGCGTAATGACCCAACCACCGCCTCGGGGCTGATCCACGCCATTGCTACAGCTGGAGGGACACACTGCCCCTGCCCACCAGCCGCATCGATGGGAACGGAGGGCGCAGCCAGGCGCTGCCGCACGCTGCCAGGCGGCTCCATTGCCCTCTGGCTTTGTGTGAGCCGGTGCAAAGCAGGAGCACCTTTACACCGCCAAAACCCAGTGGGCAGCAGGGGGTGAGGTTCAGGCTGCCAGCTCTGCCAGCGGGCACGGCATGGCACTGCACATGTCCCCGGGAAAGGAGAGGGGGACAGTCAGGGCCCAAGGGAAGGGAGGGCTGAGCTCTGCCTTCCCCCTCCACGGGACGCACACGGCCGGGGCTGCCTGCTGAGACCGGGGGTGACGCTCGGCAGCGGGCCGGGGCAGCCGGCAGCCCCTCGCCCTCAGAGGTGCCAGGAGCCAGGCTGGGGCCAGGTGCTCCCATGGGACACCATCCCCCTGCCCTGGCACGCGGGTGCTTACAGTCGCCATGCACCTCCCCACTTCCCCCACACGTGCCTGCTCCCTCCATCACACTTGTGTGTTCCCTGGCACACACCCACAGCCCCCAACACACACACACAAACACCCCCCCCGCAGATGGCACACACGTAGGCACACATCACCTGCCGATACACACGCGTGCACGCGCCACGCACACCCGGAGCAGCGCACACGCATGCAGCAGGATGCACACACATGCACGCTCAGGCTGGGGTTGCTCCCACACACAGGCTCAATGCGGTTGGCACGCACACGGAAACGGGGACACGCTCAGCTCCGCATCCCTAACACGGACAGGCGTGTTGTGGATCTCACACCCAGGCAGCAACGCACACACCGGCTCCGCAGAGGATCCCACACACACACGCACAAACACTGAGCCCAGGGTTCTTGCACACGCACATCAGCGCAGTGGGCTCCCAGAGAGACAGCGGTGGGGACGGGCTGTGCTGTGGCTCTCGCACCCAGCCTGCGCAGCCATGGAGCCTCGGCACGCTGCACCCAGCACCTGCACACCTCGGCCTCCCACGGCCCTGTGCTCGCCCTGCGCACAAACACCCGTGGGGTGTGACGGGCCACGCCCCCCCGTGGGTGCTGATCACACACACACACACACAACACACGAGATTGCTCCGCAGCCACTTAACTCCTCGGTGCCCGGCCCTAGCACCATCCAGCCCAGCCCCGCACCATCCAGCCCAGCTCCGCGCCGTCCAGCCCGGCCCCAGCGTCCCCGAGCCCGGCCCCAACACCACGGAGCCGTTCCCCCGCACTGTCCAGCCCAGCCCCGCACCGTCCGGCCCGGCCCGGCTCCACACCGCTCCCCCCCCTTCGCCCCCCGGGGCTGCGCCCCCCGCCCCGCTCCCGTTTCTCCCCTCTGCGTCGGCCCGGCCGCCGCGGCGTCCCCCCCTCCCCAGCCCCGCAGCCCCGCAGCCCGCCCCGTCGGGCCGGCCCCGCCGCAGCCCCCCCGCGCCCCCCCCGGCCCGCCCGCTCACCTCGATCCGCGGCGGTCCCGCGGCGGGGCAGCGCCCGCTCCTCGCAGCGCCCCGGCGGCGGCGGGCTCGGCGGGGGGCCCGGCTCGGCTCGCCCCGGCCCGGCCCAGCCCCGGCCTCGGCCCCCGCCGCTGGCCGGCCGCCGCTGCCCCCCTGCCCGCGGCGCGGTCCGGCCGCCTCGCCCCTATGCGGAGGCTCCAGCAGCACCGAGGCGATGCCCATTCATTCAGCTTGTCCCCCGCAGCCCTCCCCTTCCGCCCCGCGCTCCCAGCCTCCTGGATGGAGGTGGCTAGTGATGCTGCAGCGGTACCCAGAGCCCCCGGAGAGTACAGTGCGGAGAGGAGGGAGGGAGAGGAGGAGGAAGGAGAGCAGAAGGAGGGAAGAGGAAAGAGAGAGAGAGGGAGAGGGAGATGGCTGCCCCCAAAACCAGAGCTGGATCTGGAGAAGACTCTGGGATTGCCACAAGTAAATCAGGGCAGGGAGCGGAGCGGGGCCGGCACGGCACCCTCCATCCAGCCCGGCACAGCACCCAGCAGGGCACCCGGGGATGCTGCGAGGGCGGCGAGGGCAAGCAAAAGCCGGGGGGGTGCGGGCGGTGGGCACAGCCCCGCGCAGGGCCAGAGAGGTGTCAGGGCGCCCCTGCAAAACCGAAATGTCCTCCTCCGCTGAGTCAGGGCTGACACCAGCCGGGGGGGTCACCAGCCACCCTAGCCAGGAGCTTGGCTTTAAAGACATGTAAAGCTCGGGGGACACCTTTTGCCCGTGATGCCGGCCCAGCGTGCAAAGCCTGTGCGCTTGGCCCCACACCTGCCCTTGCAGCCCACCCGCTTTGCCATCCTCAGACGGGTTTCCTCCACCCCCCCCCCCCCGCCCAGCACAGCCAGGACCCCCTCAAAAGGCACTGGGGTCCACGTGTCCGGAGCCCCAGGATAATGTCCTGCACACGACATCAAAGTTTCTCAGCTTTTCCTAATCTGGGTCTTGCTTAACCCTTTGGAAAATAATCCACTGACCATCTGCCACAGTGATTTTCATTTACAACCTTGTGCAAATTAGGCTCAACTGTTCACTTCTCCTCTTTTGCCTGTGGATTTTAGCCACTCTGTTGCATGGATCCCTTCCTAGGCACCAGCTTGCCATGGGTTGGAGTATGCTTGCTCCTCACCCTTCTCTGATCTTCTTAGGAAGCTTTGCTCCTAATTGGGTGGAAGGTATTGCCCCTGCCCAGCCTCCCTGACCCCCGTCATCCTCTCCTGGGGAGAGCTGAAGAACCTGTCTAGGAGAACAGCCCCTCTCTTCACATGCCCCTTCGAGGTGTGCACAGGACAAGCAAGAGCTTTTAAGTATATCGAGCAGATGGGTCCATGCAGGATGATGAGCAAGAGCTCTTGGACTTCCACCTGCCATGGATTCACGGCCCAGCCTCAGGCAATTCAGGTATCTGAGGTTTCAGAGGTGGTTCATTGCTAATTCACAGACCTTGCTGCTTTGGGAGGCTTGACCAGGGTTGCCCCATGAGAAAGTGAGGTGTTCAGAGAGCCAAGCAGTGGTCATTTCTAAAAACTAATGCCACAGCCACTGTGCACTGCCGTTTCCCTACCTCAAGGCTTCAGAGTCAGTCTGAGGGATGAGTACAAGATGCTATGAGCAGCTATCATGGTTATTTTCTCATCACTTTGCCCTAGTGCTTTTGCAAATGGATGGCTTGGCTTTCTGGGGAAGAGGCTTCATTCTCTAAGGAAAATGGAAATATACAGATTTTTTTTTCCTTCCTGTAGCAGATTCAGCAAAAGTGCAGCTGCCTTCACAGCCTTGAATACCGAATTGACCATTCAGTTCATCCCTAAGGGGAAATGACCAAGTAGAGAGGAACAACGAGCCCCACAGTGCTCTCTGCACCCTCTATACTCTTTCTCAACCCAGGCATTTTCCTCTCCCAAGTTTCAAGGGTGCCTTGGCTTCCTTTGCAAGGCAATGAAGGCTACCCGCACGCTGCCAAAATCCCTCTCTAAATGCTTATCAGCTTCAAAATGGGTTTCCTTCTCAAATTGAAACCGGGCAGTTTATTTGTCAATGATGGAGACTAGGGCCCGGAGGCGTGGGGACAAAAGAGAGCAGAAGCTGAGTGAATGGCTTACTTGGAAAGGCACCACGCCGCTGCATTTCATCTGTCAAAGGCAAGAAGGCTTCCAGATCCCAGTGGCAGGACCAGTCAGTCTTGAATCCTTTGGCTTTGAGGGGCAATGCCTTTTCCATCATCCTGCCTATTCTGCAGCCCTCCCGAGCCTTATGTCAGCCCCAACTGTCTGAGAGGAAGTGAAGATGAAGGCATAAAAAATTATATTTAGTGCTGATTTTACCAAGGTGTATGCGTGCTCCTTAGAAAAGCAACTCGGTGTCCTAAGAAGTCTACAGCCAGGTGCAGTGCCCAGGGGGATGGAGAGCAGCCCCGGCAGGCTGGCACGCTCCCCTGTTGTGTTTTTAGTTAGCAACCCAGCAAAATTCATGTGGAGGAATAAGATGGTGGGATAAGGAGGGATATCGGGAATGAAGGGCAACTGGGGAGGTTTATCTGCAAAACAGCCCAAATATTTCTCAGGTGTACAGGAGTCAAGAGGGGACTTGGACACTAGCAGAAAAGCCGCAGGCAGCCATAGAGGCTTTTCCAAGTGAAGACAAATGGCTCCCATTCCTGGTGATAAAGGAGGGAACATCAAGGGGGCATAGGAAGAGGTGAGATAGTCAAGGTAAAGAGGAAATAATCCTTCCGGGGACCAGTGTGATGAGCTAACATGGCTGCTGTTGTCAGGCCAGAGAAAAGAGAGTAGCAGTAGCCAAATGGCAACATACTCAAGCCCAAACAAGTACGTTAGCTGGAGGAATTAATATGAAAGGCTTCATGTGGAAGCAGTGTATGGAGAGAACGTGTGGGATGCAGGCGTAGCTGGGACGAGGGTGCAAAGCAGTGGAGCACAGAGGTCTTGTCTGCTTGGGAGAGATGGGGAAAGGCTTTGGTGAGAGATGATGAACTCTGCTCTCACTGTGTTGAGATTGGGCTGATGAGCTAGACCCCCACCAGGAAATGTCAGCCAGGCTGGATGATTTTTTTTGGAAAGAAAGAGACAAGTCTGGCACAGCACGGTGGATCTGAGAGTCACCATAGAGATAGCGGTTGGAGTTAGTGGGTGGTGGAGATTACCCAGAGATAATGTGTGAAAGGAGAACAGAAAGGGCTGAAGGACAGGATGCTGTGGGCATCCAGCAGAAGAGGGACGTGGGCATACGGAAGAGGCAGAGAAGCAGAGATGAGAAAGGCAGGCGGAAAACCAGGGAAGGACATCAGAGAAGCTCAAAAGGACCAGCTTTCTAAACCAGTGTGGCTGACTGCGTGGAGACCAGGAGAAAGATCAAAGATGAAGATTGAGCATAGCTTTGAAACCATCATGAGAAACCTGGACACAGGCTCTGTGCTAAGCAAGTGGGACAGAAGGCAGAGGCAGTGTGAGTGTGGAGGTGGAGGAGGGGAAGGGCTGGGGGAGATGGGGCAGCAATCTGAGGGGATTTCTCCAGGCTTAGAGATACTTGTGCTGCAAACTTGAGGGGCCATAGCACAGGTTCGGGAGAGAGCAGAGCAGAGCAGAGGGAGGATGTCAGGGGTCTGTCCCCGTGGGAGGGAGGGGATGAGGTTTCCAGGAGAAACAGAAGGATCCAGAAGAGTCCCACTGAGGTGGCAGGGGAGATTTGTCTCTACAGAGCAGCAGAAAGAGGATGAGGGTTGACAAGTCAGGATCTCTTACATCCCTCATGAAGACAGTGGCAGGATACTGTGTGGGAGCTCAATTCCCTGAGAGGAACAGAGTCATTTAGGGAGAAAAGAGCAGAACCAAATCCAAAAGGAACTGTTTTGAGTCGAGGAGTTGTCTTGAATTTGGGACTTGCACTGTGGCACTGTGTGAGCGATGGCCACTTGGAGTGTGTGAGAACAAAAGTCACCCTGGTCACACAAAGGCCCTTCTATTTCAAATTTTATCTGCCTGGAAGTTTAGCTAGTGAATGGCTTTGCAGCCCACAGGACAATCTCTGAACGTAGTTTGGAACTCTCCGCTGTTAAGCAGAAACAATTCCTCTGGCACTGGATTGCTTCAGTCTCCACAGGTGACATAATTTGTCAAAGACGCCACTGAACATTTCAGTCATACTGGACCAAACATTTACTGCCAACAGGAGAAATGACCCAACTTGGCTCTGCACAGGGAGCAAGCAAAGCTGGGGAGGGACCGGAGGACAAGCTATGGAGAGGGAGGTCAGAGGAGAAGCAGTAAGTGAGGTGGCAGTGTAGAGTGATGGATGCAGTGCTAAGCATGCACAAAGCAATGTTGGGGCTGTTGAGTCTATAGGACCCTGAGACAAACAACCATGACTGACTTAGGAGATGGAGGAATAAGGAGGAGACGCAGTGAACCCAGGTGAGGGCTTTGCAGGGAAGCAGCCGTTCATATGCAGGGTCCAGACCCCAGTGCCGTCAGACACATGGAGGGACTGAACACAGGATGGATTGGCATCCCCCAAGCTCACAAAGCTCTGAGCTGATGTGGCTCTTCCAGTGAGATCCTACACGCCCCTGCACATTCGGGGTGCTGCAGATACCTCTGGAGACCACTGAGGGGTGAAAGGCCAGAAAATCTGCAGTGGGCTGTAAAAGATGAGAGGTGTGTGCACAGTGCCGTTCAGACCTCAGCACCTCCCAGCAGGCAGAGGGCAGGCCTGGTTTGCTTTGATCTTCTATCAATGAATCACTCAGAAGTCAACTCTTCTTGCTGCTCCTTGCTGATATCAAACACTGGTGAGTAACAGCCTGTTAACTTAGCCACATGCTCAAAACCTTGGCCCCAGTCTTCCCTTGCTCCCTGTGCCCTGCTCACAGAAAATGTCTCCCTCTGCCCCTGCCTCAGTCTTGGGTGGCAGCTCTTACAAAGCCTGTTTCACCAAGGAGGAATGGTCCTGCTGTCCTTTGTCATAAAATTCCTCCTTACCCTGCCAGAACAAGCTGGAGACCATCAGCACATCTGGGGAGAGACATGTTCCACATAGACAAGAAGTATGACCTATAGTTGATGATATCTTGAAATAAAAAATATCCCGTGCCCGACATCAGAGAGCATGCAAAAGAGGGCACACCAAGAACTGAATACCCAGAAGGGTGAACTAAGCGGACTAACCTCAGTCAGACTCTCACTCTCTTATTTACAATGCACCAAATTCAATTCAATACATGATGAGCCCCGTAATGAGCACAGTAGGGCCGAGAGTGTAAGGCCATATCTAGTTATCTGAAGGGATGCCAGGAGGAAGGCTGAGGAGTAATGGGATAAAACTGAAGGGAAGAGCTTAGTAAGATTCAGAAAGAAGCTTAGGCACTTATGGAGAAGAGACCAGACAGGGAAGCAGGCAAGGGACAGCAGACCTCCCGCTACAGACCAAGAGCTGCTGGCCAGGGCTGCACAGTTAGCTGCATTAAGTGTATAATGACTTCCTTGGGAGCGTTTGCCATGAGCCACTGTTGGACGTACAGTGTTAGACCAGCCAGGCCATCCGTCTGCTCCAGTGTGACCGTCTGCATGTTTTTACTGCGGGAGACCATGGCTCGGGCACTAGGAAACAGCTTACGATTCTGTCCAGCTGCTCCTTGAGAGATACTGGTATGTTTAGTACCTGCAAAGCTCTGGGTAATATTCTATGAGAAATGAGTCTGTACCAGGAAAGGAAGAGGGAAATGAATAAAGGCAGCTTCACCCTTCCTCCCATTACTCAGGAGCTGATCTTGCTGCCACACTCTGACCACAGCCGACGGGCAGTTCTGCATCTGCTGAGCAGGGGAGCAGCTTCACCCGGCGGCTGCTGAGCAACTGCAGCTACAGCCGCTTCTCCTGCCAGACCAGAGGCTTGTACCTGTGCAGGGGGGAGCGTGCTGTATCCTTCAGCACCTCCAACCTGCAGGATGGCCCAGAGGTGCCAAAGCTTTGCAGGGTTTTGCACCTAGAGACTGTCTCTTGCTGCTCTCCTCTGCTGCCAGCCTGGCTGAAGAGCTCTAGGGGAGGTGCTGCAAGCAAGAAAGGACAAAACACTGTTTTGCGAAGAGTGCAGTGAGTCAGTCGGCTAATTCGAGGCAAGAATCTCTTCCAGAAAGGAAAGATAAGGAGGAAGCTGCTTGTTCTGTAAGGATGAGGCCAGGGAGGGTGTATGGCAGCGCCTGCAGAGCCGCGCAAGCGTCTGTCTGCTCCCTGCCTCCTGCTGCATTTTGTTTGCACGGGCTCTGGGCTGCGACTGCACGCTCCCCTTTGCCCACTGAACAAGGGGCCAAGTCCTCAGGCTGTGGGAAGTCCTGGGTCTGACCCACAGAGAGTAGCCAGGGCTGCATTCAGCCAGGGATCAGACTGCAGTTTCAGAGCATCCTACTGACTCTGATACCAAATTTCATTCCTACATCATTTTACATTCAGTCTCTTCTCCTCCAGCAGTGCTGGGGGATGATGGGATCCTAGGTCAGCCACTCTGCCTTGGTTTCCATCTAGCTTAACTGCTGACTTAACCACCGACGAGTGCCTGTGCCACGAACGGGGTGGTGGCCCTTTCTGAGGCTTTAAATGCAGCAGTGAGCATGGACACTGGGTACCTACATATCACAACTGAGATAATTTTCTAGATGCTTGTTGCTTGGCAGCCAAAGGCTTAGAAATGTCAATTTCTAATTAAAACCATGCACCCAAAATCTACACACCCTCCCCAAAACCCAGTATTTTTATACACTGCTCTCAGCTGCAGTGGGCATGGTGATAGCTCTCAGCATGCGAATATCCAGGAACAAGCCATGTTTCTGCCAGGGAGGAGGATGCAGGTGAGAGATACGCACCAGCAAAGCAGAAGTGCGTTCAATTAAAGAAATAGATGCAACCTGATAAGAAGGGAGATTGAGGATGTGACCCAGAAATAGAAATGAGGAAGGCTTCACTGGAGCACACAACGGGCACAGCAAAGCCAGCGTGCTAACCCCCAAAATGATGGCAGCGTAACGTTACTTTCCCATGTGAGATAAAATGCTGGGGCCTGGACCTGGGGACAGGCTGCACAGAGGAGCGGACAGCCTCGCTCTGCCAGGGCAGCGTCTGCACCCGGTGCCAGCCAGGCAGCACCCATCTCCCCTGGGTACCCGTGTCTTCTCCCGAGGCCAGGATCCTGCGCCGGTGACTGATCAGTGCTTGCTGAAAACGGGGTTTCCTTATCAGAACTGGTGTTTGCAACACCAGTCTAATCGTCTAAGGGTGAGCTGATATGTCTGAGGTAGTGTGGCTCTCACCCACTGGCTCTGCTTGAGCAGGAGACACGATAAACCCAGACCCCCAGATCCCCTGGCTGAAGCAGGAGGTAACTCCATGGTGAAGTCTAAGCATAAAAAAAAAAAAATCAGCCTTATTGAAAAGTAGAACAAGATAAATTACTATTTTTTTAAATCCATGTCATTGGATTACAGATTTGGAGAGGTTAAAAATAATAATTGTTGGCAGTTGTATTTGCTTTCTGGTATATAAACCTTTAGAGTTTGTATTTCTAAGCTCCCGCTACATGAGAATAATGCTAAGGGCATGGAGAGAGGAAAGGAGGGGAAAGGTGTGGAGACTCCCCGGGCAGTGCAGCTCCTGGCAGGTTACAAATATAACCTGGAGGTTATAAATATTTGCAGATACCGTGAAATGCCCAGTGAAATCCTGAGCTGACGTGCTGCTGGGTGGGCAGCGGCACCAGAACCCGCCATGGGCAGAGCCGGCCCCGCCGCCGGGCTGCGGAGAGTAGCGGTGCTTGCAGGAGCAAGCCGCCTCACTGGAAAATTTATTTTATTTTTGGACAAAAGTTTGAAGAACCTCTTTTTAGCATTTTCTCACAGAATAATTCTGGGTTTCTGCTTCTAACTGACATTCAATTTCAACATCTGAGCTAGGGATAAAATGAATATTTTTACAACCTGACTGAATTCAACCCAAAACGCTTAGAAATGATGCAACTGTCATCTGCGGAGAAAAGCAGAGGTGGGCAGGCATCTACAGACCCGGTTTATGGCTGCGGGGTTCTATTTGCCCAGTTCGGACTGCAGAAACCCTCGCAGAGGTGGCCGCTGGCCGGCAGGCAGCCCAGCCGCAGCCCACCCCGCTCAGCCTGCCCAGCCAGGGGCTGCCCCGCTGAGACACCGGCCTCGGCACGCACCCTGGGGCATGTTTCATCATGGGGTGATGGTTTACCAGGGCAAAGAGGCCTCGATACTAGGCTAATCTTTTCCATCATGTTGCCTGCCTCCCTTCATGCTATATTCAGCTGATCTCAGAAGACGTTTGATTGGCGGGTCATACCTAACACATTTTCTTGTAACTTTTCCAGCTACCTTGTAAAAGACAGTCTTATAAAAAGGACATTGATACCTTCCCCAGATGGAGCATGCAACCCTGAGATGGGATGTGAGATGTTTCTTATCATAGATACATCGAGAATCACATTTCTTTTGTTTTCCTGAGAGGATGAAGGGTCTTACATCATGGATGACATAAAATCATCCTTTAACTAATGAGGCAAAAATGCTCAATGGTTAACAGTGGGACCCTTTTTTCTCTCATGTGCATAATGGTCAAACCTAATTAGTTACTACAGAATAATTAAAATCCCCTTTTCCTGGTTCAAATACACGACTGCTTTATAAATATATATCGGATGCATATCAGCAGAAATCTCTTTCATTGGCTCCATCTCGTTAACAAGTGGTGGCCCAACAGGTGAAGGCATGGCAAGTGGTCGTCACCAGGAGATGTGTGCTCCTCCAAGCTAAGCTGCTAACGCAAATCCCTGCCACCAGCAGCAGTGGCACAGTGCAGCCCCAAGCCAGTAAGACGTGCTGACGCTGCCGGCACCGTGCCGCGCTGGGCAGGCGGTGCCGTGGCTGCTGGGCTGCGCTCTGAGCCGGCAACGTGCTGCTGCTCCATGCCCCCAGCAAGCTCGTGTGGCATGTCCTGGGCGTGCTCCGCTCT